>NW_026643156.1:0-1200000 GCF_028828155.1 Penicillium subrubescens
AACCCTAAGCCTAAACCCTAAACCCTAAGTTTAGCGGTAGCGGTTCACCCTAGCGGTTTAGCGGTAGCGGTTCACCCTAGCGGTTTAGCGGTAGCGGTTCACCCTAGCGGTTTAGCGGTAGCGGTTCACCCTAGCGGTTTAGCGGTAGCGGTTCACCCTAGCGGTTTAGCGGTAGCGGTTCACCCTAGCGGTTTAGCGGTAGCGGTTCACCCTAGCGGTTTAGCGGTAGCGGTTCACCCTAGCGGTTTAGCGGTAGCGGTTCACCCTAGCGGTTTAGCGGTAGCGGTTCACCCTAGCGGTTTAGCGGTAGCGGTTCACCCTAGGGTTATAGGCTACCTATCACTGACCGCGGGTACTACCTACCCTAACTGCACGAGACTGGGTCTTAATATAAAGTCCCATAGTAGCACTTAGTTTTAACTAAACGACGCTTAGAACTATACATAATGTTCTTTTAGAGTAAAGGTATATATAGGCTTGTTGAATTTACCCTATAGGCATACATCCTACGTATACACGAAGCGTTCGTGCTAGTCGATCCAATACCACTATAATAAAAGAATAACGAACCTGGAATAGAGATAGGTCACTAGCAAATAGGTCGAATAGTGGAGGGTCAACTTTGTTTAATCACATTTTCCTTGAGCTCTATACGTGAGTGAAAAGTCCGTCAAACTCAACACAAATAGTCGGTGTCTTGTTTTATTTAACTAGGAATGTAGGTAGTATTTATAACTTTCGGTGCGTAGCAGAATATCACAGGAAAACGGTTATAGAAATCCGACATAATCGAAGTTAGAATATACTGCCGACGCCGAACCTATAACCGAACTATATTTCAAAGCCCCTCTTCCCTTAGGCCCCTGCTATCTGCCGAAATACTAAGTCCGCCACTGCAATCGCTCGCGATGCCGCCTCCCCGAACACTTCCTGTTCCTCGCTAAGCTATAACATATATCCCGCCTCGTCGTCCGCTACATATCCGCCACCCAGTGTGTTAAGGTACTGTGCAACCTAACTCTTGTTCTGGAAGACCGCCTAGCAACTAGGCATAACCAGGTCTCGGAATTAGCATCCCCCGGCTCCTAATTAGTCACACACTGCCTGCGGGTTAAAGCATCGGTAGCAACTGCTATACTATCGGAACTATCCCCTACGTCCTTGTCCCTAGGACTGTGCCTCCCGCTTAGCGTCGAAAAACCGAAACCGCTCCGGGTTCACGTATCCCGCAAGCCTATACCGTGCGTGCCTGACTTGGCTAGATACGACCCGCGGGAGATAGTAGCAGATTATACATACTCTGCGCCACGTTTCTAGACACCTAATATAGTCCGCTAATCTACGTGCTTGTTCCTGAATCCGAGTCTGAAGGAGCTCCGCCCTGGCCTATAAATCTCTAAGATTATTATCCCCGTCCGTCTCCTCTAGACGCTGCCTAGGTCCTACAGACGGACTAGCCGGTAGTTAGACTGCACTAGTATCCCGACACCGATCGCACATAGGGGCCTCTCGCGTGCAGGGACTACCGTCACTATCAAGGAAATAAGATAGCTCTAACACTCGATAGCTAATAGCCCCGATATAACTCTGTATTACCGCCTCAGCGCCGTCTAGTAGTCGTGCATTTCGCTGACTGGTCGTGGCCTTCTACTATACAGGAATTAAAATAATCGATTGCCCTCTAGCTCCGTCCCGTCTAAGTCGCCTAACCTCCTGCGCAAAGTCGATAGCACTCCAAGGTACCCCAACATACACTACCCACCGGACTACCGGATAGTCAATACCTATACCAAACGCAGACGTAGCCACAATATAAGAAGGTTCCCCGGCTCGCCATTACTAAAGGACTTCAGCCTTCTCCTCGACGCTGCCAGACGTAAAGTGATACACCAGAGCATCGATCATCTAAGCAACCTCCTCAGCCACATCCTTCAGGCTACAGTAAATAATAGCACGCGTGTCAACCGCCAGGCCTCGAATAATATCTTGGATTCCAGGGACAGCAAATTCACGAACAAAATCACGCTTCGGAGGGCAACAGCTAACGTAGAAATATATATCCCGCTGCATCGTAAGGCTGCGAACCATCCGCGCACCACGTAACAACATCGCCTGCTCGAATTCAGGAACTATAGACAGTAGTATAGTACCCGTCAGAAATATCATTTATACCGCTAATTTCCGGAGCATAGGCAGAAGCCCCATTACAGCCCGATACGACACCGCTATAATAGCAAGGTAGCACTCGTTAAACACCACCCGGTCTAGTTCGTTTACGACATACAACCAAGTTAAGAAACCGCGGAATCGATATATCACGGCTTACTCAACCGCAACTATAATCAGTAGACAGGAATATAACCGATCCGGATCCGAGTCTGCCTCCCACACATACGCCTCGATACTAGCCTCGGCGCATCGCTGTCGCATCTCGGCTTTTAACACCACAAGGGGCAGGATAACTACTATCGTTCTAGCACCAGGGAGCTAACAGAGAAGGAAATATAGCAGGCTCTTGCCTTCGCTAGTCCTAAGGATCGCTAAGACCTAGCCACTGCCCGCCAGGATATACTCCATCGCCTGCTGCTGCCTACTACTTCGATACTACGCATTCGTGCTATATATCCGCTGAAGCACCTCCATCGCTTAGTCCATACGCCATCGCCGCCGAGTCCGAGCAGGAGCCTCCCGTCGCGCGATACGCTGTACAATAGGACTCTCCAGCTCCTCGTCCTAGTATCGCTTAAACGGAGTAATCGATAATTAAATCAGTGCACTGCCTGATCTGCCCCCACTACTGGCTGCCTTCCTCCAAGGATTACTAGGATAACTATTCGGGCTCTAGTCCTATTCTCCCCAAACCCACAGCGTTCGAGGCGCAACCGGCCGATACGACTAGGTAAGCGTAGGCTGGAAATAGATAGGGTCTCGTACGAACTAGTACCAAAGCTGACTAACGTGTCGAAACTCCTGGAGTCCCGCATCCGTTAACCCGGCCCGAAAGTTCACCGTTCCTCTATAGACACGATTACCCGTATAGGGGGTATAGCCGGCCTGCTAGTAGATAGCGTCCGATATACTACCGAGCGCAGAATCCGTCTCCTCCTTATCTCTACTATCCTCGATCAGCAGGTTCGCCTCGGCGCTTACGAATTTCCGTTATGTAATACCCACTATAATTTGTCGCTAGCCCTAGACATAGATATATTTCCCTAGGGTAAGCTTCCCTGTATTAACAATAACCCGCGTCATCACATCCGCTCCCTACGGATCCAGGCCCTGACACTATAGGTAGTCAGAGACGGCCCTAGACTCTAGTGTCTCGTGCTAAAGGAACGCTCGGAACGGCTAAATAAGAGCGAGGTACTAGATCACAAGCTAGGCAACTTCTAGGAGGAGGAAACGAACCGGCCATCGAGACACATTATTCTGGTTCCGGGTCTTGTGGTAGCTAAGGATAAACAGTATCTGCCTATTATAGAGAAATAGGTCCCGCGTGATTAAGGTAGTATTCCTCTACTGAAGTGCAATAAACTCGGTACAACGCCCTTGTTACCCGGAGCTAATAAAAAAAGGGACTATCAGCGCGCGCAGAAACCGCTATACAGCATCCTTATACTGTTGCACGGTATTAGCGCGTACCTCCTACGTACCCGCAGCAGTCTGCGACTAGAACGTCTAGAATAACGCCTAGGTCTTACCTACCCGAGAGACTAGCTAGTCCTTAAGTAGGTCGAAATACGATACGTTCCGCGAGTCAGTTAGGAAGGACTAACCCGGCGTAGTAGTATCCTAGTTATCGACAAGGAGTGCGAGGTCAAGACTAGGAATATCACTCGCAGGGCTAGACCGGCTGCTAAGGTATAGCTCCTGTTTAAAAATCCGCCGAGCCTCCGTAATCCCTTCGAAGACGATCCGATAGAGGTCGGAGAGGTAGAAGATCATATCCGACTATACTAGCGTCTCTTCATCAGCATACTAGCAGAGCTGTGCTAGTAGAACTTCGATCTAGCTAATCCGGAAGCCGAGTAACCGATTCTCTAGCAATTCCACGACAGGGCCTTCTATGTTATTCAACAACCACTAATCCCGAATTTCGACGATTATAGCACTAATATCCGTATCTTAGTTATCACCCGTCTCGGCTAATACCTAGGCAAGTACCACTATCTAACAATTATAGATTAATTGCGATAGAATCGATGTATAGTTCCTGATAAGTATCTACGCGCCTTACTAATAGCTCTAGAACCGCACAGTAGCATACGACACTAGGACAGAATCGAACTTACGATAGCGCACAGAGTGTTGAATAACTGCTAGGCTAAACTCGAGAACAGCCCGATCGAGCCGGTTATAGGAAGTCTCGGTGTCCACCTCGCCGGTTTAGGGATCTGTTCGACTAGTGAGTTCGCTCGCGGCCTTAGTCACCTCGCACTATACTTCGAGTTGTCGACTACTTAGCTAGAAGAGCGTATCCCGGAGATAACCCTGCTTAACAACGCAGTCCTAGTAGCAGATCAGCCTCTGCTAAGTGTCGATATATTTCCGACGAGACTACTAGTTCTGTAGCTCAGTAATAGGATCCTAGGAGGTTTCCCTGTGCGTAAAAGTGTTAAGAAGTCGTGTATTACGCTAGCTAAGGCATCGGGCCTCTACGTTCTAGTTATACACAAGGACAGTCATTATTTTCTCTAGAACCCGTCTAATACTCTTACAGATCAGGAATAACAACGGCTCATCTTACACCTAAGGGAGGTAATAGCTAGGACCGAGTTCTTTAAGCTCCAGCCCAAGGAGATAAATATAAATACCGGTACGCCTTATCCACGGCGTCAACTCGGAGACGTACCGCGCGGTCTCTACACAATCTCGTTGTAGCTGAGATTGACTCTGTTGGTACTGCCCTATAATTTGATTCTATACATTATCTAGTACAGGAGTGGGGGGAGACAGGATATAGGTCGATAATAGAGCATTCTCTGGTGTATAAGTATAGGGATATATATATTGTGGAGTAGCGGACTAGTAGGTCTAGTCGGCCAAAACCACAGCAAAGTACTATTAGTATTGCTTCTGCTAAAATAACGTCTAAAGGTACGCCTTATACTATAGGATAGCCCCTTAACGTAGAACTTGCTATTAATGTGTTTTGTTATAATATTATCGTATCCAATCAGTGCTAGTCGAACGAAAGTCGCAGTTAGGGAGGTAGCAGAGGAATCCTAGCACAGTCAGCAGGCCACGAACCTCGTTAATACCATCTCGTAGGTGAACCACACTAGCGTTAGAGGCAGCGACCGGGTCTAACTCGCTAGAGGATACAATTCTTCGTCGCTGGCCGCTTTGTAAGTAATGTTTCTCTAATAGATAACGGGAGAGATTCTGTCGTATAGTAACCGTAAACTCGAAAATAATGTAGTAGTATATTTTTACTTTTAAATAGAAATATATAGGGCATAGTCTAAACGAGTACACACTAAATACAAACATCATCAGTAGGCGTCACAATAAAATATCTCACTAACTAACATTAAGTAAAGAAGGTCTGAAAATATATCTAGTACTATAGTATTCGTCCTTGATAGGAGACATACCATTAATACTTCTAATTATAGTGCTAACGCATTATATCTATACTAGTTGTACGAAGGTTGTAGGTATCGAAGTGACAGAGGAAGCCTAAATAGGTAGGCAGCCCCGGGATTTCTGTGATTCTATCAGGCGGTTACAGGACATCGCTTAGTGTTCGAGCCATTATCTAGAACTGTTCATCCTCTATAAACCGGCGCTCGTTTCTCCTCATATTATATTTGTCGAGTAGGTGCCTTGAAATATTCTGGCGAGTATAGCAGCCACAGTATATAGTGCATAATATCACACGCTATTCTGACAAGAGTTGCAAAAAATAAGGTAATTAAGAGAGCAAAGGGTCTTTTGGAGAAATAGAATAATCTTCAGTTATCACGTCCGCCTCAGAGCCACTATAACTAGTCTAATAGTCTCGTTTCCTTTTTAGATATAGCTTAGACGTTATAGCGGGCAATATTTCTAACGGCGGGCGATAAGTCGGCCCCGAAGCCGAGGTAGTTTCGAGCACCGAATAAACCTGCATAAAATCTTGTGTTCTATCGAGACCTAAGAAGCGGTGCCACTAAGAGGACACTTACGAATAGATCCGAAGCAGTACGGGCTGTAGTTTAGTAGGAAACGCACTATCAAGTCTATAAGTCTGCGCCCGTTACAGAGGCCGGTGGCCGCTCTGCTAGGCAAAACCGACCTCTAGGTCCGCCTAAGGACTTATATCGTCAAGCTGATTAACAAAGGTCGCGGTGTCTTAAACGTGTTTCTGCGTAACGGCAATAGAAATTTGCCTGTACTATCGAGGATAAACTACGTTGCGCTACACCTTTTCCGTTGCTCCTTTGAGTAGCAACCGAAACCGGTCAGTCGGCCACCGCTCCCCACTAAGGAGAGATCGAAACAGAAAGTCACAAACTAAGTCAGGCCAGGTGTGGAAGGAACCCTGTTCTCGACATAGAAGTTCGGCGAATAGCCGGATATAGACTAAGTAGAGAAACACAACGCTCGCTGCGCAGTAGGGCAAAAATCGGGCCACGATAAATTCACGACTAGTAGAGCGTTTGCTCTTACTATAGCGAGTAAGAAATATAACCTTCCCTTAATATATATAGATAGAGCGCTCAGTAGAAGGGCTATTCGTATATTCTACCCCTATAAGTTCTTTAAGACGTAGAGACTGTCCACCGGCAGTTATCAGGATTCCCGCGATATGCTCCAGAAGTTGCTCGTGTTGGAGTATATACTAATATACTACATTAGGCTTCTACTAGCCCTCTTACATCAGACTAAGATCGGGCCGAGAAGCAGCACGCTCTGCCAACAGGAGATATCGGTCTTAAAGCTAATTAGCAGGGTTACAGATAAATAATTAGTCAGGTTAACTATCAACAAGAGAGTCCTGAATACTAGTAAGGTCGATATAAGGGCAGATATTTAACAGGAGTACACTACAAAGCTCTTCAGCTTGTCGAATAAAGTACTCTAGGAGCGCTCGAAAAGCTCTAATAGTGATAGTGATGTTTTCTAGGGAGACCGTATCCCTATTAGGGCTCTAATATACAAAGACAGAAGGAGGGTCAAGAATAGCCTAGCGTTTTCCAAATAGCCGGAGATTCTGGAACTCCCCTAGAGGAGTCATAGATCCTAGGAGTATATATTAACGCCGGACTTAGTTAAGCTGTGCGAGATAATCGCTCCGAGGCCGACAAGGCCAGCCGAGATACAAATATTCCCTGTAAGGAAGCGCGAATTCCAAGAAGAGAAGCCTCTAAATATAAATCAATACTAATAGATAAGTAGTAAATCGCTAAGCCGCTAAAAAATATCTGCTATTCGAACTAATACCGAGAACACCACTAAAATATACTAGGACACTAGATTAGGGCTAACCGTCTGTAAACGTCTGAGTAATAAACTATATATATAACTTGAATAGTATCTCAAGGAGTGGCCCTTACTAAGTCAATATACAGCCCGATAAGGATTTACCCGTTAAAGGGATTCCAGGGAGATATACGCTCCCTCGGTTATTATCGATTTCATAAGGCTTAATGTTATCTTCGGACTCCGTGTTATCCGTAGTATTATCACTTTCAGCTGAACTAATATCCTCCGGCTCCTTATACTTATTCCGACTGTAGTTGTTCCTACTAGAAGCCCTAGACATTTGTAAAGGAGATATCTCTACCTCAATAATTATCCGAGCGGGAGGCTCTCCCGGAGAAGAGCTTTTATTTAGATTCGTCCAGATTTCTTCTAATTATTAATAGTGTTCAGGTTAGAGCACTAAGTGCAGCGCCTCTTGTAAGAGTTCCGGCCCGAGACAAAACACCCTGAGAACAAATACCACAAATTGTTTCTACGTACGCCGGTATCGTTATCGGCCCTGTAGAGTTTCTAGAAAGGAGAATAGTCGAGAAGATAGCTCGGTAACTGCATAACTCTTAAGCTAGGCAAGAATAGGATATCCGGTACGACGCATAGTTTCCTCACAGCGGTCAAGCACGCCGTTAATTCCAGCAACCAGATAATAAATTCGCTCTTTATCTGCTAGCGGACTTAATAATACTCTATCCCAGAAGAAGCCTAGCTGTAAGCTATGTTTAACGCTAGAAACGGCTAGGAGAAGGCTTAATCGTTTGAGAATATCACGGGGTATATCTTAGTATATCACGATCCACTACGTCCTCGCTAGCCATAGGCGAGTTCCTTCATAAGTATCTTGCCCGCTATACTAAAAACTATTCTGTGGTTTCTAGACGGTGTAAAAATGTCCTTCTCGTTTGCGTAGGTTATGAAATAATTTCATATTAGCGGTACACAATAGAGGCTCGTTTGCAGTACCTTCAGTCGTGCCCGTCAAGGATACGCTCAAAATAGTCCAGAATAATTAGGTCGTAGTTAACTAGGTCCAAGACTAAACGGAAACCGGCTTGTATAGCACATCTAGATCGACACTAACCGTAGGATTATCCCGGGTATGTGTTCCTCTTAGGTGCCGGCATATAAGATATATACTTATACTAATATAGGAACATTGTAAACACTAGAACCCGGCACGTATCTGAAGAGCAGGATAAGATTGGGACCCGTTTGGGCGCGGTTTAGCTAAACTCCCGTTTCGGAATTAGTGTCTGCGAAGGTATTAGTCTAGACTAGCTCGCTAGCCTTTCGGAATTTGATGTTTCTATCGGAAATAACCGCTTGCCTGCACGCCCTTAGTTAAAATCGCGTACCGACACAGGGTGCATATTGCAACATATTCCCCCCAGTCCAGGTATAAGGGGAGCGAAGGCCATTCCCTCGTGGAAACTGGATAGGTAAGGGGTAGTGCAAGTGTCATTGAGAGGCGACGGGGTTAAAATAAACTAGGAGAATGGTAATAGAGCGAAAATAACAACGGATAATCAAGGCAAGACAAGAAGACCTCGCACTACCTTATATGTAGTTATTGATAGCGCGTCGCGTCGCGTGTTCCAAATAAGGGAATATATATTGCTTTTTCTAATACGTCCGTAATTTCCATGGATAGCTGTGGATTGGCACTAGTGCTAATCATACGTATATCTGAAGGATTACAGATGCGGGCTGGGGATATTCTATGGGATACAGGAGGCATTTTTTGTTTAATAAGGAAATTGATGATGAAAGTCTACGAGAGTGAGCGAGAGCACATTTAGCTGAAAGCACAGTGGAGTAGAATGTGGGCTGTAATAGCGCGACAGGTCTCTGCAGCCCACCGAAGTCTTTACTATGGGGTGCACGGACAAAAAGTGTGAACTGTGTCACACTTCCGAAGAGACTAGAACAGTAGGGAAATGGCGAATAAGCTACGGGTCCGGCTAGACCCAGCAGATAATACCTGCTGCTTTACCTGCTTCCTGCCTACTAGGCTATGCAAGGGTGGATTGCTTACTGAGGGGTCTGGTTGCTTTTCAGCGGATCTGCTGACGATCTTTTGGAGCCTATGTAGGATGACGTGGATGGATAATGGTGATGAGATGGATATTCCCTTTCTAGATACTGATTTGGTGCCGAGGGGTTGGTTACCAAAGGATTTCGCGGATGCTAGGTGGGAGTTAGATACTGAGATAGTTCTGGCGGCCTGGGTGTTTTATAATTTTGCTAGGGGCTATTGGGCGAAGCATAGATACTAGGCTATATAGCTAGATAGTGGTACTATAGCTAATGTTAGCTATAGCCTAGCCTATAGTAGGCTAGGCCTTTAGTAGGGTGTGCCCCTTAGTAGATAGTAGGCTATGCCCTTAGTAGGGCGGGCACCTAGGAGGGCGGGCACCTAGGAGGGCGGGCACCTAGGAGGTAGGGCCCTTAGTATATTGCTTAGTATATTATAAGGGTCCCCGCTTAGCAGATAGTAGGCTAGCACTCTAGTAAGGTGCCCCCGCTACAAAACTGCTCCCGGTGGCAGGGTGCCCCCGCTGCTAGACTGCCCCCGGTGGCAGGGTGCCCCCGCTGCTAGACTGCCCCCGCTGCTAGACTGCCCCCGCTGCTAGACTGCTCCCGGTGGCAGGGTGCCCCCGCTGCTACACTACCCTTAGTGGCAGGGTGCCCCCTCTAGTAAGGATAAAATACTAAATCCTTCGATTACTCAGCGACTACTAGGGCTACTAGGCTGCTAATAGTATCCAAATAATACCCGAAGCGAGGGCTATGCAGCTATAATAATCTTGATTAGTCAGCAGTCAAAAAATTTCTAAACCTATTCAACCTCATTTTCACCAAGGCCCGGGGGCAGTCACGTGACAGGGATAGCCTCACATACTAGAAGGGCCCTCAACCTACCGAGGATTTCACTCCCGGATAGAATCGTATAGCTAGATAGCTAGATATCGCGAAGTAGGCTGGCCAGCAACTGGCGAATAGAGACCACTACGGCCTGATTGCTAAGGCCACGAATCTAGGCTTAGCAAACCCCAGCAATTTGGCGGGCCGAATCGGGTCTAGCCTACCCGCCGGCCCTGGCCTTGGCATCCCCCATCAAAAAAATCCCAGCCAAAAGGCCCCCCTTAGGGTAAGGCCCTTCGACGTGATAATCGTGGAATATTATTTGACATTTAGATTGGACTAATTATTCAATTAAAAGATTCCAAAAATCCGATCAAAAAATATCAAGATTTCGGGTACTTGGGGGGGGGGTATCGTATAACCCCAATACCCCCCCCCCTCGCCCCACTTTCTTAACTATGAGTACCCCCCCGGTATTGGGCCGGAATACCTTTAGGCTAACGGCAGCCTCGAAGCCCTTCGGGCGATAACAGGTTCGGTATAGGGTGCCTTACTTGCGGCGATACAGAAGGTCTACTAAGCGGTAATAGTGCTACAGATACTCTACAGGATATCTGCGTAGTACTGCCCTGCTATAAGGGCTATGCCTGTATAGGAGATAAAACGCACAGTTTAACAAATTCACTAAAATTCAACAGCGTGCGGCGATTCTTATTAGCAGGGCCTTTAAATCAACTAGTGCAGCAGCACTCAACGTAGAGCTCTTTATTACACTAATACACCTACTTATAGATCAAATCATCCAGGAAACAGCAATCCGAATCTAAGCAGGTGCTACGTAGGCCTAGCCGGAGTGTCTACGTCGACAGCGATCTCCCGGGGAGATTAAAAAAGGAGGATAGAGCCATCTCGAAGCCCTTAAATAGAAGAGAGACAGTATTTTGAACTAGCAAGGGACGTAGGAATCGCGGAAAGCGTTTGTTCTAGCACTATAGGAGGCACAGATCCTATACGTTATCGACTAGGATACCGAGGCTACGCAAGCCTCGTATAACAAGATTAAGACGGAGTCTCTGTTCTAACAGGCCCTCTCAGACTATACCCCGACAGTTACACAGGATCGCCCCTAAACGATTCTGTTCTTTATAGATAGTAGTGGATATAAGGGTATAGTAGGTACCTCGGCTGTTGCCCTGTATAAGGGTATCTTCGAACAGCAGCACCTAGGAACTACCGACGAGTCTATAATGTACGTTACCGAGCTCAACAGCATTGAAATAGCGATCGCTAGATTCGTTAACCAACAACAATATAGTATAGGGCCTATAAGGATAGTTATCTTCTCTAACTACTAGGCTGCTATCTAGGCGGTGCGAAACCTAAAGCGATCGTCGGGCCAGTTCGTGCTACAATCTATTTATAACCACGTACGAACCCTTCGATCACTACAGCAAACGCCCACGTTCGATCAGATTCCTATCGAGATCCGCTAGATCCCTGTATACGTAGGCGTTCCTAGTAATAAGACTACCGACGTTAAAGCAAAGTTAGCAGCAACGGAGGGGAGAGTAGAGAACGGAGCGGAACAACCCTACCCCGAGGGGTCCGCGGGTCGAGTCCTTCTAGCAGCGACCGCGAAGCGTCGAGTACAGCGACGTATTAAAGAGAGATAGGCATAAGAGTAGGCAAAGGAGCGAACTAGTAAACCGAACCAGCGGTTAGTTAAAGCTCCAGACAAGAAGGTGCTTCGGCTGTTCGAATCCCTTTCGAAGCCGTACACATCAGTGCTAATTCAGATACGATCGATACGCATCGCACTGAATCACTTTCTGTTCAAAATCAAGGCGGTCGAATCAGATAAGTGTTACTGCAGTGAAGGGTCTCAAACACCGAGACATATCTTAATACAGTGCCCGTTGTACGCTGATTTAAGGCAGACCTTCCTTGACAAGATCCGGATAACCGATCTTAGGGATTCGACGGATTCCGATGCAATCGTATCACACTCGCAGGCCACCCGCTACGTAGCCGAATTCATACTTCAAACAGGCCTACTGGGACAGTTCCGGCACGTCGAGATCGAGCCGGAGCCACCGCATAGCGACGAAACAACAGGCCAGGATAGACTGGCAGGCACAGGGGGTGAAGACGCTGGGTAGGAGGAACGCTAAACCCACGGCCGACCGAGAGGTCGTGGAAGAATACATCTAACACGTCGACACTAGTCGACAACGAACGCCACCAATTAAGAACGAAGCAGGAGAGATACCGGGGATGGAGATACGGAGGAAGCGGCAGGCCAATGTGAGGGCAGATTGAGGGATATATCGTGGGACTGAGGGCTTGGAGGGCGTTTTGATACGGTTTTGGACTGATTTTTGGGCTGATTTCTATGGCAAGACGCCGTTTTCCTATGTATTTACTGTTTCATGCGCGGGTCTGGCGTTCGGATCACTCTTGCTTCCGCCGGAGGGAGCGCCTGCATAGCCATTACGCCACTAGTTAGGCTGCAACAGGTTAATAGAGCGTTGATTGATTGATTGATTGATTGAAGAAGGAGAATCATAAAAACTAGCAGGGTTGATTGTCTAGTTAAATATTATCTTATGTAACACGTTAGAACCATCGGTCTAGATGTTCGGATCAACTATATCTCCGTCGGTTGTCGGAGCTGAGGATCAGGCCAATGCATTGCTTTGGTGGACAAATTTCACCACGAATGTTCATCTTTAGACGATCTCATCGTTCGACTGTTCCGGCGAAGAGACTGGTTGGGGAACGACGCCTTGAAATAAGACATACACTGTTGCGTAGCAGATAGGTGTACTGGAATGGCTATTCTTTTCTAGTGAGTTCGATTTTGAACATGAAGAAACCGAAAATTGTTCATTTTTAATTCCCTTCATTGAAATCGACTTTTTGTCAAAAACGTTACGGCTTAAAGAGAACGCTCTCGTCTATTCTCGCGGTAAGATTATCATTAGACGTGGCTAGCACCTCGGATATACAATCGGCCACTAACTCCCAATGACTGCTACAACCACCTCCCGATCTAAACTTCACTCGCAAAATAATGCAAGGCGCCAAAAACAAGGCCGTCCCAAATCCAACCTGATGAAAAAAGCTTGTGAATATAGTAAGATGTGTGACGCAGACGTTTGTTTGGGTATACGGCTTCGGGAGACGGGCCAAATGTTTCTCCTGTCGGCGGATGGTGTAGGGGTTTGGGGGTTCCTTGGCACACAGCTAGTAGGTTACAGATCTTTCGGCCGGAAGGAAAAGAACGCTGGCACCCCAAGGACTCTTACTGTACAGTCGGTTGGTTGGTTGGTAGATGCCATTTACGCTGACCACTCGCTCGAGAGCCATATGCAGCATACGACTACTATATATATGTTTACGTACATGTAGGGTGTTCCACTTCCTGAAAAACGAATCTTACTGTACAGTACCACTCCATGTGCTGACACTGTATATTTTCGGCTACTCAGATTAGTCGAAAGGTTGTCCAGTCTGTGTCGTCATCGACCATTCCTATGTGGAGCAACTCATGGCAGAGGCATTCACCAACAAATCTAAATGAGCCGTCCGTGCCGTCAACCTTGCGAATAACGAAAGGAACATTGGCCCCCTTTATCACGCATATCATGTCGCCAACCTGGGCTGTCTCCGGGGCCCAGGTTACTCCTCCAGCTTTAGTGACAGCCAGTCTTCGGCCCACAGCGACTGATCGGATGGCTCTAAAGAAGCCCTCGTTATGCTCCGTGATCGTGGCCCCTGGGGCAATACCTCCCTCCTCGAGGGCCCCCTTCAACGCAGGTTCAGTCTTAGCACCGCTCTGTTGGGCGGCGATGAGAGCTAGAAAGGCAAAGTAGCACTGCCAAGTGGCTTTGCTCAGCCCGTCTGGTCGAACCTGCCAATCGTCGAACCACTGCATGAAATCGCGGATAATGTGCGTCCACGACTTGATGCGTGCCGGCGGGTTGGGAGTAGGCAAACTGTCGGGCATGGCCATAGTGCCTATCCAGACCCTATCATAGGCCTCTTTATCATCTCCCTTCGGACGCGGTTGGCGACCCGGAGTGGACTCGACACTTGTCTTCCCGCCCGTCAAGCTCATCCACTCTTCGTGGAGCTGTTTGAACCCTTGTACTTCCGATCGAAGCGTGGAAACGGCAGAAATGGTGTCAAAGATGCGACCTGCCAGCTTCAAAGCATTAGGGTCACTATCCTCCCAAAGTATGTCAGGGTTAGTCTTCCTTTTGCCTCCAAAAACTAGTCGGGGGCTAACCAAAGGCACAATGCGATCATCTAATCTAATTGAATAGTCAGGGACCCAGGAAGGGAGGCCGGTCACCCTGCTTCCCTGGCAGAATGCGTCGACGGATGAAAGCAAGTCAAGGCTCTGATCTTGGAGCAAACGCTGGACTGTAAAGGCACGGTAGGCTTCGGCTGTGGACAGGCTGTAGTCTGGACTGGCCAATGCTCTGCATTGGGGAACAGTGTGATCGTGACCCTCTCGTGCGCATGTCGAGTCGCAGCCATCACACTATCTCTTGTAAGAACTATGTTCATGCCTCCTCGGGCGTAACGAAACGAGGAAATTCACATACCCTTGGCGCCATATACTCCAGAGCCATAGCGTGGCATGGTTCCCCACCGGTGGTCATTATGGAGAGGGCAAGGAATATTTCGGCGGGCACGTGGCCTTCATCTTGCCGAAGACGTAAGTCGTTCTCGATATTTTCTGGTCCGATGTCGCCTCTGTCGTCCCCATTTTCTCCTGGGCTCGTCGGAACCTGCTGTTCACGCTAATCAGTCCCCTGAAAGTTTTGCTAACTGCGATAAGCTTCCACTAACGTCATTCACTCCGACCGTCTTGGACGAAACCTCACTGGCTGGCTCAGGACTATGCAGCCCCCGATCAAAATCCCTGTCAGAATCATAGTCGATGCTTCCGATACAAGACGACGAGTCATCTGCACTGCCTAAACAGTTCTGCATCCTTTCAACGGCCTCAATCCTGTTGCGAAGGTATGGCGTATCTTCTGGGCCATATTTGCCGTCGACGTGTGAAGTACAAATCTCTTCATACAGCCATAGACTAGATTCTAGATCTGTCGAGATACGACGAAACATGACCAATTCGTCTGAAGAGGCGATCTCGTCCGTATTCTTGTCCAAAAACTGCCGAATCGCTTTTTGTTGGAGATCGACTGCTTCCCACAACTTGGAGAACACGGCCGATCCGTCTTCCCGAGAGCCACCACCGCAGCTCTCGAGTACACACTCCAACAAGGTAATCACGGTCCTGTAGTAGTAATTGACGTGTTCCACCAAAGCATCCACCCGTGTGTTGGCGGAGCATACGGGTCCCAACCCTGCATGTTGCTCCCATTTTGTTTGCGCCCAGTTGATGGTCAACTTATGCATAAGAAGGGGGTCCGAGGTACCCAACCTCGCGAGCTCGTCTTTAGTAGCAGCGACGGGGACCTCCCCTAATGATACGGGACAATCAGTCCTGGGAAGGGCATAGAAGGCGAATACTTTGTCCAAGGGATTGGTGGACTCATATTCGCGTAGATCGTATGCCAGTCGATACGGATCTACTTTCCCAATTCTGAGTCCAAGGCGAGTCTGCATAGAGAGTTCGCAGAATAATAGCAGCCGCTTTGCCTCATCGAAGAACTCAACATGCTCGGATACAAAGCTTCTCATGACTGAACACGCCCAGCCTAGCGTTTCATAGGAGACGTACGGTCCAGTCAGAATATTGGGAGAGGGAAGCGATCCGCACAGGATTCTTGCATCTTTGGCGACAGCTGTTTCCACCACGCACCAGAGGCGACGGAAAATTGGGCGCTCAAGAAAGCGTACGAAGGATGTGATATTCTCAGACGATAGTACCTTAGACGAAGATCTGCCATGATTGATTTCTTCTACCATTCGTTGAACGACGGTGATAGCTCTGTTGCTGTCTCCATCGGCCTCACCAAGCCAAACTATCACGTTTGTAGCACGCCGGTAAATGCGGGGAATCATCTTCGCATGAGACGAACGCTCGATGACATTCTCCTGGTTGATACAGATTGTGTCAACCCAAAGCTTTACCGGCAGTCTCGCATGGCGGATTTGTCGAAGGGCGTCGCGAAGGCTGGTTGTGATCAGAAGTTTCTGACCTTCGCAAAAGAGAGGATGCCGAAATTCGTATGACTGCCTCAGTGGGGAATCGATCAATACTTTTTGGCCGGCCACGACTAAGTTTTCGTACTGAGACTCTATACCAGAGTAGGACAGTGCCCTGTAGGGAGGTAGCGTAAATGCATTGAGACGATAAGACTGAATATTGCATTCGAGAGCTGACGAGTCCGTTCCAGGAAGAAGCTCCAGTAGGCGGAAGTGGTCGGAAGTATTTAGATCTGTATAGGTGTATGTCGGGGTAGTGGAGTCAAATGTCAAGCGTTCGTTATCGCAAACGACTATGGCGGTGATACGCCGGCTCCCGTGGAGGGAAGGCATTGATTGCATGGCAATTATTGCACAGCGGGATTTATGCCCGACTGAACAAGATGAGGTTCACCCGAATTTGTGGGAACGCAGCAGGACACGTGGATACCAGGAGGAACGATGCGAGAGGAAGGGACCAGAACCACCCCTGACAGCTCCACTAAGCTTTTCAGGTTACAGACGGGCTCACCCTTCGGTGCCTACCTCAGCTCACCCCCACGTGATGAAAAACGGGGCTCAGCCCACCCAAGATTTCATTAATTCTAAAGTAGTTTAGCGCGCCGTAAATTATTTCGTTCGCACAATGTTTTTGAAAGATTTGAACTAGTTCTACATCCCCCAAAACCAGTTCCACGATGGCCGACCATAACGAAGATACTTCCTGGCTCGCTACGAGCGAGTTGAGGATTGAGGATCTTGTTGATCTTGATCTTTATGATCACTCTGAAAGTTCTAGAGAAATCCAGGCCCCTCACATACGTGCTTACGATGAGTTGATGCTTGAGCGGAGGGCTACTCGTGTTGGTGCGCATGAAGAAGTAAGATATATATGTTACCACCGCAGCTACTTTTGAACTACTTCTAAACTAGTTCTAGCACCCACCACTAACAATATTAACTAAATCCGGACGAATTTCTTCGTCTGCGCGTTATATTGAACATGTTGACTTTCTTCCTGAGTATCCGCGCACGGATAGTGATGGGTATGCCTATATTGTCTATCTAGATACTTCTGATCCAGAGAAACTTCGAACAAAGGAGGTTCATGACCGAATGAGAGATGTAAGTATAGCCAGAACTAGTTATGAACTAGCTCCTTAATAACTTTACTTATAAGAATTATAGATTCAATACTGCAAAAAGGTTGTTGGTACTTCGCAGGTTGTCTATTCGTCTTATCTCAACTACCAGACTCTTCGCACAGACCTTAGGTGTACTGGGGCTAAGGTTTGCCAATATCTTGGGTCTCAGCTACGTGATTTCCAACATAGCCATGTGAATGAAGAGCTATGGGATAGTATCCAGGAGACCCGAGCTTCTATCGAGGACGCAAGAACTCTTACACATAGTCAGAGACAAGCAATTGCGTAAGCCCTTGCTCTACTAGAACAAATTTAATAGCTCTCTAAACTAATTATAATTCTTCTTCTAGACTTGTTGATGCAGCGAAGAAGAGGTTTGCCCAAAGGAAAGCCTGTCGCAGTCATACACAAACATGCCATCTTGTGTTCCGCGAAGGGCGCCCAGTAAGTCTAGGAGACTAAACAAGTTCAGGAACTAGTTACTAACTAGTTTAGGATATCCATGGGGTTATTACCTATTTTCTTGCGTGTATCCACGGAAGATTTGCAGTACGGGATCATTACTACTTACCTATCATGAAGGAAGGTGTAGACTTCGAGTATATGCGTCAGCTTTGCACGAATACCGCAGAATTTGCCTATGAGGACTGCGCAGTAGTAGAGCAGCAAGTCTCGCGAAAAACAACATGTGGTAAGCAAGCCAGAGCTAGTTCTGAACTGGTTTATAACTAATTCTATTAAGGCCAAGTTCATCCCCAAGGAGAGGCTCAGTTAGTCCGGACTGAATGTGAAGTTCGTTTCAAGATCTTCCAGCCAATCAATCTCTTAGAGAACCCATTCGTTATCTTCCTCTCATCTGGAATACATTGCCATATTCCACCACCGCCGAGCCGGCCGCCAAGATCGATATTAGGGGAGGTTCTTGAGCTAATCAAACGCATGCAAAGTCCTGACCTTACAACAAGTAAGAACTAGCTATATCATTCTCGGAACTAGTTCACTAACTTCGTTCTAGGCCTCTTTCTGCGTAGTCCTGAACTTCGCGACTTCTGCAAGTCATACCGTGGAGAAACTCTCTCTCAGATCCACGCAAGCTTTGCGAACTATGACCGTATTAGGGCGCTTATATTAAAGCAAAGGATACTAGCCTATCCTGAAGGCAGAGATCTTAAAGGAGTTTATTGGAAGTATACAAACGATCCCGAATGGCGCGTAAGTTACTTCCTTAACTAGCTTATAACTAGCCACGAACTAATTTCTATCTAGGAATATACTCGGGGGATTTACAACGTTCCCTATAATGATGGAGTAATTATTCTATGCGCACTAGACTCACAGATTAAGCTTCTTGCATCTGTTAAGTCTTTTGAGGTTGATATGTCGTATAAACGTACGAAGGGTGAATTTAACGAAGTGATCTTTGCAATGTTTCACGAGAAGCATGGAAAAGGTAAGTTAAAATCCTTAACTAGTTCCCTATAAACTAGAACTAATTATTATGTCTAGTTATTACTCTT
This sequence comes from Penicillium subrubescens, assembly GCF_028828155.1. Lineage (NCBI taxonomy): Eukaryota > Fungi > Ascomycota > Eurotiomycetes > Eurotiales > Aspergillaceae > Penicillium > Penicillium subrubescens. Next base: position 19,157 of record NW_026643156.1, read on the forward strand.
GCACGTGCTTTTGTAAACCGGCAGGATAAATATACCTATAAGAAGCTTTTTGAGGTCCTCTTTGAGCGTGTGGAAACAGTGACTGGATTTCCAATCCGCTTCTACTATCTACATAGCGAAGGCTTAAGGGCAATTGTGATGGATATGGACCAAGGCCAGTTCGTTGGTAAGAAAGAGTATACCTTAATCTTGCTAGGAGCTAGCTCTGAACTAGTTCTAGGTCTTGGTCTCTACCTTCAAAGGCGTGATCCAGAAAATCGAGAGTGGACATGGCAGTTACGCAATATTATCCTTTTCTGCCATATCCACTTTAAACGTACAGTACGAAAGATGGTTCCTTCTGAATTTGGGCGTGTTCATTCCTCTGGTCAAACACGTCTAAATAGTCTCCTCACAAGCCCAACAAGTGAGGAGTATTTTGAGTTGATCAACGTCATTAAAGGTAGGAAATATAGGTAAACTAGTTTCAAACTAGTTGCTAACTAGCTCCTAGAGCTCGAACCACGCTTCTTTGACTGGGCTGAACATAAGGCACATGAGGTAATTGCAGCAGGTCTTTGTAAGGCTTGCTCACTAATGAGGCCTGAGTTCTGGGATGAAGTACAGAACTCTACTAATGCGGTTGAGCAATCTCATAATAAATCCTACTCCATGGGAAAGTACGAGACGTTACTTGGGGCAATTCAAGGGTAAGTGAACTAATTCTAATTTACCTAGAATTAGTTCTTATAACTAAATTTTCTACAGATCTCGTATTCTAGATCAACGGGATATGGATCAGTATACTGCTCGCGAACGACATGATCTCCGACATGGATATCGGTCTGCTGATATAAGGTCACGTTACGCAAACCATATGACAAATGAACGTAAGTAAACTAGTTTATGTGATAAGAGAGCTAGTCCCTAAGTAATTTTCAATCTAGTTCGGTATACCGCACGTCAAGAGCAGCAATTGCAAGCTAGTCTTGAAGAAAGAAACGAACAACAACATCAGATTCTTGAGAGATCAAGCTCCTCAGGCTTTGTACGAAGAAGAAGAGGGTCTTATACCACAAGGTCAAGATCTCGGACACCTATACAAGCTTCACCACGTCGTGCGCTATCTCAAATCTCATCGCGAGCAAGGTATGAACTAGTTTAGGAGCGATAAGAATTAGTTCTACTTACACTAGATTATCTAGTTCTCCATTATCACGATCTCAACGAAGTCAATCATTCACTTCAACAATCCGGCCGCCAAGTTCACCAGTGCCTTCTATCGCATTACCGTAAGACTGATAATGCAAGCTTCTACTTAAAGAACTACTTACTAACTAGTTCGCATCTAGTTCTTTACCGCATAGTCTTATACGTCTCGCGACAGCAAATCATCAGGCAACCCTAGCTCGTCCATCTCCACAACCACTATCTCCAGTTTTATCGCTATTACCTATAGTTCCTTCAGTACCAGAGATCCCACCAGAGATCATCGCTGCACAACTCGAGGTATCTCGATATCTTCAGTCTCAAGCACAGCTGCAAGCAGCTGAGATTGAGCAACGGATGCGAAGGGAATTAGAAGAACTAGTTAGGAGCTAGTTCTTTTACTTCTATAAAGCCTTCTTCAACAGAAGACTTAGTGATATCAGAGTATTTATTCAATGTGTTATTATAGACAAGGTTTTGTTTTATAGTTACTATATCAATTCAGAATTTCTTTACGTTTAAATTCAATAATAAAATCAAAGACAAAATCAAAGACAAGAACTAATTCCCTAGGTACTCAAGCTAGTTTAGCATAGAGTTTAGGCCTCATCAAGCTCCTCAATAATCTCCTTATCAACATCCATCTCATCCTCATCACGAGGATCAGCAAATAACTGCCAATGCTCACAGGTATCCTTAACCGATTCATGACAGCATTCTAGAACTAGTTAGTAAATGAATAAAACTAGTTATACTTGAGGTAAATCATTTAACTTACCCTTCTGCTTTCCATCAAGGATACACTGTTCACAAGGAATTGGGAGGCCCTCATCCTTAACCATCTTTTTCATCATAGTCACAAGAACCTATAGCTAGTTTAGTATAATGTAGAACTAGCTTAGATATATCAGAGACTTATTCAGAGTATAGACTTACACCTTTGCCATCCTTACGAAGCGGAAGGTCTAGTAACTTCGTATGATCATCTGCATGGCGGATATCGTAATCTGCGATTATTTGTATATAGAATGCTATTTTTTATTAGTTATAGAACTAGTTATAGACTAGTTCTAGGACCTCATTACTCACCAATTGCTTTTGCCTCCTCAGGCTTCGTTGGGCGGCCGCCTCTTTGACCTGAAGTTTCAAGGGTCATCTGAGTATGCATCTTTGCAATATGCTTACGTAGATGGTTCGTAGTTTGAAATTGATGCTAGAAGTAGTAAGAATTAGTTTAGAGCTCTATAAAATTAGTTTATTTTAGGGACTTACCCCATTTGTACAACCCTGAACCCGGCAATACACCTCACCAATGAATAACTCCCCATTTCCATTTTCCTAGAAACTAGTTAGTAACTGGTTCTTAAGTAGTTCTGAAATTTCCCATACATTTAGTGGCAGGTTAGGCAGCTCAAGATCATCTTTTGAAAGCAACCGGTAGCGCTGGTACGCCGAATGCTTCTTTACCTGAGACATAGCGCTGTTGAATGAATAAGAGAGAGAAAGAAGGTGATTTAGAACGAGATAGTTCTTGTATGAATTCTAAGTTATCAGAGGATCTAAAGCAGCTTTATAATTAATTAACCCTCTAGTAGTTTTCGTGGTTAATAGCTACGTATAGTTCTAGTCGGTAGAGATAGTGAATCCTGAGGATGAAAGAAAGCCATCTTGTTGACCAATTAAACTATAGAACTGGTTTCTAGGTGCTGAAGACTAGTTTTCTTCATTGATTCAGTTCTTTGTTTGAATAGACGTAGAAAGTTCGGTGGCTTATAACCTTGCATTAATCTTTGTGGTTAATGGATGCGTATGACTCTTGACTATAGAGATAGTGAATCCCGAGGATGAAAGAAAGCCATCACGTTGACCAATTAAGCTATTGAACTGGTTTTTGGGAGCTGAAGACTAGTTTCTTTCATTGATTCAGTTCTTTGTTTGAACAGGCGTGGAGAGTTCGGTGGCTTATAACCTTGTATTGATCTTTGTGGTTGATGGATACGCGTAATTCTAGACCATGGAGATAGTAAATCCAGAGGATGAAAGGAAGGTATCCGGCAAGTTAATTAAATTAATGACCGAATAAGAACTAGTTCGTGACTAGTTCTGAGATATCAGTTTTGAACGCTATGTCAAACTCCCTAAGGTATTAAGAATAATCAAAACCACTATGCAACCTTGCCTATGCAGAAAAAATCAACCTTGCCCGGAAAATCAAGAACTAGTTCGTGACTAGTTCGGTTTATGCCTCGTCATCCTGTTGAGTAGGCTGCTGACGCGGTTTAGCAAACAGTTCGAAATGCTCGCAGGTAAGCTTCGAGTCCTCATGGCAGCACACTAGAACTAATTAGTAGCTAGTTTTTAATAGATTAGAGAGTAACTCACTCTTGGAATTATTTCTAACTCTGCACTCCTCACAAGGAACCGAGTAGCCAAGCTCTCGAACCATTTTCTTCATCTGCGTCATATTGACCTAGAATTCGGAGGTCAGAGAACTAGTTCAGAGCTAGTTTAGTAAGAGTCAAAACTTACCATGCCATTTTCCTTGATAGGGAGGGGGGGACGGTTATCATCGCTGGCATGAATGGCATCATATGTATCCATGATATCCTTATAGAATACTATAATAAGTTAGTGAACTAGTTCTGGGAGTTTAGAACTAGTTCTACTCACGCTGTGCCTGGGAGATTTCCGCGATAGTAGAACGACCACCCTTAGCCTTAGTCTCAAGGGTGATTTCTGGGTGATCACGGCCGTAATGCTTGCGGAGGGTGTTGGTAGAGGAGAAGCAGTTCTGTAAAACTAGTTAGTAGCTAGTTTTATGATTTTGAGCAGGGATTTTCCAGAACTAGTTCTATGGCATCAGAACTAGCTCCAGAATTTTCAAGTCAGACTGATTTAGAAATTCTAGAGCTAGTTCTGATCCCATAGAACTAGTTCTGAATGATATAAAGTGAGAGAAGAGGTAAGAGTACTTACCGAGTTCTCACAGCCAGAGACACGGCAGTACCTCTCACCCACATAGAGGGAGGCCTTGCCCTGTAAGAGGTCAGTAACTAGGTCTGAAGGGGGAGGGAGCTAGTTCTTACATCAGTAATAACTAGACCACGGCAGGAATCGCGACTCTCCAGGTTCGATTCGACTCGGGACCGCCAAGACTCAGGTTCAGGTTCCAGATTTTTGGAGTCGCGATCCGACTCCAACTTTTTTAGAGTCGAACCTCCAGGTTCGATTCGGAACCTCAGGTTCCTCAAACAGAGCAAACATGATTTATGAAAAATACCACATGTTCTAGATACGTTTCGGATAGTATTATATAGTCTATGTCAGGTATATATTGTTATATGATAAATCTATATAATGATGTAGTGAATATATAATATGTCCGTTTCGTCCGGTTAGATTGTTTCCAGGTTTGTAGCGTAATTAATTAGCGGTGGTTATAGTGGAAAAATTGCGGTGAAGCTTGTAGGGTCGAAGATATATATTCATGTCGACTACTACTACTACGACTTTACCACGACTAAGATAAATGATTTACGGTCGCATTTTTTTCAAATATTAATGTCTACCGTAGACCTATCAATACTTCACGTAGAAAACTAATATTTCTTAACATATAGTGATATCTAGTAGTGTATACTAACCTATAACGTATAACGGGGGAATATTACGCATAATTACTAAGAGAATTATCTATCTAAAATAGGAAATTCCTTGGCAAAATTATGCAAATCAGGTTCCTGCAGGTGTGAATCGAATCGAACCTGAGGTTCCCAGGTTCGACTCCAGGTTCCAATAGTTAGAACCTGGGAACCTCCAGGTTCGACTCCAGGTACGGATTATTGGAACCTGAGTCGGACCACGCCGAGGTCTAGTAATAACAAGGTCTGGGAGGTTCAGCTCGGCCTTGGGCAGCTCTGAGTAGCGTACCCATTCAGCGATCTTTTTCAGGTCGCCTGCCATTTTGGCTGCCGGAAACTGGTTCTGAACTGGTTTTGAGGTTGATTTGAGTGGTAAATGTAAGCGTGGTGTGGTAGTATGTGAGGATCCAGGAATTTCGGTGCGGTGTATGAGTATGTAAGGGTGTAAGTTAGAAAGTGGGGCAGTGGAGAAAGGTGAGCTGAGCTTTGGGCCGAGTGCCAAGAAGGGTGAGCCGAGCTTTTTCCTAAGGGTGAGCCGACATGTACGCTCCTTTTCTTTTCCGTGCTCCCCACTTCAAAAATCGCGCCGAGCCTGCTGCTGGTTCGCTGCTTCCCCCTCGCTCGTCTTGGTTTAGCGTACAAGAATCTTGCTCTAGTCTGTCTACGTGTTGTGATTGGTTTTGTGTTTGGGGTTATAGAGGAAGGCTCTCTTAACGAATTCGGTTGCCGTCTTCCGCGAATCTTACGATCCTATGATTCGGCTAAGACTGATTGTTGCAGAATAGCAATCAGAAGAGGGCGTGGAAAGAACAGGTAGCAAATGAGGAAAAAGCCAGAAAAGACTGGCGAATGAAGAATAAGAATTTGGTTCGTACTATCCGACGCCAAAATTTGGTCACAGAAAAGGACTTGGAACGGGCTGGAAAGAGCGAGATGGCACAATCTGAAGATGACGCCACACTCGAGGGCGAGATAACTGCAAATAATCAGCAAATAGACGATTAGAAATAGATTTGATCCTCCGAGCCTTAGGATCGATATTTCCTCACTGGGGCTGGAGGTGACACTAGGAACCACGCCTCTTGTGGCTTCACGATTTAGCTCTTTAGAAAAAGAAAACAATGAGCACAGGTTACAGTAGGTTGCGAAACCGGTGCAACCGCCTCCACTCTTCGAGTGTTTTTCTAGGCCCACTGCTAAGAGACTCTAGAACACATTAGGAATAGCCCCGGAATATTATATTCCTGTACCAGCCTCTATACTATTATTTACTTTCATTAAATACGGTGCCTTGTCTCGTAACTGTATTAGCAATCCAAGGAAACTATAATTTTCCATAGAAAAGCAAACACATCAAACACTAGATCTAAGCATTGCCTTAAGAACCTAGCAACCCAACCTACAGGTAGGGGATTCACTTAGTGGTAACACTTAGTGATTGACTTACTTGGCGCGCACTTCTGGCACGTTCTGCAAGATACTAAACAGGATCCAATCCGCAGTAAGACCTCGCGAGGCAACGGTACGATTGAGAGATACTCTTGGAATCCGCAGTTGGAAACTAGGCAAGTATAACCCGTGGATATTCTAACTCAGTGACTAGTCGGCACCGCGTAACACGAGGCTACGATCCGCGAACCGACCCTCCACGAACCTTACAACCCGCTAAGCCTGTATGACTCTGTCGATCTGACTCAATTAGGCGTATATACCACTTATAAATTATACGTTATTTAAGTTAGTTAACGTGATTCACAAGCGAGCGGATCACACAAGCGAGCGGATCACCCCACCCAAAATCGCGTCTTCCTACCACCCTACCTAATTCAACCGCCTACTATGCCACCAATTCGAACTGAATCTTCGCAGAAATCGGCCAATCAGGAGGGCAGGATCCTACTAGCCCTTGATGATATTAAAAATAGCCGTGTCAAATCTATTCGTGCAGCAGCGAAGCTATACGATATACCCTACAGCACACTATATGCGCGTCTTAATCACCGAGTATCGCGCGATGACACACGCGCAAACTCGCATAAATTGACCGAATTAGAAGAAGATTCGCTTATTCAATGGATTTTCTCAATGGATTCGCGTGGAGCAGCGCCTAGGCGTGCTACTGTACGAGAAATAGCCGATATTCTTCTTGCAGCGCGTGGAATTACCCCTCCGCCGACTGTTGGTATCAATTAGGTATCAAATTTTATTAAACGACGTGATGAGATTCGAACACGCTTCTCTAGGCGATATGACTACCAGCGCGCTCTTAACGAGGATCCAAAGGCTATAAAAGAGTGGTTTTTGACGGTGCAACGCGCGATTGATGAGAACGGTATCCAACCTGAGGATATCTACAACTTTGACGAGACTGGATTCGCAATGGGCCTTATATCATCGCAAACGGTGGTTACACGAGCAGAATACTACGGTCGGCGATCAATCCTCCAGCCAGGTAATCGCGAATGGGTCACTGCGATCGAAACGATATGCGCTGATGGCTATTCGCTGCCGCCCTGCATTATATTCAAAGGCTCGGTTTATATCGCTGGTTGGTTTGAAACAAATCTCCCTAGGGATTGGCGAATCGAGGTATCGAGTAATGGCTGGACTACCAATGACATCGGCCTTCGCTGGCTCTAAAAGATCTTTATTCCATACACCAATTCGCGTGTACGAGGGCGATTTCGGCTATTGATCCTTGACGGGCACGGTAGCCATCTTACACCTCAATTCGATCGAATCTGTGCCGAAAATGATATTATACCACTCTGCATGCCTTCGCATTCGTCTCACTTGCTTCAACCGCTTGATGTTGGGTGCTTTGCAGTGCTAAAGCGTGCCTACGGTTGCTTTGTGAGCGATTTAGCCCGTACTGGCTATAATCACATCGATAAGCTTGATTTTCTTGCAGACTATCCACGCGCAAGGGCAGAAGCTTTTCAGCCGAATATCGTTCAAAGCAGCTTTGCAGCTACTAGTATCGTACCAGTTAATGCTGACAGAGTGCTTTCTAAGCTAAATATTTCCCTCCGAACGCCTTCACCACCATCAAGCCGACCAAGCAGCAGATCTAGCGAATTCACACCAGAAACGCCTAAAACAGTAGCCCAGCTACAAAAGCAGGCTAAAATGATGAAAGATCTAATAGATCGGCGGTCAAAAAGCCCTCCAAGCCCGTTAAAATTAGTGGTTGATCAGATTCTTAAGGGCCACTATCGAGCGTTACACCACACTGCGCTACTACTGAAGGAGAACGCCGATCTGCGCGCATCAAATGAAAAGAAACGCCAAAAGCGCACTCGATCGACTAGACGGATTACACACGAAGGGGGCCTAACAATTGAAGAGGGCCTACAGCTAGCTCAGCAGCCAATTCAGCCAGTAGAAGCTGATAAGGTAGTATCGCATGAGGAGGTCGATCTGCCTAATCAGCCGATTCAACCGGCCAGGAGGGCTCCGCCTACCTGCAGTGGATGTGGAGTGACAGGGCATAGGATTACTTCATGTAAAAATCGAATTATCTAGTTAAATTAATGGGTCTTGGTGAAGATAATCAATTTTGAAATTTTGCAATGGGGGTAGGTGATCCGCTCGCTTGTGTGATCCGCTCGCTTGTGAATCACGTTAACTAGTTAGTGGTTAGCTAACTAGTCTAACTGGGGTAGTCAGTATCCGGCCATACAGACCCATACTCGGTGTTCTGCACTGAATATCACAACTATATATTTTAATATATATTACGTAGTTATTACTAGCCTCTGGCACTTACTATTAATATAACGTCACCACTACTTTAAACACACACTTCTTAAAGTAGGATGAATCTAACAATCAATTCAACTAACGTAATTCACAAGCGAATACATCGGAAAACGCCATCGCGCCCTACTTTTTCCATTCCAACCACCAACTATGCCACCAGTTCGCAGTCAAAATTCTCTAAATTCTATCAATCAAGAGGATAGAATCCAGCTCTCGATTGAAGCCTATCAGAACAAAGAAATTCCGTCGATTAAGGAAGCTGCGCGCCTATTTCGAGTGCCTTATACAACTCTCCAACGTCGGCTGAATGGCTAAATATTTCGCCCTGAAAAACGCGCAAATAGTCATAAATTGACTCTTGAAGAAGAGCAATCGCTCCTACAATAGATTCTATCTATGGATCTGCCCCTACAACATCAATAGTAAGGGAAATGGCCAATGTTCTATTAGGGAGCGTGGTGGTCAGACCGTTGGCGTCAATTGAGCTACCCCACTATGTTAAGCGCCATCCAGAGGTCAAATCGCGGTATTCCCGTCGGTTTGACTACCAGAGAGCAAAATGCGAAGACCCACGAGTCATAAAACCATGGTTTGAGCTCATAAGACGTACAGTTGACGAGAACGGCATCCAACCCGAGGATATTCACAATTTTGACGAAACTGGATTCGCGATGGGCCTTAATCTCTACTGCTAAAGTAGTTACAAGAGCCAAATTCTACGGTCGGAGATCGATTCTACAATCAGGGAATCGTGAATGGGTCAAATCAATTGAATGCGTGAATTCGACGGGCTTTGTACTCCCACCATGCATAATCTTCAAAGCAAGAATCTAGGTCTAAAGCCTAGTATGATGACCTACCTCCTGGTTGGAGAATCAAAATCAGCGATACTGGGTGGACTACAGACGAAATTGGGCTTCAATGGCTAAAATTGCAATTTATCCCTATGACTACTAGTCGTATAAGGTGTAAATTTCGACTTCTAATTCTTAATGGCCACCACGGCAGTCACTTGACCCCCCATTTTGATCGATTATGCTCAAAAAACGACATTATTCCGATTTGCATGCCTCCGCATTCGTGTCATCTATTAAAGCCTTTAGATGTAGGCTGTTTTGCCCCCTTGAAGCGCGAATATAGGGGGGATGATTGAGGCTAAAGCACGGTGCAACGTCACCATATCGACAAGCTCGATTTCCTTATGGCTTTCGCAAGGCTTGTACAGAGGCTTTTAAACCAGAGACTGTCAAAAATGCTTTCGCTGCGGCTGGTTTAGTCCCATACGAGCTAGATCGAGTCATTTCAAAGCTTGATGTTCAACTGCGAACACCGATTAGCATAATTATAATCATTTTAAGTGAAAATACACATTGCGAATATTCGACGAATTTTCATAGACTTGCGAATACATTATTCGCAATCTCAATTCGCAATTACGAATATTCGCAGCAGCCCTACATTTTCTTTCTGGGTAGATCAGTCAGTGTCACACAGTTTAGTTTATCCTGTTTATTATCCATGGAAATCCATGGATTTTATGGATACTGCCGCAGCCTAGGGTGGAGGGTGGACTGACCTTTTCCGTTCTCGGTAGTGTTAAAACTAAGGTCAAAAGCTCGAGTTAAATAGCACTAGGTTACGGAGACAAGAGAGTCACGATCAGCTAAAGTGCACAGGGTCTTTTCTAACTGCTAGCAGTAATCATGACTTCTGAGCTGGCAAAATTTCTGTGGGGAACCCGTGAAGAATCCCCACTTCCCCGCCTCCACACTTTTTACCCAACTATTAGCCAACTGCAGTTCTTTTAGCCAACTGCAGTCCCTTTAGCCAACTGCGGTCCTTTTAGCCAACTGCAGTTTTTTAGCCAACTGCACTCCTTTTAGCCAACTGCACTCCTTTTAGCCAACTGCAGCCCTTTTAGCCAACTACAGTGCTGAGACCGGTAGCTACACCGTAGACCCCGAACTATAGAGCTGTCCCTAGAAACAGGCTCAAAAACAAGCTCTAATCGTTCAACTACCAAAGGTCACGCGGCAAAACGCACATATCCGAACCGCTTCGCCTTGCGGTTAAAAAGGATAAATAGTCATCTTCGCAGAATAAAAATAGAGGTAGAACGGACTCGCGGCTTCTCTTCCAACTTCACACATCCATTCACTAGCATTCAATTCTCATCAATCATCATGAAGGTCACTGCAGCTTTTGCAGGCCTCTTGGCCACGACACTGGCCGCCCCTGCCACCGATCTAGTGACGCGAAGTATCAACTACGTCCAGAACTACAACGGCAACCTTGGTGCCTTCAGCTACAACGAGGGTGCCGGAACATTTTCTATGTACTGGCAGCAAGGAGTCAGCAACGATTTCGTCGTTGGTTTAGGCAGGAGCACTGGTTCCTCTAAGTAGATGGCCATATCCTTTCACATAAGTCTAGGATCTAACGTTTATTAGCCCTATCACCTACTCTGCCTCCTATAGCGCCTCTGGTGGCTCGTACCTCGCTGTGTACGGCTGGGTCAACTCTCCTCAGGCTGAATACTACGTCGTCGAGGCCTATGGTAATTACAACCCTTGCAGCTCGGGCTCGGCTACAAACCTTGGTACCGTGTCCTCTGATGGAGGCACCTACCAAGTCTGCACCGACACTCGGATTAACCAGCCATCGATCACGGGAACGAGCACGTTCACGCAATTCTTCTCCGTTCGACAGGGCTCGCGCACATCTGGAACGGTGACTATTGCCAACCATTTCAACTTCTGGGCGAAGCACGGCTTCGGCAACAGCAACTTCAATTACCAGGTCGTGGCGGTAGAGGCATGGAGTGGTACTGGCACCGCTAGTGTCACGGTCTCAGCTTAGGAGATGAGGGGCTTAGTGGTCAAAAGACTTGAAAGCCGAGCTCTCTTTTAAGTGGTGTGATGATCGGACTAGGGGTTTAGCGGTTTCAAATGTCGAGACCGTATATAGTGTGGCGGGGCGGAGCTGTCGGCGGCCGCGTTTTCAACTCACACAGACAATTGACTCTCGTTTTCTCCGATTTTGAAGTGTTTTATAATAGTATTCACCCTATATTTGATTAAAGATAGCCTTATTCTCTAGGCCAGCCGGCTTTTTACCCCTATCCTAATTTACATTTTCTACCAACTACCTCTTTGAAGCTATTCACAACACCCTTCCGCTCCTATCTACACAATACAGTGGCTGACCATCTTCTCTAGTCCCCTATCTGAATTCTGACTCCTTGCAAACAGCCGAAGAACTAGCAGCAATTAGAAGATATAACGTATTAGGATTGAAAGAGTCTTATGTCATAGTATAGTAACATGGTACAGTTAGCAAGGCTTGTTGGAGGGCTATTGCATTGAATGGCAGGCGGGCTCTTGGCGTCCAAGAAGATGACGTAGCGGGCACGCAATAGGTGATACGGCGGCCGGTGTCTAGGTCAGTTGGCGGAATAGACTGGAGAATTAGACGATGATGATCCGCGGCTAAATGCTGTAGAAGTAATCGTGTCAGATCAGCAGGGTCTTGGGGACCCCGCAAGTCAGGGTCTTGGGGCCCCGCACGTCGGATTTCCTCCCTCATACACTGAAGAATCGCGCAACTATACCATATTAGTCAGCAGCCGGGCATGCCCGGCAGATTGCCAGGATCGTCGGTATGTACAGTAACAACTCAGGCTCGTTATAATTCCATTGGTTGGGTCGTTCGTACTGGTCACCTTTTCCAGGCTCGAACAAATTGTATGCTTAGTGATAGTCGTGCTCATAAGTTAACCAATGTACCACTAAGAATCCTTCTGATCTACCTACTTCACCTTTCGTACGCATTCTGTATGCGTTCCTACAAATCCGCAGGACTCGGTAATTCTTAACCCGAAGTCCCGATTCCTCTAGTAAGGCCACCTTAACGAGACCCTCGCACAGATGGAGTTAATCTTTTCTTTAATCAATCATATATTTGTTTTTCCTTTATTGATTCCGTTACTCCTATCCGCTAAGATGCATACTAATCATTATATGGGATTCTAGCTCTTTAGAGCAGCAGATGATGTGGGGCTAGGTGTTCAAAGTTTTGCAAAGTAACTGTATTGAACTTACAAGCTAATACATTTATGTAATTTTCTTGTAATCTAATTCAGAGGCAATACAGGTCATATTGACAGGGGTACGCCGGAAAATTCCCATAATAGACTAGTGCATCTTGGCAGTGGGACTAAAGAATCTCTCAAAGAGTGGAGGAAGGTGCACCAGTTTGGAGACGCACTGTATTCTCGGAAAGCAAAAGTCAATTGATTCATGTAGATTGATGTAGATAATCTAGTTGGAAAACACCCCTGGATCCCACCCACCGCCCCTCGGCGGTCACGACACCGGAGCCCCAGCCTAACGCAAGAAGGCGTACACCAAGCAAGGGATGTTACAGGGAGGATCGAAATCAGTTTCACCACTTGCACATAGAGATTCTTTCTCGAACCCACTCTTGAAACCACTAAATCATTTAAAGTTACCCTACCCCTGACTCGTGTTCTTGGCAGTAATCTGATACAGCTGTAAATTACAACTTAAAAATAGCCTACGTAATAAGCCTGTATAGTCTCAACGGCTTCTAGAACGTTTATCCTGCAAACGAGGCAAACAGAAGGGGGCTTCCCAAGTCACTCTCACTTGGCCACGTTCGCATCTCCGTCTGTTAATTTCTCAACGTGAGAAGTCCCTTAAACAAGCCAGGTGTACTTCTAGTACTGTACGGGCAGGTTAAGTATATTGGTTAGTGTAACAGGCATGGTCTTCATATTAGGACCGGGATTTGCTGGACTATGACTAGAGGAAATTGCTGACGTTGAATCTTATTGCAACGTTTAGAACCTTCACGAGAACGATGAGTGCTAACTCGAATCGTGATGACTATGACCTTCAAACCTATGATTCCCACTCTGTCGATCACTACTAGCAAAATACCCCTACACCAGGATACTTCGGTTGCACGCCTACATCGAGCGGCTGATTCAGCCCTTCACCCGACTCTTCCACCGAGGACGGTCCGGAAGACTTGTCCCAAACTAAGACGGAAAGTCCTAGATTGCTCTAGCTATCCGAGTGGCACAACGGAATACTAGACGATAAGCTTCCGGCAAATTATATCCAGTATACGATTAAGTGGAAGGTTATAGTGAATAAGAAAGTGATCTCTCGAGACACAGAGGAGGACGTAGCTCTGACACTAAGCGCTTACTAGCCGATAACCCTGAAGTGTAAGTTAGAGAAGTTGTTAGAGGGAAAGGCCTTATATAAAGGATAGGTAAGATCTGTCGACATGAGTGGGTGCATAAGCCCATGCTATCGAACTTGACAGAATGCGACGGAACGTCCACGTGACGATGATCTTCAACGATTGACATCAACAGATTGCACACATGACGAAAGAGCTTCAACACTCTATATTTCTTCTGATTTCTATGAGATTCTAGTCTGACGTATTGCCTTGATTTCATGAAGTTATAAATATTGCCTGTTTTCCATAGCTAGTTGAATCAAGTTTAATGATTGTGATGAAGTTGGAGCATTCTTCTATCATAAGTTAACTTCCGATTCTGAGCCGAATCGTACGACCTGACTTGACCTATACGATTCTTCGCCAATCGTATACTGATTTGACCAACCGTGCACACTCGCTTGCTTGTGCACGCCGAAGGATTTATGCTGACGTCGTAAATCCGACAAGATCTGATAATACAGTAATTGTTGTATTAGTGAATAATCGCTCTTAACGCGACCTGATAAAGCGATTTAACTATCTTAATATTGACTAGGCTACCGTTAAAAAATAGCTGCTTCGGTGGGGTACGCTATTTCTTCAGAGTAAAAAATTAAGGTTAAGTATTACCTTTAAATTCGTTGAGGATAACTGTCTCTGTAGAACTATCTCTAGTAGGGTCGAGAAGAGAGGTAGGTCGTCTGTCACGAAACGGATACTCAACGAGCGAGACGCTTAACTAGATACTAAAGAGTATATATCTAGGCAAGAATCCGTTTAGCAGGCTATATACAACCTTATACGTTGTCCTTCCTCCTTATACTATCTTAGCCTATATTGTTAGCAAGACCCTTATAGGAAGAAACACTATACGCTACGAAGCTATTATCTTAAGCATCTTATTGCCTTTATAGAGAAGGGAGGTACTTTAGAGTCTTATAGCAACGTCCTTAATAGTTTTCGTGAAGAGCTATATTTAGAAGAGCGCCAAAGACTAGAGAGCTAACAGTCTAAGAACAAGATAGGCGGTTCCTAGGGAGGCTCTCTTCCGATAAACATTAACATTAATAGGATGCCCCCTTCCTCTCAAACGCAGGTCCCTAGCTCAGCCGCGATTCCAGCCCAGGCCCAAGTACAGAATAATCTCAATATTCCCGGATTACGAGATGTGGCCGTCAAACAATACACTGCGTGGCATGAGGCCAATGTTGAGGATGACGCTTTGAAGGCTCAATTTCGGCAAGCGCGTGATGTAGCATTAGCCAATAGGCTAGATCTTAAACTGATTCATAATGACCAAAATCCATCATTCTTTGTCGAGAAAGGGATTATGGTAGGTATCGCACGCCAGTTTGTTAGAGGCATTGTTTTCTGGGTTCGGTCTCTAGATAGTGTGCCGCAAACCGAAGAGGCTTCGCTGGTGGTATCCTGAAGAATTTAGGCGTCAAAAATATTCAAGACGGCGTTGGTATAGCTATTAGGTTGGATTTTAACTTGCGATTTGATATATTCCCTTGATATTCTGACGAGTGCGGTAGACATGCAAGGAGATAAAGAAACCTATGAATCCTCGTATTCGATGATATACAGTCATTCTCGAAATCGGCTTGACCAGTACACACTCACACTCTCTCTTCCAGCCCCACCGCCAAGACCTTAGCGCAGATCATTCATTGAGCTGGCTGCATCAAACTGAGGGGCTCGGTTTGCCGGTGGAGACGGCGGCTGCGAAGCTAATGTTGGACGAAATACACCCGCCTTTGCCTCGCCTGCCGATGGACCAGAATGCATACATTTATGGAAGCATCGGCGAACACCAGATCGTGATTGCTAGCTTACCGACTGGCGCAAATGGCACCACATCAGCTGCAACGGTTGGGATGCAGTTGCTGTCTAGTTTTCACGCCATCCGCTTCGGTTTTATGGTTGGTATCGGTGGCGGAGTACCAAACACCAAGGCAGACATTCGACTCGGAGATATTGTCGTGAGCCAGCCGACGGACACTTCTGGGGGCGTGATCCAGTACGATTTGGGTAAAGCGCTAAGCGGCGGCTAATTCAAGCGAACTGGAATACTTAATCTGTTAACCGCTCTCGCGACTCTCCAAGCAAATCACCTCACAGAAGATAGCCGGATCGTCGAATTTGTTTCCAACCTACAAGCCAAAATCGCGCCCCACAAAGCTGCCGCATTCACGCGACCGACGCGAGAGGACTGTCTTTTCTAATCAGAATATGACTATATCGCATCCGATACGTGTATAGATTGCGATCGATCTGATCAACAGTACCCCAGCTGCAAGAGATACACTAGCAGATTCTAGTGAGTGAATTTCTATAGTGGTTCCTAAATAGTTCGAATCGATTGCTAAATATTCTTTTACATCATAGTTCACCGCTTTGACGTCCCATTGGACCTAACAGCTGTTCCAGTGATTGCAAATTTTGTGGGAAGGCAAGGCGAGCTAGACTAACTCTGGCAGTATCTACGGCCCATAGATTCCCAGTCACGACAGGTTGCAATTATTCATAGGCTTGGGGGGATGGGATAACCTCATGTCAGGTATATCGTAACAGTACGCTTAGCAGATTATAAAGAACTATTAGGGTAAAAGAGTTAGGGTTTTACTTGCTACCAAATCGAATGAAAAATATCACACTGGTTAGCATTACTCCTCCACCCAGTCAACATCCCAGTCCACCTTCATCGCATTCACAATCCATCTAAGAAACGGTCAGCGCCTTCCAGTAGTTAAAAGCACGGCGGAAAGGAAGCTAAAGGGAACTCACGTTGTAGGCCAGCCTTCCTCTCTCTCTACGGTTCTCAGAATGCGAACCAACAGTCGCCTTTCTTCATCGACATTCATAAACGAGGAAACTTGATCGATCCCAGAATCGTCATATCAGTCTCAATAGATACGAGGGACCAACTGGACTTACAGGTAAAAATAGCATGACACATGGTGAAAATAGCCGGAACGTTGGTTGGGTCTGTGAGACAAATTCCGCAAAGCGACCTGGCATGCAAAAGGACCTTTCTCTGCGCCCCCATGAGTAAGGATACGAACATGCTACTTGCGGGTACGGACCTCAAGTTGCTGTCTTGCTCTAAGAAACCCGAATTCTCCAATAGTAATCTTCCGTGTCTGCGGATGATGAACATCGAGCAGGATTCGCGCGGCCAGGGACTGTGTCGCAGCCATTGCTACCGTTCGATCGTGGTTAGCGAAAATAGGTTCTCTTGTGGAGATTCACCCCACGTAGAACACACCGTGCCATTCGCTTCCGAACCATATCTCTGGGAACCATCTCCCTTGTTCCGGTTCCCGATCATTACACGCTACCGGTAGAAAACTCTTCGGTTTATTGGCCTCCCACATGTCTACCGCCTGCACCAATCCATTCCATGCCTCTTTCCCCTCAGTCGGCGTCATCTCAAGCGACCTCGTTCCAAAGCAGAAATCAGCAACCTGGCCCAGAATCCATGTTATCCAGTGGCACCATTCTGACTCCTCCTCTACCGTCGGCATCACGCCAGCAGCCGGGGATGACAATCTGACTTCGATGTTGGAGCCGGAGATGTCGAACTTCAGCGGTTGCCGGTAGACACAGGCGGGGTAGATTGATTGTCGAAAAAAACACCAAAATGCCGCCCATTTCAGCCCGGAGCCTGAAGCGGCCCAGGGATTGCGGATCGTGGAGGTGACCATTGCCGATACGCCTCTAAGATGGTGCTCGTAATCCCGGCCGCTGTCGGAAACTGCACCAGAAACACGACATCAGACAACACGCCAACGAACAGCACGAAAACAGTGGAAAGGTGTTCAGGCTGACTCACCATTCAGATGCTCGTACAGTCTTAGCAAGACCAAGGCTGCGAGTAGGGTATCATCAGTCGCAGCGTTGGGATCACCCAGCGCGGGTATCAGCAACCCGATACACTGTTTGTGATAATCCTCCGCAATAGCGGAATCCCAGCTTCCCAAGCAGCAAAGATGCCGCGCTGCCAAACACGAGACCGCCTTCAGAAGGATTGGAGAGCGACGTGCAAGATGTGGCACCGTGATAGTGAAGTGTCGATCGGCGTCAGAGAACCGCACCTAGATTCAAGCAAACGTGAGTCCATTATCAGTCAATGTAGAAACGGGTATTACGCACCCATTTTGCCAGACGGCGCACATAGTGCTGGAGCAAAGTTTCCTCTTCTGTGGATACAGTGAACGGGGGTATGGAGCCATGTGTAGTGGGCGACGCAGCTTTGACGTCGCTATGGTCGAGGTGAAGTTGGATTCCCTGCAGGGTCTGAACATCGAAGGGGGCCGACGCAGTTAGGTCAGCCACTCCACGTGGAGCGGTCCCTTCAGCGAGCGATGTGGGTACGGTGACACTTGAAACAACTGTTGATGGAGTGGTTGGTATACCTATTACTCCCAAATCAGGTGAGCTGCTGACGCTCTGCGTAGGAGGAGCAGCCACTATGGGAGATCGATCAACATTGTCCCGCACGTCGTTCAGGATTGGTAACTGCGCCGGGACACTAGTACCAGGTGAGGCTCTTTGAAATGATTTGTCGTAAATCGTGGTCCGTCTTGGACGCGCGGGTTGGGCCTCAGAATTGTTAGGCCGGAGGCAGTTTCGGCCACCAATCCGACATCTCCAGCAAATGGGTTTTTCTTCATCGCCTAAAAGGAAAAAAGGGATCGCAGGTCAGCGCGATAGTTGCAGCACCCGCAGGCTCTGGAGACACCGACATTTCAGATGACGTTGGCGACAGGTATAACTGATATGAGTCTAACGGTCAGTGTGACGGTACAAGCCAGGAAGATTGAGACAATGTCGCACCATCCGGTTCTCGACCTTCTTTGAGTGGTCTCCATCCATTTCTCTTTCTCCAAGTGTTCGGGTAGGGGTACTTGCTACCAAATCGAATGAGGCGATGGTCTGACAGTGACGAACAAGTCTTGATGCATCAGCAAACTGCGGGACTGATGTCATGCAGGAAAAGCTAAGAGTGGATCCAGTAGCCCAAATCCCGGTACTGCCAACCTTGACCGCCTCGCCTAACTGGCGGTTGAGGAAGGCAGACCACGTCTGGATGTTACTGCTGTCAGCCGTTCTCGAGGGCAACTGAGCTCCGTGCCGAGGGAAATAGGGCGCGATAACCAAAGGCCGAGCTGCGAGTCAAAGAGGCAGCGACAAGGGTCAGAAGCATGAGTTTCGGGGTTCAGAATGTGCATCCATCCGGGTGCTCAAGCTGTGGGGGCGCATGTCAAGAGATGTTGGGAACCGTGGGATGAGCAAGCTTTCCCCTAGATTTCCTGCTTCCCCGCACTCAAGTTAATCCCTCTACCCATATTCAACCTTAATTAACAAGTTTTACAACTCAAATCTCCCAGTTAGACGTACTATTGGATGATTTGCGTGCTGATGCAGGGTAGTTAGCTAATACAAGCCATGTCAGAAGTGGGCCCAGAACAATAATGTCTGCTGTGCGACCCATCCTTGCGGGGAATACCGAATAACCTTATTCCAGCTCAGTGAGCATACCCCGGCTCCACATCATGTCGAGACGAGCTCGGTTCCAAGCACCTTGCGGCAGCTAACCGCGTCTGGCCCTGTGCAATAGTCCATCTATCCCTGGGTAGAAACGTCAAGCTGACACGCGCCTCCACAGCTTGAGCATCCCGTGGGGTAATAAGCTCTGGAGTAGCTCGCGTGCGGGGCCGAGTGGATATTGCACCTACAGCTTTCGAAGCAAGTTGGACCCAAGATTCATGGAGAATGGACTGATCGCAACGATGCAGCTGAATCACATGCGGATGATGCGGTGCAGGAATGGAAATTGATATATAAGGGCTCTTCGGTGTCCCTCAGTCCTGCGCTCCTCAGACCAAGCACTGTGTTCTGTAAACCTACGACGACTACAATCACTCAAAATGATTCACACAAATATGATTCACACTTTTGGAGGTTTGACAGACGACAGGCTTAACACTGCCATCGCTTTTTTTGCAGGATGCTCGTTTTTCCTTTTTGGCTATGACATGGGTTACATGGGCTCAGTGCTTACGCAGAGGGTAAGTAGCTGTTCTCGACCTCCTTCGCGACTCCGAGTTCTCACTTGTTTGATCTCGCAGTCATTTATTGAAACCATTCCGTCGACGGCCACAGATCCTAACATCCAAGGTATCTCTGTTGGTATCTTCGAAATCGGTTGCCTTCTTGGTGCTCTCTCACTTCTCGAAATCGGTGATCGTCTTGGTAGACGAAGGACGGTCTTGCTCGGCCAGGCACTTATTCTCGTTGGTGGCCTCCTCCAGGCTTCTGCTTTCGGGTTGCCTCAGTTCCTAGTCGGTCGTGTGGTAGCCGGTGTCGGTTTGGGCCTCGAAGTTGCTACTGTGCCTCCTTGGCAAAGTGAGTGTGCCAAGCCGAAGTCCAGAGGTTACTTCGTGATGCTGGAAGGTGCGCTGTGCTCCTTCGGTGTGATGACATCTTTCTGGGTGGGATATGCGTAAGTCAAATAAACCTCTCATTAGGACCCATAGCTCACTTTATATCTGAAAGCTTTTTGAGAGGGGTCGGTGATGAGTACCAAGTATCGTGGCGCATGATCGTTGGCATCCAATGTATCATTGCCGCCGTTGTTTTTGTTGGCGTCTTCTTCCTTCCGGAGTCTCCAAGGTGGCTGTTGAAGCATGGATACAAGGAAGATGCGTACCTCGTCCTTGGTGCTTTGCTTGGCCTTCCAACGAGTTCTGTGGAAGTCGAAGAAGCCGCGCAACTCATATTGACATCCATCGAAGCTCAAAAAGGAGATCAGCCATTCCGGTACAAGGAACTCTTTACTAACGACAGGAACCAAAACTTCAAACGTATGATGCTCGGTATATTCGTGCAAGGCGCTCAACAAATCTCTGGCATCAACGTCTGCAATACCTATGTCATCGTCATCCTCACCAAACAGCTCGGGTTATCTGCCGAGAAAGCTCAGCTCTTAGCTGGGGCCAATGGCACGCAATACTTCCTGTTCACCTTCCTCGCCATCGTCTTCATCGAGAGGGTCGGCCGTCGTAAAATGTTGATTTTCGCTGCTACTGGCCAGGGGGCCTGTTTCTTCATGCTTCCCTTCCTTCTCCGGAGTCCCAGTAAAGCTGCCCAGGCAGTCGCCATCGCATGCATTTTCCTGTTCAACACCTTCTTCGGCCTCGCCTGGGTTGGAATTCCATTCCTGTACAATGCGGAAGTCACACCACTCCGTATCCGTGCACCAGCAAATGCTATTGGAACTGCTTCTAATTGGATCTTCTGTTTCATCACGTATGTTCCAAGTGCCCTTATCCTTAAGTCTTCTGCTAACTTAGCGCATATCAGGCTCATGATTGCCCCCGTTGGTTTCAAGAACATTCACTACTGGCTCTATATGGTCTTTGCGATCATTAACCTGTCCTTCGTCCCAATCACGTACTTCTTCGTTGCGGAGACGGCTGGTCGCTCCCTGGAGGATATGGACCTGATCTTTGCTAAGGCGCACCACGAGCGGCGCAGCCCAGTCGCCGTTGCAAGAGAGTTCAAAGACGTCCATGCAGATGTCCACCAAGCTCGTGTCGTTTTAGGTTTAGATGATACCGGAACCAACACACCATCATCCTCTAACGAGATGTCGGAGAGTAAGGGCAACGCGGCCGTGCCAACTGCTGAGCATGGTGAGGTTGTCTAGGGTCCACTATGGTCTGGCAGGATGTTGGACTGTGTTTATTTTAGAGTCCAAACGGTTGGAAAAGTTGGGAGTATGAAGACGGTACAGGAGAAGTTTGAATATATGGGGAGTTTGAGAGTTTGCAGACACGATTTGGGATTATTAAATTGTCGTTATGGGTATAAGACGCTTAAGCAAACAGACTTATGGCAGAGAACACTCCAATTAAACTGTGATTGTAGGCGCTGAGCTTAATGCAGCATATTGCAGCTGGGACGTGTTTCCCCTTTCGCACCATGGTAAAGACACTTCATGTTGTGTCCCCTGCTGTATTTTCCCTGTTCTTGCTACCACTATCATCTCACACTGGTCAGAGATGGTTGTCTTGACACCCTTTTTGGCCGAGTGGTGATGATATAACACATCACTGTCTCACAGAATCGGCATGAGTTGAGTCTTGGGTCGCCTTTCCTAAACGTCGACATGGTGAAAGTAGGGCTCAAGGTGCGGAAAGCTTAATGAGAGCTTGTGCTGGACCTAGAATTCCACTCTTATGCAAAGCTGCCAGTGAAGCATCTAAACCCTAAACCCCCACGCCGTCGGGCCTGCTCGGACGGTCAGACTCAGACCTGCCAGGCTAATTTCGGCGATACAGTGTCGACTAGGCAAGAAGACTCGGAATGTCAAAACCTCTGCAACAAAGACAAGATGCGGTTATGCCCCGTACTGAGGTTGTTACAAATCATGCTTGCTCTATGGGAATTGGGGCCATGCGAAGTAAGAAAATCAGGGCGCGGCTTTAAAAGTCTCTACTGCGGGGGGAAGATACACTATTTCTGACTAGAGTTATTTATCGTGCCCTCCCCAACCGAAGAAATCTGCGCCGTATGGACCTCTGACCAAGGGTCGATGGCTCAACAGACGGCCGTCACCAGGTGGCCCAAGGCTGTTGAAGGAACCGTTGACAATGTTGACGAGACTGCAGCCTCTTCCGACAAGGACAAGCGGGCCGAGTGGGCTACCATGCGGATTGCGCTGCAGGAGATCATGCATGAGATCGAACGGAATGAGCCTTTCAAGTCGGTCTAGTCCCGAACGGCTGTCGATGAGCGTACGCTGACTGCCAATAGACCTTTACCAGACGATAGAGCGCCTTGTGTTGGTGATTTTAACAAGCCGCTCAACGCGATTGGAAAATGCAGTTGGTTGGATTGCCTCTGGCTACTCGCAGATTGTTATATTTACAGGTACGTACTACCATGATTCGGAGCTTCACAGTCAAAGGCTGATTGAAGCAGGCGCATCTAGACCGTCTTCAACACATCTAAAAAATGGCACGTCTATGACGTATTCAAGCGTCAAAAAAACTCGACTTTTGTCAAGTCACGAGTCGCCATGGAAGCGCTCGCCAGCTCGTACATGCAAGTCGTAACAGAGATGGATCTTGCGAGCCACGGCAGCGAGGAGGCGCGGCGGTTGCTATTCATCGAAATGGCCGAAATTGCACGGTTGGGCAACGCAACTGATTTGTCGCTACTAAGCCATTTAAGCATGGAAGATACGCAGGATCTCCAGGGACAGGACGCCATCCAGAAGAGCCAGAAGAATATCGTCGATAATGATACTGAGGCCGTCTGGACCTACCTCCAGTGTACTCCATCGCCAGTAGATCGTCATGTGGACAATGGTGTTGGATAATGCTGGGTTCGAGCTCTTCACGGCCTTGATCTACGCGGCTTATATCTTGGATTGTCAGATTGCAACTTCGATGCAATTACATAGAAAACAGTTCCCCAGGTTCGCTGGTGATGTCATTCTGACTGACGAGGACTCACTTTTTGAGCACCTTGAATCAGCAAAATCCTTTCTCGATCGACTGGTTCCGCGACTACGCAAGTTTTTTGAGTCTGGTGCCATTAGCATAACGATTGAACCATTCTGGACAAACCCCTACTCCTTCCATGAGATGCCAATTAGAGCACCGGCTCTTTTTGATCAGCTGCAGTCCAGATACCTCATATATTTACGGGCGATCTGAACTATCGTAAGCTAACCAAACATGGGCTGTGGCCCTACACTACGTCCTTTCGGGAGGCGCTTGTTCCCTTGGGGAAAAGCAGGATGAAAATCCTCGCTCGTCCCACGAACAAGTCCGACACCTTCATTGGTGTAGAGAGTCAAGACAAGGTGGACGCCTTGAAAGCCGAAGCTCCAGGCAAAAATAATAAATTGATATTAATACTACCTATATAACATTAATATTGATATCATATGATACGCGATATCCTTACTATATAGTATCCGATATCCCTACTATATGGTATTCGATCCCATATGGGATGCGATATCAATACAATATCGCGATTCAACATCCCTACTATAGTGATTTCGTATTAATACTACTATATGGTAGTACAGTGTGTGCGACCACAGGTGGGTGGGTGTGGTGAGATGTAATCATTGTAAAAATACGATGTGTTCCTTTATACAATAGTCCGCCGTACGTTCCCACCAAAAGTGACTCTTGGATCCTGTCCTCTTCTCGGCTTTTGCTAGCGCGAAGGATAAACGGTTATTGTCCCCGCCTCCGCATGTCCCGGTACCATGGTTCTGCTCGTCTCGCTGTCGGCACATGTGGGGTTTTGGAAATAGACTGTCGCACGGTTGAAGCTGTCATAGCTGATCACTTCTCTCGGCTGCCGACCACGTGATCGTCTCGAGGCGCTCAGGGCAATGAAATGTGTGTTCTAGTCATTGCAACCTATTCATTAGTTCAGGCACCCCCACGCGTGCAGTGGTCATGGGCCCGAGTTGAGAGGACACGTCTTTGTTCCACCGAAAATCCGGACGAGCATCCGGGGATGGAGATCCAACATTTAAAAGCCCAAGCTGAGCATGCAGGCTGAACTTCCCTTGGTCCATCTTCTTGCATATGCTCGCGAGTAAAGCCATATTATTACTTCCACGATGACGGTCACCCAGACAGCAACCAACGAGACTGTTGGTACCCAAAGCAATGGCAACAAATGGAAAGGGAAGCCATTGAGTCTGAGAATCATCGGGACCAATCAAGGTACGCATGAATACTCGCAAGTACCGACCCTAACGACAAACTTCTTGAACGCAACTGAACGCGGAACATTGGAACAGGGACTTCTATGGATGGAATTGATATTGCCCGTATCCACTGGACGCAAGAGCACCCAGAAGCACCTTTGACGATGGAGATTTTGAATCATGGGGACATTGAGTTTGACGGAGCTCTGAAAGGTGCGCCTTCACGTTGCGCAGAGATAGGTTCTGAGGCTGAGGGTTTAGACAGAAACGGTCATGCGAATGATCAGATACAACAAAACGACACCCGAAGAGATATCAATGGTTAATATCCAGGTAATATCTGACTGTCCGTACCTTTCTTAACTAGAAAACTAATAAGCATATATAGCTCGGCGAATTCGCCGCCAAAGCAATCCGACAGTTCGCTGAGCGAGAGGGTTTTAGTCTTGAAGAAGACGTTGATATCATCGCCGGCCAGGGCCAAACAATCTGGCATCTTCCTCTTCCAGAACTCTTTGAAGGTAATCAAATTCGCGCTCATCTGGACATGTCCGAGATATCTATCATCGCTGCCCGCACTCGCGTTACTACCATGTCCAACTTCCGTGTTTCCGACATGGCTCTTGGCCGCCAAGGTTGCCCGTTCTTCTCGGCCTTTGATTCCCTGGTCACATCGCATCCCACGTTGAATCGAGCAGTTCAGAATATTGGTGGTATTGCAAATATCACATTTTGCCCCAAGAACGCGCCGGATGAAGCGTATGATTTTGACGTAGGCCCGGGCAACGTTTTTATTGATGGGTGAATATATCGTTAAAGGCCCATTGCTGCGTCGAGCAGCAATATTGTTTGACACAGAAGGCTTACCGATTTGCTTCCAGTGCGGTTCGCTATTTCACCCAGGGCAAGCGCCAGTACGACAAAGATGGAGCGATGGCCAGAGCTGGCCGCGTGAACCAAGTAATCGTCGACGAAACCCTTAAAGGACCGTACTTCGTCCACGATATTCCCAAGACAACAGGCCGCGAAACTTTCGGAGAGAACTGGAGCCAGGAACTCTGTGAACGGATGATGTCTGAAGGCGCAACTCCAGAAGACTGCGTCGCGACCATCACTCGTATCACGGCCCAAGCGCTTGTAGAGGCGTACAAGCGCTGGGGTCCTAACGAAGGAGTCGATGAGATCTACCTCGGCGGTGGCGGTTCATTTAACCCTGCCATTATTGATTTCCTTCGCGAGAAACTCCCAAGAACAAAGATTGCGTTTCTGGATGAATTGGGCGTTCCATGCAGCGGCAGGGAGGCGGCAGACTTCTCGCTCAAGGGCCTTGAACTGATTCTTGGCAGACCTTTGATGCCTCCTAAAAGAGCCGAATCAGACAGGATGGGAATTACGGGCCATATGCAGCCGGGGGAAGGGCTGAAGTATCATAAGATACTGAGACATGTTCAAGACTTCTGGGGTGATTACCCGCTGGAGAAAAGGTCAAACCCTGTACGCAAGATGATTGTGGTGCCTTATAAGCACTGATTATCAAGATGAGCATAGATAGCCGAATATGATTTTGTGAAACACTACGCGGCGTGGTCTACAAAGCAACAACAGTTAGCTCGAGATAGTATCCCATCTTTCCGTTCGCAAACGTAGATATCCATGCAATTTGTGATTCCAACTCTATTTAGCCAGATCCCACCATAGACCCCAAGACTATATCCTACATCGACAACGCCCACGGCGCTGCGCACACAGGAAGCGAACAGGAGGAGAGAGGAGACCGAGTCAATTGGTCTATCTAGAGCAAGAGAACGAAAACGACTATAAGAAGAAGAAGGAAAAGCAGAACAAAACAGGAAAAGGCCTATAAGCCAACAACGCACAAAGATGGCCTGGTCCTGGCAATCTCCAGCCAACATCCTGCAAGGCCAAAGAGGGCGAGGCAACCCTGCAAACCTATCGAGGTCAAAGAGGATCGAGCCATCATACATTACTAGGTCTCTGGTGGAAAGTAACATGGACGGAGTGAGTAGAATTGGGGTTTGCTCTGATTTGGCTAGAACCCACTCCGAAGGCACTGCCTCGTAGGAAAGTCGCAAACCACCCGTTACCGTTTCCCTGGCCGGGATATGAAAACAACGAAAACAATGGAAGGTCAGCAAGACTGGCCTTACTATAGCCTAGGCATTGCATTCCAAAATGATGTGGGGGAGGTTACCCCCACTCCCCCATATTGCAGGGTCCAGACCGATCCAGAGGGCCTTCCTTTAGACAAATAATACCCCACGTCGACTCCACCCATTTCGCAAGCCAAATCCCGATACTCGTGGTAAGCAAACGGCAAAACGGCTTGGACATGCTTGATTGAGTTCCAGGAAACAAACGAGGGGGCAAGGTCAAATCCCGTACGCGTGCGGACGATTCCAATTCCTCACATAACGATGCCACCCAAACTCTTAAAGCTCCGAGCGAATGAGCCCCGATGACGCTTTCAGGCCCGGAATCTAGTCGCCCTTCCCTCTGACATATTTCAGGCAGCCAACACCCCCGACCAAATTTTTGCATCGTTACAACCTGACTCGTTCCCGAAAGAAACAGGTAGAAGACATGAGCTCGGTATCAATCCCAAAGACGCAAACTGTAGCGCTCGTTCGCGAGCTCGACGGCGCCGTTGAGTTCCAGGACGATTATCCCGTTCCTGTACCTGGTCACAATGAAGTGCTAGCCAAGGTTCTCTATTCTGGAGTGTGCCAGAGCGGTGAGTACGATATCTGAAGCTGGCATGAAAGCGTCTTGTTTCAGAGAAGGATAATAATGTCAATAAACAGATCTTCATACTAAGGCCGGAACCGCCGCTGGTGCAGACGGCAATCCCATCACCCGGATCAAGCTCCCTCATGTTGGTGGCCATGAGGGAGTCGGACGTATCGTCGCTCTAGGCTCCGGCTGTGGATCAGATATCAAGGTTGGGGATCTTGTTGGCATCCGCTTCGCAAGTCGTATTTGCCGGCGATGTGAGTTCTGCCTTGCCGGAATGGAGCAGTATTGCTTGCGGAGCACAAACCACCTGCATCATGAGGATGGAAGTTTTCAGGAGTATATTGCACTGGACGCAGACTACCTGACGATTCTGCCCAATGATGTTGATCCAAGGGTGGTCGGACCGGTGCTGTGTGCTGGAGTGACGGCGTATAAGGTGAAGGGTCCCAATGATAACTTGTTACAACTTGATATTAATATGGTCTTTTCAGGCTGTTCTTAACGCTAACGTGAGGGCTGGAAACTGGCTGGTTGTGGTGGGAGCTGGTGGAGGCCTGGGTCATCTGGCGGGTGAGTTGAGAACGTTGTTTGTTAACCGATATAGCTAACAGTAGTTCTGCTAGTTCAATATGCCCGGGTACATGGGGCCTTGGTAATTGGTGTGGATGGGCCAGGCAAGCGAGATTTCGTGCTGGGCCTCGGAGCCAAAGAATTCATCGACTTCACCAAAGAAGATCCGATCAAACGTGTCCACGACATTACCGGTCTTGGGGCTCATGCTGTTGTGGTGACTGCAGGAAGCGCAAAGGCTTTTACTCACGCGTGTGAAATGCTACGGATTGAAGGTACACTAAGTTGTGTGGGAATCCCACCTGGTCGTCCTTGTCTGGAAACAGCGATTGCGACCATCGTCATTAGGGGCTTGAAGATCACTGGAAACCTGGTTGGATCATTGAAAGAATGTATGGAGGCTGTTGATATTGTAAAGCGAGGGATGGTGAAACCGGAGATCAAGGTCCGGCAATTCAAAGAGCTGCCAGCAGTATATGAGGAAATGGAGAAGGGGGATATATCTGGAAGAATTGTGCTCAAAATCGCTGATCTATAGAGGCTATTTCTTACAGATCCTGGCCTTCTCTAGGCAAGGCCATAATCCAAAGCACTCCGTGGACGATCGTCATACTCGCTCTTCTTCGTAGATTAGGGTGGAGCCCCGGCCCCACACTACTTTAGGAGCCCCAGGGCTCATCCAAACTTAGATTCCTCATAGCTCCAATAACATCCAAGTTTCCTGCTACTGCTTCACATTAAGAGCTCTCTCCCTGGTCCTGGGATAGCTATAAGTCTCAACAAGCGTAATTTCCTGGCACTGATCTCGACGGCTTCATATATGTGGCGCAAACATTTCAGGATCATATCAGATAAGCGTAGTAGGCAGAGGTTTCAGCTTGGCGGTGAGAAAAGTGACAATTGTATCTTGATCCCGTTTCTGCCCATATTGAGCTGGAAATGTGAGAGTTCTGATGAAACTAGATAATGAATTTACTAATCATTGTTCAGATGAACGGTCTTTTTGAAGGGGACCTTTGCGGCTGCGACATAATGTTGAAAAAAGCAGCATGGAGATACTCTCATGCGCTATACTGCCCTCTCCTGTACCTTGTCTCCTGCATGTTTAGTGAGTCTTCAGCAGATATCGGTTTCCCGCTACGCTCATTACGTGCGTAACTCTCGGCCAGCTGGTCGTCTTTCTCCTCTTTGAAGGGTCAACATCGGTGGCAGTAAGCTTGCGAGCAAAGATCTGCTTCCCAAAGAGGGTGTCCAATCCATCGAAAATTCTCCCCTTGGTGTTGGGACTGCTGCCCCAAACGAAGCTGTCGCCATGGTAAGAAATTGTTGACTTTGGCGAAAAAGCGGACATACCCTGCGTAGCCCTTCAAATTCCAGGCTTCCGGTTTCGTAAGTAGTTCTCAAGAGTGCCACGAATAATGTCCAGGATGATTGGAACATTGCAAGACAGACAGTCTTGTTTGAGATGCGTTGACCAAAATGGAATGACGTCCTTCTACTGGCATAATCTCCCGAATTTCTTCTGGCCTATTGCACCAGATCGTCGGCAGTTCTACGCCAACTTCGTAGAAAAGGCACTCCTTCCTGCGGTCATGAATGAAAATGACGATGATAGTGGGACCTTACAAGACCTAGTGTTCCCTAAACTACGGTCGCTCCATCTGTTCGTGAATTTTGGCCACAACTACATTCCACGGATTCCAGGTCATCGTATCGAAGAGCTCAAAGCGGATTCCCAACATGAAAAATATCCAACGACTACAGTGGATCCAGAAGCTATGAGTGCGATACTGGACCAAATTCCGGTAAGTTCAAGACTGCCGCTTGGCTCACTCGCGTTCACCAGCACATGAAGAGAGGTGTATTCCCTGATGTCACGAACTTGGGGTTCTCGGACTTGACACCGGTATACAGAGCAGCTCCGCAGTGGTTGACTGCTCGGCCTCCACGACTCGAGAAATATGATTACCGTTAAATAGCGATGACTGCATCCGTACCATTTAGGTGTATGCCTTCCGAGGAACTGAATAAGCTGAATGGATATCACGATTTACTTACAGATTGGCCCTCTATCAGCGGTATTTGACTTCCTTTGGCTCTTTACTTCGTTCAGCATCCTGACCAGTACCCTCTCCAACTGCTTGACTCACTCAGTTAAGTGCCTTTCGCCCTCCCGCACGAAGCAAAGTCTCAAACATTGATCTTGATAGGACTGATTCCCAGGGATGATGAAAAGGTCACCATCAGCGCTGCGATGGCCAATTGTAGGTCTTATACTCGAGTATTTCTCAAAACCGGGACTCATTTTTCACAGGCCTAATGGAACTCGGAGGATTTTGTAGCGAAATTTCACTGGTACGGGCCAGCCCAGCAAGCACGGGTCCATCAGCCCTCTCCTATTCAGTATCCAGGGCTCTATACTGTTGTAGCGTATCTCAACAATAGCAAGAGACAAACACGGCTCGGTTTGTTTAACTAATCTATGAGTCTCAAGGGACTGAAGGGAGCCATATCTCCTATAACTATTTGCTCGTCTGCTAGGTAGCGTTTTGGGATACTGTAGGTTGTTTACTTGTATATAACGCCCGCAGAATTGGGAACGACATAAAGCCCTATCTAGAGTTTAGATTCCTGGAATCTTGAATAAACCGGAAGTGGAATTTCTAATTTCCCCCTAGAACAGAACAGGGCTCTTCACCTATTATTATGTTCCCGTTTTATTGTATCAATAGCTCCAAGAGACACCTATTATATTTCGGGGTGTATCGACGTCTCAGAACGGTAGTAGTAGCGGAGACAAGGTCTGTTAGTATAGCAAAGTATCACTAATAATATAGTGGATTTCGGAAACAGTTTTCTTAACACACACTTTTTGTTTCTCGGCCTGTGCCGGGAATAGCATTAAACTTAAACTACCTAGGTAGTAATTTATAATAAACTATTAGTAGACAATAATTTACTACTTAACCTAATAGGGATTAAACGCGTTCTGGATACGGACCGAGAAACAAATAATTGTCGAGTGTGACGATTCACATATGGTGATGTTTAATACCTGGTGTTGATGCCTGCTGCCGCAGGCATCCCTCATGTATTTAGATCGTCTCTCACTGTCTCGCACCATAATGATGATAACTTCAGTCGGGTTGATTTCTACAGTGATGATGGTGCTACTGTGAAACACACGAGGGTCAACACGGCTCACAACGACCAGAATAGAATGATGGTCCCGCAACAGGTCCTTGTGTAACGGAAGTTGATATTATATATTGGATGCTTGGACTAAAGTGATCAATAGTTACGCTAGGTCAGTCGTCTTGAAAAATCTGAATAGTATTAATCTTTTCCTAAAAAGATCCTATCACCGTAAAAGGGCAGGCCGCCAATCACATGTTCAGCTAACAGATAATGATTGGGGATGTTGAGAGATCTGTTGCAGAGGTGGAACAATCATATACGATTAATTTCTACAGTCACCTTTCGTCTTTACTTTTATAGATCTAAAATCTTAATGCGACTGATAAATAATATAGTTAAATATATACACAAATTTATTTCTGCTGATTACGTAGTGGGAAGGCCAAAAATGTAATACTACGTGTTCATATGTAAATAATGTGGAATCGGAAAGTTTTTGTCCAAGAATATCATTAAAACTTAGTGAACTTATTAATATTAAAATATTACTAATAATAACATCGCAGCGAAACTGTATTTATCTGTTGACAGCGACAGAAGGATCCGCATGGAATTTCCCCGTTTGGCTCGTCACGATCTCGTCACGAAGGGAAAAAGCTTACTGCCACAAACCCCAGTTTCCCCAGATTCCTCGCATTGTGTGTTAGCCCCGCTTTGTGCATAAGTTGCGTCCTACCCACCACCTCGGTTCTTACCCCAACACTCTCGTCAACTCGTCTCGGAGACATATCTCGATGGCTCAAATTCAACTGCGATCAAGAACAGGGTGGTATGCATTCCCCGAGTCTTCCGATGGCCCCCGGCAGCAGTGCTGACAGGTCGAGTCGAACCAGCTATTCGTGTCGTCAACGCCACGTGAAATGTCAGAAGTAGAAGTAGCCTTTGTTTTGGTTACAACCAGCTGAGACTCTCTAGGTGACGAAGAAAAGCCCGTGTGCTGGAAATGTCGCATTGGCGGCAGGAAGTGCGTGCGACCAGGCGACACTGAAGTCCAACGCCCTCGCCCGCAACGAAGAACTGCCACAACTTCCCAGAATGTCTTCCATCCTGTGCCAAACAATATCGCATTATCACCAGTGACCAGCTCGCTTAGCAGTCCGACTACTTCCGGTTCTCGAGGGATATCGATTCGGTCACTTACTACATCTAATCCATCGCCGATCTCTCAGTCTGCTGTACCCGGAGTAACTGTGACCACGGCTGACTCGGATACGGCACCATCCACCGCTAGCGAGGTCTTTGAAGTTCAGACTTTACAGGGCATTCAGCTTCATCTGAACCATAACGACATCCGAGCGGATTCGCCCGACGGTTGTGGCTCCATAGCCCCGTTCACCGTGTCTGCTGAGGAGGAATTCTTGATCCAGCACTACGCTTGTCATCTTGCGAAATGGGCGCGTAAAGCCTGTTGCAGAAAAGGTTTATTGCTCGCTTATTTCGGTTTCGATCTAGGTACGATACTCAGACGCGGATCGACATTTCAGTATTACGGTGACCCATCTGGCACGTTGCTCTCCAATCCTATCCAAGGCTGTCTCGGCTTTAGCAGCACGCCATCTCAGCTGCATAGGAAGTTATAATTCCTCCACCGCAGACGATTACCACAAGCAGTGCATTGAGCTGCTGATTCCCGCTCTGAACGAACCGAATGTTGCCGCCGACGATACGTTGCTGGCTGCGCTGGTCCTTCTGAGACTGTATGAGCACCTTAATGGTATGTCTATCTGAAATTGTCTGCTCCTTTCTAGTATACCTGATTCTTGCATAGTGTCGGACAACGGCAAAGACTACGAACATCATCTCAGTGGAGTATCGGCCCTGGTCACCTCCACGATCCGCAATCCGTGGACTGCATCCGGCTCCGGTCTCAGGTGGGCTTCCTTCTGGTGCTGCTTTCGACAATCCGTCTATCCGGCGTGCCTGCACCGACAACCACTGCAGTTCGACATCTCTGGCTACAAAATAGAAGTGAACTTGTCGACACCTGCGCCGGGAGTGATGGCGACGGTCGAAGAAGAGTCGGAATGGTGCCACTGGATAACGTGGATATTAGCACAAGTCGTGGATTTCTGCTTCAGCATGCCGTCGCGCGACATGACGATGCTGAAGGAAGGGCAAGCCTGGAATTCGTTACTCCAGGCAGTGGAGACGTGGGAAGTCAATAAACCCAAGAGTTTCCTTCCTGTGGCGTACAACGAAAGGAACCCGAACCGAGGGAGATGGTTCCCAGAGATTGCGTTTGGCAGCGAATGGCATGGTATGTACGACGGATTTGCTGATCAGGTCACCACCTAATCTATCGATCAGCAATGGCTACCACGCAGTCCTTGGCCGCGAGGATCCTGTTGGACGTGTATAATCCCCAAACGCGCGGAATCTCCATCGGAGAGTTTGGTTTTATGAGAGCTCGAGAAAACCTAGACGTTCGTCAGAGAAAGATATAATTGAACTAGATTGATGCGTAGGCTAAATTCGCCGTTCCGCAGAGTAAAGTTCTATTGCATGGAAGGACCCTTTGCGGAATCTGTCTTACAAATCCAGCCAACATTGCGGCCATCTTCACCCTCTGTCATACTATCTTTTCTTGTGAGTTCTGTGAGAAAGGACTGAGTAGCTGTCATAAACTGTCTAACTGTGACACCGCGAGTCTAGTCTCCTCCTTTATCAGTGTCGACGAAGAGAGGAAGCTGCTAGTCCAGATTCTGAGAATCGCAGAGAGAGACGAGGGTTGGCCGACGACGTGAGTCGTGTCCCGGGAATGACTACTGAACTATGCTCACGCACTTGCAGATGGATCGTAAATGCGCTGAAAGCCGATTGGAATGTTGACTGGGCGGATGAATGATGGTGAAAAGTATGGTAACTTATAATTGCTCTTTCTATAGTTTGTTTCGAGTCAGTTTGATGTTGTGGGTGTACATACAATTTGGACCCTATCCTCCCGACATCCTGTACATAGACTTCTTCTCTATCTCTCACGAATCAATATATCGTTGCATCCTTCAATTCCATTAAACTTCACTTGCAAATTTGACTAACCCGACCAAACGTCTTCCTGTAGGCGCTTTGCCTTTTTCATGTCTTCCATGACATACCGTTCCGCCTCCTCTTCAGTCCAATTCCGCATTTCCATAACAACTTTCATCAACGCTCGTCGAACCTCTCTGGCCATATCTTCGCTCCCGCAAATATAAACAGCAGCGTCTTTCTCCAACAATCCGGCAATTTTGTCCTTCACCTCTAGTAGCTTTTCTTGGACGTACACTTTCTTTTCGCCGTATCTTGAAAATGCATTGATAACCTCGAATCCGGGCAACGTCGCAACATGGTCTCTCCACTCATTTTCATAGAGGTAGTCTTCCGTTGGAGATCGACACCCGAACAGAAGTAGGCTTCCCCCGACAGGAAGCCCGCGCGCTGCCATCGCCGCTCGTTCTTGAACAAACGCCCGGAACGGGGCTACGCCGGTGCCAGCAGCAATCATGACGATGGGCCGTTGCGGGTTGGCTGGAAGCTTGAAGGTAGATCGCCGAATCCTGACGAGAACCTGGTTATTGATAATGCCGTAATCCGGTCCTTCGTCGAGCGGTTGCTGGCTGTTGCTGTTGTCGCTGCTATTTTGGCTTCGTTTGACTGCAAGCAGATAGTTAGAAGCAACACCGTGGAAGTGAGAACGCTGGAGATGAGCGCCGCAAGACGAGGCGAAGAAGGCTTTTCTTGTAATTGCCAGTGTTATGGCGGGCTGAAATGGGGACACGGATGGTGATGATGCAATCGAGTAGTAACGGGGCTGGAGCTTCCCCAGACACTCGAGAAGAAAGGTAAACGGTAGTTGATTCCAGACCTGGTCGCTAGATGCGAGTTGCATGACATTGGCAAGTGAAAGATGCCCTAAAGATACAGTTCTGTGGAACTTTGTTTTGTCCTTTGCCAGAGCGAGGAGATATTCTCCGGCTGCTGGCGTGGGACTGAACGCAGCCAACTGTCGCAATAAATCTCGAGATACCGGCCCAGATATATCCAGGTAGTGCCGTAAGACCGTTTCCTTTGTCGTTGGAGATGGGAAGACAGTGGAGTAGTTACCTCCTTGAAGTCGAGAATTGATCTCGATAGGTTGCGTGCGCTCCATTTCACCCAGTCCCAACAGACGGCAGAGACCTCGGACATCGGAGACTGAATTGTGCGGCCATACCAGAAGGTGATCTCCCGTCTGGTATTTTATCGAGCGGTTGCTGGAAAGATCGAATTCGAGGTGAAAGCATCTTCGGTCCAGGCCATTGGTAAGGACTCTCGCAGCGACCACTGCCGCCGGGATATTGATATTTGACTGTGCTTCTCTAGCCAGCATCACTTCTGTCTTTGAATCTGCAGCCACGACCTCCAATTCCGGTGAGTACACCATAGGTCTTTTTTCAACGCCAAACATCTCGCCTAAACTCTCAAGCATCGAATTACTCCATTCTAGAAAGTCCTCATCGGTAGCCGCCCCCCTCTTGGACTCGTCCGCTTTGCCTACCGTGCCGACTCGTCTAGCTCCGAGCTCCTGCAACGTCGTGTCAACCAGATCCACGATCTTGTTGTAATGTCTATAATTCCGATTCCCCAATCCAAAGGCTGCATACCTCAGATCAGTCAGAAGTTGCGTATTTCCCGTAGCACGCAGCGCTCTGAGCATGGAACAGAAAGCGACCGAATTATCCGTCGGGTCACCCTCGCCAAACGTCGAGATAACAAACACGATCAGTTTCGAGGAAGGCACCTTGGACAGATGCTCGTGATCATCATCATCCAGATCGGCCATTGCTACACGCAAACCAAGTCGCGCGGTGCATTCTCGCGCGAGACGTGCCGCCAGACGTTCGGCCCGGCCGCTTTGCGAGCCCCAGTAAACCATCACATCCGAATCCTGTCAGATGGTTAGCCTCTGATAACCTCTGTCAGTACGTCATTCCCCACTGACCTTCATCGTCTCGGTAATGTTCCTGCTCTTCTTTGGCAGCATTTTGTATCGACTCCGATCGCGAACCGGAAGGAAAAGCATAGGGTCGGGCTTGGGAGCCCAGAAACCCAATCCGTCGGTGAACCATGCCCAAATCGTTACAAATAGGATCACAGTCAGGATGTCGGGGATTCGGAGAGATTCAAGCAGAATCACTCTACTGGGAAAGGGAAGGCTGCTGGTTCCAGCCTTGAGCTCCATGGCGATCGCGACAGTCGGTGGCTGTTCTTGCTGTGTATGCTGGTGGGGACACAAACATATCTCCTATGTCTTATATATCTGAGCTTCCAATTATCATATCGATCATGTAAGTAGCTGTCAGGATTTGCGTGGAAAGGACCTTTGTCTCGAGACGAACACGTCAGCGGCTAAATTATATATCGGATGACCAATTCGTCTCGGTTCGTCTCGTAGTCGATCGGCACGAAATACCTAGGCACACGCTGCATCACAGGTTAAAGGGCCATAGCGGAGATCTTTTGACTG
Organism: Penicillium subrubescens; assembly: GCF_028828155.1. Taxonomy (NCBI): domain Eukaryota; kingdom Fungi; phylum Ascomycota; class Eurotiomycetes; order Eurotiales; family Aspergillaceae; genus Penicillium; species Penicillium subrubescens. The sequence goes on from NW_026643156.1 coordinate 55,764, forward strand.
TCATAATGTCCGGGTCTCTCGGCAAGATCCAAGTAGTTTCAGCGACTGGGTAAAGTGTGGTGGACGCATTAGAACAGCACAGCGACATCGGAAACAGTGTCCAGGACTGTAGATCTCCATCGCCTCGAGGTGATTATACGCACTATTCCGCACCACTGTTTCGCCGGCATGTCGCTTGATCCTACAGATTTGTATTCATAAAGGCCATATATATGCAACCCCCAACGTCTCTCACATTTGTTGCTGACCTTCCTTCATAACACTGCAATTCCAACCCGCCTCGGATCCAACTGCAATCATGCTCAGTTCACCGGTCGTACTAATATCCCAGCTGGCACTTGCCGGCAGCTTCTTCGCTTTTCTGGTATTCCCTATCTACCGGTACCTTGGAGATTCGAAGAAGCTGAGACGATATCCCGGTCCATTCCTCGCAGCTATGACAAACATCTGGATCATGTTCAAGCACTACACAGGAACTAGGACGGACACAGTTCACTCTCTGCATCAAAAACACGGCAAGATTGTTCGTATCGGACCCAACTCCCTCTCTTTCTCGTCCCTGCAAGCAGCCAAAGATATCTATGGCCACGGAACAGCAACCTCCAAGGATAAATTCTACGACTCTCTGGCAGGTATCCACCGCCAACTGTTCGATTCGATTGATAAAGAGGAACATGCAAAGAAAAGAAAGCTCTTTGCCGCCGCCTTTTCTCAAAAATCAGTTGAGGAGAAAGAGCATAACGTGAACGGCGATATCTTGGAACTCGTTCACCAATTCGACCGGCTTTGCACCAACCCGCCCAAGCTTGGACAGAATGTTTTCGACGAGCATGAACTCACCGACGCTCGACGCTGGTTCAATCTGCTCACGTTGGACCTCGCAGCCGATTTCTCATTCGGGATCAAACTGGGCTTCGTTGCACAAGGCGATGACTTGACCACATGTGAAACCATCCGCGGCCATAAGTATCAGGAACATCCTGAAGCAGGCACCTATCCCAACCTCCAGATCATCTCGACCCTGGGATACGCTCGCCCGTCCCTTTTACACATTAACCGCAAACTGTTCGCCTGGCATCGTGGATGGAGAGATGGACAAGTCTTTACCGACTTTACCGTGCATTTGATTCGAAAGCGAATGGCGGCGGAGACGGACGGCGACAAACGCAACGATTTCTTCCAGGCCCTGAACTTCACTCGCGATGGCATGCCCACCGACATGGAACTGGGCGAGCTGATCCAAGAGTGCGCCTTGCTTATGAACGCCGGAAGTGAGACCACAACGTGCGCCCTGCAAAACATCTTTCATCATCTCATTCGCCATCCACGTTGCATGCAGATCTTGTATGAGGAGCTCGAGACCGCTTTTCAAAAGGAAGATGGGACGGTGCCTGCTTATGATAAAATCAAGTTCTTGCCCTACCTTCGGGCTGTGATCGACGAAACGTTGCGTCTTCGCCCAAGTCTGGCGGTTGCTCTACCACGCGTCACCCCCCCAGAAGGCATGAGTATCGACGGCACTCGGGTTCCCGGCAATACGACTGTCAGCGCCCCAGCGTGGACCATCCACCGGGATCCCAAATTGTTCGAGCACCCGCTCGAGTTTCGTCCAGAGCGGTGGTTAGCGGGGAATGGAGAAAAATTGCAGAAGGGCTTTATGCCGTTCAGTTTGGGTGCAAGAGCTTGTGTGGGCCGGAACATGGCTTATATGGAGTTGAGTCTCATTGTTGCGACCCTGGTTCATCGCTACCATTTCGCCCTCCCGAGCCCTCAGTGGGAACCGACCATGTATGAGTCGATGGTGATCAAGTCTGGCCCCATGCCAGTCAAGATCTGGAGACGCGCGAGCACCAGGGCAGAATGAATTCTTCCCTGTCACACAGGCTTTTTGCCAGAATAATTTTCGGGTTCCATGGTGTGTGTAATATTTCCTCTCAACTGACCAGCAGGTTGACGAGAGTCAATGATATTCTATTTATGGTGGACGTAAGCTATCGTGACTCTGGTTTATCTTCCCAATCTACTACCTATCAAGGTATCTAAATGTTTATAATCTCAATACACCGATGAATATATTTCCTCTATGCATGAAATGAGCTTGCTTGCTGGGCGACTGGTCCCTCTGCGACAACTCCAACCGGCACAGTGATGGGCCGATTGTAGAATCCATTGAGGCTGATAATTTGTTGAGTGATTTCTGTCAGGAATGGAGTCTCGCCTCAGACAACCGCTCCCCCGTGCTCTTATCTCCCTGCCTCGCGATTCCTAGATAGCTTCATTCACCACTCCACCTATATCGCCTCGATGGCTTCTTTCTCCCAAACCCTATTTGCCTGACGAATCCATTTACTTGGGTTTGCCTGGCCAGTGTGCTTGCTTCCAAAATTGAACGAGATACTTTCTATCCAGGTTAGCCGATCTCGAATCGGCGGACCGTCTCGTAAAGATTATGGCGTTTCGATTCCGTGACTACGTGATCCTTATTGCGGGTTGCAAACCCCCACGACTACTTCTTGCTTTTTATAAAGCTTTCAACCGTTTAAGCGGCAAGCTGTTGAAGGAGTCTTATTTTTTTTTTTTTTTTTTTTTTTTTTTGGGTGCGGCTTCGACTTGTGATAATGACAGATCCATTCCGACCTCTAGGAACGTATTCTAGAAGTGGCTTCGCTAGGGCATTCGTTAGTTCCATCGCATGAGCGTGATTTGCGACAGTTTGGGGCAAACAAAGGAGTTCATAGTCATCTGCATTATCGAAGACACAAATCCACTTCCCTTCTTCTCGTATCGCAGCCAATTTTGGACTAGTTCGAAAATGTTGGCTTTGGGTTCTCGACGGCCGGGTATCTTAACCTGATCTGCGATGTCCCAGAAGCTTTGCTCGAATCGGGCCTGATTGCTCGCGTGCACCCAAAAAACCCATGTGGCCGGTGATTCAGATCGGATCTGATATGAGTATTCGATGGCGAGTTGTGATTTTCTTCACATTGTGAGTAATCGACCGCGTCCTGGTCCTTTCATACTTACCCGACACCGCCGAGCCCAACTAGAGCTGTCCTCGACCCTGGAACCGAATAGTTCTCGCGTATCTGATCAAGCAGTGTTTTCGAGTGACAAAATCCCGGTCGCGCGCGAATGGTACGGTCGATGAAGGGTCAGGTGGGGTTTCTGGTCGCTCTAGGGTAGGAAGCGGTGGTTAGTCGGTCGGCTCTGCTCGTCGTTCCCTGACACCTGGAGCGGCATGAAATTGCCCGTTGATTGTCCTATAATTGTTTGCAACTTGTGCACCATGGTTGACGCCTAAAAAATTTGTCGATGCCATAATCAAACAGGTGTGCCTCGTTTGAAGTTCATGACAAGAGCCACGGTCTGGCTCTCAGCTGAAGGAGGGACACGTACTTTGTTTCTGGACAAGTGACTCCCAAGCGCTTAGCCAGGAAAATCAAGTGGCTGCGAGTACAGAGTATGGTGGTCCATGAATGGGGTCCGGCAACACCTGTTCCTAGGGGCGGATCGACCCGAGCCGGAGCAGCCCAATCAAGCACAGCCGGCGGCAACAGCCAGACCTATTCAGGTAAACGCGTAGCTTTGATCTCAACATCTCAAGAGGCTATCACCGCTCAACTTTTCTAAATGCATGTCATGGTCCACGCTCACTCGTTGCGATGGTTGGACTGGTGATTAATGTGCCTCGTCTTGTCATCCATCGTTTTTGTGAGGTCCGCACCTTTGAGAGGGGCCTCCAAGCTCCCAGGAACTCCGAAATCTCATGCAATTCCTAATACCCAGCAGGCCCCGGACCTTTCACACCCAGAATCTCTTCACCTGCTCACTGAGGGTGAACAAGGGTAAGCAATGGCGAGTAGACGGGTGCTCTACCGCCCTCCTGTGAGTAATGACTGCTCTCTGCTCTACGTTTTCTCTATCGTGGGGCGACTCACTTTCCCTTTAATACCGCCACCAGCCAGTGAGCGCCCGCAGATATCAGACGCATTTGCTGTACATCATGCTATGACAATATTCGGCGATCTTCGCGGTCGATGTTTCCTATCTCCCACAACAAAACGGTGACGTTGGCACGAGATCAATATTCAGAGCTTCTCAAGAAATTAGAAAACGACCAACCTGTTTGGGACTACAGCCTCGATTAAGTGCGGTATGCTGTCGGTGTTGATGACAATGGCTGCGTGTAGCTGACAAACATAGGTGGAATTATAATCCAAACGCTGGTCTTCTAGAAATTCGCAAGCCCACTCCGGTTCATGACTTTTTTGCCACCTCAGTCGCAGGGGTAGTAATTCTGAGAACCCTAGGAGAGAGTGCTACTTCAATTCAAGACAAGTCGCAAATAATACTCATCTCTGTAGTGTCTTTTTCGGCCGTATCAGGGGTGATGATAGGTCTAGAAATGATAGGAGTCCGGTGTATTGTGCTAGTAGTCCTTTCAGACTTCACGGGCCGTTAAAAACATCTTCTTTGTCTTATTCACTCTTGATGCACTCTTGACACAGATGCACTCTTGACACAGATAAGAATAGAGTGCGTAAGTTAGGCTTCCTGTCTGGAACCAGACCAGATCAACTAGTACCTGACATATCTGCCGCCCTATCCGTAGGCAAACTAGCAAACACGGCTGTCCTGGACTACCTAGGATGGATAGTATTTCAAAACAGCAGAAAACTCGTTTTGATCCTGCCTCTCGAAAGTAATGGAAGCCCTTGTAGCATGCGTCGCGGGGCTGTAACACCCTTCAGGTGCCGCGTGCGAATACTTGCCCCCCCTGTAGAATTCCGGATGCAGCTTCAGTGCCGTATCCTGCTCCCCCAGGTCCCACAGCAAACTACACCATGGTTTGTAATTGTGGATGCCCACGACGGTGGTGAATATTTCGCCGGAGGAGGATTTGAAGCGAAGCATTCCAGAGGTACCGCTGCCTCCCATGAACAGCACATGCTGACCGTCGTTCTCGGTCCAGGTGCATCCATTGGCATAGTACCAGCAGGTTTTTTCGACAACTATGAGGGCGTCCGAGGTGCTGTTCTCGATACGGAGACGGATAGTATAGGACATTGTAGCGCTGCAGGGGTCAGCATACTCCTGAAGAGCTTGGTGGCATACATACAGGATGCTGGTGTGACTATTATGTCAGGACCTGGGATAGCGTAGGAGTGCTGCTGGCTGCAGAGTATATGCTCAAATAGAGAAATAGAGTCTTGTCGAGTCAGGCGGAGGAGACAAGCTCCAATACTCGTGGGATATGGACGCTTTATATAACAAACGGGATCGTGATACGAAGGCTAATGGAGATACCTTCTCTCGGCTATTATTGACGTATAAATCTGTTTGCTAGTCAGATCGCCACCGACAATCCAATCGATGTTAGTGCTTCAGCGGCTTGGGCGCTGTGCTCTAGTGCTTACACCTACGTTAATCTCACGATGAACCATGGAGAAGTGGGTTCGGATATGACCGAGCCATGTGCCAATCTCACCTGCAGGAAATAGATCACTCGGAGCTGAAATGAAATAATGGCGTCGACGCATATACGGGAATGGGAGAACCCCGAGTCCGCGAGGGTGGCGTAAATGGTTAGTGTATACCCGATAGTACGAAGCGCCAGGACATGCCCTCTCCAAAGATGCTACTATCAGATTCAGCTCCAGAAGGGCGACGGAACTTGATGTCAGCATTATCATATAAACTCAAGAGGGAATGGCCGGGTCCGATAGTACGAGGCCTTGCCGTGGCGTTCCCCAGAAGAGAATCCTGCAGCACGGCACTTAAAATGTGGTAGTGGCTGAGGATTCCTGAGCTGAAGATATTAAAGTGGCGTGCTGACAATAAAGTTATTATGCCTGTAATATGCAGTTGATAAATCCCTCTCCAAAGGCTGGTGGGTGCTAGGGCCACTGGAGATACCGTACCTAGCTGAACTGATAAACAGCTCCTCATTGGAGTCGAACCATACGGGTCCCAGGTTCCAACTTTTAGAACTGGAACCGGACTAACTATCCTGCAGGTTCTTCCAAGTTCGCACCTGCGGGACCCTGCAGTACATAATTTTGCCAAGAAATTTCCTATTTTGGGTGCATAAATTGCTGATTTATCTTTTTTTATTAACGTTACTCTGATTTATATATGTTCTGGTCTCGCTACGGCCGTAATTTCTCCAGTGCATAATTAATAAGCAAAATTTACCGGCAGAATTTTGATTACGACCAAGTCCAACCTCGTTGTTGCATTATGCATAGCCTATGCAAGCCAATTCTCCATATTTCAGACATGCACTTTTCGAAATAATCATAAAATCTCTCAAGAGGGTTTATCAAATTCACGTTTACAATAGTCTAAATAACTTATGAGGGCTTGGTTGAAGGCAGGATTAAGAAAATATGTGCTGGCCTGCTTGGGAGGGGGAATGGGGGTGGAATGGAGTGGAAATAATCTCTGGCAAAAGGTAAGGAAGAATAACGATCACATGACCAATGGTCAGGGGTTATCATATGACTCAACGTGAAGGCCTGAGGGGTAAGGCATTAATAGATGGCCCCCAGAGGCGGTCAATCTTATGCATGTTTTAGCACTAACTTTGCTTATTAATTATGCACTGCGGAATGGCCCCTAATTGCTGCCGTAGTCTCGCCCTCTACTAGTCTTCGACGGTAGCTACCCCTATATGAAATTATATAAAATCGTCTCGTAAATCAATTATTTCGGCAATAAATATCACTTTGCCTTGAAATTCTATCTTTATTTTACTCTTCGTGGGTAGGGAGATAGTGTACTGTAGAATTGTAGGGTATAGAAGGGGGAAATGTATATTTTGGGGAGTACTGCGCCCACACCCCCATGATCTATGGCGACACCCCCTTGGCTATGGTGACACCCCTATGCCTGAAAATGCAGGTGGAATTTCATATTAGGTTTAGCGTGAGGCATAAAGTGACACCTTAGGCATTAATTTTCTCAAATCTCACCACTTTCCTGACCGCTTTCCTGACCACCTTCGTAGCCATCAACCGCCTACCAAAACTTACTCACCGCCTACCAAATTAATTTACACCTCGCTCTGTATAAGGAGCTTTCCCCTCTACAATCACCCTCTCAACAACTTTCTCTTCTCTACACCTTTCTCTTCTCTACAGAATCCATCAATTCATCGCTCAATTCATCGCTTAATATAGCAGGCCTAGGCCTAGAGCTGTATTACTTATCTAAGGAGGATATCCCTAGCAGTGCGGCTACCTATAGTGACCCACCCGCCGAGATCTATACCGAAGATCCCCCGGCTACCGAAGGAATCACCTGTATTACCTTACCTCTTCTACCTCTCGATAATTATTACACTTCTATAGAGCAAGCTCTTAAGGCTATCAACGATTTTGCACTTGACCACGGCTATACCGTAGTTAAGCGTAGGAGTAAGATAACTAAGGGCAAAAATAACCCTACGCTTAAGGTATAGCTTAAGTGCGATCGTAGCGGAATCTACAAATTTAGGATCGCTAGTAAAGATCGTAAGTGAAAGACCTCTACTATATTAGTGAACTATCTATTTAGTATTATCCTCCGACGTTAATCTAGACACTAGGTCCTTTCTATTGAAAATAAAGCCTATAACTATAAGCCCTCGCCCCCTACTACCTACCGAGTACAGCGCAGAGCCGAGCTAAATTAGAAGATCGATTAAATTCGTGGCTAGTTTCGCCTTACATATCCTAAACACTAAATTATAATAACTTTATATAATATACAGATAGCAAAACTTATCTTACACTAAAGAATATTAATAACGCACAGCTATAATCGAATTAGGAGTTCCTAGCTAGCCGAACACTAATTTAAGCCTTATTAATAGAGTTTCCGAGGGATAGGAAGTAGGTTTTTCGGTATATATAATTAATTTATAGCTAGGTATTACGCGTTGCCGACTGGTCACTGTGAGTTAGAATGTCAACGGGTTATACTTGCCTGATTCCAACTGCGGATTCCAAGAGTATCTCGCAACCGTACCGATACTATGCAAAGCCTTACGTCGGGTTCGGGTCCTGTTAAGTATCTTGCAGTACGTGCTAGAAGTGCGCGCTAAGTAAGTTAATTACTAAGTGTTACTACTGAGTGAATCCCCTACTTGTAGGTTGGGTTGTCTTAAAGGTGGTCTATAGTTAGGAATAGTGGATAGTATACTAGACTAATTGTTCCCTTAGTCTATGTAATATACCTAATGTCAATATGTGGGTGTGCGATACCCCGCACTGAGCGTGTAGATAAGCAATACACATCGGACCAATCGGATATCCACCACTACACGATACGATGATAAGATATCAACTATCTTATCAAATGGAAAGAACAACGAGTTTCCTAACACTCTCGTATGCCCCCATATTATTTCGGATTCTCATCAGTCTTTTCCTGTGACATTCTGCTATGTACCCAAAGTTATAAATACTGCCTGTTTTCCTAGTTAAATACAACAAGTTTGACACCATTTTCACTCACCAATAGAGCTCAAGGCAATTCTGATTTAACTGTGTTGACCCTCCACTGTTCAACCTGTTCGCTGCCGACCCACCTCTATTGCACTTTCGTCACTCTTCCATAATCGTGGTATTCGATCGACCTGTGTGCGCCTCTAAGCACACCCCAGGGTTTATGCACACGGCGTAAATCCGACAGTTATGAGCCCGATTGCCGCAGCCCTTTGCTAAAGCTTTCGGATATCTCACTTTACCTTCACTTTCACCTTACCTTTCTATCACTTACATCTTACAAGTGATGGATTCAACCGATCTACAAGCCACATGGCTTAAATATCCACTGAAAAGCCACGCACACTGGACCTCCTGGATTACTGCTGTGCAAGACTATGCAGTAGAAAATAGTGTGTGGCAATACACTAATCCTGATCAACCGCCTGCTACGCCGCCGCAGGAACCGATAAAGCCGCAGATATCTGATGTAGCTAGGCAGCCGTCTAATACCTTCACATCTGATGAACCATCACCTACACGCCTGATTGATCTTACACCAAATCAAGTATCTATCTATAGAATCCTTCTTGACGAATACAATTCGTCTAGATCTGATTTTAAGCAATACATACGATCAATTCAGTCTCTTAAGCAAGGTATTCAATCATCTCTCACACCTGAGGGAAGAAAGATAATCAACGGCCTATCACCACGCGACGCAATCATACAGCTACGCGCTACATTCGCCCGATCAGACCAATCGAAGAATCGGCAAATCCTGCGTGATTGGGATGAAATCAAGCGCCAAGCACCACCATCTAAATCCTCTCAACTCACCACATAGGGCCAAAGGTGGATTATTTGCAAATCACAAGGAAGTCAGGCCAATATCTCTCACTTCCAAGACCCTCTCGCTTCAGTCTACGACTTCCTAGAGGCTATTCAACCAAGCGACCAAGGCTTCTACACATTCTGGTGCAATACAATCCTTCAGGGCTTACAGCAGCCTACACTCACTGAATTGGTTAATCTCTTTGTTGAACAATATCGACCAATTGCACCATCTACACACAATAGGCGACAGATTGCACACCAAACCTATCAGGGCAGAAATCCTGATGACGAATCGGAAGAAACACCAACGAAACCAGGCCGAAAAGGTAAGGGCACCTGCCCATGCAAGGGTCCACCAAGCAACGGCTATCACGATTTTGATCAATGCAGCTATATCAACCCGCTAGTCAGGCCAAAGGATTGGAAGCCTAGCAGAAAGGCCCAGCAAGCATTCAAACAACGATGTGAATACTCACTGGGATTTAAGAAGGCCTACCAGCATGCAATCAAAAAGCATCAAAAATCAGATGAACCTGAATCAGACGAAATAGTCGAATCAGACGAATCGCCCGAATCGACTAAAAGAGATGCATTTTCAGCATATATTCCGAGAGAGCAAACCAATGACATCTTCCGAAGCAACGATAGCAAGGCAATGAGCACAATTTGGGTCTCTGCTAAGAAAAACGATATATGGTGCTATGATACTGGAGCATCAATCCATGTCACGAACAATAGAGATCTACTGTCAAACTATAGGCCAGTCGTTTCCTCCGTCATGGTGGGAAATACTGAGACCACAATCCTTGGCTACGGAGAGCTTACTGTCACCCCAACGAAATCTCTTGATGGAAGCACCTTTCCTTTAAAGCATGTCGCATACTGCCCTGGATTCCATATCAACCTTATATCAGCAGAACGTGCTGCAAGCGCTGGAATCTATCATAATGGCAAGAATTCTACTCTAGAAGAGGGTGATGGAACACCAATTTGCCAATTGAATGCGAAATCAGGTATTTATCTGATCAAATGGGATGAAGTGATAGACACAGGGCGCCACACTGCTAATCATGTCTCTCTTCCTTCACCTATCTCTCACTTATCTCTCACTTATGCTACACACAGTCATGTATCTCCCCTTACTGACCAATTTAGCAAAATTGTGCTATCTTCACACACAAAGAAACAACTTGATGGCACGATTGATCAGTGGCACCGAAGATTAGGCCATATTAGCCACGATATCATATCACGCCTACCAGAGCATGCATCAAACGTCACAATCAAAGATATATCTTCGCCTATCAGCCATTGCGAAGCATGCAAACTGGCTAATTCACCACGTCAAGTCTCTCGATTACCAATGCGATATAATCGACCATTCGAATCTCTGCACTGGGACCTTATTCATTTCGAGCAATCGCTCACGAAAACTTCCTACCTATCACATTCGGTCGATCCGGTGACTAAATATCAGCTAGCGCAAGACCTTTCTTCGAAGACTGATTCAACACAATCCCTTTCCGATCAAATCGATTTCGTACGAAACCAATTCAACCTAAGCGTCCTTACAGTACATTCAGATGACGAAAAAGCACTATCCGACTTCTTCAATCAGCAAGCAACCGCTCGCGGAATCAAGCTAGAGACTACTCCGCCCTATCAGCCTGATCAAAATGGCTATGCTAAGCGATATGGTGCATTGATATCAAAGATGGCTAGGCAGATGACGATTGATGCAAACCTACCAAGCTATCTTTGGCCTGAGGCAGCTAAGACGGCTGTTTATATTCAAAATCGCATACCGCACCGCTCAATCAACTAGCAATCGCCACATGAAGCACTTGCAGCCTATCTAGGCGACAATACCCCACATTGGCTACAAGCTAAACCTGACCTTTCGAATATACGAATCTTCGGATGCAAAGCGTACGTGCGCATCAATAAGCTTCCTAGACTAGCTAAGCTAGCGCCACGCGCGGCTATCGGCTATCTAGTAGGCTATGAAGCACACAATATTTGGCGAATTTGGATACCCTCTAATCGTCGAGTGATTCGTGCACGAGACGTGCAATTCAACGAAGACGAATTCTACGATTCCTCATTGCCTAATCAAAGGATTCGCGTCTATGAAGAAGACCTATCACAGCCGATTGATACACTCGATGATGAAGAAACGCTGAAGATCCTTGACGATATCGAACAGACGATACAGCACGATCTAGGGGGTGGAAGCCCTAGTACAACGGCTAATATAGATCCTGCTACACCCTCGCAACCTACTGAAACCTCACTTTCACCTCACATTCAGCTCACTTCCAATTCGAATGAGCTAGACGACGAAATCCTTGGAGACCAACCGCTTACTCCTCCACTTGATCCAAAAGCAGACGAATTCGACCAATCAGACCAATCTGATTCTATCGATAATACTGGCCAATCTAGCCAGATGCAGCCTTTTGTGCTAATTGATAACACTAACTTCGACCCTTCTGGCTACGAACCCCTATCTATACCAAAGCGACAACGATCCGATTCAGATGCTAGCCGAGACCTAGATGAGGTTAAGCGCCCTCACATCAACCTCACTTCACTTACGCAGGCCTTCCTGCTAGACCAAAGCAAACAACCAAAGGTGCTGATTTCATCAATTCCTCCACCACCTTCTGGCTATCATCACCTAGTTAGCCACCCTTTCGAAAGCCAATTTCGTCAAGCTATGCAAATTGAATTCAACAAGCTACTAGATATGCATGCATTTGAACTAATCAATGCAAACCTCATCACACACACACATCAGACAAATTGCAAAGGTTTAGACCAATCAGAGTGCCCTCGCCACCAATTGATCCCAATGAGATGGGTATTTGCCTATAAATCAGATGAATCAGGCTACCTTACACGATTCAAAGCACGCTTATGTGTACGAGGTGACACCCAAATCCCTGACGATCAAGACGCTCGAACTAGCACCCTTGCTGCCAGAACCTTTCGCACACTTATTGCGATTATCACACGATATGACCTTGAAACCTTTCAGATGGATGCAGTCAATGCGTTCTTGAATAGCTCGCTAAAAGAAGAAGTTTACTGCCGATATCCACCTGGATTAGGCAAGAAATCGACGATTCTTCGCCTACACAAAGCAGTATATGGTCTACGAATCGCTGGTAAGAGATGGGAAGATGATATCAAAGAGATGCTTCTCTCACTTGGATTTCAGTCGTGCCCTGATGACCCTGCTCTTTACACTGATAATCGTATGGTTATTATGGTGTTCGTTGACGATTTCCTTGCTGCCTATCATCGAAGTGAGAGCACACACGCTCAGCAAATCAAAGACCTTCTCTCACAACGATTTGAAATGAAAGACTGTGGCGAATTGACCCAATTTATTGGTATTCGAATTGTACGAGACCGATTGAAACGAAAGACCTGGCTTAATCAAGCAGCGTACATTGAAAAGATAGCTGCCCGATTCAACCTGCTAAACAACAACAAGCCTATCAACACACCACTGCCAATTACCCAAAAACTTGATCCAATCTTGTCAGAACTAATAAATCCGAAGCACGTTAAGCTATATCAACAAGAATGTGGATCAACCTTGTTCCCTGCCGTTTGGACCCGGCCGGATACTGCATTCGCCAACCAATTGCTAGCAAAATCGCTTACTCGCTGCAACGAGAAGCACTTGGAAGCGGTTAATCATCTGATTTCCTACCTATATCAGACAAAATACCTTTCCCTCTGTTTCGACAGTGAAATGAGAGCTTCTGTCTTCACTGCCGCTTCAGATGTAAGCTTTGCCGATAATCCTGATCGGAAGAGCTCTGAAGGATTCATCTTCTGCCTATTTGGAGGCCCAATTGAATGGAAATCGCGTAAGCAGAAGACTATCACTACGTCAACAACCGAAGCCGAATTGCTTGCGATTAGCCACGCAGCTAAGCAGCTATATTGGATTAAACGCCTCTTTTCCTTTATCCAATTTGACCCTGACCAATTGGATACAATTCAATGTGACAATAAGCAGACAGTTGACCTGCTTACACGAGAGAAATCCTCTTTCCAAACCAAGCTTCGCCACGTTGATATTCATCAACTTTGGATTCGCCAGGAAGTTCAGGCGAAACGGCTGCGAATTGAATGGATCAAATCAGCCGAAATGCTAGCTGATGGACTCACTAAGCGCTTTTCTGCCGAAAAACATGCCGTCTTCGTTCAACAGCTAGGTATGGAAATCCTCCCTACTCAATAAAAGGACCCTTCCTTCCCTTCCTCCTCTGTTTCATCTCATTCAGCTCTCACTTTGCCATCGAGAGCTGAGGGGGTGTGTCAATATGTGGGTGTGCGATACCCCGCACTGAGCGTGTAGATAAGCAATACACATCGGACCAATCGGATATCCACCACTACACGATACGATGATAAGATATCAACTATCTTATCAAATGGAAAGAACAACGAGTTTCCTAACACTCTCGTATGCCCCCATATTATTTCGGATTCTCATCAGTCTTTTCCTGTGACATTCTGCTATGTACCCAAAGTTATAAATACTGCCTGTTTTCCTAGTTAAATACAACAAGTTTGACACCATTTTCACTCACCAATAGAGCTCAAGGCAATTCTGATTTAACTGTGTTGACCCTCCACTGTTCAACCTGTTCGCTGCCGACCCACCTCTATTGCACTTTCGTCACTCTTCCATAATCGTGGTATTCGATCGACCTGTGTGCGCCTCTAAGCACACCCCAGGGTTTATGCACACGGCGTAAATCCGACACCTAACTATATACCTTAGAGTCACGTATATTAGCGGTTATTTCCTACGTCGCGCTAACCGCCCCATTAGGTAAGTAGGTATTAGTTATAACGGTTAGCCGCAGGCCGTTTCTAGCTCCTGCCTCGAATATCCGCCTTAGAGCCCCTCTAGGTATACCCAAGTATACCGAAACGCACGTGATAACGCTAGTCCCTAGCGTCTGTGGGATAATTGGTCCACAGTTGCCCCTTAAGTAGCTGCGGTCCTGCGCCTCTTTGAGGTCCGTAACACTAGGATTATCGTTACTAATACTTATTAGTTACTAACTTATAAGATCGTACTAAACTTCGTAGCGGATATATACAATTAACTAGAGTTCGAGTATCCCCGAACGATTTTAACGGATAAAGAGGATAGTCTTATTAATATAATTAATACTATTCTCCTTAACGCAGATATAATTATCTATATTTAGTATATTAATATAAATCTTATAAAGAAGGCCCTTCTAATTCTCTGCGACTAGATTACTTCTGCCTGTAGGGATAGTCTTCCGCTCTATTAAACTTCTATAACTAGAACGCTACTAGATACTATATCCCGCTCTCGTTAGGCTAAAAGAGGATCCCTGCTATAGTGTTATCAGACGTATCAGTCTCTAACCGAATAGGCTTTAAGGGATTAAAGTATTAAAGAAGAGGCGCGGACTAAAAGGCGGCGATTAGGTAGCGAAACGCTACCTTTTCGCTAAGAGTTAGGTTAACCTAACCTAGCTTTCACCTATTTTTACTACCTTTTAGTAGGGCCGTAAGAGGTGGTATAATATAAGAGTAACTCTTAATAAACTTATAGAAGAAATTACAAAATTATATGAATACCTAGATATCCCTATATATTTTAGGAATCTCCTACAAAGCGATATCGCTAACCCGGTAAGGGTCTATCGAAACGCCCTTAAGGGATATAACAAAACCTAGGAATTTAACCTAGTCTTAGTAGAATATATACTTACTAGGCTTAGTATATAGGCCTGCTTTCTGTAGCTATTCGAGTACCTAGTAAAGGTAGCTTATATATAAATCCCGGTCTACCGAAAAGATTAAGATATTATTAAGATAAGCTACTGTAAAGGTATTGAGAATATTGTAAAGCGTAATATAGATATAATTCTAGAAGGTTATAGGCGCGTTCGTAAGGCCGAAGGGTATAAGTATATATTTATAGTGCCTATAATAAGTATAGAAGGCTATCTTCTATTTATCGCCTTCCTTAATACAAATTTAGTAATAGGCGTCTTAAATATTAATCTTACTAAAGACCTTAGAGCTAGCGAGTCGGTCTAAGATCTCTGAAATAAGGGGTAAAAGGTAGCGATTCTTTACCGAAACCTTATTAAGTCCTTAATAGTAGATATAGAGGTAGAGGCCTCTATCGGTTTTTAATACAAACAAAATAGGGGCTCTAGCTAGACTTTTAGATTTACAGATTTAGCTATTCTTAAGATTCTCGTCGATATATTTATATAGTTCTATAAGCTCCTTTTGTAATAGAGGGTAGATAGGCCTATATAGGACCTTCGCTCCGGGTATAAGGTTAATAACGTAATCGTATTTATTCGATAAAGGTAGGGTCTTTAAGTTTTAGGATAAGAAGAACTCGTTAAACTTTAATAGTTTAGGGAATAGTCGGTAGAGTTCTAGTATAGTTTCGTTAGTATCGTAGTCGATTAAAAGCTATACTTCCTTAAGTAGTTTAATAATAGTAAAGACGTATATATAGTTTTTAGCTTTCTTAGTAAAGCGTATAGGTAGGAGGATTTCGATAGATAACGTTCTAAACTACTAGAGACTACTTCGCCTAGCGATATAACTATCTAGGTTATGAATTATAGTTATAGAGAGGAGTATAGGGCTTCCTTCTAGCCGGGGGTCTTAATTAATTACTATAATAGGCGAGTAAATTAATACGTTATACCCTAGAATCAGTAGCCTTTAGAGGGACGTTCTATACTCTATAGGTAGGGTTACTTATTTATTAATAGTGTTAATAAGGGGTATAGTTAGTTTCGTTTAGCTAAGCTTATACCTTTTAACAAATTCGAAGCTTATAAGGTCGACCTTAGTATAACTATTAAGGTCGGTATAGGTTTCGAGATTATTTCGGGTAATACTTTTCGCTCCTGTAGTTAAAGTATTAGTTACGTTTCCTGTCCTCTCTAATAGGGTTTAGGTAGTCTTTTGTAGGCGTATTCTTATTAGTCTAAGGCTTCCGGGATCTTTTATTATCTTAGGTTCTCTTAGTTAAATTCCTCTTTCGTAAGGGTTTATCTGTAGTCTCTATATACTTTCGCTTCTAATTCGTTTCTAATCGCTATAAGTCCTAGAAGTAATACGCGATATTAATTATCTCCTCGTAGGTCTCCGGGAGTTTTATAATATAGCGGCGGATATCGTTCTAGAGGTTGTATAGAAGTTTCGCGAAGAAGGAAAGGGCTCTCTCTTTCTTAGCTACCTTTAGGAAGTAGTGTTTTAGGGTATCTAAACAGGCGTAGAACTCTTATAGGTCCTTATCTTTTAGCTAGTAAGCCCTTTCGAGCTAGCCTATTACTTTAGATTAGAGACTAGGTTTCGGTCGGTAATCGGTGCCTTTTCGTTAATATATCGGTACTGTCGGATTTACGCCGTGTGTATAAACCCTAGGGCGTGTGCTTGTAGGCGCACACAGGCCGATCGAATACCACGATTATGGAAGAGAGAAGAAAGTGCAATAGTGGTGGGTCGGCAGCGAACAGGTTGAACAATGGAAGGGCAACACAGTTTAATCAGAATTGCCTTGATCTCTATTCGTGAGTAGAAATGGTGTCAAACTTATGACATTGTCGTCAAACTTGTTCAATTTAACTAGGGAAACGGGCAGTATTTATAACTTTGGGCACATGGCAGAATGTCACAGGAAATGACTGATAAAATCTTATAATAACAGGGGGAATACAAGAGTCTTAGGAAACTTGTTGTTCTTTGCGTCATGACATGATAGTTGATATCTTATCATCGTATTGTGTAGTCGTGCTCTAGGATGTTGATCCGATTGGTCCGATGTGCATTGCTTATCAACACGCTAGTGCGGGATATCGCACATCTATATGTTGACAGATTCTACTAAGATATTCAGGATGTCAAGACTAGATATCAGCTGATGTATATAATTCTAAGATAGCGCCCACGGCACTGCTGGCACAGGAAGCGAGAAGAGGGAGAGAGGGAGACTGAGTCAATTGGTCTATCTAGGACAGGAACACGAAGACGACTAGGGAAGGAAGAAGAAGCAGAAGGGAACAGAACAGGGTCTATAAGGCCCTGAAGCACAAAGGAAAAGAACAAGGCCTGGTCCTGGCAGGAAATCCCCGGCCTGCTTCATGCAGGGCCAAAGAAGACGACAAACCCTGCAAACCCTATCGAGGTCAAAGGGATCGAGTCATCATCACTTTCCCAAACTGTCGAAGACAACAACCCACTTTTACAGGGTGTTTTGCGATATACATCGTAAGAAGAGTAGCGTATTTACGGGAGACAAAATGTCCTTACACAATAACATACAAGATGTACAAGATGGCAGCTTCCTACAAAATCGGAAACAGCTAAGAACCTGCTAGGCTGTGTGTTAGAATAACGACGATCTCGGGCCATAAGAACAAGTATGATCCCTGGTTTTGCCTTCCAAGCGCATGGGGTAGCCCTGGACTAGAGGTTTTTGAGAAATAAAAAAAGGCCTTCTTGAGACTTGCCCAAACTACAGTCTTCCTTGATCGGTTAGGGTTGTTACCATTGTCGTTACTAATACCATTGGAAAGGAGATATACTGGTATCATATAGAGGGCCTAAATGCTTCGTACTACCCTTCGAGGTGCAAATGCTCAGCAACTGATTGAATAAATCTAGTTAATAATGCATAGGCGGTATAGGTGGTGCAATAAAGGACTTGCACAATAAAAATATATTGTGCCCAAGTAAGGTGACAGAATCGAAGGAAAAATGTGGAAGTGTGTTGAGCGATGACCCTACCTAAAAGCCTCAAGAGTAGGCTACTCAAGGTTACTATGGGATTTGAGCGGCAACTAGGATATCGAGGAGCATTGTGACCGGGAGAATGGGGTTTTTTCCGTGTACGTCTGCGACTGTTGCTATAAAGATGGTTCTCAAGAAATATTGACAGATGCGCTGGTATGAAACTACCGGCTTGTAAAACACAAGAAACAATCGCTGTTATGAAACGACTCTTTATTCAAAGAGACCGCGTGTTCAGCTAAAATGCCACTGGAGTACGGCAACAAAGAAGGCAAGGAGGACGAGACCCGAAGTAAAAGGACTAGCTAAAGTAGTTAGAATAGACAATGTTCGTACAGCGTACGCTTGATAATTTAGGTATACAATTTATTGAACGAGGCATATTGCACTGCGTGTCTTATTTTATTACTTCCTCTGTACTGTAGGCTTTATAGGATACAGCTAACTAATCTTGCCGGTTATACGCTCCTCCCTAGCGTCATAATCTAGTACCTAACCCTTACGACACTCTACGCTATAACAAACTTTATAAACAGCCTCGAGTAAGGATATACCGAACTTAGTGTTCCTAGTCTAAGTATTATACCTAACTCTATACCGAGGAATCAGGGACCAGATCTATCGTTATGGCGTAACTATAGAAAAAGCCTTAAGGAAAATCACCTCCTGCCGGTCCTTTAGAGCCTATTGCTAGCCGATCTATCCGAATCGGATTTGATAGAGAAAAGAGCAAGGAGCTAAGTCTTTCGGGTCCCTTCCGAACTTCGTGCGTATGTAGCACAGACAACTCGTTATTCGGGATCCCTTCCGGGACTTATCTAGCTGCGTAGGCCGCCTCCTGCCGCCCTCACTGACTATGCTATCGATGCTCCAGTCTTTTAAAGGTAGGGTTAGAATATTACCTAAATAAATCCAAGATATTAGCCCCTATGTATTATTCAACTTCTGCTCTCCTTACAGTACCCTGATTACTTCTTTAGTGATTGCTTAAAGGTTAGGTCAGATTAGAGGGAAAGGTGTCCGCAAGTGATATTGATCATAGCTCGCAACTAAATGATTCTGTCTTGCTTTTGCGAGAAGCACCTCGGGATTTCCAGAGTAAATACCGTCCTGCAGATCCCTTCCAGGAAACCATCAGGTATATAGTGAGACAATGAATCAAGATAAACTTACCACAGAAGGTGAAAACAGGGAATAACGTCTAAAAGCAGCTCTATCACAGCTATACGAAAATGAAGTAGGACCAGATCTCCCTTATTATATGTTATCTTTTGTTCCTTGCTCTAGTGTTTTCTCGCATTGTGGGGTGCATAAGCCTAGCAAAATCCCTATATAACACTTCGGTATTTGCTTCTAACCCCACAGGAAAGCCAGAAATCCCGTACCAACTGTACCGGCCACGGCAGAATTCCCTGCGTGGATATAAGACTGTTTTGAGTTGCCTCGGAGTAACTTTCGACTGTGGATCGTTATTCGATTATACGATATATAAATAGGCATGCCTTCCACCTAAATCCATGCCAAAGTCTCCAGTCCAGTTCCTTCACTGGGAATACCTTGACTATGCTACTCTACAGCCTTGTTTGCTTTTTCATTTGCAGTTCTGCAGTAGCAGAACTAGACCTCGCCACGACCCGCGGGTCACCCTGACGACCCGGACCGCGACCCGGACCACGGAGGTTCCTGGGTCGTGAGTCCCGACCCTGACCCTCTAGGAGGGGAGGGCCGTTGATGCTGGGACCCGACCCTCAGGGCTACGACCCTCCCCTCAGGGTCGTAAAACAATGTAAACATTAGCAGGTCACGAGGTGCATAAATTGTGTAGATTTTGGCGGTATTTTTGAGTATCTCACTTACAGTCTCTACTTGGTTAGCTTTAATCACACTGAAAGCACTGAATCAAAATGAAATATTCAAATAAATAGATAAATTAAACGAACTATACTGTATGTTCTACGTCTTATATCTATCAAGCAACCTTAAACGCTTGCGAACTCTACCTAACACTCAGTGCTGCTGCTGCATCTCTAGCAGGGACGTAACTTTACTATTATCCTCCTAGTCACTTTCTGTATCCTTAGCTATATTCCTTAGGCATCTTTTGCCAATTGCCTTTGCAGATAGGCTATACGAAGTTGCTTGGAGCTCGGTAGAAGGCCCTTTATCCTCTTTATTATCACTAATTGGATTAACAGTGATTTGTTGCTGTGTTCTCTCTTCCTTTGCAGCCTGTATCTCCTGAGCGGAAAGATATTCAGCGAGTATTGTTCGCTCTTCTTTATGAATCTCAAAGCGTGATATACACATATACATTATAAGGTCCGAAATCGTTTAAGGCTATAGAGAGCCTCGACGATAATAACAGATATCTCGTACGGAGTTGAAAAGCCGCTCTACTCCTGCACTACTAGCGGGAATAGAAAGAATATCTTGTGTAAGCCTTACTATTACGGGGAATTTATCTTAGTGATATTTCTACTAGGTTCGAGGCTAGGTATTTAGGACTATGTCTAAAAGAGAAATTAGTTATTATTTCTATCGAGATTAAGAGACACTAAGACACTCACTGCTACTAAGATACCTTATAAGCTCGTCCGACTGAACTAGCTGTAGAATCTAGAATTGCTAGGACTTGTCTCTAACATAGGCTAAATCAAATTTATCTGTTGCTGTACTAGCTAGAGGAGCACCTAATATCTGCTGCCCCTAGGCAAGATTCTCCGAGTACTTCTCGAGAGACGACTTAAGGCTCTAGCGATAGGTTACTTAGTAATTAATTCCGCCTTCCTCTAGGTCCTAGTCTACGGTTAAGAAGAACTAAAGTTTATCCTACAGAGAAAGAATAGTGCTAATAGCGTAGAGATAACTATCTATGTTGTTAGTGTCTCGGTAGTAAATTGAGAGCTTGTTCTTTGCCGCTTCGAGGGATATAAGCATTACCTGCTTCCACGCAACTCTCTTCCGTCGAAGCTATCTAATCGACTTTTCTAGGTAGTCAAACAGCTTATTATAGACCTTAAAGACCCGATAGATAGTGATATCCTTAGACTTCGAGAGAAGGGTTGTGAATAGGTGAAAAGGCTGAAGAATGCAGATAAGATAGTCTACTTACCGCTACTACTCCTGACTTAAGGAAAAGTGCTCTTAATCGTACTAAGAGCAGAAAGTATCGAAGGCCTACTAGAGTTTCTTTGCACGTACGAGCATTAAGAACGTAGAGTTCTATCGAGTAGCAATATCTTAGATTAGTATAAGTTTCGGCTCCTTGGTTTGTAAGTTATAGAATGACTCTCGGCGCTAAGGACTCGCGTTGATATAAATCGTAAGGCTTCGAACCTAAGAAACACATTAGGATAATGAATAATAAATTGCTAATAAAGTCACGGTTAGACCTAGGCAGAACCTATAGGCCGGCCTAAATAGGTCAACCTATTTAGGCCTATAGGCCGAAAAATCGATTTCCTGCCCATTCGTAGGCCGGCCCATTTAGCCTATTTGACCTATTTTAGGGCAAAAATCAGTGTGCATATAGCTTTCATAGCTTATACAATTTACGCGAACTATTAGCTATAATACTACCGTAATAAGATTAAGTATACTTTAGTTGAAAGGGGGTGTTTTAATATTACTGCAGAAATAAACTATATCTTATATCTATCTAACAACCTTAAACCCTTTCGAACTCTTCCTAAAACGCGCTGTATATTTTGCTCAGGCAAATCAGGCTCTCCTTTATACGTAGGCTCCTCCTTAGGCTCGTCCGTAAGCTCTTCCACAGGCTCAATACTCCTTCGCCTCTTCGAATTATATTACGAAGGGCCCTCCTTATTATCACTAATCTCTATAATATCCTCTTACGTACGCTTATCTATCTCTTCTTGTTAGAGCTCTCTCTTAGACTCACTTACGTACTCTCGAACGAAAGTAAGCTGCTCCTCTTCTAGATCAAACCGAATACTACACATAAGAAGCATTAGATCCTGGATAGTACTCGATTATAGTAAGCCACGACGATAGTAGTAGATATTGCGCGCAGAGTTAAAGAGACGCTCTACGCCTGCGCCTGTAGCTAGGACAGAAAGGGTATCTCGAGCGAGAGCTACGAGTACTGGAAATCTGTGCTTATAATCTCTCTAGTATTCGCGCAGCAGTACTAATACCGTGCCTACTTAATAAATTAAGATTAGAAAGAGAATTTAGTTTAAGAATATATAATACAAGAACTACTTACTACTCTTAAGATACTAAGTGAGCTTAGAGACTAGTGTAGTAGGCCGACTATTACAAGCGAGTAGTAGATTAATCTTACTTATAGGCTTCGCGCTTTGTATACCTCTAGCCCGGGAGAGAGAGCTATAAACACTATCTTCGTAATGTTTTACTCGGTCTTCGAGACTTTGTTTGTATCGAGCAGCAAAGTCTTTTTTATTATCCTACCAATCTAGGGTTTAGAAGAATTCAAGCTTATACTACAGCGCTAAAATAGTCCTAGTTAAATATATATCACTAAGACCCTTAAGGTTAGTTATCGTGTAGTAGTCTCTGAGCTTACTTTTAGCTAATCTTAGAGCCTTAAGTATTTGTTATTTCTATCCGATCTTCTTCCGTTGTAACTAGCGAATACAGTTCTCTAGATAATCAAAAAGACGATTATATATACTAAAAACAGTATAAATCGTTATATCTTTAGTCTTTGAGAGGGCAGTAGTGAATTTATAAAAAGGCTAAGTGATACAGATTAGGTAATCAATCTACCGCTACTTATCCGATATAACCCGAAGATAAGTATAATAAAATTCAGAGCAGAACGTATCAAAGATAGGTTATAGCTTCTTAGCCCGGCGGAGCATAAAGAATATCGAATTCTAGCGTATCCGTACGTCCTAAATTAAGAAGAAAGGTGTATTTAACTAGAGGTTTTAGAAGGATTCGCGGCGCTAAGGGCTTGTATTGATAAAGATAGCGAGGTTTCGGATCTTAGTAAGAGATTGTGTAATTAGTATTTATTCGATAGGTAGAAAGAATAGTAATAAGATTAAACCTTTTTTAATATATTTGCTATACTATACTCCCTTGTTGTTTAGCGAGCTATTTTCGTATACTCTTCAGACTAGACTATGTCGATATTCTTATTTACTGGGTTAGCTTTTAGTTAACTAAGGAGCTGCTTTAGGCTTAACTAAATCATATAGGCGAGGTATAGTACTCAGATAAGCTAAGTATCAGAGCCTAGGCCCTAAGATTAGAGAGAGTCTTGTAGAGATAAGATAAGAGTCGAATTATTAGACGTATTGTCGGTTATAACGGCTAATACTCGCCCTTTAATCTTATACTTTTCGAGCAGATTTAGTACTACTATACTTAAATAAGCCCTAGTATAAACACTAGTAAGAGGCTCAAAGCCTAGCAAAACCTCCCGATATTCCTAATTAGCGTTAATAAAATAACCAGACACTACTATAAAGGCCTGTTGGAAGGGGGAAGTCCAACAATCTAAGCTTATTGAGAGCTTTGCCTTTAGCAGGAGCTTCCGAAGTATCTCTTTCTGCTGATCTTGTGCTTTTGTTTGAATTCGACGTTATAAGGTTCTTCGAGAGGGAAGGCTTATAGCGGTTAGCGCTTTCTAGGCTAGTTATAGAAGCTTAAGAAATTCAGGATATTCGATAGTCGTAAAGGGAAGCTGTAGGGTAGTAATTGTAGAGATTAGTTAGTGTTCCTAACAAGTCTTACTAACTAGTTCTAGTGCGGTTTTTGCCTAATAAGCAGGAAAGTTAGCTTCTATCTAAGAACTGTTAATCTAGGGACTCGCCTGCTTCTGTAGTAAGTGCCGGATACTTGAGTGGCCCTTTGTTTTGTATATTACCCGTTCTAGGTATCTTCGTAGGGCAGTCGTTCCTTGTTTCCCTGCTGTCCCTGCTTTAGTATAGACTATAGAGTTCGGATAATTTAAAATAGCTCCGCAGTGCTTGCACATTACCTTAGGTTACCTAGTAATAAAATAGGTAACCTATTCGAAGTTAGCCTATATACCTACCCGCTAGCCCTTTTATCGATATGAGTGGGTGCATAAGCCCATGCTATCGAACTTGACAGAATGCGACGGAACGTCCACGTAACGATGATCTTCAACGATTGACATCAACAGATTGTATACATAACGAAAGAGCTTCAACACTCTATATTTCTTCTGATTTCTATGAGATTCTAGTCTGACGTATTGCCTTGATTTCATGAAGTTATAAATATTGCCTGTTTTCCATAGCTAGTTGAATCAAGTTTAATGATTGTGATGAAGTTAGAGCATTCTTCTATTATAAGTTAACTTCCGATTCTGAGCCGAATCGTACGACGACCTAACCTGACCTATACGATTCTTCGCCAATCGTATACTAATTTGACCAACCGTGCACACTCGCTTGCTTGTGCACGCCGAAGGATTTATGCTGACCCCGTAAATCCGACAGTTATGAGCCCGATCGCTGCAGCCTGTTGCTAAAGCTTTCGGATTCACTCTTCTCTGATCTATCTCTTACTTTCGTCTCACCTGTCTATCACTTTCGCTTCATAAGTGATGGATTCGACTAATATTCAAGC
Organism: Penicillium subrubescens; assembly: GCF_028828155.1. Classification (NCBI taxonomy): domain Eukaryota; kingdom Fungi; phylum Ascomycota; class Eurotiomycetes; order Eurotiales; family Aspergillaceae; genus Penicillium; species Penicillium subrubescens. The sequence goes on from NW_026643156.1 coordinate 80,495, forward strand.
CACCTGGCTTAACTACCCTTTGAAGTGCCACGCGCACTGGATCCCCTAGTACACTGCTGTGCAAGATTATGCACTGTCGAATGGTGTGTGGAAATACACCAATCCTAATAAACAGCCTGCTACACCTCCGCAGGAGCCGATAAAGCCACAGATATCCGATGTGGTTAAACGACCATCGAATACGTTCATATCTGACGAACCCTCACCTACACGCCTGATTGATCTTATACCTGATCAGCTATCAATCTACAAGATTCTGCTAAGCGAGTATGAGTCGTCGAAATCAGACTACCTTCGCTATATGCGCGCAATTGAATTGCTAAAGCAAGGTATTCGCTCATCACTCACGCCTGAGGGAAGGCAAATCGTCAACGGCCTATCCCCACGCGAAGCTATCATAAAGCTACGTACTACATTCGCTCTATCCAGCCAATCGAAGAACCGCTAAATCCTACGCGATTGGGATGCATTGAAGCGCCAAACGCCGCCTACAAAGCCTTCCAACCTAGCCACATAGTGCCAGAAATGGGTGATTTGCTAAGCCGACAGCGAACAGGCCAACATTGCCTAGTTCCAAGATCCCTTATCACCAATTTATGACTTCCTAGAGGCTATTCAACCATGCGATCAAAGCTTCTACACATTCTGGCATAACACTATCCTTCAGGGGATAAAGCAGCCTACTTTGACAGAGCTAGTCAATCAATTTATCGACTAATATCGATCAGCCCCGCCGTCTACTAGCGGAAGCAGACGGCAGATCGCTCACACGACCTATCAGGGCCGAGGGCCCGATGACGACGATGATAACGAAAAGCCACCGAAACTACGCCGAAAGGGCACCTGCCCTTGCCAGGGTCCACCTAATGACGGCAACCACGATTTCAACAGATGCCTATACATCAACCTACGCGCTAGGCCTAAGGGCTGGCAGCCAGACGAAGAAATTCAACAGACCTTCCAAAGGATTTGCGAATCATTACCTGTATTTAAGACTGTATATGACCTTGCGGTCAAAAGACACTAAAAGCCAGCTAAATCGGGCAACCAGAAACATACACACAAGCGCGAGCTAGAGCAAGCTCTACCAGACGAAGAAATAACGACTAGGGATGCTTTCTCTGCCTATATCCCGAAACAGTAAGCAGAAGACCTCTTCCGAGCCGATAATGGGAAAGCTATGAGCACGATTTGGATCCCAGCTAAGAAAAATGACACCTGGTGCTATGATACTGGAGCATCTATCTATGTCACGAACAACAGAGATCTACTATCAAACTATAGGCCAGTTGTTTCCTCCGTTATAGTAGGAAATACTGAGACCACTATCCTCGGATATAGAGAGCTTATCTTGAAGCTAACACAATCTCTTGATGGAACTAGTTTTCCCTTAAAGCACGTCGCATATTGCCCTGGATTCTATATCAACCTGATCTCTGCAGAAAGAGCTGCAAGCGCTGGAATCTATCTGAATAGCAAAGACTACACGCTAGAGGAGAAGGATAGCACGCCAATATACCGATTGAATACGAAATTAGGTATTTATTTGATTAAATAGGACGAAATATCTACTACCGGACACTCTGCCAATCACGTTTCCCTTCCTTCACCTATCTCTCAGCTATCTCTCACTTCCGATTCACTTGATGATGATATTACTAGCCAATTCGACAAGATTGCCCTATCTTCACATACGAAGAAGCCGCTGGATGGAACTATTGACCAATAGCACCGACGATTAGGCTATATCAGCCACGACGTTATAGCACAACTACCAGAGCACTCATCAAATATTACTGTCAAAGATATATCCTCGCCTATCAGCCATTGCGAAGCATGCAAACTGGCTAATTCACTACGTCAAATCTCTCGATTACCGATGCGATACAATCGACCGTTCGAATCTCTGCACTAGGACCTTATTCACTTCGAGCAATCGCTTACGAAAACTTCCTACCTATCACATTCGGTCGATCCAGTGACTAAATATCAGCTAGCGCAAGACCTTCCTTCGAAAACCGATTTAACACAATCGCTGTCTGACCAAATCGACTTCGTACGAAACCAATTCAACCTAAGCGTCCTTACAGTGCATTCAGATAACGAAAAGACACTATCCGACTTCTTCAACTAGTAAGCAACCGCTCGCGGAATCAAGCTAGAGACTACTCCGCCCTATCAGCCTGACCAAAATGGCTACGCTGAACGATATGGTGCATTGATATCAAAGATGGCTAGGCAGATGACGATTGATGCAAATCTACCAAGCTATCTATGGCCTGAAGCAGCTAAGACAGCTGTTTATATTCAAAATCGCATACCACACCGATCAATCAACTGGCAATCGCTACATGAAGCACTCGCAGCCTATCTAGGCGATAATGCACCACATTGGCTGCAAGCCAAACCTGACCTTTCGAATATACGAATCTTCGGATGCAAAGCGTACGTGCGCATCAACAAGCTTCCTAGACTAGCTAAGCTAGCGCCACGCGCGGCTATCGGTTACCTAGTAGGCTATGAAGCACACAATATTTGGCGAATTTGGATACCCTCTAATCGCCGAGTGATTCGTGCACGGGACGTGCAATTCAACGAAGACGAATTCTACGATTCCTTATTGCCTAATCAGAAGATTCGCATCTATGAAGATAGCAATCTATCGCAGCCGATTACCACTCTTGATGATGAAGAAACGCTCAAGATCCTTGACGATATCGATATACCAATTGCCTCCCAACAGACGATGCAGTATGATCTAGGGGGTGGAAGCCCTAGTACGACGGCTAATTTAGATCCTGCTGCACCCTCTCAGCCTTCCGAAACTTCATATTCGCCTCACTTTCAGCTCACTTCTGATCCTGACGATTATGACGAAATCCTTGGAGACTAACCGCCTACCCCTCCACTGGATCCAAAAGCAGACGAATTTGACCAATCTGACCAATCAGACCCTTCTGATACTGAAGATACTGGCCAATCTAGCTAGATGCAGCCTTTCGTGCTTATTGATAACACCAATTTCGACCCTTCCGGTTACGAACCACTGATATCGACTAAACGCCCACGTTCTGATTCAGATGCTAGCCAAGACCATGGTGAAGCTAAGCGCCCTCATATCAACCTTATAGCGTTTATGCAGGCCTTTCTGCTAGACCAAAGCATACAAAAGCAGCCAAAAATTCTGATATCCTCTATTCCACCTGCACCATCCGGCTACAATCAGCTAGCTAGCCACCCTTTCGAGAGCCAATTTCGTTAAGCTATGCAGATTGAATTCAACAAGCTTATAGATATACGTGCATTCGAACCAATAAGCGCACATCTAGTCACACACGCATATCGGACGAATTGCAAAGGCATTGACTAATCAGATTGTCCTCGCCACTAGTTTATCCCAATGCGATGGGTATTCGCTTATAAATCAGACGAATCAGGCTATCTCACACGCTTCAAAGCTCGCTTATGTGTGCGTGGAGACACACAAGTTCCTGACGACCAAGACGCTCGCACTAGCACACTCGCGGCTAGAACGTTTCGCACGCTTATCGCGATTATCACACGATTTGACCTTGAGACCTTTCAGATGGATGCTGTCAACGCCTTCCTAAACAGCTCGCTAAAGGAAGAAGTTTACTGCCGATATCCCCCAAGATTAGGCAGGAAATCGATGGTTTTACGCTTGCATAAAGCAGTATATGGCCTACGAATCGCTGGTAAGCGATGGGAAGATGATATTAAAGAGATGCTGCTCTTACTTGGATTCAAACCTTGCCCTGATGACCCTGCCCTTTATACCGATAATCGTATGATTATTATGGTATTCGTCGACGATTTCCTTGCTGCCTATCACAAAAGTGAGAGTTCGCACGCTTAGTAAATCAAAAGACTACTCTCAGAACGATTCGAAATGAAGGATTGCGGCGAACTGACACAGTTCATTGGTATTCGAATCGTACGTGATCGATCAAAACGAAAGACCTGGCTAAATCAAGCAGCCTACATTGAAAAGATAGCTGCTAGATTCAACCTGCTAAACAGCCAGAAAGCCCTAAAACTGCCACTTCTAGCCACACAAAAGCTTGATCCAATTCTGACAGAACTAATTGACCCGAAAATCGTCAAGCTATATCAACAAAAGTGTGGATCTACCCTTTTCCCTGCTGTTTGGACCCGACCAGATACTGCATTCGCCAACCAATTGCTAGCTAAATCGCTTACTCGCTGCAATGAGAAGCATTTAGCAGCTGTCGACTATCTGATATTGTATCTCTATGCGACGAGATACCTTTCGCTCTGCTTTGACAGCGAAATGAGAGCTTCTATCTTCACTGCCGCCTCAGATGCAAGCTTTGCTGACAATCCTGACCGAAAGAGCTCTGAAGGATTTATCTTCTGCTTATTTGGTGGCCCAATTGAATGGAAATCGCGCAAGCAGAAGACTATCACCACATCGACCACAGAAGCCGAATTGCTAGCTATTAGCCACGCGGCTAAGCAGCTATACTGGATCAAACGCCTCTTTTCCTTCATCCAATTCGAAACTGACTAATTGGATGTGATCGAATGCGATAATCAGCAGACAGTTGATTTGCTTACGCGCGAGAAATCAACATTTCAGACCAAACTTCGTCATGTTGATATCCACCAGCTTTGGATTCGCTAGGAAGTCTAAGCTAGACGGTTGCGAATTGAATGGGTTAAATCGGCCGAAATGATAGCCGACGGCCTCACAAAGCGTTTATCTGCAGAAAAACATGCTGCCTTTGTTCAACAGCTAGGCATGGAGATCTTACCTGCAGAGAAATCCCCTTCCTTCTGATATCTCTCATTCAGCTCTCACTTTGACCTCACATTGAGAGCTGAGGGGGTGTGTCGACATGAGTGGGTGCATAAGCCCATGCTATCGAACTTGACAGAATGCGACGGAACGTCCACGTGACGATGATCTTCAACGATTGACATCAACAGATTGCACACATGACGAAAGAGCTTCAACACTCTATATTTCTTCTGATTTCTATGAGATTCTAGTCTGACGTATTGCCTTGATTTCATGAAGTTATAAATATTGCCTGTTTTCCATAGCTAGTTGAATCAAGTTTAATGATTGTGATGAAGTTGGAGCATTCTTCTATCATAAGTTAACTTCCGATTCTGAGCCGAATCGTACGACGACCTGACCTGACCTATACGATTCTTCGCCAATCGTATACTGATTTGACCAACCGTGCACACTCGCTTGCTTGTGCACGCCGAAGGATTTATGCTGACCCCGTAAATCCGACACCTTTCGATCCTAGAAAGTAGATTAATACTTAGAGTGCCCGCTCTATATCTGAATCCACTAATCGACGAATTGTTCTTTATTCATATCTTCGTATATAACGTAGGTTTGCGCTAGATCTGTAGAGCGCTTAAGAGATAGGGGAACAGAAAGAGGCAGAGGAAGGGGAGTTATTTAGCTTATAGAGTGCTCAGGTGCGATACTTTCGGAAAAAAGATAGGACGAATTATTAAGCTCGCCACTGTCCGAAAGGGGTACTAAGTAGATATCTGATAGTTAAAACATAATAAGAGTTAGTAAGAGAGCTTAATAATCCTAAATGAAAGAGAGATTATAGTTCACTATAAGAGAGGAGAGAGTAAACCCTATATTTCAGTTAAACTACAGTCTTCAGATAGCCTAAGTACTTACGATAATACAGTATACTAGATATAGTCTATATAGACAGCCCGAGATAACGCATCTGATATCTTTCGCGATGATTAGCTAATTAATCTCCTAGCCCTATATTTAACGATCTCTTATTAGTTAGTCTAATAGGCCGGCCTATAGGCCGGCCTACTAGCCTTCGAAATTCGAGTAAAGGCGTCCCCCCGGTTTTTATCGAATCTACAACTTTTTTCTTACTCTTCTGCGTGTACCTTAAAATGAATTTAACCTACTCCCTGCACTAGGATTATGAAATAAAAGGCTTTTATAAATAAATTAGACTATTCTCCGCTATATAACACTGAAAACCCTACACAAAAAAAATGATATAAATAATATCCATCCAGATATCAAAAAACTAACACTTAGAGCAGAAGGATACACTCAATCATCAACACAGAGTTATATATTTCTGAGTTAGACGGGAGTAAGTAAGTCGTAATCTATTCTGTAATTTGCCATAGCTAAGGGCGAAGAATTGAGACAGCTATAAATTACGCTAGTAACTTTAGATATTTTGTATATTAATTATGCATATCTAGGGGCTAAATAGGCCAAATGGGCCAAATCGTGGGCCGACTGACCCATTTATAGGCCGACCCAAATGGGTCGGCCCACGAGGTTTTTGTCCATGGGCCGGCCCATGCCCAGGCCTACCTCTAATAGACCGTTCAGCTGCGTTTTAGGTGCACTAAGTGCGGTGTTATAGTAATATCGTCAAAACTAAGACTCTGCCTCCGTTGCAGTGATATTGCTCCGACTACTAATCTCAGGAATAATCAAACTTCCTAAATACACGCTGGGACAGAAAAGGGAGGGTTCTACCCGTATCTGAAAGAATAAGGTCTATAGATAGTGTATGAGATCTCAACACAAGTTCGACAGCTGCTCGAGTTGTTCGTTGAGGGTAATCGATGATAGGCTGAGGAAGAAAACTACTGATAAAAGACTGGTTTATATCTATCACTGCAGGGTGCATAAATATAAGTGCACGATACTACTCTAAGCGGTTCCAAATCGGCTCAAATATCGGGTTACCGGGCAAGAAATTCCTATATACTGTATACAATCCGACACTAACAGCGGTCTTCTGCGTCGAGTAAAGAAAGTCAATCTCATCGAGCATCCTATTGACATCTCTCCAGACCGGAAGAGCCCCGAAAAATTCCAGTTTCTGTTTATAGCTGTCTACCACGTTGCCTAAGTAGAAATTTTGTCTTGCGGCAAAGTGCTCGGGCTGATTCGCCGGTTCCGACGATTGGTATTTCAGGAGCTGAAATAGACAGTCTTAATATAAAGCAGTAGCAGGAAAGTTGGATGATATTGACGCTATAAGGAATCTAAGTTTGGATGAGCCCTGGGGCTTACACCCTAATCTACGAAGAGACAGAACGGCTCTGGTTGAACTAGTTTTGTTAAGGCTATAGAAGGTGCCCTGAACTTACCAATTTAGTGTTCAAAATCTAGACGGGTCACCTCCAGCGTTTTGGAGCGCAGCGGCATAGTCTAGAGGAATTGCGTGAATATACTTGTCGATGAGATACTAGCTAGAACCGCTTTAGAGAGGTTCTGCTTAGACCTCGCCATAACCCGGACCGTGGGTCCCTCTTCGCGACCCGCGACCCGCCCCTCCGGAGGGGAGGGTCGTAGACTAACGACCCTTACCGCACCTAAGGGTCATAAAATCTTTAAAGGGTCACCCGCCAAGCGACCCTCACGACCCGTATATACATAAATTTTTCACGCTTTTCCTAATTAGGATACATAAATCTACTAACACACACTCGTGAATTACTGTTTCTTATACCTGTTTCGTATGTCCGACAGCGAATCTATCTTTTTCTATAGAACCCTAACGTATTTTAATGAAATATCCCTTTTGAATAAGTCTCCTTGCTTAGTAATAGTGGATTAATACTTTTTTCTGTCTTAGTAACACAATTGTAGTGTGTATTGAGAAGAGTTAGAAAGAGTCGCCTGTAACACTAGGGAAATATATTTTGATTATAGACGCTAGTTGCACTATAATCTAGAGAACTTTGATATTTATATTATTTAGCCTCAAACCTCCGAAAATCCCGACTTAATTATATTCAGTATATATTATTCCCTCTCTCGATACTTATACTTATCAAAATTGAGCGAAATATATTAATTAAGTCCAACTACGTCCTGCCAAAGTCCTAGGGTCGCGAGGATAAACCTAAGGGTTATAAGGGTTACCCTAAGGGTAACCCTAAGGTTCACCCTCACGATCCTTAAGTTCTAGCTAATTAATATAAGTAGTATTAAATGTAATCTGTTATTTTATCTCCTTGTGTCTACAGAGTTAAACAATTGTCTATAAGTCTTAACTACCCCTAAGTTCTTCGCTAAACTATAAAGGGAATCTAGTAAGTCTTCCCTCTCCTAAGTCCTAACTATTTTTACTATATCCTAAGTCTCTGACCTATTCTTATCTGCTTATAGGGATCTACCCTCGGATTTTCTTGAATATATTGCTAATAATAGCCGAAATCAGCTTTACTCTCCTATCCTATCTAGAAGTTAAGAGCCCCCCTTCTGTCGTCTAAGACTCGAGCGGCACCTAATTGTCTTCCTCGGATTTGCCCTAATCGGATCTAATTATTCATTGTGTACTCCCTAGAAATAGGTTACGAATTCGTATAGTAGTAGCTTTAGACCGATTTTAGGAAAAAGAAACAGATATCTTAGGATACGAAGCGAGCTACATAGTGTTAGAAAAATTTTGATTAAGTCGCGCTTAAGAAAGATAGAAAGCCTAGGGTTATATACTAGCAATATCGGAAGGTGCTTGATCACCCGGGATAGGCTTATTCCGGGATATCTTCAATAAACAAGTATTACAATAGGATCAATTGTCGGAAAGCGGCCTTAGCTATAGGCAAGAAACCAAACATTAAGCTTACATTAGAGCATACAGTATATCTAAGACCTGACTTTAACTGTGAGCAGCCTAACTCTAACCTAGGCGTCTAGGCGTAGAATACAGCAGTACAAAGATTTGACGAGCGAGTCTAGCAGCAGAAGCTTATTAAGCTCCTTACTGTCTTATATCTTCCCTTTCTTTTTCTCAAGCGCACCGAGTTTCGTGATCTGATCTCTTACGCCCGGCTAGCACTATTAATACTAGAAATTCCTTCTACTAAGGTTATACGCCGGCAGCTTCGAGACCTCGTCCGTAAGAACCAAAAGAGTATTCTTTAGAAACTCCCTTCTAGTGCGAAGCTATCACTTACCCTCGATTGCTGGATATCTCTATTTCGGCAGGCATTTATAGCAATTACAGGATACTTCTTGGACGAAGACTAGGAGTATTATAAGATATTACTTAGATTTAAGTATTTATATAGATCTTATTCCGGTGCAAATCTAAGTGAAGTGCTTCTCTAGCTGCTACAGGAGCACTAGATCACAGACCGAGTGCTTACGGTAACTACTGATAACGCTTCTAATAACGTTACTCTTATAGCAAGTGTCCACGAGGCGATTGAGTCACTACAACCCTCGAACGATGTCGTTATTATTCGGGTACCGTGTATTGTATATATAATCCAGCTAAGCCTCAAAGATCTCCTTAGGAAGATAAAGGCTGCTCTAAAAAATAACACAGTTAAGCAGGCATAGTCTAATAATTGAGTGGATAGTCTTTGTGCGAGACAGCAGAAACGCGAGATCGTAGACACTCTAAACAAGGTGACACACCGTGACTAGGCCTGGGCATAGGCCGGCCTATAGACAAAAACCTCGTAGGCCGACCTATTTGGGTCGGCCCATAAATAGGTCAGTCGGCCTACGATTTAGCCTATTTAGCCTATTTAGCCCCTAGATATACATAATTAATATACAAAATATCTAAAGTTACTAGCGTAATTTATAGCTGTCTCAATTCTTCGCCCTTAGCTATAGCAAATTACAGAATAGATTACGACTTACTTACTCCCGTCTAACTCAGAAATATATAACTCTGTGTTAATAATTGAGTGTATCCTTCTGCTCTAAGTGTTAGTTTTTTGACATCTGGATAGATATCATTTATATCATTTTTTTTGTGTAGGGTTTTTAGTGTTATATAGCGGAGAATAGTCTAATTTATTTATAAAAGCCTTTTATTTCATAATCCTAGCGCAGGGAGTAGGTTAAATTTATTTTAAGGTACACGCAGAAGAGTGAGAAAAAAGTTGTAGATTCGATAAAAACCGGGGGGACGCCTTTACTCGAATTTCGAAGGCTAGTAGGCCGGCCTATAGGCCGGCCTATTAGACTAACTAATAAGAGATCGTTAAATATAGGGCTAGGAGATTAATTAGCCAATCATCGCGAAAGATATCAGACGCGTTATCTCGGGCTATCTATATAGACTATATCTAGCATACTACATTATCGTAAGTACTCAGGCTATCTAAAGACTGCAGTTTAACTAAAATATAGGGTTTACTCTCTCCTCTCTTATAGTGAACTATGATCTCTCTTTCATTTAGGATTATTAAGCTCTCTTATTAACTCTTATTATATCTCAACTATTAGATATCTACTTAGTACCCCTTTCGGACAGTAGCGAGCTTAATAATTCGTCCTATCTTTTTTCCGAAAGTATCGCACCCGAGCACTCTATAAGCTAAATAACTCCCCTTCCTCCGCCTCTTTCTGTTCCCCTATCTCTTAAGCGCTCTACAGATCCAGCGCAAACCTACGTTATATACGAAGATATAAATAAAGAACAATTCGTCGATTAGTGGATTCAGATATAGAGCAGGTACTCTAAGCATTAATCTACTTTCTAGGATCGAAAGGGCTAGCGGGCAGGTATATAGGCTAACTTCGAATAGGTTACCTATTTTATTACTAGGTAACCTAAGGTAATATACAAGTACTACGGAGCTATTTTAAATTATCCGAACTCTATAGTCTATACTAAAGCAGGGATAGCAGGGAAATAAGGAACGACTGCCCTACGAAGACACCTAGAACAGGCAATATACAAAACAAAGGGCTACTTAAGTATCCGGCACCTACTACAGAAGCAGGCAAGTCCCTAGATCAACAGTTCTTAGATAGAAGCTAACTTTCCTGCTTATTAGGCAAAAACCGCACTAGAACTATTTAGTAAGACTCGTTAGGAATACTAACTAATCTCTATAATTACTACCCTACGGCTTCCCTTTGCGACTATCGAATATCCTGAATTTCTTAAGCTTCTACAACTAGCCTAGAAAGCGCTAACCGCTATAAGCCTTCCCTCTCGAAGAACCTTACAACGTCGAATTCAAACAAAAGCATAAGATCAGCAGAAAGAGATACTTCGGAAGCTCCCGCCAAAGGCAAAGCTCTTAATAAGCTTAGATTGTTAGACTTCCCCCTTCTAACAGGCCTTTATTGTCACGGGCCAGTGCCCGATGTTGGTCACGTGTATCACGGGACCTTGGTATGTTGACGTGGGGAACGCGCGGGATTAACTTCCCCTCCTTAAGCTTTTTGTAAACAGCATGTTGGCCTAGTTAGATTGAATCTAAGTCTTACTTCAGCCCTTCACATACAAAAAGCTTCCTTCTACACCCAGAAGTATCATTGGTCATTGGAAAAGCCCTAGGAAAGCGACCTAGGCACTCATTGGAAACACCCCTGAATCCCCAGCGATTCAGCGACGAACACACATCGGAACGGAATCCTCGCGCATAGATCTCTTAGCGCTCGAGACGTATTAGAAAGCCCTAGAAGATCCCAATTCCTAGGCATATTAGAACATTGGACGAAAAGCGACCGAAGCATTACCGGCACGCTACGTAACCCCTAGCAGCAATGCAGCAACAGGAATCGACAAGCCCTCCCGGGTGGGCGCGAACGCTACTACAGCAGATAGCACAGACCCAGGCTATGCAGAACGAAGAAAGGGAGCGGCGTCACCAGCAAGATGCTGCTCAAGAGGAGCGGATGCGTCGCCTCGAGGCAATGCTGGAGCAGCAGGCCTCACCAGCCGCAACGACGACCACAACGAACGAAGAGCAGGCGACACCAGCGCGATCGGCCGCCGAATCGGTGCCGATTCCCCCCGAACAGAGACGATTCACCGACCGAAGCCACGCCTACCAGACCCAAAACCATTCGGTGGAAGCACGAGCGACTGGCCAACCTGGCGAATTTCGATTGAGAACAAGCTTAGCGTGGACGGTGAAGCTATTGGTTCTCCCCAGGATCAATTTATCTACGTATTCTCTAGACTAGAGAAGCTAGCATGGAAGAACACTGGAACCTTTGTGAAACTCCGCCGAAACACTGGCGAACCGCAGGCCTTGCTCGATTTCCTTGAGAGTATCTACGGAGACCCGAATATTAAGGCACGCGCAGCAAGACGACTCCACCAGATTCGACAACCAGAGGATATGAGCTTTTCTAGATTCCTTCCCCGACTAGAGAAGGAGTTCGCGGATGCAGACGCTCTTGAATGGCACGACGAAGCAAAAAGGCAGATCCTTCTTAGCGCGCTCAATAAGACCATGACGAACGCGTTAATGAATCGAGGTATCCCTGCTACCTCGTCGGGCCTAATCTCCCGGCTCCACGAGATCAGCTCGGATATGGATGCCCTTAATATCAACAGAGAGGAACGAACACGTCGTCCGCGCTCAACTAGGCAGAATAGCGACGAAATGGATTGGGCACCGACCGTGTCGGTAAACCGTGCCGAACCACACACGAAACACCGCCGACCCGAAAGTGGAACACCGAAGCAAGCTCAATGGGTTAGCCAGGACGAGATAGATCAGCGACGGGCCGAAGGGAAATGCTTACGATGCGGGAGATCTGGACACCTTATCGCGAGGTGCGCGTTACTACCAGCACAACGGCCGAATAGTGTGCGTATCGCTACTTCCTCGAGCAAGAAAGAAAAGGGGCGCACAGTTAAAGTGAAGAGGTCGAAGCCTACGAGTGACCTAGATCTAACGACTTCCGACGACGAGAGTGTGACCACCGAGGACAATTCGGAAAAAGAGTAGCTCCTGTTCTAAGCCGCGAGCAGGAGCGAAAGGGGGTCGAAAAGCTACTGGAACGTGAGACACTACCGTTTATAGTCGATGCTAGAGTGAATGGAATTCAATTTACACAAGCTCTTGTCGACAGCGGTTGCCGCTGTTATGCAACAGTGAATGGGTCCTTAGTCCAGGCGTTTGACCTCCCGCGCATTAAGATACGGCCACGAATCCTTGACGGAGTGGTGCCGAATCAGTACCAAATCACCCATGTTACCTATTTCGACCTCGATGTCCACGGCCAGCAACAAGGCCGGGTATTCGCGTATATTATCGAACCGCAAAGCGATAGTATGATACTTGGGGACCCATGGCTACACGAGGTGAACGGACGATATTCGGCAAAGAAAGGATACCTAGACATCTTCACGAAGTCTGGAGAGCGAACTAGATGTTGGAACCGCGCGGATCGCACTATTGGGCCTATTGGAGTAAAGAGATTACGCGTTGCGCAGGCCGAGGCATCATACATCCAACATCTTATGCAGAGCGTATCGGACGCAGATCGCCTGCGAATCGGCAAGGTTTCACTAGACGACATCGAGAGAGCACTCCGCCCTAAGAAGCACATTAACCCAAAGGATAAGCTACCGAAACACTACTGGCGATGGTTGGCCGCTTTTAGCCAACAGCTAGCCGACCAGCTGCCTCCGCATAGACCAGGAATCGACCATAAGATCCCTCTGAAACGTGACCGAAACGGTGTCGAAGAGCCACCACCGTATGGTCCTCTCTACGGCATGAACAAGGAAGAGCTTCTTTACCTGCGAAAAACGTTGACGGACCTACTTGGGAAAAACTATATACGCGTGAGCCAATCGCCTGCAGCAGCACCAATCCTACTAGTTAGGAAGCCAGGCGGTGGCGTACGATTCTGCGTAGATTACCGAGGGTTGAATGAACGAACAGTGAAGGATCGCTACCCTCTACCGCTGATTCGAGAGACATTACGGAACATGGGCCATGCCCGCTGGTTCACGAAGCTTGATATTATCGCAGCCTTCCATAAGATTCGTGTCCACCCTGGAGAAGAATGGAAGACAGCATTTCGGACGCGATACGGGCTCTACGAGTGGAACGTGACTCCCTTTGGGCTAACTGGTGCACCGGCAACGTTCCAGAGGTATATCAATCAAACTCTACGAGAGTACCTAGACGACTTTGTGTCGGCATACGTGGACGACATAATTATCTACACCAACGGAACGCTAGCGGATCACCGCCGAAAGGTCCGCGATGTGCTGCAGAAACTAATAGATGCTGGCCTACAATGTGACATTGCGAAGTCGGAGTTCGAACAGGAGTCAGTGAAATACCTTGGCTTTATCGTCGAAGCTGGAAAGGGGATCCATGTTGATCCAAAGAAGGTAGAGGCTATTAGAGCATGGGAGAGACCGAAGTCCATACGGGATGTGCGAAGCTTTATTGGATTCGCGAACTTCTACCGGCCGTTTATACCTCGATTCGCCGACCTTTCGGCACCATTAACACGGCTTATGAAGAAAGACGCTTTCTTCAAATGGGACGATGACTGCCAACTAGCCTTCATAGAATTGAAGGAACTCTTCATAAATGCACCAATCCTAGCTCACTTCGAAGAGGATCGTCAAACAGTCGTGGAAACTGACGCCTCTGGCTGGGCTACTGGAGCAGTTCTATCGCAATACGGGCCCGATGGGCAACTACGGCCATGCGCCTATCTATCCCAGAAGCTATCCCCAGCAGAATCGAACTACGAGATCCACGATAAGGAGCTCCTGGCGATTATACGGGCCCTACGCGAATGGAGACCGGAACTGAAGATGGTGCCCCGATTCACTATCGTAACGGACCATAAGAACCTTCGATACTTCGGTAAAGCACAACACCTTAACGAACGGCAGATGCGCTGGGCAGACCTCTTAACAGAGTTCGATTTCGATCTCCGTTATCGCCCTGGTAAGCTTGCAGTAAGGCCAGACGCACTATCACGACGAAGCCAGGATATGCCACAGAGTATCACCGACGAAAGGTTATCGAATCGCTTCCGAGTGCTACTCAAAAGGGTCAAGGTCAAAACGGGACGGCTAGACCCTCGATCAGCCGACGACCAACCTAACGAAGAGATCGATTTCGAGAGAAACATCCCTCTCTTTGAAGAAGAAGAACTCCAGATAGAATGGAAAAGGGCAAGGGCGTCCGACTCGATCTACCAACGAATCACCCACGCTTTGCTAACGGGGGAGCGCCGAATCGCCGCCGAAACGAACATCAAGACAAGTCTATCGGAGTGCCATTTAGACGATCGAGGGGTACTCCATTTTAGGCAACGGGTCTGGATTCCCGACAACGAGGTTCTACGCACGGGGATTATACAGAAGATCCACGATTCACACGTCACGGCACATCCTGGGCGAGACGCCACCTATTCGATACTGTCTCGACGGTTCTTCTGGCCAGGAGCGGCGAAAGACGTACGACGTTTCCTCCGGAACTGTACAGTTTGTGGACGAAGCTCTGTATGGCGAGACACGAAACACGGGTTATTAAAACCACTGCCAATCCCCCAGCGAATCTGGGCCGAAATATCAGTGGACTTTATCACCGAGTTGCCACCCTCTGGACCTACAGGAGTAACGAACTGCATGGCAATAACAGACCGGTTGACGAAGGGCGTGATTCTGATCGGAATGAAGAATACAACGGCAAAAGATGTAGCAGAGGCGTTCCTTACACACTTCTATATGCATCATGGGGTGCCACTAGCGATTGTAAGCGACCGCGGCCCCCAATTCGTGAGCTCTTTCTGGGAAATAGTATGCGAAAGGCTATCGATTCGACGCCGATTATCCACTGCTTTTCACCCCCAGACCGACGGCGCAACAGAGCGTGCTAATCAAGAGATCGAACGAATCCTACGTGTGTTCACGACGTACGCACAGGATAACTGGAAGGATCTACTGCCAATAGTTGCCGTGGCAATTAATAATCGTGATGCTGCTTCAACTGGAATCTCGCCATTCTTCTTCACCCACGGCTACCATGTTGACCCGATTGGCATTGACGAAGCAGGGCAGCTAGAAGACGCCCTGACCCCACCGCGAAAGGCAGGCGAAACGTTCGTGAATCGCCTACGAGAAGCCACCGATTGGGCCCAGGCCGCTATCGCTTCGGCACAGGTCCTTCAAGAAGAACAAGCGAACCGACGTCGACAGGCCGCGCCTGTCTATAAAAAGGATGACTGGGTTTGGCTAAACCTTCGGAACGTACGCACACAACGACCATCAAAGAAGTTAGATTGGCTACATGCTCGGTACCGAGTGGTAGACGTCCCGTCACCGTTCACCGTCCGACTCAATGTGCCTACTGGCATACACCCAGTGTTCCATATCGAGTTAGTTCGCCCAGCAGCAACGGACCCGTTCCCATCTCAGCTAGTAGACGATTCGCAGCCACCACCACTACTAGTTGATGGAGAAGAGGAATACGATGTGGAGCAAATCCTAGCCGTACGACGGAGGAAGATTGGGCGAGGATATCGTGACGAAGCGTTAGTGAAATGGAGAGGATGGGCAGAACAGACGTGGCAAACATTGGACTCAGTGCAAGATTGTAGCGCCTTGGATGCCTTTGAAGAGCAGTACGGCCCCGTTTCGGATGTGATTCGCCAGCAAATCGGCACCGAAACCCATGTCGTCGCACCCCTAGCGAGCTCGACTAGGAGGGGGTATTGTCACGGGCCAGTGCCCGATGTTGGTCACGTGTATCACGGGACCTTGGTATGTTGACGTGGGGAACGCGCGGGATTAACTTCCCCTCCTTAAGCTTTTTGTAAACAGCATGTTGGCCTAGTTAGATTGAATCTAAGTCTTACTTCAGCCCTTCACATTTATAGCAGTGTCTAGTTATTTTATTAACGCTAATTAGGAATATCGGGAGGTTTTGCTAGGCTTTAAGCCTCTTACTAGTGTTTATACTAGGGCTTATTTAAGTATAGTAGTACTAAATCTGCTCGAAAAGTATAAGATTAAAGGGCAAGTATTAGCCGTTATAACTAATAATACGTCTAATAATTCGACTCTTATCTTATCTCTGCAAGACTCTCTCCAATCTTAGGGCCTAGGCTCTAATACTCAGCTTATCCGAGTACTATACCTCGCCTATATAATCCAGTTAAGCCTAAAGCAGCTCCTTAGTTAACTAAAAGCTAACCTAGTGAATAAGAATATCGACACAGTCTAGTCTAAAGAGTATACGAAAATAGCTCGCTAAATAGTAAGGGAGTATAGTATAGCAAACACATTAAAAAAGGTTTAATCTTATTACTATTCTTTCTACCTATCGAATAAATACTAATTACACAATCTCTTACTAAGATCCGAAACCTCGCTATCTTTATTAATGTAAGCCCTTAGCGCCGCGAATCCTTCCAAAACCTCCAGTTAAATACACCTTTCTTCCTAATTTAGGACGTACGGATACGTTAGAATTCGATATTCTTTATACTCCGCCGGGCTAAGAAGCTATAACCTATCTTTAATACGTTCTGCTCTGAATTTTATTATACTTATCTTCGGGTTATATCGGATAAGTAGCGGCAGATTGATTACCTAATCTGTATTACTTAGCCTTTTTACAAATTCACTACTACCCTCTTAAAGACTAAAGATATAACGATTTATACTGTTTTTAGTATATATAATCGTCTTTTTGATTATTTAGAGAACCGTATTCGCCAGTTACAACGGAAGAAGATCGGATAGAAATAACAAATACTTAAGGCTCTAAGATTAGCTAAAAGTAAGCTTAGAGACTACTACACAATAACTAACCTTAAGGGTCTTAGTGATATATATTTAACTAGGACTATTTTAGCGCCGCAGTATAAGCTTGAATTCTTCTAAACCCCAGATTAGTAGGATAATAAAAAAGACTTTACTGCTCGATACAAACAAAGTCTCAAAGACCGAGTAAAATATTACAAAGATAGTGTTTATAGCTCTCTCTCCCGGGCTAGAGGTATACAAAGCGCGAAGCCTACGAGTAAGATTAATCTACTACTCGCTCGTAATAGTCGGCCTACTACACTAGTCTCTAAGCTTACTTAGTATCTTAAGAGTAGTAAGTAGTTCTCGTATTATATATTCTTGAACTAAATTCTCTTTCTAATCTTAATTCATTAAGTAGGCACAGTATTAGTACCGCCGCGCAAATACTAGAGAGATTATAAGCATAGATTTCTAGTACTCGCAGCTCTCGCTCGAGATACCCTTTCTATCCTAGCTATAGGCGCAGGCGTAGAGCGTCTCTTTAACTCTGCGCGCGATATCTGCCACTATCGTCGTGGCTTACTACAATCGAGTACTATCTAGGATCTAATGCTTCTTATATATGGTATTCGGTTTGATCTAGAAGAGGAGCAGCTTGCTTTCGTTCGAGAGTACGCAAGTGAGTCTGAGAGAGAGCTCTAACAAGAAGAGATAGATAAGCGTACGCAAGAGGATATTATAAAGATTAGTGACAATAAGGAGGGCCCTTCGCAATATAATTCGAAGAGGCGAAGGAGTATTAAGCCTATAGAAGAGCTTACGGACGAGCCTAAGGAGGAGCCTACGCATAAAGGAGAGCCTGATTTGCCTAAGCAAAACACACAGCGCGTTTCAGGAAGAGTTCGAAAGCGTTCAAGGTTGTTAGATAGATATGAGATATAGTTTATTTCTGTAGTAATATTAAAACACCCCCTTTCAACTGAAGTATACTTAATCTTGTTACGGTAGCATTACAGCCAATAGTTCGCGTAAATTGCATAAGCTATGAAAGCTATATGCACACTGATTTTTGCCCTAAAATAGGTCAAATGGGCCAAATAGGCCGGCCCACGAATAGGCAGGAAATCGATTTTTCGGCCCATGGGCCTAAATGGGTTGACCCATTTGGGCCGGCCCATAGGTTCTGCCCAGGTCTAATTAGAGGTCACCGATTCGTCTTATGTCCTTTTTTGAACAGATTATCTATATACTCCCGCGATAGCGATCGAGGTACAATTTCAAGAGTACTTGGCATTCTCGGATACGCATCCTTAAATCTCTCCACAAGTCCTAAGACAAAATCCTAAGAACCTTATTTTGAGACACAGACTACAGCAATTTTGATATTAGTGTAGGCTTATAGCCGGTGATGCTCTACAATAGCGCCCAGTTATACCGGCAGAGCTATACTAATAACTATCACCTATCAGAATTCCTAAACGCCTGAATAGATACTTATATTCACAATCTAACGGTACGCTATTTTCACGAAAGTATCCTCGACAAGACTTTATCTAGAAAGAAATATACTTTTTATTTATATAAATAGCAAAGGCTCTAAGGGGCCTCTAATAAAATTTGGTGTTCAGATTTCATTGAAGTATTCAGTAAATAATGATTCATTATACGCTGCGGGTACTTACAGACTTCTAATTCCGGTTTAAACCTTTTGAAGCACAAGTCTTTATTTGATAGAACGACTTATAGGAATAAGCGTGCTCTTAACAACCCTTCTGCACTATCAAATATTAACTAATGTATACGACTCGTTACAAATCTAGACCCTACTAACAGCAAATAGAATATATAATGTTTTTCCTGCCGCGGCTATTGCCTAGGCAAAATCAAAAGGGGTTTTTTATATAAGTCACTACCGATCGTAGATACGGTAGTTTTGTATAACCTATAATAGCAGGAGTAGGGATTCACAATTATTAACTATCAGTGAAGCGTTCTTATCACATAACTATAAGAATTACGAGTCCGAAGCATCGAACAATAGGTCGGCTGCTAATAACTAAATTGTATCTATAATAGCTAGAATAGAGCCACCGCTATTAGGAGAGTTTTATACGCCGAAATAGCCGCTGAAAGCTATCTTTACCGTCGCTCAGAATACAGGAAAAGCTCTCTGACAGAGTTTCTTCCTTTCCGGCCTAGTTTAGATTCTTTATCCAGGATCAGCTTCTTTCTATATCCCCTGTTTTCCTTGTAAGCAGGTAGCTTTCCGTCGACTTGAATTATATATTGTTAATCAAATCCCCTTCTTCTTGTGGTCAGGAAGTTTCGTTCAGATCTTCGACGGCTATATCATCTCCTCCCGTCGTGTTTTTCTCCTAGCTTTAAGAGATTCCTAGATCGATAGATAAAGAAGATTCTTTCTCTCCCACATTTTTTCCTTGCGTAAGATACCTCATCCGCGAAAATAGATTACGATTCCAGTAAACAGCGGCCCAAATACTATTAATACGTCTTAGGTAGAACTTAAGTGAATGCCCCTATTGTCAATAAGAATTGTTTTTGTACTAGGGGGCATACGTCAGCGTAAAGTGGATCTTTGAATTCATATATAAGTTATAGTGGAAATTGAAAATGTCTATCGATACCAAGCAGTTGTATACCCGTTTTCGAACTGTTACAAACGTATCTTGGTATTATTACTGAGAAGATATAGTACTTCTAGCGAATAAAACCAAGCCAAATCTCGGCGCAAGAATTTGTCCCTGTAACAGTAGCCCAGGCTAGCAATCTTTAGTGTCGGACAGGAGGCCGCTGGTTTGTTTATCGTTCCATAGCTACCTTTAAATCTAGTTTTCGAGTTGCCGGGACGGTTCCGGTCTTTTCCCTGGTCTCACCGCCACATTTCCCACCCATCCAAAACCACGGTTAGTGCCAGATCTCTTTTGGCTACTACCGGGATAATCCCGGTCCTTGCGTAATACATAGTACCTGCGGAGGGAAACTTCCCGAGGCGTTCTTACACTAGTTGGAAAAACAAGCTCCGAAAAGCCCCTCAGGATCACGAAGATCATCAAAGCGTAACAAATAGTGGAACTAAGTAATAATTTTGAGATACCCTAGGGGCCCGCTGTGTCCAGACATTTCTCGGGTGCCTCCCGTTCGGCCGATTTGAGCTACTAGACCTAAGCCTACGCTCACTAGTCTATTATGAATAGGGGCACGTCACGTCACGTTCTTAAGGAAGTAGGCTCAGCACATCACTGCCACGGGTCTTGATAGGGATAGTACAAATTCCGTATTCGGGTGTTAATGAAAACCCGGGATGGAAAGTTTCCAGATTAGGTCCACTGTCTTATTTGGTGAAGAAACCGACGTTCAATATATACAAGACAAATATACTTTCTATCTCCTTATTTCAGAAGTTGCCCCTTATGGCATTGACGGTTTAGCATCTATTGACTAAACAAGGCAGAAGAATAGTTTTGCTGCGGTTTGTTGCTTGCCAAATAGAAGGTATCGATCGCTTACTATACCATAAACGAAGGTAGCGAAATCGGAGAACAGAAGAATAAACGAAAGTTCTTACGGTCATAGTGTTCCTGGCAACAGACTCTACTCCACGAAGCGTGATTAATATAACCTACTGGTATCCACAGCCGACGAAAATAGCTGTATGTCTCGTCACAATGTGCTACTCAATCAGATTATATTCTCCCGACAGGCAATAGTAGGGTTTAATATAGCTAGGGAAGAAAGATAAATAGCTCTAACAATAGTTTGGCAATCAGATACATTACTATAACTCTGGAGCTTACGTCACCACTCAGCAGTTGATAGAGAAATCCTATTTTCCGCAGTTGATTGATTTAGAAGAATTGAGATAGTGACTTAGCTTAGCATTTGAGTTTCGGACTTAAATCGTGACGACCAACCCTCTCATTAGCATCTTCTTTGTAGCATAAGGGTACTCAAAAATTGTATCACATACCCTTCGGGCTCCTATCGCCCGTATGCGCCACTTGCTCAAACTGTTTCTAGGTCTCCGAAGCAGAACTATACTACGACTCCCAAGTGATCTTGTTATTTGATCTATAGTCAGCCTCCAACCACCAATCGACCTAATCGCCGGGATTCATCCCGTTGTATAGAAAAAACTGGCCTCTCCTGCCAGGACCGACACGTTGGAAGCGTTCGAGGGGATCTGGGGTGACAGACGAAGGAACAGACGGCTGAACGAACGAGAGGCTGTGAGCTTTCCAAGAGATAGACGGGGTAGATGGGCAGTTGGAAGGTGTAATAAATGATATGTCGTCGGGCTCAGAGTCGAATAGACTCGACTAGACGATTCAACCTCAGTTTGCTGGCTTTGCGACATGATCAGTGATGGTCGATTGACAGTGAATTCGAACTTCAAAGTGGTATAGTAGGAGTAGTTCAAGGGAACTAGGGTGGTGAAGGGAGAATTGGACATGACCCACCTCCTTAGTGAGAGAACTGTCGACGCAGCAAACAAAGCATATAAACGGAGGATCATTATAGTACTGGTTGAGATTTTAACGGGTAATCGCGATGCTAGTATCTCATTAGCTATATGGTGCATATCAAGTGGACTCGGCCCATTCAAAGCCCATAGATAGCCCAAGAATAGCCCATCTCCTCGCCCATTTAGCTTATAGTATAGTTTTGAAACTCCGTCACCTCTGAAGCCGTCAGGTTATCACTTATATATAAACGCAGGTGTAGAGAAGAGAGGATTAGCTATCTTTTCAACCATATAAACCCACGAATGAGAAAGTGGCGGTTAAATTTACACTTCACTAGAAAGATATACTTGCTTCAATCGACATAAAATATATGTTTCCGCATGTTGACACCCAGTAATTCTCTAATTACCAGAATACTACCAAATCATCGTCATCTTAGAGTTTGTTCTAGCAAGGTCTATGAAAACTGGTGCATACTATAGCTAGTTTTATCCATAACCTTCATTACCGGACGTTGGCCATTAAATCTTGAGATCTTGATTCTTAAAGTAGTTGAACCCCCGGATTAGGGAGTTAAATTCCCCTACTGGGCTTAGTGAACCGTCGGGCCGAGATCTCGGCTTACAGACTAAAACTGTTGTGCTGTAAGGCTGCTCAGGAATAAAGCCGCAACATCGGAATAATTCCTGCTCTATGTATAAGAAGAACCAAGTTGATTAGAAATCAACTTGGACTTCACGTTGTGTATAGAGCCTCATATATTCCCTCAAGAAGAAGAATTAAGCTTCCTTTCATACTACAACAAAATCAAGCACAATCGCACCACAGATCTTTCTAAAAAAAGCATTCATAGGGGTGAGCGTTATTGTGCAAGTGCGCGCTCATCCTATATATATATATATATAGCGTGTATCCTCACATAATAGAATCCTGGCCCTCCTCGAACCTAATCACGTTCTTCAACGTCCCCAGCCCCGAAATCTCAATCTCGACCTAGTCGTCGTCCTTAAGAAGTTGCCGCTGTTTTTGGAAGACACCGACCCCGCGGGGTTACCGGTCATAATAACATTGTAGGCTGGGATAGTTATGCCTGGATCTGCTGTTAGAAGCCTGCTAGCTCGCGAGGTCGGGAGTAGATAAGTGGACTTACTCTGACTCATCCAGCTAAGAACCCTCTCCGGAGGGTAAATCATGTCCTTGTCAATCACGGTATTCTGCTTCACATTCCCATTAATCCGGGTAACGAGCGTGGCCGACGCTCTCTGCTTGGCAAAGACGCTGGGACTCACCAGGACGGGCCCGATAGGCCCAAACTTGTCAAACGCTTTTACGTAGAAGAACTACCCGCCGGACCGCTCGGGGAGCTGGAAGAAGCGGCACGTGAGGTCGTTGCTGATTGTGTAGCCGAGGATGTACCCGAGGGCCTTCTCGGGGTTGATGTCGCAGCACTCGCGCGACGTCACGAAGACGAGCTCGCCCTGGTTTCTGTGTTAACGGCGACTGCGACTGTGGCCTAGAGGTAAGGTAAGGAGGTCCGGCTCAACCCGTCGGGAAGATGTGAGGCGCAGAAGCGGCTGATAGGGGTGGTCTCGTTAGGCGGGCGAGCGCAGCCGGCGGCTTGGTCCATACAGGCGGATTAGCGGGGACTTTGAGCTGTGAGAATATTAGGCATTACTATTTCCATGATAGCTACCTATCTGGTTACGTACATTCGCTTAGGTCGCATGGCTCCCATAGTTGAATCCGACGCAGTAGATCGAGGTGCCTGTTTGTGGCAGAGGAGGGAGAAGCCATACACTGTCCGGTAAGCCGCGCAGTTCACTCTTTGTTGGCAGGCATGAAGTGACACCGACCTTGGCTACCGTGGAGGTTGTCGCATTTTGACCCTGCACTATGTCCTTGTACGTCGGGTATGCGTCAACCAGCGTTCCAATCGAGGGCTTGGTAGAAGAGCAATTCGTAAACAGCCTCGAGCCGTCGTTTGTCTCGAAATGACACAGATATTGGAATGAACTAGTTGTGCCAGGCCCGAACTTAGAGGAGTAAATCATGCAGTATTGGGATCGCAGGGACGAGACTGGAGATCTAAATTGAGTAGTTCGGTGCTGTGGACGTGGCTTTGGTATGTGCGTGAGTGAGAACTGTGGTTCCTCCGGCTCAGGGTGTACAGTTCGTCCGGGAATAATCTTTTGCGGGGTTGATCGTGCAGCCGCCACATAATGGGGACATGTTCGTATCTCCGAGTCGCGATATGCCCCTGGTCGAACTGGACCATTTCCTCAAACATGGTCCGATTGCTCTCTCCATTTCCCTCCACGGCGGCAATTCAGATGCACCACTTTGCAAGACAAGGGCCTCGGTCGTCACAAGCCACGGTGTCTTCTGTGTCCTTACGGACGACAGCCGTATAAAACATCACATAGAGGAAAGCAATGTCGTGAGATGAACGCATCCTCAATCCTCGTTGTCCTGTAGAGCCTGATTCACTCGCCTGCTTGCCGAAACAAACATGTTCGTATATTCAGGGGTAAAAACGAAGACGCACCGATGTCCCTCTGGCTGCTCGACGTGATCGCCCTCCTCCCCTCGAAATAGCAAAACTGGATCTTCCACCAGTCCATTACCCCCGTCGTCGAGAACTCGCCCGTCAAAGTCCAGCTAAGGCGTATCGCCCACGTCTACTTTGAGCATGCCGACCTGGACGCCTTCATCAAATTCGGCAAGGACTTTGGCTTATCGAGGCCACGTAGAAGGGCAAGACAATCTACTATCGTGGGTATGGCCGCGACGACCCTTACATCCACGTGGCGTCTCAGAGCCCAACCGGGCGATCACGCTTCCTGGGCGCGGCCTATGTTGCAAAGGACGAGGAGAGCTTCAACAAAGCGGCCGCCATGTCTGGCGCAGTTCCCAAATCTTTAGAAAACGCCCCAGGCTGTTGGGGGGGGGGAGATAGTACATTTGAATGGCCAAATGGGACCTTTCTGCACGTGGTGTACGGGCAGTAGGAGCGCGAGGTCGGGGAGAAAGAGAAGAAGACGCTGCCGACAGCGACGCACGATTCGCAGGGGCCCTTTAATAGCCCGTTCGAGAAGCCGCGGCGCAAGGGCCAGTTCCAGCGGTACCGCGACGTGCCGGCGCTGGTGCACAAATTATGCCACTACGCGTACGTGCGCAAGGAATTCGAGACGGAGCTGGAGATTTACACGGGGAACTTCAACTTTGTACATTCGGACACCCTGTATCTCCTGCAGCTCGAGCAGAGGGACGTCATGACTTTCATGCACCTAGACCTAGGCGACGAGTACACGGGCAACCACACGTCCTTCCTGCAGCGGGCGTCGCCAACCGTGAGCAAGACGTCACCACACCTCGTTTGAGGTGGCTGACTTTGGCACACAGCTCATAGGGCACCATTACCTAGCCAAAATAGTGTTTAGGGGGTGGGACGGCACATCCTGCGCAGTTAGATCTTCGACTACTAGTATAATAGTTCGCAGTCCAGGATTGAGCATTATGCCGACGGGGGTGTCGTCAACCGGCATAATCCGACACGCAGGGAACCTGTTGGCCCGTTGTCCGTCTGGGGATCGGAGCTGTCCAGCGACTTTGGAGATAACAAGGCCAAGTCGATAGGGGTATTAGGGTGGGGTGTAATAGGGGAAGATTGTAACTACTAATATTGACCATATCACTACTAACAATATTAACCAACTAGCTCGCAGAATCAACTCGACTGCCCTAGCAGAAACTTAGGCCCCTTGTACGTCAAAAAGTCCTTACCCTTGAAGAACCACACCAGGCATCCAAACAGCGTCCAGTCCCCAAGGTGTCCCGTCCCCGTCGACTGCCCCACAGGGACGACCATCATCTTCTTTTGTGCCTTTGCCGAGTACGTGGCAACCTGCCCCTTTTGCTCAATCGCCCCCACAATGTTGGCTGCCACAGTTTCTCCCTGAAGAGGCACTCGCGAGAGCAGTCGGTACGGATAACTGGTAATGTCCCCGATAGCATAGGTGTCACTCCGGCTGACTCCATTGTCAAGGACGCGGAGCTCCTTATCAACATTGACCCAGCCCTGCGCATTTAGAAAGCTCTTTGGGATAAAGGCGTTATTTGGTATGGTGCCCGTTGTAGCGATATAGGCATCAACGGTATACGTGCGCCCCGTGGACAGCTTCACCGTCCAGGTCTGGGTGTGAGCCTCGTACACCGCGTCGACGACCGTGACCCCGGTCAGGACATCGACATTGCGCCGGTGGAGGAGCGATAACGCGGTTCTCTGCACAGGGGCAGTCGCCCCCTCCAACAGCACGCTAGTCCGGGACACCACGGTGACCTTCTTAGGACCCGCTGCCTCGGCTAGTTCCCCGGCGATTTCGACACCGAGGGGCCCCCCACCACCGATAAGGATCCGCTGCGCGGCGCTGAGCTTCTCCTGCGCCTCGTGTATTGCTTTCCTGGTATCCTCAAAGGCTGTCGGTTTGAATGGGAGTCGCACCCCTGCCTGCCCAAGCGTCGCAGGCGTCGTACTTCCAGATGCAATCACGAGGTAATCGAAGCCAAACGACGCCGCAGTGGGAGGAGTAGTAGTAGCCCCAGCAGAATTCATGGCCAGGGTAACGGAGACGGATTTGGTCGCGTAGTCAATCTCGGTCACCAAGCCCTTGATGAAGGTGAATCTGTCCGCTGGGTAGTCGCGGAACGCGTCGGGGATGGAGTACAGGTACCTGCTCGGTGGCAGGCTCTTGGGCTTGACAAGGAAGCGCGGTGCGGCGATGTTGAAGTAGTATTCATCCGAAGGGTTGATGAGGGTGATTTTTGCTCGCGCCGTCTGCCGGAGCAGCTTCTGGCTTACTGCAAGGCCAGCGTGCGAGCCGCCGATGACCACCACAGAGACGAGTTTGGCCATGGTGATTGGCGGCGGATGCAGTTGTCAAGGAGGATGGTGGGTGTATCGAGGGCGTCGGAGGGGCAGTGTAAGGGTGGAATCTCTGGGTTATTTACGAGCAGAGGATGGCCACTTGGAGGACAAGTATTACAGATGGCAGGCAGCCTGCCTAGTAGTGTCTCCCCAAGGGTGGAAATGCTAATGGCCTTCGGACTGGGTTGCTGGCAATCTCGGGACAACTTTCTTCGGAGGATCTTCAGAAACCCACCCACACCCCCACAGCAGCAATCGTGAGTAGACTGCACTATGATATTGCCGGCGAGCGAGCGAGCCGCGAGCACCGTCTGAGTGGATGACTGGATGTCTCCCGAAATTATCCCCCTCAAGAAGGCTCACCTGGCGATCCCTCGGCGGAACAATTATTGCACGATTCCTCCGATGAGAAAATACACAAACTACTAAAGAATGACTGCCAGGACCGAGACTCCAAGTTGACAAGCAGTTTACTTTAGCGGGCCCGAGGGGGGCTGGTTCTTCTTGTACATGGGGCTACCGCGGCCGACCAGATAAGATGGCGCCGAGGGCTCAATTGTGCTACCAGAAAGCGAGCTGAATCGGTATATACTAGTATGCCTATGGACGAATGAGGACTACCGGAATCATCAGGTAAAGAGTGATTGATTGATTGATTGAAGAAGGAAACCAGAACAAACGGAAAAGGTGCAGGTTAAGCTGTCCCATTTACGGCGGTGCGTAGCGGCCATTCTCCAGTGCATAAATATTATTCAGATTTTACTGGCAGAATTCCGATTTAACTAAGTTCCATTAAAATTTGGCCCCCGTCCCATCGCTGTTGAATTCTTCTACACCACTACCTAATTTTCATGCATTATCACAGAGGTCTTGGAAATAGATCTTATACACCCAAAAAAATACAATCAATTCACTACTGCTCTCTAAGTACATGAATATAGGACATAGTACTAGCAAAAATGCATAGTATTCATCATTTTCGACGTCGCCGACGCAGGTTCCTTTGCACTATAGCTAGCGGAGGAGAATTACGAGGTCTTCCTTTCTTTGATGCGTTCTGGCTAGCCCTGCGCTATGTAGGCTCTGCCACGATAGAAGCTGGGCCATCCACGATGGAAGCCGTGCTATCTATGATAGTAGCTAAGCTTTCCCTAACTAGGCGTTCCTCTGCCACGCGTTCCATGTATATAGCTGCGTCTTTAGATTTGACTAATAGCGGCCTATAGGTTAGCCTACTTTCCCCCTGCTGTGATCGTTTATTATTTCTGTAGACTCAAACCAACTTGTATCTTCAATGCTGTCCGCAAGGCCTTTTTCTAGATCGCTGCAAGTAGCATTCTGGGCCAGCGCAGGAGACAAACTGGGATCACGAGTGACGTATATAACCACATTGGCCATGTGGCTCATCACAATGTGCTTTAGTTCATTCTTGAACCAGTCAAGCGTGTCTTCGTGTTATCAGCACTTGCATCTGGTCAAAATCGAGGTTACCGTAACTTACTACGGTGCCGAATAATCCAGATAAAATCAATACTCTTCGTAGCCCTTTTCATCGCTGAATTTTTAATCAGGTCCAACGCGACAGGAAATGTAAAGCTTGCGCCACTGCTCGCGGTAATAAGTATGACTTTGTCAAAAGTCCTAAATTTCGGGATTTGTCCGTAACCACCGTCAATAGAGCAACGCAGGGATCGCCCTGGGACGGACTGTGCGGCCTTGTGGAGGTCACTGGTAAAACTTTTACACGCTCGGATCACGAACTGGACCGGGTTTGCTGAAGTCATCGTGAAAGGGAGGGTCTCAAACCATCGAATACCGGGGATCTAAATACCCCGTAACCGTGATTGCAAACACCTGGTTCAACGAGTGTCCCGTCAGTCTGGATGATTATGACGGGCCGTATCCGAATCCGAACTTGCCCCCGGTGGTTGACGGGTCCGATAACGTCTCCACGGATGAGGATATTTTCGAGGAGGCTCTCGCTTTGAGCAATTATGACATTTCCCAGTTCGACACTTACAACCTGTTTTTTTTAGATTGCCGCTCCTTTGACGTTCTAGAAATTAGTACCCCCATTTTCAATCATCAACACTAGCCAGAGAAAAATCTTTAAAGTTTTCCACAGGACACGAACGTAGCCTGTCAACATATCTCTTCGACAGCAGCCTGGCGTCCGGTTTGGATGAATTCTCTGCTTCCTTGTCGAACATAAGGTTACAATTATGAATGGATCTAGTATTCACTTCCAGTATTTTAATATATTAGTAGTGCGATTGTCGGAAACCATCAAGCATCAAGGATCATTTAAAGTACAGTTTCATCGGGAAGGTTTCCAGGGAGCCAATTTATAGAGCTCTTGTCCGCCCATGCCAACAACGCATCATAATCCGTACACTCATGGTTTGAACCCCATCCAGGCCCCGCCTCTGTTTTTCCCTCTAGAGAGGTATCTGCAGCACACATAATTGCCTGTCGAAGATAGTCGAAACAGTGCGCGGAGTGATGGGCTATCTCATGGGTTAATTCTGCTCCGTCAAATGCCGTTTGATATCGCTGGACAATATATGACTAGAACAGTATTATCAGCAGATGATTTTGTTGATTGATTTTTCAAATTATACGTACAAGGCAATGAAGCTGGTGAAAGACCGACATCATGTATGCTGGCTTGGCTTGAAAATGCAAATTCACGCTGTACGGCTCAGGCAGGTCAAAGGACTCCGGATTGTCTACTCCTATATATCCTCTGCCAGCTAGATCAGTGGATTTTTATTAGTTTATTGTACATAAATTTATCAGTTGTAATCGAGGAGATTATTTACTTACTTGCGCTCAGCTCTATCCAGTTATGAAGTGTACGAATCGTTTCATTTCTGCTGGAAAACATGTCGTCGTGTAGGTATCTTGGATTGCTGGTAAATGTATAGGTCTTTCTTGGAACTTTATGGCTTTCTTTCAGTCATCGTAATTAAATGCTAGTCTTTGTTGATACGTAATAAAAACGTACATTTCGGTATTGGAGATGCTTTTTGTGTTGTTCTGTTGGAGAGGGAATTGAGGAAAAAAGCAACAATCAGGAATGTCATCGCGATCTCCAAAATCAAACGCCTATGCCGTTTCCAAACCGACGGCATTTCTCGTGAATTCTTCTCTAGGAACGAATCATCCTCGGGATCCTTGGGAAGGAATGCTTCCCGGTCTTCATGCTGTTCTCGTATCGGCTCCATGATTCGGTGGTGCCAAGTTCAGTAGTTCATGAAGGGAAATTTGCGGAGTGAGAAAGAGAGTAAGAAAATATACTCCGGGGTATGAGGGGGGATTAAGGGGGTCGAACCGTGAAGAAAGGCCATTCTGGAGTTTTAGCCTATATTGCCGCAGTTTTGCCCGCAATTACGGGGTACAAGAGCCTAAAGTCCCATATAGGGTATAGATGTCTTCCGCGAAATAATTAGACTCAAGCCTAAGAAGTACTAGTACTCGCATATACATAAGCAGGATTCTACCACATGGGTGACCTGACCAACTGCGTAGAGTAACCGGGAAAGCATTGAAGTACTAATGTGGAGATCTACGAGACCTGTACTACTATGACGGGTCACGTTGTTTAAAGGGAAAAGGGCGCGTAAAGCTCGAATTCGACTTGACCCTCCGACAAATTGAAGGCGGTGTAGAAATTGAAACTTGGGGTGCTTCGAGTCAAGAAAAGTTAACTACATAAAGACCAAAGTCCATCCTCATTAACACGGTCTACCCACGCCACCATCGAGATTTATACGTGGATTGTAACAGGTTATTTTCTGTGCTTTATAGCGTTCGTGAAGTTCCACGTTAGGTATATCTTAAAGACTTAAAGAGTTGATTTTCTTAGACGGGAATATAGTGGCTTCCGGAGCGATACTGGCGTTGCACCCGTTATCTGATATCTATAATTTCTTTATAAACCCTCCCACGGCATGAATTGTAGATTCCAAACAAAGTCAAGAACTTGTTTATAATGAAATCCTGG
This sequence comes from Penicillium subrubescens, assembly GCF_028828155.1. Classification (NCBI taxonomy): domain Eukaryota; kingdom Fungi; phylum Ascomycota; class Eurotiomycetes; order Eurotiales; family Aspergillaceae; genus Penicillium; species Penicillium subrubescens. Next base: position 111,422 of record NW_026643156.1, read on the forward strand.
ATCCCGCGTGTGCTTTCTTGTGGTGCTAAACTCTGTCCCTAAGGTCCTGAACTACTAACTTGTCTGCAATAAGCCCCTCTTCATCGGAGGTCTTGATACGCTCTCCTACTGTTCGTAATGTATCTGTGCAAATAATAGATAAGCACTACCCTGCCGAATTTCGTTATATGAAAATGCTGGAAGAGGATGAAATACGGAGATGTGATATAACCTTACGAATAGTGTCGTAAACTGGGCTTTGCTAGCTAATTTTCTTGTGGTACCTGGCACCTTTACCATATTGTAACAGTCAGGTTAGATAGAAAAGTTATTGAACACTAATGATACCGGTCGTGCAATTCTTCAATGTATACAAAATCCTCCATTATTAGCCATTGCATGCGTTCTATTTGCAAGCGGGGTTACGGCTTTGGTCTAGCTACTGCGCCCGCCTAAGCTTCGGATGAATTATGTATGGATAATTAGTAGATTATTCATGTAAGTTGACTACCAATCAAAACAATTTAACCACACTGCATTAGAACCGGGCAGGGTCCTTCGAGGTGTTGAAAGCATACAAAAGTGCCGTATCAAGCTGTGGTCGGCCAGCAGAATATCCTAGTCGCTGAAGTAAATCATATTTTTTCTGACAGTTCTCTAGCTTGATAAACTCTAGTGCAGATAGATCGAAGAAGTTGCGGACGGCAACAACGGCGCCACAGTCCAGCAAATATAAATTTATTTCCTCATCTCCCTGACAGCATTCGTATATTAGAGGCGTAAAAAAGCGATCTCTGCGGTCGATATCAGCCCTAGCAGGGATAAGGAAACCTTTGATAATGCATACGATGGTGCAGTAATTGTCAAACTCATCGCGCTGATCTATATAGATCAGATTTTCTTTTCTTTGATTCTTCTGTGTCCTGAAATATCTTGCATATAGCCTCCTCAACTTTTGTATCCTTCTTCAAAACAGCTATATGTAGGGAGGCAATTTCCACGCAATCTGTATCAAAAATTGACTATACGCTGCTTATTAGGTAATGATCGATCGCTTTATGGTGCTACATATAAGTTGACCTGGCCTTCACCCGCGGGTGACCTTCCAGACGCTCCACCTAACCCAGGGGCGGGTAAGTGATCGAGTTACCGACCTTGAAGATCTTTCGGTTTGCCTAAAGGTCGGACTCTTAAGGGGGTTACCTGCGGGTGACCCTTAGGGTCCTTATGTGATTGATTCTGTCTAAAACAGTCACGTTTCAGGCACAAAAGTCACTTTTATGTCAACCTCCGGAGTCAAATAACTTAGTTCACTCGACCTAATTGGGCAAAGCGTTTCCCAAATTGGTAAGGTATAGCTTTTGAGGGTCGGTGAGGGTGACCATAAGACCCTCGGAGAGTCAGGGTCCAACATCACTGACCCTGATCCTCGAAGGTTCGGGTGAGGGACTGGAACTTGGACCAGCGGGGCAGGTAAGTGGCAGGTCTAGGTACGAGTCACATCTTTCTAACCTATCTATTCTGGCCCGCCCGGGCCAGTGCGCGATTTACCCACGCTTGTATAAGTCCTGAAGTGTGTGGCTGGTTCCACGCATGCAATTGGAATATACAACTGGTCAATGCGTTCTCCTGTATGGCTGTTGAATGTCCTCTGCGACTTGGTAGGGGTAATAGGCAATTTAGCCTTTTTCACGCGACTGGTAGGGGTGGTATATAGCAAGCACATTGATTTCACGCGCAATCTTCGAGAGATTCCGCTGTTTTTGGGTCATGACAACTGGGAAGGTTTCGGCGAAACCCATCCTAACAATTAGGAGATTTAGGCATGTTGGGTGGCTCAGAGAGCCGATTGAATACTCTGTAACTAGGTAGGTCCAAATTCTACGACGAATGGGTTATTGCCATGTGGCGCACCCAAAGCGGATAGCCGTACAGCGATGATGACTGCGAGCCAAGAAAGTTCTGCCGGGAATTCTGCCGGCCAATCTGGGAAATCTGCGGGGAACTGTGAAGAATCCCCACTTTCCTATTCACGCTTTTTACCAACTGTTACCCAAGTGCGGCTCTTTCAGCCAAATGTAGTCCTTTTAGCCAAATCCAGTCCTTTTAGCCATATGCAGTCTTCTAACCAAAGTGCCGAGACCGGTAGCCGCACTTGAAACCCAGGCTCAAAACAAGCTCCTCTCGCTCAGCCACCAAAGACTATGCCGTAAAATGCACATACCCGAACCGCCTCGTCGTGCGGGGAAAAGGGATAAATGATATTTTGCAAATCATAAATATATTGAAACGGGCTCGCAGCAACACTGACCAGCATCGTCTGTTTTTTTCAAGATACACATATTCACTCACCAGCATTCAATTTCCTTCAATGATCATGAAGGTCACTGCAGCTCTAACAGGTTTCTTGGCCGCGGTACTCGCTGCTCCTGGAACCGAACCTGGCCTGTTGCCACGAAGTGCTGGTATCAACTACGTTCAGAACTACAACGGCAACCTTGGTGACTTTACCTACAACGAGGGTGCCGGAACATATTCCATGTACTGGGAAGACGGAGTTAGCTCCGATTTTGTCGTTGGTTTGGGCTGGAGCACTGGCTCTTCTAAGTGGATAATTTTCTTTTATTATATAAGTCGAAAATTTAACGTTTGTCAGCTCTATCACCTACTCTGCCAGCTACAGCGCTTCTGGCTCTGGTTCCTACCTCGCTGTGTACGGTTGGGTGAACTCTCCTCAGGCCGAGTACTACATCGTCGAGAACTACGGCAATTACAACCCTTGCAGTTCGGCCACAAGTCTTGGTACCCTATCCTCTGATGGAGCCACCTACCAAGTCTGCACCGACACTCGGACTAACCAGCCATCGATCACGGGGACGAGCACTTTCACGCAGTACTTCTCTGTTCGAGAGAGCCCGCGTACATCTGGAACGGTGACCGTTGCCAATCACTTCAACTTCTGGGCGAAGCATGGTTTCGGCAACAGTAATTTCAATTATCAGGTCGTGGCGGTGGAAGCTTGGAGTGGTGCTGGCAGCGCCAGGGTTACGATATTTTCATGAGAGATGAGGGGCTTAATGGTCCAAGAACTTGGAAGCAGAGCTATCTTTGAGTTTATTTGGTGATTGGACTGGAATTTGGATAGTTTGAAATGTCGAGACCGTATGGAGTGCGGCGAGGCGGAGCTGTCAGTGGCCGGTTTACTTCTCTGCCGGTCTGTACTTAGGTTTATGATCAGATATGCAAATGGACCCGTAAAGATTATTCCAGCTACATGAATAGTAAATTTGGATTGCACACAGTACATCTCGTGAAATCCGCGTGTATGTTTTTGTCGCATCTCACTATCGCAAGGGTGAAAATTTCGACTCTCTCGCCAAGAGAGTGACGATATCCTAACCAGGATAGCGTGGCCTATCCCATGGGGAAATCCGGAATACAGGCGTATCCCACTTAGGGTTGGTTTCTTAACTATGGGACCCACTTTACCGACGGAACCCGCATCCTAGTTAATTGAGTGTATAGCTGGTATCCGTGCCCTTCGCTACGCTGCGACCCACCCATACGCTCCCGCATATGGGTGCGCCTCGCCCCTTCATAACCACTCGACCTTCATAGATTTTTGAATAAACCATGCGATTAATCAACCAAAACTAGCTAAAAACACGCAATTAACCCATAAAAAAGAGCTCTCCTTTATCCTTCGCTTCCTTCGCACTATCCTTTGCCCTCTGAATAGTCTCATCCGATAGTTGTGAAGGCTTGAAGCCGTACGCCTTCTCCTTCCGCTCTTTAATTGACCGATTCGCATCACGAGGGCGTAGGATACTATCCTGGCTTTGCGGTTTAACCTGCCGCTTAGTGTATACACGACGTTGGGGGCTTGCGCAGCTCGAATGCGCCGAATCGAGTCCTGCGTTATAGCAAGCTCTTTAAGCTTCGCTCGCTGGTGTTAGAAGATCCTAGTGAGATTTCGCTGAGCTTTCGCTGAATTAGAGGTGATATCTCTTAGGATCTTCGCCTGATTCCTCTCGAGCGCTTCGATAGTCTCTGGAGGGCTATTTTCTACACTAGAAGATAGCGTATATAGTGCTAGAGATGGTGTACGATCGGCCGATCGAAGCTCCGGTGTATATAGATCAGGAATACCGTAAAGTGAGCCTTGTACAAGACTATCTACGATATCGCGACTGTTAACTGGCTAGATACCACGATCTTTGAAGGAATCGCGAATAATTCGCGGGTTGAATGTTCGCTTACGAATCGGCTAGATAATCCGTAGAAATTCAGCCTTCCCGTACGGTCGGCCACCCTAAAATAATAGCTTATTATTCTCGAGCCGAAATTGCTGCTTATAATTTAAAAAGGGCTTCCCGTCGAGCGGTTAATAGAGGTGTGTAGAATACGGTAGAAATACGAATAGTACGATCGTATACTTCTCGTATTTCTCTAGAAATTCGAGAGTTAAATGCGCGCCGTACCCGTCGAAGATAAGGTACCGCTTCTTGCCTAGTAGTAAGCGATCACTAGTAGTCGCGTTAATAAAATACCCTAGCCAAGACAGGGCTAGTTTATCAGAAATCCAGCCGTTCGGTGACATTGCAGTGCCGGTATTAGGTAGAAGGGCTTCGCTACTATCGTACCAGGCTTCTATAAAGTTAGATCCGCTACTCTTAAAGATAAAGAGCGGATCTATTAGCTAGCTATCAGCAGCGATATATTTAACTATTTAACTACTGTAATAGTTTCGCCTCGATCAGTTTCAGCTAGATCAGGGTAAGCTAAGCTAGAGCCGATAACCTTTCTCGATCGCCCTTGAATAGGTTAGAAGCCGTATTCATCAAAGTTATATACTAAACGCGAGGGTACGCTATAGAGTAGCTGACCAAGCTAGTTATACCAATACTCAAGCGCGCTCCTATCTTCGGCTTAGATTCGCTTCGATTCCTTTGTCTTCTGCTTGACAGGCCTTAGATGCTCTGGAAGACGCGATATAAAGCGATATACCTATATCTTGCTAACCTGCTTAGCCGGCTGACGCGATCGGGCGAGTACGCGATTCGACTACGCCTGGATAATCCCTGGGGTAGGGGGGAGGTTCCAATCCTGCATTTTAACAATCCACCTAACCAAGGCTTTCTCCTGGTATAAGCGAAGGGTATATCGATTCGATTCCTTTTGGATAACAGGGGATTTCGCTTTTCTGACGCGACCGGCAAGGGTTGAATAGACTACGTCGAATTCACGCGCAATTTTCGCGATATTCGGTTTCTTTTCGCGTATTACGGCTGCGGGGGCCTTAGCCATACGGCTCTCGTCGAAATCGGCAGATTTAGGCATGTCGTGGTGGGTGAATTGGCTAGTTGAATGGTTTATTCAAAAATCTACGAAGGTCGAGTGGTTATGAAGGGGCGTGGCCAGGAAATAGTTGAGGTCGACTATTAAATGACCCACCATCGACTATTTTTATCCGCTAAGCCTAATCGGGTTAGTTTCCAATAATGGTGGGCCTATATAACATACCTTGGCATACAGCCCCACTTATAACTTTCCTTCCTCTATATCCCTCCCACCACCCCCTTGCTATCGAACCACGGTAGGTTTCATCCCTAAATCATCGAATTTCATCAAATATCTATCAGATATCTATTAGGTAACTGACAGGCTCACAGATCTAGCAATTTTGAGAAAGTTTCAACATTTTTCGGCTTAAGGTGAGTGGCTGGTGGTGATACTAGTGATGGAGAGTGGTTGGATATCTAGCAGACGTCTGGGCTGCACTGAAAGCGGAAAGCGGTGAGGGGTAGTAGATACCTGCCAGATATCTGACTACGGCAAGGCGCTAGATATCTAGTAGTTATCTAACAGTTATCTAGATAACTCCCACTGAGGTTAATAAGCCAAAGTTCCTTGCGAACTGCAGCGCGTTCGACCGTTACCTGAATAATACCCCCTCTAGTGTGCTAACCCTCCTAGTATACGAAAGAGTAAGTGGATATCCCCTTGATATCTGGTAGATAACTAATAACGATAATAGAATACGGACGACGAAGTTATTGTCTATGTTGGAGAGGTGTTCTGCTGCGTACCGGATTGCGAGCATAGAAAAGTAAGTCAAGACACTAGATATCCCTAGGATATCCGCTAGATATCTAACAGACGTCTAGAATCCCTTCTAGAAGACCGTTAGGCTTCGTAAGCACCTAAAGAAGGCCTATAGCTAGGACGGCTTTGCCCCTGTTACGCTGAAGGCTAGAAATCTAGATAAAGCCACGAAAGATACAGCGAAGGCCTTTTCTAACAGCCTTTATAGCCGTAGAGCCTCGCCTGCTACCCCTGCTACCGCCGCTCTAGCTAAGTGTTACGAGACTCTCACGCAACAGCGCTAATGCAGGGGAAGGGAACACTGATGTCCAATCAACTTGGATCAGTCAGCAAGGATTGGGATTGGATAACGTTACAAGGCACAATTGTTACGTTATCAGGAAGCCCAACGATCACGTAACCCATCATATCCCGGGGTATGAGGGAAGTATCACGTTATATAATCGGATCATACTCAAGGGTCTGACCCGAGCATAGCTAAGGCTATGACCTGTCATAGCTAGGGATCGGATAGACTGGATATATAAGGACACTCATTCAGCACTATGTATTTAGTTCTTCGCGATCAATCCCACATTGTTACTTAGTTACTACCTTCAGTACTTTGCACTTTATAGTTCACCTTTAAGACAACCCAACCTACAAGTAGAGGATTCACTTAGTAGTGACACTTAGTGATTGACTTACTTAGCGCGCACTTCTAGCACGTTCTACAAGATACTTAACAGGACCCGAACCCGACGTAAGGCTTGTATAGTATCGGTACGGTTACGAGCTACTCTTGGAATCCGCAGTTGGAATCAGGCAAGTATAACCCGTGGACATTCTAACTCACAGTGACCAGTCGGCAACGCGTAACACTAAGCTCCCTCTTCTACTAAAGAGAGGAGGTGTAGTAAGTATTAGGATATTGTTACGGACCTCAAAGAGGCGCGGGGACCGCAGCTACTTGAGGGGCAACCGTGAACCAATCATCCTACGAATGCTAGGGATTAGCGTCATCACGTGCGTTTCGGTATACTTGGGCATGCCCAGAGGGGCCCCAAGGCAGATACTCCGGACGGGAGCCAGAAACGGCCTGCGGCTAACCGACACAACCAATACCCACTTAGACCTCGCCATGACCCGGACCGTGGGTCCCTCTTCGCGACCCGCGACCCGCCCCTCCGGAGGGGAGGGTCGTAGACTGACGACCCTCACCGCACCTGAGGGTTATAAAATCTTTGGAGGGTCACCCGCCAAGCGACCCTCACGACCCGCATATACATAAATTTTTCACGCTTTTCCTAATTAGGATGCATAAATCTGCTAACACACACTCGTGAATTACTGTTTCTTATACCTGTTTCGTATATCCGACGGCGAATCTATCTTTTTCTATAGAACCCTAACGTATTTTAATAAAATATCCCTTTTGAATAAGTCTCCTTACTCAGTAATAGTGGATTGATACTTTTTTCTGTCTCAGTAACACAATTGTAGTGTGTATTGAGAAGAGTTGGAAAGAGTCGCCTGTAACACTAGGGAAATATATTTTGATTATAGACGCTAGTTGCACTATAATCTAGAGAACTTTAACATTTATGTTGTTTAGCCTTAAACCTCCGAAAATCCCGACTTAATTATATTCAGTATATATTATTCCCTCTCTCGATACTTATACTTATCAAAATTAAGCGAAATATATTAATCAAGTCCAACTACGTCCTGCCAAAGTCCTAGGGTCGCGAGGATAAACCTAAGGGTTATAAGGGTCACCCTAAGGGTAACCCTAAGGTTTACCCTTACGATCCTCAAGTTCTAGCCAATTAACATAAGTAGTATTAAATATAATCTGTTATTTTATCTCCTTGTGTCTACAGAGTCAAACAATTATCTATAAGTCTTAACTACCCCTAAGTTCTTCGCTGAACTGCAAAGGGAATCTAGTAAGTCTTCCCTCTCCTAAGTCCTAACTATTTTCACTATGTCCTAAGTCTCTAACCTATTCTTATCTGCTTATAGGGATTTACCCTCGGATTTTCTTGAATATATTACTAATAATAGCCGAAATTAGCTTTACTCTCCTATCCTATCTAGAAGTTAAGAGACCCCCCTTCTGTCGTCTAAGACTCGAGCGGCACCTAATTATCTTCCTCGGATTTGCCCTAATCGGATCTGATTATTCATCGTGTACTCCCTAGAAATAGGTTACGAATTCGTGTAGTAGTAGCTTTAGACCGATTTTAGGAAAAAGAAACAGATATCTTAGGATACGAAGCGAGCTACGTAGTGTTAGAAAAATTTTGATTAAGTCGCGCTTAAGAAAGATAGAAAGCCTAGGGTTATATACTAGCAATATCGGAAGGTGCTTGATCACCCGGGATAGGCTTATTCCGGGATATCTTCAATAAACAAGTATTACAATAGGATCAATTGTCGGAAAGCGGCCTTAGCTACAGGCAAGAAACTAAACATCAAGCTTATATTAGAGTATACAGTATATCTAAGACCTAACTTTAACCGTAAGCAGCCTAACTCTGACCTAGGCGTCTAGGCGCAGAATACAGTAGTACAAAGATTTAACGAGCGAGTCTAGTAGCAGAAGCTTACTAAGCTCCTTACTGTCTCGTATCTTCCCTTTCTTTTTCTCGAGCGTACCAAGTTTCGTGATCTAATCTCTTACGCCCGGCTAACACTATTAATACCAGAAATTCCTTCTACTAAGGTTATACGCCGGCAGCTTCGAGACCTTATCCGTAAGAACTAAAAGAGTATTCTTTAGAAACTCTCTTCTAGTACGAAGCTATTACTTACCCTCGATTACTAGATATCTCTATTTCGGCAGGCATTTATAGTAATTACAGGATACTTCTTAGACGAAGACTAGGAGTATTATAAGATATTACTTAGATTTAAGTATTTATATAGATCTTATTCCAGTGCAAATCTGAGTGAAGTGCTTCTCTAGCTGCTGCAGGAGCACTAGATCACAGACTAAGTGCTTACGGTAACTACCGATAACGCTTCTAATAACGTTACTCTTATAGTAAGTGTCTATAAGGCGATTAAGTCACTACAACCCTCGAACGATGTCGTTATTATTCGGGTACCGTATATTACATATATAATCCAGCTAAGCCTTAAAGATCTCCTTAAGAAGATAAAGGCTGCTCTAAAAAATAACACAGTTAAGCAGGCATAGTCTGATGATTAAGTAGATAGTCTTCGTACGAGACAGCAGAAACGCGAGATCGTGGACACTCTGAACAAGGTAACACACCGTGACTTTATTAGCAATTTATTATTCATTATCCTAATATGTTTCTTAGGTTCGAAGCCTTACGATTTATATTAACGCGAGTCCTTAGCGCCGAGAGTCATTCTACAACTTGTAAACCAAGGAGCCGAAACTTATACTAATCTAAGATATTGCTACTCGATAGAACTCTACGTTCTTAATACTCGTACGTGCAAAGAAACTCCAGTAGGCCTTCGATGCTTTCTGCTCTTAGTACGACTAAGAGCACTTTTCCTTAAGTCAGGAGCAGTAGCGGTAAGTAGACTATCTTATCTATATTCTTTAGCCTTTTCACCTATTCACAACCCTTCTCTCGAAGTCTAAGGATGTCACTATCCATCGGGTCTTTAAGGTCTACAATAAGCTGTTTAATTACCTAGAAAAGTCGATTAGACAGCTTCGACGGAAGAGAGTTGCGTAGAAGCAGGTGATACTTGTATCCCTCGAAGCGGCAAAGAACAAGCTCTCAATTTACTACCGAGACACTAACAATATAGATAGTTATCTCTACGCTATTAGCACTATTCTTTCTCTGCAGGATAAACTTCAGTTCTTCTTAACCGCAGACTAGGACCTAGAGGAAGGCAGAATTGATTACCGAGCAACCTATCGCTAGAGCCTTAAGTCGTCTCTCGAGAAGTACTCGGAGAATCTTGCCTAAGGGTAGCAGATATTAGGTGCTCCTCTGGCTAGTACAGTAACAGATAAATTTGATTTAGCCTGTGTTAGAGACGAGTCCCAGTAATTCTAGATTCCACAGCTAGTTCAGTCGGACGAGCTTATAAGGTATCTTAGTAGCAGTAAGTGTCTTAGTATCTCTTAATCTCGATAGAAATAATAACTGATTTCTCTTTTAGACACAGTCCTAAATACCCAGCCTCGAACCTAGTGGAAATATCACTAAGATAAATTCCCTGTAATAGCAAGGCTTATACGAGATGTTCTTTCTATTCCCGCTAGTAGTGCAGGAGTAGAGCGGCTTTTCAACTCCGCACGAGATATCTATTATTATCGTCGAGGCTCTCTACAGCCTCAAACGATTTCGGACCTTATAATATATATGTGTACATCACGCTTTGAGATTTATGAAGAAGAGCGAACAATACTCGCTGAATATCTTTCCGCTTAGGAGATACAGGCTGCAAAGGAAGAGAGAACACAGCAACAAATCACTGTTGATCTAATTAGTGATAATAAAGAGGATAAAGGGCCTTCTACCGAGCTCCAAGCAACTTCGCATAGCCTATCTGCAAAGGCAATTAGCAAAAGATACCTAAGGAATATAGCTAAGGATACAGAAAGTGACCAGGAGGATGATAGTAAAGTTACGTCCCTGCTAGAGATACAGCAGCAGCACCGAGTGTCAGGTAGAGTTCGCAAGCGTTCAAGGTTGCTTGATAGATATAAGACGTAGAACATACAGTATAGTTCGTTTAATTCATCTATTTATTTGAATATTTCATTTTGATTCAGTGCTTTCAGTGTGATTAAAGCTAACCAAGTAGAGACTGTAAGTGAGATACTCAAAAATACCGCCAAAATCTACACAATTTATGCACCTCGTGACCTGCTAATGTTTACATTGTTTTACGACCCTGAGGGGAGGGTCGTAGCCCTGAGGGTCGGGTCCCAGCATCAACGGCCCTCCCCTCCTAGAGGGTCAGGGTCGGGACTCACGACCCAGGAACCTCCGTGGTCCGGGTCGCGGTCCGGGTCGTCAGGGTAACCCGCGGGTCGTGGCGAGGTCTATACCCACTTACCTGACGGGACGGTTAGCACGACGCAGGAACTGGCCGCTGACACACGTGACTTCGAGGTATACAGTTGGGTATACCACACGGACTATGGGAACAACCAGTCCAGTATACCACTCACTATTCCCAACTGTAGACCACAACTTGAAGGGCTGGATATATAAGGACACTCATTCCACATCATGTATTTAGTTCTTCGCGATCAATCTCACACTGTTACTTGGTTACTACCTTTAGTACTTTGCACTTCACAGTTCACCTTCAAGACAACCCAGCCTACAAGTAGGGGATTCACTCAGTGGTAACACTTAGTGATTGACTTACTTGGCGCGCACTTCTGGCACGTTCTGCAAGATACTCAATAGGACCCGAACCCGACGTAAGGCTTTGCATAGCATCGGTACGGTTGCGAGATACTCTTGGAATCCGCAGTTGGAATCAGGCAAGTATAACCCGTGGGCATTCTAACTCACAGTGACCAGTCGGCAACGCGTAACAGATATCTCGCAGATATCTAGGAAATATCTAGCTAACTGTTATCTAGGTGAATAAGGGCGAAGTCCTCCGGATTTTAGGTCTTAATACCCGAAAGGACCTTCCCTATGCTGCCTGTAAGGCTATAGGTTTACTAAAAAGTAAGTCAAGTCGCTAGATATCCGTCGGATATCTAGTAGATATCTAGCTAACGTTTTATAGGATATATCTATAACAAGGCGATCTGTGATTATCTAGCTACCGTTAATATCCCGAAGGAAAGCCTTAGTAAGGAACTAGATAAGGCTTAGATAGAGTATTCTTAAGGTTTAGGTTTTTCACTATATTAAGGTGTAGTTTTCCTACAGGAATCAAAGCTTTTGATAATATTTTATATTCTTAACGTAGATTATATATATCGGGTACAGGTAATAAGAAACTGCTTAGCGTAGATATCTACTAGATATCTAGTAGATATTTAGCTTACTTCTTTAAATTATCTAATTCTTTCTGCGCCTTAAATCGCCGAATCCTTACCTCTAGAAGTTCTGCCTATACCTTTTCCTCTTCTACCTATTACCGAACTCTTTCAAGGGCAGTCTCTTTAAGCTCGATATTAAGCCTCTCCTTCTCTACCTGCCTTCGTTTCTGCGAGAGAGCAGGATCCTCTAGCGTTAATTAATAACGCTTATAGGGCGTTAGGCGCTAGGATATTAATCTAGAGCGGCTTAATAAGCTAGTAGATAATCTTCCCCGAATCGGAAGTCTAGTACTACTAAATCGCTCTAGAAGAGGCTTAGTATCTTACTTAGAACGGCTACGACTAGCGCGCCGATTTTACGAAGTCTAGAGATAGCGTATAAGATATACGCCTCTCGATATATCTGTATATCTACTAGAGATTACCTACTACCGGCTAACTTAATACTCCTATAGATCCTGTTAGTCGAGTTAAAGAGAACTAAGCAGTAGTTAGATATCTAGTGGATATCTAGGGATAACTAGCTACCTACCTTATAATTACTACTAGTAGGGTAAGTTAAGTTCTACGAATATTAGACTTATAATAAGTCTGCTCGACTGTATTCGTATTCTTACGAATTAACTCGAAATAAGGCGGTAGTATATCGGAACAGGCTAGATTTAGGCTATATATAATCTACTTCTGTCGCTTATATTCCGCCTAAGTAATAAGGTAAGGCTTAGTAGCTAGAGTAGTTAGATATCTAACCGACGTCTCGGGGATATCTAAATCTTACCGACGATATAATCAATTACTACCTGTCAACATGAGTGGGTGCATAAGCCCCCAAGAGAGCGGGTGCATACGCCCATGCTATCGAATCTAACAGATTGCGACGGAACGTACACGTGACGACGATCTTCAACGATTGACATCAACAACTTGCACACATAACGAAAGAGCTTCAACACACTATTTCTCCTGATTTCTATGAGATTCTAGTCTGACGTATTGCCTCGATTTCATGAAGTTATAAATACTGCCTGTTTTCTATAGCTAGTTGAATCAAGTTTAATGATTGTGATAAAGTTAGAGTATTCTTCTATTATAAGTTAACTTCCGATTCTGAGCCGAATCGTACGACCTAGCTTGACCTATACGATTCTTCGCCAATCGTATACTAATTTGACTAACTGTGTACACTCGCTTGCTTGTGCACGCCGAAGGATTTATACTAATCCCGTAAATCCGACAGTTATAAGCCCGATCGCTGCAGCCTATTGCTAAAGCTTTCGGATTCACTCTTCTCTAATCTATCTCTTACTTTTGTCTTACCTATCTATCACTTTCGCTTCATAAGTGATAGATTCGACTAATATTCAAGCTACCTGGCTTAGCTACCCTTTAAAGTGCTACGCGCACTAGATCCCTTAGTATACTGCTGTGCAAGACAATACAATATCGAATAGTGTATAGAAATACACTAATCCTGATAAACAGCCTCCTACGCCTCCGCAGGAGCCGATAAAGCTATAGATATCTGATATAGTTAGACGACTATCGAATACGTTTATATCTAACGAACCCTTACCTATACACCTAATTGATCTTATACCTGATTAGCTATTAATCTACAAGATTCTGCTAAGCGAGTATAAGTCGTCGAAATTAGACTACCTTCGCTATATATGCGCAATCGAATTACTAAAGTAAGGTATTCGCTTATCACTTACGCCTAAGGGAAGGGAAATCGTTAACGGCCTATCCCTACGCGAAGCTATTATAAAGCTTCGTGCTACGTTTACTCTATTAAGCTAATCGAAGAACCGCTAAATCCTACGCAATTAGGATATATTAAAGCGCTAAACGCCGCCTACTAAGCCTTCTAATCTAGCTATATAGTGCTAGAAATAGGTGATTTATTAAGCTGACGGCGAATAAGCCAATATTGCCTAATTCTAAGACCCTTTATCAGTAGTTTATGATTTCCTAGAGGCTATTCAACTATACGATCAAAGCTTCTACACGTTCTAATATAACACTATCCTTTAGGGGATAAAGCAGCCTACTTTAACAGAGCTAGTAAATTAATTTATCAACTAATATCGATCAGCCCCGCTGTCTACTAGCGGAAGCAGATAGTAGATTGCTTATATAACCTATCAGGGCCGAAATCCTGATAACGATAATAACGAAAAACCACCGAAACTACGCCGAAAGGGCACCTACCCTTACTAGGGTCTACCTAATAATAGCAACCACGATTTCAACAGATACCTATATATCAACCTACGCGCTAGGCCTAAGGGCTAGTAGCTAGATAAAGAAATTCTACAGACCTTCTAAAGGATTTGCGAATTATTACCTGTATTAAGACTGCGTACGACCTTACAGTCAAAAGACACTAAAAGCTAGTTAAATTAGGCAATTAGAAGCGTACACGCGAGCTAGAGTAAGCTCTACTAGACGAAGAAACGACGACTAGGGATACTTTCTCTGCTTATATCCCGAAACAGTAAGCTAAAGACCTCTTCTAAGCTTAAGATAGGAAAGCTATAAGTATGATTTAGATCCTAGCTAAGAAAAATAACACCTAGTGCTATAATACTAGAGTATCTATCTATATCACGAACAACAGAGATCTACTATTAAATTATAGGCCAGTCGTTTCCTCCGTTATAGTAGGAAATACTAAGATTACTATCCTCGGATATAGAGAGCTTATCTTAAAGCTAACACAATCTCTTAATAGAACTAGTTTTCCCTTAAAGCACGTCGTATATTGCCCTAGATTCTATATCAACCTAATCTCTGCAGAAAGAGCTGTAAGCGCTAGAATCTATCTGAATAGCAAAGACTATACGCTAGAGGAGAAGGATAGCACGCTAATATACCGATTAAATACGAAATCAGGCATTTATTTGATTAAATAGGACGAAATATCTACTACCGGACACTCTGCTAATCACGTTTCCCTTCCTTCACCTATCTCTCAGCTATCTCTTACTTCTGATTTACTTAATAATAATATTACTAGCTAATTCGATAAGATTGCCCTATCTTCATATACGAAGAAGCCGCTGGATAGAACTATTAACTAATAGCACCGACGATTAGGCTATATTAGCTACGACGTTATAGCACGACTACTAGAGCACTTATCAAATATCACTATTAAAGATATATCCTCGCCTATCAGCTATTGCGAAGTATATAAACTTGCTAATTCACTACGTTAAATCTCTCGATTACCGATGCGATATAATTGACTGTTCGAATCCTTACACTAGGACCTTAGCTACTTCGAGTAATCGTTTACGAAAACGTCCTACCTATCATATTCGGTTGATCCTGTGACTAAATACTAGCTAGCGTAAGACCTTCCTTCGAAGACTGATTCAATATAATCCCTTTCTGATTAAATTGATTTTGTACGAAACTAATTCAACCTAAGTGTCCTTACAGTGCACTTAGATAACGAAAAAAGCACTATCCGACTTCTTCAATCAGTAAGCAACCGCTCGCGGAATTAAGCTAGAGACTACTCCGCCCTATCAGCCTGATCAAAATAGCTACGCTGAACGATATAGTGCATTAATATTAAAGATAGCTAGGCAGATAACGATCAATGCAAACCTACTAAGCTATCTATAGCCTAAAGTAGCTAAAACAGCTGTTTATATTCAAAATCGTATATCGCACCGCTTAATCAACTAGCAATCGCTATATAAAGCACTCGCAGCCTATCTAGGCGACAATACACTATATTGGCTACAAGCCAAACCTAACCTTTCGAATATACGAATTTTCGGATGCAAAGCGTACGTACGCATTAATAAGCTTCCTAGACTAGCTAATCTAGCGCTACGCACGGTTATCGGCTACCTAGTAGGCTATAAAGCATACAATATTTAGCGAATTTAGATACCCTCTAATCGCCGAGTGATTCGTGTATAGGACGTGCAATTCAACGAGAACGAATTCTACGATTCCTCACTGCCTAATCAGAAGATTCGTATCTATAAAGATAGCAATCTATCGCAGCCGATTACTACTCTTGATGATGAAGAAACGCTGAAGATCCTTGACGATATCGATATACCAATTGCCTCCTAACAGACGATACAGCATAATCTAGGGGGTAAAGGCCCTAGTACGACGGCTAATTTAGATCCTGCTGCACCCTCTCAGCCTTCTAAAACCTTAAATTTCCCTCACTTTCAGCTTACTTCTGATCAAAACGACGCTGTTCTAAGCGACACTGTTCTAAGTGATCATAACGAAATCCTTAGAGACTAACCGCCTACCCCTCTACTGGATCCAAAAGCAGACGAATTCGACTAATCTGACCAATCTGACTAATCAGACCCTTCTGATACTGAAGATACCGGCTAATCTAGCCAGATACAGCCTTTCGTGCTTATTAATAATACTAATTTCGACCCTTCCGGCTATAAGCCGCTTACTATATCGACTAAACGCCCACAATCTGATTCAGATGCTACCCGAGACAAAGCTAAGCGCCCTTATATCAACCTCACAGCGTTTATGCAGGCTTTCCTACTAGACAAAAGCATACAAAAGTAGCTAAAAATTCTAATATCCTCTATTCCACCTACACTATCCGGCTACAATTAGCTAGCTAGCTACCCTTTCGAGAGCTAATTTCGTCAAGCTATACAGAATGAATTCAATAAGCTTATAGATATACGTGCATTCGAACTAATAAGCGCACATCTAGTCACACATATATACTAGACGAATTGTAACGGAATTAACTAATCAGATTGCTTACGCCACTAGTTTATCCTAATACGATAGGTATTCGCTTATAATTCAGACGAATTAGGCTATCTCACACGCTTCAAAGCCCGCTTATATATACGTAGAGACACACAAGTGCCTGACGACTAAGACGCTCGCACTAGCACACTTACGGCTAGAACGTTTCGCAAGCTTATCGCGATTATCACACGATTTGACCTTAAGACCTTTCAGATAGATACTGTCAATACCTTCCTAAACAGCTCACTAAAGGAAGAAGTTTACTGCCGATATCCCCTAGGATTAGGCAGGAAATCGATAGTTTTACGCTTACATAAAGCAGTATATAGCCTACGAATCGCTAGTAAGCGATAGGAAGATAATATTAAAGATATACTGCTCTTACTTAGATTCAAACCTTGCCCTGATAACCCTGCCCTTTATACCGATAATCGTATAATTATTATAGTATTCGTCGACGATTTCCTTACTGCCTATCACAAAAGTAAGAGTTTATACGCTCAGTAAATCAAAAGACTACTCTCAGAACGATTCGAGATAAAAGATTGCGGCGAACTAATATAGTTTATTAGTATTTGAATCGTATATAATCGATTAAAACAAAAGACCTAGCTAAATTAAGCAGCTGATATTAAAAAGATAGGTGCTAAATTTAACCTGCTAAACAGCTAGAAAGCCCCGAAACTGCCGCTTCTAGCCTATAAGCTTAATCCAATTCTAACAGAACTAATCGACCCGAAGATTATTAACCTATATCAACAAAAGTGTAGATCTACTCTTTTCCCTGCTATTTAGACCCGACTAGATACTGTATTCGCTAACTAATTGCTAGCTAAATCGCTTACTCGCTGTAATAAGAAGTATTTAGCAGCTGTCGACTATTTAATACTATATCTCTATACAATAAGATACCTTTCGCTCTGCTTTAATAGTGAAATAAGAGCTTCTATCTTCACTACCGCTTTAGATACAAGCTTTACTAACAATCCTAACCGAAAGAGCTCTAAAGGATTCATCTTCTACCTATTTAGTAGCCTAATTAAATAGAAATCGCGCAAGCAGAAGATTATCACTATGTCGACTACAGAAGCCGAATTGCTAGCTATTAGCTACGCAGCTAAGCAGCTCTATTAGATTAAACACCTCTTTTCCTTTATCTAATTCGAAACTAACTAATTAGATATAATCGAATACAATAACCAGCAGACAGTTAATTTGCTTACGCGTAAGAAATCAATATTTCAGACTAAACTTCGTTATGTTAATATCTAGTAGCTTTGGATTCGCTAGGAAGTCTAAGCTAGACGATTACGAATTGAATAGGTCAAATAGGCTGAAATAATAGCCGACAGCCTCACGAAGCGTTTATCTGCAGAAAAACATACTGCCTTTGTTCAACAGCTAGGCATAGAGATCTTACCTACAGAAAAGTCCCCATCCTCCTGATATCTCTCATTCAGCTCTCACTTTGACCTCACATTAAGAGCTGAGGGGGTGTGTCGACATAAGTGGGTGTATAAGCCTATGAGACCTATCGAACTTAACAGAATGCGACGGAACGTCCACGTGACGACGATCTTCAACGATTGACATCAATAGATTACACACATAACGAAAGAGCTTCAACGCTCTATATTTCTCCTGATTTCTATAAGATTCTAGTCTGACGTATTGCCTCGATTTTATGAAGTTATAAATCCTGCCTGTTTCTATAGCTAGTTGAATCAAGTTTAATGATTGTGATAAAGTTAGAGTATTCTTCTATCATAAGTTAACTTCCGATTCTAAGCTGAATCGTACGACCTAACTTGACCTATACGATTCTTCGCTAATCGTATACTGATTTAACTAACCGTGCACACTCGCTTGCTTGTGCACGCCGAAGGATTTATGCTGATCCCATAAATCCGACATATAGGTATATCTACCCTCGCTAGTTTGCGGATACTCAGGAAGGTTTTTCACGTATTCAATATCTGAAGCGATAAGACGTTAAGCTCTAGGACCTTTGCCGTACGAAAGGTAGGTCGGGCCTGATTCGAAGGGTTGCCACTAGAAAGTAGCGGGATATCTGTCAGATATCTATCAAATATCTAGTAGATATTTACATACACGGTTATCGCTATCTCTCTCCCTACGCGCTCTAATAAGGCGGTCATTTTCCTTATCGAGCAGATTTAGCTGGCGTTCAGTAGCCATTGCTGCTTTCTGATGCAATGGGTGTGTGTAGTGTGCGAGCGGGGTTAATTGTAAGGACATACTCTATGAGTCAGGATAGAGGCCTGTCAATCAGGTAGGAGAAATGGGGCCAAGTCAATAGTGTGAGGTAGTCAAAGACTGTTTCTTGAGGATCGTAAAACCTCTTCAACATAGGTCAATTTATATACAGTCTCATCGCTCAAACAGGAAGGAGATGTATCCTTGGTAGGGAAATAGGAGCGGGGTGAAACACGAGGCTTGTGTAACCTCTGTCAAGGGTGTTCCCTGCAGGAGTTCGTGCACGTACTGATGACGAAGCCCCAGCGAACCTCCACAGAAAGCCTGCCGGCTTATCAGGTCCGGGGAGCCTGAGGCACCAACACTTGGGAATAACCTCATGCCAGGGTATATCATAACATTAATGGGAAAATGAATCTTCTGTGCGTATTCCGCTGTTTAATACAAGACGCTAGTCTACTTACAGAACCTCAGCTCTACATTAGATTCCCAAAGGGGCTTAGCGCATTTTA
Organism: Penicillium subrubescens; assembly: GCF_028828155.1. Classification (NCBI taxonomy): domain Eukaryota; kingdom Fungi; phylum Ascomycota; class Eurotiomycetes; order Eurotiales; family Aspergillaceae; genus Penicillium; species Penicillium subrubescens. Next base: position 130,991 of record NW_026643156.1, read on the forward strand.
GGTTGGTGTCGGTAGTGGGGCGTTTTCGTGTAGAGGCCAGCTATACACTCGATACCACCCACCCCCATGGGATAGGATATTTGGGCTGGATCATGGCAGATGAAAGTGCCGGCTCCGAAGTTGTGGCTCCTATCTGATGGCGTTCTCGCCACGTTCCGCAGAATCACTCCGGTTATACTAAAGGTTACTCCGCGGAAGAATTTCACCGTGCTACGGTACCACCAAAGAGGGGCTTGCGCACTCGCAAGCTTGCCCCAAATTGAGCTGAGATCGCTCACCTCGGAAGGTGGGTTCCCGAAGCTCCACAAGAAATTATCGACGACATCCCCCGTTAGTGAAAGAGTGACTGTGGCATGTCGGCTTTAGCGTGTCCTCAAGAACCTTGAGATATTCTATGGGTCATGGACTTTCATTCAATTTTCTCCTCTTCTATTCTCGGCTCAAAAATCCTGGGGTCGGGCGTGGCTACTGGTATGATTGAATCGACAACGGTATCAACCGTTCAAGACGCCCTTTGCGTTCTAGGGGTCTCCGTTATTGCGTTACCGGCAATAATTTTTTCAATGCTTCTTCATAGACAACGTTTCGGAAAGGAAATTTCGCTCAAAGAGAACGCCCGACGCTCGTTTCTGCGCGAGTAACTATTCGTCCTTGTCTGTTTGTTGAGGGTTTGCATACTTACTGGCGATCGCAGGTTCTCTATTCTTCCTGGATCAACGATTCGCCGATTTCTCAAACCCAAAACCGTACAAGAACTGGTCGATGTTCCAAGATTCAGAGAACGAGGTGATCAGTTGTGTATGCGTGTGGTTGACGGCCTATGTTCAGGTTACTGGATCTGTAAGGGGCCCCCTGGGAGATCCCAGAGGCCAAAGGACAGTGATATAGTACTCTTGTGGATTCACGGAGGAGCTTACTGCTTTGGTGACCCACTGGGTGCGGCTCTGACGCTTCTTAGAGTCGCCGAACGTGCAGCGGAGCAGAGAGTCTCGATTAGTATATTCACGGTGGAGTATACGCTAGCACCGTTCGCTAGATTCCCGCTTCAGCAAAATGAGGCTGTAGCAGCGTACCGCTATCTTCTAGAGGTGGAAAAGATCGAGGCCAGTAATGTTATCATCGCAGGAGAGTCTGCAGGTGGACATCTGTCTCTCTCTTGCCTACTTGCTCTGGCAGAAGCGAAGCTCCCCAAACCGCTTGGAGCGTTGCTTCTCTTTCCTTGGGTCAACTTGAAAAATAGCGCGCCTTCGTTCAGAGCCAACAAGAACAAAGATGTTCTCAATAAATATCTACTGGATCGCTGCGTGGATCTGGTCGTTGGCAAAGACCGGAACATGAATACTCCCGCTCGTGAAATCTTGGATCTGACGAAACCATTGAGCGATGGGCGACTTTGGAGCCATGTGCTGCCCATGCATTCCTGGATCAATGTTGGAAGTCATGATATCTTCCTTGACGATGTTCGACATTTTGTTCAGCAAGTACGGGCTGACGGAGCTGTCGTTGACTTGGAGATTGCGTACGGAGAGCCCCACGGTTGGCAATTTACTGCCAATGAGTCTTCTTTCAATCACTACTGCAGTCTTCAACCTGATCAGGATGTTCCTCCTGGGATGATGCCCGGCAGCGAGAATATCCTCAAGGGTGCTTTCGCGATACTCAGGAGCTGCGGACGAATAGAGGAGTCGTTGGCGTAGTGTACTTTGTCTGCTACACTCGATTTGTGTCTAATTATTATGCAACAATCTATTGTACACCTTTTGTTCATGTCTAGAAGATCGTTGGCTTTGCGTTCCCGGTCACTATCTAGATGCGTGTTACGCATGCTTGTGGAGGCGAATTTGCACCATCTCGTGCGTGCCCGTACCCGCAACGGCCGATACTAAACCCAACTATCGCCCGAGCCATGTCTCCAGGAGCACTTTCCAGTCCTCGTCGGTCAATTTATCGGCCGCTGTCTAACCCCCTTTCCGAGAAATCGCCCCTCCTCCCCGGCGGTGATTCAGAACCCTCGCCCATCACATAATTCCAAATCGATGTATACTGGCGATATGATTCGGACTTAACGCCGTGGCCAGAACCATGTAAGGCGGACTATGAGGCACAGGTGACGGAACTAGGACTGTGGACCGAGATATTGAAAAGGGGAAACATCTTGCGAGTTGACCGTAATCCACAAAAGTCCATCGGGTGGTCGCACTCTCTTGCCATCAGAACACTCACTAGGCGGGCCTATTAGGGCAAAATACTTTTGGCGGATTGTTGTATCGAACGTATATACGTCGTCATGAACGTATATACGTCGTCATCCAACAAATCCGTGGACCATATCGCTCAACGGCCTCGTTTCTATCAAGTCATCTCTCCGGCTTGTAAGTATCTTAGTACCCACATTCAGTGTTGAGGTTCCAGAAGTTCAATACCACTAAGGTCTTCATAGATTCTATGCCGTCTTCGCTGGGACACACTTGCATTATATCACAATGTGGATCTGGAAGAATGTATAGTATATGTCAACCAAAATCGGTACTCCATTCACCATCTCCAGATACACACGGTGAAACAAACGGGCGTATTGACGCTATGACACTTTCGTATGGAATCTCCATGCAATCCTGTCGGATCAGAGATTATAACACTCGGGTACCCCGGGAATCCTCTATGCTCAGGGGTACTTCAACCCCCTTGAGTGCTCCTCAATTCATGTTCTTCTTCAATTCAGAATCACATCTTTACTTCAATCAATATCAATTCTTCTCTTCCGTTGCTCTGATTGGCCAATCCTTAGTACTCCATAACTGTGTAATAATTGACAGTTGATGACTCGATCCCTTTGACCTCGAGGGTTTGCAAGGTTTGTCGTCTTCTTTGGCTCTGCATGAAGCAGGCCGGGGTTTTCCTGTCAGGACCAGGCCTTGTTCCTTTTCCTTTATGCTTCAGGGCCTTATAGACCCTGTTCTGTTCCCTTCTGCTTCTTCTTCCTTTTCCCAGTCGTCTTCGTCTCCCTGTTTTAGATAAACCAATTGACTCAGTCTCTCTTCTCTCTTTGCTTCTCTTTGCTTCCTGTGCCAGCAGTGCCGTGGGCACTGTCAACAGTATACTTCCACTCAGGCATTATATCTGAGATTTAGACACGTACAATCCTACTCAATTCCTGCCTTGTAACAATCCCTCCAGATCCAATAACAACATCAGTAGGCGGACAAGAAGTCCTGTCCTCCATAACCTATGGTAGTATATGCCCGGGCTCATTTGGAAACACACGGGAATGCTGAACTGATTCTGCGAGTATCTGTGGGCTGAGGACAACTTGAGCAGTGGAAGGAATTACAACTATTGGCGATGTAGTGGCCTCGCCTCAACGCGTAACGGAGAGGGCCAGTCGCAGACCGAAGGTCCATCCATTTATGTAAGATAACTCGCGGCCGAAATAGACCATGACAACCATTTACCTGTCAAGGTCGAAACTGCACTGCTGGCCAGGCATCGTAAAAGTTTCTCTGGGGACGAAGTTTGCATCGTATCGGCGGACATATTCAGGTAGCACCCCACTCCAAGCAGTGGCAGCAAGTAGTTCGCTTTTGGTCGCCTGCTCGACAGCTTCAGAATATTCATCGTGACCCATCACTTGGCTGGGCCATCGGGATAAGTCACATTGAGCCTCTTGTGTACCGGACACAACAATCACACAACATCTGATGCGGCTCCTTGGCGCCTAGTCCACCTTCTCCTCACGATTCGTCTCAGGAGATTGTCTGTTTTGGCGTTTTTCGCTACATATCTCGCAACTCTGCCTCTTGGGTGGGGTCTCTGGTATGTCTCCAAAGAGGGGATCGGAGAGTTTAATAATAAGTGTCGAGGAGAGTGGAGCAGTTACTTACAGCTGCCTCCTACTGGTTTCCTTCATCCTCCGCCTTTCTTTGTGATTTGTATGTAATTACGGGTTCCGCGACAACACCTTTGATGGAGATCCGATAGGGATCTCCCTCGGGAGAACCCTGGTCGGGATTTTCCTAGAGGATGATTCCAGGACCAGGTTAATTGCTTCGGCCTATTTAGGCCTTCCCTTCCTTTGTTTCCGTTCTTCTGCAGAGATAGTTCTCCACGTATTCGAACTAGATTGTTCCTCTCTTCCCTGCTTCCTTGCGTAGTGGCGATAGATCGCCATCAACTTTTAAGTCTCTCGGGTATCCCATGGATCGTCTAAGACACGGCGGAATTCGTCCCATCCACATATTAACTATGGACTAGTCAAAACTCTGGAGAGGTACATTTAACATATCCTCTGCGTGCCACTCATCATATCACATCAATCAATACTCCAATCCTGAATTGATTCCGCTTGATCTCATTCGTTAAATATGCATACTAGTCCATACACTTTCAGCTTGTGCTGATACTTCACAATAACCAATAGTGCCGCGTGCGCGTGTTAGGCGACGCGGATACCTAGTAGGTAACTAGTCCTAAATATAACTAGCGTGGATGTTATCAACCTACCGTGTATGTGTAGATCCCCTTGGAGTCAAAAAAAGCCGCTCGAGCCGATAGCGAAATCATTCTTCACAGTCGACGTCGAAAACGTGAAGTATAGTTCGTTCCTAGTGAGAAAATTTGAGAAATATTGCCACTTGGATTGCGAAAGAAAGGACAGAACGTGACCTCACTCAGTTAGGCAGACCTTGCAGCCCTAGCGGGACCTATAGGAAATGGAATTCGTCCAGAGAGGTTCAGTAATTTCAAAACCAACTGAAAAGGTGGTTCTGTCCACGTTAGATGGACGTATATATTCAACAGCACGCGCCTGTTGACATCGTGGTCAGAATAAACATGTCCCTGGTCCGCCATCAATTTCTGCCTTCCCTTTTTGTCTCTTCTACATTGCGACTTTTCTTTCCCACTTTCTGTTTCTTGCTACCCAGGTTTCCACCTAAGGGTGGGGCGGATGTTGGGGTTACCCCAGGACTGGCCAAGTCCGTCTACGGAGAATGCCACTGTTGTTCCTCCGCGGCGGATCCGTGCAACCATGGTTTATGACTTGCCACACTTTGTACTTGTACAGCGTAAAATAGCGTAACTAATGCCGGTCACAACTCAACATGACTGAAAAGCAATTGAGCTTCTTCCGGCGTAGATGAATGCATATTCTCCACGGAAGATTACGAAATTAACCCGATTATAGATAACATAAGAAGGACAGTACCTCGGAATAGTTTTGCATACATAAAGCAAACGGCAGTGACGACAACGAGTCAGAACTTGCCAATTCAGAGCATTCAGTTACAATATATCCAAATTATTATCGCCCACCCCTAATGTTTCAGGACCTCATGCCTAATTTACGTATCGTTGCCGTCGGCTTGGTAGTGATACTAATTCTAAATTATGTCCGCGTATCACTTCGCGAAGGTCTCAGATCGCTCCCAGGCCCTGTACTCGCTCGATTCTCCTATCTCTACCGCCTTTTGATGGTCTATAACGGTGATGGTCCCTTAAATTATCGGAAGATTCACCAAAAATATGGGCCCATAGTGAGAGTTGGGCCGAATGAGGTTTCTGTTGCAGATCCAAACATGATTCCGGTAATATACGGGATAGGGAGCAAATTTACCAAAGTAAGTACACCAGGTCCTTCGACGGTCATGAATTTAACCGTTCCCTGGAAGACTACATTCTATGCTGCAATGGCGCCCGTTTATCAAGGCGCAGTTCTGGACAGCATGTTCACCGCCCGTGACCCTGTTTATCATAAAAGCCTGAAGAGTTCTGTGGCCCAGATTTTTTCGATGACAAACATGAAAAACTTCGAAGTCTACGCGGACGAGTGCACACAAATATTCATGGAAGCGATGCTCACTCTAGAAGGCCAACCAGTTGATTTTTCAATGTGGCTTCAATGGTATGCTTTTGATGTCATTGGTGCTATCACATTCCAGAGACGCTTCGGATTTACGGAGCAACGACGTGATGTCGATGACATGATCGGAAAAATTGATATTGGCCTCCAATATGTGAAAATCGTAGGCCAGTTGCCGTTTTTAATCCCATTGCTGCAAAAGGGTCTGATGAGCAGGTCATTTCAGCGGCTTAATTTGCTGCCAGATACGTTTGATCGATTTATGAAGGTAAGGGTGCAACACAACCGCCTGATCTCCTTTACATTAAAATTCAATACTAACATGATTGATCGTGCGGTTGATTGAAGATCACCGAAGATGAGATTGATAGATATGATCACGATTTTGAGAACAAGAATACCCAAAGAACTGATTTCCTTGCTCAGTTGAGAGAAAAGGAGAAACGTTCGGGCAAAATTTTCCACAGGGATATGATCAATCATTTGTCTAACAATCTGTGGGTTATGTCCATTTCTATATGAGGTACTTCGTCAGGTGCTGATTACCGCCTTTGCATATAGTCTAGCCGGGAGTGACACCACTGCAATTTCTCTGCGTGCTATGATCTATTACATAGTCAAAAATCAGCATGTGTACGACAAAATTCAACGCGAAATAGATGAAGCAGACCGAAACAAGCAGCTTTCGAAGTTTATCACATATGAGGAGTGCTTGAAATTACCGTATTTGTAAGGCTAATTCGAAATCTGGGCAAGAGCATGTCTACAATCTAACACGCTATATACTAGGCAAGCAACAATGAAAGAAGCAATGAGACTTCATCCAGGTGTCGGCTTCCCGCTTGAGAGATTCACACCCCCGGAAGGTGCCGAAATTTGCGGCTACAGATTACCAGGGCAAACGAATGTCAGCATCTCTGCCCCCGTTATCCATTATATCACAGATATCTACGGCGAAGATGCCGATTCCTTCCGACCTGAACGCTGGTTAGAGGCATCGCCAGAGGCATTAAAAGCAATGGAAAGGTATTTCCTAGCGGTAAGCAACGCTACCCAAGCACTTATTACTTGAGAAGTGACCAACTCGTCGCGCTCCTACAGTTCGGACATGGCGCACGGACCTGCATTGGCAAAAACATTTCGATAATGGAGATGGGCAAATTCGTACCACAACTACTACGCCATTTCAACGTTTCATGGGCTTCTCCTTCTCCCGAATGGCAAACCCATGCAGCTTGGTTTTGGAAGCAGTCAGGATTATTAGTACGATTAGACAGACGGGCGACTTCTTAGAAGCTCATTGGCGTTGTTGCTTGACATACGTGCCTCACACATGATATTTCAGCAATAACATACAAGATTCAAGCTTTATCGTCCTCTGTAAGCTCCTTCGGACGGCCTGAGTGAGGTTGCGATGCACCCATTCACCGTTCAGGCTCTTTCTTGGTAGGACCTGCAATTACTAGGAGAGGAATTCAAGGATATCGGCGATGGATACACCTATTCCTGACGGAGCGGCTACGCGAAGGAAGCAGAGGGAAAGCGGGAGGGCCTCTGAAATTGAGCACCTAGAATTGAAAGTGTTAGTATCACCAGCTAGTACTGTATACACAGTTAAGTGGACAACATGTATGCTCCAAAAGCAGAAAGTAAATTGATGATGTAGATAGATGTAGGTTCCAAGTCCGCCTCGCGTTCAATACCCCTGAATCCATACGGCGGGAGCCGCAGCTTAGCAAGATTACGTACAACATGTCTTTGCTTATTCTGACGGGGGGATATGTCCGGACAAATACCTTTTCCTTATGACTTACTCCGTAGAACGTGGCGATTCACATATTGTGATGTTTCTTGCCCGGCGTTGATGCCTGCGGCCGCAGGCATCAACCATGTAGTTGTCTACTTGCACCATCTCTCACTCACTCGCACTCTCTGCTTCTTTCCTTTCCCATGCTTAGTTGTTTCGTGAAATTCTCCTAAGTTGGTTGATCTTCTTCCTCTCTTGACTGAGCGTAACATAAAATTGCTATAGTTCTGGTGAGTTGTTCCATCATTTATTTCTGTCTAAGGTACTGCTCAAGGCCTTAGGTCCAAGGGTGCTACTCTCAACTTTTGGCGTACTTTTTCAACATAATTGCGACAATGAGGAAAGGCCAGAATCGTTCTGGATAATGCCGAGTGGTCCCTTGTCACCTGAGTGAGTCATTTTTTAAACCTTCCCTCTCCGTACAAGTGCTGTTTCCCTCGGAAGCTGATAGTTTTTTTATTTACTATTCCTCAAACCAATGGGTTTCCTTCCGATTCTGTCATTTCCAGACGGAGAATTGCGGCAAGTTCTTTGCGAAATGTGCCTCGACTACCCCCGCCATTGGATCGTCGTTAGAGGGGTATCCAACGTATGAGTACCTTGTTCAGGGCAAAAATGGGACAACAACAAAGACAGCCAATGTCTGCTGTCGCTTCAATCTCGAGTGGACTACCGGGCTGACGAAATGATATACAGCTCCTTCCGCCTCTGCCACAAGTAGACATACCAATCTACTGCGTTGGGCTTAATTATAGTAGCCACCCGAAAGATGCCAACGTACGCCACCCAATGCCTATCTGCCAGAAACCCTATATCTAATACCCATCAGCTCAATGTCCCGCCCAAGCTATCTGTGTAGACTAAGCCAGCATTATCCCATCAGTCGCTTCTGCGCCTCGCATCTGCCAGGCTGGGAGGTAAGCCTACCCATAACGATGACCCAACCCAGCCATCGTTAATAGAACCAGGGTGAGCTCGTCTTCGTCACCTCGCGCGAGTGCCGCGATATCACACCGGAGGAAGCCTCCGAGTATATCCTCGGCTATACAATTGGTAATGACCTCTCGTGCCGCTTCTTCCAGCTCCCCGAACAGTCCGGTGGACGGTTTTTCTACGCCATGGACTTGGACAAGTTTGCTCCTATCGGGTCGGTCCTCGTGAGCCCAACTATTTTTGCCAAGGAGACAGCATCGACAAGTCTCGTTACCAGGATCAATGGAGAAGTGAAGCAGAATACGGTGATTGAGAAAGATATGATTTTTTTCCCAGATGAAATTCTCAGCTGGATGAGTCAAAGTACGTCTACTCTCATCGTTTCCTCTCTGAACTCTCTCCCATATTTTTGACTCGAATCCAGGCACAACCCTTCCGGCCTACACGATAGTCATGTCGGGAACCGGAGCGGGGGTGGGAATATTCCAGAAACCGCGGCAGCTATTGCGAGATGGTGACCAGAACAAGATTGATATTTCGGGACTGGAAACGTTGAAGAATAGGGTCAGGTTTAACGACGGGAAGGACTCTATCATGTGATAATACGCCCTATTTTATGCCAGAATGAGAACAGCCAGTTCCGGTTGCGTGACGTGTGAAAATCAAGTGCTAATTGGAGGTGCATTATTCCGGTCAAAAGAAAACTTGCTTGGACGCTGGTGAGATCAAGGCTTTGGTATAGGTTCAGCCGTTGGTTAATATGAATGAGGCAAATTCTATTTCTGCCTTTTAAGCTATATATCGTTTATGTGCTGATGACGTATACGAACTGTATGATCATTTTGTTTTAGGAGGTCATTTGATGCGCTGCATTTTTAACTCATGGCAGCTACTAGTTATATCATGCTGCCGCCTGTACGGTGTTTATAGCACCCCCGTGGCTTTCCTTCCGTGGGATGCTCGCTTGACCTCCTGTTACGGAATAAGCTTGGAGGCAAAAAAATGATGTTATTACTATTTAGTGACTGCGTAGTTAAGATATGGAAGTAACCAGCTTAGTAATCCATCCTACTTCGGCCATAACACCTCCTTCAGTTGGGTCCCATGGTGGAACAGCATAAAGCACGATTACGGGCCAAGCAGCGATTCAATCATGATGTTCCCGAAGCCCAGTAAGTGTCGAACTGTACGCGATAAAACGAGAGGAACAGACCTGGAGTTGCCAGACATTATCCCGGAAATAACGCAATCTCGGCCCGAAGAGTAATAAAGCGAGCCTGGCCAAATTGAGAGAGATTACAGTTCCTCCGCGGAGTTGCGGAGTAACCCTGGCGGAGTAACCCTAGAAAAATTGGAAGGGGCGACAAAGGAAGAGAAAGCGGGCCGGAAACTTGACAAGGCAAAAAATGCGTCTCGTTGGATAAATAGTGAATCGGTAGCACTCCAGAAGGATGATCTCTTCTTCAAACCCGGCGCAATGACGAAACAGGTTGATGTTGTGATTATTGGAGCCTCATTTGCAGGTCTCCCCATCGCACACAGTCTTCTTAACAGCACCCTCTCAATCAAAGTCACCTTAATCAATCCGTCACCGACATTTTATTTTCCTATAGCGGCTCCGCGGATTCTAGCAAAACCAGCTGCATTCCGGTCGGATGAATATCTGATTTCAATTGAAGATGCGTTCCGGCAGTACTCGTCACAATCGTTCAAATTCGTCAAAGGAAAGGTGACCTCCTTGAGCGTTGAGGAAAAAACAGTCCTTGTAGATGGCCAGGGCCTCTTCTCGTTCGACTACCTTGTTATCGCGTCTGGGAGCACGACCGAATCCTCCATCACCTCCGGGAGCACGCCGATTCCCTTCAAAGCGTCCAATAGTGATGACATGAGGTCTCGGATTAAAGCCGCTCAGGAACTGATATCTACTTCGTCAAGCATTGTCATCGGAGGCGGTGGCCCAATTGCCGTGGAGCTGGCTGGTGAGCTCGCCGAGGCTGCCATGGAGGTGGAAAAACCAGTCTCGATAACCATCGTTTCGGCAACGGAAAGGGTGCTCCCTATGCTCAAAATTTCAGGTAGCGAGGCGGCGATGAAACTCCTCAAAAACAAAAATGTGGTTGTCCGATCGTCCCGTAAAGTGATTAAGACTACTCCTCCTGTGAAGGGCCTTGGCAGCTGGGAGATCTTCCTAGACAACGAGGAGAAGTTGGAAGCAGATCTATATATCTCCGCGACTGGAGCCATCCCGAACAACAACTTTGTGCCTCAGGAGTTTCTTGACGAAAAAGGATGGGTCAAAGTTGACCAAGAGCTTCGCATCCGAGGAAAAGAGGGGCAAGCTCCGCTGCCAATTTTCGCCGCAGGCGACATCACAAACAATTCGATGCGATTGTCGTTCAAGGCACAAGAACAAGCAGCAGTTGTCGCAGCGAACATCATTGCTGATATTTCCGGACGGACGACACGACGCTCTTATGACCAGGGACAATGTATTCTGATGATGGTTCCGGTCGGCTCTACGGGTGGAACAGGGCAGGTTTTCGGACTCACCCCCTGGAGCGTTATGGTGCGGTTGATCAAAGGGAGAGATTATTTCATTTCCAAGGCAGCCTCAGCGGTGACCGCGTGAGAATTTCGACCTACGGGAAATCAAAGAAACAACCCCATAAATTTCTTATTCAGAGGCTGCAGATTGGCCTGCGTAGGCATTTATCATGATGACACAGGGAAAGCCAACAAGTTTTGTGTACAAGAGTCGGATTTCCACACTCATGAATTTATTATCGGGGGGTGCATTCCTGATAGGGCAGCGAAAATGTTGCTGCGATGTATCCAGCTTTGCATGTCCGCATATCCTTGGTTGTTAGCGGTCAGTCCTGTATCTTAAGACGTCAACAAGCAGGGCTTACAGTTGGAGATAGGAGAACACTTGGTTGTTCGTCCTAGAGCACAATTCTTGGAGAGCTTTGGACTTATTAAAAGGTACCAGTTCAAAGCATCACCGTGTGCCGCTCATATGTGTAGGTAATTTTGGAACTGCATTATTCTCTCTCAGGCGCTTGATTGGCAGGTCCGTAGTTATACACCAGGCATCAAACATCGTCACATGTGAATCGTCATAGAGCCTCGATCAACTGTTTGATATCCGCATAAGCCCTTCCTTATTCTATATATGTATTGTGTGACAATGTTTGTTATTACACTAACACCTACACTTAGTTATCCGCTAAGATGTATCATTTGATAGGTGGCTCCGAAGTGGCCTATACTGAGCAGAAATGGGATCAAATCATTGAGGCCCAGCGTCATTTACAATTGCCACGAGCCATTTTTTCATGTCGAGCGGGGCATTGAGGCAAGATGATAGCCTGGAATCGACTGTCAACGGGACTACCGAGTACCCTGTGCGAGTGGGTTCTTTACAAGGATCTTGTTGATCAGATTAAAGGACTAACTTCATTCCATGGAACGATTTGACACCTTCTTTTGTACCGGACGACATCTTTGTAGTCATGGTGCGTTGAATTGGGAATGGATAAGGCAAGTATCGAAGAAAACGCAAGGGCAGCCGAGATTTGAAGGGCCCGCTGAGATTTGAAGGGCCCGCTAGTTGTCGAGGTTAAGCGACGATCGGAAGAATAAACATTAAAAGCAATGGCCTATTCAGTTTAGGATTACCAAGGATTCATTAGCCAATGAGAACAAAGAAATCAAAAGGGGCAATGTAGGGATGAGATGAAAAGAGTGTTGACTCGGATGGACTAAACTAGTGAACTACTTAGGGACTGAAATACCCAGGAGGATACCATGACTCGGGGGACTAGCACGAGGGGACTAGATATACCGAGAATTGCATGTAAACCAAAGAGGGATATTGAGGAGCTGCAGATCTCAGCCAGCCACATGTGACGATTCACATGTGGTGATGTTTGACGCCTGATATCGATGCCTGCTGGCGCAGATATCCCTCATGTATTTAGTACGTCTCTCACTCCCTCGCACTCTCTCTTTATTTCCTTTCCCACGCTTAGTTGTTTCGTCAAATGCTATTACGTTGGTTGCTCTTCTTCCTCTCGTAACTGAGCGTAACACCAGTTTTATCTGATCAGTCAATACAACGCCAGTAGGCATTTCATCGAGGTCAAAGACTGATGCAGATAAATACTTTATCATTCACCCTTGCCAAGAATTTTGTTCCTCCGTGGGGAACTGAAAATCTTTAGATTGCTAGTCTCACCAAATCATGGATACTTCGTAAAGGCTCCAACCTTCGAAAATTATCTTCGACTTAATTGTGTTGGAAGTTGTAACTGTCGTGTGCGCAAATTCACGACTATAACACTTACTCAACGTAATAAGGAATCAATGGCAACTAAGGTTATCAAATCACTTCAAAAATCACCTTCTCGTTCTGAGGCGGAAGGACACAACAAGTTCGACAAGGCAAGTAAGTAAGGCATTTATAAACAGAGTATGGACGGCTCACATATTATGGTCAACATAATAAATACTATAAGCCAGTCGCGACGGGCTTGCACCATTGCGCCGAATACCAGCCGTCGGGGTCCTGCATTACTTTGCTTTATTTGCGCCAAAGTCCTTTGGTACTTCAGGGCCCCACACCGACATTGGCCCAACGTATTCTCTCCTTGTCGGGTTTTCTTCATTCACGACGTCCCCATCCGCATAATGCTCAATTTTAAAACCACTGCTATCGTACCAGTAATCAAAAATCTGGCTACCCAGGATATGACGCCCTACGCCCCAGACGGCTTTCCACCCTTTCTTTGCAAGATACTGATGACCCATTAGCTGCTCGTCAAAATCGGCAACCTCGAACGAGCTATGGTGAAGGTATGTCTTGCGGACGTTCGGAGGTGCCCGCTGGAGGAACAGACTGTGATGGTCTGAAAATTCGGGTCCAAGATCCAGGTGCATGAAGGTTAGTACGTCAACGTGCGGGAATCGCGGAAGGTTGAGGATATCGGAATGTACAAAGTTGAAGTTGGAAGTGTAGAAGTCAAGTTCAGTGTCGAATTCGCGACACACGTAACCATAATGTCCAAGTTTGTGCACCAGCGCGGGACCATCCTGGTACCGTTGGAACTGTCCAAGTCGATTCTTTTCAAAAGGGGTATTGTACGGCCCTTGAGAGATATGCGTAGCCGAGGGCGGCTGTTCTGAATTAATGTTCACGCTGCGCTCCGCCTGCCCGAACACAACATGAAAGAACGTCCCATTCGGGCGCGAGAAGGTGATCATCTTACCACCTCCAGGGGATTCATCAAGTTCCTTGAGGATAGCGCCAGGCATAGCCGCTGCCTTTTGGAAATTTGCCTCATCCTTGGCTACCCAGGCGCCGCCTATAAACCTGGATTGGCCCGTTGCGCTCTGTGAGGCGACATAGACATATGGGTCCTTGCCGTACCCGCAGTAGTAGATAGTGTTTCCCTTGCGTTCGGCCTTCACAAAGCCGAAATCCTGTGCGAATTCATCGAATTTCGCGAGATCCTTATGTTCGACGTAGATATGAGCGATGCGAGAGAGCTGCACTTTGGATGGGTCGTTGGCCACGGTCGGGATTGAGGCAGGTGGGAGTATCCAGTCCTGCCAGGACTTGGGTAGACAGGCAATTAAATCCAGGATGAAGAATGACATTGCTTCGCCGTATTGCTGACGTCGTATGTTTTGTTGATTACTAGGAGACTGGATTTGACACTAAGAAAAGAGACGATGAGGGTTTATTGCTAGTGTGCCGCCGTTCGCAGGCATGACAACGTTTCTATATTTCGCTCTGTACGTTGATGGTCTTTGATCGTGCCGCTGAGTTTCTCCAGCGCGCGGAGCAATACCCTCCGCGGCACAACATATACTTCCGACGGATTATACTTGGGCTCATTTTCCACCCATATTTCAGTTATCCTTTACCAGCGCTACCTGGACCACAACATCCCGTCATCCCCATTCTCAATTTTGTACGCGTCCCATGAGTGTTGATATTGCTATTTTTGATACAAGGCAAGAACACATAACGAATGCAGCCACGACGAAAATAGTCCCTGCATTGTCTGAGAACTGTGGTTGAATCTTAATTGTTCATCCTAGATAAAATTATTAGACAGCTTGAGGGTTATTGACTGGCGCCGATTCAGAATCCTCGCTGTGTATCGCCATGCTGGTATCATCAAATTGATGTAAAGCGTCTTTTAAACCCAGTTATAGAACCCCGGAGCCTCTGCCAACAGATCTTCAGATTCATTTACGTTCTTGATTTCTCTGAACTCGAGGGGAAGAGGAAGAAAACCTAGCCAAGCCTGATGTTGCGTTCCGTGTAACTGATTGATGATTGGGCGAACTGTGCCGGAGGACACGGGGCCGGGTAACATATGGGACAGGCTCTCAAATGACACTGGGATTCGAAGTGAGATAAAGTTGAACGGGTCAGTGACAGGTCACCTACAGATCAAAAGTTTAGGGAGTTTCCAGACCGAGGCAAATTGTCGTACGAAAAGTATAAGAATACTCTTATAAGCCTCGAGTTTCGGTAGCAAACCGATGTCAACCGATTCGTCAATCGCATGTAAATGCAAAACGACCAAAACGGCGTATATGATAAAGCAAATAGCAGGATCAACGGACGTGCAGAGCGATGCATCCCATTGGACAACGCTTGATACAACATCTTCGCAGTATTGTAGAGACTGCCGCCAGCGACGTGACCATTCCTCCTCATCCTGCTCAGAACAACCGGAGACGCACAAGATAAGGCGAGCTGCATGAAGTTGAATCAGACATATGAGCCGCGACTGGTGCGCGAGTCTTGATTCGTGCTCTAACACGTTTCTGCCTTCGTCAAGGAAGCGAGCGGGTAAGGCAAGCCGGACTGCGCAGATATTATGCTCTAGTAACGACGCCCTCGCATAGAGGCGCTCGGAAGAATTCTGGAATAGCAGGCGGCGTATCGTGGCGGCTTCCTTAAGCAAAGTCGTAGTGACGATATGCATGTTCGAAATCATTTCCTCACCATGGCCGACATCTTTAACCGTTCCCCAGATAGACCCAATATCGACAGGCAAATAACATAGAACTTGGTGGGGATCCGACGTAGGTGATGTTGAAGATATTGTAATCAAAGCCGTTTTAATGCTCTCAGCCTCCACCACGAAAGGCGTAGCAGCTGTGATGTTGGAGTAGGAATCGAGGCAGTAAATACACCACCAAGCGCGCCTCCAATCATCAAGGTCGTCCACTCCAATTAGACTGCTATCAAATGGTGCATGCCGATCGTGGTTATCAATTTGGTGGAGTCCATACTGAAGAGCCTTGCGCGTTAAATAGCCAATCCTCGTCCATCCTTTTTGGCCAGGATATTCGTGGAACGCATAAAAAGATAGTAGAATCGACTGCCGGAAATTATCCAGAGCAAACGGATCGCGGAACTTCTGATACTCAATACAATCAGCGTCCAGCAACTGACCCAAACGATTGTCAACTTGAGCGGCGCTCCAGTAGGAGTGGTCGGCTAGAACTTTGGCTCTTAAAAGGAATATTGTGAGAAGCAAAGATCTGCTGATCACTCCGGCACTGTACTGGTGGAGGAATTCATCTTCCTTGAACAAGCGAACGGAAGGTTGAACACGGTTGAAGAAGCTATGAAGTCTATTTTCATAGACAAGACAGACAGTCATCACCTGATTGCATGCTTAGCAAGTTACCAGACTTACAATTCCATTTCCTGCTCCGTTGAAAGGACAGGATCTTGGGAAGTGAGTTGAGCCGTGTATTGGCCTGACGGATCCAGACCAGGACCAGGATCGTGAGATGCGAGCGACGGTATCGAAACATCAGACGAGTCACCAGTACAAACATGA
The DNA here is from genome assembly GCF_028828155.1 of Penicillium subrubescens. NCBI lineage: Eukaryota > Fungi > Ascomycota > Eurotiomycetes > Eurotiales > Aspergillaceae > Penicillium > Penicillium subrubescens. The sequence continues at coordinate 147,459 of NW_026643156.1, forward strand.
CTTGGATGGAGAGCCAGTCCAACTACAGAGACAGGCGGTGAGAGAGAGGCGATCCCGTCTTGTCCAAAGCGAATAGATTGGCGCAAAACGTCCTCTAAAAACGCGTTAGTCCGAACGATAACTGAATGAAATTCACAGCACGTCTTACCTGTTAAAGGTTCATCGGCAGCTCGATTCCCAGTTTGACGTGTCCCTTTTGCTGGGCCAGGTCTTCGTCTTTGGGAGGAATATATACAGGAAGTGCCGGCCTCGAGGCACCTAGAACATTTTGGGCGTTTCAAGTCACCTAAACTGCAGAATTAATTATAGCCGAGGCCTTCCCAGATACGCCAAGACGCACATTTCACTTTCTTCCTATTGAAAAGTCAGCGGATAGGGTGAGCTGCACGGGCTATTCACACTGACTGAATACAGCGATCACACACTCTCGAGTTTGAGCTAAGATGTTGTTTGGTCGACGGCCATCGTACAGACATGTTTGTGTTAACACCTTGGTTTTTTGAACGCACATCCGAGTTGTGTAATATCCCAGGGCTAGCCATAACGTTGAGGTAGAACAAGGGGTAATGGTGACGAAAGGATTCGGAGCTCGAATCAGGCCTCGGGATCGGCGCTAAAATTGATCCGATTCCCCGCAAAGCCACAGAAGCTACTGTGTAAAGTAACCATGGTTTGCCAGCAAACCCACGCCGCGGAACGCGTTGTGCTTATAGCCTTCCTTCGGTCAGTCACTGCTAGCTATTTTTTCTGGACTATCCTTGCAAAGTGACGAGTGTAAAATCAGAATAAGCATCCTTACGGCCAAGGCGTACTCTTCAATTCAATCACTACGCTGCGAATGATAACAACCATTAGAAGGCATTGTAGCTGAACTGGTGGTACTTGTATTGATTTGATCCCCATTACGGAGTACTTTCGTCTAAACAAATCGAATTTCCATCGCTACGGATTTTGCGGGAAGATAAATAGTTCGTACAAGATTACAATACCTATCCATAGGTGGTCTGTCGTATATTCTAACAAGACTCTATTCTTCCAGAAAAGAGCGCATTTCATAGCGAGTACTGAGAATGGAGTGGAGAGAGAAGTGAGAAGTGCTGGATCTGAGGCGCCTGCCTTCATTTCATATTCCTCCGTCTCCGCTGGTCAGATTGCTCAAAACTAACTAGTCTACTCTATCTACGCAGTGTTTCCCAGCGTCACATACATTATCTGGGTCTAAGTGCTGGTCAATTGACCTGAGATCTTTCTGGGCAAGACTCGGGACATGCATGGATTTTGACAAATGTTTCGGCACGTTTTGCAGCCCCACTCTGCTGCGGGACTGATTACCAATAAACTTTTTTCGAACCCAGTTCCAAGGTTTCGGTTGATCCGCGGAGTAACCCCCAATGGCCGCATTTGTGACCTTTACTGTGTAACCGGCCCCTTACAAATATTACATATTTTTCAGAGCCACGCTCCGCGAGGGTCCGTAAAAAGAAAAAATGGTATTTTTCTGTAAGGGGCCGATTACTGACTCGGCTGTTGCCGGGCATCCTCTGGGTCCAAGGTCCGTATCCGTACACCTCAGTGCTATCCGTGCCCTGAAAAAGAGCCAATTAAGTGCATGATCGAAGACCTAGCGAGTGTGATTATCTGAAAATAATAGCAGTTTAGTTCAGATAGAAAACTAGGAACACACTCTGTGCATAACGTAGTTCATATGCGAACCGGCCACACAAGCGAGCCGGCCACCCCAGAACACCATACTAAATGCGATAAATTACAACTTCATATCTGAACAACCATATCTATTTAGGTTAAAAATTTGGCAAATATAATCTATACAGCATTTTCAATCTTCTATTGAAGTAGCAGAGGAATGTTTTAGGTCTGAACAGAGATATATATAATTATGTCTCAAGTGTAAAATTTACGTGGTATTTTATGGTAAAGTGCTGAAATAACGATCTGAATGGCGTAAAATTTTAAATATACCATTGTTATGCCTAGAAATATGCAGGACCTGCAATTCTTACGGAAGCAAAGGATTGGTGGTTGAAATAAAGAGGAATCAAAATATGGCATTGAGTATGGTGTTCTGAGGTGGCCGGCTCGCTTTAGTCGGTCAAAAGCATCAACCAATGTAATAACAATAGGTCTACATTGCTAAGAGGCTGTTCCTAGCAATTCGTGTTGGCTTCTACCAACGACTAATCCTAACGGGTATCAAGATCTCCTGATCCTGCCTGCTACGGCTAGTCTGGCATCCCCCTGGCACCAGCAACACCAAACAACTTAAGGAGCCGACCCTTGGAACCCAAACTCTCCCAAGTCTGCCTGTAAATGGTCTCACCGGTGGTTGGGGCACCGGATTTCAGGTTCAATGTGCAGCCGAAAGCACCTGGCAGGCTGGCAGGCTAGGCCGGGTTCCTAAGCCGCCCCAGTTTGCCAAGACGGTCATAGACAGGGGATCTGCTGGGCCTTTCTTAAAGAGTGCAAGGTCGTAAGATGTGTGGACCGAGTGATCTCGCATTGGTGGTTTAGTCGTGTTGGACTGGAGTATGAGCTTAGGGGTCCAAGTACGATCGGTCTCGGGGCACTCGTGCTAAAAGATGCTGGAGTAGACTCAATCCCATCCCCAGGGAAAGGTGAATCTTTTTCATACCTCGCAGCGAGAATTCAATATTAAGTATGAGTGTACGAACAGGCATTTGTGGACATCAGGCGCGGACCTGAAACAGGCGCAGGCTAACACTAAATCTGGGTCGCCGGTCAATACAGCAGGAGGCGGCTATGGAAAGCCGCAGGTAGACTTCCGCATAACCCAACATGGGTCGAAGATCTCGACCCAAAACCCAACCCAGCCTGGGTCCGGGTTGAACTTCTCTAACCCGGACCCAACCCGGGCCCAATGCTGGGGCCCCAATAAAACCCAACATGACCCAATTCGACCCAATTTTTACAGAAAAACCAGTATAAAATGATTATAAATTATGCACTAGTATTGTACAATACAGCTTATATCAGCTTTCTTTATAGGTTATAGCCTATTATATTAAGAAATATATAGAGAGAGTAGCTATTTATAATTTAGTGAAAACGACCCTAGAACATATGTATTTTTGCATAGTTTATGTTTGCATTGTTTGTGACCCAAGTTGGGGCCCCGGACCCAGGCTGGGTCGGAGTCTTCGACCCAAAACCCAACCCAGCCCGGGTTGAGTCCGGGTCGTGCGGAAGTCTAGCCGCAAGTCTTAAGGCCTCAAATAGTGCAGGGGCCTATGCGTTTTTGAATCTATATTGCTCCCCACTTCCCCAGATGTTCTTTCTTTGTAGTGTATTCTACTTGATTTGGTTTTGAAATCACCCATCCCTTTTCGAGTATTTCTCTATCTACCTACTTACGTCCTACCTACGGAGTGCTGTTGTTCGACTATCACTTCACCTACCTCCGACTATCACTTGTGACCTACCTCCACTGGCCTTCGCCCAACATGGACCTCACCTCGCCGTCCAGATCCTCCCTCAAACGAGCATGCGACAACTGTCGACGGCGCAAGGTTAAATGTTCGCGGGGGATGCCTTGCGACAAGTGCCAGCGCTTGCTTCTGTCTTGCTCCTATAGGGATATCCTGTGTCGTAACAGACTGAAGTTTCGAACGCTTTATCCCCTGGACCCCGTAGCCCCGCCCTCAGCCCAAAATGATCCGCCTCAAGCACAGTTCTACGCCGACAAGGAGAGCTTTCCCAATCCCCCGGCTTTTGAAAGGAGCTCAGAAACGCCGTCGATTTTCCTGATCACCGATACGCAACATTCGCCGCACGACATTTCGAGCACCCTCTCTCGACTTCGGTCGGCATCAACCAGTTCTTCAGTAGAAGCAGCAAATGGCCGGGGCCAGTCACGTTCACACGTGTGCCGTCTCTCCCCGCAGATCCTGTTGGCACACGTCAATGTTTATTTGAAATACTTATTCCCTATTATGCCGGTGATGCGCCGAGAGCAGTTGTACTTGGATAGTCAACAGCCGGAACTACTGTCCCCACAGCGATACACCTTCTTAGCTTCACTATGTGTGGCCGCACATTTTCAGCTGAAGCTAGATAGAGACGCTCTAGTCCCAGATGCAGCTCGGCGGCAGAACTTGGGTAATAGCCACTTACAGATCTCCGCAGAGAAGCTGTTGTCCGAAGCTGTGCGGGCACGGCAAAAATGCGATATCGCGGAGGATATTAGCACTGAGGCGCTTTTAACTTCATTCTTCCTTTTTGTATCTTACAGAAACCTTAACAAGCAAAGGCACGCATGGTATTATCTGCGCCAAGCTACATCGATGGCATTCACACTGGGCCTGCATCGAGAATCCACTTATGCAGAGTTAAATGAGGAGGAAGCCGAGGAGAGGCGGCGAGTGTTCTGGCTGCTGTTTATTACGGAACGGCAAGAATGCCAAACCCCAGATTAAGGATGTTTTCCGCTGACTGAGAAACAGAGACTACGCTTTGCAGCATTTCAAGCCGGTCTTTCTCAGCAGCTCTATCAGCAAACAACAGGTTCTCTGCTCTGAAGATCCAAATTTGACGTACGGCTTCACCAGTCAGATCCATAACTTCGAGAAACTTACTGCGAACATCTACGACTGGATTTCTGCTGGCGGAGGAGATGGACCCTTTGAAAGACTACCAATATCTGACATTCAGTTAAGTCTTTGCAAGAAGATCTCACTTCATGGGGTCTTAGAAATTCAACAGGTTGAAATCCTCATCACACAGCAGTGGTTGCAAGAGATGATGTGGAAATTATCTGTTATCTATGCAACGCGCCCTGGTGCTTGTGATGATAGGATACTACCTTTTCACCTGCCAGTGCTAGTGGGTAAAGTTATCATGGGCGTAATAAGTTCGGCATCACAAGGCGCAGTGGATGCCCAAGGAATTGGAATTGTAAGTTTCAATATATAAATCCCAAGGAACACTTGGACTGATTAGGAGTGCGATAGGAGCAAAAACTCTTGGACCTCGGTACCTCCGTCGTCGAAGTCACACGGTCTCTGAGACCAAAAGCTCTTCAACGGCTTGTCGAGTCAGTCATTGACCCCCGAGAGCTTCTTTGGGGCATCCACCACACGCTGTCACAATTTCGAGGCTCGCCATCACACCTTCTTCCACTACTTTTAGAACGCTGCAGGACATTGCTTGGCCTGGACTGCACAATAACCATTAACAATTTCCTGCCCACTCTTAACGCAACGCTGTCCGACCAGGCAAGATCGTGGCCTGAACAACACGGTTGGAGATTTCTCGTCCCGTGTCGGAATGTCCCACGAGATGTGCGAGTGGAAAATCAGCAGCATGGACAAGGGGCCTGCTCATCTACCTGCAATCGTGCGAAGAATGAGTTTGCATTTTAGACTGTTCAATGACTTAATTTGCGGATTCTATATAGTAAAGCTCCTAGTATCCAATCCTTTCTTTCCAAGAAGCTATTCCCACTCTACTCTCGGGTAGACTTCGGCAAACCCCATCATGAGTTCAAGGTCTGGGCCCAAGACCCAACCCATGTGGGTTATGGGTCGGACCCCTAGAACCCAACCCAACCCATAACCCATTATCGGTTATATATGGGGACCCATCCTAACCCATTTCAACCCATATTTTCATAACTTTTACATAAATTTTATGTAGTGTATTCGATTACATATTCCAATAACCCGTTTTCCACTGGGTAAAATCGCCTATTATTTCATGAATATGTTATAGTAGGTTGAATTAATATGTACCAAAAATTAGAGATGATTTTACCTGGTAGAGATTATGAAAGTAATTACAAAAGATATTTTATGAAAATATATATCCGACATGTACAGGCACACCACCACTGCTTACCTCAAAATAGTGTAATATATTCACTTTCTCAACGTCTCTCTTTTTTGGTATCTTACATATCATTCATGACATCTGGGTATCGAACATGATAGAATACTAGATAAATATTAAAATTACCTATAATAAAGGCCTATTTTCTGGCCTTGAACGTAGCGTATTTCAAGACTTGGCATATTTGCCCTGTTTACACTAAAATGGGTACCCATGGGTTGGGTTGGGTTCGGGTTGGGTTCGGGTTTTGATGAGTCCTGCCGAAGTCTACCTCGGGTTAATGTCCTTCCGAGGCGGCAGCCTTGGACCGCGAACAGTCTGCATGACCCGTTAACATGTTACAGAAGACACGCCGTCTTTGCTTCTTGCTCGTATTTGATTTCAAACCGATTATGGCTGGCTCCACAGCAATCGTGCCTGGTCTTGGATCGGTCTTGTAGATAATAGAATACTGAGAAGATGGCCCGTGACGATTCCTCTGTCCTGATCCACTCAATGAACGATTCGCTGTTGGATCACAGTATTCACGATAGCATTTCCGACCGTATGAGCTAATTGCGGAGTCGTTAGAAACCAAATAAGCAGTGTCAGCAACCTTGCTACTGGAAGTGTATGTGGAGGTCTCTTTTGAATGGCGTCCTACGCAAGGCCTTGCACTAGAGACGCACGTTGTATCACAAGCTTGGAGGGTAGCAGTTATGGATTGACTATATATTACCCTGCAACGAAAGACTAGTGGAATATATAAAGTGGTAAAATCCGCAGATCTGAGTATCACTGTTTGCAAGTGAAGTGTAGACACCGGTAAATCTTTTTCGGTAAGAGCTACCGTTCACAGGATTTACATATGTATTTGGTAGATGACAAATCCATAGCTAATTAAAACATCTTGAAAAGAGCTTTGGTTTTATTATTCCAGTCTGTCTTTAGCCCCTAGGGATCTTCGTGACTACAGGGGCACGGATACGTGACTAGTTGGAAAAACCTCCGGGAATCCGCCGAACACATTTCAATATTTAAACCTAGACCATTCGTTCCATTTTTGGCGACTACAGACCTCTGGCTATGCATAAAAGGAGGCACTTCTTTCTTGAACCCGGCATCCCGCTCGACGAGTCCAAGGTCATGCTACACAGGTTTCAGTCGGCCGTCTCACAACCTCCTAAATGTCTGATGGTCAGCTTGGTCAACTGAACCGCCCAAGGCCCCGTCCTGACGTACTTTGTGTCTCTAATTCTAGCAAAATGACGACAATGGCATCTTATTAGGCAGTGCCGGTGCTAGAATAATTGATTGAAGGAATGCACTGTCTCCGCTTCCGTCGAATTTACCAGACGCTAATATATCATGTTACAAATTGGTGCTGACAAAAGTACATAGGGGCCGGTCGGTGATACTTTGGTGATGTGGTCCTTGCAGGTAACTAAGTCAGTAGTTTCTTCATAGAATGCAGAACATCAGATATACATATACCTAGTTGAGCCGGGCTGATTGGATGGCAGTTAAGTCTAGGAAAGGAGAAAAGCTTTCTGAACAACCAACAATTCGAATAGCTCAAAAGTAAGTGTCGGAGCAAGCTGAGAACAGTATAGGCTGGTAAACCTAGTAGGCGAACGGGACCAGGATAAGACCAAGCGGAACCAATTTTGATGCAAATGTTGATTGATTCATTGGAGATACACTACTCGCTAACTCGTTAATCACAGAATTACACTACACTTGTCCCCTTCTGCTCTATTCTTCGTCTGGTGCTGCCTCAATGCATAGCATAGGTTTTGGGATACGGAGGTCGACACGAGATAACAGAGGACTTCATAGAGGAACTGAATGAAATTCTAGCGACAAAATAATAATAGCATGCCAAGATATAATGGTGAAAGTGCTAATGAACTCTGACTATAAGTGATCTTATCACGGAATATAGCATGTTTGATTTTTGATAGATACATAGGCAGCTGTGACTCTTAGTTTCGTATACTGAGACAGGCGATGTTAGTACTTGGAAAAAATAGAAGTGTATCAACTAGATGTCGTTCAAACGAGTGAGGGAAGCAGAAAAAAGTCAAAATTATAATATTGTTTGATGAAATAGAAAAGTGGCGACGATTGAAAGCATTCTGATATACTCGCTGTTTATTGCGTTGATTAAGCCCATACTCGGTGTTTACGACACCGAAATCGCGAAATTGGCGAGTTTACATACACATACGAATGGAACAAGATATCCCGTGTGACCATTTGTTGCTGGGTAAACTATCGCTCTAATGCTCCACAGAGAAGTAAATCTTTGTAGATTAGGGTGGAGCCTTTAGGAGCCCCAGGGCTCATCCAAACTTAGATTCCTCATAGCTTCAATATCATCCAAGTTTCCTGCTACTGCTTCACATTAAGAGTAAGAACGTCTCAGCAACATGCAATCACCAATTAAACATCATATACACGTTCTCCACTTCCACAAACCGCACGTTCCTGCGGCTGACGTCACATACCTTGAGGACTTGATCACCTAGGATATGATGGCAATGTCGGCGCAAGTCAAGTAAATCTGCCGGGTCTGGAATAAATCCCACTTGAAAGAGAACAGAGTGTGGTTTGAGGTAAAGTTTGAGGGAAGCTTGATCTAGGGCTGACCTTGTACCCGTCCGGAGCAAACGTGTAACAGACGTGAGCGCGGCGTTATCGAGACCTTTGCACTTTGAGCCATCTAAGGCCTTGCACGTGAACCAGTCCTTCCGGTAGCAGGGCTGGCCTTCGGTGCAGGCGGGACTATGGTCGGAAGTCCGGTCGTCGACATCTTTGCAGAGCAGCAGGCCGGCCGGGAAGTGGTCCTCGCCTGCCTGCTTATTTGTCATCCGTGGGAAGATAACTCGAGTCCAAGAACTTATCTATGATATCCTGGTCCTGGCAAATGCGGTACGAGAACATGCCTCCGTGGTCACTGTTAGCGTCACTGCACCACTGCACATCGACCATATATGTAGCGAGAGTGGAACCCCCCCAACCCCCAATTCGCTCCTAGCTAGTTATAATCAACACTAACTAACGTGAGTGTTGTAGCTAAGCGGGCCAGATCGGCTGACCGGCGCGGAATCTAGAGTCTGACACGAATCGACCGGCTCTAGGATAGTGCACTCGGGACACGTATCAGCTCCAGCCTGGTTAGGGGTCGGCTCATGTTAGAGACCTAAACTCGTTGGAAATGCGGAAGAGTTTATATTTCAAAGAAAACCTACTGTCGCGCTCAACCCGTGCGGCTCATCGGTTTATCCAGGTAGCTATTGCCATTGGTGGTGACAGATAGGGCAGCGATAATGATGCTGTGGTGGACAACATTTTATGGTCTGTGAAAAGGTATTCAAGGAAGCAAAAAAAAATACCTTAGGAAAGTCAAGATTGAGAAGATCGAAGAGAGTTGTTGAAGTCAACTACAAGGCTCCTTCAGCAAACTCAGTAAGCCCACGCCTAAGAATGACAACTCGACATGGTCCGGAACAGGGGGCGGACAAATAGACCGGCCCGGTATCTGGCCGAAGATGTGGAGGATAGCCAACATTTGGGGTAAATGTGGATAGGATCGACAGGACGCAGGGCTTTGCAGGGAACAATGATTACTTGAACTAGGTTAGGGCTTATCTACCCTGTTTGGCCGGGAGAGGAGTCCAGGATCCAGACGACCTGGCGATGAGAAGGCCCGGTGTATCTCCGTCTATCCTAGCTGTATGTGGTGAAGTTTCAGATTTACTTTTGGCAGCATAATGGGAAATTCCCTGCATGTTACTAGAACTGAATAACTCGCACTGTCGGGTGTTTACCCGGATTCCTACTCGTCAGGCCGACTGAATATTGGATTCCTCCCTCGGCGAAACAAGAGCGCGACAAGAGCCGACAAGAACAATATCATCGTCGGGTAGTCCAGTGTGATTGCCATGGACATATTTAGGAAAAGGTTACGTAGGTATCTAAACATAAAAGGAACTAATCACCAGGAATTCGTCCGGCTGCCAACACTACTTGTTCATCGCTATTCCTTGCACCGATATCTATATCAAAAGCTCTCTTGTATTAAAATGAGCGAATCGGATGGGCTCTTTCAAACGCACAATGAACGGAGCAATAGGTACTTTGCCATTGCCGTAGGAGGAATCGTTGTGCTGTTCATGGCTCGCCATTGGCTCAGTATTATATACATCCGCTATGCTAGAGAAAAGCCTAGCATCTTCAGTAAACATCTCGCAGGAATCTTGAAGTACGGCAAGTATAGCCTAAATGTCAAATCGCCACAGCTTACTAGTTATAGTTCTCTGCGACGCTGTCTGTCGCGTAAGATTTTTGGGCTTCTGCTCAACAGACTCCTTCTATACATAACCTACTGGATCATCAACTTGGTAATACTTGTGACGGACGTTAAGCTAACTACCGAATATGTTGAGCTGCCTAACTACGTCATTTTAAGATCGTATACTGATGGAAATTTAGTTGGCAAAACGACTTGGTTGGTGAGCATATACCTCCTAGGCATAAATTGGTCTCTTTCACCAAATTATAACAATTAACGTCTAGGATATTAGTCGCAAAGGTATCTTTCCTAGTATTCCTATCCCTCAAGAATGCCCAACTCGCTCCACTAGCAGCGCAATCCTACAACAAGTTGCTTCCCCTATAAATGACAGCTGGCTACACTTGTATTATTACCAGTCTTTCTCCCGGCATTCTATGATTGACCAAGTGGTCTATGACCGGGTTGTTAGACGACATGCACGAAAGAAAGAGTTATGCTGGTGCAATCGGTAGTCTTTCAATAGTTATTATTGGTCTCTCCACAGGTCCATGGATTATGCGCAGACAGTATGAAGGTGAGTATAAATGCCTACCTGAGCGGATACTTCAGTCTATATCAGCTGTTGACTAATCTAGTATTTTACTTGATTCATATTATATACTCTATACTTATCCTCGTTATGATCGGCATTCACGGTCCCATTTTTCTAGCTTGACATTGAGCGTTATCATTTTCACAGCCTCCCTTTGGATGTACGACCGCATACTTAGGGCAGGAAAATTGTGTTGGAACCTTTTCGGCAATTACGCCTTCATTACACCGCTTCCGAATAGTGCAGTTATAGTAGAACTCAGCCATCCCATTCACTCTTAGCCCGGATCCTATGCTTTCCTTAGACATCATAGTAGTCAGCGCGTCTATAGGACAGGATTATCTGATTATATAGATAGACCTTACTATCCTCTCTCACCCATAGGGTCCAATAACGGGAATACCTCTACGCCTGGACAAAACGACCTCGCCGTATTACTTATCCCTATTTCTTGGTCTTATGTTCCTAATTCGATAGTACCAGAGATTAGAAGGGGAGTTCGGGTCAGAAGATTCGGAATGTGAACATAAAAAGGGGAAGGAGTCTATAGTAAGAAGACCGGGAATGTTTAAAACGTGGTGGAAGCCTCTAGCTCTAGTAATTATAACCTATATTCTGCTTTCACTCACCGTATTTTAGATCATTGGATAGTATATTAGTCGTATATACCGCCCCAGAAAGAGGATAAGCTCTTATAATACCTCTAATATACATTATAGTACTACAGTATCCGAAGCTAAAGTATTAGGCTACAATTTTGACCTTATTTCTAATAACTAGATACTAAAGCAATTCACTGATTCTGAAACACCAAAGGAATTTCACGCTTAGGTGACTAGTAATACTCGACTTCACTAGTCGTGGCTATATTACTATAATAGTAAGGATAAGCATCAGATTTTCTCCAAAGAGGAGATATCTAACATAACGGCTAGCGGCTATATACAACTACATAAAATCACTTAGGATATTATACATTTCTTAGGCGTCGATTGCATCGCTTCCTAGATAATGATACTAGAGTCATATCGAGGCTTAGCTTGAATTATACTCTCCACTGTTCCGGGGCAATTCTGGAAGCAATTAGTGATCCTGACTGCGATAATCGTGGTAGAATTATATCGGGACTTAACGTGGGCATCATAAGGTGTTAGGTTCACGTGTATTAGGGGTCGGACATTATTGATGGATGTTGTTGTAATAATGACAGCATTGAAAGGAATAGCATGGTGTACGTAGCTATGCTATGTATCAGAGATATCCAAACACTGCAGCAGTTTTACCATGCTATTTGGTCTTTGTGCCGACCTTGTAAGTAAGTCCCGAAACCGTTCTCACCCACGAAACCAGTTGAAATATGTCAAATAGTTTTGCTAAATCTACTTATTAGTGAAGAAATATCACCAATACCGCCGCCAGTATGCATGATTCCTTTGCTGTAGGTCTGGGGCTCATCGAGTTGGCCATCTCTCATCCAGAGTATAGACTCCCTTTCAGGTCGTGGGTTTTCCTGCACATTGTTCACTCTATGTGCAATGGAAATAACCGTATGCCCTTGGTCTGTAAAGTACTCTTTCGTCATCTCTTGAATTTTGGCCTCTATTTCCAGGTCCAGGGAAGAGCCTGCTCCGTCAAGAATTACTATTGGTTTTCGTTCATGAATTGCGGGTCCATGGTTGCGAGTTGGTGGCTGTGCTCGAAGCAGTGCCTGTGCGAAGGAAAACATCAGTATCTGGCCCGTGGAGCCCGGCAAAAAGGTACTTAGGGGTTGATTGAGAAAGCCAGAATGCGGTGTGCCGTAAAGTAGCAGATTCTCCGGATTGCCAGGGGAAGTATTTTGGAGCTGGGATGTAGATGGATCTGACCAAAGCCTGGTCTTTCCGAGAACTTTCAGGATTATTTCATCTTCATGTTCATCGTATGGATCGATATTGAACCGAACGCTCGCCCCGGGCAGTATGAATGGATCCTGAGGTACTGCAATAAAGCATCTTCGCCGTACAACATGTACCGGCAAATGACATATATCCACGCCATCAACCTCTATCGAGCCAGCTTTGGCATTGAGTAACCGCAGCAGCGTAAGAAAGAGAGTACTTTTGCCACTGCAAATTAATCTGGCAGCATTAGATGGCTTTATCGACAGGGGAATTGTCGCAAGAAGATCAGATACCTTCCAGTTCGACCACATATAATGATGCTTTGGCTAGCTTGGACATCCAAGTTCACATCCCGTAGCACCGGGCCTTTTGGGCTACAAAAAGAACACATCAATATCATTCTTTAATGATGTTGCTTTATAATGATACTGACCTGTAGCCTGCTGATATATGTTTGACTTTCATGGATCCCTTTTCTGGCCAACAGAGTGACGGCTGCAAGTAGTCCGGCCTTCTATCTTCGGAAGGGTAGTCCTACTTTCAACCAAGCGAACTAACGTCGTGTTCGTAGCAATGATCATGTTTAACGCAATGCCTATATCAGTCCATGTAGCTGTGTCTCAAGACATCACTGTCCATGCAATTAAAAGCACAGCAATTACTGCGATTGAAAGGTCCAACACCACATTGAGCCATCTTTGTAAACACATGAGAAGATACACTGGACTCTGCGAAATGTCCAATTTTTCGATGTTGTTGATTTTGAATGTAGCTTGCCATCCGAATGCCCAATCGTAGCAATCCCATCGATCTGAACTGAAATTAGCTCTTTTGCTTGAAATCGGGTTTGGCTCACGATTCTCACTGTATCTATGAAACTTGCATAAAGTTGTGACTTTGAATCTAGGTCAATGAAACGCAGCTGCCTAGAGCTTCTTAGATATACTCGTTGAATGAAGTAGACGAGAACAGTGCAAAACTCCAAAGTTATTGCCATAATTCGCTCAAAAACAAAGAGAATAACTCCCTGCATGATTAATTTGAAAATTTCTGATACACGATGGTTAAAATGAGCAATTTGCTAGCTTGCGTCATGTGGGACGTACGAACGCTGAGATTTGCGAACGCAGGAGGAAATTGCTTGTCGACAAGCTGAATATCCTGGGCAAATCTGAGGTAAGCGAAATTTAGCATTGGTCTTATGACATGGAAGGGATTTGCCAGACCTGTTCAATATGATACCAACTTCGGAGGCTGAAAAGTACGAAAGCGGAGTACTGCTTGAATGAGTATTCCAGATTCCATAATTAATCTCGCATTCTCACGAACTTCATGACCTTTTTAAGAAGCTTAGCATGAAGGGTAGAGCCAGATCGTAAAGCGATGACAATATGCGTTGACCTTGGAATAATGGTTAGTGCACACCCGAGTTAAATTCATCGAAAAAAAGAAGGCGAACCACATAGTCCCATTTGTTGCCGTCCAAGCAATTATCGACACGAAAAGATAAGTCAAGATATATAACCATGAGGTTTCCGGGGTGGCTTCAATCCACCACTTGAGGATATACGGCGAAAGGGTGACACAAAATGCATAAATTGCAGTGCAGCTCGCCATAAGCACGATGTTAATCATTCCGACCGATTCAAAGTAGTGGGCTTGACTGTACATTAGACTCGTCAATTCCATTCGAACATATCGATCCAACTTACCATACACTGCCAAGTCGCCGATCCTCCTTGATACGCCCGCAGTAGCATCAGTGATTCGTGTCTCGTCTAACTGTGATTTAACTCCTGGCCCGGATCTCTCAATATCTTCTGTGTTTTGTGAAACGTATAACTTGGTCATTTGACAATGTGCCTGAAGGCGATCATCCTGAGGACTCAGGATGTGTACTCGTGTGTCGATTAGCAAAACCACCTGATCTGCGAAGGAATAATACTGAACTAATTTTGTCACAAAGGTTAATTTAGAAAATATAGAATCATAAGGCACGTACCTCCATTTGCGACAAGAAAAACTGTGGGACGTAGCTTGCGCAAAAGTCCTTCTGGACAGAGCAAGGCGTCGATAATGTTGCTCTCGACCGCCCCGTCAACAGCGCTGAATGGATCATCCAAGACCATGATATGGCACCGAGAGTAAAGCACGAGCAAGGGCCTTGGTAGTTCTGTCAGCACTATTGCAAGTAGTGTATGGGTAGATAACATTACAATGCGAGATTTCTGTCCCCCAGATACATTGATGCCACCGCTTCCAACCAATGTCATATCTCCGAGAACCATGGACTCTAAATCTAGGTTCAGGCTGCAGGCTTTGATGACAGTCCGATAACATTCCATATCTACTGGTGTAGATCCACCACAAATAACATCTCGGACTGAGGCATTCGGGAGCCACACTGAAGAGCTGCAAAACGCGATGTTCCTGTCCGCAACGGCAACTGTTCCCTCGCAGGGGATTCTTTCACCGAGAATTGCCATCGCCGGGGTTGACTTTCCACTGCCAACAGACCCTTCGTTTATGTGAAAATTCACATTTTGGAGAACAGGACGCGACCTGGAGCGTAGTAGGATCTTGACGTTTTCTAGCACTATCGCGAGCCGCTGGCCAGGATGGAGATTATATTTCCCTCCTTTGGCGGGTGGCATTTTCGTTACACGTTGATCCTGTAACGATTGTTGGGTTAGATAGGCTTCTATTCTTTCGAAATTTGCCAGAGAGGCAACTGCCCGAGGTATAATAGTCATGACCATGTTTGCTGGATGAGTGACAAGAGTTAGAAGAGCAATGGTGGTGAAGAAAACATCAGCGTTGAATACACCCTGCCCATTTTGAGAAATTGCGAACAGCACCAACGTCAAAACAGGTGAAAATATTCCCAACGCGATCAATCAATCAATCAACCAATCAATCAACACTCTCTTAACCTGTTGCAGCCTAACTACTGGCGTAATGGCTACGCAGGCGCTTCCTCCGGCGGAAGCAAGAGTGATCCGAACGCCAGCCCACTCACATGAAACAGTAAATACAAAGGAAAACGGCGTCATGCCATATAAATCAGGAAAGAATATTCCCAACGCGTTTGCTACTAATTTCGAACTGTCAGCTTCAACGCACGCATATATCGATCTACGATCATGAAACCCGAGTACATAACAGCAAGGAACAATGAGCAAGTAACTTACCGCTGGCATTGTATGCCACCATAATCCATCGTAATCTTATTGACATGAGGATTTCTCGAGCTCTTAGATTCGAGACGAGGGAGCTTGTAGCCTTCTCAATACCTAGAATCTTCATACTTTCGATCCCTCCAAGTATAGAAGTTATCATAGCAAGGCGCTCTTGAGTTGCGGCACTCCAATCTTCTTGTCTTCTTTGTAGATGTTTTGCAACGTATGCGCTCATTCGGGAACATCCTGCTGAGATTTAGCTTTCATCAAGTTCATCGAAGTTTTTTATGGAGTACCAAAAACAATTAACAAGGGCAAAGGGGCGAACTACCCGATTTGCCTTGCTAGGAGGATCGTCCCAATTGATACTTCCAAAGTTTGTGCCCAAGTCTCATAAATCATATCTCTGAAGGCCTCAATTTTGTCAACATCCGCACTCATAAGTGTTAAAGCTTCACCGTTGTGACTATATAAGGTTCCAATTCTGAGTGATTGATCGTGGATTAGGCTAATTATAGCCCCTCGTGTCATCATTTGCAACCGGTTAAGGTTATGTCGGTATGATAACGTGGAAGCCTATACGAGGGCCCCGTTAAAGATGGTAGTCTAGCAAGAATTCAGGGGGAAATTACCGCAAGGTCGCAATATATCAGAGCGGTAAGTACAACAAGCCAATATCCTGAATAAATGCCTTCATCCTGGGAACTCCTTTCCCGCACGAACCGAATAGCGACACTGATAAGAATAGGCTGTGCATAGCGGAAGACCATCAAGAAAAGGCGGGGTAGAATAGGCGATAAGAACTCTCCCCAGAAACAACTGAGTATTACACGAGTCAAGGTGAAGCTGGTCTCTGGCCGTGCTAAGAATAACATTAGTGAATTTTACAGCCTCATGTTTTGGTAGCCTGAAAGACCATAAATTTACTACATCTCTGATTCCAGGCCCGAATTGACCGTTTTCTTAGTATTGTTGACAGTGCTGGATCAATTTTCGGCAAATCATATTGTGTTAAAAAGCCGTGGTATCCCTCTTTGAGAAAAGGGATAATCCACCAAAAGAGCACACAACCAAGAACTCCTGTCAGCTCCTCGGATTGTAGATGCTTATAGGCAGGCTTCAAGATTTGACGTGACTAGGCCTGGGCATGGGCCGGCCCATGGACAAAAACCTCGTGGGCCGACCCATTTGGGTCGGCCCATAAATGGGTCAGTCGGCCCACGATTTGGCCCATTTGGCCCATTTAGCCCCCAGATATGCATAATTAATATGCAAAATATCTAAAGTTACTAGCGTAATTTATAGCTGTCTCAATTCTTCGCCCTTAGCTATGGCAAATTACAGAATAGATTACGACTTACTTACTCCCGTCTAACTTAGAAATATATAACTCTGTGTTGATGATTGAGTGTATCCTTCTGCTCTAAGTGTTAGTTTTTTGACATCTGGATGGATATTATTTATATCATTTTTTTTGTGTAGGGTTTTCAGTGTTATATAGCGGAGAATAGTCTAATTTATTTATAAAAGCCTTTTATTTCATAATCCTGGCGCAGGGAGTAGGTTAAATTCATTTTAAGGTACACGCAGAAGAGTGAGAAAAAAGTTGTAGATTCGATAAAAACCGGGGGGACGCCTTTACTCGAATTTCGAAGGCTAGTGGGCCGGCCTATAGGCCGGCCTATTAGACTAACTAATAAGAGATCGTTAAATATAGGGCTAGGAGATTAATTAGCTAATTATCGCGAAAGATATCAGACGCGTTATCTCGGGCTGTCTATATAGACTATATCTAGTATACTGCATTATCGTAAGTACTTAGGCTATCTGAAGACTGTAGTTTAACTGAAATATAGGGTTTACTCTCTCCTCTCTTATAGTGAACTATGATCTCTCTTTCATTTAGGATTATTAAGCTCTCTTACTAACTCTTATTATATCTTAACTATCAGATATCTACTCAGTACCCCTTTCGGACAGTGGCGAG
Source organism: Penicillium subrubescens (assembly GCF_028828155.1). NCBI lineage: Eukaryota > Fungi > Ascomycota > Eurotiomycetes > Eurotiales > Aspergillaceae > Penicillium > Penicillium subrubescens. The sequence goes on from NW_026643156.1 coordinate 165,238, forward strand.
CTTGATGATTCGTCCTATCTTTTTTCCGAAAGTATCGCGCCCGAGCACTCTATAAGCCAAATAACTCCCCTTCCTCCGCCTCTTTCTGTTCCCCTATCTCTCAAGCGCTCTACAGATCCAGCGCAAACCTACGTTATATACGAAGATATAAATAAAGAACAATTCGTCGATTAGTGGATTCAGACACAGAGCGGGCACTCTGAGCATCAATCTACTTTCTAGGATCGAAAGGGCCAGCGGGCAGGTATATAGGCTAACTTCGAATAGGTTACCTATTTTGTTACTAGGCAACCTAAGGTGATATACAAGCACTACGGAGCTATTTTGAATCATCCGAACTCTATAGTCTATACCAAAGCAGGGACAGCAGGGAAACAAGGAACGACTGCCCTACGAAGACACCTAGAACAGGTAATATACAAAACAAAGGGCCACTTAAGCATCCGGCACCTACTACAGAAGCAGGCGAGTCCCTAGATCAATAGTTCTTAAATAGAAGCTAACTTTCCTGCTTATTAGGCAAAAACCGCACCAGAACCATTTAGTGAGACTCGTTAGGAACACTAACTAATCTCTACAATTACTACCCTACAGCTTCCCTTTACGACTGTCGAATATCCTGAATTTCTCAAGCTTCTACAACTAGCCCAGAAAGCGCTAACCGCTATAAGCCTTCCCTCTCGAAGAACCTTACAACGTCGAATTCAAACAAAAGCACAAGATCAGCAGAAAGAGATACTTCGGAAGCTCCCGCCAAAGGCAAAGCTCTTAATAAGCTTAGATTGTTAGACTTCCCTCTTCTAACAGGCCTTTATAGCAGTGTCTGGTTATTTTATTGACGCTGATTAGGAATATCGGGAGGTTTTGCTAGGCTTTAAGCCTCTTACTAGTGTTTATACTAGGGCTTATTTAAGCACAGTAGTACTAAATCTGCTCGAAAAGTATAAGATTAAAGGGCGAGTATTAGCCGTTACAACCGACAATACGTCTAATAATTCGACTCTTATCTTATCTCTGTAAGACTCTCTCCAATCTCAGGGCCTAGGCTCTGATACTTAGCTTATCCGAGTACTATACCTCGCCTATATAATCTAGTTAAGCCTAAAGCAGCTCCTTAGTCAACTAAAAGCTAACCTAGTGAATAAGAATATCGACACAGTCTGGTCTGAAGAGTATACGAAAATAGCTCGCTAAACAGCAAGGGAGTATAGTATAGCAAACACATTAAAAAAGGTTTAATCTTATTACTATTCTTTCTACCTATCGAATAAATACTAATTACACAATCTCTTACTAAGATCCGAAACCTCGCTATCTTTATCAATACAAGCCCTCAGCGCCGCGAATCCTTCCAAAACCTCTAGTTAAATACACCTTTCTTCCTAATTCAGGACGTACAGACACGCTGGAATTCGATATTCTTTATACTCCGCCGGGCTAAGAAGCTACAACCTATCTTTGATACGTTCTGCTCTGAATTTTATTATACTTATCTTCGGGTTACATCGGATAAGTAACAGCAGATTAATTACCTAATCTGTATCACTCAGCCTTTTTACAAATTCACTACTGCCCTCTCAAAGACTAAAGATATAACGATTTATACTGTTTTCAGTATATATAATCGTCTTTTTGATTATCTAGAGAACCGTATTCGCTAGTTACAACGGAAGAAGATCGGATAGAAACAATAAATGCTTAAGGCTCTAAGATCAGCTGAAAGTAAGCTTAGAGACTACTACACGATAACTGACCTTAAGGGTCTTAGTGATATATATTCAACTAGGACTATTTTAGCGCCGCAGTATAAGCTTAAATTCTTTTAAACCCTAGATTAGCAGGATAATAAAAAAGACTTTGCTGCTTAATACAAATAAAGTCTCAAAGACCGAGTAAAACATTACGAAGATAGTGTTTATAGCTCTCTCTCCCGGGCTAGAGGTATACAAAGCGCGAAGCCTACGAGTAAGATTGATCTACTACTCGCTCGTAATAGTCGGCCTACTGCACTAGTCTCTAAGCTTACTTAGTATCTCAAGAGTAGTAAGTAGTTCTCGTATTATATATTCTTAAACTAAATTCTCTTTCTAATCTTAATTCATTAAGCAGGCACAGTATTAGTACCGCCGCGCGAATACTAGAGAGATCATAAGCACAGATTTCTAGTACTCGCAGCTCTCGCTCGAGATACCCTTTCTGTCCTAGCCACAGGCGCAGGCGTAGAGCGTCTCTTTAACTCTGCGCGCGATATCTGCCACTATCGTCGTGGCTCACTACAATCGAGTACTATCCAGGATCTAATACTTCTTATATATAGTATTCGGTTTAATCTAGAAGAGGAGCAGCTTGCTTTCGTTCGAGAGTACGCAAGTGAGTCTGAGAGAGAGCTCTAACAAGAAGAGATAGATAAGCGTACGCAAGAGGATATTATAGAGATTAGTAACAATAAGGAGGGCCCTTCGTAATATAATTCGAAGAGGCGAAGGAGTATTGAGCCTGTGGAAGAGCTTACGGACGAGCCTGAGGAGGAGCCTACGCATAAAGGAGAGCCTGATTTGCCTGAGCAAAACACACAGCGCGTTTCAGGAAGAGTTCGAAAGCGTTCAAGGTTGTTAGATAGATATAAGATATAGTTTATTTCTGTAGTAATATTAAAACACCCCCTTTCAACTGAAGTATACTTAATCTTGTTACGGTAGCATTACAGCCAATAGTTCGCGTAAATTGCATAAGCTATGAAAGCCATATGCACACTGATTTTTGCCCTAAAATGGGTCAAATGGGCCAAATGGGCCGGCCCACGAATGGGCAGGAAATCGATTTTTCGGCCCATGGGCCTAAATGGGTTGACCCATTTGGGCCGGCCCATGGGTTCTGCCCAGGTCTAGACGTGACCCTAGGGATTAGGGACGACTTTTGTGATTGAGCCAGTAATACGTGACTGACATTCTTTAGAGGAACCTGTATTGAAAGTGAACTTAATCTTCCAGCTCATGGAGCTTTCAAAATATGTTTTTAGGGGAGCAGCTTATTTATTCGTAGGTTATCAACTTTCAGCCCAGATAAGTTTGAGTAATGAAGGCTCGGGAGATAACTAGCCGAGGGTGGATGATTACGTGATCTGTGCGTGCTTACGCACTAAGGCGCTAAACCCCACATATTTAGGGGTTTCAGCCAGGTGGCGCAATGTTACGCGGGCTTGATTTGTACATACACAGTGGATGCCCTATATAGTAATGGTATTGTCCTGTCACTCTGAAATGCACTAACGTAATTTCTGGCCGATCTGAACACTAGGTAGGCCGTCCTAGCCACCCCAAAAGACCATACTAAGTGCGATAAATTCTACCTTCATATTTTTACAGCCACGTTCATTCAAGATGATGTGCTAAACATATGTGATCTAGAGAACATTTCAAACTACTAGTATAGTGTGGGAAGATAACCTTAAGTATCAACAGACATATCTACATTTATGAAGATATACTTACTCTATAATCAAATTAGAGTAGATATCGCCAAAACCCAACTTTGGGTTAAAGGTTCGGACCCAAACCCAAACTCACAATAGGCCTGGGTTGGGTCGGGTTTAGGTTATTTTGGGTTGTGGCGATGTTTATTTCCTGCTGCGCGTATTAGGAAAGCGGTATATACTAGCGTAGGCGGTAGGAAAGTAGGTCCTTGGGTGTTGTTGAAACATTTGCGTAGTCACTGTGTATATCTTGATGTCACAAAAATGTAATAATTACGCGGTATTTTAAGGTAAAGTGTTAAATGAATACTCTGAAAGGGTTAATCTGTACTCCGTAGACATTCTATTACTCTGCCTAGAAAAACGGAGGACCTGCAATTTTAATCGGGGGAAGGAAGACTTAGTGGTTAAAATATAGCATTAAGTATAGCGTTTCGGGGTGGCCGGCTCGCTTTTGTGGCCAGTTCGCCTGTGAATTACATTATGTATAGCAGCTAGTTAGGTAATGATAATATATTGTAATCAAAAAGCATGTCTGCCATCGGACTTCCAGAACTATCCCGAGGCGCAAAACTCACCTTAGTTGGAAAGATACACCGGCACATTCACAGAGTACCCTGTACCAAGTCATTTGCGCAAAGTAGTGGATGTAACTGTCTTATCAAGCTCAATCAGCAACCAGTTGAGAGGGATGAAACTTCAGAGGGCCGAAGCCATCACACGTGACTTGCCCCGAATTTCTTAGAAAAGTTCGCGGAAGAGAATAGGACACAGACTACATTCTTAATCTCAATTGCTTGGCGCAGACGTCCACGAATGCAGGATTCGGCATCATAGGCCATTAATTGCGCGAAGTTCTCCCATTGATGTTCAATTCCCTGAACAATAACGGATCTGCTTGAGACAGTCCCGTCGGAGTATAATCCGTCAGCTCTTGGACAACTCTGGGCAGGAGTCTGGGTAGGAGCGTCCGGAAATCTATCATTTGTAAAATTGGGAACCCGTATCGTGTGGAGTCGAGCAGAGATTTTAATTCCGGGCAAAATTCTGGCGTATAAAATGGAGCTCTTACTTCATTCACATTGCGGGACAAATTGCTCTTGCGTGGACGGGGCCTTGCGGGGGCCTTGTACTTCTCAATCACCTGACGGGTACGATAAATGGATACAATTTAGATAGAAATAAGGCCACACAAGATTTTCAACTGCTTTGGAACACTTTCTGTTATTGCGAAAGTATCCCAGGAGGCATTCTTCTCCCGTCGGCATGGTCCTAGGCTTATACGGAGTACTCGAAACAGAATATTAATGCCTTAACGAAGTACAGTATGTCCCTCCCTAGCAATTGTCTTGTCGAAATGCTTGAAAAAGTTGTATAGAAAACTAAGGAGGCCTGGTGAATCCTGTTTTTGGTACCCCAGAAGCATTTTCAAATTACGCCGAGCTACGGAGTAGTCGTTGATTAGTAGGTATTCGTCTTCCGTAGCAAACCCCCCCCCAAGTTCCTAGAATTCGCTGTTTCCGTCCGTAAAAGGAAGGTAACACTGCGACAACACTAGCGTGGCGCCACTGGTGAGCTTAGTTCGGCTTGCGTGATAAGAGAACTAAAAGTTGTGGCATAGGTCTTGGTGTGAAAACCTTGGGAATGGCGGATAACGGGGAAATGACAACTACCGTATAAGGTTAGCGGCTCCATAAACCTTCCTTATGCTCGGCTACAATACCACATCTCGGCCCTAGTTTGTGCATCAAGCGCAGGACCAAGCGCCAATTTTGGGGAAGACCTTTGGAACACCGACGGGTCGGCCGCATAAGATGGGATGTGTATGGGACTCTATTGCGTGCTGCATGAACTAAAATATTCTAGATTGTTTTACAGTGTACAACGGTGTAAACAGATTACGTTAATCATCATTGCCAAGCGCCGAGCAGTGGCGTCGCAATTCCCTATGATAGTACCTAAATTTAATGCCTACCTTGATATTTTCGAACACTTATGAGAACCAACTTGAAAATGAAAGGGAATTCTCGTGAGGGTCTTCATTGAGCGATCGAAATGTCAGATCGTGAGTGTTTAGTCCAGTCAAGACTCTAGATAACTCTGAAAATAATTAGACGATGCCGATTCTCTTGAGCTTTACCTCCTCTTATCTTTCAAGGTTGCTACCGAGCTTCGTGCGGGCGTGTTATCAAAGAACGGGCGTCAGCCACTGTCTTTGCAGAAATTAGCTCATCCAGGTATCGGATGGCATCACAAGTCATCTGGCCGCATGGACTCCAGAGGATCCCTTTTAAATAGGACGGCGATATGTGTAAGTCTGCCTTAGCCTTCACCTTGTATGGGCCAGCGCCTGGGCAGACTTCTTGAAGCTTGAAAGGCGAATCCCAGACACCATGTCACCTATCGTCCCTGAAACCCATTTGGAGAAAGATGGTATCTCCGGTTCCTCCCAAGAGGTTCTCGATGAGAAGGGGACTGTTTCCGTCACCCCGGGGAAGCACGAGACAAAACTCACGACCGACAATTATGGAGTCGAGGCTGATCGTGAGAGCGCAAATATCGTGATTGTCACCGGTGCAGATGCAGCGGCTCATCTGCTGCCGATGCGCGATGACTTTGACAAGGCTTTGACCTTCCGCAGCATCTTCTTGGCCTCTGGCTTGTCGTGTTTCCAAGCAGTGATGTACCAGATATATATGGTAAGAAGCTAATCATTTGTCATACTCGTGCTTTCAATGGCAATTCTAATGCCTATATGATTGATATAGTTCAAGCCGACTGCGATTACCATTCAGGGCACATTCATTGTCCTGATCGCCTACTTTCTTGGTAACGCATGGGCTAAGGTCTTGCCGCGTGGTGACCGGTTCGAGACACGGTGGAGAGCACGAGGTGGCCAGGGAAAGCTTCCCTGGTGGATCACTGCACTGAAATTTATCAATCATGGACCCTGGACTCTAAAAGAGCATGCGATCTGTTCTATTACAGCCACATCCGCCTCTAATGCTGCGGACGCTGTTAAAGTATTCGCCGCTCAAGATCTCTTCTACAGTTTGCCGTTGAGACCAGCCACAGTCATCTTGAGCACCATCTCTATTGGTATGTTTGGCTACGGTCTTGCGGGATTAATGCGGCCAATCGCTGTTTGGCACACTGAAGCTGTCTACTGGAGTACCTTGCCCACCGTGAAAAGTCTCCAGGCACTTCACTGGCAAGAGGTGAAGAAATCGAAGCCACTCCGATACTTCTGGTATGCCTTCACGGGTATGGCGCTTTATGAGATCATTCCAGCCTACATCTTTCCTTGGCTAAACTCGGTCTCGATCCCGGTATGTGACGTCCTGAAATGTGATCGGTGGATCTAAATCCAAACGTTGACATATTGTCGTCTAGTGCTTAGCAGCGCAAAAAGCGAGCGGTAACACTGGTAAAGTTCTCACTAACCTATTTGGCGGAGCGACCAATAACGAGGGATTGGGCCTTTTCTCTCTCAGCTTCGACTGGCAATACGTATGTCTGCGCGCTCCGAATGAATAGAAATGCTAACAGATTTAGATCACCTCCTTCCAAACGTCGCTCCCTCTGAAATTACAGACCCATCAGGCTGTAGGATTCGGTGCCTGCTTTATTATTATGATTGCTATCTACTACGGCAACGGCTGGAATTCGAAATCACTTCCTTTTATGTCGACGAAACTGCTTACAGCAGAGGGTAAGAAATACCCTACCACAAAAGTTTTTCCTGGCGGTATACTTGACAAAGATCTTCTTGCCAAATACGGCACGCCAAAACTTGCTGGAACATTTGCCTACGCCATGTTTATGGCTAATGCCGCTGTAAGTGATGATGCCTGTCTCTTAGAGATACATCCTCTTAGAGATACATTGAATTAATTTCTTTCCTAGATCGGTGCACTCATCGCCCATTGCGTTCTCTTTTGGGGGAAAGACATCCGAAGGGCATACAAAAGCGCTAAAGAAGGTCGATATGACGATCTGCACCATGAGCATATGGCTAAGCACTACAAGGAGGCACCGTGGTGGTGGTATGCTGTGATCCTTTTCGTCAGTTTCATTCTCGGTCTTATCGTCGTCCTGAAAGAGAAAATCACTCTTCCGGCTTGGGCCTATGTCGTGGCCTTGATGGTGGGGATCATTATCGCACCATTTGTGAGTTCATTATCACCCAATGAATAACTCTTTAGGATGTAGAACTTGAAACTGATGGATGATGTTTACAACAGAGCACTATTCTCTACTCGCGGTATGGCAACGGTATTGCGACCAACAACCTATCGAAGATGATCGCAGGCTTCGTTATTCCAGGCCGCCCGATAGGAAACATGTACTTTGCTGCATGGTCGCACAATGTTATTAGTAACACAGTGAACCTCTCTAACGACCTGAAAATGGGCGAATACCGTTAGTATACGATCGCCCTTCTGGATCTTTTCTTGAATCTAGGCAATTTACTGACTTTGTATCTAAATAGTCAAGATTCCTCCCCGTGTTATGCTATTAACACAAATGTGGGGCACTATCCTCGGTGGATTCATCAACTACGTCGTCATGATTTCTATTGTGGCTGGTAACCGAGAAGTCCTCGCTGACAGCAATGGAACCTCTTCTTGGAGCGGTGCCACGATGCAGGCATACAACACCAACGCAACTTCATGGGCCCTATCTTCATATCTCTACAAGTACGGCGCACAGTACTGGGTGGTTCCTCTCGGTCTCGTCATTGGAGCGGCGGCTGTCATAGTTCACCGGATCTTTTACCAGGTAAGAACACATGTAATTTGCTATGTACTCTGGAAAGCTAACAAGCATTTTAGTTTATCCCTAAGATCGGGCGCTTCGATCTTTCTGAGCTCAACTTGCCTCAGTTCATTCAGTATGCTGGCTATATCCCGTACAACCAGAGTCAGACTTGTGTGATCTTCAGTTGGATCCTCGCTGGATTCTATGTTCAGTACTACTTGCGCAACTACCGTCCTCGCATCTTCAAGGATTATTCATACTTGGTGACGGGTGCTTTCGATGGGGCCAGTCTGACAGTTCTCTTCATTCTCTCTTTTGCTGTTTTCGGCGCTGGTGGAACTTCATATCCGTTCCCGACGTGGTGGGGCAATAATGCGGATGGCAACTATGACTGGTGTCCTACAGCTTAGGCCCGTCCCGGGGTTGGGGGAAGGGGAAATCGAGTTACCCCTAAGTTGGTTGAATGTTGAAATTTTTTGATCGCGTCTTTTGGGTCTTTTCATATTATAGCTTGATCTATTCAAATACAACATAATATTCTAGGGTAGTCACGTGGAAATCCCTTGTTCTAAAGGTTGAGGTTAAGCCTAAATTTTTTTTGATGGGGCGTGGTCAGTGTCTAGGCCCGGGAAACATACGCGCCCTGGAGGGATAAAACTTAATGCTCAAGTCAATTAGCCCAAGTGTACCTAGATTCGAAGATAGCTTGTCTTAACGTACTCTTCGTTATCTCACCAACTGGTCGAATGTTCTCTCTCTAGAGTGCGCTTTTTGCTGTGTCCCAGAGAGGTACTGTTTGTATTCAAGTTAACATCGACTATATATATATTATTAGTAGTCAGAATATCCTACCTCCTCCAAAGACCATAATAAATGGACATTTTCATCCGGGTTTTCAACATGGCAACTATTCGCAAATAATCTCATTAACCCCTTTGATCTCCGTCAACCTCATAGAACCCGAGGCAAATCGGGCCATTGACGCAGCCACTTCCTTATCGTGTGCTTCATTTCCTCCCTTGTCGTAGCCTCGAATAGACAAATATTCCAGGCTATCTGACAGCCAGTGGATTAACCTGACACTTTCTCTTTTTGCATCATCGATCTCGACGCCTTGGGCGAAGTAAATCAACAGTCCAATTCCGATACTCAGTTGTTTCAATGCCACAAATTCTTTCAGTGACGCATCGTAGTTGCAAGTCGATGTGAAGTATCGGTGCATCCTGAGCTCGGGGTCTCTTCATCGAGTTTATCGGGTTCGTATAAGTCAAAATCAAATTCACCAGGGCCTCCATATTCATTCCAGTCGATGGAAAAGGAGTATTGAGACGTCGCTCCACCAGGGTATGTCGAAGTGAATTCTTCAGTATCGATATCGAGAATTTGTCGTTTTTTTTGGGTGCTGATAGCCCTTTGAGGAAGGCTTTTGGATTGAACATGGAAAATCCCCTATCAAGACTTGCCCTTCCTCCAGTGGTGTATTGTAGTTCGGTTATGGTTTTGCATGATACTATCACGCATAAGAGACAGCTCGAGCCCGGAGCGGAGTTGTTGATTCTGATTTTGCTGATGTTTGATTGCGTGCTCGCATGTCTGCTTCCCGTTGTCCTCGTCTGACTCAAGCATATCGATACCAAATGACTCGATGGATGGGAGTTTGTTGAAGAGCTCGAGGCAAGCAATCAAATATGGTTGCATATAGAACCGCCCATCAATGAAAAAACGATCTCCTCGATTGATCAAATAGACGGCGCAGTTTCTGAAGGAAGCGAGTTCCCTCTGGGCGGGAATTGGCATATCGGAAAACTTGAACGAGCGGAATATCTTTGGCCCATTCTTCCTCTTCCTCAAAATCAATGTAGTGATGGAAAGGCTGTGTCATTGCCATCCTCTCAAGATTTGGTGACATGGACACGATAATGGCGGCAATAGCTTGTGTGATGTGGGTGGGTGTAATGCCAAATCTCCTAGATGCTAGAGGTCAGATTTCTGTACAGAAAATCTCCCGATGGCAATGCCCAAGAAAACCTCTTACCAGACCCTACAACTATCAGCAATATTGTAGCCCAAATCATGATCTAATTTGGTTTGCATAAGCATTTGATGATCTTCACTTCCTTGTCACCCTGAAAGCCCGCATTTCGTACCGCCCGTCTAAGAAGATGCATATCATCCGCGCTTAAATTGCGTTGATGTTGTAGTTCAGGGTAGTCATCACTATTACTAGGCGTGTACACATACTCAATCTACTTCACGAAGTGGCCAAAACTGGGACCAGATAGTTCGGACCCGTGGCAATCGGAAAAGGAGCGTAGCACAGTATTGAATGGTAGGTTGGAAAACCTTTGATATAACCCTGACGTTCGACAATGTAAGGGTTTCATGACAGAGCCCAGTGCCATGGGGCGCAAGGTGAACAGCATGACGACAATGCAAAGCACAGACAGTATAAATTTCATTTTTTGAGACATGGATGATGTTTTCCATATGGGAAGATTATCAAACTTCGCATGTTTAAGAAGATTCTCTCCCTTTTAAGGCTTCTCATGTTGGTCTAGCCGGAGTCGGGCTAGAACAGGATCAGTATTTAGACGGGTAGTATGTAGGAAGCTGCTGCGTCCTGGTACACCCGTGGTCTGGTAACAGGGTCCATTTCACACCAAAACCCAACATAAAGAAGTATTACCTAATTGATCAAAAAAATCTAATAACATAGCGTATAGTATCTTACGTTGTTCTTTTCCTTTGTGCTTCAGAGCCTTATAGACTCTGTTCTGTTCCCTTCTGCTTCTTCTTCCTTTTCCTAGTGGTCTTCGTCTTCCTGGTCTAGATAGACCAATTTGGCTCAGTCTCCCTCTTCTCTCTTCGCTTCCTGTGCCAGCAGTGCCGTGGGCGCTGTCAATATACGACCGTAAAAATTGAGTCGTTCGATAGAATAACTATAAAAGAAAACTTTATTAGAAAATAAAAAAATATATTCATCTATCTCTCTATTAAGCTCAATGCCTAAATCACTTAAGTTAGTGATATGATCAAAAACAACAACTTCAGCGCCGAATTGAACTTTTGAAATATCTCAGGAACCACGCCAGTTGGCAACTTCTCGTAAACGGCAAATTCAATCTAACTCCCTGCGCTACATTTTGACACCGGTCTCGAGCTTCCTCGACCGATATTGCGATGTTGCGCGCGTCAAAGGGCGTGGGGCCGGTCCCGCTAGGGGCTTCCGGAGGCCCATTGAAAAATCTGCTATCGAACAGAGAGCGCGTATTGAACGCCAACCACGCTGCACACGACCTTCTGAAAGAGCTTGGAAGGGGTCAGAATGCAACTAGACCAGCCCCAAAGGTCGTCAACTTCCTCCGCCAGGTGGAAGACCTGACGAAGGACCTCCTGTCGACGCCCCTGACCGACTGGCAGCAGGAGCTCGAAGCCCTGCGCAGAGACCTGAAGCAAGAGATCCAGGCTGTTAAAGCAGCGGTAGAACCCCTAGCAAGACAGACTATTAGGTCTTTTGCCGAAGCAGCAGCTAGGGCACTAGGGCCAGCGCACTATCAATCCTCTTATAGCTTATCGAGCAGCTTACTAACGCGCCCGGCGGAGGTGGCACGTGACCGCGAAGTGGTAGTCTGCCTTAGTGACCGCTTATAGGTTAGCGCTTTCCGCTGTCTAACGAGCGCAGAGCTTACGAAACGTGCTAACTAGGCCCGAGCGAAGGCGGCCAAAACAACAGATACGCTAGCCCTAGCGTCAGTGATAATCCTTACGTCGCGTTAGCTGAAATCGGGTGATCTCCGCTTCACTATGCGCGATGCGAGAGAGGCCGAGGTTATAAGGGTTCACTAAGAAAAGTGGGCGATGGGCCTCTGCAAAACAGCGTTCGTCTATATACTAACGTAGGGAAATATCGTACACAACGTTAATGTACGCTCCCTCGGTATTAACAAGGCCTCGGACGATCTCTAAGGCGTCTAAGTTAAGGTAGTTAAGGACCTATTAGCGAGCAATGTGTATAATTAGGGCGAGGGAACAGGTATCACTAAGATTAGCTAGCTTCGGATCCTAGCTAGGAAAAGCGGCTCGTTAGTCGTCGAATTCACCTCTCTAGTGCCGGCTAATATAGCGATTGATAAGGGGGTCCTCTAGGACTGTGATAACCTGGCGGCTGAAGTCTATAATAGATTAGCTTATGTGCAGCAGTGCTTCAACTGTTAATAATACGGATATATAGGAACTACCTATACCAACACCGCTAAGTGCGTATACTGTGCGGAGGGCTATTAGTTTCGGGATTGCCCTTCGAAGGACGCACAAGGAAGTATACCGAAGTGTACTAACTGCGAGGGTACACACGCTACGTAGAGTAAGGAGTGTAAGGCCCGCTAGCGGGAGATTAAGCGTATTACGGAGCTATCGAGACACCGTAGAAGATACTACTACGTCCCGGCACCGTATAGTATTAACTAGCTGCTAGTATCCTTATATCCTTCCTCCGCTAGCTCGTAAGGAACACGAAAGGACTTATCATCGAGCGAAGAGCTTACTAGTGGCGTCGAGAGTAGCGGTCTTACGCTAGCTGTACGCCCTAGTAACGGGGGTAAGGGCACTAGCCCTACAACTATAAGTCGAACAGGAAATAGCCTATAAGCTAGTCAGTATACACTAAATAAGGGAGCTAAAACGATAATAATAGCGTTATCTAGTAGAGGGCGAGGGAGACTACGAAAGACCTAAGACGGGCCGCAACCGATGGAGACGGGCGCAGATAAAACCTTACCGGTAGAGGGCCGCTCCTAGGAGTAACCGATCGTCCTCGACTAACCGATATTCCAATTTTCGACCGAACTAAGCGCGTTTTAATTCTCTGCAGAAAGCACCTTTGCCCTATTACTAGCCGATACAATTAACTTCTAACTAGAAGGGTCTAGCTCGTAGACGACTAGTACCTAGTTAAGGGCGGAAAAGGCTAGGGCCTGCACCGCGAAGGCACGCGAGGCTAGGGCAAGGAAGGCTGCTGAAAGAAAGACTAGCAATAACACTGATAGCACAAGGAAGTCGGTACGTATAACAGAGCTAGCGGAGGAGGCGAATCAGGAACGGCTCGAATCAGAACTTAGCTCCGAGCTAGATAAGGTTAATGTGAAGGGCTGAAGCAAGACTTAGATTCAATCTAACTAGGCCAACATGCTGTTTACAAAAAGCTTAAGGAGGGGAAGTTTATCCCGCGCGTTCTCCACGTCAATACGCCAAGGTCTCGTGATACACGTGACCTATATCGGGCACTGGCCCGTGACAATACCCCCCTCCCAGCCTCAATCTCGTTAGGGGCACGACGATATGGGCTTCGGTGCCGATTTGCTGGCGAATCACATCCGAAACGGTGCCGTGCTGCGCTTCAAAGGCATCCAAGGCGCTGCAATCCTGCACTGAGTCTAGCCTTTCCCACGTCTGTTCTGCCCATCCTCTCCATTTCACTAACGCCTCGTCACGATATCCTCGCCCAATCTTCCTCCTTCGTACGGCTAGGATTTGCTCTACGTCGTATTCCTCTTCTCCGTTAACTAGTAGTGGTGGTGGTTGTGAATCGTCTACTAACTGAGATGGGAATGGGTCCGTTGCTGCTGGGCGAACTAACTCAATATGGAACACTGGGTGTATACCAGTAGGCACATCAAGTCGGACTGTGAACGGCGACGGGACGTCTACTACTCGGTATCGAGTATGTAGCCAATCTAACTTCTTTGACGGTCGCTGTGTGCGTACGTTCCGCAGATTTAGCTAAACCCAGTTATCCTTTTTGTAGATAGGCGCTGCCTGTCGACGTCGGTTCGCTTGCTCTTCTTGAAGGGCCTGCGCGGAAGCAATAGCGGCCTGGGACCAATCGGTAGCTTCTCGTAGGCGATTCACGAACGTTTCGCCTGCCTTTCGTGGTGGGGTCAGGGCGTCTTGTAGTTGCCCTGCTTCGTCAATGCCAATCGGATCAACATGGTAACCGTGGGTGAAGAAGAATGGCGAGATTCCTGTTGAAGCGGCATCACGATTATTGATTGCTACGGCGACTATTGGTAGTAGATCCTTCCAGTTATCCTGTGCGTATGTAGTGAACACGCGTAGAATTCGTTCGATCTCCTGATTGGCACGCTCTGTTGCACCGTCGGTCTGGGGATGGAAAGCAGTGGATAATCGGCGTTGAATCGATAGCCTTTCGTATACTCTTTCCCAGAAGGAACTCACAAATTGCGGGCCGCGGTCGCTCACAATCGCTAGTGGCACCCTATGATGCATATAGAAGTGTGTGAGGAACACCTCTGCTACATCCTCTGCTGTTGTATTCTTCATTCCGATCAGAATCACGCTCTTTGTCAACCGATCTGTTATCACCATACAGTTCGTTGCTCCCGTGGGTCCGGAGGGTGGTAGCCCGGTGATAAAGTCAACGGATATTTCAGCCCAGATTCGCTGGGGGATTGGTAGCGGTTTCAGTAACCCATGTTTCGTGTCTCGCCATACTGAGCTCCGTCCGCACACTGTACAGTTCCGGAGGAAACGTCGTACGTCTTTCGCCGCTCCTGGCCAGAAGAACCGTCGAGAAAGTATCGAATAGGTAGCGTCTCGCCCAGGATGCGCCGTAACGTGTGAATCGTGGATCTTCTGTATAATTCCTGTGCGTAGAACCTCGTTGTCTGGAATCCAGAGTCGCTGTCTGAAGTGAAGCACCCCTCGATCATCTAAATGGCACTCCGATAGGCTGGTCTTAATGTTCGTTTCGGCAGCGATTCGGCGCTCTCCCGTTAGCAAAGCGTTGGAGATTCGTTGGTAGATCGAGTCAGACGCCCTTGCCTTTTTCTATTCTGTCTGAAGTTCCGGTTCATCAAAGAGGGGGATATCTCTTTCGAAATCGATCTCCTCACTAGGTTAGCTGTCGGCTGATTGAAGTTTTAGCCGACCCGTTTTGATCTTGACCCTTTTAAGTAGGATTCGGAAGCGATTCGACAGCCTTTCGTCAGTGATACTCTTAGGCATATCCTGACTCCGTCGTGATAGTGCATCCGGCCTTACTGCAAGCTTGCCAGGGCGATAACGGAGGTCAAAGTCGAACTCTGTTAAGAGGTCTGCCTATCGCATCTGCCGTTCGTTGAGATGTTGTGCTTTTCCGAAGTATCGAAGGTTTTTATGGTCCGTTACGATAGTGAATCGAGGCACCATTTTTAGCTTAGGTCTCTATTCGCGCAGAGCACGTATAATCGCTAGAAGCTCCTTATCGTGGATCTCGTAGTTTGATTCTGCTAGGGATAGCTTCTGAGATAGGTAGGCGCATGGCCGTAGCTGCCCGTCGGGTCTATATTGCGATAGAACCGCACTAGTTGCCTAGCCGGAGGCATTAGTTTCTACGACTGTTTGACGATCCTCTTCGAAATGTGCTAGGATTGGTGCGTTTATAAAGAGCTCTTTTAGTTCCGTGAAGGCCTGTTGGCAATCGTCGTCCTATTTGAATATAGCGTCTTTCTTTATTAGCTGTGTTAAGGGTGCCGAAAGGTCGGCGAATCGTGGTATAAATGGCCGGTAGAAGTTCGCAAACCCAATAAAGCTTCGTATATCCCGTATAGACTTCGGTCTCTCCTATGCCCTAATAGCTTCCACCTTCTTTAGATTGACGTAAATCCCCTTTCTAGCCTCGACGATAAAGCCGAGGTACTTCACTGAGTCCTGTTCGAATTCCGATTTCGCAATGTCACATTAAAGGCCAGCGTCTATTAGTTTCTGCAGGACTTCGCCGACCTTTCGGCAATAATCCGCTAGCGTCCCGTTAGTGTAGATAATTATATCGTCAACGTAGGCCGACACGAAGTCATCTAAGTACTCCCGCAGAGTCTGATTGATATACCTCTGGAACGTTGCTGGTGCGCCAGTCAATCCGAACGGGGTTACGTTCCACTCGTAGAGCCCGTATCGCGTCCGAAATACAGTCTTCCATTCTTCTCTAGGGTGGATACGGATCTTATAGAAGGCTGCGATAATATCGAGCTTTGTGAACCAGCGAGCGTGGCCTATATTCCGTAGCGTCTCTCGAATCAGTGGTAGGGGGTAGCGATTCTTTACTGTTCGTTCGTTTAACCCCCGATAGTCAACACAGAATCGTACGCCGCCGCCTGGCTTCCTAACTAGCAAGATCGGTGCTGCCGCAGGCGATTGGCTTACACGTATGAAGTTCTTCCTAAGCAGGTCTGTTAAGGTCTTTCGTAGGTAAAGAAGCTCTTCCTTGTTTATGCCGTAGAGAGGGCCATATGGCGGTGGCTCTTCGATACCGTTTCGATCGCGTTTCAGAGGGATTTTATGATCGATTCCTGGCCGGTGTGGAGGCAGCTGATCAGCTAACTGTTGGCTAAAAGCGGCAAGCCATTGCTAGTAGTGTTTCGGTAGTTTGTCCTTTAGATCGAGGTACTTCTTTGGTCGTAATACCTTCTCGATATCGTCTAACGAAACCCTACCGATCTGCAAACGATTTGCATCCGATACGCTCCGTACAAGCTGTTGGATAGAAGAAGCTTCTGTCTGTGCCACGCGTAGCGCCTTCACTCCAGGGGGCCCGATAGTGCGATCCGCGCGGTTCCAACATCTTGTCCGCTCCCCAGACTTTATGAAGATATCTAGGTATCCTTTCCGTGCTGAATATCGTCCGTTCACGTCGTGTAGCCATAGGTCCCCAAGTATCATACTGTCGCTTTGGGGTCCGATGATATACGCAAACACGCGGCCTTGTTGCTGGCCGTGGACGTCGAGGTCGAAATGGGTAATGTGGGTGATTCGGTACTGATCCGGCACCACCCCGTCAAGGACTCGTGGCTGTATCTCAATGCGCGGGAGGTCGAGCGACTGGACTAGAGACTCGTTTACCGTTACATAGCAGCGGCAGCCGCTATCGACGAGAGCTTGTGTAAATTGGATTCTATTCACTCTAGCATCGACTATAAACGGTAATGTCTCACGTTCCAGTAGCTTCTCGACCCCCCTTTTGCTCCTGCTCGCGACTTAGAACAGGAGCTACTCTTTTCCCGATTCATCCTCAGTAGTCACACTCTCGTCGTCAGAAGCCGTTATTACTAAATCTAAGTCACTTGCAGGCTTCGACTTCTTCACTTTGACCGTGCGCTCCTTTCCCTTCTTGCTCGAGGTAGTAGCGATACGTGTACCATTCGGCCGTTGTGCCGGTAGGAGCGCGCACCTCGCGATAAGGTATCCAGATTTTCCACATCGTAGGCATTTCCCTTCAGCACGTCGCCGATCTATCTCGTCCTGACTAACCCATTAAGCTTGTCTCGGCGTTCCGCTTTCGGGTCGGCGGTGTTTCGTGTGTAGTTCGGCACGGGTTACCGACACAGTCGGTGTCCAATCCATTTCATCGCTATTTTGTCTAGGCGAGCGCGGACGACGTGTTCGTTCCTCTTTGTTGATATTAAGGGCATCCATATCTGAGCTGATCTCGTGAAGCCGGGAGATCAGGTCCGCCGAGGTAGCAGGGATGCCTCGATTCATTAACGCATTCGTCATAGTCTTATTGAGCGCGCTAAGAAGGATCTGCCTTTTTGCCTCGTCGTGCCATTCAAGAGCGTCTGCATCAGCGAATTCCTTTTCTAGTCTAGGAAGGAACCTAGAAAAGCTCATGTCTTCTGGTTGTCGAATCTAGTGGAGTCGTCTTGCTGCGCGTGCTTTGATATTCGGGTCTCCGTAGATATTCTCAAGGTGGCCGAGTAAGGCTTGCGGTTCGCCAGTGTTCCGGCGGAGTTTCACGAAGGTTCCAGTATTCTTCCAGGCGAGCTTCTCTAGTCTAGAGAATACGTACATGAATTGGTCTTGAGGGGAACCGATAGCTTCGCCGTCCACACTAAGCTTGTTCTCCATCGAAATGCGCCAGGTTGGCCAATCGCTCGTGCTTCCACCGAATGGTTTTGGGTCCGGGAGACGTGGTTTCGGTCGGTGAACAATCTCTGTTCGTGGGGGAACCGGCACCGATTCGGTGGCTGATCGTGCAGGTGTCGCCTGCCCTTCGTTCGTCGTGGTTGTCGTTATGGCTAGTGAGGCCTGATGCTCCAGCATTGCCTCGAGGCGACGCATCCGCTCCTCTTGAGCAGCATCTTGCTGGTGACGCCGCTCCCTTTCTTCGTTCTGCATAGCCTGGGTCTGTGCTATCTGCTGTAATAGCGTTTGCGCCCACCCGGGAGGGCTCGTCGATTCCTGGTGCTGCATAGCGCCTAGGGGTTGTGTAGCGTGCCGGTAATGCTTCGGTCGCTTTTCGTCCAATGTTCCAGTGTGCCTAGGAATTGAGATCTTCTAGGGCTTTCTAATCCGTCTCGAGCGCTGAGAGATCTATGCGCGAGGATTCCGTTCCGATATGTGTTCGTCACTGAATCGCTTGGGATTCAGGGGTGTTTCCAATGAGTGCCTAGGTCGCTTTCCTAGGGCTTTTCCAATGACCAATGATACTTCTAGGTGTAGAAGGAAGCTTTTTGTATGTGAAGGGCTGAAGCAAGACTTAGATTCAATCTAACTAGGCCAACATGCTGTTTACAAAAAGCTTAAGGAGGGGAAGTTTATCCCGCGCGTTCTCCACGTCAATACGCCAAGGTCTCGTGATACACGTGACCTATATCGGGCACTGGCCCGTGACAGTTAATATAAGAGACCTAGAACAACAGCTTAGTAACGACCTTGCCTTATCTCTCAATAGACACGAAGAGAACGGGGATAAAGAATACTAACCTTCGCTAGAAAGATTGAAGAGGAAATAGCCTTATAGCGAAGATATCTCTCTTAACATTCGCTTAGCTAGGAGACGTAGGTTCCACAGCAGGAAATCTTCTATATCTCGCCACTAATAAATCGTCACGACCGATAACAATACATACTAAAGGACCTTAAAATATACTAGTACAACGTGTATAGATCGAAGGATATGGTGATGGCACAGTTCCTGCGTGAGGAAGAGGTCGTTAGCGCCGATATTATCGCTATCCAGGAGCCGTAGGAGAATCCCTTTTAGGATAACACCCACTACCCGCTGAAACAGACGTATGAGCTATTGTATCCGGTGGCGAGCGAAACAGGCGGTAGGGCGAGAGTGTGTATGTTCGTTTTAAGGAAGCTAGGTGAATATACTCACCTTGTGCACTCTCGCGACTACTAGGAGGTCTGCGTGAAGACCGAGTTATCTGGAGAGCTTCGAATCGTCAACGTGTATAACGATCAGTAATAACTAGCCCGACAATCGCTTTAGGTTTTGCACCGCCTAGATAGCGGCCTAGCAATCGGAGAAAATGACTATCCTTATAGGCCTTATACTACGTTGTTGTTGGTTAATGAACTTAGCAATCGCTATTTCAATGCCGTTAAGCTCGGCAACGTACACTGTGGATTCCTTACTTATTCTAAGATATCTGTCGGATTTACGCCGTGTGCATAAACCCTGGGGTGTGCTTAGAGGCGCACACAGGTCGATCGAATACCACGATTATGGAAGAGTGACGAGAGTGCAATAGAGGTGGGTCGGCAGCGAACAGGTTGAACAGTGGAGGGTCAACACAGTTAAATCAGAATTGCCTTGAGCTCTATTCGTGAGTGAAAATGGTGTCAAACTTGTTCAATTTAACTAGGGAAACAGGCAGTATTTATAACTTTGGGTACATAGCAGAATGTCAAGAAAAAAGACTGATAAAACTCTCAGAGTAACATGGGGGATACGAGAGTGTTAGGAAACTCGTTGTTCTTTCCATTTGATAAGATAGTTGATATCTTATCATCGTATCGTGTAGTGGTGGATATCCGATTGGTCCGATGTGTATTGCTTATCTACACGCTCAGTGCGGGGTATCGCACATCCACATGTTGACAATATCGCTGTTAAAAGACGCCCTTACGTAGGGCAACGGCTGAAGCGCTAACCTAGCCTTTATACCTACTTCTATCTGTGAAGAATAAGACCGTCGAGGTTCGGTCTAGTACAGCTTGCTAGAGAGATTCTTTCTCGATCTTATCATACGAGGCCCGCGCAGCCTCTACGTCGTGCTCGATAGTGCATAGGATCCGTGCCTCCTATAGCGCTAGAACAAACGCTTTGCGCGATTCCTATATCCCTTGCTGGTTCAAAATACCGTCTCTCTTCTATTTAAGGGCTTCGAGAGGGCTCTATCCCCCCTTTTTGATCTCCCCGGGGGATCGCTGTCGATGTAGATGCTTCGGCTAGGCCTATATAGCACCTGTCTGGATTCGGATTGCTGTTTCCTAGATAATTTAGTCTATAAGTAGGTGTATTAGTGTAATAAAGAGCTCTACGTTAAGTGCTGCCGCACTAGTGGATTTAAAGGCACCGCTGATAAGAATCGCCGTACGTTGTTGAACTTTAGTAAATTCGTCGACTGTGTGAAAGGCTGAAGCAAGACTTGATTCAATCTAACTAGGCCAACATGCTGTTTACAAAAAGCTTGGAGAAGAGAAGGAGTGGATCAAGCGGAACAACAATAGAAGTAAGCAGACAGGGCGGTGGCAGAACGGAACGTGCGGGGAAGGCTATGTGGCAGGGCCACATAGTAAGAAGCGGGTCTAACCCGTGACATTACCCCCCTCCTAGGTCAGAAGGGTGATCTGAGTCGTAACCGTCTGAATTCCAAAACGGCGACGAATCGGGGTCGTTTCGGGACTGGTCCGTTGCTGAATCTAAACTGAGGGATTTAGACCGTTTATTCGCGGCAAGTCGAAAAGGACACGCAGATATCCAGTGACTACATGCACCGCAGTAGTAGCAAAGCCCGTGCTTCGCGCGCTCGGCGATATTAGCGGGGTTATTAAAGCCTAGTGGGAGTGGCGGTTTTGATAGGCGCACGCGGTTTGATTTCACTCGAACTGGTGATGATTGGGCGGCGTTTATACGAACTGGGTCAAGGTCCATTAGGTCTAGCTGGCTTTGGCGAGTCTGAGTCTGGCGAGTTTGGTTCTGGCTAGTCTGGTTCTGGCGTTGGGTGACCGGGCGCTGCTGGCGGCGGTCATGACGTTGGAGTAGTTCTATATAATCATCGTATTCGAGATCGAATAGAGTGTCATACGACTGCTCAAGAATCTGGCGTAACGCGGGGCGTAGTCCGCGGTGTAGCGTAATCGTACGAAGTAGATCCTGCTGGTGAACCTTAGCTTCGTGCGATAGACGTTCGAATCGGGCGAGGTAGGCAACTAGGCTTTCGTCGTCTTTCTGGCGGATATTGGCGAATCGGAGAACTGCATCTTGTTTCTCACGAGGATTATGACAAAGACGTTCGAAATACTGGAAGACTGCTTCGGGTGTCGGGTTGGTTTCGCGAAGATGTAAGACTGAGGCTTGCTGGGGTGGCTCAAGGCGATCGTATACGTAGTCGAATGCTTGTTGACCGGCTAAGCCGTCCGACCGTAGCTTTGCTTGAACAGCTGGAAGCCACGTCTTTAGACTAAATGGTCGGCCGTCGAATCTAGGCGGGTCTGGTAGTCTGAAATGCGAGCGAGTAGGCGCGAGGGTCTCTAGCTGGCGTTGCTGGTCGACGAGTTGTTGCTGGAGTTGCTGAATTAAAGCAAAAAGGGGCTGGTTCTGGTCCATTTCGGCGGGGAATCGGGGGTCTGGCTAGGGGAAAACGAAAGTCTGGCTGGCTGGCTAGTACGACTCGATCACGAGAAGGAAGCTTTTTGTATGTGAAAGGCTGAAGCAAGACTTGATTCAATCTAACTAGGCCAACATGCTGTTTACAAAAAGCTTGGAGAAGAGAAGGAGTGGATCAAGCGGAACAACAATAGAAGTAAGCAGACAGGGCGGTGGCAGAACGGAACGTGCGGGGAAGGCTATGTGGCAGGGCCACATAGTAAGAAGCGGGTCTAACCCGTGACAGACTGTATACTTTATCTCCTATACAGGCAAAGATCTAGCTGCAGGGCAGTACTATACAGATATTCCGTAGAGTATCTATAGCACGACTACTGCTTAGTATACCTTTTGTATTGCTACTAGTGAGGCCCCCTATACCGACCCTATTATCGCCCGGAGTGCTTCTAGGCTGCCGTTAGCCTTAGCAAGTAGCTTGTGACGGTATATATCGAAATCGAGGCGTTTGTTGAGCTATACGCCTAAGTATTTAGTAGATTATGTCGGTTGTATTGTTAAGTAGTTGTATTGAACAGGTATCCGGTCGTTCCCCTCGGGGTGTTACGTTGTGTAGTCGAAGATATCGGATTCAATATCGGTTTATATACTGGTTTCTGTCTCGTTCTTATTCGGATCGGTAGATTGTGTTATCTCACTCTCTGTCTGATTGTTAAAGTGGATTAATTCGAACTTATTAGGTACGAACCTAGCTGTATATCGCTTCGCCTATTACTTAGCCCTGCCTAGCACTTTCTCTAGTAGCTTAATATTGCTATAGTATATATCTAATTCTACGACAATTACCACATCGTTAACCTATCCAAAGCTATATACCACGCTTATTCTACCTCTATGTGTGCTACAGGCCGAGACAAGTAGGGCGTTGAATAGTAATAACAGAATCGGTAAGATTAGCGAGCCTTGTAGGATACCAGTAAGTGTGGGAAAGCTGTCTGAGAGATATCCTAGTAACTTATTACGTATGCTCCTATTGCGAAGGAATAATATAATCCATAGCGCGAAGTGGCCTAGACAGAGTTACCTTACATTATGCAGTAACCGTTCGTGTAAGACATTATCATAGGCCCCTGCCACGTTAAGTAGTAGCATCGACACCCTTTTACCCCGCCCCTATACGCGGTGCACACAGTCAAGGATCAGCTAGATCGCATAATCTACTAAGATCCCCTTCCGGCCACTAAGGCAGGTCTTTAGGAGTAGGCTATATTCCTCGACGGCCTATACGATACGTGTAGCGATGATAGACTCTAGGATCTTGCCGATAGTGTTTAATAGCATAACTGGCCGGTACGATTTCGGTTACCGAAAATTTCGTGGGCCGCCCTTACGAAGCGTTACCGTAACAGACGCCTAGAAGTGACAAGGATTATAGCCCGTTAGTATATATACGTCGAAGATAGCTGTCAAGATCACCACGAAGTCGTGGCTACTATCTGCCAGCATCTTCTATACGCGGTTCGGGATACTATCCTTACCAGGCGCTTTATCAGGTGGAGCTCGTTTAATTGTATTAATAACCTCTTACTGAGAGATCGCTAGGAAGGTGATTTGATTCGGATATAGGGTTATATTCGGGCTGATATCAGAGAGGTCGGCAGCTAGCGGTAGAGGAAAGAAGACCTAACGAAGCAGATCCGTCTTCTCCTAGTAAGTCTCTACTAACCCTCTGTCTGCTCTCTCTAGAGAAGGGATATTACTACTAGTCGACCGATCTCTTATTCGGGCCTATTTTGACACCTTCCAAAGGCCGTAGGGGCCTTTATCAACTGTGTCTCGCACCCACTAGCGAAAGCCCTATTTTAACGCTTTTCTAATCACCCTTCCCTTTACGTTCCTCACTGATTTGTATTTATCCTAGTCTTCCTCGCTGTGTGTGCGTATATACTAGCGGTATTACCTGCGCAACGCCGAGATTACTTCAGTACACTCGGGGGTCTAGCCTTAGCGGGCCTACGCTGACGGCTTTGCCTAGGGTGTTAATACGTAGGCCGCCTGCTGTACGATATCCAGAAGATAATCGACAGCGTAGTCGATCTCGTGCGGCGTAGGTTCTTTCGGTAGCTGCATCGCGCTAATGTTAGCTAAAGCGAAGGTAAGGAACTTCTCTACGTCTATTGCTTTCTAGTCCCGCTGTTTAACAGGATCTGCTGCCTCTAGTACATTAATTTCGAGCAGGGTGAGTATTAGAAGGTAATCGGAATTAGCGTGCACGCTATCATCAACCTCGCACGCTATTATCTGCTCTCGTAGCGAGTATAACGCCAGGACGAGGTCTATTGTTAATTAATAGCCTACTTAGTCGCGTGTGATAGTGCCGGGTGTTAACTAGTTATCTAGGCCGGCTGTTTCTATAAGATCTAGGAGATCCTTAGCGTCTGCATCACGTAAGGTATCATCGCCACCCTAGGTCGGATAGTATAGGTTAAAATCTCCTAGCACTAGGTAGGAAGCCCCCTTCTGCTCGCGGATAGGCAGCAGCTTCTCCTGTAGTAGACAGAGAGCTGCTCCTTGCTGCTAGTCGTTATACACGTTAACAATTCGAAGCTCCCCTAGTTTATATTTAACACGAATCTCCTAATAGTCGCGAGAGTGGGCTAAGTGGGTATACTCTACCCTTTTCGAAACGAATATACACACCCTCGCCCTGTCGCCTGTTTCGCTAGCCGCTAGATAGAGCAGTTTATGCGTCTGCTTCAACGGGTAGTGAGTATTGTCTTAGAAGGGATTCTCCCACGGCTCCTGGATTACAATAATATCGGCGCTGATAACCTCTTCCTCACGCAGGAACTACGCTATCACCATATCCTTCGATCTGTGCACGTTGTACTAGTATATTTTAAGGTCCCTTAGTGTGTGTTGTTATCGGTCGTGACGATTCATTAGTGGCGAGATATAGAAGATTTCCTGTTGTATATCTTACGCTTCCCAGACAATCTAATACTAAGAGATAGATCCTCACTGTAGGGCTGCTTACGCTTCCTATCCCCTGCCCGCGCTGGCGGTGACGATAGCTAGTAGTCTTGATCGTTTTTGTGGGTTTCTAGCTGGCGTTCTAGGTCTCGTATGTTGACCTTATCGAGCTCGGAGCTAAGTTCTGATTCGATACGTTCCTGATTCGCCTCCTCCGCTAGCTCTGTTATACGTGCTGACTTCCTTATACTATCGGTGTTGTTACTAGTCTTTCTCTCAGCAGCCTTCCTTGCCCTAGCCTCGCGTGCCTTCGCGGTGCGGGCCCTAGCCTTTTCGCCCTTGATTAGGTGCTAGTCGCCTGCGAGCTAGGCCCTTCTAGTTAGAAGTTAATCGCACCGGCTAGTAGTAGGGCGAAGGTGCTTCCTGCAGAGAATTGAAACGCGCTCGGTTCGGTCGAAAATTGGAATATCGGTTAGTCGAGGACGATCGGTTGCTCCTAGGGGCGGCCCTCTATCGGTAAGGCTTCATCGTCGCTTAGTCTCCATCGGCTAACGGTCAGGCCTCTGTGTCTTTCGTAGTCTCCCTCTCTTCCTACCGGATAACGCTGTTATCACCGATCTATCGCTCTTATTAGTTATATACTAACTAGCCTGAAGGCTAGTGCCTGTTCTGCTTACTAGTGTAGGGCCGGTGCCCTTACCCCCGTTGCTAGGGCGTGCGGCCGGCGCGAGACCGCTACTCTCGACGCCGCTAGTGAGCTCCTCGCTCGATAACGAATCCCTCGGTGTACCCCACGAGCTAGCAGACAACGAGTGCAAGGTCGGCGGCGGTCGGTTGATGCTGTATAGAGCCGGGATATAATAATATCTCCTACGGTATTTCGATAATTCCCCTACACGCTCAACCTCGCGCTAACGAGCCTCACACTCTGTGCTCTACGCAGTATATACGCCCTCGCAATTAGCGCACTTGTTCTTTAGTGCGTTGCTGTCCTTCTGTGGGCAGTCCCGAGACTGATAGCCCTTAGCGCAGTACACATATCTACCGTTGTTGGCACAGGTAGGTCCTATATATCTATATTGTTGACAGTTAAAGCACTACCGCACACGAGCCGCCCTGTTATACAAGACAGCCGTCAGACTGTCGCAATCCTAGAGGACCCCCTTATCGATCGCTACGTTAGCCGGCTCTAGAGAGGTGAACTTAACGATAAGCGAGCCCGATTTCCTACTTAGTATACGCAGCCAGCTAACTTTCGCGATCTCCGCTTCCCCCTAGTTATAGTTATTCGCTGCTAGAAGATCCTTGATAATCCTCTCCTGTAGTAGTGCCTCCGAGGCCTTGTTGATGCTAAGCGATCGCACATTCACGTCGTATACAATCACACCCTAGGTCGGTATATAGACGAATACGGTCCTGCAAAGGCCCTTCACCTATTTCTCTCGATAGATCCTCATAACCTCGGCCTCTCTCGTATCGCGCATCGTGAAGCGGAGATCACCAGACTTCAGTTAACGTAATACGAGCACTATTACCGATGCGAGGGGCGCCGTGTCTGTGGTTCTAGCTGCTTTCGCCCGGGCCTGATTCGTACGCTTAGTGAGTTCGGCGCTCGTTAGACAGCGGAACACGCTAACCTGCGAACGATCGCTAAGACAGACCACTACTTCGCGGTTACGTGCTACCTCCGCCGGGCGCGTCGGCGAGCTCGATAAGCTGCTCGAGGAGAGATAGTGCGCCGGCGTAGGCATTGTGCGGACTATTTCGGCGAACGATCGAACCGTCTGCCGTGCTGGCGGCTCCGCTGCGGCCTTAACAGCAAGGGTAATCTCCTGCTTAAGGTCTCGGCGCAGCGCTTCGAGCTCCTGCTGCCAATCGGTCAGGGGCGTCGACAGGAGGTCCTTCGTCAGGTCTTCCACCTGGCGGAGGAAGCTGACGACTTTGGGGGCTGGTCTAGTTGTATTCTGACCCCTTCCAAGCTCTTTCAGAAGGTCGTGCGCCGCGTGGTTGGCGTTCAATACGCGCTCTCTGTTCGATGGCAGATTTTTCAATGGGCCGCCGGAAGCCCCTGGGGCCGGCCCAACACCCTTTGACGCGCGCAACATCGCAATACTGGTCGAACAGACTCGAGACCGATATCAAAATGTAACGCAGGGAGTTAAATTGAATTTGCCGTTTACGAGAAGTTGCCAACTGGCGTGGTTCCTGAGATATTTCAAAAGTTAAATCCGGGACTTACCTGGTTGATTGGGTTAATTGGAACAAATCTTCCCTTCATCGGTATGAAAATATCACCCGAATGTTGGGAACAACTATCTAACAAACATTCCCGCAGGTTATGACGGTCCTTGTCATATGGGTAAGCAGACGTTCTCCTTCTCCTTTTGACATCTTGGCTCACCTACTATAGCGGAGGAGGTTGTTAATGCCTGAACAATCGTACCATGGTGTATGATTAGCACAATATTACTCAACGGTTCCCTCGGATTCGCTATTATCCTTGCATTTCTTTCTGCATGGGTGACATGTCGGTCCTGGAAAGCCCTACTGGGTACGACTTCATTGAGGTTTTTTTCAATGCCATAAAATCCCACGCAGGAACATCTGTCATGACCACTATTCCAATTGTGCTTGTCATTTGTGCAAGTTTTGGATTTCTAGCTTCTGCATCGCGCCTTACCTGGGCGTTCGCAAGAGATAAGGGCTTACCATTTGCGGATTCTCTTGTCTACGTAACCATCCCCTTTTCTTTCCATTTCTTCGTTCACTTTGTCACTCTGTGTTACTTGAACTGATTCTTATTATTCAATAGGTCAATCCAGGCTCAGGACTGCCTGTTCGCGCTGTCCTTCTTTGTACGCTTATCACGGGCTTGAATTTGCGTCATCAATGTGGGATCAACAGCTGCGTTTAACGCGATTATCTCGCTTAACACGGCCGGTCTTTTTGCATCATATGAAATCGCCATCATTCTGATGGTGATAAAAAAGATCAAGAACGAAAACATTCCATACGGACCCTGGACTCTCGGTCGATTCGGTATCGTCATTAACATTTCCTCGATTTCTTTCCTGACTATCACGATATTCTTCTCCTTCTTCCCGTCAACTTTGCCTGTTACTCTGGAGAATATGAATTGGTCAGCCGTGGTATTCCTGGGTGAACTCCTCCTTGGCCTGATTTGGTACACCGTGTGGGGAAGAAAGATCTACAATGGACCCATTGTTGAGGCCGGTGTGGTGCCTGTGGGCGGGGACTTTGCTTTTGCTCCGGTTCGAGGGTAGCGGTGGAACATTGCTGATGCGGTGCAAAGATGTTAAGGTCTTTTTATAACTGAGTACGCAAATACCAATTGTAGATCGAAAAAGGGACTGTTCATGATGCTAAAGAGGTTGGGAGTTCTTCGTACATACTTTTACATTAATATTGTTCATTGTGAAATTGCGACCGTATTTCTGAGAATATATTACTGATGCAGTGAAGCAGGAATTGGAGAGGGCATGATCTCAGCGACAGAGCTTTTGACGAGCCAAGTACAAATTCTTCTACCCTCTATAGTTGAGAGAGATCAACGCCACGAATCTAGCCGGATATTACCGACCGCCGTAAGATAGGATGCGCCGACCTAAGAGACTCATTCACTCAGGTAGATCTATCACCATATTTCGATTGCTAGTTCGGGTGCTCAACTATGCATTTTTTTGTGGGTATCTAGAAAACTTGTTGCTAGCTAGATTCTTGGATCGAACACTTGGTCACAGCAGCGGATCGTATTAGAGGCTAGATGGCCCGTTCCAAATATCGCTTGTAAGATGAGGAGTGGGTGAAAGTGCGCATGCTATATCCACCAGAGAGATCTATATACAGAGGGGTTAGGATTTAAATCAATGCAGGGGAATAGGACAGCAGGTACAAACCATGTCGCCGGAGAATTAAGCAATTCTTTCATCTTCAAATGGGTACACAAGAGTTGCCCCCATCATGAACGCAATGACAATAAACTCAAGGACTATCTGTGCAAGACACTTCTTAAGGTGCAGTTCAATGAGCTGTATATACCTGCTGTTGCAAGGGTTTTGAATAAACTAGTGAATGCCTCAAGACCGGATGGTAGTTTCCAATCGCCAGTCAGTTCCGATATCTTCATACCTCGCTCCTTGGTCGAAGAGGGAATCACAGTTTCCATTTCAGGGGGCAAAATTGGGCCTCCGCTAGACTAAGTGTGATAGCCATCGTCACGATATCATAGAGCTGTTCCATTGAGGCCCGTGAAAGACCGTACAGCAAGGCTGGGATGACCAGGTGCTTCCACCGGTTCTGGCCAGTGTTTCTCCATAAGGACCGAAATGGGATGTGCTTGGCCGAGACAGTAGCACAAGTGAAAACAAGATGAAGCTGACATAGAATTGCACAGGAACATGCATAAGCTAAGGGTGTGAATAACTCATGTCGAAACAGAATCCATTTTAGCGTGCCGGTGACGGCACTAGTCGCCAGCCCGTAGATGGAGCCGATGACCAGTGCGCGCACGAAGGTGTATAGATCCTGAGCCCGATAAATGAGGCGAAAAATGTCTCCAACGTTTCTGAAATTGGCTCGCTGTTTAATCACTTTCTCTGATTTTTCCGGTGCAGCCTCATCCTGCTGAGATAGCTGGAGAATCAACAGCGTCGGCGTGACGTGACCGATGATGTAGCGAAGCTGGTTCGGAATGATTAGTTACCTACGGGTGACAAGTGGAGAACAAGGGATCAAAAGAAAGTGGAAAACATACCAGGGGCGGCAGACCCAAGTAGACCAGAATCATAAAAACAAAGAACAGTGGGGGCTTGATCCCTTCCAAACTTGGAAGATCATCGGTGGTACCAGGTGGACCTCGGGCTAGCTGTCCACAGCCCCGGGACTGATCAAGATGTTGAGCACTCTGTTTGGGATGGTCCATAGTATTTTATGGTTCAGACTCATCTTTGGCAGCATTTTGGGCAATACCCCTGTGACAGCGCCCACGGCACTGCTGGCACAGGAAGCGAAGAGAGAGAGAGAGAGAGAGAGAGAGAGAGAGAGAGAGAGGGAGACTGAGTCAATTGGTCTATCTAGAACATGAAGACGAAGACGACTAGGAAAGGGAAGAAGAAGCAGAAGGGAACACAACAGGGTCTATAAGGCCCTGATGCACAAAGGAAAGGAACAAGGCCTGGCCCTGACAGGAAAACCCCGGCCTGCTTCATGCAGGGCCAAAGAGGACAACAAACCCTACAAACCCTCGAGGTCAAAGGGATCGAGTCATCACCCTGAGTGTGCTAGTCGTCAAGGGACAAATAATAGACGAGCTGGCGGGTAGTAACCTGTGGAGAAACTGTGGGGAGGCGCCGTGCATGTACTGTCCACGGGTCGTGCAGATCGTGCAAAATCAACGAAAGTGAGATTCATTCAGAACGCGAAACAAGGGAAACGAGTACGGAAGACTGGTTGTCACGTTCATCCACTGAGCTTGGCGCCGACTTTTTCGTTTCGGCCCCCATGATATATCGAACAATTGCTGCCTCAGGCTAATAAGATGCAGGGGTTCTGGGGTCCAGTCCGGACAAAGAGCACTCCTGGACTAGGACCGTAATGCTCAACGTAGGAGCAGCGATACGCCTGATAACAACTTGGTTAAATCCTCACCAGTGTCTATGCCCCCGCGATCCCTGGCCTAAGTCACAAGGCAACGGTCATATTGCTGGACCGACTGCATCATGTCTCGTGTTGTCACTGACTCCATGAAGTCTAAGCTTTGCTGCTAATCGTGACTTTTCACATCTGTCATTACTAGTACCTGGTATTGATGCTTGGTTTATGCCTGCTGCCGGGGTATTTCCCCACCTTGTCACCTATTCTACGTGCTACTCAGACTTTTGCCTGTGGATCTCCTTAATTGAACACCAGATCTCCCTTCATACCGTGCTGGCTGATGATCGTCAGAACGAAGATATCGATAATTTGGCACATAAGTTCCGTTCTCCTTCTCCAATCTCATGCCTCTGGTGATTCCAGGATATCTGGGGACAATATCAATGCAGTTATAACTCAGTTCAATCCCGTCCCTCTTATAGACCATGAGTCGTTTCGTCAGACTCTCATCAATGACCTTGTAAATCCCCGGCTCCATGGCACCTACAAGGACCCCACGTTTTTCAAACGAGAGATACCTGAGCGGCTGCGGCCAGTTGACGTCTCGCGAGATGCACTCCTCGTCAACGAGGAGCCGCGCGGCGAGGACGAAAGGCTCTTCGTGAATCTTGTCGATAATGCCAGACAAGATCTCTGTCGTTACCTTCGCTGTAAGGACGCGGCCACCTTTAACAATAGGAGCACGAATAACCTGGCCAGTGGCCACGGGCATGAAGCGCATCTCGATTTTGGCGCAGGCATCTTGCACCATGCCGTTAGCAACTCAAAGGGTATATGAAGAGGACTTGCTCGGCCTTGCGTGGCAGATAGTCATATTGTTCTGCACACGTTGCACAGAAATGGCGAAAGGTCGCATTGCCTGCGAAACAGCGTAGAATGCGGGCTTTTTGCGAAACAAGCAATCAACAATGGCCCATGATGTGCCGGCCAGCAGTCCTTGAGCTGCCACACGAGGGCGCCGCCAGCGCCGTTCATCGCCCCACTGCCGGCGCCATCCTCGTTAAGCGATAGAGTCGGAAATACTGTTTAGTAAATAATGGTGCGCACCAACTGGATATCAACAAGTCTGAATTGCTATAAAGCCCCTATCTGGCAATTTATGTGGGCATAATAATGACTAATACATGCGGGTTTAATAACAACTTCGTATAGCTTTGCTGCTGCACGAATAGATTTGATGCGGTCATTTTGAATATCGTCAAGGGCTAATAATATCTTGCCCTCTTTATTCGCCGATTTCTGGAAGGATTCAGTGCGAATTGGTGGCATGGTAGATGGTTGAAATTGGTAGGTTGGTGGATTGACGCGTTTTCTGATGGGGTGGCCAGGGTGACCGGGAATTACGTTATAACTATCCCTTCTTCCGGGATCCACTGTTGCTTCTGTTCCGTCAGATAGCAATTGGAGCAATTGCATCAAGTGAATTTGTGACTGTGCGAATGACGTGATGGGTTAGCGAAGTACGGCGAAATGATTTGACTCAGTTAGGGATGCTCACCTTCAATCCGGCTGTCGCGGGAAAATTCTCTGCCAAATCAAGCGCAATACGACAGGCATGACCATCAGCCTTTTTATGGAAGTCGAGCGTTCGTGAGTGGGAATTCAGTTCGGAGATCTTGGTGACAAAATGACAAATTGTCGACAAAGCCGGGAATGCTTCCATGCCAATCTCGCTGTTGAACCTGCCTCCAATACGGTCGAACGTGTGATAATACTCCTGTGTGCCATGCAAAACTATGAGTCAATTAGCAATCGTGCAAATGTGTTACCAGAAAGCCCGGTGGCGCACATAGACTTACCATTCCGCTGGTAAATATCACAAACTTTTGGATTCGCGCTGTGCTTGCCGTTGGAGAACGGAGAGCCGGGCTAGTACAGTATACCTTGAGGGAAGCTAATCCTATACGATGCTATAATTTCCCTGTCCACATTCAATTCCAAGAAAATCAAAAACAGAACGACATACACCGAAAAAGCTTACCATTGTTCCCGACCTTTCACCATACACGGATCGCGAAAGTAATCACTTTCCTTTCAAAATCTACGGCAACGTGATGAATGCGAATTACAATTCTGGAGGATCAAACACTATTCTGTCTTGGCTCACAAGTAGCAACTTCCAAGGTTACCTCAGCTACAACTCGGCGACCAGCAACTGGGTGGATCGCAATGGAATTGGAAACGCTTACTATGGTGCTATCGAGGACTATAACGTGGGCCTGGGCTAAGTTTTTAACCAGGCAGATATTCCAGCAGGCCGATTCACGGTTGAATTTGGTGCCACATGAGGAGCCTATAAGTCGGTCCTGGCATAGTGACTTAGGTACTGACAAAATATCATCTTTAACAGGAGCTACCACTCTCTCCAGTCCTATCAAACCATTTTTAAGGATGATAAGATTCGGCCAAACCGATTAAATGCTGTTATGATAGAAGTTAGTGGTTCAATTTGATGACGATGATAGGTGTGAGTATTTCTGATGATCACTTAATTTCTGCCACTGAATTTAGACTCCTATAAGCAACTTTATGCAGGGATCGAGCACTACTATATTATACCGGAAAAAATCAGGCCCCTAGATCAGTTCCGTTGATTCTTATAGACATCTTAGTTCTACTAGGCTGATCTTATGAAACATCAGATCGAGTCATACCGTAAGTTTTCTAATAATCGTATATCCATCTGGCTAGGTAGAGATTTACCGGGACACAAACTAACTATTGTATAGGCCGCTGTATCAGCCTCCCTGAAAATAATATTGGCTAGGTTTTCTGGTAAATATGGACAGCCCTTACGCTTAATTCTATCCAGTACACTGGTCGCTAGAAAAGTTGTTTAATACGTGGCAAAGTACATCTTCCATCCAGTCGTTGTGAGTAGCTGTTTGGAACCATCGAATCAGACATTGTGTTTCTAGAATGACTACTATAAAAAGCGTCGGGGCCTATGTTGGGCTTATAGTACCAAAAGGTGTGATGGGATTTAAGACAACAACTAAAGAATGGGCAGTGGACATGTGGGAAAGAGTCATGGAATGAACAATGGCCGAGAGGGGAGGGGGCGGGAGCAGGCTAGGGACTGAGATTTATCAGCGACCGTGGGTACCATTATGTCGCCAAAATATGACAGCGCCGCGCTAAGGCAATCTATGCAATCGGTTTAATTATGGCAGGGAGTGTACCATATACTTTCTTCACAAACATTAGAAGCATAGATCTATATGGGCGGATGCAGGGTCCGCTATCGGCGCCGTCGCACCCCGCTCCGGATTGGGAATGGGCGGCCAGAGAGCGAGCCGTGCCATTGACAACGCTAGACTCTACGGGAAGGGGGGGGTTTGAACAATAGGCCTATTTACTATTGTTCAAAGCTTGATTCTTCCATTAGTATCGCGCTCGTATCGAATAAAAAGTAGGTATTGTGAGCAAACTCGCCCACAGAAAACCAGATTCCCACTTATTTTTGTCCAACCAATAGGCACAGCGGAGAAGGCAGATCAGCCGGCTTCGTGGCTGACTTTGTCATCAGTAGTTGCGCCCGACCATCGTATCTCAACACGAGAATGCATTCCAAGCACGAAGTCTATCCAAAGCAGGGTTGCAGATCTAGGCACCGGTTGAATTAAATCCTGGTTAGGCGGTTGCTTATGGCCCATGGGCCTATGTATGGAGTCGTGCTAGTGAGATTGCATGTCCATTACACCATCTAAGTCATATCGGGCAGATGAGTATACTGTCTGCATCCATGGCCAGCGCTTTAGGCGCGCTAGCTGAGCTCATCAGGCAATGTACTGCTACTCCGTGTATGCGTGTCAGACTCGCTGATTCGACCTCAATAACCGTCTGCCTGTCTCGGTGCCGCCCACAACCCCCTCAATTGCTCCAGACCACGCGAGTTCGTATGCCTGCTTTGGCTCTAGCGGCTGACCAAGATTCTGATACGGATTCCACTCACTACATCTGACCCGGTTGGTATTACCGTTTAGGTACCCTTGCAAGTTGATTAAACGTCCAATATCCCAGACGAACTAATTTCTTACGTACATCGGATATCAGAGGCGAACCATTCGCCCCCCTGGGTAGGGTTCTGACGGTCCAAATATCATAGTATCATTTATGTGGTATCGAGGGCCGTAAATACGAGGGGCAGTGGAATCTAATCACGCCACGTTTTTTAAATATAATCTTCAGCCTGTGCTCGCAAAAAAACATAGCTATTCACACATAATCGGTTAGACCCAGCGAAGCAGGGTATCCTTGTGGCAGTAACTACTCTCAACAAAGGAAACGCTGATAATGGCAGCCAGTATCCGGCAGCGGCCGGGTTTGGCCTGTGAGGAGTGCCGAAGGCGAAAAGCACGATGTGATCGTGCCCGGCCAATATGTGGAAGTTGTATAGAGAATGGGACGGCGTGTATAGTGAATGAGAAACGCCCACAACGAGGTCCAAAGAAAGGGCAGCTTCAAGCATTGCGAAGCCGAGTCGGTAAGTATCGTTTTGTTTGGAAAGAATAACCAAAATGCCTAACACGATGCCCTTCCTTAGCAATGCTCGAACGTCAACTTGTTGGCCAGCTTGATGGCTTTGATGGGGAAGCGACGAAGCAACGAACCACACCAGTATCAACACCTCCATTTGAAGAAATCCCCGTCCCCATTCGGGAGAGAGACACTACTATACTGAATCAAGACTCTTTTGACATCGGAAACTTCTTCACCCAGACAGATGGTAGATCACCGGATCTTACATATTTGTCCGACTTCCAAGAACTCCCTGAGCTATCGCCTGATTTCACCAATGTGGACGCTATATCTGCTACCTGCATGGATTGGCATACGGCTGGTGGCATCATTATGTCCAATATAGGAACAACGACGCCTGTGAAGCAATACGAAGCAATCCCAACACACATTAGAGATAATCTGTGCCTCCCTGCCTTGGTTCGAGCAGATTTGTAGGTTTCCATTTACCCTGGATAGTGGATGTGGCCATCCTAACAATGCACGTCTCAGGGATCAACTGTACTTCGAACGTGTCCACCTTGTCTCCCCTATCGTGCACAAGCAGAAATATTTTGAATGGGCGTTAGACCCGAGCCACTCTCCCACTCCTGCCCAAGCGTGTCTTCAGCGCGCGATGCATACCGCAGCTGCAGCCGCGTCTTCGCAGTTTCGGGAGATCGAGGATGCCCTTTATCTGGACACGCGCGAGATGCTTAGCGCGCTGGAAAGCAGATGTGTTGGTGGAAGTAGGAAATATCGACCTCGGTCTGCCAGCAACAACATGCCATTGGAGCAAATCCAGGCATGGCTCCTTCTCGCGCAATATGAGTTTCTACGCAAAAACGAAGACCAAGCAATGATCACGGCTGGCAGAGCTTTTCGGCTTGTCCAGCTGGCGAGGTTGTTTGACGTTGACTCTCCAAGTTCATCATCTGCTGTGACAGGATTTACTACAGAGGGTGGAGAAGGCGTTGGTTATGGCAATGAGCATACTGGGCTTCAGTCAACCCAGGAGCCTTTCGCTAGAAGGGAGGAGAAAAGAAGAGTGTTTTGGATGGCATACTGTTTGGATAGATTTCTGAACTGGCGCAATGAGTGGCCATTGACTCTTGACGAAGAAACAGTAAGTTTACGATTCCATCAGCCGAGGGATTCATTTCGAGTTAACTGATTTGGCTCACGATTATCAGATACACACCCGTCTCCCAGCACCCGAGACCAACTTCCAACATAATCAACCGATTCAGACTGATTTCTTACTTGATGTCTTGGACGGCAATGGACAAGCGCCAGTAGCAACCCCTTTTGCTGAATGCATCCTCCTCGCGACACTATGTGGCAGATGCATGTCCCACCGGCGCCTCGCATCAGTAGTGACCTTGTCCAAGGGGGGATGTGAGCCACGCGAGTTCTGGTCCAGACACGACTCTCTGGCAGCAGCCGTGGAGAAACGTCGTCAGTCAATTGCCCAAAGCTTCCACTGCTCCAGTAGTAGTGGCAAGTGGAATGGCCCATCGGTTCCTGCGCCTGCATCAAATCTCGACATCGATCCAATGCTTACCTTCACCTACGTACTAGCTCAGGGTGCCATAATCTATCTAAGCACGACAACCGAGACTGCCAATTGGCAGTCTGTCGAACATCAGGTTAGGGCATCGACCTATCAGCAGAGAGCATTCCGGGCGGCGGTTGAGCTGGTACATCTGGCCAAAGTCATTCCAAGAATCGGGCGGTTCAAGGTATGTCTGACAGTAATCCATGCTTATGGTCCATTTTAGGAAAGTCGTTAACCAACATTCCAGGTCCACCCGTTTGTGCCGAGTGCACTCTCACAGGCCGTGGAATTTCTCACTTCTCACACTAACTCGCCATGTATGGTCACATCAGGTGGGGAAGATACAGCAGATGGTTTGGCCGCATTGTTTAACGCACTTGACAACTTGAAAGATATCAACAATCTTGCCCGGGAGCTTCTAGATGAACTAGACCAGGAAGGCACTTGCCGAGGCTATAAGAGAGCCAATTATATGTATTAGATAGCCTGTTCTGCCACTTTATGTACATTGTCTACTAAATTAGCTATGAATTTGAAATAGATCCCATGGGAGAGGAGCCGATTCTTTACAACTTGGGCGTGTACTGGCTTAGAGCGCGGATCCTGGGCCCGTAAAAGTAAAATACAAACGGAATCGGGATCATTGCTATGCTGAGGAATCCGAGCAGCGATGCGGCCCAGGCCACTCCCAGTGTGTCGTACATGTAGCAAAGAGGGGAAAAGCTCCACCCACGGTACTCTGAATCAAGGTGTTAGCCGAAAGTGCCGAGTTAGCAAACATTAGATAGACATCGATCAGATAATTCAGCCCTTGTAGCCAAATGACGAGGATGCCCGCACCAATGGGGACCCCGGCGACGACTTGTGCCGTCCAGGGTACTGAAGGATTCGAGCTCCAGCCAAACCAGAACAGGCCGGCAGGAAAAAGTACCGCCATGGGCATCACAGGTGGAAGACGATCTTCGGGCCGAACCGTACCACTGCGTAATTTCGTGGCGTAGTAAGTCTTGGTAGTGATCGTGATGAAGATACCCCCAAGGAAAATCCCCACCATAACACCCAGAAAAGGCAGAGCAGCGACACCAGCTGACTGCCAGTGGCGATTTCCAGCAAACGAGATTGGTTATGCAGTGAAGAATAGATACAGAATCCCGTAGATAAGGGAGATATAGATCGTGAAACAAACGAGGATTGGCTCCATTGCCAGCATTTGGAATGGTCGAAAGCGGTATTTGGTCAGGATGTCTCGAAACATGATGCACTCTTGTCAAGTACGGAGTAGTAGGCCGTGTTGTTGTTTTTCTTTCGCAACTGTGCTGCACGCCGCTGCAAGAGAACCGGGTGGTTGGTTTCTGGTGTAATGAAGAACGCTATGACACCGCAGAATGAGGACGCAATCATGGTGATCCACGCCGACCAACGCCACCCAAGATGAGATTCGACCAGAAAGCCACCACTATAGGGTCACTAGGGTGTCAGCAAAATCCTTGTAGAAGGAATGCTGATATCAGTCCAGTTGACTTACATGATTGGCCCGAATATGGGTCCAACGAAGGTAGCAGCGGCGTACAAGCAGACGGCCATAGCTCGATCCATAGGGCCCCAAAAGTCGACAAATGCGCCACCAACGACCGCCAATGCAGAAGTGCCAAAAAGTCCGATGATGAAACGACATATCAGGGTAGCCTGAAGATTCTGGGCCACGCCCGCTTGGATCTGGAAAATCACAAAAACGGCATACCCGAGATAAAGTGGCTTGAGGCGTCCGTAAAGCTCGGACATGGGACCTCAAATCAAGGGACCTAGAGCAAATCCCTACAGAGTGAAGTGCACATTAAGGCATGTCCTCGGACGATCTTCGGATGTTGGTAAGACTGCAGGGAGGCGTCTACCAAAAGGGTCAAGCTTGTTCCCAACGTCGTCACCTCATTGGAAACATTGTATTCCTTCGCGATGACTTCAACGGCAGCGCTGAAAATGCTACTGGAAAATGTCACCCACATTGTCATCGAACTGAATAACACCGTGATGAGCCATTTCTTGGCTGGCGCAAAGTTCTGTGGATTCTCAGGATCGTTGGGGCCGTTCCGTTCGACTAGGTTGGGATCCTTCGGGATGGGGGCCGGTGGTGCTGACGGTGACGCCTTCTCTGTATCTTCACCCGAGCTGTCTTGGCTAGACCGATTTCGCCCTTTTCTTCTGGTGGTTGACATACTCGTCAATTTACTCTATACCATTCGATATTCCAGGATTGAAAGCGAGCCATGAAGAACCTCGAAGTGCGTCCGCAATGGGTTTTCTACTTTTTTACTGACCTTTGCCAGCTACCCGGCCGCATCCTTGACGTCTACATGAAAGAAAGTAGTAGGCATCCACGCGAGCGAAAAAAATAAAAATATACTCTCACAGATCAAAAGCCTTCCAACCTCTCATCGGAGTTTCAGTTTATTACACTGTAGCTAAATTGTGAAATGTCAAGGAGAAAAGAAAGCAAAAGTCAAAAGAACAGTCAGAGAAAACCAATGCATGCCGGTGGATCCCACAGGAGTCAGGACGGCATCTTCGGAACTTACGGATTTTCGTACTTTTGGCTTAGTCGAGGTGATCGACATCGTATCTGCCAGGGGATGAACAGTGCTCGATATGGTCCGTGTTACCCATGCTGCGTTCCCATTGTAATGTAATCATGCAAGGGGACACCGATTGATAAGCTTTTCGCCTAAATACTGTCGTAGAGTACTAGATACGAGGTCGATCCCTGCATAACGAAGGATCGACACTCGGACTTTTAATTTCTCCTTTAGTTTGCCGCGTTCTCGGCAAGTGCTGCGCCATCAAGATCATGGATCTATTTCTCCGAAATGCACATCATGTGAAGCAGACATGGGCGCTTAGAAGTGTTCTCCATCCCCACCCGTCTGTCTGGCTAAAACAAGTTTGAAATTCCCCGTCTCCGAACCGGTTAGATACTGTAGCGTGACAGGCCCCTGTTTCAATCTGGATCAACATCAGCATCGGAGATACCGTCTATGCTGTGAGAGATGACCGTAAGCAGGGCGATCTGTCGATACGAAGAAGGCTGATGGAAGGTTGGGTGCTTCGCCGGTTTAGTCATCTTAAGGAACTCTAGGTAACTAGTTACCTAGCTACCTTGTTAGTTATTCGTCTACCTATTTGCCTTATCCTTCGCAGTAACGTACGGACTATTTCTTCTCTACAAAGTACTTCCGGCTGTCACCCCGGAAGCATTTTACAGCACTTGAGAGTAAGATTGGAATTTATCAGGAGAATAGGAGCACCAAATATGTCCGCCTTGTTTGTACTCTTCACTAAGGGAAATCCGTCATCATTTCGCCGCCGTAAAGTAGGAAAAGACTCCCATAAAAAGATAGCTATACCTATGGTTGTTAATACAGAGAAGCGAATTTGACCCCTTGGATCTATCTCATATCACCTATCACAGTCATTATACACTATTTGTACGGTATGCAAGACCGTTGGCCCTTCAAGGTGGTGCGAGTCAGTGATTGAGTGAGTTCTAACGTTGTAAACTCAGATTCAACAATCCATAGACTTAGACACCTGTCGAAAAGATGAACAAATTTACCGAGCCCAGCGAGTCAACAACTATTCTCTTATTCGGATCACAAATCGAGAAATTAAACAAAGATTCCCTGGACGAGATTCAAAGCACACTACAAGACGGGCCTGCTCGGGAATGGATCCTCAAGACTATAGCAGAGCTTCCGGACTACTGGGACACCCTAGCCAAACAGATCCCTGAGATCACCGATGCACTCGGCGCCAAAGGGAAACCTCTTATTGCACACCTTCACGCCTGGGTCCAACAAATTACCAGCGGCAATGAAGGAGGTGACTTTATGCGCGAACTGGAGGCCTTGCCGAGCGTGGTGCTCTCACCTTTAGTGGTCCTCACCCAGTTGACGCAATACCGCCAAT
Organism: Penicillium subrubescens; assembly: GCF_028828155.1. Classification (NCBI taxonomy): domain Eukaryota; kingdom Fungi; phylum Ascomycota; class Eurotiomycetes; order Eurotiales; family Aspergillaceae; genus Penicillium; species Penicillium subrubescens. Next base: position 205,747 of record NW_026643156.1, read on the forward strand.
ATTTGGAACTGCAGCGAAAGGCCAGCAATGCCCTAGCAGAAACAGATATCCACGCGAAGCTGGTTGGTCAAAAGAAGACGTCAACTTTGGGGTTCTGCATGGGGCTCCTGGGCGCGTTCGCAATCGCATGTGCCCATACCGCCAACGAGGTCGACGAATATGGAGCCGTGGCCATCCGTCTTGCCATGGTGGGTGGCGCCCTGATCGATGCCCAAGATGAATGGAGCAAGAAGGAGGGACAAGGCCCTTCCAAGTCCTTTGCAACGGCATGGCGGACTGCCGCGCAGAAGCAGGAAATGGAGCGGGTGATCGACGACCTTTTCCCCGAGGCATACACCTCTGTCTTCTACGACGAAGCACGGGGCACGGTGACGACGACGGAAAGGGCTGCGCCACGGCTAATACGGCGATTGCGAGCAGCTGGAATCACCACTGCTGAGGTTGGCCTCAAGGGAAACATCCACAGCCCGAAACCCGATACCAAGGAGAAGACAGAGGCATTCCTCCGCTTTTTGAGTTCCACCCCTGGCCTGCAGCTTCCAGATGCTTCCCATCTCGCTCTGCCAACCTACACGAATGCTGGAGATGGTAAGCCTGTCGGTACCGATGCCGGTCCTATGCACGAGGTCGCCTTGAGTGCCGTGTTCATGCAACAATGCAAGTGGTATGACACCTTTGCGTCGGTCAAGAGGGCTCTCCTCGACCCCGTCTCGGAAGCAACTATCGCAACTTTTGGCCCGGATCGATGTGTTCCACCAACTTTAGTGCGTTCTCTAGGGCTGAGGCTTGTCCATTTTGCCGATCTGCCTGCAGAGGTACGAGTGCAGCCATTTTCTGGCAGCACTAAGGCGAGCCCTGCCATCAAAGTTCTGGGACCGCCAGCACAGCCATGCAGTGATGTTTCTTTCAATGATTCGGATATTGCCGTGGTAGGAATGGCGATCAATGTTGCTGGGGCCGGTGATCTTGATGAATTCGCCGAAATGCTCAAGACCGGCCAGTCACAGCACGAACTCATTACTCCGGACCGCATCGCATTTGACACTTTGTTCCGCGAGGGTGATAAAGATCCGTCCCGCAAGTGGTATGCCAACTTTATCCGGGACTCTGACGCTTTCGACCACAAGTTCTTCAAGCGCAGCCCTCGTGAGTCTGCCTCGACTGACCCACAACAACGCCTCCTGCTCCAGGCGGCATATCAGGCAGTCGAGCAGTCTGGCTACTTCACCGAGGCGACTCGGAGTCCACGGAAAGAAGAAAGGTCCAGAGGCCATGTCGGAGTTTTTGTCGGCTCGCCTGCAGTTGACTATGAGCATAATGTGGCATGCCATAGCCCCAATGCCTTCACAGCCACGGGAAATCTGCAGAGCTTCCTGGCCGGCAGGGTTGCTCACTGGTTCGGATGGACGGGCCCTGCAATTACCATCGACACAGCCTGTTCATCATCTGCAGTGGCCATTCACATGGCCTGCCGCAATCTTCTCACGGGAGAATGCAATGCGGCCCTTGCAGGTGGTGTTGCTCTCTGTACAAACCCCCTGTGGTTTCAGAACCTGGCTGGGGCCAGTTTCCTGAGTCCAACTGGTCAATGCAAGCCATTTGATGCGCAGGCAGATGGTTTCTGTCGAGCCGAGGGAATTGGCTGCGTCTTTCTCAAGCGAATGTCAGATGCTATCGCCGACGGAAACCCAATCCTAGGCTGCATTGCAAGCTCGGCTGTGTATCAAAACCAGAACTGCACCCCGATGTTTGTGCCAAACTCACCATCTCTCACGGAACTGTTTCAAGATGTCATCCGCGAGTCCAAGGTTGCTCCAAGTGACATCTCTCTGGTCGAAGCTCATGGTACAGGAACTGCGGTTGGAGATCCAGCTGAGTATGAGAGCATCAAGAATGCCGTGGGCGGACCTGGTGTTCGCTCAACTCCTTTGCCGATAGGATCCGTTAAGGGTCATATTGGACACGCCGAAGGCGCATCAGGCGCCGTTTCCTTGATCAAGGTCCTGATGATGATGAATAAAAACTTCATCCCTCCACAGGCTAGCTTCACACACATGAATCCAGGGATCAAAGCTTCGCCCTCTGATATGTTAGAGGTCGTCACGTCTCTTCGTCCTTGGAGCAATAGCACCAGCAAGAAGGCATTGCTGAACAACTATGGCGCCTGTGGCTCAAATGCTGCGATGGTGGTCACTCAGTCTCAACACCACAATTTTGGAGCTGAAGATGCTTCCATAAGGGGGCTGCGTGCTGCAACTGCAGAGCAACAGCGTCGGTTCCCTTTTTCGATTTCTGGTCTTGACGCACGCAGCATTCAGAGGTATGCCGGAAAGCTGGCGTCCTACCTGCAGAATCCATCCGTGGTCCATGGGTCTTTGAGCCTAGCCGACATCTCTTTCAATGTTGACCGGATCTGTAACCCATCACTGGGCCATAAGATCTCGTTCGCCGCAAATTCGGTCAAGCAGTTGCAAGATGCGCTCTCTCAGATCGCGGTTGGGGATTCCACCGAGTCCCCATTGTCCATCGAGCCAACCAAGGCGGAGCGTCCTGTTATTCTCTGCTTCGGTGGCCAAGTTTCGACCTATATTGGCCTAGATAAGCATCTTTATGACAGTGTGGCTATCCTCAGACACCACCTTGACGAGTGCGATGTTGTGATGCAGTCCTTCGGCCTCGACAGCATTTTCCCCGGCATCTTCTCAAGCTCACCAGAAGAAGACCCTGTCCGCGTACAAACAATGCTCTTTGCCATGCAGTACTCGTGTGCTCGCTCGTGGATTGATTGCGGCCTATTTGGAAAGATTGCCGCCGTTGTCGGCCACAGTTTTGGGGAACTCGTTGCACTCTGTATCTCGGGGGTTCTGAGCCTCTCTGACGCCGTTCGATTGGTGGCAGGACGTGCTCGCGTGATTCGGGAGTCTTGGGGCACGGACAAGGGTGCTATGATGGCAATCGAGACGGACGCAGCACTCGCTCAGGAACTCGTAGACGACACTAGCCGTCGTCTTAGCAAGCGGAATACTGAGGTCGCCCCGGCTGCCATCGCTTGTTACAATGGAGTGAGAAGCTTCACCTTGGCAGGTCCCACGGAGGCCATTGACGCGATTGCAGACACCATTGCACAGGAGGAAAAGTTCTCAGCCATCAAGAGCAAGCGACTCAATGTCACCAATGCCTTCCACTCGTCCCTTGTTGACCCTCTTGTGGAGCAACTCGAAGAAATTGGCCGGGACTTGACGTTCAACCAGCCCTCGATCCCACTTGAGCTTGCAACCGAGACGAGATCCTCAAGCCCTGAGATGACAGCCCAGTACGTGCCGAAACACATGCGCAAGCCTGTCTTCTTCTGTCAGGCAGTTCAGCGCCTCGCGGAGAAGCACCCCTCGGCCATCTTCCTGGAGGCCGGGTCCAGCTCCGGAATCACAGTCATGGCAAGCCGTGCGCTACACACTGGAGGAAGCTCGCACGGCTTCCAGCCAGTGAAGATCACAAACTGCAATGGTCTTGACGGCTTGACAGATGCGACGGTCTCTCTTTGGAAACAAGGCCTCCGGGTCTCTTTCTGGCCACACCACGCGTCCCAGACCAACGAATACGCCAGTCTTGTCCTCCCACCGTATCAATTCGAGAAGTCTCGACATTGGCTGGATCTCAAGTCTCCAGTCAAGGCCATCCAGGAGGCTGCAGCGCTTCTGGGTCCTATTGAGAGGCCAGCCGAAGGCAAAGAGGATGACCAGAGGGGTCTTGGCCTTTGGTCATTCATCGGCTACCTTGATGAGAAGGAAAAGACCAGCAGCAAGCGCACACCCAAGCGGGCCCGCTTCCGGATCAACACGGGCTCGGAAGAGTACAAGAAGTTTGTCTCAGGCCACATCATCGCCCTGACGGCGCCCATTTGCCCGGGTACACTCCAGGTCGACATGGCAATCGAGGCCTTGTTCAGTCTTCATCCCCAATGGAAGCAAGATGGGTTGCAGCCCACCGTTCATGACATGGTGAACCACTCGCCTCTTTGCGTCGATCCTTCGCGCATTGTCTGGCTGGACTTCAAGTCTGCTGAAGGTGACTTGACACAATGGGACTGGAGCATTTCGAGCACCTCCGTCATGTCCGAGCGTGATGAGCAGATGTATGTCCAGGGACGTATTCGTGTACGCTCCGCAGAAGACCCATCTTACGCGGGCGAGTTCGCGCGTTTCGAGCGTCTCTTCCCACACACTCGCGCTCTTGAGTTGCTTGCTTCAGCTGGCGATAATGAGGATGTTGAGGTTCTGCAAGGTCGTAATGTCTACCGGACTTTCGGCGAATTCGTTGACTATGCCGACATGTATCGCGGTGTTCGCTCGGTCATTGGTCTTGCGAGTGAGTGTGCCGGTCGCGTGGTGGGTCGATATGCCGGCAATACTCTGCTAGACACCCTGCTCGATGACAGCTTCAGTCAGGTTGCTGGCATCTGGGTCAACTGCATGACGGATCTGGCGCACGGTGACATGTATATCGCCACGGGTATTGATTTGTCAATGCGGTCCCCTCGGCAGATTATTAGCACTCATCGGTCCCAAGAGAACTGGCACGTATATGTCCGCAATACTCGCCAATCTGAGACGACTTACTTGAGTGACGTCTTTGTGTTTGATGCTGCAACCAGCGAACTGGCCGAGGTGATGCTGGGAATTCAGTACTCACGCATCTCCAAGGCTTCCATGAGCAGAATGCTCACCAAACTTACCAAAGACAAGTCAGTCTTGCGCACTTCGACAAGCGCAGTGGCAGGCGCTTCGACACCAGTGCCAGCTGCAGGCAATGATGACGTGTCTATTGCTCCCGGCTTCACCACGCAACAGCGGGATATCATTCGCAGTGAGGCCAATCACTCGAAGAAGCAGCCAAAGAAGAAGAAGGAGAAGAAGCCCGCAAGCTCAGGACGACCTGATATCAGTGATGAGATTCGAAAGCTTGTCGCGACAGTTGCTGGTATGGATGTCAGCGAGATCACTCTAGATACCGAGGTCGCCGACATTGGTATCGACTCGCTCATGGGCATGGAGCTTGCTCGCGAAGTCCAGGTGGTCTTCAAACAGGCGATGGATCAGGATACTCTGCTGCAGGCCACAAGTGTTCGTCAACTTGTCACTGTCATCTCTGGTGTCTTGTTCGGCGAGGGCGGCAATGCTGCCGCTGGTGATGCTGGAGCAGACGCCGCCAGCAGCGAGTCCTCCTCGGACGAAGATGACTGGTCAAGCAGTGAAGGTGATACATTGGCCACTCCCCCGTCCGGTGAAGACACCAGGATCCCTACACCTGATCCAGTCAAGTCTGCCGTTGTCAATCAGAGCCTCGAGCTCACGTCCACAGATATCTTGGAGTGCTTCGGCAAGGTCAAAATTAGCACCGATCAGAAGCTTCGGCAACATCATGTGGACAATGTGGACAGTCACATCATTGCTGGCACCAGCCGACTGTGTGTTGCTTTGATCGTGGAGGCCTTTGAGCAGCTAGACTGTTCTCTGCAATCTGCGACCAAGGGCGACAATCTCCCCCGCATTCCCTACCAGCCAGAATACAACCGCCTTGTGGAATGGCTATACAGCTTTTTGGGGGATGACGCTCGTCTGTTCGATGTTGATCCTACCAGCGGCCAGGTGACAAGGACTGGTGTCGCAGTGCCGTCCAAGCCCAGCGAGGCCCTGATGGAGGACTTCATCAACGAATTCCCGGACTGGGCAGTGACAGCGAAACTGATATACCATGCTGGAAAGCCCCTGGCCAAGATTCTCAAAGGCGAGACCGACGGTATCAAGATTCTCTTCGGTTCGAGCGAGGGTCGTGAACTTATGGCAGGACACTATCGGCACAACCCTTTCGCCGCCCTGCTTGGAGAGCAGATGGGCGATTTCCTCGCCCTTCTTGCCAATCATGTAAATTCAAGGAGTCAGCAAGGAACACTCAAGATATTGGAGATGGGTGCCGGAACGGGTGGCACGACGCAGATTCTCGTGCCATTGCTGGCATCCTTGAATATCCAAGTGGAGTATACCTTCACTGATCTGTCCCCATCTATGGTTGCCGCAGCGAGACGAACAATGGGCAAGCAATACCCATTCATGCGCTTTGCTGTCCACGACATTGAGAAGGTCCCTGCGGAGGATATCTGTGGCCAACATATCATCATCGCCAGTAACGCCGTTCATGCAACGCACAACCTGGTCGAATCTGCGAAGAACGTTCACAAGGCCCTGAGGCCGGACGGCATGCTCATGATGCTCGAACAGACCGAAGATACTCCACTGTCTAACCTGATCTTTGGTCTCTTCGAAGGTTGGTGGATGTTCGACGATGGACGCACCCATGCGGTTGTTCCTACTGAACGATGGACACGCGATCTCCAGAGCGCCGGCTTTGGTCATGTCGATTGGACTGATGGACACTTACCCGAGAACAACATTCAGCGAGTTGTGGTTGCGTTGGCGAGCGGTCCTGTCATGAACCCTTTGCCGATCTCACCATCACCGGCCAAGTTGCCTGAGCAGCCAACGCGCGATCTAGCGACACGAGAAGCGGAAGCCGCGAAGTACGTCGCTGAGCACACGGCAGCCTGGGCCACACCCAGTCTGGACGAGGCCAGCGCAAAGAGAGATGGCAAATCGTGTCAGAACCTACATGATGCTGTTGTGTTAGTCACCGGAGCCACTGGCAGTCTGGGCTCGCATCTGGCTGCTGCGTTTGCTGAAAATCCCGACGTCAAAAGCGTTGTTTGCGTGAACCGTCGCAGGGGCTTCACGGCAGTTGAGACCCGACAAGCTGATGCTTTTTCCAGTCGCGGTATCTCCCTTTCTTCCGCTGCTACTTCCAAGCTCCGAATTCTTGAAACGGACACCTCCCAGTCGCAACTCGGCATCGAGGCGTCTGAATATCAATGGTTAGTGCAGAATGTCACGCACATCGTGCACAACGCCTGGCCCATGAGTGGCACCCGGCCTCTTCCAGGCTTCCTCCCTCAGTTCCAGACCATGCGTCATCTCTTGGATCTGGCACGCGACGCCGCTTGCTGTTCGCAGTCCGATGATGGCTTCCGCCGCATTGGATTCCAGCTTGTTACCTCTATCGGTGTTGTTGGCCATGCAGGCCGAGGGCGCATTCCCGAGGAGCGGGTGCCCATCTCTGCCGTTCTGCCTACGGGCTACTGTGAAGGTAAATGGGTCTGCGAGCGCATGCTGGATGAAACACTGCACAAATATCCTGCTCTCTTCCGACCGATGGTCGTCCGCCCAGGTCAGATCGCAGGTTCCACGACCAGTGGTGTCTGGAATCCCGTTGAACACTTTCCGTTCATGGTGAAGTCTGCCCAGTCCTTGCGCGCATGGCCCGACCTGGACGGGACGATGCAATGGGTCCCTGTCGACGCAGCTGCAGCTTCCATTTCGGAATTGTTGCATATTGGCAATGAAGAAAATGCACCCGAGGCATACCCCGTCTATCACATTGACAATCCAGTTGGTCAGTCATGGAAGGAGATGTCTCCCGTTCTGGCGCGTGCTCTTGGCATCCCCACCAACGCGATCGTCACATACCGCAACTGGCTTCGACGGATTACCCGTTCACCACTGCAAGAGTCGGAGAACCCAGCTTCCCGCATTGTGTACTTCTTGGAGGATGACTACGAGCGCATGTCTTGTGGTGGGCTGATTTTGGATACGACCAAGACCAAGGAGCATTCGAAGACCATGGCTTCTCTGGGGCCGCTGAGTTCGGAGGTTGTCGAGGGATATGTCAGAACTTGGAAGGAGATGGGATTTCTTTCATCGTAATTTGATGTTTTCAGCAGTTTTGCTTTGTTGATACTAGATTTGATCTTCCGTGGAATATATTGCTGTGCATTTCTAATTCTTGTGTTTTTGCTACGGGTGTTTATGAGTAAGTAGATCCAAATCCTTATGGCTAGGTTTCGGTATTTCTTTTGATCTCTCTTTGATTCCCTTTCAATATCTCTTCCATAGTCATTTACTATATGTTTTCTAATTAAAAGATCCCACTCGGTCGTACAGTTACTTCACCTTACCTTATCTTTGTTCAAAGAATAGATAGTAAATAATTCCAGGCTTGCAGGGCGAAGCACCACAAATCATATCAATTCTCCACGGTCGCATCAGACGTAAGAGTGAGTGACGGCTCTCAAACCAGGCCCAAAGGTTTATTTGCCTCTTGAAACTGAGTCATCTCCATCTCGAAAATCAATTGAGCCAACTGTAGTTGGTAGAACGTGTTTATTGTGTGCCTGAAAACTGATTTGTTCTGAAGCCATCAGGTTCTTTGGCTAGGAAACAAACAGTGCAAACAAACATGAGATGCCGAAAACTACAAGGAGAGCGACAGACTACGGGGAATACTCCAGACAACTACTATACTCTAGCTCCCAATCTCAATACTCCTTCTAGCTTTCTCGTTACCGTCTTCTATTTTAAAAGAGATGAGTAGCTCGTAGCTCATTGGAATAACGTCTTGCTGTCTTATTACTTAGAATGTAGAGAAAATTTCATAGGGAATCTTGTCGATCTCACTGGATATATATTTTCCATCACTGTTGTGTTATCTGCATCTATTATCAACGTCCATGGAAGTTACTTACTCATTTTTGTGAACACTCGGTCCATGTATGTTGGTACGATTTAGGCCTTTTATTTTGAGAGTTTACGTCTATATCTAAAAGACCGTCCTTAAAGGCGGGACAGGGTCTCACAGCCGTAGGTACTCGTTTGACGCTGAAAGTACCCCTGGGCGGGCCGCAGTTTTAGGCGGACTTTTTGCAAGTCCGGAGGGAGACGCGTCTCTTTATTCCGGCACATCTTCAACAAGGCGCGCCCCGACCGTATCTCACCTCATAATACAGACCAAAAAACGCCGGAAAGTCGTTCCAGATGTGTCAATTACACGCTTTGCATGTTCTAGCCCGGTTCCTGCAGCGTGTCCACCATGGTCGGGAACAAGGCCCTTATACTGGGCAGTTAAACCGCGAAGCAGCCATCTTGACCAGCTAGTTTCTACCAAACCACCTTCCATCCATCCTTTAGACTTATAGACTACTCGACCTGAAATCATCCTATAGCATCCTCTCTGGACTCTCTTCTCTCGGTTGCTTTCCCACCCACGGTTTTTTTGTAATCATTTCTTCCACACGACCATGGGAAGCGCCGGGCCAGCTTGGGCTAGTGAGCCCATCGCCATCATTGGCATAGGATGCAAGTTTGCTGGTGAAGCATCCAACCCCTCAGGCTTGTGGGACTTGCTGGCCGAAGGGAAAAGTGCCTGGAGCGAGATTTCAGCCTCTCGTTTCAATCCCAAGGGCGCCTATCATCCCAACAACGAGAAACTGAGCACAGTAGGTTGTCTGCCTCTGATGTGGATTGAAGACAGGTATTAATGGGCGCAATTAGATGCATGTCAAAGGTGCTCACTTCATGAAAGAGGATGTTGGACTATTCGACGCTGCATTTTTTAATTATTCCGCCGAAACTGCCGCGGTAAGTTTGATCCACGCGGCGTGCTACGAAGGGAGATGGCTGATATGATGCACCGATAGACGTTAGATCCTCAATTCCGGCTGCAACTAGAGTCGGTTTACGAAGCCTTGGAGAATGGTAAGTTGAGTCACCCGCTACAACTCTTCTGTGATAGAGAGCTTACCTGAGAAACAGCCGGTCTCCCACTCGCGCAAGTCGCGGGCACAAACACGTCTGTATTTGCCGGCACATTTGTTCATGATTATAGAGATTCTTTGATCCGCGATGAAGATAACCTTCCACGATATCTCCTGACTGGTTCAGGAACGGCGATGGCCTCTAATCGCATCTCTCATTTCTTCGATTTCCGTGGCGCAAGTATGACCATTGACACTGGCTGCTCGACTGCCCTCGTCGCTCTGCACCAGGCTGTTCAGAGTCTGCGGAGCAAGGAGAGTGACATGAGCGTTGTTGGCGGTACCAACATCTTGATCAACCCAGATAACTTCAAGGCAATGGGATCTTTAGGGTACGTAATGCCATAGAAGTTATAAGGATCATGACTAACATTCGGATTCGACCTGTAGGTTCCTATCGCCTGATGGTCGATGCTTTGCATTTGATTCTCGTGCCAATGGGTATGGTCGTGGCGAGGGCGTGGCCACAATTGTTATCAAGCGTCTCCGAGACGCCATTGCAAATGGCGACCCAATTCGCTCCGTTATTCGTGAAACTTTGCTGAACCAGGATGGCAAGACCGAGACCATCACCTCACCGAGCAAAGACGCCCAGCAAAGCTTGATGCGCGACTGCTACGCTCGGGCATGCATTGACCCTCTCGGCACTCAGTACTTCGAGGCACACGGAACTGGCACACCAACGGGTGACCCAATTGAAGTCGGGTCGATTGCTTCAGTCTTCCAAGGCAAGAAACGCTCCGCGATCGAGCCTCTGCGTATTGGATCTGTGAAGACGAACATCGGCCACACTGAGGCGACTAGTGGACTCGCCAGTGTCATCAAAGTCACTCTGGCCATGGAACACGGCATGATTCCGCCATCTATCAACTTTAAGAATCCCAACCCGAAGCTCTCGCTGGAGGAATGGGGCATCAAGGTTGCCAGAGAATTGGAAGATTGGCCTGCTCTTCCAGGGACTGTTCGCCGTGCTTCTGTCAACAACTTTGGCTACGGTGGAAGCAATTCACATGTCATCATGGAAGACGGAGAATATTGGCTCCAGAGTCTGGGCACTGGGGCATTCAGCAAGAGCAATGGTGCTCAAAACGGCATTGACTCACTACCATCGCCAAGCTACGAGACAAACCTATTCATCCTCAGCGGCAAAGACGAACTGACTACTAAAGCTATCGTCTCTAACCTGAAGAAATTCCTCGACGAGCAGGAGAAGAAGGGTCTTAGCGAATCAGATGCCAAGGCACTCCTACAGCAACTTTCTTACACCCTGGGACAACGTCGTACTGTCTTCCCTTGGATTGCTACGTACCCTCTTTCTATTACCCAGGGTATTGCTGCAGCTGCTACAGCACTCGAGTCCCGTAACTTCCGGGCGTCCAAGGTTGCTTCACTGCAGCCGAGAATTGGCATGGTGTTTACTGGACAGGGTGCTCAATGGTATGCCATGGGGAGGGAATTGATTACAGCCTACCCGGTCTTTGGGGCGTCGATCAAGGAGGCCGATGCTATTCTCAAGGACCTTGGTGCGGACTGGTCTCTGATGGAAGAGCTTCACCGCGATGCCGAAAGCACTCGAGTAAACGGAACCGGGTTTAGTATCCCCATATGTGTTGCCGTGCAGATCTCCCTGGTTCGTCTGATGGATACTTGGGGCATCAAGCCCACCGCTGTGACCAGTCACTCCAGTGGCGAGATTGCGGCAGCCTATGCAGTTGGGGCAATCACTCTCCGCAGGGCCATGGGAATCGCATACTTCCGCAGCAAGCTGGCGGCTGATTTGAGCCAGCGCTCTACTGCCAAAGGAGGTATGATTGCGGTAGGTCTCGGTCATCGTGAAGCCGAGCGCTACTTGAAAAACCTCACCAGTGATACGAAAGCCGTCGTTGCCTGCATTAACAGCCCGTCGAGTACAACAGTGGCCGGTGATCTTCCCGCTGTACTGGAGCTGGAGGAAGTGCTTCAGAAGGATGGAGTCTTTGGCCGCCGACTTCGAGTGGAAACTGCTTACCACTCTCACCACATGGCGCCTATTGCGGAGGACTACCGGAAGGCACTCCGAAATATGCAAGATGGTGGAGCCAAAATGGGGAACCGTACGGATTCAATCGTCTACGCATCCCCAGTAACCGGTTACCGCGTGACCAATGCGACAACTGTTGCAGACGCAGACCACTGGGTTGCTAGCTTGCTGAAACCCGTGCTCTTCGTCGATGCGTTTACGGAGATGGTGTTGGGCGATTTTGACCCTGAGTCGGATGCCTCTCCTTCCAGTATTGACCTAGTTGTCGAGGTTGGCCCGCACACTGCCCTTGGAGGACCTATCCAGGAAGTACTAGGCCTTCCGGACTTCGAAGGCATTAAGCTGCCGTATTACGGCTGCCTCGTTCGACACACCAATGCGATGGACAGCCTTCAAGCCCTGGCAGCCAATTTGATCCGCGAGGGCTACCCGGTTGATATGGAGGCAATCAACTTCCCTCATGGCAAGGGGTCTGAGATTCGAGTGCTCACGAATCTCCCCCCTTACCCTTGGAACCACTCAGTGAGGCACTGGATTGAGCCGAGAGTTAACAAGGCATTGAGAGAGCGCTCCCAAGCTCCTCATCACCTTCTTGGCCAGTTAGTCCCTGGTACTAATCTCAACGTGCCATCGTGGAGACACATCCTCCGTCCCACAGAATCGCTGTGGGTCCGGGATCATATGATCCAGTCCAATATCCTTTACCCCGGGTGTGGTTTCATCTCTCTTGCTATTGAAGCAGTTCGGCAACAGATCGACCTGATCGCAGAGGAACAAGGCGAATCAAGTCCCAGGGAGATTGCTGGTTACCAGATCAGGGATGTGGATGTCCTGCAGGCCCTCGTGATTCCGGACACCACAGACGGTCTCGAGATCCAGACTGTGTTGCGACCGGCCGATGAAAAGGCAATCGGCGTGCGAGGCTGGAAGCAATTTGAGATATACTCGGTGACCGCTGATAATGAGTGGACACAACATGCCCACGGATTGATCTTGGTCGAGTTTGGCGATCCACAGCAAGCGACAGGTCTCGGGCTCGAGAAGAACAAGAAACGGCTGGACCCAACGGCTGGCTACGCCAAACGGATCGAACCTGATGACATGTGGAATGTCTTGACAGCGCTCGGGCTCCAGTACGGACCGACCTTCAGGAACATCAAGAGCATTATCCAGTCAGGAAAGGAGATGCGGTCTATCAGCGAGATTGTTGTTCCTGATACTTCAGTGGCCAAGGAACTGCCGTATAACCATGTGGTGCATCCGGCATTGCTAGACGCAGCCGCCCAGGCCACCTTCACAGCTCTTCCAGGCGCAGAGTCCCGCCAGGATTCGCCAAGAGTCTTCCAGTCAATTGAGCGCATTTGGATTTCGAGCAAGATCAGCAGCCAGATCGGCCATGCCTTCCAGGCCGACACTTTCCTGCACCGTGCGGATGCGCAGGGTATTGAAGCCGACATCACCATGGTCGACAAAGACGCGGGCGATGGCACGAAGCCCGTTCTCGAGATCAAGAATCTGATTTTCTCGTCCTTGGGAAGAAGCGCCTCCACGGGGGATGACAAGCCATGGGAAAAACAGCTCTGTACCACAGTCCACTGGGCTCCTGATGCAAGCCTCGGGATCCAGACCGCTAGCCTCAGACACGAGCTTGATCAAGATGAGATTCGATCCATAACTGATCTCCGACGTGTGTGTCTCTACTTCATCCAGGAAGCATTGGCCACAATCTCGGCAGATGAAGTGCGTCAAGTTGGTCCTGAACTTGAAAAGTTCTACACATGGATGCAGGATCAGGAAACCAAGGCAAAGGAAGGAAAGCTCGGTCCTGGCAGCGCAACTTGGCTCCTCGACACCAAGGCTGAGCGCGAGATTCGGACTGATCTTGTTGCCAAAGCCAGCGTTAAGGGCAGCATAGTTTGTCGTCTGGGGCAGAACCTGCATGCTATCCTTCGTGGCGAAAAGGCCATGGAATTGATTCTGGACGACGGGTTGCTGGAGCAGTACAAGCAGCAAGATCACCCGAGGACTCTATCACAGGCCGCTGCTTTGCTGCGCCAGATCGTACACAGGAACCCCCGAGCATCCATCCTCGAGATTGAAGCTCTATCTTCCGATTCAACACTTGGCATGCTCCAGGCTTTAGGCACGACTGAGTCTGGGGGTCCACTGGCTGCATCCTACCACATCGCCAAGAAGTCATGGGATGAAGAATCTCAGACCGCGGCTCTCGGAGAGTTTGCCGCATGGAGTGATATCCTGGCCCTTGAGACCCTTGACATCAAAAAGGACCCCTCTACCCAGGCCCTCGAGTTGCAGGCTTACGATCTTGTCATTGCCGACCGGTCCTTGTCCTCCAATAACTCCATTACTGACTGCCTGGGCCATGTACACAGTCTCATCAAGCCAGGGGGTAAGCTGCTTCTGGTTGAAACTACCCAAGATGATCTTGACCGGCAATTCGTGTTCGGTCTGCTTTCTGAGTGGTGGCAGGACAATGATGAGCTTGCTGGCGAGCACTGTCCTTCGCTCAGTCTCCAGTCTTGGGAACACTCACTCAAAGCCTCAGGATTTAGTGGAGTGGATGTCCACATTCCTGACTGTGAAGCCATCGAAATGTACACGACAAGTGCGATGCTTGCAACTGTGCCGTTTGCTACCCCGACGCAGCCACCCCCGTCGCAAGATATTGTGCTCATTACCAGCAACAAGGCGGAGCCTGCTCTCGATTCGACCTGGCTGGCATCTTTGCAACACGAAATATCCGAGGCTGGTTCCGGTGCTGGTTCGCGACCCAATATCTTTGCTATTGAATCACTGCCCCTAGCCTCACTTGCAGGCAAGATCTGCGTCTTTGTGGCAGAGATCGAGAAATCTCTCCTCAGAGACTTGGATACGGAGACCATGGAAGGTATCAGAACAATGGTTATGAACTCCAAAGGTCTGCTCTGGGTCACACGGGGCGCCGCAGTCGACTGCCAGGACCCGGAGCTGGCACTCGCTCAGGGATTCCTTCGGGCTCTGCGGAACGAGTATCCAACTCGCCTCTTCGCGACTTTGGATCTGGATCCCGTTACTCCAATTTGGTCTGTGGATAGCGTGCCTGCAATCCTGCAAGTCTTGCAGGCAAGCTTCGGTAGCACTGCCTCCGAGAAAAGCTATACTGTCGATCCTCAGCCTGGCGACTTCGAGTACGCGGTGCGCGACGGTGTCATCCTGATCCCAAGGATTCTCAAGAACCAGGTCCGGAGCAAGGCGGTCTCCCCCGATGATGTTGCCGATCAGGGCCCGTCGACCCTAGTCAGTCAGCCGTTGTACCAGCTGGACCGCCCTCTGAGCATGCACGTTGGGATGCCTGGTTTGATGGACACTATTGCTTTCGATGATGACCCTGCGATGGCTGCCATCAATGACAAGTCTGCTCTCCCCTCCAACCTAATTGAGGTCGAGCCACGCGCTTATGGTGTCAACTTCCGTGACGTGATGGTGGCCATGGGCCAGCTCCACGAACGAGTCATGGGCCTGGAGTGCTCTGGAATCATAAAGCGTGTCGGGGCTGAGGCTGCCATCCATGGCTACGCCGTCGGTGATAAAGTATTCTGTCTGCTACGTGGACCCTTCGGCAGTCGTGTTCGTGTCGAGTGGACCAACGTTGCGCATATGCCCGAAGGGCTCAGCTTCGAGGATGCTGCCTCGCTGCCCGTCATCTTTTGCACCGCGTATATATGCCTGATTGACATGGCTCGTCTGCGACGTGGCCAGACTGTCTTGATTCACGCCGCAGCTGGCGGTGTCGGGCAAGCCGCGATCATGATCGCAAAGCATTTGGGCCTCGAGATCTATGCGACCGTTGGATCTGCTGAGAAACGTGACCTGGTGAAAACCAAGTACGGCATCCCAGATGACCATATCTTCAGCAGTCGCGATGCATCCTTTGCTGCCGGGGTCCTGGCTGCTACTCATGGCCGTGGTGTTGACGCCGTTGTCAATTCGCTTGCCGGGCCCCTGCTGCAGGAGAGCTTCAATGTGCTGGCTCCGTTCGGCCACTTCTTGGAGATTGGCAAGCGAGACCTGGAAATTAACAGTCATCTCGAGATGCGACCATTTACTCGCCAGGTTTCCTTTTCAGCGTTCTATCTCTTGGCCTCGATGCAGCACAGCCCTCTCGAGGTGCATCGCGTGCTGAATGCGATAACTCAGCTCCTGGAGAGTCAGGCAATTGCTCCCGTGCACCCGGTCACGGCCTTCCCAATGGGCGACTTTGCGAAGGCCTTCCGTTTGCTTCAGACCGGCAAGCATATGGGTAAGGTTGTCCTTTCCACAGGGCCACAAGAGATGGTGCCAGTCCGTCCGCGAACTCCGACGGCCAAGTTCTCCCCTGAAGTATCCTATCTCATAGTAGGTGGCCTGGGAGGAATTGGTCGATCGATCGCGCACTGGATGGTAGCACGTGGAGCCAAGAATCTGATCTTCATGTCGCGAAGTGCTGGTCGTGGCGGTCATAATCGGGTCTTCCTCAATGATCTTCGTGCGACTGGCGCTCTGGTCGGGGCTGTGAGTTGCAACGTCTCGGACAAGGACGATCTTATTCGCGCATTGCGCCGTTGTGAGGAAATTGGCCTCCCGCCCGTTCGTGGTGTGATCCAGGCAGCCATGGTGTTGCAAGTGAGTGAGCCCCTTAAAGCTCCAAGGCGATATTTTTGCTGACATCTCTACCTTTATAGGATACTGTTTTCGAGCAGATGTCGCTGGCCAATTGGCAAGCGGCCGTCCAGCCAAAGGTCCACGGTACATGGAACCTGCATCAAGCATTTGACACCCCCGGAAGTTTGGATTTCTTCGTGATTCTCTCGTCTGTGGTCGGTGTCACCGGCAATGCCAGCCAGGCCAACTATGCGGCAGCCGGATCTTATCAAGACGCGCTTGCCCGTTGGCGTGTTGCGCGAGGTCTCCCAGCCGTGGCAATTGACCTCGGCGCTGTCAAGGGAATTGGCGTCGCTCAGGAGACAGCTGGCGTTCTGTCTCGTCTTCAGCGTATTGGCCATATCCCCATTAACGAGGAGCAGGTCTTGGCCGTTCTGGACAGTGCTATCCTCTCGCCATATGAGCCTCAGGTCGTGATCGGGTTGCACACTGGACCTGGTTCGCACTGGAAGATCGACGGTGACTCTCCTCTGGGGCGCGATGCTCGATTCGTAGCATTGCAGCCGGCTGAGGGTGGCCAGAAGAATGCGGGTGCTGCAGACGGTTCCGGTTCGCTGGGCAGTCGACTGGCTGCCGCGTCCTCATCGGTTGAGGCGGTTGACCTTGTCGGCGTTGCGATCGCGGAGAAGCTATCGGATATCTTCATGCTCCCTGCCTCCGACATTGACCTGGCAAATAAGCCCGCCCACTTCGGTATCGACTCGTTGGTTTCTGTGGAGCTGCGCAACATGCTGCTGCAACATGCCGGTGCCGAGGTGTCCATCTTCGGTATCATGCAGAGCCCGTCTTTGGCAGCCCTCGCGGCTGATGTTGCTGCCAAGAGTACACATGTTCAGTGGGATCGATTCAAGGCATGATCCTTGTCTCCTTCAGTTTTCTTTCATTATGCAAAAATACATCTGGCTGCCTTTTCAAGATAGAAAAAAGATTGGTGGGATGGTGGTCATGTGACTGACGACACATGTTTGTTCTGTTTACCTCTTTCCCTTTTAGGTTGTTCTCTCCGGCCGTGCCATTTTATTCATCAAAATAATAGATTGCTCAATACATTTTTATTCGGTGATTCTCATTCCTTCCCATGTGTTGTGGCTTGTTGAGACTCGGCGCCGCACATAAACCCTAAACCTATCGGCGTGGGCGTCCTCCAGGGGTAGCTGTCGCCTAATACATTGAGCTTCATTTAACAACCTAGCCAGTGCTCAGGCTGTTTCCAAAGAAGTGGATGATCCCACTCCCCTTATGAACTATCAGGAACCTCCTTTGCTCGTTGGATGACAGGGTCAAATCCCTCAATCATTTTCAATCCTGGCAGTTTTTCAATCTTTCTCAGCTACCAGTATCTCCAAAAGAGCATCAACATCCAAATCTGGCCGATGCTTTCCCTGATTAAGCAGTAGATCACCCTATTCTCCCTTCCCGTAGAGCCGAAGACTTTGTAAAGTGTAAGGTATTAGGTCCACGAGAGAGACTGATCCCGCATCCAGTCGATTAGGGCCTATGTCCCGCACTAGAAAGCAAAGTGAATAAACACCCAGACTCAGGCATTTCAACTTAGGAAAATCTATCAGAGAAATCTAGAAATATCCGACGGTACCGTTTTTAGACTAACACCGAGCTCGGCTATCTCACCTTCCTATTATTCTTTATACTGCAGGTACACGTCCTCGTATATCTGCTTATGACATTCCATACTATTCACAATATAAATCTCCCCCGGAAAGAGATTATCGTCAATATCAAGATCAAGCTCTTCTAAACTGTAGCGGTGTCTCTAAAGAGATCTTATAAGCGTTGAAAGGTTAGCAGTGGCCTTACCTCCTTCTGGATATACACACCCCCTAATAGTGGATATAAGTTTGCGCAATACTTTAGAGGAATTAATAATATAACATAAATCACGCTTATTCACATTGGAGTGGGTAAATCTAATATCGCTATAATTCACCGATTTTCGCGGCGGGGGGGTTTCTAGCCTTATTATTCTATGATGCGATTATGAAAGAAACAAATTCCTTAGCGGGGAGTCGTCGGACTAGATTTAATCGATCATAATAATCCTTATATATTGTAATGAAAGCTATCATTACCCGGTGAGAAGTTGTTCGGAAGGAAAATGATCTCTTTAGGGTTCTAGAGATAGGGAAGTGCGCCTCGGGCCGTGTTTGCACGACGGAGTAATAAGAATAAAGCATATTCTTTGATATTACGCCTATAGGCACTAACAGGGAAGACAGAGAGGGACTTAAAGTTAGGTATAATAGAAATTAAGAGCGCTGCAACAGCTTGATTAAAGGCTATATTAGCTAAGCCGAGGCCTTAACACCTAGCAGGTCGGTTAGTCAAATCACTTACTAGCCCGAAAAATAGTGGCTAAGGGTGAATCACGTACACAGGTCGTCCAGAGGGGTTTTGTAGCGGTATATATAACAGCATTTGCTGCTCGTCGCTTTCAGCAAACCCAGCTCCCTCGATGGTCATCTTGAGTTTGTCAAGATTATCGTGACCGAGCTGTCGAGGCTCCTTGGGTGGGACATTGAAGTCAAAATTACGGTCAAATCCTAAATCCTAACTGCTATGTACTTCCAAATAGCGAAGCTGACGGGCAATTGCTGGGTTCTTCATGAAAAACAACAATGTTTGAAATTTCAAGATCTTGTCCGATTTCAAGCCGCACCCGTCGATAGTTTTCCTTCTCTAACGTGTAGGAGGCTAAATAAACGCCTCGAGTTCTCCGAAAAATGCCCGTCGCGTCCAATCGCGACTGCGCATTGCTTCCTGTTCTCCAAGCTCTTCCGAGTAACGTGTGATACATGGATAGCACGTAGGTAGCAGTGCGACGGGTAATTTGTCGACAGACTATAACTGCTAATAAAGGCTGAATGGAAAGACCCACTTGAACTCGTGTATAATGTCAGTCTCATACAGAATTGAAGTACGGCAGAGGAAGAAAAAAGGGGTTACTGGTGCTAACGACCTGTTTAGTACGATAATTTCAGACGAGTGTGGTAACACGAAACGAAATTTACAAAACCTTGGAAGGTGGACTTTCTTGAGGTTGAAACCTCGCTGTACCTGACCTACAGAGAAGATGAAATTTGCTATTGTCAATTTTCTGGGATCTAAGTATCTCGTTCATGCAAAGGAAAGTGACTTTTAACGCCAAAGCCGAACAGCTGGTCACAATCAACTCGCCACTCGATCTCAATGAACCTTCTTTAACGCCCGCTGTGCAGCCATACCATACTTGTAAAACATCCACTTACTCCCCGTGCAGTGTCCAAAACCAATCCGCTCATGCGAAAAGTTGAAGTTATGCTGAAAGCGCGGAATACTCAGCCTGTCGTACGAGGCCGCTGCCGCATCGAGGGAAATATTGCGACAGAGCTGTTCGGCCAAATCCCAACCATCCTTCAGTGCCAGATTGGCACCGAGCGGTTCAAAGGCACTGAGAATATGGTTTGCGTCCCCGATGAACATAACCCCATGCAGACGAGCATCGTGTTGGAACGCGGGCTTCTCCTTCGCGGGACGGATGAATGCAGTGTTGGGGATTGTGGCCTCTACGACAGTTTTGAAGGGATCTTGGAACATTGAGGCGGTTTTCAAGGCTTCCTGCTTTAGGGCGTTCAGTTCTTCGGTATTGAAGTTGGTTTTCGCCTCGCGTTCAGGTCCCACTGTGCTCAGTTCCCAGGCAATTGTATTGTTGTCGAACGGGTGGTAGAGACAACAGACTCCTTCGCCCGAGGACATCTGGAGGACGAAGTCCTGGTCGATGGGCTTGGGGAGTCCCCCGGGAAGATATGAAATGCCGCCGATTTGAGTTGCACCGGCGTACTGAGTTGTCATATCGTTGGGTCGGAAAGAGGCTCGGATGCGACTGTTGGCACCATCGGCCGCGACGAGAAGATCACAGTCCAGCGTGGAACTGTTTGCGCTTCCAATATCTTCGGAGATTGACACTCGAATTTGGCCGTTCGATAGACGTTCGGCCGATGTACAGGCTGAGCCCCATCTCAAGACGGTCTTTGTCTGCTCAGCCTTCTCCACCAAAATGCGCATGAGGTTCTGGCGGGTGATGCGCACAGTTGCTGCTGGGAGGTTTCCATACGCTGTCGGGTTGATCGATGACAGCCATTTCCAATTGTCCGACCAGACCCGGATGTCGCCATCATTGAGGGTTGAGTGTTCGCGAACCGCATCTAGTAATCCCAATTGTTGAATCGCAACCAGTCCGTCATCTTGGCTAGCTCCGTTGACACATAGTGTATATGGGTCCTTTTGAAGGGACTCGTGGCGGCTGTACTGCTCGTAGAGGAGGACTTCGGGACGGTCCAGGGTTGAGCCTTGCCATAGTTGGTCAAGGGCAAGTACAAATGAGAGACCGGCAAATCCTCCACCGGCGACGGCGATCCTCTTTCCTGCTAGGAACTCTGCTGGTTGTACGGTCATTTTGCGATGTAAATTGTCTACATTGTAATAGATAGGCGAGAATAGCGCCTAATATGAAGACTAGGTACACCATACTCTACGATGTCATTTGTCCTTATCTGGACTCAGTGATGCCTAGCTTGAATGAGCCCGGTCTTTTCTATTATTATTGTTGTTGCGCTGTATATCTCGGACGTATTGTTTGGCCTCGGAGTTTCTATTTCTCATTCTCGGATAAACTAATTCATCTCGGTCCCGTTACTGAGCATCGGCACCCGTTCATCTCCGTTTTCTCCGTTCTCTCCGATATTTGGATGAGAAATCAAGACTCGGCATCTATCATGGTATTTGTAAGAATCTTTTATTCTTTGTCATTATCAATGCCTTCATATTCATACTGCAATTTTGAACTCTTCATCGCAACGACGGGAGTCGGGACAGCGATACTCCGTCCGTGATCTCCATAGGTGATTACCATTGGTGATCGTCATAATTCCACAACCAAGCATCCGCCTAGTGGGGCCACTTGTTCGGGTGAACCGGGCCGATCTGAACACATTGTAAAGGCAAAATTATGGAGTGATGAGTGGGGGGAGCTCGAGAAACTCGAATCAGCCGGATCTGGTGGTTTGAGTTGGGGGTGTGTGGACTCTGTCTGTCAGCACTAGAATGCAGTGCCTGGCGATCTGCCTCTGGCCCGCCCCCTACTAACTCCGTTTGCTGCGGTTAATAGATTTCGTAAGACTGAAAGACTGAGGTGAGCATTGACCAAACAAGGTGTCCCATCGTGAAAGATTAGTCGAGAATGGACACGGTGGTGGTAAATTGGAGAGGGGAGCATGATGCGCTTAGGCCTCCAGTCTACCATTGACCATTTAGACCAAGGAGATACGGAGAGGTAATACGAAGTGCTTATTAATGATGCATCGGTGATCCCTGATCGACTGTACTGCAGACAAAGAAGAGAAAAAGTGAAGACAGGGGGCCTGATGCCCATATCTGTGTCACCGAGTCTTTTGCTTTTTGGGCCCCTTGACATTCTCCCTTCTGTACTGCCGTTCCTCTGTACCCCACCCCCGTTCACATCCTCGCCCATTAACTCCTAAATGTAACGGGAAAAGAATATCCGTCAGATTCTCCGACCGTACCACAGTGCTCCAATACTCCAGTACTCCAATACTCACTCGCCTATCCATGCCACTACCGGATACTGAATCAGATACGCCGCCCGTGCCACGCGGGCGCCAACGCCCAGGCGCTGCGTGTGACGAGTGCCGACGGCGAAAGCTACGCTGCGACGGGCAACACCCCCAGTGCGGCGTCTGTCGAGAGACCGATGTGGTCTGTGAAGTCACCCAACGTGGTACCCGAGGCCCCAAGAAGGGCCACTTGAAGGCCCTGAAGAACCGCATTGTGCACCTGGAGGCCATGCTGGAGACCCGCTTGCCTCCCCAGCCCCATCAGCTCTATCAGTCCCATCAACGGTCGGATCTGCTGGGCAATTCCCAAAACAGCAATGATGATAATGATGGCAGAACTGTGTCTTCGGCTTCCGACCATGAGACGTTTATCTCAAGCGGCTATGGGCTGCAAGGGCTGCATATTGACTCGAATCTGGTGGCTCTGCCCAGTGAACCTGACTCGTCCTTTGCGTCGGCAGTGCCTCTGTCAGAGGTTATGCAGGCTGAATTGTATGCTTTCCCTCCTTACCCTATCCCTGGTCAATTAAGCGCGGCTAATTATTCCCCACCAGAGACCAGCTGTATTTGGACCGCGTGCATCAATCGATCCCAATTCTCCACCAAAGACGGTACCTATCATGGTCCAAGTCCACCACAAAGTCGGCTTCCCAACGATGCCTGCAGTATGCCATGTGGACATTGGCATCACTTCTCTCCGCTCACTCCCGCCATCTAGTCGAGCCACTGTACCAGGAGACTAAGCAAGCGCTAGAGAATCTAAGCGTCGAAACTAGTGAGACTGCACTAGCCCAAGCCTGGGTTCTGGTTGTTACATTTGAGTATATGCGAACATACCACCGTCAAGCGTGGATGAGTGCCGGCCGCGCATTTCGCTTGGTGCAGGCCATGCGGTATCATGAGATTGACAATCCCATCGACAAGCGTGGCCCTTCCTCGCCACAATGTGGCGACTTTGTCGAGGTTGAGGAGAGGCGTCGAGTATTTTGGATGACTTATTTTCTCGACCATATTATTAGTATGCGTGATGACTGGCCGATTACACTAAATGAACATGTGGTAGGTGATGATTCATTATTAAATTTCTAAACGCGCGTATCAGTTTGCTAAACCATCCAAAGATCTGCACCCGACTTCCAGCTCCAGATGCGGATTTTCAAAGTGGCAGCCACGATCTAGGACCATTCCTATCGGAGGCCATGACAGAGCCGACTCTGAAAGTCCGATCTTCGTTTAACGAGTGTCTTATCCTAGCCACCATCTGTGGCCGCAGTCTTCTGCAAAGTCAACGCTATCACATATCAAAGGCATATGGAGACATGACCATGGATTTGACAGAGCAACGCCGGTGGCTGGATAGCATGCTCATGAACCGACTCCAAGTTTTGTCGCAGTACCCAGCACCCACAGAATCCTACGACCCCCTTTTGTTATTCGCCAATATTCTCGGCCAAGCGACGGTGATCTACTTCTGCAAAGCGATGACAGATACAGCCGAAGGACCGGATGGATCCCACTACCAATATCGGGCATTAGAGGCATCCACCAACATCATTAGTTTTGCATCTACCCTACGAGATCTACCATTTTCAAGGGTGTGTACATCAGACGGGAATAAAAATTCCCAGAATGCTGACTCTCCACACTAGGTCCATCCCTTAACACCGATCCCTCTATTCCTCTGTGCCGAATTCTTGTATAACGAGATGCACAATGAGGCTTTTCAGCCGCGGCTACAGGAGCTCTTCCATGTTTTGCGCGAGTTGAAAAACGTGAATAATCCCGAGCAGAGTTATTTGGATCTGCTTCCACGCTCATGCATCTCTAAAACAGCAGAGCTGTTTAATCACAGTGTGGGTACGGGTAGTCCGAATAGTTGATGAAGGTGTTTTGGGGTTTATTTATGGAAGTTACATTTTAGATTTGGCAAATTGGCTTCGTTACTGTGTACATATTAGACCCCATTGATAAGCTTGAGAATAATCACGTTTTGTTTCGGGCAGGATCGCCCATCTTTGACTAAATTTTCATGTCTCCTTGTTTTATTCGCTCTTGCCACGATGATGAAAAATGTTATAAATTGTAAAAAAAAATTAAAAATAGAAAAAAACAAATAGAAAAATAGCCTTTAGTGAGTATTCAACACACAGACGAGTGGAAGCATAAAATCATGTGTCATCCTATAGATTATTTTTGAAAGCATACGCCCAAGGGATCAGATGAATCTTTTTGGCTCTTCCGTAAGTCATAAATAAGAAAATGTTTACGTGAAATAAGATCATTCACACAAACAAGGTTAGTCCTGTATACAATTTCTAAACTTTAAGGCAAAACTATCGGTCGCTGTTGAGAAAGAGTCGATTTGAAAGCTTCTTGAACCTTTCTCATCTGGTATCCAGATAAGTTCGCAGCCCAAGTACCTGAACCTCCTTCCTCCATGCAATCATGAGTCTTCCTTCTTGGTCATGTTGTAGGAAGCCATAGTTCGCTCAATCATATGTTCCTCGACAGTGGGCGTTTTCTCATCCTCGCCAACACCATCGAGAGGATACAACTTGAAGTCAATGTTCCCATCAAAGAAATAGACCACGCTGAATCGATCTGTCGGGTTCTTGTTCACCACCCGGTGGATACTACTCTTGTACACCCCACGAGTGATGCGACTGATCATATCCCCCATATTGACAACATACGCCGCAGGGTTGGGTGGAACACCGATCCATTCTCCCGTTTCGCGGTCCTGCACTTCCAGTCCTGGGTGCTCATCTTGCAGCAATAGCGTCACCGCGCCAAAATCCGTGTGAGCGCTGCTACCTAACTGCCTCTTCTGCGCTTCACCCGATAGACGAGTTGGAGGGTAATGTAGGAGTCTCATAGGGCAGGCCGGGTCGTTAGCTTTAAACTCGTCAAAGACGTGTGGGCCGTAGGGGAGTGTCGCAGCGACGAGATCGAGCACAACATGAGATAAACGGGTCATAGCCTCGTAGTATTTCTCAATAGGCTCTTGGAAGTCCTCGGAATCTAGCAGCTCGGTAGGCGGCCAGACATTAGGGCCCATAAAGAACCGGCGTGCCTGAGCACGAGGGTCATCAGCGGAAATATGCTGGCCCAGAAAGAATCCTTCCTTCAGGTCAGGGAGCACATCATCTTCGTACAACTGTGTGCCCATCACATCATAGCCTCGAAATCCAAGGTTACTGCGGGCGTCGAGTTTGGTCTTAACGTCCCGTGGCAGCTTGAAGAATTTGGCCGCTGCGTCGAAGACGGATTGTTGGAGGGATGCAGGCACTCCGTGGCCGGTCATTTGAAAGAAGCCTGTCGAAATGCATGCTGCACGGATATCTTCCACGACCTGCTGGGATGCTGGGCTAGTGGGGTCTTTGAGGAAAGGTGCAATATCCACAGATGGGAGATAGAAAGATGACGATGTTGACTGTTTGGGGACGAATGAAGGCATGGTGGCGGGCGGGGAGCTGGACTGTTGATCAAATTCAAATGCTTTTCACTCCTCTTTTTTTTCCCTCTATGACTGTAGATTTATTTTGTGTAGCTGAGCTTGCAATAATCTCAATTCTGGGATTATCTGTCTCATTTCTTCCTATATAATCCCATGCATCGTATATTTCTGTATTGTTGGTCCGTCGACCAGCCAGCGGACTTTCTATCCGGCGGTTCATTACCAGTAAGCAGGGAACCTTATCACTACCGGGTGATCTTGCCCGCCTAGTAAGACTGATTTTAAACACATTGATCTCAAGAGATCAAAACAATTCTTTCGAAGGTGATCAAATCATAGTCATATATTTCTCTGTGTATAGTCGAGGCACCGGTCAACGCACACAGCCCTCCGCCGGTAGTACAGCACTCGGAGATATCGGAATCACCACATACAATAGGCCACCCACGAAGCAAGGGGGCAAGATCCGCAAAACTAGGTGGCAATGAAGTTCAAACCAACGATACTGGCTCGAGAAGAATCTGATCTCCACCTACCACGCATTCTGTGCCTCCACGGCGGTGGCACAAACGCTCGCATCTTCCGCGCTCAATGCCGGGGCATCCTTAAGCACCTGCAGCATGAATTTCGCTTCGTCTTTGCACAAGCCCCATTTCCCTCTGCAGCTGGCCCTGATGTTTTATCCGTCTACAAAGAATGGGGCCCATTCTGGAGATGGTTGCAGGCCTCTCCTGGCGATGCCGAGTCACAAGAAACAGTCACCGAGTTAGACAGAGTACTCGAGAATGTCATGAATCTCGAAACGATGAAAGGTGCCACTGGCGAGTGGATAGGTGTGCTGGGCTTCAGTCAGGGGGCTAAACTCGCTGCTAGCTTGTTATATCGCCAACAACAAGGTCGCAGTCTTTCAAAAGCCAACTTCCGATTCGGTATTCTTCTTGCCGGGAGTGCGCCTTTGGCAACACTCGATCCGGACTGTGACTTATATCCGGGTTCTGTTCTATCCATACCAACTATCCACATGCATGGCCTGCATGATTCGGGATTGCATCGCCACCGACAGCTTTACGCGTCATGTCGGCGAGATACTGCGAAACTTCTTGAGTGGGATGGACATCATCGGGTACCGATTAAGACAAAGGATCTCTTGCCTTTGGTACAGCAGATTCGGGAGTTGGCGGAAGATACAGACGCCGGCTGGACCAGCAGCTTCTCTGTTGCTTTGGATTTGAAGCCTTTGGTTTCCTGTTTAGAGGTGGAGGTTTAGACTTTCTTTCTTTGGGTTTTTATTATGGTCATAGATTTTCTCGTTAGATATATCTTATATTTAGTCCCATACCTACAGCTTATGCGTCAGTTTCAGTTTTGCAAAGCGTGTTGAAATAGGTCTTTAACCATTTCATGTGTCTATATTTCGAGCTTTGAAATGAACATTTGCAAACACACTGAGGTGCCTCAAGAAACTTTCTCGCATTCTATAGATAATACCCGGCTCGGAAGAACTAAGTAATTGCTACAATGTAGGCAGCAACAAAGATTCTATAAACGAGAGCTGTGCTCATGCGTCTACTGGAAAATCTCGGGAATGGCCCTCCACTGGGGCAACGGGGCCCCTAAGCCACTTGGATAGCGGATGTTCTTAATCTGGCTCCATTCCCGTAGCGTTCCAATCCAGTGCTCTCGGCCATGTCCACTATCTTTCACGCCTCCAAATGGTGTCCCCAGAACACCACGGAAGTAGTTGTTGACCAAGACCACACCAGCTTCCACGCGTCGAGCGACCCGCATAGCACGACTAAACTCTGTCGAGTAAACACCCGCGAAGAGACCATACCGGGAGGCATTGACAATCTCTACGGCCTCGTCTTCGGTATCAAACGCACTGACACATGCGACCGGGCCAAAAATCTCCTCTACGGCGACGGCCATCTCGGGCGTCACGTCTGCGAATAGAGTAGGCGGAACGAAGAAGCCATCGGCGATTTCAGCGTCAGTGGAAACGATGCCTTGAGCAGCCAGACGGGCTCCCTGGCTTTTAGCAAGATCAATGGCGGCCAAAATCTGCTGCTTTCGCTCTTGTGAGACCACTGGACCAACGTGGGTTGCGTCGTCAAGACCATTTCCCGCTTGCAGTTTCGATACGGCGGCAGTCATCTTGTCGACGAAGGGCTGGTAGAGGCTCCGGTGAACAAGAATGCGGGAAGAGGCTGTGCAGGCCTCACCCTTGTTGAAATATGCGCCCTCAACAGCGTCACGTACCACTGTATCGAGATTCGCGTCATCAAACACAACAAAGGCGTTCTTGCCACCCAACTCGAGCGCAGTGGCCGTCAGAGATGACCCCGCAGCCGATGCGACTTTTGCTCCAACAGGTGAAGAACCTGTGAAGGAAACCATCTTCACGAGCGGGTGGTTGACCAAGGCCTGGGGTACGTCTGGTCCCAATCCTGGGACGACTTGAACCACGTCCGGTGGGAAAATGGTCTGCAAGATTTCCACGATGCGAATGGCAGTCAGAGGAGCTTGTTCACCTGGCTTCAGAATCATCGTATTTCCCGCGGCCAAACATGGTGCCAGCTTTCCACCAACGTGGATGGGAGGCCAATTGAACGGAATGATGCCAGCGCATACACCCAGCGGCTCGTAGATGATGGTGGAGTAGACATTGCCCTGATCGAAAAATTCCGACGGCAATTTATCGGCAATTGACCCAAAATATTTGAAGACTTGAATCAAGAAGAAAACGTCGATAATCGCATCTTTGAATGGCTTTCCGTTCTCGAGGCACAGCAGGAGGGCCAGCTCCTGGGCATTCTTCTGAACCTCGTCGGATGCGCGCAGGAGGAAGCTACATCGGTCTTGCGGTGCGCGTGATTTCCAGTTGACAAAAGCTGCCTGGGATGCCTCGATGGCGGCATTGGTCGTTTCCACGTTGCCGGCTTGGATGGTTGTGATGGTCTTTCCCGTTGCTGGGTTTTCTACGGCGAAGCGACGCGAGGTGTCATCGCATGACCATCGGTAGACGGAAGTCTCGGGGAAAGAGGATAGCAGCTCAGCTGCTCTCTGGGCGACGGCCATTTCGCTGTATTATGGATGCTGTGGTTGAATGGGTGGAGAGGATGATGGTGTCTCAAGATAGTCTACTAAGAAGGGTGTATTTAAGCAGCCATGACTTCAATAAACGTAACGGCCCGGAGACAAAGATAATCTTATGTTGAATGACTTTACAGGTAAACAGAACAATCGCTACAAGGCTACGCTGACATCTGGGGAGAAATGAAGAGAATGATACTCCGGATCAATCGGTGCCTGTAAAGATACTCCGCAGCCCCCACCTAGCGCTAAGACTGCAGTATGGAGTAACTGGCCGGTTTGCATATAGTGGGCCACCATGTTAATTGCGTTGAGATAGCTATCTCGAGTAAAATCTGGGCGAATTAAATGCATCCCCATGAAGTCATCTCCTTCCTGCAGCGCCTATTTGTTGTAGGTGTACACGGCATGAGTGTTACCTTCAGTGTCCTGGAAGTACTGGTAGAATGCCCGATCACCTTCGGCTTCTTTCTCACTGGTTGTCTCGCCGCCATTGGCCTCGATTTTCTAAAACCACTCGTTTTAGCTTATGCAAAAGAAAGCAGCTGTAAGCAATTCAATCGCTTACCTCGATGGCATTCTCGATGTTGTCAACATACAAGAATACCTTGGTAGCACCACCAACACCGAGCTCTCCCTCTGGAACTTTCTTGATGACGCCGCCCCCGGGAAACATCTCGCCATCGACTTTGAACACGAGGAGGTACTCCTCTGGGGCACCAACGAAGTTTTCTTTGGAAAACTTCCAGTTGAAGACAGTGCTGTAAAATTCGGAAGCTGTGGTGGTACCACATAGCCCTGGGTCAGCGATCGATCAACCAGAGTAGGTATCAGAATCTATAACCCATACCACGCTTCGTGTCCTTGACGGGAATCTCAAGGCCCACGGGGGTTCCAATAGCAGGGACAGGCATGTTGATGATCTGAAAACCGGATTCTTTGGAGGCTGGATTCAGTTGCTGTGGTGTGGTTTCAATATAGGTGCTTGGGGCTGGCGGCGGGAATATATATTGCGTGTCACCTGGGGAAAACCCCTACGAAAACCCACGACTACTTTCTACGTGAATTGAGGCTATTTTCGGCTCGGAGTTTTCCCTCTGGCCAAGGGTATGTAGCTTCTGTTTCTCCGGCTTTCTAGGGGGCCCTAAATGTATGATTCAGGGGCATAGAAACATTGTGTAAACATAACCAACAGCCCGGGTTTAGACGCGTAGGCACTAACCGAATCCCCGGGCATTACTTCGAATTGACCATCAGGTAGCAAAAAGAAATAGATACATGTATGGAAAGCATATTTCACCACTGACCAAGCTAGCTATTACTTGACAGAGCTACCGAGAACTTTGGCTTGATGAAACATGCAGCTAATCAGCCTGTCGAATATCCCATGTCTATTGAGAGTATTTTGGGGCCCTTTTCTAATACCTAGAGAGTAAGTCAATTAGTTAACTGACTAGTTATCTAAGTAAACTAACTAGTTAGTTAGGTTAGTTAACTAGTTACAATAAAAGCTGAGTCATACATTTGATTAAGTTCTCAAATTGAGCTAACGCGAGGAAATGGGAAGTAATAACACATGCTGGTCAAGTGTAGCGCCGATTCGTGCCGTCATACCCTCAGTTATACTATCATCTGCTCACAGGTCCGATGTGCTATGGTAATGAAATAATAGAATGGAATGTGGGAGTGTCCAGTGTTTCAAATGCTTATGTCACGCGTGATAGAGCCGGAGTAATTATCTTGCTGACAGCCCAAAATTATCCCCCGCCTTGCTGGTCATCATGCCCCAGAAAACTAGCTCAGAAGAGTGACTCTCCTCTAAAGAATATTCACTGTGAGCTTCCTTGTCCACCAACGTGGTTTTGTATTATCTTTAAACTAAAAGAAATTGTCAATCACAAAGGACCTGTGAGAATGACTATTACCACGGAGAAGTTTGACTTTGTCATTGTTGGAGGAGGAACTGCTGGCCTTGTTGTTGCTTCTCGTCTATCGGAAGATCCCAAAATTCAAGTATGTATACTCGAAGCCGGGCAGTCGCGACTTGGGGATGCAAATGTGGAAATGCCGACCGGGGTTGGAAAGATGTTGAACAATCCAGAATATGACTGGGCTTTCCAAAGCCTGCCACAGGTAGGCTTTTCTCTGCTACATAATCTATCTGTCACCTCAACAGGCAACCGCGATTAACCGCAGTTTGATATGTAGAAAGCCGCAGGCAATAACGTCTTCCATCTTCCAAGAGGGAAGATGCTCGGTGGCAGCAGCGGAATTAACTTTATGACATATACGCGTCCATGTGCTCAAGACCTTGATGACTGGGCGATAGAGCTAGAACTTGATGGCTGGTCATTTTCAGAGTTATTGCCTTACTTCCAGCGTCATCAGTACCTGGAAAAGAACGAGAAGAACATTGTGGAGCGCGACGCCACTATCTCCCCACTAGACATGAGTCTCCACGGAACCAGCGGGCCGATTCACACGTCTCTTCCAACCTGGCATGTTCCCTTTGAGAAGCCTCTTCTTGGTGCACTGGATCAAGAGTCTGGCCTCGCGCGACCAGACGAGCCAAACAACGGCGAACATTTGGGGTTCTTCCAATCTTTTCTCTCCATCGACAGGACGGCAAAACCGGTTCGAAGTTATGCGGCAAACGGGTACCTGACCAGTGTAATGGAAAGGCCAAACCTACGAATCATCCCTGAAGCAACCGTCACTCGTGTGATTCTCGAACAGAATACGACTGGCGGCCTTACGGCCAAGGGAGTCGAGTTGATACATGACGGAGTCGCGCAAAAGGTATTTGCCGAAAGAGAGGTCGTTCTCAGTGCAGGATCCTTCAAGAGCCCTCAACTTCTCGAATTATCTGGAATTGGGCACCCCAATGTGCTCGAAAAAGCTCACATCCCATGCGTGCTCGCCAACCCGCATGTGGGAAACAATCTCCAGGAGAAGACGATGTCTGCCGTGGTGTACGAGCTGGGGCATGGAGAAATTTCCGTTGACTCCGTATTTCTCAATCCAAATTTTGCGAAGGAACAATTTCGACTTTATCGGGAGGAGCATACTGGTGCCTTGTCTGGGGCAGCCAGTCTTATGGGGTTTGTACCATTCGCCTCCCAGGTCAACGAGACCGAGCTCAATAAGGTGTTGTCCATGATTACCACGGAAACCGCTTTGCCTGCTCAAGACACCGAATTCCAGGACAAGCAGAACAAGGCAATCGCCGCCCGTGTGCACTCGCCCTTGTCAGCTAACATACAGTTAGTGGGCTCACCCGCAAATTTCAACATCACAGCGGGCTTTGAAAACTGTGCCAAGCTGGTTTCTGGACCTCCCGGAGATACACCATGCTATGCTCTCATTGTCAGCAATATGTACCCTCTATCCCGTGGCAGTGTTCATGTGCGCTCTTCAGATCCGTTGGAGGTGCCTGATATAGATCCTGGCTTCCATTCTCACCCGGCGGATGCACATGTTCTGGCGGCTGGCATTCGTTTTGCCGATCGTGTGTTCAAGTCATCGCTGCTCAAAGGGAAAGTAGGCAAGCGAGTGGATCCACCGCCGCAGGTTGATCTCGAGGATGAAGACGAGGCACAACAGTTCGCTCGTAATCGAATTGTGAGTTATCACCACGCACTAGGGACATGTGCTATGGGCCAAGTCGTGGACGAGCGACTCCGAGTGAAAGGCGTTGAAGGGCTGCGAATTGTCGATGCCAGCGTGCTACCGATGCAAGTGAGTGCTGCAATCATGCCCACGGTTTACGCCGCCGCAGAGAAAGGAGCAGACATGATCAAGCAAGATCTTTCACTCAAGACGAACTTGCATGCATAATATGCCCCTGAGTATTCGAGTCCCTTAAATACAGCAAGATCTAAAACTCGACGTCTATAGACGCCTATAGCAGGTTAATTTTCCACTCTCTACTGATACATATCAACTCAATCATTAAGTCACTGCCCCACGAACATGCTTCAATGATGGCCTCGTAGATATTAAGCCATAAGCCAAAATCCTGCCATCATTCTATTTCCCTTCTTTCCTATTTTTAATGTATTCAAGACTTGGAAGGGAGCGAGATCCAATCCTGATTCGAGATTAGGCTCTTAAGTTTCCCTTGAAATACCCCTTGCTGAGAAGGAAGCTCGGATTAATTCACACGCGTAGTGTACCTTTAGCTTCGAGAAGCGGCACGCACACGAGCAATATCTCGTATTCAGCGATAAATACTCCGAATTTAATCCCCGTAATCTAGGGATCTTTCCGCCATTCCCGGAGGGGTATAAGATAAAAAGGCCTTGAAGGCCATTCAGCGGTGTAAATGAAATAACAAAAACTGCCAGCCTGCTGATTTCGTGAGATACAATGGTCGCAACAGTACGGCTACTGGCCTTTGCAGAAGTCACGATTGTTGCCTCTAGCACCGTTTATAATTTTGATGCGACACATTATGATGCCCAAGATGTCATAACTCGAGATGTCGCGGTGATTGGAGGGGGCTCGTCGGGGACGTATGCCGCTGTCAATTTGCAAGCTCTAGGACACAGCGTGGTCCTTATCGAGAAGGAGGCTGTTCTCGGTGGCCATGTCAACACATATACCGATCCCACTACGGGAGTGACGGTCGACTACGGGGTGCAGGCGTTCTGGAACAGCACAACCACATGGGATTACTTCAAGCTGCTCGGCATTTCCGGGGAACCTTATTCCATCGCCCCTTTGACGAACGCATTCTATGACTTTGCGACGGGCACACCCTTGATGGTGAAAACAGCAAACAACTTCACCGCATACGCAGAGCAGCTCGACAAGTATCCGTATCTTGCGTACAGCTGGAATCTCCCAGATCCTGTTCCTGAGGACCTCGTTTTGCCATTCCAGACCTTCGTTGCCAAATACAATCTGTCCAACTTAGCATATACCGCCTACTTCTACAGTCAGGGCCTCACAAACTTCTTGCAACAGTTGACCATCAATGTGTTCAAGATGTTTGACTCGACGCTGCTCTCTGGCTTAGCCGGCCACGACGTGGTGCCTCCAAACCACAACAACAAATTGATCTTCGAGAAAGGCTTCGACAGGCTAGGTTCTTCCAACGTGCTTTTGTCTTCCACAATCCTTGCCGCTAAACGGCCTACTGATGAGACTGAGGTGCTCTTGGTGGCTAAGACGCCTACGGGAAACAAGCTCATCGTAGTGTCGAAACTTGTCATCAGCATTCCTCCCCTTCTGGAGAACATGCAGTCATTCGACCTAAACGAGAAGGAGGAATCAATATTTTCTCAGTGGACGTATAGCAGTTACTACACCATGCTGGTGAACAATACCGGACTCCCCTCCGGGTATCGGTTTATGAATGCCAATTCCAGCACGGCCACCCACAATATCCCTGAATTGCCGGCACCTTATCAAATCACCGAATCGAGAATCCCTGGGCTGTGGTACGTATGGTATGGGAGCCCCAGCCCCCTGACGCAAGCGGAGATTCAAGCCGACGTGGCAAATATAATCAAGCGACTCCAAGCTACTGCACCCATTTACTCTCCTCGCCCGTCTCCTGAGTTTGTCGAGTTCCGCAGCCATACCCCGTTCAAGCTGGAGGTGTCAAAACAAGCCCTTCAGAGCGGATTCTACAATCGACTGAACAGTCTTCAGGGCGAGCGCCATACCTGGTATACGGGTGCTGCATTTATCTCTCAGGCTTCTGGGATACTTTGGAACTATACTCACTCGCTCCTGCCAGATATTATTGGGAATTGAGACCATACGCACGACTTACTTTTTGGCCAAGGGATATGTTATTGTTGCCTTCTGCAAGTGACTGACACTACTGCATGGGATGAAATGCACTACCAACATGTACATAACATGAAATGAAATATCTAACATTGGCAGGTCTATAGTTGTAAATGAAGAGACTATCTCTCCATTCTAGGGCCCTTTTCGTAATCTCCAGTTTTGACCCCGCCTGAGATTCCTCTCATAATTTCCACCATGCACGAAAATCTTTGAACTTAACCTTGAGTAACCTGCCTCTTCCAAAGGGTGCATGGGCTCGAGGGCATGCTCTTGGTCACTTGGTCTTCTCAGCCAGGCAAAGGGCTGGACGGTCGCAGGTGAAATGTTTTGCCGGTAAACCCCTCCCATCACCTTTTGTGATTTGTTTTTCCCTCTGTGTGACATATGAGCATTTTTTTGAAAATTGTCCCCAGCGCTTACTTGGTCGTTACTATGGGCCACACCGCTGGTCGCCGGCACGGGGGTGATGGACGGCGAAATAGTCGGAGAAAAGTTTCATTCCCTTCTAATGGAGCCCCATTCGATGGCCCCACCTCAACAACAAATAATATACCGAACCGGCCATCGAGGGGTAATGTTTGAAGTTATTTGCTTTTGGTTTTCTTTGTCTCGGGATCTACGGGGTGCATCGTACATGGTGCAAGCTTGGGCTCCCGCAGCAGCGGATTTGAAATCGAGCTCCAGGGCTGGTTCGGTTTAGTGGCAAGAAACAAATAGCACCCGTGTAGATCAATTTCCATCTACTTTGTTCCGAGCTCCCATAGTGCAGCCCACGCCGCTGTTTCGTTGGAAGAGGGCCGCAGAATGGAGCTTTCCAATATCGCCGACCCTGATAGATGGGCGCTAGTATGTCCCATTTCAGTGGGAACGGTGCATCTATTCAATAATGCAACCGACCTTTCATCTTATCTCCGAAGCAGGGGCCGAATTGGCTAACTGCTCTTTATAAGAGGCGGGTGTCCCTGTCGTCGTTGAGGTGTCAAGCTCCATTAATCGCCCTGATCAACTCATCCGGCAGTTTGTTGGAGATCCACAGGGGCACTCACTTCATCGAACAACATCCCTAGACTTCCATTGAGAATGGATCTCTTCCCCCGTGGAAACGATGCCCTGAAGGTCAACCCCGTCATGGGGGTTGATGAGGCTCTGGCAGTGCATGGCTCCGACTGGCTCTGGGCAGTTACAGCTGTTTTCTGCTTGGCTCTCGTAAGGCTCCCTTTGGACCCGACCTGTTGTATTTCCAGCTGATGCTAATCGCATTCGGTAGATTGGCTGTCTTGTCATGTCTTTCGCCGCGAAGGAAAGCGAGCGAGTCTTCCACTACCTGTTCACCTTCGTCCTTATGGTCGGCGCAATCACCTACTTTGCTCAAGCTTCAGATCTGGGCTGGAGTGCGGTGCCACAAGTTGACAATCTTGGGAATGGAATCATCCGGCAAGTGTTTTGGGTCAAATATGTCCACTGGCTGGTTGCATTCCCATCACTCGCCCTTGGGTTAGGCCTCATCTCGGGCGTCTCCTGGACCACCATCATTTGCAACATCGCCCTCTCCCTGTACTGGGTTGTCAGTTACCTCGCCGGCGCATATGTGACCACTTCCTACAAATGGGGATTCTTTGCCTTTGGCACTTTCGCCTGGCTCATTCTCGCCATGAGCACTATCAACGAGAGCCGCGAGGCTGCGCAGCTCCTTGGCGTGGACAAGGACTACATCATTCTGTCGGGCTGGACCAATTTCCTGTGGATCATTTATCCGATTGCCTGGGGCTTGACTGATGGTGGTAACAAGATCGGTGTGACGGGGACTTCGATCTTCTTCGGAGTGCTGGACGTCCTCATGGTCCCGGTGCTCAGCTTCGCCGTCTTGATCCTTGCTCGCCGGTGGGATTACCGCAAGTTGAGTATTGCGTTCAGTGACAGTCGTCCGAGCCGAGAGACTGAGGCTGCCTCCGCACTTAAGGGAGATGCCTCTCGGCCAGCCGAATAGATGGGTGGTGTATTATCGGGCTCCCCACCTGTGTTGGAGCAGAGCATCAGGTTGAATAAATTCGTGTTGTGCGTTTGGGCTTGCGACCGAGGCGGAT
Organism: Penicillium subrubescens; assembly: GCF_028828155.1. Lineage (NCBI taxonomy): Eukaryota > Fungi > Ascomycota > Eurotiomycetes > Eurotiales > Aspergillaceae > Penicillium > Penicillium subrubescens. The sequence goes on from NW_026643156.1 coordinate 242,228, forward strand.
GAGTGGTCGTCAATGTTTGGAGATAATGTGTTGGTGGATGGATAGGCTAAGTAGGTAATCAATTAATGGGATCAGGGCACTCGATCTACCAGTCATTTTATCGCGGTTGTCCATAGCCAGGCTTTGTGTTCATCCAATTGCAGCGGTTTAGGTGATCACTGATATGTAGGTAGCCAGCAGTGGAGATTGCATTTTAGCATGAATTTGAACTTACCCAAGGTATGTAATTAAACACACGCATAGCGCGGCAGAGCCTAGTAGAAGAATTCATCTCTATGAGGCATGTTTGAAGCCACTCATTTTTTTTCCAGGGGTACCCGATCCATTGACAAGATTTATCTCTGAGCTGGTAACCTGACACGAGGTATCAATCTTGATCTGCTCTAGTGGAACAGAACTACCGGCACTTGGAACTTTTTGAGGCAGAAATATGTTGCTATAATATTTCTTCGAAGGGAGCCGAACGCTGATGCAAAAAGGTTCTTGAGGAGGGACGGTATGGAGGGCATACACGCGCAAATGATTGCAACGTCGCACTCCACACCGCTCCAGTAGATCCCTGGCGTATTATCATCTATAGTAAAGCTGTGAGATATGATCAAGTTTGACCTGAAAGTGAAGGACTCACATGTGATATTGGAGGACTTTGAGAATATGACGAGAGATCGTAATCGCAGGAAGCTTATGACAGTAATACTTGAATCCAGTTAGTATGAAACAGCGCGGGCTGAATAGACCGCAGACTTACAGAAAGCCGGTGCCGAACATCAGGATCATCTGGATCTTTCGTTTGATGTTAACGGACACATGAATAAGCGGCCAAATCGGAAGGCTAATGATCGAGATATCCATCGCAATTTGCATTGCTGCCTTGTACCACGAAAAGCTTTTGATGTCAATGCAGTTGCCTGTGTATTCACCGGTCCCCCCAGACCAAAAGTACAACACTGGGTTGCACTGGAAAATTGTCACGAATGTATTGGATATTCCGAAGCACGCCGACAGACCCATCAAACAGTATGTGATCCGATGGAACTCGTCAGATGGGAAGATTCGAAGGTAGAATGTAAGGAAGGATAACTGCGTCAGGGCCTTGGCGGCCATATAGCAGATCTCGGCAACGTAGAGCAACTACACGAGAAATTGATTAGCAAAGAACAACATCATCGAGCGTCACTTTTACCTCCAACTGTTTCGTGATATGATCAAAAGGTATCGTCCAGATATTCCTACCTAGTCCGAGCCGTTGCACTATATTAAGTCAGAATCAAGCAATGTGGGGACGGCAGTCTGATCCTCACTTGGGAACATCACGCAATTCAAAGGTGCGGCACAAACCAAAGCCGCAGGAATGAGGCCATCATCGTACCCGAATTGTCGGTTGAAGCAGCAAAACCATTATTAGAGCTAGCATTCCTAGGACTCCAGCTAAGACGGGACAAGTCCTAGCCTGACTGGCCTCTGGCACCTGGCAGGTGGACATTGTGATGTTTGTTGCCGCCGATAACTATGAGAACACAGAGCATAGCTGGAGTAAGTTCTTTCGGTACTCACAGAGTCCTGACTTCACACCACATTGTAAGCTGATGCACCCCGTCGCCTGTGTAATGAAAGAAGCATCCAGGCAAATACATGTCAAGTTGGATGCGACGCATGACGTTTGGTTCAAGGCAGTAGAGAAACATTTGAGCTGACAAGAGAGGGAGAGAAGTCAGTTTCAATGGATGTTTTTCGTTAGAGAACCAAGTGTACATACCGCACAAGATGAGAGACTCCCAAAAGGTCCATTCGCCAATGTCCCCGTTGACATCGCGGTCACCAAAGTGAAATTCTAACTTCTAAGGCCAAGGAAAGAACTCGAGTTGCATTTTATTAGAGTTTTCTGAGTTTTTTTGTAGTCCTCATTGGAAGAGGATTGAATGGCTTGGTGTCCATTAAAGACAGGTAAGGTATTGTTCGCACCTCGACATGCAAAACGTGATCCGAACTGTTTTATTGGGTTGATTCTCTCGGTGGCACTTTTGGCTTTTGGGATCCGCCATTCGCAACCCGTGGCGCTCAAAGGCCCTGTCCACTAATTTGGGGCTACTGCCCGAGCTCAATGGCATTATGTATACTTATTAGATGGTGTGCACAAAGAGAGCCAAGCAAGCCAAGCATGAAAACGGGCCATATCGCCGTAAGCACGCCATGGCGCCTTTTCCGCTAGGGTGATTGGGAACGAAAAGTCGAAACCCAAATTGGGGCGCCGTGATTTCACTTAGACAACATTGGTTAGAGGGCGGGCACGCGTACGGCTCAGTCCAAGGAGATCTGAAGCGTGGACATATCAATTCAAACCCTAAGCTGGGTCGTTGGCTGCGTGGCATTTCTCACTCCAGTGGTACATACTGGAAGTCATAAAGCGGGCCGAAGCGAAATGAACATGCAACTACTCCATACTAGAATTAGTGTAGTGCCACTAGCTTTGGGGCCATAGCTTCGGGGCCAAAGGAATCCGTAGCAATAACAGCCCCTAGTAGTAGTCTCAATCTCGGGTTACCTTTAGTAGAATAGTCGATCTACAGATGATTACGTGTCAATTCGTTCGCGCCTGTTAGAAGGATCCTGGTGCTACCGTGCTAGGCAGGACCTGATACATATGGCGCACCTGGAAAGGAGAAAACGGCTGTACCCGAGGGTGGGATTCCGTCCCGCTCCGGACTTCCGAATGAGGGGGGACATCAGGGAATACATTTGTGATTGATCAACTTCCAACAGTCAGATACTTCAAAAGCTGTCATCCTAATCCACAAAGCGCCCACTGTAGTATAAATGACTCCATTGAGCCCCGGGTACTACCAAACACGATGGATATGCCGATCGGATAGTTTCTAGCGATCAACCTCCAAAATCTCAAAACACAATGCAATACTGTATATTGGAATGACCCTTCCCTACACAGCCTTGATCAATTCGGCCGTCAACGATCAACACCAAAGTAACTATCAAGGTGTGGGGACGCGTTGCGGCGGTGGCGCACGGGGAATGTGGATGTGGAGATCCAGGTGCCATCCATGCTGTGTCCAACGAGGGAAAACCTCCTGGACGGAAGCTCCAACCAATGACCAATGATAATAGATGGATTATATAAAAAGAGTTTCTTCGGCCTGGGCCTTGGTACCTGACATTCATTTTCTCCTTGTCCGACAGCTTGTCCGGCCCACCCTGTCGCCTCACGTGTAGTCGTCATGTCTTCGTGCTCATGAACGCGGTCTTGGGGGCTGTTTTGATCTACGTAGTCAAGGCTTTATTGACCCGCAGAAAATATGCTGGATCCTTGCCACCAGGACCCGTAGGGAAACCGATTGTGGGTAATATTTCGGATCTGCCGCCTCCGGGCGCCCAGGATTGGATGCATTGGTTAAAGCACAAAGAGCTCTATGGTAAGCTTCAAGGGAGATCCAGCCCTGGCATTTGGGATATCCTGAATAGCGTTGAGCATTAACGCATGAAAATTGAACAGGGCCAATCAGCTCAGTCACTGTCTTGGGACAAACTATTGTAATCATCAATGATAATCAAATCGCGGCGGAACTCTTAAACAAACGAACTGCATTGCACTCCTCACGTCCTAATCTGGTCTTCGCATCCCAAATGTCAGACTTTGAGCTCTAAAAAGATTGATTGGGACTGACATGGGTTTTATTAGGGTCGGTTGGGAGCACATTTTGGCGATGCAAACCTACTCTGACCGGTTTCGTGTTTACCGTAAAGCGATGCAACCTTATCTCGGTTCAGAGACAGCTATAGCGCAGTATAACTCATTACAAGAGATTGAGGTCCATCGCTTCCTATTACGTGTTCTATTACGTTTTCTTCAAGACCCGTCAAAGCTTTCCCAGCATGTTCAGACGTAAGTTATTCTGTGCGGGTCAAATATTGGTATAAGGAAGAATAGTATGATAGAGACTAACATCACCTTCTGTTTAGGGAAGCCGGGGCTGTTATTTTGAAGATTGCATATGGCTATAGCATTGAGCAGCATACGCGAGACCCACTGGTCGATATGGCGAACCTTGCCCTAGAGCGCTTTTCCTTAGCTGGGACGCCAGTTGTGTGGCTAGTGGATATGGTTCCAATTCGTGAGTTCTACCTACATTCTACCTACGACGAAGACCTGGACATCGATTCTCATTTTTACCGTCAAGTATGTTCCAGCCTGGTTCCCTGGGGCTGCCTTTAAACGCACTGCACAGGAATGGAAGAAGCAGCTCGAAAATGTCGTGGATAAGCCATACGCCTTTGTTCAACGACGTATGAATAGTGGGAAGTTCCAGCCGTCTTACCTTTCGAATCTATTCAAGGCGTCAGGATATCCACTAGTTGGGTCCGAGGAAGAGATTATAGCAAAGTGGACCGCGGGGTCTCTTTATACTGGCGGTGCTGATACAGTATGTTTTGATTCCACGGAGAGTTGGACTAAATAACTAACAATTATTAGACCGTTTCCTCCATTGAAACCTTCTTCTTGGCTATGACCCTCTTCCCTGGAGTGCAACGCAAGGCTCAGGAGGAGATTGATCAAGTATTGGGAGGCCGATTACCTACAGTAGCCGACCGAGGCAAGCTTCCATATGCCGATGCTATTGTGAAAGAAGCACTTCGATGGCATCCAGTGGCACCTATGGGAATCCCACATGTGTCTGTGGAGGATGACCTGTTAAATGGCTTCTATATCCCGAAAGGATCGTTAATCATGCCTAATATTTGGGCATTGACACATGATTCCGAAGTTTATCATGACCCTATGGTATTCAAACCGGAGCGGTTCCTGGGAATCGACGGACGAGAGCCCGAGATGGATCCACATGCGGTTGTTTTTGGATTTGGGCGTCGTGTTTGCCCCGGTCAGTTTCTCGCTGATGTCACACAGTTTATCTCAGCATTGCTCGGTCTCTTGCAGTGTCTAATGTTGATAAAGCGTGTGAGGATGGTAAAGAAGTCGAAGTCAAGCCGGAATTTCAGGCAGGTGTTATTAGCCATCCAGTTCCCTGGAAGTTCAATGTCACAACGCGAAGCCCAGCCCATGAAGCTTTGATCTTAACAGTGGAGAAGGAACATCCTTGGGAGGAAAGCGATGCCCCCGATTTAGAGAATGTTTCAGACCATTCGCTTCAAGGTTAATGGACCGAATAATCGTTGGGTTATTGGAGATCCATGGCTTCAGCTTGATATCCACATCGTGGGCGACAAACATGAGAAGGCCCAGACGATTGACACCTGGCATGGAGTTCCCATTGAGTAGAACGGAATCGATAACGAAAATTAGTCTATAATCAGAAATTTTGTGCTAAGCCCGAGCCCCCAATTTTAACCCTCCATTTTGTAGCTCGATTTCTTGCATAAGTTGCACAGCCTTCTGGGCGTCAGCTCTTCGTCATCCGGGTCAGGATGGGAAAACCGTTTCCACTCGCTTCCGTCGTCTCTCATTTGTGGCAATGTTCCACGTCTGTCGTAAATAGGCGTTGCGGGCGAAAGAAGTTATACTTGGGTTTTAGGATGGTTTGCACCAGTGGCTACAGACCAGCTTGCAGTGAGCCCTTGTCTCGGGGGGGGGTTTTAGAAGGAATTTTTGCCTGGTTTTGCCGGCTCGTTTGACATTCGTAAGATTGGTGGAGAACCGGAGAAAGGAGGAGATACTGTACGAAGCATATCCGAGAAGATTAGTCACCTTGGGCCCACATTCCACACATCGGGATCTACTCGAGGCAAAACAGAGGGTCTCTCTGGCTACAACTGGCTATCCTGAGTATCATTTCGAATCCCAGCCGAGTATCAAGATATCGACACCACACTTCGGCCTTTGAGACTAAGGTTATCTCGAGAAGGATCTATTTTGAAGCTTGTTGTCACTTCCGCCGAGACCCTCTCGTATCTGGTAGGCTGGCTGTCGTTTGCGTCTTTTCTTCTGCTCTTTCCCCCGTTCTTCAATATACTAGTACCGTCACATCGCATCCGTATTGCGAGTCTCATTTTCTTACAAACCGAATATTTTATCGCATCGGAGGTAGATTAAAAGACAATGAGCTCCTCTGGGGCCCTCTCGGAAATGAAACTGTATGCCCGGCGTTTTCATTCGTGCATCTTAGCTCGTGAACGAACTCTATTATGTCAATTTTGGCATGTATATTGATATACTGACAAGCTATGTATCATGACTACAAGGCTCTCATAGTAGCTAACTAGTTAGAATCATTGATGTTTATTCATGGTTACATTGGACATTTACCGAACAAGTAAAGATCGGCAATCTCGGGGCCGACTCATCGATGGATCTAATTATTACTGTATTGCTTTCCCGACTCCTGTTGAGCTCCGCGAACAAATCTTTCGTTTCGCCCGGTTCGTCAACTCCTACAGCTAGGTCTTTAATAAATGAAGATCTTTCAGAGAACTCATGATCGTCATTGACGCAAGAATGGGATCGACATAGGTATTGTGTTTCACACTAAGCCATTTCCCCATTTGGGAAACTGGACCCTGGACCCTGAAACTCGGATGTTTTATCCGCTCACTGGCTGCGCATTAAGACTACTTAAGAACTGATGCCTGCGATTGAACATCGGTGTCCTACCGTAGCACCTCTGGGTCCCTTTGCAGATCAGCTTAGCTGGAAGTGGCTTATGTTCTTCGTTTCACTCCACGAGGAGTTACCGTATCTAGAACCTTCACCGCGAGGAGTGAACCTTAGGTTTCTTCAACTACAAATTTGACTTTTCTTTTAGTATATCCCACACTTAGCCCCAAACCAATATCCACTGCCCATAGACAGAATTCTAATGCGAGGTTGGAGAATATAAATGCGCGTCGACATGCCCGTGTTGCGGGAAACGTTGGCCCAACTATTTGTCCACGAGATAAACGATCATTTTCAGGACTCCCGCAATGCAGTTTCTGTATATCGCATGTATTCTATCGGCTGGTCTCACTTCGGCCTACGATCTGCCTGATAACCTCAAGCAGATTTATAACAACCACAAGGTGAGACAAAGACTTGGCATTCCAATAGCCTATCCACCACTCTAACAAAACTAGACTGGAAAATGCAACAAGCAGCTTGCAGGGGGATTCACTGATGGCATCGATGGCATCAAAACCTTCGCATACTGCGGCGACATTAATGGTGCCATCTATCTCCACAGTTCTGGCCATGGCGGCCAATACGACAACATGGATGTAGACTGCGATGGTCTAAATGACAAGGGTGGTGATTGTGGTAGCGATGAGACTGGACAAGGCGAGACTGCATTTAAGGATCAGTTGAGCCAGTATGGTATCCAAGATTTGGATGCAAATGTCCACCCCTACGTCGTTTTTGGAAACACCAACTTTGACCCTCAGCAATACGGCATGGAGCCATTGAGTGTTATGGCTGTTGTTTGCAATAACCAGGTGGTAAGTCTACTCGCTGATGTGAACTCTCTGCCCTTCTCGGGGATGAAATGCTCACATAGTATAGCTGTACGGTATTTGGGGTGACACAAATGGATTCGACTCGACCGGGGAAGCCTCTATTTCGCTTGCACAAATGTGCTATCCCAACGATGGTATCAATGGTAACAACGGACATGGACCGGATGATGTCCTATACCTAGGCTTCATCGGTAAGGATGCTGTTCCAGGTAGCAGTGCAAACTGGCAGGCTGGAGATCGCAACACTTTTGAGGACAGCATCAAGGCTTTGGGCGACAAGCTTGTGGCCGGATTGAAAAGCTAGTTCTGGCAGAAGTGGCACTCCATGACCCTCTTTATGGAAGGTTGTTGATAGAAATTGTTGGAGTGTACCGGCTCTCGGTCAAACGTTATCCCCGCCACCGGCTGGCCAACTTTCAACATATCTTACAATGGAATTTTGACATCCGTGGTGCTTCTCAACCGGGTAGACAGAAATATTTTCCGATGATATGTAATTTCCGAGGATTTTTTTACCCCGTGTTTAAGTCAAGCTCCTATATCGGCTTAATACCAAATAAGAATCAGGATAGTTTGTTGGCGCCGTCCTTCTACCGGGCTTTGCCATGGCTTATAATACACAGTTAAGGAGCACCTTGTAGGCAAATCTCTCTATAATATGGACAATAAACACAGGTATAAAACATTCAATAGCGATAATCAAACCAATCCAACTCCGAAACCAAAATGTAGCACAGTACCCGATGTTCAGCCTCCGAGTACTGTAAAGCTCATCAAGCCGACCCAGCCGATGACAAAGACAACAGTCAAAATTCCAGCACCAGCTTTATCTCCCGTCGTAATGGTACTTTGTTTAGTTGTTGATGAAGACGTATCATTCTCACCCTGTGTAGGGTTGCTCGTACTATCTCCACCCGTTGTTGCCGTGACCGGGCCACTGGTGTCGAATTGAATCATGTTTGCGACAAAGAGGTTAGTGGCACTGATTTGCTCTTCCATGCCGATCCATCCGTCGTATTTCGATTGATACCACCGTACTCCACATGTGTTGTTATTGTGTCCCGTGCAGGATAAGGCAGCAGCCTTGGCCGAGGTTTGGAGGTATGGCAGAATTGTGTTGTATGTCGATGGAACCAAGAGAGCTGTAAATGATAGCCACGAAGAAACGAGACCCTTGAAAAGAATCTCATTGTCGTTACAGCTTTCTGAAGGCTCGCAGACGACTTCCTCGAAAATACCGCCATTGCTGGTTGGGAAGAAGTGATCAAAGGTTTTGTTCATGAGTCCATTGACGGCAGAGAGCCATTCGGAACTCCCGTTTGTCTAATGTTTCATCCGTCAGTAAGGGGACTCTATCGAGATAGATAGATTCAGGCATCATGTCTTACATAATTATACATATAGGCGGCGCCCATCATATATGTGCCATAGTTGTATGACCATTGGGTGTTTCCTTGAGTTGCGCAATCATCATCCATATTTGTGGAGTCGGCAACGTTCCAAGTCGAGTTGCTGAGTAGTGGGGAAGACAATGACCAGTTCCAGATCTTCTCGGCCCATTTCGCATATGTCGCATCATTCGTGTACCGAGCAAGTCGAGCCGAAAGCTGGAAAAGACCACCATTGGAGATCGCATTTTTCATGGTATAACCCGATTCATAGGGCCAAATCTGCCAACGCATTCCACCATCGCATGCAGTCGTATCCCATCGTTTGATCTGAGTGTTGTATACACCTTGGGCCAGCGAGAGCCACGAAAATCCATCCGAAACGTCTGCGAACTGTAGCTCGGCTGCCGTCATGGCAGCAAGCCCCCAGAACATCTGGTCATCGTTTCCCTATTCGCCGGTTAGAGTTAACACAGTTCTGCATAAGCGGATCCGGGAGATAGCTAGGACAAGTGTTTACCAGGTAACTGCTATAGTTGCTAGGCATATAGTCACCATCGTCACCAGACTGCCATTGTAATCCAACCCGTAGCTCCTCATTGTAAGTTGTGTCGCCTGTGAAATGCCAATACTGGAGTAGGGCCAAGAACAGAGCTGCACCCTCCCACCATTTGCTTGCGAATGCTCCAGGAATATGGCCGGTCTCGTTTCCGTGATAATAGGTCATCATAGCGTATGTGGTCGTGCTGGCGGCATCTTTGATGGATTCTATTTCAGATATTATCAGCAATCAACGCCTCAATCGTTCAACCCCATCAATTCGTAGTATCATTCTTTTCTGCAATGGTCATACGACACAGATTGACGTACGTTCATCATTGATACTCAAATCAATAGCACCAGTCGGATTAGACAAGAGAAGCGTGAGCGCCAGGCGCTTCAGCCCACGCCCAAAACCAGGCAAATACATCTTGGCTTTTGATAATGTATGTACCTTTGAAAAGAGGTCGAGCGGGTCTTCTTTCTAGAAGCGGAGATAGCTCATAGAAAGATTAGCTGGATTCGATCCAGATGCACACTCAATGATCGATTCCAAAGACCATTATTGACTGGCAACACTTGGAGAAAAGGGACTCCTAGATATTCGACAGAAATAATCAGAGTACTCCATTGTACCTCATAGAAAATTAAATATAGCGCCAGGAGCATGCGTAATCCTCGGCGCTAGCGTCGTCAACACTCATTGTGGCATTGTGGGGTGCGGCCACGCGCCCAGAAGGACTCCGTCAGTAAAGAAAGAAATCGGCCCGTGATAACCGGCAAGCGGAGCCCGCCAAGCTAATCCAAGCTTCGCTGTTTTACGATGATCAGGAAATCTGAGCATGGAGAGGGCACCGGGAGTTGGCATCGACAATAATTCCGAGATTTCTTGGCGATCGTCTGCACGGAATAATATAACGCTGGGCTTGACTCTTTACGAAAAGCAGGTCCTGAAAACCCACACACTGTTATTCCCCTTCCACAGAAGCCGAATGCCGCGCAATCGCCTCCACTCTCGGTCCGGCCAATGATTTGCCTTGTTTCCGATCTTGATTAAACAGCAACCTTGTATATATGCAAGTCAATGCCCTCGTCCAGCCATTTGCCATTTTTCACGCGATTTAAATTAGTGTCAAAAACAAAAGATGTAGGATGTCATCGAATGATATTAGCAGGAGGAAATACTTGATGTACTATGAGAAAAGCCATCAAACTTAACCTGCGAGTTGACGTATCCTTCCCACATCCATTCATGAGGCCGATGATACATCTGTGTTCACGTCGTTTCCCCACGATCGAAATCCCTCGATATGGCCACTTATAAGTAATTGGCTGTCAGGAGAAAACGCAAGCACCGTGCTCGTGTCCACAGTGGGTATGACTTCCAGCTCTTTCCCATCAGCAACATTGCAAAGTATTATTTGGGAAGCCTTGTTCTTTCTGTTATAGACGGTCAGTGCGATGATTTGCCCGTCTGGTGAAAGAGCCATGGAAAGAATTTTGTCGTAGACACCGAAGTGTAGCTGTCGGATCAATTTCCCAGAGGCCGTGACACGAAACTCAAATCTGGGAAAATCAGAAACACGGTACACAAAGTACGACCCGTCTGACGAAAAAATAACCCTGCTTGTACTGAGCTTGTCTGGAAATGTGAATTTGTGACTATAGTTCGACGTGAACCTCTGGGTTTGAATACCAGTCGAATGCATGATCACACAGGCAATCCAAATAAGAATCATGAAAGCCAAATATTTTGTAGACCACTTCAATTTGCGGCCCTAGGCGTAGCTCCAATCCTCTGAACACCATTGGGGCGAATAGCCTCAACTTTTGTGCTGCAACGTGCAAGCTCTTTAGATGGTGGCGTTTTCCTAGAATCCGCAAGCTCTTGGATTCCTTTCTCCACCGCAGTAATCGTTTGGAGTCTGGACAAAGTACCCTCAAATCACTGCGGGGCAGTTGCTTCAAATGAACTGCCTCGTTCTCAGGGCCTAACTTGCTGCCTTCATTATTGGAACCGGCAACGGGGCTTATGGAGGTGAATCATCAGTCAGGGTATCGCTTGTGGAGATTGATGCCGAGATAGGAGAGTGGGGGCATATCCGCTCTGAAGTGGATGCATTCGAAATGGCAATTTCCGCTTCGCGCTTATCAGAATATTTTCGTGAAAGGCTTCTTCTGAGACAAACAAAAGGCCGCGTCAGTAAGCAGTGGTCTGTGCATTGACTTTTCGTTCCAAAAGGGTGTTAGGATGCCTTGGTGCCTTGATAATGACGGAGCAAAGCTGTTCAGGACCGTCAGTGTATTTACATAGCCAACCGTATCCACTAGTCCAAATACCATCGTTTTCCACCCTTTCCGGCAGATAACTTAACGCCTCGGGCCTATATCTTCATCCTTGGATCGGGGCGTAAGATACGTAGATCATGAATGAGCAGCTACACAAAGAAGGTGTCTTGTAAGCAGTGTTCACATCTAGGGTTTTCCAAAATAGCTTATCACAGAGGTCGGCGTATATGCAGTACACTGGTGCTCGAATAATGGTACACATAAATGATGGATTCAATCCTGTACCAGCAAGCTTTCCCCAGATTATGACTGAACTTCTCTACTTCCCTTCTCAAGGTCAGGTCTGGCTTGTGGGTCCTCACTTGCGTTCTCCCTCTGCTGTTCTCGAGCCGCCTGCTCCTGCCTCCACGAATGCCCACGCAGAAAAATAAGCCACAGCATAGGACTGAACAGGCCCCAGAGAGCAGCCACGATAGTTCCAGTCCAGCCAATGCCAATGGCATCGATCAGGGGGCCCACAAACGCAGTGGTACCAGCACCCATGAAGCACCGACAAAGATTACTAGCAGCCACAGCCGTGGCAGCGCTCTGATGATTCACATCCACCACCAGCGTGTTCAGTGTATTGAACGAACCACTTGTGGTGAGACCCATGAAGTACAGCATCACAATGGGACCAGCGAGCGACGTGTGGTATTGCATCACCCAGGCATAGGCGAGGACACTGAGTGACCCCACATAGATCATGGGTAGTGCAATAGCCAGCCGAGCTCGTTCAATGTTGAAATTTTCGATGTCTTGTTGTCGATTTTTGTGGATGGCCATACCCTGAAGGTGTGCTTCCCTTCGAAAGTTCCAATCTAGCAGGGTTCCAACAGTCCAGCGAGAGCTGATACTGCCAAGTCCAATTGGAAGATAACACAGTCCGATTTGGATGGAGTTGAACCCAAAGCGGCTGCTCAGTTGGGTCGAAAGCGTACTCAGAACAGCCACGTAGCCCGAGAACAGCAGCCCCCCATACAGCAAAATCAATCCAGCTTCCTTCTGGGCGAGAATAAGTAATGAGGAGATCGGATTCGGTCGCCGCTTGGGTTTCTGGATGGTTGTCGGGTCTGGGGACCTCTCATCTCGCCGAGATCGCAATTTAGGTGCCAAAATGACCCAAAGAGGGCGGTTCCCCGGAGGTGGAATCACGGAACCATTGCCAACTACAGCGCGGCACGTCTCAGGCAAAACGAGAAGAATGACGATGAAACAGACTCCCGAGAGAATCACGAGAAACCAGAAGATGGACCGCCATCCCAGAAAATGATCCAGAAGTCCACCAATAATTGGCCCGAGAGCAGGACCCAGAGAAATCCCCATACTAGCATACCCGATGTATTTTCCTCGCTCTGCGCGTGTGGTCAGGTCAGCTACTACAGCACTGCCCAGGGCAATCGTCCCACTACTACCGGCTGATTGGAGACAACGCAAGGCCATCAATGCCGGGTAGCTGTTCTGAAGCGCAAGGCCAATGTTGGCACCGAGGTAAACAATGAAGGCGGCAATGTAAGCAGGTCGCCTGCCATGGCCATCGGACAAGCTTCCGACAAAGGATGGCGCCAAGCCCTGGAAGATCTATCAAGGATTGTGGATTAGCATATTCGCCGGCTCGTGGTCGCAGAAGCGGGATGAAATGGGTAGCCTTACTAGGTAGGTCGTGATAGTGAGGTTGATCAAGGAGACAGAAACGTCCATATCCCGAGCAAGAGAGTTCAGTGCCGGAAGATACACGCTGCTCGACAGCGGAGAAATCAGTGCGGCGAAGGACCCAACGACGATCACGAACGCTTTCTCGCTATGAGGGAGGACGCTGTACGGAGCCTCGCCGACAACGTCACCCTCCTTTTGCTCTGACGGGTCATTTTCATTCGGCTTGATTGGGAGAGAGTATGGTGCTTGCTCATAATTTGATACCGTTTCACAAGCAGGATGGTTCTCGGGCGAAGAGCGATGGATCTCAACCACGCCTTGAATGGCTTGTTTTGTCGCGTCCATGAGTCAAATGAGGTTGAGAACCGTCCATCAAATCAAGGCAAATATCATCGAATATGTACCAAATGCCATGGCCATTGATGAGCCGGTTCTCCTCTCAAGTCTTGATGTGTTTTCATTTTGATCCCGTTGGCGGCCCGTTACCGGGATTGCTTTGAGTGAATTGGGTGAATCATCGCGCACTATTTGTCGAACAAGTGGGTCTTCATGCTTCGACCAGCGGCGAAGATTCAAAAATTGCCTAAAGTGGTCAAGTCGCACCTAGACGGCCTAAGAAATTCCCCGATCACGTGAGGTATCACTGGTGCCTCAGGTGTTCATGCCTTGACGGAACAGAAGCAGCAGTGGATCCCGGAGTAACTTAGGGATAGTTAAACCCGCATGTATTAGTCATTATTATGCCCACATAAATTGCCAGATTGGGGCTTTATAGCAATTCAGACTTGTGGATATCCAATTGGTGCGCACCATGTTTTACTAAGCAGCATTTCCGACTTGCCTGCAGGTGAAGTTGCCAACAACATCATTGGTGCGTTCTTTCTACGTTGAAGATTAATTTATCAAATCAGATCAAGAAAGCAAAGAGCTAGAATAAAAATTCCAATGCATCTTGAGATTTGGATCACCTACAGAGAGCGAGTGGTTTACAACAGAAGAAATATATTGCGGCGAGAATGTCCGCGCAGGAGGTTTATGTGCGCTTTGTTGAATCAGATATTGATATACTCCGTACACAAGGAGGCACTGCTACTTGTCTAACATGGGGCTTTCAAGAGAGGTGCTTCTCAAAAAAGTCGGCCAGCTGGTTGTACCTGGAATAGAAATGATGAATCAGTATCCAATTTTCAGTAACCATCACGTCAATCCAAAACTCACCCACGAGCGTATTCAGCCCGGCTTTCCTCCTGCTCAAGATCCGCTCGAGCACCCATCCATCCATGCCACATTTTGCTGTATGTTTCAACATATCCTTCCTTCTCGCCCTTGGCAAAGAAGTCAGCGTAGCCCGCGATAACGTCAGCGGGCTCATCTTTAGAGGCCAGCATGATATGAGGAATGTACAGCGCTTGCGCATCCGCCGGGTCGGCCCTTCTGTGGAGGAACATTAGCTTCTGGTCAGTAGGGTTCATTAGAGTCTGAACAAAGGCCTTACCCGGGATGCACTTGGCCCGACGCAGCGAACGGGGTGTTGGGGCCAGACGCCAGAACGGTGACCTTATTGACAGTAGTCAGTCTCTAAATGTGGCATCATCTTGCTTGAAGGTCAGACTTGCCTTTCCACCCCAGCATAGGCCAAACCCACCCCACTTCCGGACAGACAAGAATCGGGTGCGATATTCCTCAACGGCCTCGATCACCACACCAACGTTGCGCGGGATATTGGCTTTGTGGGCCATAAATTCCGCAATGATCTGTTTCTTCTCCTCGGTGTTGGCGGGAACATATTCATGCTTCAGCGGCTCTCCATCAAAAAAGTCCGGGATGAGCACCACTGCATTCAGCCTCGCTGCGAGCAGATCCGCACCTTGGATGGTCTGGCTGGCCATTCCAAAGACATCGTAGATGTCTACGAGTCCAATCTTTGCATCTGCTTTGCCGGTGACGTCTGGAAGATATTTGGTTAGACTCGTCAGGCAGTTTCACGAGGGAGGGGGGATAGTCATCTTACAGGTGTTGAGGCCGGCGATTTTCTCAAACTGGCCTTGGGGGGTGTATCCATTTGCCGTCACGGGCGGAATACTACGGCACGCTTCACAAGACATGAAGATTGGTTAATAGTTGGTTTTCGATTCTGGTGAGTCTTGGAGGGCAGGTTTGGAAGTTTGGGTAAACAATCGCATATTTATTCTCGTGGTGACACCCCGGGACCGGCCTGGGAAGGAAGCCCAGCCTGACAAGTACAAAACCCGAAACCCGAACCGGGAGTCGGGCTCTCGAAAAAGCAAGTCACCGAAGATGTCCACATCGAGGTATTTGCTCTTTCTTGTACTTATTCATCATTCAATACATTGTAGAGGCTTATCATCTCGTGCTTGTTTAAGTCAGAAACTAAATCCAGCCTCGTCGCATGTGAGAAGCGGATCTAGCCTACACCACGTGTCTGATATCAGGCGCCATCTGCACAATCGACCCCCTACAGCAGGCCGCTGCCCAGTTCTCTCGGCAACCTTCACTGAAATTTCACTTACAGAGGCTGGTTACTGAATTCGCTTGAGGTTACTACAAAATACCACTCAAGACTCAAAAGGGAACAGTGCCAAAGATTGTGCTTCAAATTGAAGCAATATTCACATTCATAATAATTTAATACACCCTCAACAGAAAATAAAGACATCAAGTCCTTCCTATGAGTCGAAAACATCATAAAAACCGTCCCATCACAGAGATGGAGAGATCACGGGCGCCAGCGGAAAGCAGGGTTGCGCCAATCCATATCCTGAATCTGCTTCTGCGAAAGACCCGCCAATACAGCATTGACATCAACCTTGCTACGTCTCCGGTTGTCCCACAAAATCCACATCCACAAGCTCGCGCCAAGCACAAGAGTCATGGAGGAAGTTGCCAGATTCAGGCCATTGCCAATGTGGTAGTTGGGCGCATCAGAGGGCAGGAAAGACCAGGTGGAGATCAATCCACCGATGTTGCCGAACATGACAACAGTTCCGATCGCCGAGGAGCGAGCCGTGTCAGAGACCACGTTCGCAGAAGCGTGGGCGGTGCAGAGGGCACCAAAGGCGAAGGCTCCACTAGCAATGATGAAGGTAGCTCCGTACCGGACCATGGGGTTCTCACTGGCCAAGAACATGATGTACCCAGTCATCATCAGGGGCGGGCTGATAACGAAGAAGATCAAGCGCTGATCAAATCGCCAGCTGAGGAAGGGGAACAGAACAGTGAAGAACGCGCCCACGACATAGGGAGGAACAGTGTGGAGCTGCTGAGACACCACGGTCGCGTGCGGGTAGATAGTCTGGACAATGGTCGGGGCAAAGAATCCCAATCCCTGGACGGTGATGTTGTTCAGCAGGAAGACAAACGCGGTGACCAGAGTGATGGGGCTGAAGATGCCTCGCAGAGTCTTGGTCAGGTCCATCTTGTCGAGAACCTCGGTAGTTCCGATACGCTCCGACTTGACACGGGCAATGGCCAGATCCTTCTCTTCCTGTGAGAGCCAGCGGGCAGTTTCCGGACGATCGGTCATCGTGAAGAATGCGAGAACAGCCACTCCGATGGTGATGATGCCTTCGATGGCAAAGAGCATGCGCCAGCTGCGGAGACCGCCGAAGTGATCCAGGGTGAGGATACCGGAAGCGAGAAGGCCACCAAAAGCTCCGGCGAGAGGGGCCATGACAATGTACAGGGAGAGACGGAAAGCCAGCTAGATCTTGTTAGCGACAAGATATTCAATACTCACACAGGCGAAGACAGAGACTCACCTCACTGCGGCGGTACCATCGAGACAGATAGTAGGCGATACCGGGCAACAGACCAGCCTCGAACATGCCGAGCAAGAAACGGACACCAGAGGCACCGTGGATGTCATGGACGAAAGCTGTCGCAACCGAACAGATACCGAATCCTAGCGTAACAGCAGGAAGGAACCATCCTGGTCCAATCCACTTACATGCGAGCTATATGATAGATGCGTTGTCAGTCGAGTTCTTCCTGGGATCCAACTGCCCAGATGACCAGAGTATGCCTTACATTGCTGGGAATTTCGAAAATGATATATGCGACGAAGAAAATAGACAGTACTGCATTGTAATCGTAACCCTTCAATCCGAGATCCTTGGTGAAACCGGCCAGCTTGGCATTGCCTGCACAGATTGTCTTTCGTTAGCTTGGGGTCTGGTTGAACTTGTCCATGAGTCTGACTTACCGATATTCGCCCGATCAATGAAACAGAAAAGATACATCAAAGCCACCGTAGGAACAATATACAGATCAATCTTCAATCGCAGCCGGGATTCGGCGGCTTTGTCAAACTCGACAATGGGATGTCCATATTGATCGGTCGCCAGATGGCCACGCTCTGCGGCATCGCGAGCTACTTCGGTCATGAGGTCTTCCTTATGATCAGAGATAGCCTTTTCATCCCTGGCAGCCTCAGGGTCGGCCACAGGAATCGCCATGGTCGGAGCCATGAAGGAAGAAAAAGAATTCAGTAGGGATCTAGGGGCTAGGAGGTTTCACGGGCGCAGAGGAGGGGGTGGAAATGTGAGAATCCGTTGCCAAGCAGTCGCTTATAACGATCACCGGGTGCATCCTGTCCTCATTTATAGCTTTATGTCCTCCCCGGTCTGCTGTAGGTCCCTCATTTTTTATCTCCCGCTCGGAAGTCCCGAACTAGATCGAATCTGGGGTTGCGGGGAATGTCTAGACTATGGGGAAGGCAAATCTGAGCAATAAGGTATGCATTGACCGCGGTACGAGTTTTCCCCAGTCTCAGCTAGAAGGCTATCCTCTGATCTGGATTTGCCGGCGCCAAGAATCATCGACGCCTCTTCGTTCGGAAAAGGACCCAAAGGGCATGAGCCATCCATAGAATGAACGGAGTCGGTCTGCTTGGCAGTTGGTGACTTGCGTTGTTTTTCGGTGGGAGGCGCACTTGGCGGGACCGGAGAGTTTGAGGGAAGAATAGGCCAATCATCATGATGCAGATTTGGGCGCAGGTGTTTGTTAGTCTCCTATGCAGCTCTATTATTCCGTACATCAAACAGACATCACAGTTAAGATAATCTATGTGTCTATCATCCTTCTCCAGCTTTGTATAATTGGAGTGGGTCAATCCACACTTGACTCAGGGTCCCATCGCAAAACATGGGGAAGGATAAACGTGGAGGTGAATCATGGACGGGGTCACGCTAGTACGGATTGCTTCCGAATGACTGGTACAATTCCGATCCGATGGAGTCCTTTAGCGAGAATGGTTCGGGTTCTACCCCGGACACCCTGTTAACCCCGGACGGAGCTGACAGGAAGATAAACCGTCAAGCGGGACCAGTCCCGCGTGTGTTCAACACTACAGTACGGCATGTATGCTGAGCCCTTTGAAGCACTTCCTTACAGACAAAACTCAAACTCAAGAGACTTAGAAACTCAGCAACTCAGCCTGCTTCTCATTGCCGCCCAAGCCTAATAATCTTTCCATCTTTCGGCCTGTCACCCGTGAGCATCAAGTGCCGATAGCTCTACCCGACACGGTCTCGGCAACGCCACGATAGCCACTGCCAACTGACTCTACCAGACTCTTCATCTTCCACACTCTACAGAGTACCATATCTACTACTGTACTCCGTAGTGACTCCGTTATTAGTGATCAGGTGAAAACTGCCAGGGCCGACATCTTAGCAGCTGTGCCTTGTTGACGCGGACACGGGGGTTCCGACGGTCACTACCATCGGAAGCACATCGGCTATCTGAGTTGGCGAGTCAGTCCCTTGAGGTCCGTTATGATAGTCTGTTTGGATCTTCTTCTATTCGGGGAAAGTCCACTACTCTTGCTGATCATCTGAACTTTCAGAATATGAGAGTATGTGGCTCCCTTGCCTCTATTGCCAGAATCCACCCAAATTGGGCTACATCCAACGTTCAGACCATAGACTTAGGCCATGGAGCCTGTTGTCACAATCATGGTCTCTATTATGCAATCAATTCATCGGGTACGTCGGTCCTTTTGAGTGGATTTGCTCAGTTCTGTGTCATAATTAGTCCCTTGTCTGAATGAGAAGCACCGCATACAGCCAGTACAACTTAGTTCCAGGTCCACTTACCCCCACGGCCCTTGGTTCTTGAGACAATTTTATAGATTTTTTTTCGTGGGATTTCATCGTGAGGACTTGTCTCCTTTATCATTGGAATGAATGAAGCAATGCGACCGTGTAATCACGTGACTCTTCGGATATAGACGGATGAAGCGGATGAACCCACGCCCTTTTCATATCCACCACACAAGAATCAATCCCCATAGCCATTGTACAGAAAGCCACTAGGGGCCGAGTGTCTCTCAATTTCATTGCTCGGCTAATTGGTTACTGCCCGTACTGGAACATCACCCCTGCATGCCCAGGACCCTAGTGCCGAGTTTGCCATCCTTGTCGTTCGGATATGGCTGATGCGTCTAAACCCCCCACTGCGGGTTGGCGCATTCCTAAGGCCTGCCAGGAGTGTCGAAAACGCAAAATCCGGTGTAATGGAGTGAACCCGTGAGATTGCGCCCCTTGGGTCTAATAGACTGGCAGTGGATGATGATCTGACAATTCCTCCCAGGTGCAAAACATGCCAGCAGCGAAACACTCCCTGTGTCTACCGAGACGTCATCCGACACCGGAGGAAAAAGCATGAATATCCACATTCTGATAATGAGGACAAGCAGCCCCAGCGAGTCTCTCCGCCAGTTACTCAGTCATTTAAAACTGGAGGCCCATCGATGATGCTTGAGTTCCCCAATAGTGTATCGGCAACTCATATGGCATCGCCTTCATGCCAGATGCAGTTATACTATGGGCCAACCTCGCATTTCTCACTAATGCAACACACCTATCGTGACCTTGTTTCTAATCCAACCATTCACCCGGCACCTTCTGGCGAAGTGGAAGAAGCAAGTGCTGGCCTGGACTTGTTCAGCTTCAGACGCATCTTCTTCGGAACTCCAGATACTCATGAGATCGGCAAGTCCAACATCCCAAGTGACATCCCTATGATGTTCTTGCCATATGAGCTGGCAAAGCTATTTCTCTCACGATTCTTAACTCATCTCTATCATATGCTGCCTCATCGCCCCAAGGCTTACTACGAGCAATGTTTGGAGAAGCTCTACAATCCATCCCCTACTATTCATCCCGATGCCCTTACTCAAGCTATCATCTTGATCAGCTTAGCAACGGGCTCGCTAGGCACCGATCATTTCGCCTGGGGAGATGTTCTTTTTGATCGTGTCAAGGCGTCGTTGGTCTCATATGATGACGTTGTAAACCTACAGACCGTGCAAATCGGATTACTTATGATATGTCGGCCCCTGCCACCCTCGATTGAACTTTCAAAACTGACATAGTCTTCCAGTCAATACGCGAACTACCAGAATGAACAAGGTCGACCGAATTCAGCTTTCTTGTATCTGGGATCAGCCGCTCGCAAGGCCCTCTCTGCTGGCCTGCACAAAGACGTCCCTCATGAGGACACTCAAGACCAGGAGACCATTGAAGAGCGACGAATCACATTCTGGTCTCTCTATTCCTTCGAAACGTCTGTCCCCATTCATTCAAAAGATTGGATCAAATAAATTGCTAACTGGCATTCCAGGTGGTTCTGCTTTCACGTCGGTCGACCGAGCTCATTGTCCTTGAGGGATGTCGCTATTGAATATGCAAAAGATCCGTTCATTCGGCTCTTGACTGAATTTTGCAAGACTGTTTCTCGTTCCGGTGATGAGATTTACGGCCAACGACACGAGTCATTGTTGCACATGTGGCGAGTAGCTCGATCGATCGCTCATGACCTTCGTGCCCATGAGGTGCAGATGCAGCAGGCGCTCGGGTTTGGCCTGAATGGGAGTATCCAAACGGGTTCTCTAGGTGTCCGTCAGACGATATTTATTACTCGTAAGGTCTCTTACCCCGTCTTGATCGATCTGGCTATTAACTAACAACAGTATACTATCATACTCTCCTTCTGACCTTCCGCCCCTTCCTGATTTTCCGTGGTCACTGGCAGAGGGACATGCAAACGTCTCTTCAACAGCCTGGCGGGGGCTCGGCAAGTCGCCCGACCGAGATGCCGACTTGGTTGAATGAGGCCTGCAATCACACCCTTACAGCTGCGAGAGAAAACTATCCATCATCTATGCGAAGCGTCTCGCAGTAATGACTTTGTTAAGGTACATTCAGTCCGCCCAGCCATGTTCCAGACTATTCACTGATCTTCCCCTTAGCAACTACGATACCACGGATATTTCCTCGCCAGCTCGACCTTCACCCTGATATACGACCTTCTTCACGACCCAACCACAGCCACAACCCATCTACCTTGGATCTACGCATCCCTACAAAGCCTGAGCACGATGCGAGAAGGTGATCCAATTAAAGCCACCATCTCAGCCATTCAAACAACCCTGCGCAAGATCAACCCTTCCTATGAGTGGTCACCCTATCCAAAAGCCGAAGAATATTCCTCATCGAACATACAACGACCAACTTCCATCTCCCAGGCCCCAGGAAACCACAATAATCAGTCATGGGTCCCTCCAGACCCATCACTCCCTCAAAGACCCTTCTTCAGCCAACAACCAGACTTATCAACGCCACAATGGAATTTGCCGTTACTCGATGGACCGGAGACGGGGGGATCGGGGGCTTCAAATGAGGATCTACTTGATTTTACTCAGTCTGACATGGGTTGGAACTTTGATTTTTCGACTATGGACTTGGAGGCCTTTTTCTCGACACATCAGGCTGCAGATTCTGCATTCCCTTAAAAGTGTTTATCATTTCGTGCAGGTTGGGGGATTTATGTTTCAGCTCTCTTTGTTGGCCTACCTGTATAATATCTAATAGATTTCCCGGTTGAAGTTGGCCGGAGTGCAAAGTAAGTAACGATCATTTTTGACACAAACTATGACAAAATCCGGCATCTTTATGCAATTAATGCTAAAATGTTGTCTCAACCGACTTATCAGATATCTGAAAACCTGGAAGCGAGCAAAACAAATACATAAACAAACAGAGGAGCACAACTAACGACGTGGAAGTGTAGATTTGCTGATCTGTCGACCCTAAAATCAAAGGGGATCAAAAGGATTTGCCACTTGCTAGGTGGAGGTGGCCATAACTCCATGTAAAGCCGAGGCTACGCAATCCATCAAGGCACAATCAAACTAGAGGTCAAAGCTTGTATTGACAGCTCGCCGCCCCTGATCTGAGAACTGCCGCAAAATGGGCCTTCTAGAAGGGCCGCTAGTATTTCGGTGACTGAGCTTTGGCTGATGATCCACACAGTTCGGAAAATATTTCAGATCGAGATCGTCGAAAATAGGTTTATATCCGAAGATAAACGTGATAGCTGCGTTCTGACAAAGCTCTTCAGGGATAAACCCCGTAGTGGATCCATTATTCAGCCCTCGTCTTGACAAACGATGGTACAAGAAGGGGAGAAAAGGGTAAACCCGATGGCCTACGCAGATATTTCCGTTGTGCGCCCTACTGTTAATCCCGGATTATCGAAGATTGCAGGCACGATGATAAGGCCGGATCTCCGAAGGACCCACTTCTCGGCTATACGGATGTAAAAGTATGAGTACTGCAGCTTAGACATCGCGCTGCAATTTTGGGGATGGTCTTTTAAATATCAATTGACATCATGTTTTAAGTTTCTCCCCGTTTGGAATATCAAGCCACGATATAAGATACGAAGTTTGATTGAAAACATCTATTGTACAAGAAAAGAAGAGTCACCAGGTCGAATTCCATTTTGGGCGACTAAATCAGCCAAGATGGATACTCCATCATCAGGGACGATAACACCTGCCGACTTGGAAAGTGCTGGCTATGATGGCAGTATTCGCAAACGCCTCACGGTGACATTTCGCGATCTTAATGTTCGAGTGACGGCACCAGATGCTGCATTGGGAAGTACGTTGTGGTCAGAGGTTGACCCCCGCCAGCTCGGCGATTTGTTCAAACGGACGCAGAGACACAAACGGGTATGAGATCACAGTATAATAAGGGTTTGGGCGTAAATACTAACACTATGATAGACAATTCTGAAAGATGTGTCAGGACAAGTCAAGCCAGGGGAAATGGTATGTAACGTGATTTTGCCGCCCGCAATATTTTGAGGTTAACAAATGTAGCTTCTGGTTCTCGGTCGTCCAGGATCTGGCTGTACATCCCTTCTACAAGTTCTTGCAAATGACCGAGAGACTTTTGATGAAGTCAGTGGTGAGACTCGATATGGAAGTATGGATCACAAAGCTGCAAAGCAATTCCGTCAGCAGATCATGTTCAACAACGAAGGTTAGTTTATAGTTATCCTTAACTTGAATGTCGCCTTGCTAACAAATTTATCTCTGCAGATGATTTGCACTTCCCAACTCTCACCGTCAACCGGACGATGAAGTTTGCGCTCCGAAACAAAGTTCCCAATGAGCGACCAGAGGCGCTAGCCAACCGCAAAGACTATGTTTTGGAAAAACGCGATGTTATTCTTGACTCTCTCGGTATCGGGCATACGAAGAAGACTCGTGTTGGCAATGAGTTCATTCGCGGAGTTTCGGGAGGCGAGCGAAAGCGCGTGTCTCTAGCCGAAGTGATGGCAGGGCAGGTCAGTAATCAAACTATTCTAAACTCCATCTCATGAGCTAACCTTGGGTGAAACAGAGCCCCGTTCAAATGTGGGATAATCCTACGCGTGGTCTCGACTCAAAGGCTGCCGTGGAGTTTGCACGATTGCTGCGACGGGAAGCAGACGAGAATCAAAAGACCATCATTACCACCACCTATCAAGCTGGAAATGGAATCTACGATACCTTTGACAAGGTTCTCGTCTTGGCCGAAGGCAGAGTGACTTACTATGGCCCTCGTCGATTGGCTAAGGGATACTTCGAGTCACTTGGCTTCACTTGTCCTAAGGGCGCCAATATTGCGGATTTTCTTACGTCTGTTACCGTCCTCACGGAGAGAATCGTCCGTGCCGGATGGGAGGACAAAGTACCCAATACTGCGGGAGAATTCGAGTCTCGATACCGCGACAGCTATATCTGCCAAGAGCAACTGGATTCCATTGATTCCCCTGACAAGCTGAGCCACGAGACGGAGGATCTTAAGATGGCCGTATCCAGCGAAAAGCGCAAACAGCATCTTCCTCGCAATCAGAGTGTCTACACGGCAAACCTTCTGGATCAGGTTCGTTCTTGCACTTTGCGGCAGTTCCAAATCATGTGGGGAGACAAGTTCTCCCTCATGGTTAAAGTCGGCTCGGCTATCATTCAGGCATTGGTTTGTGGATCTATCTTCTACAACCTCGCCGAGGATAGCAGCTCTATCTTCTTGCGCCCCGGTGTGCTCTTCTTCCCAGTCCTCTACTTCCTTCTCGAGTCCTTGTCTGAGACGACCGCGTCTTTCATGGGTCGCCCAATTCTCTCCCGTCAAAAGCGATTCGGATTTTACCGCCCAACAGCTTTCTGCATTGCCAATGCCATTACAGATGTGCCAGTTGTGATGATTCAAGTGACTTGCTTCTCGCTGATCCTGTACTTTATGGCGGCTTTGCAAATGGATGCCGGAAGGTTCTTCACTTACTGGATTATTATCATTGTGCAAACCTTGTGCTTCATCCAGCTGTTCCGAGCGATTGGCGCCCTCTGCTCTCGATTTGGAAATGCTTCCAAGATGTCTGGTCTTCTTTCAACGGTTTTCTTTGTCTATGGAGGTATGTTATAGATCTGGACATTCCCTTGAGTAGACCATCCGCTAACCAAATCGGTTCAGGTTATCTGGTGCCGTTCAACAAGATGCACGTGTGGTTCCGCTGGATTTTTTACCTGAACCCGGGAGCATACGCATTCGAGGCGCTCATGGCAAATGAGTTTGTCGGTCGGCAACTTGTCTGCAAAGAGCCTGACTATATCCCATACGGTTCTGGCTATTCAGATGCTGCCTCGCCGCACCGAGGCTGTTCAGTGCTTGGAAGCAATGCCGACGGCATCATTGATGGCGAGGCTTACATCCGAGAGCAGTACAGCTATTCGTTCGGCCACATCTGGCGCAGCTTCGGAGTCATTGTCGGATTCTGGCTATTCTTCATCTTTTTGACATCGATGGGCTTTGAGCTTAAGAACAGCCAGAGCAGCTCCTCCGTCTTGCTCTACAAGCGTGGAAGTGAGAAAAAGCGAGCCACTGACCCAAAGATGAATATTACGGCCCAGAAGAAGGAAGACCCGCCGGCCCTCACCGGCTCAGCAAAACAATCCATCTTCACATGGCATGACCTTGATTACCAAGTTCCGTTCAATGGAGAAAAGAAACAGCTTTTGAACAAAGTGTTTGGTTATGTGAAGCCCGGAAATCTCGTTGCGTTGATGGGAGCTTCCGGGGCTGGAAAAACAACGTCGGTGACTCTCTTGACCATTTTCTCAGGGACTTTGCTTACAAAATTCACAGACTATTGGATGTTCTTGCTCAGAGAAAGGACTCGGGTGAGATTTATGGATCAATCCTGATCGACGGGCGCCCACAGGGCATTAGCTTCCAAAGAACCACGGGTTACTGCGAACAATTGGATGTACACGAGCCAACAGCGACCGTGAGGGAAGCACTCATCTTCTCTGCCGTTCTTCGTCAACCGTCTACAGTTTCACATGAGGAGAAAATTGCTTACGTGGATCACATTATCAACCTCCTGGAACTCGGAGATATCGTGGACGCTTTGATTGGAGGTCAGAGCGATTTGTTCCTCTTTTATTCACAGAAACTAACATTCAATAGTTCCGGGTGCCGGTCTCAGTATTGAACAGCGCAAGCGGGTGACCCTAGGTGTCGAACTTGTGGCAAAGCCTTCTCTGCTTTTCCTGGATGAGCCTACCTCAGGTCTTGATGGACAGAGTGCATACAATATCGTGCGGTTCCTACGCAAGCTTGTTGACGGAGGCCAAGCTGTGCTGGTAAGATATTCATGAGACCTTTGAGTTCTTCTGGTGCTAATTTATGGAAGTGCACCATCCACCAACCTTCTGCTGTCTTGTTCGACGCATTCGATGGTCTTCTGCTTCTTGCAAAGGGCGGAAGAATGACGTACTTTGGAGAGAGTGGGTCTAGTCAAGCACTCAGGTTTTGTATCTAGCGCTGACATTTCAAACCTGCAGCCGGCAATGAATCGAGCAAGATCCTGGATTATTTCGCACGCAACGGCGCACCTTGCCCACCTGATGCCAACCCAGCCGAGCATATCATCGATGTTGTACAAGGAAGCGGCTCGACGGAGAAGACAGACTGGGTTGAGGTTTGGAGTCAATCCGAGGAGCGACGAAAGGCCCTCGAGGAGCTTGAGGCCTTGAACAAATCCGGTCTTGCGGATCCAAACTATGTGGAAGACACCGCCAATTTCGCTACCTCTCACTGGTTTCAGTTCAAGATGGTTGTTGCGCGTCTCAGTATCAAGATTTGGCGCTCACCGGTATGATCTATCTATCACTTTATAATCAAGTCGCCTTTGAAACTAACTGTCTTTCAAGGACTACATGTGGAATAAGATTATCCTCCATATCTTCGCGGCTCTTTTCAGCGGTTTCACCTTCTGGAAGGTTGGAGATGGAACTTTCTCTCTCCAGTTGCGACTCTTTGCCATCTTCAATTTCATTTTCGTTGCCCCGGGCTGCATCAATCAGATGCAACCCTTTTTCTTGGCTAATCGTGATATCTTTGAGACGCGTGAAAAGAAGGTATGGCCATATTGATCCAAGGTCACACCCTTAGAAAATTGGTGACCGAAGTGGCTAATATCCTCTAGTCAAAAACCTACCATTGGCTTGCCTTTATCGGTGCTCAAGCCGTCGCCGAGATTCCGTATCTCATTATTTGTGCTACGCTCTACTTCGTCTGCTTTTATTTCACCGTAGGCTTCCCTATTGGAGCCAGTGTTTCTGGCCATTTCTATCTCCAGATGATCTGTACGCATTCCGTTGTCTTGTTTCCTCTGTCTTCTCCATCCGATGCGGTTCTGACAAGCTTCTAGTTTATGAGTTCCTGTACACCTCCATCGGTCAGGCAATCGCTGCATATGCGCCCAACGAATACTTTGCGGCTGTTATGAATCCGGTCTTGCTGGGCGCAGGCATGATTAGTTTCTGCGGTGTCGTCGTTCCCTACAGCCAATTGCAAGCCTTCTGGCGCTACTGGATCTACTATCTGGATCCCTTCACCTACCTTGTTGGGGGCCTTCTGGGTGAAGTTCTGTGGGATGTCCAGGTTAAATGCGAGCCTTCGGAATTTGTCACTTTCAGGGCTCCTTCTGGACAAACCTGCGGTGAATACATGGCAGACTTCCTTTCAACACAAGCGGGCTACTTGCTGGATGCAAACTCTACAAGCACTTGCTCGTTCTGTCAGTATTCCACAGGTGCTGACTATGCCAAAACTTTCAACCTCCGAGCCAAATACTACTCCTGGAGAGATGTAAGTTATTTTTGATTTGTCTACTGTTCCGATTCATTACTGACGAAATATTCTAGACTGGTATCACCGCCTTGTTCTGCATCTCGTCTTATGCTTGCGTGTTTCTTATGATGAAACTGCGCAGTAAGAAGACCAAAAGCGCCCGATCGGAATAATGGACACAGAAAACCGTGTACCATCCTCCGTCTGAATCTTTCTCCCACGGTTGATCAAAGCGCTTCTCAAATTGTCAACATTTCCCGTTCTTTGGTTCTTTCTCACTCTGGACGCTTTCCTTCACTATACATAGAAATTCCTGCTCTTTATATATCCCTTATAGATCATTCTTCTTATTCAATCAACATTTTCTTTTTCCTTTTTGAACGAGGGTGGTCTCTTTCTATTCGGATAGACTCATATACAAAAAGTTCTTCATTTCATCAACAATAACTCACGCTCCCATTATACTCATGTGAGGTGTGTATTGAGAATGTGGGATCAAACCATGGATTTATAGCTTAGGCCCAGCGGGAACAATTGCTGTTCGATGGAAGGCTCACTCTCGATAGGTTATGTACCTGGCAAGCATCGGTCTCGGAACGCCTTTGTTCTGCTCAGAAACTGGCGTTGCCCAAGTTTGTAGTAAAGTGGGCATCAATGAATGGCACGATGGCATCACCGAAGTCGGTGGTGTCCAAAGCATCTTGGGCCACAGTAGGCAAGGACTCCCATGCGATCAAAGGCTGGGTACCGCCAACTGTGCTTGTCAAGCCACACTGGTGATCCACAGGCCAGATACTGAAGTACTTGATCAATGGCGAGGTGCCATCAAGAGTATACCCATCGGTAGAGCAGTCCCATCCACCATGAGCCGAAGGGCAAACAGCAACAACATTGCTAGCCGTGGTGCTTGAAGAGCTAGACAGCCACACGATGACTCCCTCCCAGTCGTGACGGTGGCCAAGGCCCGTGGATGGCTCATCCTTGGGCATATACCACGCGTACATCAGTCCATAGTAATCCCCATAGGTTGTGCCACGAACATAAACCTGGCCTGTGCTGCTACTGCAGTCACCGTTGGAAGCACCAGTCGTTTTCAAACCAGCGCTGAAACAGTAAGCTTTCGAAAGTCACCCAGAATGACAATATATACGGACTTACTTGGTATTTCCACTTGCATCCACAGCTGGGAATGGCACACAGCCATTCTGCACATACAAGTGAGGTTTGTAGGCGAGATAGACCTCACCAGTGGTACCAGACGGAACGGTCTCAGAAAAGCCAACTTTTTGAGCAATAGATGTCAGTAAAGGACTCTGAAGAAGCATTCCTCAATCTATAATGAAATGGAATCCAAGTGATACTTCGATATTAAGGACCGAGGAATCGTGAAGGGCAATTTACCTATATCAGCATTTCCGATAGTTCCACGACGGTCGAGCTTGCGAGTGGGGTTCGCCGCAGCCAAGGAGCATACGGCCAAAGGGCCAAGGACTCGGTTGAAGATCATGGCTTCTTGGTACTGATGTTTCTAAACAAGGAGCTGGTTGTTGGAAATTTTTGTTGAGGGATTAGGCTTGATTTATATATCTTGCAATCCCTGTCTAAGATTTTTCAGCGGTTAATAGGGATTTCTCCGATTCGAAAGCTCACAGCATGATAGACAAAGATCTGCACGGGCTCCGAGACCATCCAGCTCCGAAACGGTCTTCAGTCCCGAAATGGGATGGTGGCCGACAGTTCGGTACCCCACCTTGATGAGGTATCTCGCCGATTATGTTCCTCGTGGGTTCCCCGCCTTTCTTGATTCGTCTCTGATGAAGACTTTGTTTATCTATATCGTTAGTCTGGCCATCCTTCCGTGATATAGCGCACTTTTTATTGACTACTTCATTAACGACGGACACAAAATGATCATTCCGCATGAAATGGTCGGTCATTTTGTGCACTAAGTTGTGTGGCTAGCATTTAGGAACATAGAGCCTAAGCTATAGTACATTGCATGGGCTTGCATGGCCAGCTGATAGGTGCTGGAGGTTCTACATGTGTAAAAAGCTCCACCAATTACGGCAAGCAAGTGAGGAGAGTGCTCAGCTTCTTCAGAACAACCTCCTGCATAGTGGCGTTCGCGTCTCCCTTGGTGTCCGCCACGCCGACTGACACGCTTGCGTAACAACCTGATTTGAGAGACACTGCGATCTCGCTCGGCAGCCGGGAGCTACCACAGGTCGTCACGTCGTCGGCAGTGATGAGGGGAATCGCGACATGGATTCGTGAAAGCACGAATGAAAAGTCCTCGGCCTTGCTGCATTCCGAAGAGACGGCCCCGAAGTTCACATTGAGCCAGATCTAAAAGATGTGATTTAGTCATCAGATAATATAATAGTCGCTGTAGAGAGAATACTCACATTGTTTGAGAGATAAGGTGCCCCAGAGGTGACTAGGTGGTCTGTCAGGTTGAGCGCAAGATCTGCGTAGATTTGACTGTAATCCGGGTAGGTTGCAGAAGCGTTCCATGCCGTCTGGGAGCCGGTAGCTCCAGAGAATGCAACAGCTGGGATTCCCGCATTATATGCAGCATAGGTGGTCGCTCCAACGGTGCCGGACAGCAAGACTGCCAGGCCAATGTTGTTTCCAACCTAGAGGATGAAATTAGAATTCGCACATTTGACTTGGGCAAATTCCAAGCTTCTCTCGGAATTTCTCGACTCACATTCGGACCAGCGACCGCGAGATTGGGGGCACCATTGAAAAACCGAGGGCCAATCGAGTTGATGCCGTACTTCATAGACGTCGCCGGATACGAATTTATATAATTCAGACGAGGCTGGGAAGCATTGTATCCCACAGCTGGACTACCCGAAGGGCAGCTGTTGAATTCACAGGCTTCGGTGAGAGTTGTGGGTGTCTTTTGGGAGGACCCTGGGAGATCAACAGTATCAGTAACTGATCGCAGTAAGGGGAGATTCTATGATCGGTTCACCGGTTCCGCTCTGATTCTCAGCTGGTGCAGCTACCACAACGGAGTGACCACCAGCAGTGAGGGTGTCAAAGAGAGCTCGAATGTTCACCTCGGCCCAGCCATCGTCGTTGGAAGAGATGATGTTGACTGCATTAACGGATCCCACAACTGATAGCGAGGCCAACAGGGCCGCGATCGTGTTGAACTGCATCTTGCTAGTCTGAGTTCAAATCCACGGTAGCCTTCCAGTGAATGCAAGCAGTCACCGTCTTTCGCTCAAGGATTTTGGGTCTGGATTTTATACGTTTCAGTCATCGAACCATCCAACGGCTTATCCGCCTTGAGAGTGGATCTCACGGCTATCGAACGGCCGATGGCGACGATCGCCTTCTGGATTGAGGCAGACATCCACGACGCGTTCCTTAGCGACTCCACAAGAAGTCAGGTACGAATGACGCGGATTGGTGAAGATTGGCAGCACCGTGCGGGTCGTGTGGTCTTGACTTATGCACACTACTATGCTGAGTACGCTGAAGGAGCGATCAGACAGTCCAACGAGAGTCTCAGGGGCAGCCATGTGGTCGATCATTGCAACCGCGGGATCCCCGCTTTGTTCCCGGAGTTTCTTCGGCTTCCGGCGCGATTCCCTGAACTGGCTGGAATTCTTGATTTGTATCTGCAGATCGTCCCTTCGCTTAAGGTGATATAGTTTCAAGCTAATCTGATATCGATCATTATCTCCGAAATAATGACAGAAAAAGGATGGTAGATTTAAAATGTCTTCTACCTAGAGGGATTAAATCATCTAAGACCGTGACACCGCCTCAATATATAGCGTCCATGCGATTGTCAGCACTAGGTTTTAACCATTTCAGTGCCCTTCGGATCGGACTTCATCGCAGCGATAGGCGTTGAATCTCGATCGTTCTAGAAATCTAGAACGTCCTTGGGCGAGGTTTTTCGCAAAATACCCGAAGCCTAAGGTTCGATAAGACCATGTTCGACCCATGAAGCAGAATGGATACTATTGCCCGATTTACCAAAGTTTCAAATTTCTGCAACTCACACCTAATGGAATGATGGTAGAAAAGCTCAAGCCCAGATTCGCTTAGCGAGTCGTTCAACCAAGACTAGCTTTTCCCACATAATGTTCATCGTCATTCCACTGCCCCTGCCGGAGCTCATACTAGCAAATCCGCATTGCGGACTGATTCTAACACTTCATCCACACTGCGACCCTGTCCACGAGCTATGACCTCCGCTGCGGAATTCACACGAGTAACAAGTACGTCCAAATCCTCCAGCTCCGGCGACTTGGTAGAAACTATGCCTAAAATGACGTTCTTGCCGGTGGGCAAATGGCGGAGAGGCTCAAGTCACAGCCCTCTCGGTGTCGTATCTTGAAAGCCAATATTACTTAGCAATGTCTTTCCATCAATGCCCAATTCAGATGATGGCAGCGACTCACTGAAGGTAGTACGTATCATAAGCCAATTCGGTGAACTTTTTCTTGGCAATGCGCTCGTACGATCCGCTCATGATATGAGTTGAACAGGTCATGTTTCCACAGCACAGGTGCAGTCCAACATGAAGGTCTGCGGGTTTTCCGAGTAGACACTGATTGTGTGCCCAGATATATTGGTCGAGTAACTCATCAGGGTCTACACCATCCGCAACACAGCCAGATCGGAATTCATCCGTCACGAAGAACAAAAGACACGGGTCGTCGATCTGGATTGAACGCAGCCCTTCGTTGTAGAGTACAAGAAACTCGGCCGCATATGCCTCTGCGAGATCTTTGAAGTATTCCTGGTCTGATGAATAGGCATTTGGACGGTAGGCGGTCCCAATTGCCATCTAGATGTAGGGATGTTGTTAGTTTGTACAACGTGATGATGTAGAATGGCAATGAAAAGCCTTAGAAATGGATTACCTGCATATGGCTGTGCGTTATTGGAGGCATGGTCAATTTGAAATCCTTCCACTGTTCTTGAGAAAGTCGGCTCCGCAAAGATTTCCACTCTGATAGACAAGGGGAATCAGTGTTTTTAATGCGATCGACAGCAACGACAGAATCGCGAGTAGGAATGCCAAGACTCTTCAGCATCTTGAGGGTTGGAAAGCCGGTGCGATAGCCTTGGTCAACTGGGATTGCCTCGACAACTTCCATGCCCTGGAGATTTTCAAAGAATCCGGAGTAGAATATGTTTCGCTCATATTCTCTAGAGGTGATTGGGCGAATGCCTAGCTCGATTTGCCTGGCGACAACTTCAGCGATCGCCTTTTCAGTGACAGCTTGAACATCTTCCGTTAATCGAGAATACGAAGATGTGACACCAGCAGCAGAGCGAGCCGCCAGGAGATTTGCTGGGCGCATCAGAGAGCCAACATGCTCAGTGCGGAATGGAGGAGCCATGATATTTTACAGTTCAAATATTATCGCGTGGGCTTATCGAGGGGTTTAAATAGATTGTGGATGATGTGGCATGTGGGGATCTTGAGGCTCATCATTGAGATGGTCCTCCCCGCCGACATCCAATGACCCCAATGTTCTTTGCTGAGAAATTCTGAACATGTTGTAAGACAGAGCATGGATGTCTTGTAATGATAACACTTCTCTGACCAATGAGTCGTCAAACCCGATTATTCGTCTCACGCCTTCGCAATTCTAGACTTGTAGGTGAGACTGCGGGGTTGAGCAGATAACTGACAGGCGGAGAGAGTTTGTGGGGAACAAGAGTGGCCGAGAATAGGCTGAATGGCCGATAAACATGGTATTTGAGTGAAGGAAAATAGAGCCTCTCCAATTTAAATCGTACAAAACCTTCATCAATATCATTCATGAATTGTTCCGAGTCTACCTGTCATCCAAATTATCTCTAGGGCTGTCTGTGTTCACTTCAGCCACATGCCTAGCTGACCAGGAGCCGCGTCCACAAATCCATTCTTATAGTATAGCCTCCGACCAGGCTCGTCTGCAAACAGTGTGATATATGGCTTTCCATCAGCAGGAGCCTCTCGGTGAATATGCTGGAGGAGCGCTTTGAGAATCACATCCCCGAGGCCTTTCCTCTGGTGATCAGGATGCACAGCCATGTCGGCAATATGAAAATACCAGCCACCATCTCCAATTATCCTTCCCATTCCAATCGGTTGTGGATCGCCCTTGGTGGCTTCGAAAGTGACGTAAAAGCCATACCAGCTGCCAGTGGGAACTGCAGCGGCCTGGGATGGTGTTTTCGGGGAGAGTCCGGAAACCAAGCGAAGTTCAAGGTATTGGGAGGTCGGAGGGTAGCCAGGCTGGAGTTTATAGCCTTTGGGGAGGCTGATAGCTTGGGAATCCATGGTAAAATGCTGAAACTCGCGAGCGTAGGAGGATGTTAGATGGAACAGTTACGAAACGAACGCGTCGCGTCGCGGTGAAGGGGGAGTCATTTCGGGTATAGCGGGTATGGAAAGAATCCACTCGGAGTGAAAGACCAGTCTTCGTCCAATAAGATGTCGCAGTTAGCCTCTGCTATCAAACGGGTCCTTCAAAGGGTAGTTTTGTGATACTAATCTACTTAGGGCGATGTTCTGATTTATATTCACTGTGTTCCACGATGAAAGGTTTGTCAGTTTCCGATATTGTACTTGGTCACTGAAATAGATGTCCAGCGCTACTGGTCTAAGATTCCCCTCATCAAAAGGAAACAACATATGAAGAAAATTTTGCTTTCATTGCTATACTTCACATAGAAACAGTCGGTCCTGCCGTACAAACGAAGCTAAAGAACAAATTGAAGACTTTGCTGCCCCTAAACAGCTGTTGGGACACATTGAGAGTACCATGGGTTCATCGAGGTGCAAGTAGCCTGCGTAACGCAAGCAGTGGCACCGGACCAGCCGCTTCCTCCACACTGCCCATAGACGGTTTGAGTTGAACTATCCGAAGCGGCGGTTGTGGTAGTCTTACTGGTGACAAGGGTTGTGCTGCTCGTGCTGACTTTAGTTGTCAGGGTGGTTGCTGAGCTCGTGGTGGTCGATGTGGCGGATGTGATAGTTCGTGCCGTAGTGGTTGATGAGGTCTGTCCTGCGCTCGCGCTGGTAGTCACAGCACCGCCTGCTCCGGTGGCCGGGGTTCCAGATGCAGTGATAGCTGAGGTGGCCTGCGTGATAGAGACAGCCCCGCTAATAAGCGTGGGCCCAGGTACAACATAGGTTGATAGCGAGGTATAGATATTGACAAGGATGCCTGCATTCGTTGCTTTGTAAAGTTCCGTGCCCAAAACACCCGAGGGCTGGGCAGAGCCTGAGCCAGTCACTTGCAGATTGAAGCATTGAGGGTAGTTCTGAGCACCGTCCTCACTCCCAGCGCTGTGCAGGGCAATGAGTTCGTGTCGCAGGACATAGTTTCCGGGGGCGAGAGTGGGAGGAATCTCAACCATCCAGCTGTTGTTGTTGGCAATCAACTGGTCGTCCCCCCAGGTTCCAGGAACAGTAGTATCATCGACGAGACCCACACCATCAATCTTGAAGAATTTCAATGTCGTCTTGTCAACAGTCTCGCATGAGTCACCACAGTTTGCGAGATAGTCAATCACTGGACCATGGTGAGTGTCAGGCCAGGTTGTCCACTGGAGATTGATCTTATCTCCTGCAGCAACCACGGCATGGCCCTTTGCGTTGGTTGCATTGAGATGGCAGATGATATCAGATGTTCCGTAGTTACCTAGTCAACCAGTCAGATGTAAGGTATCACCAATCGGAGGGATATCGCACAACGGGAGGAGGAATCAGGATCAATTTGAGACTGAAGAGGAGAATTATTTTTACTTACTTGGCGCAATAAAGCCATTGCCTGTGTTGGGAGTACCCCAAGCGACAACTGTAGGGGGGTCGCTTGAATAGGGAAACGAATTGATATCCCAGCCCTGATAGGAGACCCCGTTGACCACAATGTTTGTGACGTGACCATGGCCAGCCACCAATGTAGCCATCAATACTGGGGCAACAACTTTCAGCATTTTCATATAATGATTATGAGATCACTCCTTGTCTTTGCAATAAGGATAGAAGATTTCGGTCGCCCTTTTTTTTCGGAGTTGCAGGTATTTGCTATCCCGCTCCGATCGACAGAGGCGCTCGACTTTATACCTGCTGGGGAGAATTATTGATGAGTCTCCACTCAGGATTCGAAACGATCATTGTCAGGGAGCATTGATGGATCGTGGATCCACGTTTTTCGAGGTGGGGCTAAATTGTCGTCATCCTTCGAATCGGCACCATGCAACAATCCTCCAGATATTGGGGAAAGCGCCACGAGCCGACCGATTCGAAGAGTCCGTGTCGAGATCGGATATGCTGCCGAATATTCCTGCAATTTGATGTTAGGGAATTGACAAGAATGGGCTAAATTCCGAAACACATGATGCGACCCGCCCCTTCCTTAGCAGCAGAGGTCGGAAAAATACAGAAACGCTAGGCGCCCTTGGCAAAACTGCCTATTTGTGCAAATATTCCTGAATAAATAATTCCAGGCGTCTACATGTGTAGTGTTCCACGCACCTAATTATCTCTCGTTCAATATTTTTCTCCGACAAAAAGAGGAGCGCCAAAATCTAGAGCTGGA
Organism: Penicillium subrubescens; assembly: GCF_028828155.1. NCBI lineage: Eukaryota > Fungi > Ascomycota > Eurotiomycetes > Eurotiales > Aspergillaceae > Penicillium > Penicillium subrubescens. The sequence goes on from NW_026643156.1 coordinate 278,654, forward strand.
CAGTGACTAGCCAGCTAGCTTTTTGCCCTGGTCAAAGCTCGTTCTTCATGACGATTGAGCCAGGAATCGGATATATAGGCATCGGAAGTCTGATTATCAGATGAACTCAAATAATCCTGTGACACATTATCCAATTTGTAGCTTCATTTTATCTTAGTGGTGTGACTGTCACCATTTACCTTTGTCAGGGTACTCGTGGCGTCCGCCACCAACACGGAGTTGGCTGAATTAACCCCAGAAATTGCGGAGAAAACATCGAACGCGGAGGACATGGGATCATCTCCGTCCTAGCAAGTTCTTTTGGGACTGGACAGAGGTCTGCGGGGAGTCAAATGACAAGATCACGCTGGGTTTATTCTCTTAATGCCGATACAGTGAAGGAATTGATGCAACTCAGCTCAGAAAATGTGAAGTAAGATTCGTGGAAAAGAAAATAATTTCATGCGAAATACCGATACTCATATTGCTTTCTCGGCGACATGGGTCTTTTGGTATCACCCCGTGTTTAAAGCAGCACTCCCTCGATATGCATCACAGCTGCGATGTATTTTGCGGGGAAACTCTGCTGAAACTACAGATGTCAATTCGCTTCTTGTGCATGAATACGGGCAGATCTCTTTCGGTGTTGCGCTATGATATCTTCTCATCCTTGTCTTCGGTGATTTATAGTAGTCTCTCGGTCTATCATCACTTGCTACCGTGGTTCAGATCTTCGCGAAATATGGGAGAAAAAAAACTGTCAAAGAATGGTTACAAGAATGCATTTATGCAAAATCTACTTGCTCTTGGTCTTTAAAAAAGTCTCTAGGACAATCATCATCATGTATACTTCAGCTATCTAACAATTTTTGACCGTACTTGATACACGCAACATCTATCTCACCCTTGTGTGTCCAGTGGTACCCTTTTCAAATATCGGAAGTCGAAGCATTTCCTCCAAGCTGACCGAACACCATCGAGAGTCGCGCGGTCAAAGAAGATTAGGACTTACGAGAAAAGCAACATCCTAAACCAAATTAGAAAAGAGGAGACTGGCTCTTGATGACATCTGCCACCCTCTCGGCCTCGACATAGAGGGTGCTGACCAGGTGACCGCAGACCTGGAATAGAAGAGCAGAAGCATCGGCAAGTCTCACTTTAGCGGTGCCATAGACTGTGTGGTTGACATCCACAACACCACCGATGTCCCGAGGCATCATCGCGGCAGTGCCAATAGGGTGGAAATTGGAACGGTCTACAGAAGCAATTCAGGAAAGTATCCTGACCTGAAATCATGCACTTCTCAACTGTGCATCATGAAACTTACAATGAGTAACGAGCCACTGCTTCCAAACATCATCAGAGGCGCCCTCGGGAACGGCAGTATACCCGGGAAGAGTCTCTTGCTGGATCAGAGTCTTCAGAGGGGCAGTCTCTCAGGATTTCCTGATGTAATTTGCAATAGCAACCTAGCTATCCGTGTCTCAGTCAAGCATGAAGTAGCTAGGGTTGATGGTCGGCATAGCTTTTGGATCAGATGAGGAAATGTGAACGTTTTCACGAGCGAAAGGAAGAAGTCCCTAATACAGCGAATTCAAAGCCTGCGCTCCGGACGGAGAGCACAAGACCTCAGCAACAGGCAATCGTTTATGAGACCGGTATTCGGCTTGCGCAATGAAAGCAGTGGCCACAGTCTTGAAGACCAACCGCCTTGGGATCTTCTGCTTGAATATCAGATCATACTGAACATTGAACAATGTCTGGAGGTCCATGTTCTTCATCGTGTTCCCGCTTGCTGCAGATACTCGTTGTGCGTACTGCGAAATGTTGTTGGTGACAGCATCTGCAATGGACTGGGCCTTGTCACCAAAAATATCGTCGACATTGGGATAGACGACCATCTAAGCACCGGCAACAGTTTCAACTCCATCTGCACCTATGGTAGTGGTGATCTGATCCTGCAGGTTTTCGCCAACAGTCGGCAAGTTGGCTAGAGCGTGAATCCCATTTTGGCTGAGGATAGTAGGATTTCCAATCTCAGAAAGCTCAAGGATACCAGGTGTCTTCAAAGCACCCGCAGAAACAACGACTTCCTGAGTGGCTCCAACCACACCAACAGTGCCATTCGCGAAGGTTACCTCAACACTCGAAGCAATCACTAGGTTAGTGGAATCTGTGGTGGCTCCAGTCTTCCAGACAATGCGGTTCAAGAAGGAATTAGTGAGGACACTGAGATTGGGACGCGAGGAGAATGGCCAGTAGTAGGCACGAGCCGCATCCTCTCGCACGTAGTTGTCGAAATTGATGGTGACGGGGAAGATACTAAAGCTACGCATCTTGCCTCCGTTGACGTCTGGAGTAAAAGAATGCCGAAACTCTGCGTGGTTTCATTCACATATGTAGTGACGTTGCCAGCAGGGAAGTTGCTAAAGGCAACCTTAAGAGGACCGGTCTCGCTGTTGAAGTTTCCGTTGTACGCCGCTCCTGCGAGTTGCTGCTTCTCGGAGGGGGGGAGTGAAATTCTGGCTCCTCGTGTACTAAGGCCACAGGGCATTCCATGTCAAGCCATTGTTGCCGATGGTCTGCCAAGCGTCGATCTGTACATGCTCCGCACGGGTGAACGACATTCCTATAGCATAAAACATTAGCTTTGCGTCCAAGCATATTATCATGGTCAAGCATACCATTAATCACACTAGTGCTAGCTAACGCTTTACCCGCGCGAAGGACCTGGGTGGAGTTCCCACCACACGTTTGGGGAACGGATTTATACTGCCAGTCGATGTCGGTACCAAAGGCACGTCCGTATCCATTCATACTGGTAACATTGGTGTTATCCAGAACGGAACCACCGACCTCGATGACGAGGACAGGCACGTTGGAGTTTTCCGAGAGATGTTTGGCAATCACAAGGCCACTGGTACCTCCTCCAACGATGACATAGTCATATGTCAAAGCTGGAGAAGAGCCCGCAGGGGCTGCAGCAGCAACTGATAGGGTGGAAAGGAAATATAGGAAACGGATCATCTTGAACTCAGCGTACAGAGTGGAAGTTCGTGACATATCTCATCGAAGTCTCGATCATACCCTTTTATAGACCCAAGTCAATACTTCTATCCCACATTCCTGGTAATAATGACTTGTCCATCGATCCTCCAGCATTGTCCCACGATGACATTCTATCTCATGATATTTCTCATTCCATCCGATGACTTTAATTACCTACGGGTCCTCTTCTTCCGTCGTTGTCCAGGCCATGTTCTCACAACTTTATTTGCATAGGCATAATTTCCTTTTCAGGGAATTATAGATGATATGGTCATGTAAAATAAGGTATCTTATATAGGAGGTCACGGATGGAAGCTAAGCCCCGGGATATTTTGGCAGTCTTCAAAATTATATCGACCATACATACTTCAGCACTGTTGGATGATGACTTTCCTAGATGGAAATAATAATATCCTCGCGGGCGATCTTGGCTCCTTACGGATATATCTCTTCCGTGATCTCCGGTCATAGTATAGAAATATTGCTCCTATTTGTCAACCATATATACAGGTGCATCTAGGTCATGAAGAAGGTAGAGGAAGATTTGTGTATATAGGAGGCAGACGGCGGGAAACGAAAGCCTAGGCAGGCAACCTCGTATAGTACAGAAGCCTAAGGCTCCAAGGGCTATTCAACTACCTTTTCACAAGGACAAATAACTATCATAATATCCGGTTCTGGAAAAGATAGTGGATACTAATTATATCCGAGAATTCCTGCACCCAATGGGGCTCGAGGACCCTTAAAAAGTATTCGGCTATACATTCTTCAGCATCGCCCCGCAATGACTTTCCTGATCTGGAATATCGTCAACATGCAATCAACGCGATCAGCGGCAGAACTAAGATATCAGATCACTTTCTAATTCCTACCTGTCAGAATATCACTCTCTCAAATTATGCATAAGACAGTCTTTCGAAAGGCACTCAAGCGATCTTGATCACCGAATACAAATCGCACGAAAACAAAAGACATGTGGTGGGGACAAGTCACGAATAGGATCTTCTTGACTGCTTCATATCCACCACATGATCAGGTGAGACAAGCAGAATCTGGAAGAAAAAAAATCTTATTTTACAACCCAAGCGATGAATGAACTTCTTCACATGGTACTATGGGTGAGAACGTTTCTTTATCTTCCCTAACACTCGCTGGTGATTCGGTGGCGCGGCGATCAGCGGCCCCCACTGTTAATCGCTGTGAACGGACCTGGCATCTGGCTCTCGAGTATGAGCTCACCGCAGACAAAGTCGCTTGCTGACTGCCTCCGACCGGTCAAAACTGATCCAAATCAGACCTCATTGCCCAGATGAATGGATTCAGTGAAGAACAGACGCTGTCGCTGGTCGCGCAGATAAAAGATTGGCAGGTGAGACTCGTTGACAGAAAACAAAGCCCCCACCTTCCACCCCTCATTGTTCGCTTAGCCTCAGTACTAAGAAATCGCAACAGAGTCAGTAATCTCACGAGAAAAATCTTCGACCAACCGAACAGATGGGCTAACATGAGTTGGCAGTCAATCATGGCTCCCTGCTAAAGCATGTCCGCTCGGAGACGGAGTGCAGCGTGTACAGTTACCCGGTCGGGGTCTCGGTAGGACGCCCTTCATTCAAAGAACCTGTGATGGTGTCTGATAAAGAGGACCTCCGTATCAGTGCTTCCCAACACCTCTGCCTCGAGCCAAATTCCAGCAAGCGCTCGACATCCAGGAAACATTCAATCGGCTTTACTGCTCAGTCGCCGAGGATGAACAGTGGATCCACGACGTGATTCAAGAAATCATCCCCGTCGAGCCCCTCGCCGCGGCACTATGGAGTATTTATGAAGCGGCTAGAGAAACCGGATATCTCCAGAATATTTCCGTAGGGATCTTCCGTTCGGACTATATGCTCCATTTGAACGATGGTGTTGAACCTCGGGACCCAGGTGCAGTATTTGAAACGAGTCTGAAACAGGTCGAGATGAACACCTTCTCCGCGTCTGGGGGCTCCCATGCAAACAAAGTGGGAAACATGCATCGTTATCTTGCCCGAACTGGAGTCTATAATGGGAGAGACAACTTTTTGAACATCTCGTCACTCCCAAAGAATGAGAACATCGAATCACTCGCCTCCTGCCTGGCTCTAGCGCATACCACCTATGGGAAACCAAGGAGTGAAGAAGCCAGACAGACGGCAGTGTTGATGATCGTGCAGCCAAATAACGTGAGTATCGCAAAGCAATCAGTCTGAATCTCCGATCCTTTGCTTGGGCCATGCATAACTCGAATCGTGAGATAGTTCAACATAGCAGACGAGCGCCCCATCGAGTATGCACTCTGGAACCGAGACGACCCCGTGCCAATGTATCGTCTCGAGTTTGGCGCCGATATCCTGGAATACGCCCGGCTTACAGAAGATCGAGTATTACTCTTCCACCCACCGTGGCTCGCATCGACAGAACCCGTGGAAATCTCAGTGGTGTACCTGCGCGCAGGGTATGAAGCAGAAGAATACGATCACGTCGGCTGGGAAGCGCGATTGCAGCTCGAGATATCAGCGGCGATTAAATGCCCTTCTCTCCTCTCTCACATCACAACCTTCAAGAAAGTTCAACAGGCACTCACCGCGCCGGGGGCACTAGAGCGGTTCCTATCCGCGTCGGACGCGGCAGCCATCCGAGAGACATTTGTACCAGTCTATCCCTTAGACGAATCCGAACAGGGTCTGTTCGCCCGAAAGCTAGCATGCGATCCAGTCAAATCAGCCAACTACATCTTGAAGCCCTCTCTCGAAGGCGGAGGAAATAATGTACACGGAGCAGAAATCCCAGACTATCTATCCTCGATCCCACGAGCACGGTGGTGCTCATACATCCTAATGGAGCGAATTCAACCGCCGATCCAGACCAATCTCCTCATGGGTCCCGAGACACTGAACAGTGGGGAGACAGTCTCTGAGCTAGGCATATTGGGGAGCTGTCTATGGCAATCACAATCCAAGCAAACATCCGATCATCGGTGCCAAATGATCCATAATTCAGTGGGGGTTGGACCTTCAAGACTAAATTTGCCGATGTCGACGAAATGAGCGTGGTCAAGGGGTATGGACACTTTGATACGCCACGTTTGATGGATTTTTGATTGGATAGGGGGGGTGGTTTGTCCGAGGTACATCCGAGGTAGGCGAGCGCCGCGTATATCATCACATTTTCCGCCGGAGCTCGCTCAACCAGGTATACAGGGTGAAAGGGCTCATATATCAATGATACAGATGATACTGATCAAGGGGCATTTTCTCTTTGATTTTTCAAGTCAATCTGAGCTCCATTGATGTTTCTCTTATGCAATCTTGTACCATTCACGCCCAATTGGGCCCTCGATTAGGAAATGCAAATAACATCATAAGCATTTGAATAATTCTGTCTACAGCTTCTTCACCGTTCACCGAGATCCGTAAATGCCTCATAGAATCCACAGTGCAATCTGGACAGTCGAGAATAGTCCAGCCAGCGGCAGCTCACTTCGTTAGCCCTACTGGCCCACTCCACCGAAGCAGGCGAAGTCTCTTTCTATCAAAGCCGTTGGTACTGCACAGAAATTTAACTATTGCCGATGCCCGGACCATGTTTCTTGCTTGTTCTCTCGTAGAATCTCCTGGCATCGGCGGAAAAATATAGTTTCTCAGGCAAGACTGACAGGGAATACGAAGTATATCATGAATGCCACGCCACGCCATGGCGCGAGTCGTCGCCGGTAAACTTAATTTGCATTGAAGTCAGAAAGCGACTGACATGACGAGCAGACAGCGCTAATTATGATAATGGAATAGGTGGTTCAGAACTACAAAGGCTGACAGAACAAAGAACGCATACAGTAGGTAGTTACTAGGAGAATGTCAGTCATGTGCCAGTCATGTGGTGACCTTCCGAGCTCAGATTTCCCCGATCGCCTCCCTCGTCCCACTTCAAACCTTCGACTTTTTCCACCACATCAACGAACCAGCATCGACCAAATCAAACCTCGTCCCCCACGCCAAGTACACGGCGGATTTACCTCTTCCAGCGGCCTGCCATTCTCTTATGACCATGAGCCAATCAGGGTGTCAGGATCAGTAAGAAATCCGGCCAACCCCAGTTTCGCCCTCTCTTGGCGGTGCGGCACGTCCACCGGAAGTTTCCCGAGCCCCAGCCAGGGCAAACTTTGTTCATTGCTTAGTCCATGGGCCAAGGATCCACTGCTGTCTCATCTCTATCCCACTGGCTTCCTAATGCGGGTGCCAGAGAGAAATGATGGAAGTCAATTAACACTGTCAACTGGGAGCAAAATGAGCCAAGGCGGAGGAAATCGGTCGCCTTGATGCCAGAGAGAAGCGCCCAAAATCACCAATCCAGGGATATCAGCCTCGGGATCGCCGAAAAGGCTTTCCAAACAGGGCAGATCGATGCACATCAAATGCACACCACAGCCGAGCCCGCACGATGTATTCCCTCCCCACACCATCTGCGACCATGTGGTAGTTTTACCGGGGCCAACGCGGCTGCAACCCCTCGGGGCCCCAACGCCAGAATCACCCAACCAACCCGGCGATGCCGTCGAATCGCAGCTGCGTGCCGTGGAGCTCGTCCATTATACATGTCATCTCGGCATCCAAGCTCCCTTGGCGCTGTCCACTCAACCTTGGCCGACCCCGTCTTGTCCCACCGATACTCGGTCAACCCCCGGTGCTGTGTGTTCTAGAGCCGTTCGCAAATCGGAGATTCTGGGGTGCTTATGCGTCGTGCTCCTCGGAAGTAAGGTGGATCGAATTCTCCGAAAGAGGGCAAAGACAAAGAAAATGAAGAGGAGGGGCAAACAAGGTCCAGATGTTACTCCTCATTGGACTGGTTACCACTGGCTCAATTACCGACTCGTGTGGTCGTCCGAGCTTTCGTGCTGCATGTCCCTTGGGGCCCCGTACCCCGAATTTTTTCCCCCGCAGTACCACGGAGAATTTTCGCGAGGATCATCGTGTGATCCAAAAGTATTAAAGAAAGTCTGGATTTCCCCGTTGTTTGTCTCTTTCTAGCCCGCCTCTCTCACTTCACCTTCCTCTTCCTCCTCTTCTTCCTCCTCTTCTTCCTCCTCTTCTTCCTCCTCTTCTTCCTCCTCCCTTCACTTCCTGCTAAATCGAGCTCTCTTCCCTCAAATAGCTCATCATGGCAGGCGGAGCCAAGAAGCCGGTCAACATCTTCCGCTTGAAGAACCTGGGCGAGCCCAAGGAAGTTTTCAACTGGAAGCTATGGTTTGCGGTTGTCTCTTTCGGATTGATGGGTGCTGCCCGTGGGATCGATGAGGGTCTTATTTCCGGCGCCTTCAACTCTAAGGATTTCCAGCGCTATATCAACTACAGTTCCTACAGCACCGTGGAGCAGACCAACATCAAGGCCAATGTTTCGGCCATGGTGCAGATTGGTTCCGTCGGTGGTGCTCTCTTGTAAGTGAAAGAAATATGAGGAGAGGAGGGGAATACGCCAGACCGCAAGATATGTCTTGCCTTGCACGGATGATGTACTAACTACTCGACTCTCTCACTGCAGTGCTTTCCTGGTTTGCGACCGCATCGGTCGTATCTGGGCTACTCGACAGCTTTGCCTCATCTGGATCATTGGAGCTGCCATCTTCATGGGCAACAATGGCAATCTCGGTGCGGTCTATGCCGGTCGATTTATTGCTGGTCTGGGTGTTGGACAGACCGTGGTCGTCGCCCCGATCTATCTGGCGGAAATTGTGAGTAGCAACGGGTCAGCAAAACGCTGACTGGCTGCGATTCAATTCTGGGCAACACGACTAACAAATTTTTTCCAGGCCCCAGCAGCGATTCGAGGTCTTTGCACTTGTGTCTTCACTGGTTTCGTATATCTCGGTACGTAGTCGATTGGACTATGCCTCGGGTCTTTACAATACATCGATCTGTCTCTAACCAATTATTCCTTCCTAGGAATTGTGCTTGCATATTTCGCCAACTATGGATGTCAAGTGCATATGGGCGATAACACTCACAAGCGATGGGTAAGGACAGATTCGTCTCGCTTCTGCTTTATTTCCGCATGTCTCCGAGCAGAACTAACAGCTAGCAGGAGGTTCCTACCAGTCTCCACGTCATCTTCGCTGGATTGATCTTCTGTCTCTCTTTCTTCCAATATGAATCCCCCCGGTATCTGATCAAGCGTGGTCAGTTCGAGAAGGCCATCACCAACCTCTCCCGCATTCGAAATCTGCCAACCGACCATGAGTACGTGGTTCGTGAGATTACCGCGATTCAAACAGCCCATCAAATCGAGATGGAAGCGACTCTGGGTGCTGGTCCTCTGGGTATTATCAAGGAGACCTTCCTGATTCCCTCTAACCTCTACCGTGTCTACCTGGCCCTGATGGCGCAGATTCTATCGCAGTGGTCGGGTGCTGGATCTATCACCCTCTATGCCCCTGATCTGTTCAAACTGCTTGGCGTCACTGGTAGCAACGAGACCCTGTTGGTCACGGCTGTTTTTGGAATCATTAAACTGGTGGCAGCAGTGATGTGTGCTCTCTTCCTGGTCGATGTGATCGGTCGTAAGCGTGCACTATTGATTGGAATCACCTTGCAGGCTATCGCTATGTTCTACATTGCTGGATTCCTGACTGCCGTGCCTGAGATGGGCGTGGTGAAGAATTTCAAGCTTCCTGCAAGCAAGAAGGGCGCTAGTGAGGGCGCGATCGCCATGATTTACCTGTCTGGCTTCGGTTGGGCCCTTGGCTGGAACTCGATGCAATACCTGCTGACGGCTGAATTGTTCCCTCTGCGCATCCGTGCCCTGGCCACTTCGATGGCTATGACCTTGCACTTCGCCAACCAGTATGGCAACTCCCGTGCCGTCCCTAACATGTTGCTCCCCGTTGCCGAGGGCGGTATCAGCCCTAAGGGAACCTTCTGGCTCTTCGGTGCCATCACCCTTATCGGTGGTATCTGGGTTTGGTTCACTATCCCCGAGACTGCTGGTCGATCTCTGGAGAGCATGGACCGGTTGTTCGAGCTGCCTTGGTACCGCATTGGCCGATACGGTAACCAGGATGCTGAGGAGCGTGATCAGGTTGTTGACGAGAAGATGGAGGCTATGACTTCTCAGCATGGCACTTCGCAGCATGTGGAGCGAAAGGATGCGTCGACCCATGTTTGAGAAGGGGATCTTATCCATTTTTTAATTTCGATGATCTACAGAGAGGCAATCTTATGTCATCTGATGAGAGATGCCATGATGAATTCAATTGAATTTGAACATGATTCTAAACATGAAATCACTGGATACTATTATAACTGTAGCAGACTCTCAACATGTAAAAGCCAATAATCAGAATGCGCCCGACGCCTTGCCCATTTTTTAAAATAGAACACAACCAACAATCAACAAAACCCTTGGCTTAGACAGCCTATTCTTGTCTCCTATCATCCCTCGTAATCGAAGAACGACCCGAAACCTCGCCTTCCAGTGGAATAATAACAATCCTCGCCTTAAGCGCCGCTTTCTCCTTCGCCTCCTGGTCTGACCTCGCCCACTTCCGATCCGTCCGATGAAGATCCATACCACTCATATCCCCTATATACTCATCAGGCAAATCAACCCTTATAACGACTCCCCTCGGCCTGAAAAATGTCTCATTCCAACTCGAAATATGCCTCGAAAGCCTCTCCCCCTGCACACCAGCCATAGCAGCAATCAAATTCCGCTGTTCCTGCCTCTTCCTCGCATTCCTCGCGACAAAAATCGCCGGGACAGCGCTAAGAACTCCAATCATCAGTCCGCCAATAGCAAGTGTACCGAGACCCTTGCCAATAACGGTACTCCACTGTTGGCGCGAAAGCTTGGCCTCGTCAACGATGACTTGGGTGAATTGGGCCCAGTGGTCTTGCGAGATGCCGTATTCGAGTAGCTCGGCTGGGTAGGCGAAGCCGGATGTTGTGGCTGCTGTGCGGGAGGGAACTTGGAGGCCGCGGGTTAGGGTTGATGCTATTGCTAGGCCTGGTTCGGAGGAGTTTGGGGGGAGGAAGGTTTTTTCGTCGAGGGGGTATTCGGGGTTGGAGCTTCCTGCTTCAGAGGGATTGTAGGGTGGAGGGACGTCGAATGGATTGTGTTTATCTGGGGTGTCCATTGTGGAAGACATAGTGTTGAATGATGGCCTTGATGCGACGAGCATACTAAATATTGAGGACGGTGATGATGTTGTTCGTTCAGGATGGTGGGTGATTGAAATGAATTTATGAGCTTTTGTATACTTCGTATGCTGAGAATGTCTTTGCCTGGTTGATGAATTCCTATACATACAGGCATCCATGGCCACGCATTTATACATGTCTATGTCCCTCACTACTCGATACCTCGTACTCAATTTCGGAGGCCAAGATCCGAATCGTATTGGACACGAGCGAGAGTCGTGGCAGTGCTGCCTGAAGAGTCATCGTGTCTCATCAGGCATTCGTAATCCTAAAATCCGTCATCCAAGATCCTGGGATGGTCGGGCCATCTAGACCTTGGCTTTTTTTTTCTCGCTTGAAGCCTCAACCAGAGTAGGCAGTATACGACGAAGTAACTGATCACTTAATTCACCCAATGGAATTTCCGACCGTTCGCCGAGGCTGTGAGCGACCGCCACTTCGTAATGCACCTTCCCTTGACAAGGTGAGAGGATTACAAGGCTGAGCGGTGTGCCTTGGCTACATGGATCTTTGATTGCTCCAATCGGGGATATGGGTAATGGAGATAGTAGGAATTAAGCCTCACTTGTTCATATTGACCCAATAGATGAACTACAATCATCTAACTATGGGGTCAACTAACGACGTTCTTGGGAAATTTCCTCAGATTCTTCTTTGACTCAAGCATGAGACAGTGTGAGTCAGATGGATTTACGACCTTAGTGGGGTAAGCTAACCAACTTAATTGATTTAGTGTGATGAATAGAACTGCTGTGGTTGGCCCGGCTCTGTGATGCCCGTAGTTAGTCTACTCTACAAGGATTATCTTGCGGAATTGTACCGACCAGTTGATGAGAGTGACTAGCTAAACTCGGACAATAGTTATTGACGTATGTACATGTTGCTGTCCTGGTGGTGGGCAGTAATTCAATAAATTGACCAGTTGATTCCCATATAGCCGTACTAACCCTATTAGGATCTCGGAGGGACGTGCACCGGGGCGGCTGTCCACTCGCATCTCATCCGCTTGTTATTGTTGGATTATTTCCCCTCAATTCCACCTGGACACCTTTCCTGATCGATCGACACACCTCCAAACTAAAGCAAATCAGCCAACAACCATGACGACTCGCTATCGTGTTGAATGTAAGCCTCTCCAACTGCTGATTTGCATCAAATGGCGTAATCATTTAATGTTCCTGCCTGCTGATCTGCCACCAACTAGATGCCCTCAAGGTACGCCCGACTGGTTTCCCCTCACAGGATCGCCCCCCTCACTGACTTCCATCTTCTGGGGTAGACTCATCGCCGCGATCAACTGGTATGTCCTCACCATTCACCTAGGTTTCTATGGATTTAATGCTGATATTGATGATGTTTCTAGATCGAATGGATCAAGGTACGCCTTTAACCTACTATCTATTGTATGCTATCCCGATATTTAAGCAAGAAAATAGGGTCTCCTCGCAGTCCCCTTTGTGCTGCATTCCCAGCCCATCGCCATCTCGCAAGAATCCAGCGAGCGGCTCAACACTGTTGCTGCTGATACTCACCAGCGCTATGCCGAGATTATGCGTGATGTCGAGAACCTGATTCTCGATCATAGTAAGTCTAGCCTCGCTTCGCCTCTAGGGATCAGATCATCCACTAGGCAACACAATAACTATCCCATTGACGTGATGATCACCACCGTCAATCAGGCATCAATCCCACTTGAATCATACCCATTCTATCCAAAATACTGATTGCTAATCACTCCACCCCACAGTCGAACATCACGAACGCAATGCCCCCGGCAAATCCAAGCTAAAGCTACTGGTGCCTTCAGTCGGGACCTTTTTCACACGCCTACATCTAGAAGATGCCTTCAAGTACCAAGATCAGCGCCGCTTCATCAGCCGGCGCCGATTCGTCGCGCCCTCATTCAACGATATCCGACTCATCCTAAACTCCGCCCAACTACAGGGTCTCGTCCGCTCCAGCGAGGTCCAGCTCGTCACCTTCGACGGAGATGTAACCCTCTACGATGACGGCGCCTGCCTCACGGCAGATAACCCCGTTATCCCACGTATCATGCGTCTTCTCGAGCAAGGCCGTAAGGTGGGTATCGTCACTGCGGCCGGGTACGAAGAGGCTCCGAAATATTATGGTCGCCTGCAGGGTCTGCTAGATGCGGTGCATGCGTCAACTAGCTTGACCCCCGCCCAGAAACAAGGTATCATCGTTATGGGTGGGGAGAGTAATTTCCTATTTCGTTTTGATTCAGAGTCGGATGTCCGATTGACTTATGTGCCGAGGGAGGAATGGTTACTCGATGAGATGCGCGCGTGGCGAGACGATGATATCAAAGAACTTCTCGATCTCGCCGAGTCCGCTCTGCGAGCCTGTGCGACGAATCTCAGCCTTCCAGCTGCGGTTCTGCGGAAGGATCGTGCTGTGGGTGTCTACCCCGTTAATGGAGTTCGGATTAACCGCGAACAACTTGAGGAGACCGTCCTCGTTGTCCAGAATACCGTAGAACGATCTGCGGTCGGTGCGCGACTTCCATTCTGCGCCTTTAACGGTAAGTTTTTCTCCGAATCTTTACTCAATTCGAGGAGGATTGCATCACTAACTCTCGGCTTATAGGCGGAAATGACGTTTTTGTCGATATCGGTGACAAGTCCTGGGGTGTTCGAGCCTGCCAGCGATACTTTGGTGGTATCGATCCGTCCAAGACGCTTCACATTGGCGATCAATTCTTGTCTGCGGGTGCCAACGACTTCAAGGTATGAACAAACATTGATCTCAATTCGAACGATTAAATGAGCTCACTCGAATATCTAATTAGGCCCGACTGGCTTCGACAACCGCTTGGATTGCCAATCCTGCAGAGACTGTGGATCTCTTGGATGAGTTGGAAGGTGCGGTCAACCCATCCAAGTAGGGGGAAAGCATATAGGCGTCTGTCTCTCATGGATATAATAATGTAGCATGCAGCATGCAATCTCAGTTTTTAGTCTATAACAGTAATGCAACATACCCAGTTCAAGCATCTTAAGCTGGGTTAATTCAAACTTTACACTGAGTAAAGTGTTAGATGACCGATCTACAATCGAAGCAGAGTTTGGCTAAACGTCTTTGTATTTTGCAGATCTACTTGCGATAACTGTCTGTACGTTTGGAGCCAGGGTCCAAAAAAAAACACAAAAAATGGGACAGACAAGGGCAAGGAGAAGAGCAGAGCACAGCCCCTCACAACTAAGCACGAATGTTGTCCAGGTCAATATGGCATCTGGGCGGTGCGTGGCGTATCATCATACAAGCATAAATGGGAGGCGTCTATCGTGGTGACGTTGAGGTGAATGAAGAGCGTCACCAGCAGACATAACTCAGCTGAAAAACGGCAGATTTGGTATCAAAGCGAAGGCCGAAGCTTCCGCGGAGGACGGTCAGGCGTCGCTGATTTTCCGGTGACGGTCAGAAGAATGGTGAACCAAGTCATGGGTGATTCCTTCAAGGAGAGCTGGGGACGGAAGGAATAACGTGAACCGTAGCGGGATCTGAACGGGGAAGAAAAGCGAAAAAAGTTAACATCCAGTAGAAAAAAGGGGGAGAGAAACCGAAAACACCATCGTTGCACAATGAACGTGCTGGTTGAAGATCCGATGACGGGCAAACGCGCAAAGGTCCAATGGGTTGCAAATTTCCAGAAAGATATGGGAGATTGTTGGTGGTTTACATACTGTCGTAGATGGTCCAGGTATCCACAGCCCGAGCGGTAGAGCGGCCAGACAAGACGTTGACTACATCCTGCAACTCGAGCCAGAACTCCGACTTGGGACGACGACGCTCCCAGTCAGTCTCGGTCTCCTCCAGTCCAGTCTCGCCACCCATTGGTGAGAAGAGGACATGAGAGCCCTTGACACCGATGACGGTAGCCGACAAGGGATCCGCGGCAATAGCATCCCGGCTCTTGCCAGCGTAGGACTCGATGTGCTGCATGCACTTGATGGACATCCGCAGGGCGCGGACACGGTCCATAGGCGAAGGCTTACCACCCTGCTGGAAGTGACCAGGAACAGCCGAACGCGACTCAAACTTGCCCTTGGCCTCCTCCTTGATCATATCAGCAATCACCTGTGTGGTGTAGGTGCTTGAGGCACACTCATTGCGGAGAATGATCTTGCCCGCACGGTTAGCACCCTTGTCGCGAACGAAGTTGTCGCGCAGGAAATCGATGTCGCGTGAGAGCATCTTGATGTCAATGCCCTCCTCTGGAATGTACACGGCCACTGCGCCAACAGCTAGACCGGCCGTGGTCGCGATGTAGCCAGACTTGCCTCCCTGGGTCTCGATCACGAAAACACGGCGGCGAGACGAAGAGGCGGACTGCCGGATGGCGTCACAGAAGTCGATTAGGGTGTTCAAACAGGTGTCGCTTCCGAGCGAGTACTCGGTACCAGGCACGTTGTTGGAAATGGTGGCGGGCAGCACGACAAGAGGAATCTTGAAAGCATCGTACTTCTCACGAGCCTTTCGTAGCTGGCTGACAGCAGTGAAGGCCTCAAAGCCACCAACCACGAAGAGAGCATCAAACTTGTATCGCTCGAAGCACTTGGCAGTGCCCTCCATATCCTCCGAAGGCAAGCTGCGGTTGGTACCAATATCTGAACCACCCTCGTTGACCCAGCTATCAGACTCAAGCCATCGAACTTCACGGACAGAGCTGATCGGCTTGTCGGCATGGTGACGGACAAGACCGGGGAAACCATTGTGGATTGCAAGGGGAGTGTGTCCGCGGGTCAGACAGTACGCCACGGCGGCGCGGGTAGCTTGGTTCATACCACCAGCGGGGGCACCGACGTGAATGATGGCAATGCGCATTTTCTTTAGCACGGAAAAGTCAGCGAATCTGGTCCCCAAGGAGCGGATCGAGTTATGCCATTTCTTCACAATCTTACCTTGCCTTCGGGGAGGATCATCTTGGGGTGATCCGGGGTTGCTGTGTTCAGGTAAGCATGATAGTATTCCTTGAACTCCGCATCACGCAGAGTCATGGCAGCCGCAAAATCCTTAGCGTGGATCTTTTCGGTGACCTCCTTGGTAGCCTGGACTGCCTCCATAAGAGGAGTGCGCATGATCTTGTTCTCGCGGATGGTGATAACGGGCGATGGCGAGGTAGGCGTCATCTCCAGGACAGCACGAACGGCCTCAACACCCTGCAGAGTGGAGAGCCATCGGTCATAAGCGCAAGCCGCGCCACCTCGCTGGGTGTGACCCAACACGGTGGTGCGGGTATCCAAGCCCAGTCGTTGTGTGAGAATGTCCTTGATGGTCGAACTCGAAATCTTGTTGAGTTGGCGATCCTGCGCTCCCTCGGCGACAATGACGATCGTGCGGCGCTTGCCACGCTCCTTGCGGTTCTATTGTTTGGAAAGAAAAGCAATTGGTCAGTTATTTGATTGTATACGCCACTGATTCTCTGTTCGGGAACATACCTTGGTAATGATGGAGCACATGTCATCCTCCCAGCCATCCCGAGGAGGAATCTCGGGGATGAACAGCCAGTCTGCGCCAGTACTAATGGCGGACATGAGGGCCAGCCATCCACAGTGGCGACCCATCACCTCAATGACAAAGCCTCGCTGGTGCGAAAACGCAGTGTCGAACACATCATCGACCGCATCACAGATACGAGTCAGAGACGAGTAACAGCCGATGGTAGCGTCGGTACCCGACATGTCGTTATCAATGGAACCGACCAGACCAACGATGTTCAGAACCTTGTAGGGCTCAACCTGCTCCTCGGTCAATTCACCAGCCGCAATGAGGTCGGCCAGCAGAGTCGGCCACTCGGCGCGGAAGACATCGGCGCCAGTCAAGCTACCATCACCACCGCAGACCACGAGAGCATCAATGCCACGCAGAATCATGTTCTTAGCCGCCCGCAGACGACCAGCGCGCTCTCGAAAGGCCATGCTTCGAGCAGAACCGATCAGTGTACCACCGCGCGACAGCCAGCCGCGGACATCCTCCCAATGCATCTGACGGATCATGTTGCCGCCATTGACCAGGCCCTCGTAGCCTTCGAAGACGGCGTAGGCCTCGCAATCGGAGTGCAGGGCCATACGGACAACGGCCCGCACGGCGCCGTTCATACCAGGAGCATCACCACCAGAAGTGAGGACACCGATGCGGCGCTTCTTGGGGGGATCGACGGGATGCTTGGCGGGCTCCATGTTTGGAATTGAAGAGGGTCGACCTTCCCGGGGAGAGGTCGAGGAACAAACCGCTTCAAGGGATTGATGAGATGGATGAAAGACGAGATCAGATTGAACTGGAAACTGGCCACAGTTAAACGCTGTAAAGCTAATGACGGCCAGTGGGAGGGGGTTGAACCCAATTCCGGTGAGACAAAGCAGAAGTGGGGAGGTTACCAAAGGTATTTCGTCACAGACCGGATAGACCTGTTGGCAGCTGTCAAGGAGGGGCAAAACAATGACGATTGGAACTTGATTGAAAGAGGTTGATTAGCAAGTTGGGGGAGGTGACGAAGGACAAGTTCTGGCTCTTTGGGAGCCTTTTGGCTGAAGCTGTTATGTTGAACTTTCCCCTCCAAAAAAAAAGTACTCCGTACTGGCGACGCCATTCAATACGAGTCGGGGTCTGATGTCACCGTTCTTTCTACTTTGGGTTTAGGGCGGGCAGCTCAGTCAGGTGACTCAGGGGGTCATGCCTATCCAAATGACGACGTTAGGGCTTGGAAGTAGGGCAACTCTACAGCCAGGTGACCTCAGGTGACAGCATTGTAACTAACTTAGACGGAAATACTGCTTAGTAAATCATGGTGCGCACCAATTGGATATCAACAAGTCTGATTTGCTATAAAGCCCCTAGTTATCTGGCAATTTATGTGGGCATAATAATGACTAATATATGCGGGTTAATACTATCTCCGTTCTCCGGGATCCACTGCCTTCTGTGCCATCAATTGTTTTGTGAGCCTGAAATACCAGGCTGTTAACGTCTTGCTCTTGCCAAAGGACCCTACTTTCTGACGCACTCATTTTCGAAAAACTGCTTGATGGGTTCATCTCCAATACATTATATATCATCCGTTTCATCTGACATCAGAACATTCTGTCCATCCCTCAACGAGTCGTGTACCCGCCATTCGCAAAGATGGTCTGGCCAGTGATCCACGCCCCGTCAGTACACAGGAATCGAATCACTGGTGCAATATCCTGGACCATGGTCAAGCGGTTTCCCATGCCATTGCTCTTGTGGAACTCGACCGCTTCAGGCGATTCTTGGGGATAAAAGAATGCTACTTCGAGTCAGCCCCAGTCACATTCATACTCGACAATAATCTGGCATAACTTACGCGTGTCCATCGGGCCTGGAGCTACATTGTTCACACTCACACGCCGTGCTTGCAATTCCTTGCAAACGCCTCGGGTAAAGTGCTCCACGGGCGCCTTCGACCCGGCATAGGAGGTATAAAATCCTGTGAAAGCACCCAGCAGAGCAGTCACGATAGTGATGATCTTGCCGTCATCAGAGATGTGGCGGGCAGCTGCTTTAAGAATGAAAAAGGCCGCCTTGGAGTTGATTCTATCCCGTTATACAAGTCAACCATAGCACCAATATTGACAGTAAATTAGCAGCATGACAACTTACGCGAACATCGAATCATACTCCTCCTCTGAGATATCGGTGATCGGCTTCTTCAGCACCTTGCCCACCGTATTCACAACGACGTCAATCTTGCCAAAGTCCTTGAGAACCGAATCAAACAGTTTGTCCACGGCAGCCGCGGAGGTCAGGTCGCCCTGATAGAATGCAACCTTCAAGTTTGGATGCTTCTGCTTCAACTCGGCTTCCAGCTCGGCTGCATTTTTCTTGCTACTCGCAGAGTTGAAGTGGAGGGCCAGATCCGCACCAACACCTGCAAGTTCGCGCGCTGACTCTGCTCCAAGGTTCTTGACGCCCCCGGTGATCAAAGCAACCTTGCCATTGAGTGCCATCGTGTGCAGCTTAGATAGAAGCGAATTGCGTGGAATATATAGTAGTAGTAGTAGGTTCCCTCAACAAAAGAGAATCAAGAGTGGTAGACCACCAGATAGAAAGGACATGTTGGAGGGAGGATCAGCCTTGCCTAAATACCACTGCTATGGTACTTCTCCCAGGTAGGTTTGTTACTGCATGCCGTCTTGCATCACTCCGTGCTGGAGAATAGTCTATCGTTGGTTGACCTGCGAGAACGGTGGAGCTCATCGTCCATCCAAAACATCAGATGCATACCATGAATTGCGATTGACAACGAAAGTCTTCGGAATAGATCTCGGCGCTAGCTGAGCGTAACCCCTCCACGAACTGATCCACGAATAGGCTATCTTCCGGGGATGTTCGGAGTCTCCACTGGCGGCTGATCAGCAACCCATGGGTTAGTCGCCTACGTCATAGAACAGCAAATGGGCATATGGAACAACGAATGATATGAAACACTGAGTCTATAGCTGCATAATTGGATTGAATGGACCGTGGTACGCCTGGTACTTTTGGCCATGCATCATGGACTAGCATCTCTCTCGCTGCATAAGAACGCCGAATCCAGATACTGTAGCTTTCTGAGGGGCTCAACCGTTTGGTTTTTTCCTGTAGATCTATATTGAGGAAAAGAGCAAGACTATTGCTTCTGTCAATTTCTTTAGCCTGATTATGAATGGAATAGTGATTAGTGTTCTGCTCGTGTCAGGCTACACAAAAAATGCAAATCCAACCGGCAAATATAAACGCAGTGGATATCATCAGATGGTGGATCAATCTGATTGAGAAGCTAGTCTCGGGACGTTTTAGCGCCACATATCAACTCCTGACCAAAAAACTAACAATCCCAGGTCCCATTGAGGACCACAAAAAGACAAAAAGAAAGCTGGACTCGCGGGGAATCGAACCCCGGACCACTCCCATGCTAAGGGAGTATTATACCACTAAACCACAAGCCCAGTTGTATATAAGCAGTCAATATTTTTGGCTATATGAAGCAATATATTAGCTGTACTCTAATTGACGTGGGATGGACTTGGAAATGTTGACTTACGGGTAGTCTGGATAGGTAACCCTATATATAAACATAGCGCCACAGGCGTAGTAATACCCAAAAGATTGTTTTCATAAGTTAATTAGGTGTACTATGTATCCGTAGATATGTTACAGAAAGCATCAACAGCCTAGTGTAGGGTTTTGAAGGTTCACCAACTAAGATATATATTTCAGGCACACCGGGTAGGCCAACATGCTGATTACAAAAAGCTTAACGAGGGGAACTTTATCCTGCGCGTTCTCCACGTCAACATGCCAAGGTCCGTGATATACGTGACTAACATCGGGCACTGGCCCGTGATAATACTCCCCTCCTAATTTTAACCTCATTAGGGGCACGACGGCATAGGTTTCTGTTACAATATACTTGACATGACGTTGTTCACAAATTCTGATGCCTCAGGCTACCTGGACCCTGGTAAGCCGCCAAGCTTTCCGTGGAGGTTCGCTGGGGCTTCGCTGCTAGTACGTGTACGAACTCCTGCAAGGAAGACCCTTGTAGAGGCTACACAAGCCTCGTATTTCCCCCGCTCCCATTCCCCTACCTAGGATACATCTCCTTCCTGTTTTGAGCGATATGACTGTATATAAATTGATCCAAGTTGGAGAGGTTTTACATTCCTCAAGAAACAGTCTTTGGCCTTTCAGAGCAATTGACTTGGTTCCTTTCTTCTACCTGATTGACAGGCCTCTATCCTGACTTATAGAGTATCTTCTTACAACCCGCTAGTATGTTGACCAGTCTGCCCGCAAGCATGTTCCACTGACCAATCTACGACTAGATTGCTAAGGTAATAACCCTAGACTTAGGAACAGTAGCCGTATTATGTATCCCCATCAAAAAATCCACCACCAAACCAGACCCCTTAAAGTTTAGCCCTTCTACTAATATATTTTGTAATCTAATTTAATTGACAGATAATTCAGACTATGCTGATAAAAGATCCAGAAACCCCGATCAAAATGTCTCAGGATTTAACCTACTTAAGAGGGGGGGGGGGGGGGTGGAAGATTTTATCTCCCCCCCTTTTTGCCAAGACTTTTTTACTATGTGCCCCCCAGGGCTGGGCCCGAATATCTTTAGGCACGCGCCCAATTCTGTCTTCTAATTTCAACAAATGGGTTCATTAAATTAATATCTTCGTTTATATTAAATTTACAAACATTTGCTTGGTTAGCCAAAACAAAAGAGGGGGGTTGGTTGGTTGGCTGGTTGGTTGGGAGAGGAAATGGAGGGTGTGTAGTGATTGGTTGAGCATCTGTATGGTCGCAATAGACAAGCTTTTGTCGAGAGAATGGCGATGGGTAACGCGAAACATGAAGTATAAACAAACGGACCTGCGTCTCTGTTCCATTTGTCCAAAACAATGTCCTCCTTTTTAAGTGTCACCTGCAAGTGTTGCACCTCGTCTTAGAAAACTTCCGTAAGCACAGATTTTGATAATATTGGCCAGCCCCGAATTTTAGCCATACCTGGCATGTCAGGGCTGACCGAGAGTACTTCCTGTCAGTGAATCCATGTAATCTTGGGGTCTTAGATGTTGCGGGCTGGGACTGCTCACTCGATTTGTTGCCTGATATTGGTTGAAAAGCAATATTCTCTGAGATCAAAGCCTGGGTCTCTGCTTGCTGTGACTTTATAATCCGGAATGCATTAAGCCATGTGATAGTGATGAGCGAGGAGGGGTACTTTACGGGCGCGCGAAATTCTCTAGTGAGAATGCATCATGAAAGCCAAAAGACTCCACCTCGTTACTATCTCCAGTCGAGCAGATCACTGACGTCTCTTGTCCTATACTTGGTTGTTGTAAGATCGGCTCGGAATCCAATTAGGGTACTTATTTGGTTCATGTTGGCCTGACTGGCGCAGTTGCAGCACACAATTGACCAACCAGGAACGACCTAGAGTGTTGGAGCTGTCTACAAAGTTAAGCCGTAATAATATATCCTCCAATTGAGATTTCGCGAAATTGTGTGCTTCCTCCGTACGTCAACTGTGTCAGAAAAACAAAAGTTTATGGCGTTGTAGGCTACTACTCGTTTCCATATCCTAGGAAGCCATACCAGGAGGTACGACATCCCCCA
Organism: Penicillium subrubescens; assembly: GCF_028828155.1. Taxonomy (NCBI): domain Eukaryota; kingdom Fungi; phylum Ascomycota; class Eurotiomycetes; order Eurotiales; family Aspergillaceae; genus Penicillium; species Penicillium subrubescens. The sequence goes on from NW_026643156.1 coordinate 301,042, forward strand.
TGTCCACTGACACCAAATATCCCAACGCCCTTGCAGCTTGGCGTATTTCCTCACCTGCCACCTTTACTTCCAGTTAGGGTTTTGCTTCCTAAAGGATTGATGAGATGGTCTTTCTATATCCTCGAGAATAGGCGATGATTTATTAATCCTATGTGCTCGATGACGAAAACACGGCCAATCAGGACTTGACCCGCGTGTTGGTCACACACTGCCACACGTACCTTCGCACCAAGTGGGTTCCTTGAGCGCCGAGACAGAGTCTGTGCAGTCGACCATCTTGATCAATGCACTTGCTTTCGTTCGCTTCGTGAGTTATCGACACCGCATTGTCAATTGAAGAGCGATCACAATTCAGTTCTCGTTTGTTCAAATGTACCGCGTATCGATTGAGAGCCTCTACATATCTGCCTTTCGGAATCTCAAGCACGAACAGCGGCTAGAGGTCAGCAGTTATTGGGTACCACAAACATTTCTCAACTTGATCCACAAACCAGCCAAAAAGAGAAACACGGACGGCAGAAAGCCGAAAGTTAGAGACTCTCTAGTCATGTCCGGAGTTAATCACGCTAATCTCATGGTTGCGTGACTGCATCGCCAAGTCCGCTGCTCCCGAATGAGCGCGACTGGATGAGAAACGCTCTATCTGACTGCGGAGTCTCTCTTCGACGCGACGAGCTCCTGGCACGGCTGGAGGCCCGCACAATAGTGGCCGAATTCATGGTCTGGCCGTGTCTCTTGAGCCAGTACCAGACAGTCGACCCAATGATTCTCGGCGTGGAAGACGGCGACGAAAAATAGGATGACCCTTCAGGACAGTGTGACGGAAGAAGGATGGTGCCCGATAGGAGTGCAGTGCCAGGTCCACTGTACTCCCTTGATGCAAGCGAACGCGAGAGCGGTAGCTGACAGCCCGGATGGCTGGGCAGAAGATAGGTGGGAAGAAAGGGGTTGTCTAGTGAAGGAGAGCCCGTGTTGTGGAACGGCCTTGGGGGTAGACGTTCGTTTTGGATTTTTTTTGTTTACAGTGTTTGCTTGCTTGCATATATTCTGGATGAACAATCAGGAGCTCGCTCCGCGAGCCCAATAAATAGTCGTCCAGTGGGCTGGCGACCACCTTAAAGCTGTCGGCAGGCCTGGGCCGCCTGACAGCACTCCCGCATAGCAACAGCACTTAGAGCGAGCTAAATCGGGCAAATGAAATCATCATCATCGTCATCATCGTCATCATCATATGGTGCAACTACTTAATACATTCAAAATATATTTCAGCATCGTTACATGCCAACCTCACTAACTCTCCACAATATAGAATACAACGATATTTTTAGACAAAAAAAAGTGTACGCCACCGACAGTTTGAATGACTCGGGCATGCCGACCGGGGGTACCCTGGAGCTGTGTTACAGACGCCCAGGGCCAATGGAGCCAGGCTGAAGGAACAGGCGTTCCTGGACCACGTGTGACTGCACCGTAAAGGGAACCATGTAGACCTCGTCAAGACCCGGACCGTGGGTCTCTCCTCGCGACCCGCGACCCGCCCCTCCAGAGGAGGGTCGTAAGCTTACGACCCTCACCGCACCTGAGGGTCATAAAATATTTAGAGGGTCACCCGCAGAGCGACCCTCACGTCCCGCATATTCATAAAATTTTCACGCCTTCCTAAATTAGGATGGATAAATCTACCAACATGTGCTCATAAATTACTGTTTCTTATACCTTCTTCGTATGTCCAACTACGAATTAATCGTTTTGATCAAACCCGTATGTAATATTTTTGAAATATGTCTTTTGAATAAGCCTTTTTACTTGTGTTGAGGTTTCCCTTCCAGGCATCTAAATGTAGATGCCTTGACAGGAACCCTCTACGGAGTAGAGATCCCACTTATAGCCCCACTTAGGGCAATTTTTAGCCAAGGCACGTATCTGCCGTGGTCCATGGTGTACTTTAAATGGGACACAAGAACAAATCAGCATATTAACATTATCTGTTAGCCTTACAGTTCTTGATACACAGTCTTAAAGGTACGGCTTAGACTCCGTATGAGAGAGAAAGACGCCTGCATAACCACCGTCAACAGTAGCCCTATCCACGAGAGCCAAGACCGACTTGGCACTGGCTTCTGGTTTCATAGGTCCGTGGAAGGTGGGTGAATATTGCTTAAACTTCCCAAACATAGCCATAGCCAACCGTCCCTCCTCCTCCGTTTCTACCATAACGTTAGCAAAAAGCATTCCATTTCAGTTGTCAAGACGACTACATACCAATATTAAGACTACCAGTGTCTACAGCACCAGGGCATATAGCCATGCAGAGGACGTCTTTCTCACGGTACAAGGCGCTGAACTTGGCCATGGCCATATTAAGGGCTGCCTTGCTCATTGCATAGGATGCGGCTTGGTAGATATCGGCTTTGAGTGTCATCTCAGGGTCCGACATGCCCGTGGAGATGGCAATCACTTTCTTCGCCCGACCTTTTAAAATCAGGGGCATGAAAGCATTGAAAAGATGGACGGCGCCGATGGTATTGACTCGGAAGTGGTCAATCACATCTTGTTCAAGAGCTTCTGGATCGCGGCTCCTGTTGAGAAATTAATACCAAATCAACTATCCCAGGGACCTTGGTCACTCCGCCTAGAACTTACAGAGTATCAAAGCCAACCAGCGCAGTCTTAGATTGAAGCGCGGCATTGGCTATGACATAATCAAGGGCGCCATTGGTCTTCTCCGAAACATACTGAACTGCTTTCTGCGAAATCTTTAGGCTAGTTTCGACTTCGGTTTTAATGTATTATTCATTAGCTCACCTCCAATGCCATTGGGTCCGTGGTGTCGGCCTGAATGATGTGAATATTTTTCCGGCCGATTTCAGCGGCAACCTTGGATTCGACGGCTGCTTTGTCGCGGACGAGGCCGAAGACGGCATTGGCCGGGTCTTCAGAGAGCTGGCGGACGAACTCGAACTAGACGATGAAGTATGTGGATTAGTTCCACGAGTCTTGTGCGTGAAGCAGGGATGAGAGCGTACGCCAAGGCCACGGGAGACTCCGGTAATCACCCAGGAAGACATTGTGATGGTTTATAAAATTTATAAAGACTGAGATGGGATTGTAGGATGACTCTGAGAGTTGATGAACCCAGAAGAGCTGCAATAGCGCACGTATTTATATATCGACCTTGAGCATCGTTTGCTCGCTTTTGCTGATTTCAAATCCGTCATGATGTTACATGGTGCGCCTAAAGCGAGGGTCCAATTTAAATTGCCCAGGCACAGAAAAGTTGCCAGTTTTCTCAAAGCAGAAAGATAAGTGAGCATTCAGTCATCTTCCGCTTTGAGAAAACCGGCAACTTTTCTGTGTCTTGGCAATTTAAAGTGGACCCTCGCTTTAGATATAGCCAGAGTTTGGCCCAGAACCTTAAATGAACAACACACTACAGCATTATAAATCACAAGTTATACAAGGCTGAGGAATCCAAATCGTTCTCTTCACGAGTCCTCCACACCGTCATAACCGCCATGTACCTTTTACATAGCGGCGCCATATAAAGGGTGCGTATAGGTCATTCGATCTAGGTATCTATTTAATTTTTTGTTTATATTGTTTAGATATATAAGCTCCTATCTTCCGTTGCTATCTTTATTACAAGCAAGGCAAGATACGAGTAGTGAGATGAACAATCCTCTTTCTGTTTTTCCCCTACGGAGTTACGGAGTGGGAAATTTTACACATAATTTATATTTCTAATTTTAAAACAAAATGTCCAACAGCGTCCTGCAAGCATCGTACGGCACGAGAACTGAGCATCGCATGCTCAAAGAAGGGATAAAACCCAGATAACAGTCTACTTCTAGTTCTTATCGGCTTGAGCATCCTCCTTAGCCTTCTCGTTCAGCAGTCCCACAAACTCAATCCATCCTTTGAACAGTTCGTCCTTCACTGCGGCCTCGTTCCACGACTTCTTGGTGTCCTTCCCGAGAATGCCCTCGTTCATGGCACCGAATACTTCTGGCCCCAGCCCACCTGGGAAGTCTAGCTGAATCTTGGTCGGCGCCACACGGAGCTTCATAGCCTCCAGTATGCTGGACAACTGCGCGGACGCTGTCTTTCCACCTTGGATGCCGTAGGAGACCACGATGACGGGCTTGCCGATCCACTCGTTATACAGGTAGTCAATCGCATTCTTGTATCCACCTGCGACTCCGAAGTTATACTCGGGCACAACAAATATGTACCCCGCAAACGACTTAATCGCGCCGCTCCATCGCTTGGAGTGCTCGTGCTGAAATTGTGCCTTCTCCGGCACCGAGGCTGGGATGACCGATTCGTCAAATATCGGCAGCTTGTAATCGGCGATCTCCACGGGAACAAGCTCCAGATCGGACTCTTGGCCAGCGGTGGGTCGGCTCTTAAGCGTTTCCAGCACCCAGTTACTCACACTGGTTCCCACGCGAGGTGTGCGTGTGCTGCCGGTGATGATAGCGACCTTAGACATCGTACGTGAGCGAGGAATGTAAGAGGACTTTCGAAAGATCTCGAGTCCCTCAAAAGAACAGACGAGGCATAGAGAGCTCTTGTCAAGTTCGGGTTTTTGACAAGCCCTTCTGCACTAATAGAAACAAGATTCCGAGAACAGGAGTGTCGTCAGTTTTATAAAATATTGTCTTTGTACCCATGGTTCGATTTCTAATAAATCGAGGGTTGGTCTGCTTAAAAGTACCGGTATACTTCAATGGCGGGAGCATCAGGACATGGATTATTCAGTTCGGCACCCGAGAAAACCGAACGCTTGGTAAGCTAGATATTGAATTCTCTTATGATTTCATCGGCGTTTATTAGTCCCTAGTAATCATCACAAACCACGGACTATGCAGCAACCCGCCTGAGCATTGGGGCGTTGATTGGTTATAGTCATCGATTCAAACAGCACAAACTAGGATGCAAACAAAACTCACTTGCTCGGAGACCCACCCGGAGACCCACCCGCAGAGCGGTCGTCAGCTTAGAAGGAGATTATGATTTAAGTTCAAGCAAACGGAGCAAAACTAGCGAACAGGCGGATTGATAACACGGAAGGAACTGCTATTTGATCATTGAAGCAAATATAATAAGACTTTATATGTCTTCCTCATGGTCGTTCTTTCTCATCAATTCATACAAACTCAAATATGGCTAGTACACCACCGGTTATTCTCATTCTCGGCTCGGGACCCAATATCGGCCAGCATGTGGCTCGGGCTTTTGCCGCGAAGGGCTACAAAGTTGCCCTTGCATCTAGAAGCCTAAAGGAAGAAGACAGCAATGCGGACCAGGTCCACATTTCCGCCGACTTATCGGATCCTCATTCCGTGAAGGGCATCTTTTCGAAAGTCAAAGCATCGCTCGGTCTGCCAAGTGTTGTTGTTTACAATGGTGAGCATGTTCCTCATGGAAGCCTTTTATCGAAATCCACTGACACACTTGAAGCATCTGCCGGCGCTCCGAACAATCCAGCGGACCCCTTATCTATTCCCTTGGCTGACTTTAGTCGAGACTTGCACGTCAACACGACTAGTGCGTTTGTCGCTGCACAACAGGCGGCTTTAAGCTTCGACAGACTCCCTGACCATAGGTCCAAGACATTCATCTACACTGGCAACATACTCAACGAGACCACAATTGCAAGTCTTCTGGATGGTGGTGTGGGCAAATCTGCAACGGCCCACATCATGCGCTCTGCCGCTGCCGCATACTCTGATAAAGGCTTCAAGTATGCGTTTCCTTCCCTCCCTCTGGCAGTTTTGAAACTGACGAAACGCAGATTCTATTATGCCGATGAGCGGAAGGCTGATGGGACTCCTGCATACTCTAAGATCAGTGGCGAGGCACATGGAAAGTTTTATGTCGAGCTCGCCGAGCACAAGTCTCAGGGACCTTGGCAACAGACCTTTGTAAAGGACGTAGGATACAGGCACTTCCCAGCTGCTTGATGCTTGCTTCCTTGAAATGGTAAATGCCTTTAGGGACTTAGTGTCTTTTTTGGAATTGGCTCTGTTTTTCCTGTCTTCATCAAATGGTTTCTGTTTTGTTGGCTTGCGGAATAACATGTGCTGGGAGCAGATACCAGTCCGCTCGAAATAAGTTTCGCAACCTTGTTCTCTTCGATACAATCCCGGATTCCTTTTTGCGTAATGTTATACCGGTTACGGCTACTCTAACCTGGCATTTAGTCTTGGCAGTATCCCTGTATGAAAGTAAATGACTAGTTAATGCGATCACTTTGGCGTATCGTATATCGTCGACGATCCATGGATGAAGTAGCCTATCTACTTCAATCGCAAATTATCTTAATTCGTTGGGATCCGTGGACCCCTGCAGAAGATCATGATCTATAGAAGAAGATGAAGCACTTCGGCGCTATGCCTCCTGCGAGCACGCTGGATGAGAGCATTGCTGTCAGCTCTCAGGACGATGGATTATCACCTTCTCGTGGTGTCCGGTGTCAGTACTCGACTTCTGATGAAGAAACCAAGAATCCCCCGGTCGCAGTGGTTTCGTGGACGCGTTGAATTGGTCTCCCGACGCGTCCACGCCCGCCCGACTCCACGAAATGCGCGCTGACAAGGACTTGCTAAGGTTTCTGCTTCCCCTTATCTTTGTTACACACCATGATACGCTGTCACCGTGCTACCATCTAACGGGGGTTGCAGCCTGTGGGCGTGTGTCCCTGGAGTGTGTCCCCGTATGAGACGATAAGATAGCTGGGTTTCCCTGGCCCCATCGTGCGATCCAACGACTTTGCCTGCAACGCATTTGACTTCTATACTCGTGCCGATGTGCCTGCGAGATGCTAGCACCATACTGCCCACCCGTCGAGAACCAAACTCGCCGATATAGCTGCGAGAGAGACGAGCTGGCACCGTACAGCCCGAATGTGAAGAATATGCTAGCACCATACTGCTACCTTGTCGACAACTAGTCGCGCCGATACGCCTGCGACTATTGGTAACAGATCGTGCCGCTATGCCTACGATTGATTAGGGTCGGTAGCGGCTGTGCTGTGGTACGCACGCCGAGTAGGCTCCTAGGCGAGGGATTTTGCTGAGGATTTGCTATGAAACTGGGAGTCGTGGGTTGGGTTCCCGCCACCGACATAACATATACCACAAAACGCTTCAACCTGACTAGCTCTGACTAGCGTGACCCTTAGACTCCTAGTTCACCTAGTCACCCCAGACAACCAGCTTGAGCTGGCAAAGAATGTCACGAATACGAGGAGGTATGGAAGTCTACAGGCCCTTCTAGCCACTGGTCTCATAGCGCTAGAGGGATAACCTGTGATGAGTACTGCCCAAATGCCCTGCGCAATATAGTCGGAATGGGGCGAGGAAAAGGCATTCGAAGTTCCTGGAACCCAAGGATCCTGGACTCGAACGAACAATCCCCGGAAGATCCTCGCATTTCTAAGCGTCGGCGATTTCACGCGACCGAAATAGACGATTTATAATCGCCCAGTTCGGCAGCTCAACTTAAAACCTGAAACTTGACTCAAGACCACTCTCTTCATCTACAACTCTAAAACACAAAACATGGCCTCCAAGACATTCGCAATCATTGCCGGCGTCGGTCCCGGAACGGTGCGTTCATTGTTGTCTCGGGCTTCATCCCTTACCCTAACAACAGCACAGGGCGCCTCCGTCGCCAGACGGTTTGCCAAAGCCTACTCTGTGGTTCTTCTGGCCCGGAACCCGGCCAGCTATGAGTCAGTCGTCAAGGAAATCAACTCTGGTGGCGGCCAGGCCGTGGGCATCAGCACCGACCTCGCCGATTCGAACAGCGTCAAGTCCGCTTTTGACCAGATCGCGACCCAGTACTCAGGTTCTGCTCTTGCGGCGGCAATATTTAATTCTGGCGGCGGGTTTGTGCGGAAACAGTTCCTGGAGCTGACGGAGGAAGATTATTCGGGTGCTCTTGCTTCGCAGGCGTACATTTCCCCTCCTTCTATCTACTTCGTCGCATTTTGTTTCGTATCGAAGATTAACATCGAATCTTAAACTGACCGTATCTACAGAAAGGGCGGCTTCAATTTCGCCCAGGGGACTCTGCCACTCCTCCTCAAGGCAAGAGATACATCACCGCATCCGCCAACCTTGATCTTCACCGGCGCGACGGCCAGCATGAGAGGGTCCGCGGAGTGCGCAGCCTTTGCCTCCACCAAGTTCGCGTTGCGCGCCCTGGCGCAGTCTCTCGCCCGCGAGTTTGGACCGCAGGGCGTGCATGTGTCTCACGCCATCATCGATGGGGTTATCGAAATCCCGCGCACAAAAGGCTGGACATTTGAGCATGAGGATGCTATGCTGAGTCCTGACGCTGTAAGTTGAAGCTACTTTACAATTGGTTTGGCTAGCAAGCTGATGGACGTGCTCTAGATTGCGAACTCGTACTGGCATCTGCATACGCAGCCGCGGACGACCTTTGCGTTTGAGATGGACCTGCGGCCGTATGTGGAGAAGTGGTGAAGGATTTTTCAAGGCTGAAGTATCAAATGATTTCTTGGTCGTGTATCTTCGATCGGTGTGCTGTCCGGTCAAAGTGCGGCTTCATCACGGTTTTGATGACGGCCAGCCACTTCATTGTATAGACAGACAGGGGATGGCGCTGTAAATAGCATCAAAGGTTGGTAGGTAGGGGAAAAATTATCATTAGACTGCAATTTGATTAGACTGTGGAAGGCCCTCACCAGCGAGAGCGGTGAGGGCCTGACATTTGGAGAAGGGTATTTGGAGCGTTGCAGTTTCCGGACCTGGGCTTGTGGCCCTCTCACCTCCTGCATCACTCATGGTAAGATCAGACAACGCCTTTTCAAGCACATCAAAAAGATGCTTAAGATCCTCCACGGTAGCACGAGGCGCGGCCGACCCCATTATTGGGCTATCCGGTGGCGTCCAGTTTTTGAGACTAGGGGTGGAGGGTTCGCTGGAGGCCTCGGGCTTGTATAACTTGTGATTTATAATTGTGTTCATTTAAGGTTCTGGACCAAACTCTGGCGGTCTAAAGCGAGGGTCCACTTTAAATTGCCAAGACACAGAAAAGTTGCCGGTTTTCTCAAAGCGGAAAGATAAGTGCGCATTAATAATCAGGAATGCGCTCCACCGTGCAGCGCATTTAAGTGAGAAAACATGGCAACTTTTTTGTTTATGCCTAACACTTTATGTCAACCTACGCAGTCAAGGAATCAATCCACAATGCATGCGAACGAATGCTGGGCTTGCAGAGGTACTTTCCCCTGTCCCCTGTCCCCTGTCGTTTGAGTGAGTGCCCTACTTACTCAAGCGCTACAGACTCCAGAGCCATTTGCAACCGCACACGCCCACGTTGTTCCAGGTGCGCCAAGGCCAATATACCATGTCAGTATGGGTTGCGGCTGTCGTGGCCAAACGCTACGAACACGAAGCGGAGCTTGACTCATTCCATTCAGGATGGATTTGGGACGGCAAAAAGTGTCTCCCAGACGAGCTTTGTAAATGCGACATCGTGGGATATCCAGCTCCACCATTACCTACGGATGAATCAAGGTTGACTCTCTCACGGAATTTGCCTATCACCCAACTAATGCTCCAGAAATAGGACTTGGTAGCCATGAGGGATTTGCCTTTCAAAGACTCGATCCGCCGATGGCGCTATCATGGCTCCCAATCAACCTAGGTTATAAGGAAAGAGAACTTCTTGACCACTGTAAGTATACTACTAGTATTTTGTAGAATTTGACCAAGCTAATACTTGCAGTTATATATACTGCGTCCTCCACCCTGGCTATTTTCGAACCTGACGAGAACAAATTCTTGAGTCTTTTGGTGCGTCTAGCTCTTTTAGATAGTTCACCGTCTTCTATGGCTGTGCTACAATCGGCGTTGGCGCTCTCGACGTTCCACCGGCATGGTCTGCAAGAAGACGTTTTTCGGTTCAAAGCGCGGGCTCTCCGTGCACTGGTCACATCTTGCACTCCCTGTTTTGAAAGTCTCACGGTAGTTCAGCATATTGCGGCTAATATGATACTGTGCCACCTTGAGGTATGTTCGAGCTTGGGTCTATGTCTTTTTTGAACAAACACTTACCAACGCTCAAGATCCTCGGAATGCCAAATGCAGTATCCGTGTGGTTCTGTAAGTGATGTGTGGTCTATTTATTTCTACTTGCTTAGCCTAGAACGATTGATCCGGTCTACTGTGTTGGTTCTTGTGCTGCCTTGTTGTGAAATACGTGGCCTGATTCTTCAAAGACATTGCTAAACCGGATTTTGCATTCTAGGTCATTTGAGCGAAGCTAAACGTTTAATCGACAACGCATGCGTTGACAGCCGATATTTGCAACGCGAATTTTCCGGACTTCTAGGCTGGGTAGAGTATCATGTGGTCATGAGCCGGTTCAGTATCCGACACTGGTTTATAAATGAAGAGTCTATTAAAGGAATCAAAAATTCTGTACCTGTGGACCAGGGTACTTGCCAGTTGCGAAAGGTTAGTCTAAAGAATTAACATTCATCTCTGCACCGTTATTTATCTAACATGAGATAGGTTAAAGATGTGTCGTACTGCTCACATGAAATTCTTCGATGTTTGTATTTCATGTTCGAGATGATTCGACAACCGACAGACTTACTATACCACAACGACGAATACGAAAGTTCCTTGCGTTGCCTCGAAAGCAGGATAACTAATATTGTCCCGTTGGCACCAGAAGGTATATCGGATACCATGTCTGGCCTGAGCACAGCCTGGGTGGCTACAATAGAGCTTTTCAAACTAGCTGCTCTAATTTACCTTAAGAGAGCATCGCGGAACTTTTCAGGAACCTCCCCTCAAATTGACGCAATGGTTGAGAGGGCGTATTTACGTCTCGACGACCTGGAGGCCTTCAATCCGGCCTTTCCGCTGCTGATTATTGGATGCGAGGCTCGGACAGATGAGCGAAGAATGAGAATTCTCGAGCATATTGAAAGAGCAACACATACCTCGAGTTTGAGGAGCTTGCATGGACTACCAAACATTCTCCAGCAGATATGGGTCCAGGACGACCTTGCTGTTGACTATGAGCTAGACTACTTGAATAGGTTGGACGCTGTAATAACTTCTTACCGGATTATGCCAAGTTTTGTCTAATACAAGAAGTTCTCGGATTTGGAATATGATGGATAATAGGAGATCCGTTCCGTGAGAATGTTGCTTCGTGGATTCTGCTATGCTTCATACTGGACCTTTATAAAGACTCTTATTTGCTGGTGATATCATCTGAGTGAATTCACATATCTATCTTCACAATTTGTTGTTGCGTACTCATATAATTTTACTCCGGATTTCGCTTTATTAAAAATTATTTTTCCAATCTCTTATTCAAATTTCGTCCTTAGGATATTAAATGATGCTGTTGGAAGATGAAATAGGCGTGTCCACTAGTAATCCTACCAGGTAGCAGATTTGACGATGATGAAAACGATGGTATTCTGACTAGTTATCATGTCTATATTTATAGGGGTAGAGAAGCGGGAAAACTCTGCTCAATGTGATCTGTCTAACTACCAAGCTCGGGGCACAGTTGCCCTAGTTAACGTAATCCACTACCGACTGAAACAACCCACTAAAAATCTCGCGCTTTTACCTACTTACCTACTTCAACTGCCTACTATGCCGCCAAAACGCACTGAACCCCGCCAAAAAGCGACTGGGCATGAGGGCAGGATCCTGCTAGCTCTACAAGCCTTTCAAAAAGGTCAATTCAATCGATTCGTGCAGCTGCAAGGCAATTCAGTATGTTCTATGTGACCTGCCTCGACGGGCTAAGAGCCTACCCTCACGCGTCGACACACGCGCAAATTGTCATAAATTGACCCAACTAGAAGAGGATTTGCTTGTGAAATGGATTCTCTCTATGGATTCACGTGGAGCAGCGCCTATGCCCACCACTATAAAAGAAATGGCTAATATCCTTCTTGCTGCGCGTGGAACCGACCCTTCGCCTATAGTAGGCAAGAATTGGCCATCCAAGTTTATTAATCGGCGCGAAGAGATTCGCTCACGCTTCTCGAGATGATACAATTACCAGCGTGCTCTAAATGAAGATCCAAGTCGATTCGAGAGTGGTTGGCGACCGTACAACGCGTGATCGATGACAACGGGTATCCAACCAGAGGATATCTACAACTTTGATGAGACTGGATTCGCGATGGGCCTTATATCAGCGCAAAAGGTGGTTATTCGAGGGGAATACTACGGTCCGCGCTCTATCTTACAGCCAGGGAACCGCGAATGGGTTACTGCTATCGAAGCTATCTGCGCACATGGCTATTCGCTACCGCCACGTATCATCTTTAAGGGCAAAGTTGCCATCGCGGGTTGGTTTAATAACCTACTAAAAGACTGGCGGTTTGAGGTCTCGAAGAACGGCTGGACTACCCATGAGATAGGCCTTCGCTGGCTACAAAAGCAATTTATCCCACACACGAATTCGCGCGTACGAGGCCGGTTTCGACTATTGATTCTTGACCGCCACGGGAGCCACCTTACAACCCCACTTCGACCGAATCTGCGCAGAAAACGATATTATTCCGCTTTGTATGCCTGCGCATTCTTCACATCTACTACCAACGCGCGCGGCTAGAGGCCTTCCAACAGCCGGCTATTATTCAGACTAGCTTCGCAGCTAGTGGCCTAGTGCCAGTCGATGTAGAAAGGGTGCTTTCAAAGCTAAATATCTCCCTCCCAACACCAACACCACCACCAAGAAGCCAGCCAAGCAGCAGATCTAGCCAATTCACGCCAAAAACACCTAGAAGCGTGATTCAGCTACAGAAGCAAATACAAGCTTCGGTGCTCAAAGACCTGCTAAAGCAGCGGTCAAATAGCCCTCCGAGCTCATCAAAAAACTATGCTAGATCAGATCATCAAGGGCCACTGCATAGCGCTGCACAACACCGCGCTCCTAGCGAAAAAAAAGGCGAATATACGCGCAGCGAATGAGAAGGTGGTGGAAAAGGGCAATCGGTCAACTAGGCAGATACCCTGCGAAGAGGGTTTAACCGTCGAAGAGGGGCTACAGCTAGTTGAACAGCTAAACTAGCCAGTGGAAGATGGTGAGATAGAATCGCATGCGCAGGGCGAATTGCCTATATCGGCGAATCCGCAACCTACCAGGGCCTGGCCTAGGTGTAGTGAGTGTAGGGAGATTCGCCGCAGAATCAATTCATGTAAAAATCGCTATATTTAAACTGGTTAATGCGTTCTGGTTGAGATATCCTACTTGAAAGTTTTGTGATGGGGTTAGGTGTTTCACTCGGTAGTGTGTTTCACTCGGTGGTGGATTACGTAGTTAGTTAATTTATGAGTATGTGTCAGCAGTTTATCCATTCTCATTAGGGAAGGCGTGAAAAATTTATGCAATTCAGGGTAGTCAGTGTCGTAGTCAGGGTGACCCTGACGAAATCTTCCCTGAGGGTCGGGTCGCGAGTCAGTAGGAAGGACCCAATATCAGGGTCATGGCGAGGTCTACTCGCTTCCTTCTAGCGGAAGGCTGAAGACCATGACCCTAGAGAGGCTAGACGAACTGGAAACTGTTGTAATTCAGAGGAAGGTTACTTTTTTTCTTTAGACAGGAAACTTGAGGGTTTATATACGGTATTCAACCTCCAGATTGATTTCCAATCAATCCTGGTAATTCCGTACTGTTAGAAATTGGTTTCGATACTATACGGTATATCACAGCGAGTGTGAATGAAAAGATCTGCGGGGGTTCCTGTTAGGTGTGGTGGACAGCTAGTTGGACAAAGCCGTAGGGCTGAGGGAAGTACAGAGAGGACCAGGTATGCAAGCGAGAAGGACAAGCGTATATAAGATCGGGATCTCTTCGGCACGGCGGGGCAGGCTTGAGATGCCTTATTTTCTTCACTTCTCTTTACTTTCACGCTGTGCTGATTTCCAATGACCTCGGATCAGGCGGAGATAAGGAAGCTGAGCGGGCGCGGCGGTAGTGGCAGTAGTGTAGATTCACTGATTGTTGTTCGTGGGCTCTAGACCTTTTGTCGTCATGCACCGCCTGGGTTTCTCTTCCCTTGCATGAGAGTCGTCGTCGTCAACTTTGGTTCAAATTATACCTGATGCGATAGAGCCAGGCAGACGAGTTCCTAACTTATACGAGCTGTACCCCGACATATACCGGTTGTGCTCTGGTGATTCATCCGTTGTAATTAGTAGACCCCTGGGTTTCCGTCTCGATGTGGATCTGCAGTCATCTGCGTTATCATATTTCCAGGCCGCCTGACTTGCTATCATTTCGGGTACAATTACTGTAATTGAATTCGGTGGCGGCCTAAGTATGCCATTTCTACACACACCTCCTTGCTGCATAATCCGTTGTTCAACCCCTCAGAGGATGGGCAAACTTCAGCTGAACTACATGCTATTCAGCCTGATTTCACTTATTTGCGTATCGCTTCAGTCGCGAGCGGAATGGTATTCAACAGTCTCAAATTTAGAATAGCAAACGCCGCTAAATTTGAAAAGGACCGCAGCCATGATTAATAATATAGTGGGGTTGTTTAAACGTATAGTCCGGATTGCGAAGGGGTAAATTGAGTTTCCACTATGATTGCAAAGAAAAGACCAATGCGGACTGATTTGAAATCAATGCGGAAATGGGGATACTGTATAAATGGCATCCCCACTATCAATGTTCGAGTTGTTCCTACGTAGTTATGCAAGCTTGTAGGGCTTTCCTTTCGCCTAACGTTTCATATTGCCATTCTAAACTATATGGTGCTTCCCTAGCTTGCCTGCATATCACACCAATTCAGCGCACTTTCTCGTTCTTAATTTTAGCAGTGTTGTCCTATCCATTTATCTGCCTCTCGTTTTGGAACGATGCCTTTCACAGGAGTGGTACTCATAATTGGAGCCGGGCCCCGCATTGGAAGGTCCGTCGCATCCAGGTTCGCAAGTAATGGCTACAAGGTCGCCCTAGTTGCTCGCAATTTGTCAGAAGGGTTTTCATCAGAAGGTTATCTCAACATCCAGGCCGACCTGTCTGATCCCAATTCTGTTCCATCAGTATTTCAAACCGTAGGGAAAGCGCTTAGCGTTCCCAATATCGTCGTTTTCAACGGTTTGTGCATTTTATACCTCTCTTGGTTATGTGACTAGCTGACGTGCGAAGGGGCTAACCGTCTCATAACTCCTCACGACGACCCTCTCTCCGCTCCCTTGGGAACGATCAATGCTGCTCGCACAGTCGGTTTTGATAGTGCCTATATCGCCGCTCAGCAGGCTTTACAAGGTTTCAGAATGCTTCCCACTTCAACACCCACAGCGTTCATATATACTGGGAACACATTGAACCAGATCGCCATCCCAGGCGTGATGCCCTTTGCACTTGGGAAAGTGGCTGCAGCAATGCTTGTGGAATATGCCGCCAACGCATATGGTAAAGATGGCTACAGGTTCGATCTCTTTTTTTGCACTTCCCAGTCAGGAGGTGTATTTATTGTATCTGACTCGTGCGCCCAGGTTTTACTTCGTCGATGAGCGCAAACCCGATGGACGACCAGCTGGTTTGCAGCTCGATGGTGATGCACATGCAGACATGTTTTGGACATTAGCTCATGAGCCCAAACAGTCCAAGTGGTTGGTTACGTTTACAAAGGATGGGGGGCGACAGGCATTCGCTGGAGTCGACTTCAACGGCAATACTAGGCACTCGTATGATGATCAGTTTGGTAGATAATATTAATTCGGAGGATCTGTGATTATTGGCATCTTTGGACATATCAACTTGTCATAATCCGCCAACTGCAATCTGCAAATTACAGTCGATTCTCGGCAATCCTCCGAGATTATTGATCGCGCATCTCCTAGTGTCGTACTCACCTGCCTCCGTCTTACAATAGATATCCTCTCATTGGTTTTCTGCCAACCTGTTTCAAGTTTTGCTAGAGTTTGGGATCGAAGTTGATTTCATCGAAAATAGTGTAACGGTGACATGACGAAGACCAACCAACGCCATCAATTAGAGAAGGGAATCTCCTTTTCTGAGTAGGTTTGAAAAAGAGAGTCAAGAATAAAAAATAAAAAAAAAAAAGACACCGCAGAGCCAAACCCGAAAATGACCGCCGCGCCTAGCAGTACAGTGATTGATATAAGGACACCCAATTGCACCAGATAGTGGGAGATAATAGCCCCAGAAACAAAAAGAAGCCGAACCCAGAACCAGAACCCAAATAAGAAACATGTATAGTATACATGCGTCACGCCATACAGCGATAAAAAGGCAAAAGGAAATCAGATGGAGGCGATCTCCGTCGGATTCGATTGAGGAACTGGTTGAAGTCTTCGCAGTCGTTCTTAGGGTCGACAAAAAACCCCGACGGCATGTAGTTCATGGGCATCTGGCTGTTGAACATGAGTGAGGCCATTTGGCTGTCATCGAATGACAAGTTGGCATAGTCAGCCAAGTTCATGAGGTCCATCACATCAAAAGGATTAAAGCCGAGGTTATTGGACCACTGCTGTTGCTGTTGAGGACCACCCTGTAGAGCAAGCGGGTTGACAATGCCCTGCATGTGCAGCTGCTGCGCATAGCGGCCGGACATCTGAGGCTTGCTCTTGATTTAGGGCGCACGCGTCGTCGGGCTGGAACCCGGGGCTATAGGCCGGCTGAGTGGGGCGCATTTTACGCTGACTGAAGGTGTCGGACGAAAAGCGAGACCGAGCCGTGGGGGACTGCAGACTGTTGGTGCTGCCGTCGGATGACTCCTGGCGTTGCATATGCCTGGCGTTGAAGCGCCGCAGGTCCTGCTGCATGGTCTCGGGATTTTCTTCCAAGTGCTCGTCGAGGGCGCCCAGGTGGGTGAGGAGGTCATGTGTGAGCGAGTAGCCGTTGGAACGTTAAGTTATTGATGCCCGACGGGTGCTTCCTGATCGGGCTACAGGGACAATCTACAGGAAAGAATGTTTGTGGGTACGACTAGCGTGTGGCGTTTTATTGAGGTACTGGCCAGGCAGTCCTCAGTGAGTGAATCAGCCTTGCTCAGTGAGCCGATCGGAGACGTGCTCAGATCTACTCCATGAGCAAAAGCGGCGAGAGTCTGAGCACTAATTCGGAGGAAAGGGGAGGGGCAAGACCTGGCATAGGAAATCCGGTCCGCAGGTTGTAAGCATCCCTATATATAGGATTAACATAGCGCCACGGGCGTGCTAATATCTAAACGATTGTTTTCACAAGCTAATTAGGTGTACTATGTATCCGTAGACATGTTATGGAAAGCATTAACAGCCTGGTGTAGGTTTTTGAAGGTTCACCTGTCAAGATATATATTCAGGCAAAGCGGGTTTGGCTCTTTCTAGACATCTACAACATGGATGTGGTCAGGCTTATCAATCAAAACACCCAAACGCACTCTCGTCTCAATGAAAGGGAAAAGATAAAACAATCCGTAAGAAGAGCTTCTGTGTGTGTGGTACATACGGTAATGTACTGCGGCCATACTGGCGATTACTGAGTGTGTCGTAGTTGCTCGTTGAAGGTATCGCGGTGTATATCAATTGGTAGTGCGAAAACGAATGCAAAATAATTATTTTGATTAACCACCTATACCCGGGTATGTAACGAAATCCAAATAGAAGAAGAGCCAAGTTCCAAGGAGAATGAGATGCTATGGTATTAACATCGTCTCTATAGAATCAATACTCCAACCAAATCCCCAAAGGCGCACTAGGCAGCGATCCCGCGCTGCCATCTTTCAATGAAAGTTCCTCGATCTTGACAATCATATCCTGACCTTCCGTCATCTGTTGAACAAAATCATCGTCGACCAAAATCTCAAGACCAGCTTGATTGGTGTGCAACATGCGAGCAATCTTTGATGGGTCGACTCCACATTTCTCACAGATCCTTTGAGTCAGGTCATGCGCAGTGCGTTCTCTCAGATAAATCGTGCGATAATATCGATCCGAGGATGGACCGTTCCTTGTACGATAGATATAAAAGCATGCGACTAGATTCAATGACGAATTAGTTAAATGTATCACGAAAGCACAAGGAATGAAGCATACCAGGCATGGGCGACCGTCGCAGGCCAGAATTTTCCAGACTTGCCACTGACAAGCCATCTTGAGAAGTATCCATGCTGTCCAAGCCCAAACGTACAGAGCTCAGCGATTCATCCAGGGAGGCAGTGCTACCTCGTTGTGCCGCAGTAATTCGGAGCCCAGGACTGGCCGTAGATCGCAATCGAGTGACATGCACCTCAGGATCATTCTCCTTGCTACCACGAAGACCCAGCACGCTCTCCGAGGAACTTGAGAATAACATATTGCGAAGATTGGCCAGCTTTATTTGAAGCTTATCTGCTGCTGGATCCCCGCCCATGTCCAATGACCAGCCATGTTCACGGGTCAGGGTCTGATCGGAACCCTTGAGGTCACCCATACTTTTTGCGGCAACGCTACCCCGCTTGCGTTTCTTCGGTGGCTCGTGAAGCGAAGTCTTCCCAATTTGCTCCGTCAATTTTGCGATTCTCTTTTGAAGATTGGTAATGTCGTTGGATAATTTTCGTTCAGCACCATGGTCTCGGAAAACCCTGATGTTGCAGAAACAAATTTCTGGCTCGTAGGGTGTCTCGAGGTTGTTGAGCTGATCCGATTTGGCGCAAAGTCGCACTGATATACCCTTTACCCCTTTTGCCAACGTAAAATCGGTAGAGAGAAAGTTGAATCGGACTGGGATTGTACATTCGTTCACGCCGGTCATTGGATTGATTGTCCAAGAAACGGTAAATCCATCGAGAAACTCCTCCTCAACCTGCATCTGAGGACCATTTTGACCAGCATATTCGAGGGCTCGAAGTTCAGAGTCTTTCTTATCTGACTCGGCTAAGCCCCGGCTTTCTTTCCATAACCGCCAGTATGATTCTGCGTTGACTCGCTGTTCTTGTTCCTTAAAGCAAACACGGACGAAAGTACGGTACCTAGTTGCTTCGGTAATCGAGCTAGGCGGCGTTGTGTCGATTAATCGTAGATGGTAGATTTGGCCCTTGTTAAGGTAAGACTCGGGTGCCTCCTTCGAGTCTGTGATCATCGCAGTCGAGGCTCGAAGACAAGTATGGAAGCGGAACCTGAGGAAAGCGTTAATATTGAAAAGCCAAACAGATGATGCGGGGTTTGATTTACCTCTCACTCTCAGCCCGTGGTATCCCCGTTGCCGTCGTAGAAAAACTTTGAGGTGACATGGCTTTGACTAGACTTTCCGAACTTTGACGTCTGGAGAATCCATCCTGGGATAATAAGGGTTTCGGCGGCTCATCCCAAGTCTCGTAGCCAGAGTCACAGTGAACGATTTGGCTCGGCTGGCATGCAGGGTTGTTCGCAAATAGATCCGTATGATAGGGCTGATGGGGGTGCATTGGCTGGCTGAAGGAGCTATTATCAATTTTCCAGTTCGGTTGTGAGTTAGGAAGCCATCCTTGAGTGAACTGGGCACTCTCATTCCCGGAATTGTTCTTCGGGGAAATTGACCGGTCAAAATCCTTGGCAGAGTAATTCAATCCTTGTTGGTAGGACTGAAAGCGCTGGCTTTGAGGCGGCATGTTCTGCGCTAAGAAGACATTCATTGAGCTTGGTACTGTACAGTCATTGAACGACCTATGACCCCCAGTATTCATCTTTCCCGCAGTTCCAAAGACACTGGTTATGATATTAGCTTACAGACACTTATCTACCCTTGAGTATGCGCCTACCTTGGTGATAGCGCCGGTCCATTTTCTCTGCTCGAAAACGGGTTATCATATGCTGACTTGGGGTCAGCTTCTCTGTGAAGAAAGGAAAGGCCACAAAGACCTTGGAAGCGCTCAATAAGCTCGTTGTTTGGCCGCTTGGAGCTCTTACTGGAAGAGAGGCAAAAAGTCCATGTTAGGTGCTTGTTCTCCAACACTAAAACGGGATTCTTATCAAATTGTCAGCTCACCGGTTACAGAACATGGAGACGGCTTTCTCGTTTCTTCGGGATTTAATTGAACAGGAAACAGGGGGAGCGATTGTGCAGGGTATGTCTGGTTTTCCGCCTAATGGAAGAGTTTCGAGTTATTTTTTCGCAGACGGGGCTTCAAGCAGTTTTGTATGAGCGCCCAGATATAGTAGGGATATTCTCCTACTCGTTATTTCCCGTGCCCCGCCTGTCGAGCATTGAATCATAGTTACTTCATATTCGGGAAGTGGATACCAAAAGTGACCTTAAAGAGATAGAAACCCAATTTAATTATAAAGAGAGCGTTTTACTCGCTGCGAGAGACACACCATCCGAATCCGTCCATCTAACTAACGTATTGTCAATCAGTTTTCGACCAACGGGATTGGAGATCTTGAAGGTTCTACCGTCCATTCCAAGATCGGCAAATCCCGTGGATCTGGTTGGCAGGCTGTTTGATCCGTGGGGTGCCGGACCTGCCCCACCTGCTACGCTCTGGCTTCATGGATAAACATCTCCATCTATCATCATTGGTTTGGCGTCTGCCAAACCGTAGTCTGGCATTTTGTATCTCCACGGACTCAGGAGGTACTTGGTCAACAATCCGTCAGATGTTGCTCTAGGACCTGAGTATTTTTGATAAGGTTCGACTTGGGACGTTTCAACGGCAATCAATGCAAGCTACAGTAGGATCGTGCGTATATGGAACCCGACGGTACTTTTGCCATATCGATGACATCAGACTAATCGTCCACGAACCGATTTCGATCGATGAGCTTCAGAATTGCAACGTTGTTACTCACGCACTTATTCCCCTGTTGTTTCGTATCTAAACCGACGAGAGACTTGACAATCCAACAGCTGACGAGCGATCAATCTAAAAAGATCATGAAAAGAACTACGTGCTAGTTGGCGAGGAAGCATAAAGTCAAATGCCAGCCTGCTCAAGGCAACCCTGATGAGATTGATAGTGCCTTGCTTGCCCTCCAAGCCACAAGAGCATATGCATAGGGGCCCAGGAATAACCTCACTTTTAACCTTCCTTCTAACCTAATACGGGCTTGTTCAGTCATCTCAACCAACATCAAGGCCCCAGAGCTTTGAATAGACAACTACCATCTGTCTGGATACTCAACGAGGTAGGGAGCACAACAACTCAACGACAAACTACTCATTTAGAGACAGGAGTCCATTGAATTCAGCCTAACAACATTGCACGGTCTATGCTGGGATCCTGAAAAGCCTAAATAGTACATTGGCAAGGTGAGTACAGTATATGGAGATTCCAAGGAGTAGTACGGAGTATCAATTGCCACTTTGGTAGGAGCTAACTTTGTTGAATACCAGGGGAACGGGTCCGTTGAGTCCCTTGGTCCACAGAAGCACAGACCCTCTGTTGACCTCGAGAGTTACTTCAAAAAGAAAACTGAACTCAAGGCACATTATTTGGTACCTAACTGCATCTATCGTGTCTGCATACTAATGTAGCGTTTTGTACCGTTGTGCCGTCTTGGCGACTAAAGGTCGGGCAAAGCCATGTGTGACGTCAACGACGGTCCAAAACATCGAATTCTCCGATTTCAATGAGAAGGATAGCATGATGATAGAGTATAATAAAGTATCCAATTATTAGCCTGTCAAGAGCATAGTTGGGCAGTGAAGTCAAGGAAAAAGTCACTGGACCAGGAAGAATGGGAGAGTGAAAGACCTCGTTAGTTAACTAACTACAGTAGTTAACTAAGTTAGTTAGTTGCCAGAAGCAACAATCTGTCAGCCAGGCTATGCCCGTCAGATAGCCTAATGAACATCAGCCTCAACTGTTTACACCTGGTTGATGCTATTATTATTCCAAGTCCCTAAGCACGCCGACTCTCGTGAGAAATAACTATTCTTGTAACAACTTACTAGACAGTCAAGCTTTGTGGTTGATCGATGCTAGGGACCCAAATTTTCATCTCAGCGAAAGAAATCGCAACACTTTCCATAAGCACAGCCATTGACCTGCCCATTGTGGAGAACCTCTTGGAGATCCAATATTCAAAGACGCAAACTACGCTCAATCGAGAGAGCTAAGCGTCGCCCTCATCGCCTCAGCCACGACACTTAGCGTCAGCAAACCTTAAAATGGGGGGATTCATTCCTCAAGGGGGAATTTGCACTCGCTGCACGAGGTCACTCCAGTGGGTTTATTGGTCTATCAACTCCCTAGTTACCGATCGTTCCTTATAGGATTATTCATTGTTTGGTTAGGGTCCGTTAGGCAACTAGACAAACTACCGAAGAAAAGAGGCTTTTGGACCCTGCATTATCTTCCTCCCTGCGATGTCGTTTACCTTTTTTTTGTTCATCCTTCTTAATAATTAATATTTCATCTCTTTCGACCTACATCATTCTGTTCTCCTCGCCAATTCCTTGCAACCCGCCCGAGGTTATTTTGCGACCGTTGGGAAGTGTGCGGTACCCCCTTCCTTTCAAGGATCGTTTTAGGGATTCGTTGCTTAGCGCCCGCAGCCTCAAAAACACTTCAACTTGAGCACGCGCGCAACGACGTGACTCGATATTGCGCATATCGCTGGTCCTAGTTGACTCCGACGAGACACCAGATCGGTATCGACGAATATATATACAAGTAGGACCTGCTTAGCGCAGTCCGTCGACAAGCGCTAGGGAATATGGGCCCCATATCCCCCAAGGCTGCGATCGCGCACATCTCCAAGCTGCTGGTACTGTCGTATATCATTGACTGGATCTTCATTGTGTACATTTCTGACACCTAAAGCTTCCCGTGTGAAAGCCCAATGACTGATCGATTGAATAGTGGTGTTGCCCTGATCGGCTATGGATTCTACAAACAAGACCCCAACCAGCGTCCCTTCTCCCTCACAGACCCGGACATCTCCTTCCCCTTCACCGAACATGAAACCGTCTCCACCGCAACCCTGATCCTCGTTTCGGTGCTGGCCCCGGCCGTGATCGTCATCCTGGGAGCAGCGCTACTCATCCCCGGCACCGCAGCTGTCGGAGGCGCAAAGGCGTCCAAATCGCAACTGCTGCGACGCAAGTTCTGGGAATGGAATGCCGGTTGGATGGGACTTGCACTGGCCCTGGCAGGTGCCTGGATGACTACACAGGGATTGAAAACGCTGATGGGCAAGCCACGACCGGATCTGCTGGCGCGGTGTAACCCCGATGTGAGGAAGATTGCGGATTATGCGGTCGGCGGTCTCGGTGAGCGCCTCGCAGGGGCTCCGGTGTTGGTGGACTGGAAGATTTGCCGGGAACAGGGGTATAACCTGCGTGTTGATGGGTTCTCCAGCTTCCCTAGTGGACATTCATCCCGTAAGTATTGAGCTGGGTGTGGCTTCATCAAGGGGGAAGATCGATCGCTAATCGACGCCTTTATAGTCTCTTTCGCTGGACTCGGCTACCTGACTCTCTGGCTTGCTGCCAAACTCTCCGTTGGATTCCCGTATCTGCCTCAATTCCCCGTCGAGGGCGATGACCATAGCGACGACCGCACCTCCGTTCGCACGCGCGGCGCAGCACCCCCTGTGCTCCTGATGATCCTCACTTTCTTCCCCACCGCTGTAGCATTCTTCATCGCCTCCTCTCGGTGGTTCAACTACCGTCACCACGGATTTGATATCATTTGCGGCGCTCTGATCGGAATCTTCTTCGCCTACATCGGAATGCGCATGTACCACCTGCCCATCCAGCGGGGATCAGGCTGGGCGTGGGGTCCTCGAAGCCAACGACGGGCATTTGCTCGTGGTATTGGATTCCCCAGCTCTTTGGGAACGGACAGCTGGTCGTATTCGCGCGATCATAAGGCTGCCCAGGTCTCCAATGGCTCAGGCGCTGGTCATGTCGAGCCCGTACATGATGTTGAGAATATCCCGGTGCATGAGCAGCCTGCGCAAGCAGCTGATAGCGAAAGGGTGTAAATGAGGTTCTGGTTGACGCCTCCTTACGTTCTTTTGCGGACCATCAGTTTTCTAATGTCAAATTATTAGAATGTACATAATGAATGTACATAATGAATGTACATAATGGTTGGACAGCCATCAGCCAAGGATAGAGATGTCTCCCATTACATTCTCACGGCGTTTTCATTAATACAAGACACAAAGTACATGGCCTTCCTAATTCCAGTCATGTGTAATTATGTGTTTAGATCTGGTTCACTCTCATCTCCAATGATGTCATATCCAACACTCGACAGAACTAATCTCAGATGAGACTTGCCAGACTTGAATTTCTAATCGGTTTTCTTAAAGGTGTTCGCTTTGTAAGAGACTATAACTACGTAACTTAACTATAGTTAGTTAAGTTAGTTAGTTAATAGATAATTAATAATCGACGGCTTTCCCAGTCGCGAACGCGGGGTTAAGCACGGAGATTGCGTTATTAATCCGCAATGTCCAGCGTTGTTAAATCGCGGGACCATTGACATCCTCCAGACAACAACCAAAACCAAAACCAACTCCCCAAACTCCCAATTTCACAAGAAATGGCATCCTACCTGGTCACCGGCTCATCAAGAGGTCTCGGCCTAGCTCTAGTGTCCCGCCTAGCCTCCCTGCCCTCCGCACAAGTAGGCAAGATAATCGCGACCGCGCGCCAGGACAATTCGCCTCAACTCACGGAGCTCGTGAACACCTCATCTGGCCGAGTTGAGCTGGTCAAATTGGATGTAACAAATAAGTCCAGCATCCAAGAAGCAGCTAAATTGGTGGAGGGGAAGTTGCAAGGGAAGGGGCTGGACTATCTCATCAATAATGCGGGCTTGATGGATTGGAGTTCGACTGGGTTGGAGGGAATGTAAGGATTGAGATATGTCCTTGGAACGAGATGATTCTGACTCCGCTGTTTAGGGATAACTTGAATGATATCTTCCATACGAACGTTACCTCTGTTCATAATGTCACGCAAGCCTTTCTACCTCTATTGCGCAAGGGCGAGAAGAAAGTTGTCATCAATATGTGAGTGACGAACTTTACCACCAGAGAGAGAGAAAATATAGCTAATAATATCTAGATCAACAACACTGGGCTCCTTCGCAAAAGCCGAGGTCTACAGACAATCCCCCACACCCGCCTACAAAATATCCAAAGCCGCACTGAACATGTTGACAGTGCAATATGCTCAGCAATACGAGGCCGAGGGGTTTACATTATTAGCTATCAGTCCAGGTGTAAGTTCCCACACAGCATCTCGTTTTTTAATCCCTTACAGCCCTTACAGGGAAACATTTTTACTGACTCTTACAGTGGCTACGTACCGACCTGGGCAGCGCTCGAGCAGATCTGCCAGTGGAGACTGGAGCAGAGAAGGTTCTGGATATCGTGCAGCAAACTGGACCCCATCAGAATGGGAAGTTTTTGAATATTCATGTCCCTGGTTGGGAGAATGCGTCCGGGAATAATCAGTATGATGGGGAGGAGGTAGCTTGGTAGGGCGTCAAGATAGCGTTGTCTCTGTTGGACTCTTAAAGGTGACTACTGTCACAACTTTGAGCTCAAGGCCTTGACAGCCTCTGGTGGAGTAAGGATACTCTGCAATCGATGCTCACCGAGCTCATAAGCAGCAGGAAGCCAATCATTCACTTTTTCCCCAGTATCATCAACGCCAGTGCCTCTCCAGCCATCAGGCAATTAGCCATCCCATAGCCATTAAAAGCCGCCGCAATCCATTCTCCCTCGCCACGTCGACCAGTCAAGGCTGGTGAAAGTCGTCCAACTAACGGCAATCCATCCGATGAGAATCCCATAATGCCACTCCACGAACTAACCAACTTCCAAGGTGCTTTATCCTCTCTTTCCAAAGAACCGCGGGAGAACAGATTGCAGATGAGAAACAGAATGCGAAGCAACAAAGCTATCATCCGCCGACACAGCTTCATCTATGCGTGTGTTCTCGCCTCCAAAATAGAAATATCCCGTCTTGGCGCTTTGACCAAGGTAGTACAATCCATATCCGTGACGCTGAGTGTCTGGCTCATATGTTGGCGGATAATGGAATCCCCATGACACGAATTTTCCTTGATTAGGTATCGAAGTACCTGGATCCTGAACTGTCATGGTTCCCTTGAACGGGTGGATTCGTCCCCGTAAGCATGGGAGGAGATGTCCGCTATACCCGTTTGTGCAGTATATCACGCTGGCCGCTCTCATTGGTCCTCGAGATGTGCGCAACGTATAGGGGAAAACAGACGTTATGGGCGTTAGGAACTTCTCATCGTACTCAACGGCCTCTACGGCCGTGTTGGTTTCAATGGTCAGTCGACCTGGGTATTTCTTCAGGAGGGCGTCGAAAACCTTGGTGACCAGACGATATGGCCACACTGTACCGGCTGGGAGCAAGGCACCGCCGGAAGCTCCGTGGATCCCATATTCCTATGGAAATTGTTAGGGATGACATCAGAAATAAAACTACAGCCAACAGTCACTGACCTTGAGTACCGTATCAGCATCAAGAATTGTATAGATACCCTTCATGGAAGGATGATCCGCCTCTAGACGCGCAATACTCTCCTGAAAATCCTCAAACTTGCTATCCGTCATAAAGACACGCAACTTCTGAAGCTTCTGCATCTCGCTAGCCTCAACAGCATCATATTCTTCTATCAGTTCTTGCATCTTCTTCAAATTCAGAAGCGTAAACCTTGCAATTTTGCCGGCCCATGAACCTCGGCAAGATGCATATATTCTTCTCCTGCATTAGCAGCCATCTGACCGCCATTGCGTCCTGTCGCCCCAGAACAAAGTGTACGAGCCTCGAGGACAGTGACTGTTGCGGTCGGGTGGTGCTCTAATAGGGTCTTGGCGACAGAGCACCCTGTGATGCCGGATCCAATGATGGCATAGTCTCTTTCGCTAGGTAGACTTTCTGACCGGGTATTCGCGAGGGGATGAGGGATATGTTGCCAGTATGATTGGGTTGGATTTGGTCGTGGAAGGCCTGGATCCGCCGTTACAAGACTCGCTGGAGTGAAATATCAGCCACATTCTTTGTTGTTAAATCCCGTGAATGACGTGCCGGTGTCATTTTCATGTCAACTTACCGAGCTCTTTGTCAGATGCCATGATGAGTTGAAAGAGAAATTAATGTTTCCTCCCAAATATGTTGGAAACTGCAGGTCCTAGGCTTGTCGACAACAGAAGGTCTAGGTCATGCGGGGTTCTCTTGGAGGTAAGATGAGTCCTGCGGATGGAACTGCCTGGTTGGGACAGACTAGCCTTCCTTGGTAACAGTTGGTGAGAGAGGTATATCTCTGCCAGGCATTTCTTCACCGCAAAGCTGATAATAAAATTTACCTGGCTCCTGGCCCAGTCCAAAAAAGAACTCCTGCAAATTTCATGTTTCGCAATTTTACCAAAAATTTTGCCTATACTGTAGTCTTTATCACTATTAGCGCCAAGCAGATCGGGCGCTTCTCGGCAAAATTGCCGCAGGAAATTGATTGATGCGCGAAAGTCCTATCTACGCAGGTCGACCCCATTGATAATGTTAGTGTGGTACTTCCCACCATTCTTTATGATTAATACCGTCTTTAACCGCCTTCCTAAAAAGGATTAGAGCAATACCGCATGTTTCAACCCCTTCCACCTACCCACCAACCTTCCTACCGTAATATTGTATCGAGATGGTTTAATTACAGGAAGTCGCAATAAAACGGTGGCAGAATATTAGTCATGAGGAAGGGGTGGAAGTATCGCGCTAACATTATCAATGGGGTCGACCTGCGTATGGTATGACGCTCTCTCTCCGGGGAACTGGCAATCCCTTGCATGCAGGATTATGGGGTTATGGGGTTACGAGTGGCACGACAAACCCTTATGCAATAAGGCCCTTGGCCCCTGGCCCCATGCAGGCCTTTGACCCTTTTGCTTTCAGGGTCATTCGCCAAATGTGTCTACATCATCGTATTCTTCACAACCGGCTTCGCCGATGAAAGGCAACCAAGAAGATTGAATATAGCGTTCTGCAGGCCTTGGTATGCAATGGCGTATCTACATGCCATCTCGCGTTCCACGGCAACATGCGGGACCAAGCTTTGTTGGAATGTAAGAGGATTGTTTTTCAGGCAAACATATGCTCAAAGACAATGAGAAGGATTTAATGTCGCTTCTTTCCTAGTTCTAGCTTGACAGACTCTCATCCTAAATTATCAACATAGGATCTAAGAACCCAAAATGAGATTCTCCTCCATTCTCCTGACTCTCGTTGCCCTGGTCTCATCTGGCCTGGCAGACAAGTCGTGTACCCCAAGTTTCGACTACTGCTCCGATGTCCTGATCAAGTCCAAGGGTAAGCTGAAGGCGCTTCGCACTCCCGGGTTGCTCGTGGCTAACCCTTGCTAGGCTTCACTGAAGCGGACCTGAAGTCTGTTCTGAAAGGCACTGATTTGGAGAACGAGGATGTGAAGAACGTTCTCTTCCACTGCACGAACCCTGGTATCGTTGGCCACCCCAAGCTTTGCAGCAGTGGATGCAAGGACTCGGCAACGGAGGGAAGCCACCAGTGCGATGGGTAAGCCTTCTTCTCATAATTCCCGGCTCATATATTATTAAGGTCTCGGAGCTAAAAAAAGTTACGCCGTCCGTCTAGCTAAATCGAATCCCATGCGCGTGCCGCCTCTCTATTTGCATACATCGGACTAGTAAATGCTGTACCTCCATCCAATAAGATAGCCATGAAGCTCATCCCCTCATCACCCGTTTCATCTTCCGATGTTGGCACAACCCATCCATAATTAGACTGGAAGTGATTTTAGATTTTGGATCTCATATGTAACTTTCTTCGCTGCGCCCTTCAGGGTCTTTACCAGCCGTTCTGCGGCAAGGCGTTTACCCGATATCGGTCCATTTCCCCATCAGTTCTAGGCTGTCAGAGTCGTTGGTGGGTACTCCTCGGGTAGAAGTGAATGCGAACCACTCAGACACCAACAGTCTTTCTTCCAACGGAATAGTGTTGTTGCTCGGCAAGTCAGAAACCTTCGATATGGACCATTCCATTGCCACGGCCATTAGGTTTATTCACAAACTCAAATAATAACGGAGATTGACCGTCTGTCTCAGCCCACGATAGGATAAACTAGGGTCAAGTTGGTTCTTGCCACCACCCGATTGGCGTATGCTTATCTGTAAGAAATCGCCAAGCCCACGTCGTCTCCACGGCTTATCTGGGGGTGGGCCGGTTATTAGGTGATGCATACTGTCGCCCCCGCAAGGCCTCCGATAAGACCCCGAGACTTTATGTTATATCTGATATTGCTTTTCCACGAGGATGATGGAAATTAACGATCATACTGTTCCTGAAAACATGGCGGACTCTGAAGCGCCCTCAAAGCCCCATGCGGTCACAACTATCGCGAGTGTCGAGATCGACCCTAAGGCGGAGCGGGCTTTGGTCTGGAAGTTCGACCTTCGTCTGCTTCCCGTCCTGGCAATTATGTACTTGTTCAACAGTCTGGACAAGTCAAACCTAGGAAATGCAAAGACAGCGGGTCTTGAAGGTAAGCCATTAACTCCACCATATATCATGATAGTATCTCACACCTCGCTTCCAAAGATTCCCTCCACTTGAAAGGAAACCAGTATAATATGATTCTCAGCATCTTCTTCGTTCCATACGTCCTTACCGCACCATTCCTCGGTCTACTCGGCAAGAAATTTGGACCTAATATCGTGCTTCCATGCATGATGCTTACATTCGGTACATGCACTATTCTGGTGGTTGCTGCGTACAACTTCAGCGGTCTCTTTGCTATCCGCTGGTTCTTGGGCATGTCGGAGAGTGCTTTCTTTCCTCTGGTTATCTACTACCAGACCACGTAAGTTGTTGC
Organism: Penicillium subrubescens; assembly: GCF_028828155.1. Classification (NCBI taxonomy): domain Eukaryota; kingdom Fungi; phylum Ascomycota; class Eurotiomycetes; order Eurotiales; family Aspergillaceae; genus Penicillium; species Penicillium subrubescens. The sequence goes on from NW_026643156.1 coordinate 330,869, forward strand.
CCACATACTCCTATATCGCTAGCAAAGACTAATTATCTCTATAGATTCTACCGTCGAGGAGAACTAGCCCGCCGACTAGCCATCTTCTACGCCGCGCAAAGTATCGCCTCAGCATTCTCGGGCCTCCTAGCCTTCGGCGTCTTCCGCATCCACACAGGCCCCCTCGCATCATGGCGCTACCTCTTCCTGATCGAGGGTTGTGGAACCATCCTCTTCGCCCTGTTCGCGCTTTGGTATCTGCCCAAGTCAGCCTCGGAAGCCAGTTTCCTTACACCAGAGGAAAAGGAACTTGCATATCTCCGCCTCCAGATCGACAGTTCTTCCGTCGTGGACGAGAAATTGAACATCCGGGATGCCTTCCGCATCTTCAAGCACTGGACTAGTTGGGCCATTCTAGCCATTCAAATCTGTCTCGGTGTGCCACTGCAAGGAGTTCAACTGTTCCTTCCAGTCATCATCAAGCGTCTTGGCTACAGCACCGTCAAGACGAACCTATATACCGTGGCGCCTAATGTTTCCGGCGCCGCGATGTTGTTGATTTTGGCTTTCTGCAGTGACTGGACCAGGTGGCGATTCCCATTCATTGCACTGGGCTTCTTGTTCACTTTCATTGGATTTATCATCTACGCTGCCATTGATGTTACACACGAATTGAGTGTTGCGTACTTCGCTACGTTCATGATGGTCTGGTAAGTTCGATCGGTTCTCTCCTAATTTACTGAATTTGCGCTAATAATTTTTCCAGGGGCACATCGGCACCTTCCGTTCTGCTTGACGCTTGGTACAACAACAATATCGCCAACGAGGGAAGACGTGTTGTACTTACCAGTATCGCCGTCCCCGTCGCCAACCTTATGGGAGTTGTAAGCTCCAACATCTTCCGTAACCAGGACGCACCCAAGTATTTCCCTGCGCTGATTACCACGGCTGCGTTTGGTGGTACTGGTATTTTATTGACCCTGGCTCTTGGTCTCTGGATGATGTACGACAACAAGAAGAGAGATCAGAGGCAAGGTGTCCACGTCAAAGCGATGAATATTCCTTCCGAGAATTTGAACGAGGGTCCTGCCAGTGATGACTTCCGGTGGTTCTATTAGTTAGACTCGATACGAGACCTTTTAATGATAATGACAGAATATTTCAAGTATTTGTGAATATTGTTCTCCACGACCCTTATAATTTGAGTATATACATATTCTGTGCACTACTGCTGCGGCCACTGGAATACCTACGTTCCAAAATTGGGCCTTTCATCTCTGGGGCATCAATCTACCATGATCCATTCACGTTAGGCCCCGTAAAACATCCTTGTGCTTTATCCCATCCCGTCATAAGATATAGCTCAGGCTAACAAGGATTAGGGACCTGCCGCATACGGAGCACTTCTCCTGTACCCACCCATGAACCTGGACCTGCATGTATGAATTCCTATTCATCGAAATGGCTCCGTTATCTCGACACATTATTTCGACGATCTCCACCATGATTGGGCTTATGGTCTAGGGGTATGATACTCCCTTCGCATGGATGTTTCATCCGAATGTAACTGGGAGTGGTCCGGGGTTCAATTCCCCGTGAGTCCACAATCTTTTTGCATCTCTGCACGAGTTCTGTACTAAATTAAATGGGTCTGGGCGATCAATCACCTTGGTGTCTATTTTTTTTTTTTTTTTTTCTATTTTAAAAGGTTGGGCTCATAAAGATAAAGAAGCTTCATTATCGGGCGCTTAATAGGGTATCTATGTTGATAGGAAAATACTGAAATCCAGAGAGAGTCACATCATCCGTGGCTAACCTGGTCCACCTCATGGGTGCCCCTTTGATGCCTCCGCGACAACAAAGTCCATCACCGAGGAATAATCTTGGGCAGCAGGAGTCCCATATGATGACTGTGGGAATTTGCAAAGATGGGTCGCCGCATTGTGTGACCGCAGCTCGGTAGTCCCACGGCCAATACCGTCAATGCTGCGGACAATGTAGGTTGTGAGGGTGATTTCATGACGAGAAAGGGTGACCTTCATCTTCTTGTGTTTTTCCGGGTTGGTATTAGGCAGTATCAGCTCGCCTAGGTGAGGATACACTGCATCCCACGTTTGCTCCTTTGAGGTATCCCACGTTGATGGCAGCGGCTTGGATGAAATGCTCGAGACCACATCCAGAAGCAAAAGATGGGTGATAACTGCTTCGACCTCGTCCTTCAATCCCAGACGGCCAGGAGACTTGAGATCTGGAACACTGGGTAGGTTCAGAGAAACGTCGTAGTGAGTGCCAAAGGGCATGGATGAGAGGTTGGTCCGAATGGCGACGGTGAATGAGCCACGAGATGTGAGAAGTTTTCCGCCGAAAGTAGACTCGATCGGTCGAAGGAAATTCTCGACGAGGGCTTCGAGTGTAGCCGGTGATGGGGATGTAGGTGACTTCTTCCAGCTAGCATATGAGTTCGAAGCCCACTCAGGCATATCGAGGCCGGCGGATTGCAAGACCGAATAGATATCGGAAAAGAACGACTTCAGCCACCTCACATGTGATAGATGTTGTAGGTAGGCCAAAGCGGGACGGAGGAGATGGTACTCGGGTGTTGTAGGTCTTATCGATGTCAAAGGACGGGGGAGTTGTGTTCTTCGACGTAGATTTTGACGATGGGCGAAGCACAGCAGGATGCGAATTGCATGAGCTAATCCATCCGCGAGTTGATTATCCCCCTGCGTGGAATCTTGTTCAAGACCAACGCCATGTGTATCGGCATCGACGAGATCCAACAGGATTTCCATATCGTCAGAGACAGGGACGCGGATAAGATTTTGACGGGTGGTCACGCTGCAACCCGCCATAGCCCTGGCTTCTCGGACCAATTCATGGAATAGCTCTTCCTCGAAAACCGAGTCTCGTGCTTGGAGAATGCGGTACTCAATCGGGTCCGTGTCACTAGCGCCACTCGCAGATGGGTTTGAGCTCACAAAGACTTGGTTTCCTTGTTGCACCCGGACCCGGACGTGACGCGCCCCCGTGGGTAGCAGTCCTTTGTCCAGGATCAGACTTCCATCCTTTGCCCGTCTGAGAGAAGCGAGGCCGCGATCGCGGAAAATAGGTGTAGCTGGTATGAAGTGGTTAGAGAAAGGCGGTACTCTGTGCTGGCGCAGGACATAACTCATTCATACCTTCGATGAACCCATACTGCACAGCTAGTGCTTGTCTTTCCCGTGGGTGTCTGCAGACTTTCCATCCCTTATCCTTGATGGCCAGAACCTCACTCCAATACCGAGTCTCTGATTCGATCTCGCCGTTCAGTCTGGTGGCAGCACTCAACAGCTTGCTTGACGCGGCCTCGAAGTTCTGAATCCGCCACCCCCTCGACACTGTTGCAATATCCCTTATCGCTGACTCGGGTCTCGGGGGAGGATTGACCAAGTCGGAATCGAGGGTACCGAGAGGCGCGAGTTGTTTGAGCAAAGGAGACATAGAGGTTTCGGCCTGGCGCGGTGCATGCTTCGACAGAAGCAGGGAAATGAAATCAAGAGCGAGCATGGTTTCCTGGTGTGACTTGCTGTTGAGGAATTGCTTAGCTACACTGCTTTAAAGGGTTTTCACGGGGGTGAATGCGACAAACATTGCGAATTGGGTGATCTCGAGGCGTCGCTTGTACAGTTGCTCACGACGCTCAGTCGCATCAGCGTCTCCAGTCTCCTGCTCGCCATCGCCCATTTCTTCGTCCTGCTGCACGCCATGGCGTGCCTCTTCCTCGGCGATCTTGGCTCGGAGAACCTCCTCGTTCACCTCACGAAAGGAACCCCACTGGTTGTTGATCTGGGCGATCTCGACGGGGAGGGTGTCGGGGCGCTCGCTTTGCTCAGGAGGCGGGCGCAGGGGCAGGGTGAAAGATTCGACCATGGTTGCAATGGCCAGCGCAGTTCGTGCAGCTGGCTGGTCGAAGAGATGCGACGATTGTGTGAGTTATAAACGGGAAGAAAGAACGAGCTGCTCGGTGGATCGGGGAAGGCAGATTAGATGTCACGTGCTGCGAGAGGAGCTGCAGTGGGGCTTCGGCCGAACAGCTGAGGAACTGAGGAGATTCTTGCCATAACTCATTGAAATGTGAATTGAAAACTACCCCAGGACGGGGTAGGCCCTGCATCTACCTGTCTCTATATCTTTATCTTCTGAATCCTTACATCTGAATCCTCTAATTGTTTAAGAACAGAGTGATTGTATGTTGAGGTCATAATGGAGACACGATTGAATTATGCTCCCCTTCCATCAAGAATACGTCGAACCTCAAGACGAAATACTTGCGATACTGCTGCCTAACAGGGAGTAGGCACCTAAGAAGCCACCATCAGCGCTGCCTAGCTTTGACAAAATCAACCAGGTCAAAGAAGCTCTTCTTATAGAACCTCTCTTGAGACTTTGGATCAACTCCCTGAATGCCAAATTGACTCGGTTGCCCAAATTCCCAATTATCAATAAAGCTCCACGCCAAAGCACCCATGACATGCACTCCATCCTCGTGGATAGCGCGGAGGATCTCGGACATGTACGAGAGATAGTATGTGCTGCGAGTCGAGTCATAGCGCTGGTCCGAGAGCTCCTTCTCAGACTCTTTCCATAGGGGGAACCCAAATTCAGAGACTAGGATCGGGTGTCGGAATGTGTTCCACAGGTAGGATAGATATTCGCGGAAGTAGGTTGGTGTGATGTAAACGTATGACTCTGAAAATTCATTAGCATATGTGGCTCATGGTAAGTAGAGATGGAGGGCCAAGGAGTCGTGTACTCACCAGACCTGTAGCCAATATTCCACCCATATACGTTCTTCGTTTCTTGATTGACACAGTATGGGAAAAGTGAATTGGAACTGGACTTATTCGCTGCACAGGCAGTGATTCCTTCATCAGCCGGCGACACAACCGTAGCTGTATACGGATCAATGGCAAAGAAATCGGCAGTTTGACCAATGAATTTCAATTCAGTCTTATTCAACTGCCTTGCACCGGGAAGAGTGTGCAAAATTGAATCGGGGTATTGTTTTCCGAGGAAAATCGGGTCTGCAAAAAAGGCAAGTTGCATCTCATTGAATCGATTGGCGGCATCGATGTCACTGTTATTTTTGGGGTTCTTTGGTACGCCAAAGTTATCGTTAAGCTTGAGACTCATCTTTCCAGTGGCTTTTAGTTCCTCGTGGTAGAATCGGTATACCTGGGCATGCGCATGTATAACATTATCAACACCCTGGAAATTGAATGCATAGAGTAATGGCTCATTGAATGTGACCCAGATGGGGACTCGATCTGCGAAATTAGCCAACACAATCTTCCCGTAATTGACGAACGCATCAACAAAAGTTTCATTTTGATAGCCAGCATTTGCATATCCGATGTCGGGATGTCGAGCTGCAGGAGTTAGAGCTTGCAAAGAAAAGAGGGGCTTATTTTGGGTAAACAATGTGCATACCGATATTATCGCTGGCCACAAACACCAGAGGACTATCGAAGTGCAGCATGGTCACGACAGGCTGCATTCCGGCATCAAGAACAGTGTCGATCAGATCGTTATAATGATCAATTGCTTGTTTATTGACCGGAGTACCAGGCAAAACGAACGGCAAAATGCGGGTCCATGGAATACTGAAACTGTAGTATTCCACACCCATAGCTGCCAGGCGCTCAATATCCTGTTTATAGTAGAAGTAGTTCTCATCCGTGACATAGTCTTTGGGACAACTGGCCGAGGCGAATTTCTCAAGGAGGGATGGTGAGCGTCCTTCGAGGGCAACTGCGCCCTCAATTTGAGCAGCGCTGCCGGCCACACCGAAAATGAAGTCGTCGGGAAAGTTGTAACAGTCTGTGGGCCCAAAATAGTCTCGAGGTGGCAGGACCAGCTCACTGGTTGGAACTGGAGTAGGACTGACGGTAGTCGAAAATATCCCAGTTGTGGTCTGGATCTAAAGTTAGTACATGTTAAATTATTGAAGTCTGATTCTCATGACTTACATAGTTTTGCAGACCCGCATTCAACCACATAGACGACCACGCAGCTTGTCCGTAGGGATTACTACTATCTGTTGCACTGATGACCGTTTGGCCAGGAAGCCAGTTGCCCCAACTCGATGTAGAGACCGTCGTTCTCAGGTGTTTAGCTGCATCCTCGTATACCGGAGCGTAGGTCTTAGTAGTAGTTGGTGAGGGAATGGAAGTTGCATAGCGGACTGTCTCCTTCAGTGAATAGGAGAATGGTTGGAAGTGATAACTTGGTGAAGCAGTAGACTTTGTGCACTGAGGTCGGGTAGTGTATCCTGTGGTTGTGAGGTAAATCTCCTGGGCCTGCGTAGCGATGGCAAGGCCCAGGGCAGCAATGGAAGCCATTCGCATGTTTGAGTGCTGTTTAGAGATTCAAGCAACAACTTTGACCTCTCAGAGTCAGCAGCACGTCATTCTTAAGTATTCTACAACTGTTAGCATTTACGCGTTTACTTTGGGTCATCGAGCCCCACACCCCGCAAAATGCATCCCTGCACCACGGGTAATTATCGGATGCTGAGCATCGTACTTCGTATTGATTGTCGTACTTCGTAAAGGCAGACTTATTTGGTATGGCGCTGGCTCAGACTAATTTAATAAAACTTCTTTGATGATGCGGGGTGTGCGTAAAAAGAGGGAGTAGATCGACGGCCTCCGCATCTTGGTTGCATTGTCTCGTAGCACGGTTGGCAGCCAAGATCCGCAACCGGAACATGAAGTCTCTCGGCCATGTAAGACACCGCCGAGTATACAAGCCGAGGTTTGGAAATAGAACTTAGTTATACAGAGGGATTCTACGTCTTTAGGAAAGAATTAGCGATAGTGCAGCACGATCAGTAGGTCTTCAAATGCATTAGCGTAGTATTCCCCATCTACCTGTGATTCTTTCCCTTTTAATGAGAGAATTTTAATTTCGTTAAAACAACGATCCCCGTCGCGAAATTCAAATCTATAGAATTTATACAATTTGTTCAAAGATGCGAAATCTCCTTACCCTTAGCCGTCATCAACTGTCCAATACGGGAGTCGACCTTGCTAAACATCGCAATAACAGCCTGTCTCAACTCAGCAGGGACAGCCTCCAAAGTCTCCGACACATTCTCAACCCATTGCTTCCTCTCATTCTCATCAAAAACTCTATTCCATAGCTCTCGAGGCTGCACATAGTCCTCATCATCAACTGCAATCTCGTTTTGGCCCAAGACAGCAAAGCGTTCAATGGGCTCGGTGTGTCGCACATCTGAAGTCACCTGGCTGGGAATACCGGGGCTCAAGGTACTACGCACGTAGTTGGGATCGCCGCCATAGTTGCGAGTGTGGACGCTCATGCCGTCTCTCTCATATGGAGCGTAGACAGGGCAGACGGCGCGGTTGGATGGGAGTTGGGTGTAGTTGACTCCCAGACGGTACCGCTGGGCGTCAGGGTAAGCGAACATACGAGCTTGCAACACTATTTCCAAAATGTCAGAGGAGTAAAACTGTGGGCCAATTGAGGTCGACTTACTAGGATCGGGAGTCATCGCAATGCCGGGTACCATATTCGAAGGTGAGAATGCTGCTTGCTCAATTTCGGCAAAATAGTTCTCGGGCTGGATGGGTCAGTACACAGTTGATCAGAGAGTATGAAAAGTTTGCTCTTACATTCTTGTTAAGAGTCATCTTGCCAACCTCGATCAGCGGGAACTCCTTATGAGACCAGACTTTGGTGATGTCAAAAAGACCACGACCATAGTTCACAGCCTGTTCGGGTTCCATGACCTGAACATAGAGCTTCCAGACAGGGTACTGTTTGCGAGAGATGGCACCCCACAAATCCTCGTTATGGAAGTCGGGATTCACACCGGCCATGCGAGTGGCCTCTTCTTTCGAGAAATGGGTGATGTTGTCAACGGGCCGGAAGTGGAATTTGCAATAGCGGAATCGACCATCAGCAGTGACCATCTTGAAAGTATGCACACCAAAGCCAGTGACCCGACGAATCGAATCAGGGATGCCTCGGGACCCGAAGAGATGCATCAAAGCATGAACACTTTCGGGTTGGTTCACGTGGAAGTCCCAGAACTGAGGAATCCGTTATTAGCTGCAACAGAGTGCATCCTCGTCAACGAAGACTTACCATTGTCCAATCGGGACGGTTAGTTGAAGGATGTCTCTTGTGACTCCTGTTCAGGGAGGGGAAGCGAATGGGGTCGCGAACAAAGAAGACCGGCTTGGTTGCGTTAGAGCACGAGTTCTGATATACGGTGAAATTGTTAGAGAAGACTCACAATATGGTTTCCCACAATGTCATGGTTTCCTTCCTCGGTGAAGAACTTGACAGAGAAACCTCGTACATCCCGGACAGTATCTGCACTACCCTTCTCGCCGCCGGTTGTACTAAGGCGGAACAGAACTGGAGTCTTCTTGCCGATTCCATTCAAGAACTTGGCCGAAGTGAGAGAAGAAACATCATTAGTTACTTCGAACTCGCCCCAGGCGCCTGCAGCCTTAGCATGGACAACTCTGTAAAGTTCCCGTAAGTGAGTGTTTGGGACGAAAGAGATGAAATGAATACACACCTCTCAGGAATGCGCTCTCTGTTGAAATGAGTCAAAGTCTCAATGAGAAGTGTATCGCCCAGAGTTGTAATGCCACCACCACCCAAAGTAGGCAAGGTGATGCTGGTGGAAGGGTCAGAGACCGGCTGGCCTTGGAGGATGTCAGAAGGAGGTCAATGGCAATGGCTGCGAGTAGGTGAAATACTGTACCTTCTGCGAAGGTGAAACGAGGATTCGACATTGGGAATTTGTTGTTTCAAGTGCAGTTAAAAACTGTTCATCTGTAGGTTGTTGCATCCACTGGGCAATGGAAAGGCTTTTATAACACTCAATTTACTATACATAGTTTTCCTTATCAGTGCATATGGGAGGAGTCAAGAATGGCCCTCCGAATTAAAGCCGATCCGTCCCATCTGATGAACCTTACTAGAGCGATGCATGACGGAAGCAGATAGGAAAACCATCTGCGCCCAGGAGGTGAGCATTCACAGTCAGTTCAGCAAAAAACCCTCTCGCCGACATCCGTAACATCTTAATGATGCCGCTATAACCGTGCTTCATTATTGTAGTCGTCACTCAATTTTTCAACTCTTTGGTCGCTGCCTGGGGATTCAGGGGTGGTCCGAGGTGGTTTGGAATGATGGGAGACCACATTTCAGTGCAGATAATATTCATCGCCGAGTTTCAGCCGCCGAGTCATCTCCGCGATTCCCCGAGTTCGTTATTTATCACCAGCCTCAGTCCATGACTGTTTGCTTACTACAACCGAAGTGCGATGATTGGTCAATTGCTCTACTGGAATGGGAGAAAGCGGAGAAGGATTATTGATTATTGGAGAAATTCTCCACTTTCCTGTCACCCCCTCATGAGGGGAAGTCCCCAAATGGGTCTAGACGGTTGTTCTCCGATTTCTGATTCGTGAAGTTTTCCATCGGGACAGTCGGCATGCCGGGCGCACGTCGGGCGCATCTTTACTATTGGCCGCCCTATGCGATCTTAGACCCTGTACCGCATCCAGTAATACTACTGCTTCACGTAGAGCTACAGTTCATGAGGCATTTCGATAACGTGAAGCCCTCATCGACGTCGACGCTGTTGCTATCCCCGGACTTTACTCGGGGCCAACATGCTCTGTCTCGGATGCCGGCAAGGTCAATATTATTGAATATATCGCAAACATGAAACTATTCAAAGGATATAAAGATGACTGGTTTTCCAGCTCGACATATTTTCCCCATCAACAATTCCAAAGAATTGGAACAAGATCATTATCAAGATCATTATCAAGATCATTTTCAATTAACCATTATCTTTCAAAACATCAACTACACCTCCCATCATGGCTATGGTATCTAACGGCTCCGAGTACGACTTCATCATCGTCGGCGGTGGTACCGCTGGCAATGCCGTCGCTGGTCGCCTCGCCGAAAACCCCAACGTTCGCATTCTGGTAGTGGAGGCTGGTATCCCCAATCCCGACCAGATCGATGAAATCACCACACCATCCAAGGCTTTCAACCTCCGTGGAAGCAAGTACGACTGGGCCTACAAGACCACCATGATCAAGCGTGACGACTACGAGCGAATTGAAAAGCCCAACACCCGTGGAAAGGCTCTCGGTGGTAGTTCATGTGCCAACTACTTCACCTGGATTCCCGGTTCCAAGCCCACCTTTGACGACTGGGAAGACTTTGGAGGTCGGGACTGGACTTGGGATAACTGTGTGGAGTACCTCCGCAAATGTGCAACCTACCACGACGATGAGAAGCTGTACCCGACTGAGCTGAGCAAGATCGGAACCGGCGGTCCTGTGCATATCTCTCATGCCGAACTAGTGCCAGAGATGCAGCCATTCCGCGATGCTCTCACCCAGGCTTGGGTGTCAAAGGGAGAAGTCCTCACCGAGGATATCTACTCCGGCGAGATGCGAGGCTTGACCCACTGCGTGGACACCATCTACCAGGGTGAGCGCCAGGGCAGCTTCCTGTACTTGAAGAACAAGCCGAATGTGACCATCTTGTACGGTGTTCAGTCTAAGAGCCTGATCATTGACCCAGCCACAAAGGTCTGCTCTGGTGTCACTGTCATCAGTGAAGCCTCCAACACCGAGATTAGCGTCTATGCAAGCCGCGAGGTTATCCTGTCTCAGGGTGTCTTCGAGACCCCCAAGCTTCTTATGCTCAGTGGTGTCGGCCCCGCTGATGAGCTCGCCAAGCACGGAATCACCCCCGTCGTCGACTCTCGCCACGTTGGCCAGCATCTTTTGGATCACCCCATCGTGCCTTTCGTCCTCCAAATCAAGGACGGATTCGGTCTCGATGACCATCTGCTCCGTGCTGGTCCCTTGAACGACGCGGCTGTTGCCGCTTACAAGCGCGACAAGACTGGTCCGGTTAGCTCCGGACTGCTGGAGCTGGTTGGATTCCCTCGCATTGATGAGCGCTTGGAGAAGTACCCCGCCTACCGTGAAGCTAAGGCTGCCAACGGTGGTCTGGATCCCTTCGGACCCGCTGGCCAGCCTCACTTCGAGCTGGACTTTGTTGGTGCTTTCAGCACGGCCTTCCAGTGGCACTACCCCATGCCTGACAAGGGCAACTACATGACTGTCATTGTCGACCTCCTCCGGCCTTTGTCTGAGGGTGAGGTTACTCTGAACAGTGCAAACCCTCAGGTTCAGGCCAACATCAACCTCAACTTCTTCGCCAATGACTTGGACATTCTCGCCATGCGCGAGGGTGTGCGATGGACATACGATGTTCTGACCAACGGCGCTGGCTTCAAGGACATCGTCCTTGGCGAGTACCCCTGGAAGATGCCTCTGCACTCCGATGATGAGATGAAGCGCGCTGTTCTGGACCGCAGCCAGACTGGATTCCGTAAGTATACTTGTCTTTTAACTCGGAACATCGCTAACATACTGCCAAGACCCTTGCGGTACTGCCCGTCTTTCAAAGAGCATCCATCAGGGTGTGGTTGACTCGAAGCTCCGAGTCCACGGAATTCGAAACCTGAGAATCGCCGATGCTTCCGTCATGCCAGTCATTCCTGACTGTCGTATCCAGAACTCCGTCTACATGATTGGCGAAAAGGTAGGCCATAACCCTGCAAATGAATATATGACAAGGTCTGACGATGACTATAGGGTGCGGATATTATCAAGGCTGCCCACAAGGATCTCTACGAAACCCAGGGTATCCCCTACTTTGTCTCCAGCAGATTGTAAACATTTCCGGTACTGAGAAAACCCTAGTCGCGCTGAACTAGAGGTGTGCATATTAGATTGTACTTATCTTTATTGCTCTTCAGTTTGAGATTTGTATAGATTCAATTCATTATCCGGCGTTCAATTAAACGACAAAATAACCAAATGACATGTGTACACTTCAATCATTGGCCACTCTCGCTTATCCCACTATGTACAAAAACAGACTCCGATCTCCCCGATCCATCAACACAATGCACAAACAGCAATCACTCTTCCCAATTGAAATTGACCACAATTCGCCCCGCAACCTGCCCCTTACGGAGCTTTTCAACCGCCTCAGGAAGCCTATTCAGTGGGTACACCTCACTAATCTGTTGAAGCATCCCACGTCGAGCAAAATCCAAAGCCACCGCAGTATCCCTCCGACTACCCACCAAGGTCCCCTTGATGCTAAGATTCTTGAAAATATACTCGCAAGGATCCGTTCCCAGAACTACAGACCCAACCGCAGGAAGTCCAATACACATCACCATAGATCCAACCCGATCACCAACAAACGTAACCGCCGTCTTATACGCAGCTGGAGCCGTTACAAAGACGCCGTGCACACCAATTCCATCCGCGACCTTGATAACAGCCTTAGCAGGATCCTCTTCCTCCTTGAAATCGACGAATGCCTCTGCGCCCATTTTGATTGATAGGTCGCGTTTCTCATTTCCGGTGTCCACGACGATGGGACGCATGCCCATGGCCTTGGCTAGTTGTACGCCTTGGATACCGACACCACCTCCGCCACCGGGGAATACTACCCAAGATCCTGATTTTAGATTGGATTCAAGGAGCGACCGGTAGATTGTGCTTGCGCTGCACATAATCGGTGCGGCGATTTCATCAGGGACACCATCGGGGATTGGCGATGCGTATCGTGCGGGAGAAACTAGATATTGCTGGTATGTACCTTGCCTGGATGTGAGATTTCACTGAACACCGAGATTCTATACGGTCTTCGAACTCACCAGCAGTCATCAAACCAGTATGAATCGCCGTCTTGCAGTATGTCTCCTTATCATCCCAGCACAAATGGCAAGATCCACACGTATCAGTGAGTGGCTTAATCCCGGCTCTATCACCAAGCTTAAAGTTCTTCACATTCGCGCCGACTTTGACAACAATTCCAGCCCCTTCATGACCCGGGGACCGAACGCCGAAGAAAGACATGGGAGGATTACCCAAGTCGCCCTGCATCATATGGATATCCGATGAGCAGAGTCCCGTGAAGTTGAGTCGAATCAAGATATCGTCGGGTCCTAGATGACAACAAGGTCGGTCCGTTAGCTTTGACGATGGCTAGATCTGCACGTGTACCCCATACCTGGCTCGGGAACAGGTACCATTTGTACCTCGACGTGAAAGCCCGGTCCCTCATTGACAACGACGCCCGCTTTACAGTGGGTAGGAATGTCATAGTGCTGCGTCTCCGTTACTGAACCCATAGCGACTGCTCAGGCAAGTCTTTGTGTGTTTCCATCTCCGTTGCACCAAGACTCTCGGTATATATGTATCCTCGACCATAGCCGGCCAGACACCGAGGAACGCGGCTGCGGAAAACCCCCGCTATGCCACAAACCCCTCTTTATTCTGAAATCCTATCATCATGGTGTTGTTGCTGCCTTGGTTCCCCTCTTCTTCCGGGGAGGGGGGAAATGTGGGGAAGGATAATCCCGTATATCCGACTTATTCAATCCACAGACCCGGCAATGTTCCGTTGTTAGCATGTCCTGACATCGACCAAGAAGATAGAAGATGATTCAGTGATGGCTAAACCCGGAATTGAAGTCAAGAGGAAATGAAAATCAAATTTGGTATGTATCAAGCCGTCAAATTATTCACAGAACTCCATTCCACGCCGAAACCAATGAATCGAATCAACAAGTTCAAACGCGAGTACATTGCACAAGAAAGCGGACGAACGAAAAGAATGATATCTAGTCCCAAATCAGCCAACTGCATGATCCAGCAAGTGTAACCATCATCATTGCAGTCAGAATACCCGCACCGGCTCTGTCTGCAGTAGTGATCTTGTATGTTAGAGCCTCTGGCTTCGACTGCGGTGTCTTCCCGCCAGCATTTGGATTTCCCTTGCTAGTACCACCATTATCGCTGGTCACTGGCGGAGCAACGCGATTGATAAGGTTGGCCTGAACAACTTCCAGGGCCGCCATTTGCTGACCGAAATCCTTGGTGTGATCCCACGCTTGATCGGTCCATTTTAGGCCGCAAGTAGTCCCCTGCTCGCCTCCCGTGCAGGTCTTGGCAGCTGCTTGTGCAGATGCCTTTAACTTCGGCATGATCTGATCGTGGGTAAACGGGGCCATTTGAGTGGTGGCAGCCATCCATCGAGCGAGATAGCCCTTGAAGGATCGCTGGTCGACCATGCACGTATTCACCGTTTCGCAAGCACGCTCATACATCACATTCGGTGGCGTCTTGGCGAAGAATAAATCGCCCGAGTCGAGGATCTTTTGCACTCGCTCTTTCCATTTGGGGTCTTCGGTCTGTTGAAAGTCAGGTTCACTTCTCAATTTGCAACACCGTTGAGAAGTACATACCACATTGTACATGTTGGCTGCGCCGAGCAAGAAAACCCCGCTATTGTAGGTCCACTCAATCTCGTTCATGTCTTGACAATCGCTCAAATCACTGGCTCCGTCCCAGAAATGATAGTCATTTGTCATGAAACCGACGTCAGATATCCAGTCCCACGCCTTCTCTGCCCAGTCGGAATATGTCTGATTGCCGGTGTATTTGGCAAGTCGGGAAGCGAGGTTGAAGAAACCACCAGTCGAGATGGTATTTTTGTAGTTATAACCGTTGTTCCAAGTAAAGATCTGCCAGCGCAGTCCACCCCCACATGTCGAAGGGTCCCAACGTGGGGCCTGGGTATTAAAGACAGCCTGAGCCATCTCCAGCCATTGGGGTTTACCATCTGGGGGATTAGGGAAGTTTCGCTCAGCAGCTGACATTGCTGCAAATCCCCAAAACGCTTGATCGTCGTTTCCCTCCGTTTTGGATTGATTGTTGGGCATGAAAGCCGCATTATCGCCGGCTTGCCAAAGCATACCCTGCATGGTGATGTCGTTCCAGGTGTCGTCCCCAGTGTAGAACCAGTAATCGATCAAGACATTGAACATCGCGCCCGCCTCCCACCAGTAGTATGGATCTGGCAAATTACCTGGGTTGTCGCCAGGGTTCATTCCAGTATAGTAGGTCATCATGTTTGTCGCAATTTCCTTCGCTGCTTTCTTGATAGAGTCTAACACCAGTTAGCTTGATAGACCGAGGAGTTGGGCATGGAAATCTCACCTGCATCTTCGATATCCATATCAACAGCGTTGACGGTTCCTATTCCAGCTAGGCCGATTGTCAAGAGACTCGCCCATGAGGGTCGAGTTGAGTGGCCGGCCACTCTCATGATGGGCTGCTTTGCGATCGATGAAGAGTCGAGGTGGAAGAATCGCCCCCGATACGCGAAGAAGCTTTTCAACCTTTGTTCGTTAGAAGAATGCGATCGAGACTCAATGCAAGCCGTGGGCGACGGCAATCTAACTTCTGCATGTAAAATAACATGCAAAGAAGAAGGACGTGAAGGTAGAAACGAGCGCAACGTCAGTCACAATGAGAAGAAGCCACGCGTGGATCAAGACGATCACATTCCACAGGTGCTAGGAGTGCTGGCATGGTAACAACGCCTTTATCCCTCGAATCATCGTGGCACCCTTGCCCAGGGGAAAAAGACCCCTGTGTCTCACAGTAAGCCGCACGAGGAACTCCCCTGGAGGCCATTGTCACGATGCCCGGAAGTGGTTCAAGAAGAGGGACTACTGCAACCCCAAAGCTGTCATTGTATCGTGGCTTCCATGGTTCTAGGTCGCTCTGCTCCACGATGCGGATCTGCGTGGAATGCGGGCAGCGAGCTGTCAATCGCTGCGATACAATCGATAGGAACAATGGCTAGAATAAATCCAATCATGATGGACAATACTTGATGCGATGGAGTCGATTATCTCATGGGCTCTGACCGCAAGCGAGCAGTGATGCAACAATGGCCGCATTCCCGTGTTCGTCATGGCCTGGGCGTCTATCCCTTTCCGGGAAGGGGAGAATGGTCGGGCCCCGCCCCTTTGCTACAATTTGAAGAGAGGCAAAGATAAAATAAGGCAGAGGAAGCTCCAGTAGCCCTTGCCCTCTATCATGCGAGGTGAATGCTGAGCCCGAGTGCAAAGTGAGGAAGGAGGTCAAAGGATCCATCTGGGATCTTTAAGTGGGTGGTGCCAGGATAATTGACACCTTGATATTCAGGCAGAAGTAATCTATTCAATCTTCAGGCAATCATCCCAACTTGAAACCTCCTTCACATTTGCTTTAACTGCGGCTATGTCGCATGCCGATTAAAAAAATATGGACATGTACTCTGTTTAAGCGTATAAAGACGTATGATTATAGACGTGGAAGAATCCAAGTCATTGGTCGACCTGGGCGGCTTCCCAAAATGGAGAAATATTTGTTTCTCGTTTTCCAGTACCTATTAAGTACAAACTTCCGATCCATCAACAGTATTCTTCACCAGTATCCATCTCCGACGCCAAAGCGAGACCCATGACCGGAGAAGCTTTACCTCCACGCTACTAAGCCTTTCTAATCTGTTCATCGGTGCCATATCAAGGTCCGACACCCCGAAAGATACTTTACCGACCTGATTCCCCTGCCAAGACACCAGACAGTCTTAGTGCTGATGAACCCTTCGCCTTGTTTGGAATTTGCTCGCCCATCGCCAGATTCAACCGGAGAAATTCACGGTTCCCCGGAATCACCGAGAGGAACTAGTCCAGACTGAGGAATTCCCTGCAGTAAATGATGCAAATCAGACATCCCATCTGCCACGGTTGTAGAAACCCCTCGTTCAACCGGTCGCTCACGATGCAACTTCACCCTCCTCTGGTGACACGCGATAGCCGTGATCAACAACAGTATTTATCCCGAGAAGATCCTAACTGAATGGTAGAACACCAAGGCTATCTCTATCGGCCTTGAACCGTAAGAACAAGAAACCTACATATGAATCTGTCCCAAGCATTGAGCGCCCTGTTCGTGGGCCTGGCTGGGGTACACGCAGCCAGCAACAACCCACCACCTCTGGTTTCATCCCCCGGTGATATCACCGTCATCCCAGGATGGAGTCTCCAGTCCAGTATTCACGCCCCAAACGATATGCCTCGCTTGTCCCAGCCCGGTGTGGATGTGTCTACTTGGCATCGTGTCGGGCCGCGTGGAACCGTTATGGCCGGCCTGCTCCAAGCTGGCGTGTTCGACGATACGGAGTTATTCTATTCAGACAACTTGAACCAACTGGCCTCGGAGACTATTTTCCGTTCTCCATGGCTGTACCGGGAGGAATTTACACTCAACCCGAGCGACAACCAGTACTTTACATTGCACACCCACGGGATCACCTCGAAAGCCGAGATCTACGTGAATGGTGAGCGGATCGCAACCAGCGATGAGCAGCAGGGGTCGTATGGCGGTCATAAGTACAATTTGACCGACCATGTTCATGATGGAACAAACTGTCTGCTCATCAGAGCCTATCCAACGAATTATCTACGAGATTTCGCCTTGGGCTTCGTAGACTGGAACCCCTATCCTTCAGATAACGGCACGGGCGTGTGGCGAAATGTGGAGATTTCTCAGACAGGTCCTGCTTCAATGTCGCCTTTCCGAGTCATCACTGATTTCACAAAGCCTGGCCAGAACCAGAAGGTGAACGTCACGCTGAAGACTGATCTGGTCAATCATTCACAAAACACTGTCCAAGTGTCAGTGAATGGCACCATCATCCCACCGACCGGGTCCAAAGCTGGCCCTATCCTTCGATCGGTCGAACTCAAGCCTGGCGAGAGCAGAACAGTCTCAGTTGAGGTCTCAGTCGAGAATGCCTCAATTTGGTGGCCTGCCCGCTGGGGTGCGCAGCCACTCTACACAGTCCAAGCCAACTTGCTTCTTCATAACAAAACTATGACAATCTCGGACAAGACTCAAGCCCAACAATTTGGTATCCGGCAAGTGTCATCCTATGTGAATCAACACAATGATACCGCATTCGTCGTGAATGGCCAGCAATTCCAAGTAATGGGCGCCGGCTACGGACCTGATATGTTTATGCGGTTTGATGAGGGGCGTGTGGAGAAGATCTTCCAGTACATGCTTGATATGGGGCTGAACACTGTTCGTCTTGAGGGCAAGCAGGAGCATCCAGAGCTGTATGAGCTTGCTGACCGAATGGGTATGATGGTTCTTGCTGGCTGGGAATGCTGTGACAAATGGGAGGGTTGGGAGGTAAGATCTCCTGTCGCAGTTCTGTATCATGAAAAACAACTAACCGGATCACAGTACAATAACGATGCCCAGGGTGTCAAGTGGGGGAAATCAGACTACCCCATTGCCCAAGCCGCAATGCTCCACGAAGCAGAGATGATGCAAGCGCATCCTTCTATGCTGGGATTCCTCGTGGGCTCCGACTATTGGCCGAACGACCGGGCCACGGAAGTCTATCTAGATGCCATGAAAGCTATGGACTGGAAAAATCCCATCATCGCATCTGCCAGTAAACGTGGTTACCCCAAAGCTCTGGGTCCATCTGGAATGAAGATGGACGGGCCATATGACTGGGTTCCTCCAAACTACTGGTATGGCGACCAGGAAGGAGCCGCATTCGGGTTCGGTTCCGAGCTTGGAGCAGGAGTTGGGACGCCCGAGATGGGCAGTCTGAAGAAATTCATGTCTGACAGTGATCTGGACACAATGTGGAAGAAGCCTAATTCCAGCCTCTTCCATATGTCACGGTATGACTCCCAGTTCTTTGATCGCTCAATCTACAACGAAGCTCTTTTCGGTCGCTATGGAAAGGCAACAGATCTCGAGGATTATGTCTTGAAGTGTCAGATGGCCGATTACGAAGCGACTCGGGCGCAGTACGAGGCATACTCAGCCAAACAAAACGCGTCTCGACCTGCAACTGGATCCATTTACTGGATGCTGAATAGTGCCTGGCCAAACCTCCACTGGCAATTGTTTGACTATTATCTGAGTCCCATAGGAGCATACTTTGGCACGAAGGTTGGCAATCGCCTCGAGCACGTTGCGTATGACTATGAGAGTGAAAATGTGTGGTTGATCAACCATTCCTTGGATCTACAAGGCGACCGAGAAGTTTCCATTGATCTGATCGATGCAAATGGAAAGACGATCTCCGGAACCAAGGTCAAGACAACCACAGTGCCGAACTCGTCCAAAGAACTCCAAAAAGTGACCGGAATCGACAAGATCCAGGACATCGCCTTCTTACGCCTCGTCCTCCGCGACACCAAAGCAAAGCGAGACATCAGCCGCAACGTGTACTGGCTCTCTCCCAAAAACGACGTCCTCAATTGGGATGAATCAACCTGGTACACCACCCCAGTCACCGACTACGCGGACTACAAAAAACTAGAGAGCCTCCCTTCCGCGACCGTTAAAGCAACAGTGCAGACGGTTAACGCCCAAACCAAGGATGGCTGGACGTACGCAGACGTCCAGCTGGAGAACAAGTCCAAGGTCCCGGCCGTGTTCCTGCGTTTGAACGCGATCAATTCTTCGAATAGCGCAGAGGTTACGCCTGTTTTCTGGTCAGATAATTATGTGACACTGTGGCCTAATGAGAAGCTTCGGTTGTCGGTTGGCTTTGAAGGGGATATTAAGCAGACTGTGATTGAGGTGTCTGGTCGCAATGTGAAGAAGCAGAGTTTGAAGAGTCCCAAGTAGGACTGCTGAAAGAGTTTGGATATGTTGGAACGCGGGTGATGTGGCTTGCTACATTTTACTGAAATCCTGCACTTGAAGCAGAGTGATTTTTCACAGATAGCTGGTTGCTTGCTGGAGGAATATGTGCAGAGTGAATGTTGGGTTAATAAATGACATTAGCTGATGCACCACGAATGAAATCAGATACAGACCAGAAAGCTCAATTCTCAAATTCCAAATTCAACACCTGTATACAATATAGAACAAGTCCATGAAGTAGTCAAGTAGTCATCCGCAAATGTAGGAATCACCAATCAGAGGATCCGCAAAAATCATGTAGTGGCCTGCAACAACCTCAAGACATCAGGCATATTCGAACCCGAGTATTCAATCCCGAGAACTGTAGGACTCTGAGGATTTTCCGAATAAAGCATGTTCAGTCGCTGCTTCGGTTTACCACAAAGCTCCGGTGCTTTATGAATATCCGGAAACGAAAGCAACTCCTTCGTCGGAGCAGTAGCCCACAAATAATACAGCGAGATGCTTTGCAAAGAGCCAAAGCTCTGACCCAGCTCTTTCAGCACAGACAACCAATCTTCATCCGGCGTCAAGGACACATGATAAAGCGTCAGCGCAGTTAGATTCCCACGCAGACCGTGAAGTAGTTTCTTCAGATCTGGGACCTGCACCGCAGTTCTGAACAACGCCAGTTCCTGCAAATGCGGGAACGAAGCAGTCTCCGCTAGCTCATGCATGAACTCACTAGCCAGATCATGGGAGCCGAGGTTCAATAGTAGTGTCTGGAGGTTAGGCGCACTCAGCACAAGTTCAAGTAGAAACCCGACATTGTCAAGGGTCAGGTACTGCTCCAGAGATAATTTCCGCAAATTCGACCAAACCATTTTAAACTCTGGCTGTCGGTATATCAGCTTCGGCATGCGGCGCATATCCATGACCAATGTGCGAGAGTATTTATTTGCATAGATCAAATGGAAGGATTTCACCGGTAATTGCGCGTCAACAACCAACGCAAAGAACACCGCGACCGCATCCGAGATGGTGACCCTATTCATATCGGGATGCCCCTCTGGATATCGACAGAAGATGAAAAACGACCGACAATTCGTGAACTTATCGACTAGATTATCGCGTAATCGTGCGATCGCCTCGATCTCTAAAGGCGCTGACAAGGGACCCCAAGGATGTCTGTCCCAGGCTAACCCGCGACCAACGCCATTTTGAAGCATAAAGGCCAGGCCATGGACATATGGTCGTAGTTCTTCATGACGAGAAAGGGAATCGATGCGACCGAGGCTTTCTTCGGAAAGATCTGTCTTGATGGATGAAAAGAAGCGGCGCGCGAACTGGTGGAATGTCTTCTTCTGCAGATCACGACAGGTCAGACGCAATTCTAGTAAGCCATCAGCTTCTAAATGGCCCGTGATGAGCTCGACGAGTTCGACTGCGAGGGAGGGAAATGACGATTCGGGAGGTTGCGGACGTGGCTTCATTATGCCAGAGGTGGTCTGTGATGAGTATATACCAGGCAAAATAATTCACATCTTCAAGTGTTCGTAGCGAAATCAGGTCATGACGAGGAGACAAAAGGTGGGGCCAGTGGAGCTTCCCCAGATTTCAAGGAAGAATAAATCCAGTCGCATCTCAGTGGCTGTCGAGGTCTTCTACCCCTCACTTTGCGAGTGGAAGACAAAGCAGAATGACACGCGGGACTGGCCGGATGTACCACGGGTCAGACCGAACAAAAGCGCCAAGTCACTTGGGGAAATCTTAGAGATCAAAGACGAATATAACTCGGACATGATAGCCCGACCAGACCAGAAAAGTCTGATTACATGCCAGGACTCATCCAGTGATCTTGAAGTATACAATCAGAAAAAGATACAATGATAACCGATCCAACGCCGACCAAAATGAAGGTGTCACCATGACACGTCGAGTGCAAGAAAGGGCCAACGCATGAGAAAATAAGATTACAATCAGTGCTCCATGGACTTGGAAAGTCCTCTCCACATCGTACATCGATCCAACTGATCCTGAGGAACTGGTTCCATCTCAGTCAACCCCGTCTGAATCTTCAGTCGTTGCCCATATCCAATGCCCCAGGTTTTCCAGACGGGCGCCTCCTCATATTTATACACATTGGGGTCGAGCGCCATAATAAAGCTGAGATAATAGTTCATCGTGATGGGCACGATCTTCGCGTTGACATTGGCGAAGGACTCGGACGCTTGATTGGTGTCTCCCAACCCGAAGATGGCTGGCAACTCAAACACATGAGGCACCCCCATGCCGTTGGCAGTCTCTGCCGGGTCGTGAACATTGAACCGATAGTTCCAGACTTTATAGGAGGAGAAGTATCGGGCCATCATGGATGCCATGTGGTTCCCGGGACAGGTGAAGGTCGACTCGCCGTATGCCTGAGCCGCAGATGGGAAGTATGGAGCGTGCTTGGGGAGAGGATCTGTCACGGGATAGGCTTCGTTGATCCCATTCAGCTCCTCATCGCTAAGTCTTGGGTAATTGTTCTTCATGAACTGGGCAACCTCTTCGGGACTGGATGCGTTGTATCCGAATGGAGTGCCTTCGTTGGTATCGTCGGTGACTATCAGAGGCACATGGATGAACTTGTTTTGTAAAAACAAGTTATACAGGCCATCCTTGATTAAGGTCCCGTCCACCACTGGCAAGAAGTACCACAATGGGGGCGGCGAGTCACTTCCACCAGGGAAGGGCTTATCAATATCATAATTCATGATAGTCATGATATCGACCGAGCGCAGACAGGCGAGAGTATTGTCCACTCCGCCGCAGCCCACGTCCTGCGCAAACCGCTCGTACTGGAACTCCGTCTCCGCGACCGTACGCTGGGTAGGCCAGAAAGTTGATTCTGCCACTGCGCCGACAAAGAGATTCATGTCGCGGCCGTCGTATGCAGTGAGATGGTGAGCGACCGAGCCTGCTCCAGCCGAATCACCGTGAATCACCACATGGTTAGGATCACCGCCAAATTGACGAATGTGCTGCTGCACCCAAGCGAGCACCTTGCGCTGGTCCAGCAGACCGGCATTGAGGTCACCATCTTTGCGGATATCCCCACTAGCCAGGAACCCAAGGGCGCCGACACGATAGTTGAAATTGACAAAGACAATGTCGTATCCTGATTGCTTGACGACTTGACTACCGTTGAAGTTGAAGTTCGCGTTGTCCGCGTACCCACCTCCTTGGATGAACAACCACACCGGAAGATTGGAGTCAGTCGTCGCATTAGACGGGCGCCAGAGATTAACGAACAAGCAGTCCTCTCCTAGGGATTGACTGGTACGTTGACCCACGCCGACACAGACGGGTCCGAACTGCTGCTTGTTAGTCTTGCTCGTCCTGGAGAGTTTTTGACAATTGGCACTGAACGTCGCAAGCTTACCGCAGTCGCATCCACAACTCCATCTGTTTGCTCTGGATCCTGAGGTCCCCGGAATCGCAGCTCGTTCAGAGGAGGTTTGGCATATCGCATACCCAGGTACTCATCAACGCCATTGCTTAGTGCAATGCCTTGGTAGCGGGAGTAACCGAGGTCGACAATGGCCGAGCGGGCCAAAGGAGATGAGGAGGAGTGTGCCAAGGGTGAAGCAGATAGGAGGTCCCCAAGAATGCCAGCAACTAGCACAATTGCCATGCGAAAGAACATATGGTGATGCCCTGGAATGTTTATACGAAGTACACGAAGTATACGCCCTTGGCTGACGACAGCCACTCGGCAATGGGACGGAGCTAATCTGAGAGGAGTTAGTCTGAACAAAGTGAACAAAGTGAACAAAGCATTGACATTTAACTAAGTGGAGTCCTAATTTCCAAGGCCGCTTTAGGTCACCTCAGCCACCAAAACTGACTCAGCATTGGGATTTTCGCTGTCGATTTTTCTATTTGGGACTGCTGTTTTCGGCATTTGTACTGATGGTG
The DNA here is from genome assembly GCF_028828155.1 of Penicillium subrubescens. Taxonomy (NCBI): domain Eukaryota; kingdom Fungi; phylum Ascomycota; class Eurotiomycetes; order Eurotiales; family Aspergillaceae; genus Penicillium; species Penicillium subrubescens. The sequence goes on from NW_026643156.1 coordinate 354,439, forward strand.
GGACTACGACTACGCAAGAAAGTCGGAAAGAGAAAATGACAATTTCAATCTATTCAGAAGAGGAAACAAGGTCTATTGATGCCTTGTTAGGCCGAGGAAGCTAACATAAAACGCCGGTCTGGGAAACATCCACAAGAAGATCCGCTAAAGGAGAGAATATTTGTCAATGTCATATGGACCCCATAGGTTTTCGCGTGTTTTTGATTTTAACTTCTTTATGACACTAATATTGAGGAGGAACATGGGTGCGTTGATTGATGTCAAGGAGGTCCTTCGCACGAATTGAAATACTTCTGAAACCAAGCACCATGAATCGCAGCTCCACGAGCTGTATGCAGCCGTTTTGCAGGGTACAATTTCCCACAGCCGCGAAAATAGTAGGTATTTGGTATTGAGCTGACATATAAAGTACGAGTTGTTCTCGGACAGGAATAATAGCTGGTGTAGTGCAGTCGTCTCCGCTTCGTCGCTCAAAACTTGCCTTGCACGGCAAGAATCATGGCATAGGCCATCGAAATAGGGAATTGCGTGCAGGAACATCGCTGCTTATCGATATTGAACTCGCGGCAAACGGGTAGGATTGGCAAGAGCGGACGGCGTTGTTCTTCCTACCGCTAGATCGGGCTTTTGTATCCCTCGACTTCGACGAGAAGCGCTACTGGGAGTGCTTGGCGCGGTGGGCTGTGGTAAAAGGATAGATATCTCGAATTGTGGCAAACGAGCCATTCACGAGACCACACTTGGTTAGGCAGATCAGCGGGCTCCTCTGACGCCCGTTCGGCCGCATGGTTGGTATTCTTCCGAGGTTGAGTATCCGTAGACTTGGGTTGCCGATATCGTGTAGACGCTGGTGACTGTGCTCCGCCATTTGGGCTATGGTGAAGAAGATGTGCAAGGCTTTATGAAACTGCTGGACTTCCACGGTAGGGAGTAGCAATCGCCACTTTTCCTTTGTGATCCGCTCATTGTGAAGGTGCTCTAATGAGATCCGGAATGCGCAACTCGTTTGAACTGCGCCCTGTTGGCGGAGCATCGCATCAAGCTCGGTCGTCATATGTGAGCGACTGGTACAACCGCTTGGTATGAATGTCAGGGAAAGTCTCGGTCGCCGCGCTCAGGATGTAGAGGGACTTCCAGAGCACGCGCCACTTCGCCGCTGGAAACTTCATCGGACGGCAAGAAAAGCAATCCCATTCTTGAATAAGGCGAAGGGTCTTTGGGGAACTCGGCTTGGCTAAAATTCTCCATTGCGGTTCAGGTCTACAGCTCCTGCGAAAATATCTCTCAATATGGGTTCTCAGGAATAAAAAAAAGGTTCTTGATGTCTGATCCTGCCGCCATACCTTGGAGCTCACGTGTGACGATATAATTGAATGGCCTAACCGCACAAAGCGAGGCTGACGGGCGGCTGAGTGTGAGAGGCAATAAATTGACAGCTTCAACTGAAAAAAACGGATAGAGTGAGATCTCTTCCTTGCATGGCAAGCTCGCTTGAATCGTTGAGGTTGGAAAAACAGACATTGGGTAACTCTTCGCTATCAGTTCCAAACCAAGAAAAAGAGTCGATTGACCATCAGGCAGGTCAGTGGAAGGCTTTGATGAAGCGCGATCACAATTTATGCCTCACGATAAATAGGTGACAGAGGAGCATCTGAAATGGCTTTTTTCTAGCAATCTTTGCACGCCATCATGATCTTCCTCTATGTATATATTCTGCCAGGTGAATTAGTGGTTGATGAGCTTGGGCCACTTCAATATCCAGTGCTTGCCCCTTCTTGACGCTTTTCCGGCGACTCCACTTCTTCTCCCCTATTATCTCGAACATACTGGAACATTAGCGCCTCGTGTTTTGTTTTTAGAAGAGAACAGGGAGGTCAAAAGGCATGGGGGTGACAAACGTTCGAACTCATAGATGATTTCCTCCGAATATAATGGAAGTGCCTATATATCCAGACCTGATGCAAATAGGAAGATCAGAAGCAAATTAGGCCTATTTCAAAGTGTGTATTAGTGCTGTATAGGATGCATTAGATCAGGCGAAGATTGATGCGTTGATATCGAGTATAGGGACAAGGATGGATAGATTGTTTGCGAATCAGGGCTATTATACGAAATATTAAGCGAAGGGAATTTTTATGTCATCTGGAAGCCAATCACCCAGAAGCCGCCTCTCCATCTGTGGACTCTTCCCTGACAGCGTAACTAGTCTGGCAGTCTCCCAGATCACTCGGGTAGAATGCAGGCTCGGTTGCCTCGGGAGCGGTTCGGCTCACGAGAAAGCCGAAAAAATACCTAGCCATTCACACATGCCGACTATTCATATCATTTACCGCCTCAGAATCGGGTTTGTTAAGATTCCTGCCCCGACGAAAAGGCCCAAGCCTCCCCAGAATACTTACAGTTATGAGTCCAAATGGTCGCACCGCCAATGGTCTACCAATAGTCGAAATTGAGTGTGAATCGAAATATTATGAAGTGGAAGACTCATATGGGAGGGCTATTCCTTACTATAGAGATGAATATCATTGTTTTCTCGAGGTTACACCCGATGGGATCGTGGCAAATAGAACTGGGATGTCCACTTTGAAAACGATAATTGGTACAAAGGAGAGATATTGCCAGCTTTTAAGAGGCACGTCGATCGCTTCTTGGGCAGAATGTCAACACTCCAAGGTGCTTTGTCCTGCTTCGAAGCAAAAGTGCTGACACCATTTCTCAACCTGTTGTCTGTGGCGAGTGAGAAACGGCACCTCGGCGAGCACGGAAAGATGTCACATGGGAGGCTTGCTTAGTCAAAAATTATAGGTACTTTGAATATAGTCTGTTACGACACGTACTAACTAAACAACTGGAAGGAACAAAGCTATTTCGACTCTGACGACTACGCTGTTTCCGCAACTGATCGAGTAACTTGACAACGGCGCTATTCAAACGGGAAAAGTGCATCCACACCAGGACGGTATTTCACGTCCTTATGTCCCTACTCTACCGATGCAATCGAGGATTCGTATAGGGAAAGCCCGAGTCTCGGAGATAGTTCTCTGTCCCAACAAATCAATATGGAAGATGCAGAACCGCCCAATAAAGAGACAGGATGAGTCTATATCCGAAACGGTTGATACCATAATATAGTACCGAGATTAAATTGCAACTAATTAGTTGCGCATTGTTGACGGTCAACCATAGCCAGTTTCACCCCTTCAGCCATCGTTGGACGGTTTCTCGCAACGTCTCTTCCCTATGATAGTCGAGGATTTCGGCTTGCCTATCGTATCATCAGCATTTGAACTCGACATCAATTGGGGCTGTAGTCATACAACTCCGCTTTCCAGACGTCAACTGAATGGTTTGCAGTATTAAATGTCCAATCGAATTTCTCTTCAGCCTCCGGTTCATCAGTAGGGTCATGATAAGGGGCTAGATAGGCGAAATGTAGAGCCTCGGATGCTGTAACTCTCTCTCGTGGGTCAAAAACAAGCATATTCTCCAATAACTCAGTCGCTAATATCATTAGCAGTCAGGCTTACGAAAACGAGAGAGAGTTACTGGGCGCAGAAAATAGGTGTACCTTTTGGATCAATTCCGGGAAGGATGTTTGACAGCGGTTGGCCTGCATGTTTCGGAAGTGACTGAATGAAGTTGGAAGCCTGTCACACAGATATGTCAGAGGCCACTGATTTATCTTCGTGAACCATCCCATTCATAGGTGGTGGCTTCAACATAATATAGAGGATAGACAAACATTTCCGCTGGTCATCCTCTCCGTGACAGTCTCTGACGGCGTGCCTAACATCTCCGTGATCAAATGAAATTGGTGAATATCGTTTAGACCAGGGAAAAGGGCCTTTCCCTGCAATAACTCGGCAAACATACAACCTGCACTCCAAACATCAATGGTCTCGTCATATCCTTGGCCAGCCAACATGACTTCGGGAGCCGTGTAGTATTGAGTGCAAGCATAGCGACTCATCCAAGGGCCATGAACTCGCGGCTTCCCATATCCTTTGATTTTGAGGTCGCAGTTGCGATTCAGGAGGATATTGCATGGCTGCAGGTCACCATGCACAACATCGGCTGAATGAATATATTTAAGTCCGCGCTAGAGCCTTATCAGCGATGAAATATATTGGAAGCAGGAGCGGGCGGGTTAGACGAACCATTATCTGATACAAAAAGTACTGGACAAACTCTCCTTGAATAGGTTTTAACCTCAAAAGTGATTGAAGATCAATTTCCATTTGTTCCGTTACGAGGTAACTAGAGTTAGTCAGGCTTTGGATCTTCAGGTGTATCTTCTGGAATAGCGTACAGGTCTTGCGAAGGAGAGATGAAACAATTAACCAAAGCCACAATCTATTCAGTTAGTGAAAACTTTAGGGGAAACGGATTTATCTTGCCGCACGAACATTTTCATGCTTCATGAGTCTCAATATTTTGACCTCTCTCAATATTTGTCGAGCCATGCTTGCCGTTGCGAATGGCTCTGGATACTTTTGCATTTCGACAAATCGATGGTTTTTTCGGTCTTGAGCAGAGCTTGGAGGAATGATTTCAGTTTCAACTTTCAAACCTCAAAGATGAGAGAACAATTTACCAGACATGCCCAGACACACTACTCTGCAGAGGCTGTATTGAAGAATATCTAACTGATATCAGAACACATTTATCCTCTTTAGAAAGTAATGATTTAATACCTTGTTGTCGTCAAAAAAGCTCCATCTAGGAATTCAGTCCGAACAGATTGTGCCATATTCGGGGAAGTGTGCCCAGAGAGGATTTGCTAAGTAGTCAGTGCGGTGTTCTAATAAACTTGATCCAGCTGCCGCCCAAGTTCCAGTGACAAGATCAGCAAGGGACAACTTTATTTGAGGAAAATTCCTCCTGCCATTCAAAAGAAGGCAGGTAGCCGCCAAGTCTACTACAGTGAGTCTATGAAATTTTATGGTGTAAAACCTGAAGTGGAAGAGGATCCCCGGAACATGATTTGCAGATTCCTTGACCCTATGTGGATCTTACCCCTCAATCGAATCCGGTTTTTCTCCGGCCGCCGTTGGTGATGGAGTGTAAAGCATTATTCTTCCGCGCAATGTGCAGGCTATCGAACGGAGCAATCATCTGCACTGCGCTCTTACCATCGCTTGAAGTCATTAGCTAGCTAATCAAGCCCTTTTTTAAAGAATAGCAATTTAGCTCCTTTGCATATTTCCCCTATGGAATCTCATGGTTGCGTTCTCCATTATCAAAACCATTGAGTTTTCCCAAAATGCCGCTCGATCATTCACCTAAGACGCGACGATGGATGCCCCTGCCCTTAAGAAGTCCGTTTACGGTAGATCCGGCACGAGCTGATTGTCACTTAATTAACAGTACGATCGTAGCTAAGCTATGCGGGCAGCTCGTGTAGGGAAATCTCTTATGAATAACATACGTGTTTGGATAGTTATACTGCTCTCCTTTTCACTTTATTGTATTTTATACGCTTGCGGTTCGGGCGTTATAGTAAAAGAGAGCGGGCCACAAGTAAATTACCGGTATTTATCAAGTTTAACAAAAAAAAAAAAACCTCCAATACGCAAATTAGCTACCACGCATATATAAACACTCTTGCGCCCTACGTCCGACTCTCGTAAAAAATGCAGTCCACTATCAGGCTAAGCTTGTGGTACTCTTCCCTCAACATGGCAAAATCATTGGATGAATTTGTTCTATTAGAGCCTCTCTGGGACAAAGCAATTCAATTTCTGGGAGATATCTCACTCGAGGAAAAGCACCAGATGATGGACTGGCCGCCTCTCGATGAGATGCAATTTAACGCCCACAAATACCTCGGCTTGTCACTTGAAGACTTATGGCATAAAGCGGCTTCGACTCCAGACTCCCTGACCTGGCCAGAGTGTCGTCTGATCCGTGATTGCTTCCATATCTTACGTCTAAGAGAACAACATGTTATATCGGACAGAACACCGTTGCTGTTTCATCGGCGGCCCGACCTAAAAGCCAAGAAGAGAGAAGCAGAAGCTGCGGTCCTTACGCCAGACAGGCACTTCAGAACCTAGATAAGGTCTATTACGAGAAATTCAAGAAAGAATACGACGAACATCAGGCGGAGAGACGGCGAAGACCGGAGCACATACCCAAAGAATGGGTAGAAGATTATCGATAACAAAAGATAGGGGTTCATTCTCTATCATCATCAGGGCATGGTCGGATAGGAGGATTTTAAGGCGCTTTTCGACGGAGTCCTAGCAATGAGTTTGTTTGTCATTAGCTCTAAGGAGATTCAAGATCTGAAAGAGGCCGAAATCGTTGAATTTGAGCCTAAGGATGACATTCAGGAAGAATTAGATTTCCTACGCCAGTAAGTTTTATCTGCTTATTGCGAGACGATAGTATTAACTTAAGAGCTAGGGATTTTCGAAGTCGCCGCGAAAAACTCAGATCCGGAATTCTTGGCAACGTCTTCCTCCTGCTAACAGATAAAGCTCGGTTATCATGCGGCACCGAAGGCGCAGAGATGTTCTATAGGTATATTTAGGCAATTGATCCCGACTGGCCGTTATCTGGAGCTGACAAGGATAGTTACGACGGCCGGCTGAAAATCAATCTAACCCAGGTCTTCTAGCGGTTCTATGAGTTCATGTCGAGTAGTAAATTCACTTTGAAGGATATTTGGCGCGATTTCCATGATGTCAATCTGACAAAGGCATACATCTGCGAGAAGGAACCTATTGCTTAGCACTTTACTAAGCTCGACCATACCAAGTGGCCCTATTCGTGACCATTGAGGACGTCTAGTACCCTCAATCTACCCTCGAGTCGCTGTTCATATTCTCTGATGTAATACATTCAATCTACTTCGCACAATTGATTGCTATGACTGCTTGAGAACCGTACGACTTACCACTTAGTCTAAATACCTAATTACGATCAGCCTCTTATGATCCTGTGAATATGGCGACTGATTCGAAATGGATGCAGTCGGAGCCAAACTGATGATTCTCAAAAATACGGTGGATGCGCAGGAAAATGTCATATATTTAGATCTGTTTTACTGACCATCATCTCTTCCTCACTTCTGTATTTTACTTTCAGGTTTGTCACCGTATGCTTCCTGGTGAAGACCTCTCTCCCTGTAGCTTCTAACAGTGAATGTGACAAACTTCATCTATATTATGCTACACAGGGATGAGATGGTTCGTTGTATTCAGCGAGAGGAAAAAGCTTATGCTCTCATTAAATTTGTGCGATCTCAATTCTAAATCATTTGACCTCCCACACATCTCTCACCATCCGTCTTCGCTTCATTGTTGCCGACACCCTGCATCTTTACTACCGCCTTAGATGTAAGCTTTACTGATAATTCTGATCGCAAGAGCTTAGAAGGATTTATCTTCTGCTTGTTTAGTAGCCTAATTAAATAGAAATCGCGTAAGCAGAAGACTATTACTATACCGACTACAGAAGCCGAATTGCTAGCTATTAGCCACGCGGTTAAGTAGTTATATTAGATCAAACGCCTCTTTTCCTTTATCTAATTCGTAACTAACTAATTAGATATAATCGAATACGATAATCAGCAGACAGTTAGTTGATTTGCTCACGTGCGAGAAATCAATATTTCAGACTAAACTTCGTTATGTTGATATCTACTAGCTTTGGATTCGTTAGGAAGTCTAAGCTAACCGACTACGAATCGAATAGGTTAAATCGGCCGACATAATCGCCGACGGCCTCACGAAGCGTTTATCTGCAGAAAAACATACTGCCTTTGTTCAATAGCTAGGTATGGAGATCTTACCTACAGAGAATCCCTTTCCTTCTAATTTCTCTTATTTAGCTCTCACTTTGACCTTATATTAAGAGCTTAGGGGGTGTGTCAATATAAGTAGGTGTATAGGCCCACGAGAGCTATTGAACTTGACAGAATGCGATGCAACGTACACGTGACGACGATCTTCAACGATTGACATCAACAGATTGCACACATGACGAAAGAGCTTCAACACTCTATTTCTCCTGATTTCTATGAGATTCTATTCTGACGTATTGCCTCAATTTCATGAAGTTATAAATACTGCCTGTTTTCCATAGCTACTGTAGTTGAATCAAGTTTAATCATTGTGATGAAGTTGGAGCATTCTTCTATCATAAGTTAACTTCCGATTCTAAGCCGAATCGTTCGACCTAACCTATACGATTCTTCGCCAGTCGTATACTGATTTGACCTACCGTGTACAATTGCTTGCTTGTGCACGCCGAAGGATTTATGCAGACCCCGTAAATCCGACATATGCAACACTGCATGGCTTTTACCATCTTGGCAGGTTATAGGCCCGCCCACGTAGACTCTACTGCCTAGCAATCTGGACGATAAACTTGATAAAACCATAAAAGACCACAGTCAATCCCAGGTGGTCCAGGGCGGAGCCGTATGATTACTGTAGGCCCTCGGGATTCACCAAATAATGATCTGCCTCCTAACATGGCCCTTTTTTGGGCAAGCGAAGTGAGAACAAGAAGAATCGATATCATCTAATTTTGAATTTCACAATACTTAGGCAAGCGACAAGATTGAAGCTCAACGTGAGGCACCAGAAGCATAGACGTTATTATGGATTCACAATAGCAAGTATAATAAAACATTTCATATCTCATCACTCATATCGTACAAAGGAGGAAGGGGTATCTCTAATATACATGGTGATGGCTTCCACGACCATCAGTTCCGTGCATGCGGCGAGTACCAGCGGCCTAATAATGATAACAGTCAGTTCTGTCACCAAATTAATCAACCAGCTATTCAAGAACGTACCTTGACACCGGGTCGGCCAGTCAAGGTTCCCTTCAGCTTCATCATAGCTCCAGAAACCTTATCGCCCATGGTCACCTTGCGCTTGTGGTGGTGTTGCGGCTGGGTCCTACCCCAGCGACGCTTAGTTGTGCGGTGGGTGGCTGGAGCATGCCGGGTAGTTGTAGCAGGGCCGTGACGGGTAGTTGTAGCAGGGCCGTGACGGGTAGTAGTGGTCTTGGTCTTAACCGTCTTAGTACGGGCATTAGGGCCCTTTAGACGGGTCATGAGGGAGGGTTTGCTTTCGCGGGTAGTAGTAGTGGTTGGGCGATGATGACGGCGGAACATTGTCGCGGTTGGTACAGTAGGTTTGACTGTGGTTGAATGTGTTTTGCTCCGACAAAATATCTTTGAATGTCGCAATATATTTATTCGGATTGAAGATATAGTTAGAAATGAAGTTCAAGAATGGAATATTCACAAGCTTAAATAACAAGGAGTTCGATAGAACTATGAGACGATCAAGATATCATCACGGACGTATGCCAAGTGCAAAGTCGCCTTCCAGAATGGGGATGACAATAGGTGACAGGGGTTGTATGAAGTGGCGCTAAGCCCGGCACGTCATCCGTGGAACGATCGGCGCTAGCAATCTCCAATCCATCCAGCCACAGAGGGAATAGTATGTCATCGTTAATTTATCTCGAGCTATCTGATTCGCAATATTTCCTGTGGAGAACGTCATGCAGAATACTGTCGGTGTGTTTCTATTTGTGTTAGCCTAGTTGTGTTTGAGGGTGGGTTCTACTGCTCTGATAAGATAATTTGGGGGTTGGAAGTGACATCATCGGGCCGTATTGAACCCTTTCACAGGAAGGGAAATAACAACCCTGCTGTCGCCTGAAAAACTGCGAGGTTTCCATGACGAACAGATAAAAACGATCTGCATGACGATGATTCAAGCTGTGAGGATGCCTATTTGAAAGTGATCCAGCTGATAGATTATGTCAAGCAATACTACCAGTACAAGTCGTCTGTGCATTTTGTTATGTTTTCTGGGGGTCCAAAGAAACAGATGCGCGGTGGAATACAGCGTGAAAGTTGACCGCTACCGCTGGACTCTGAAGTATTTTTGTTCAAAAGTATCCTGAAGAACCTGGGTGGTTGCAGAACTATTGGGAGCAATCTACACTACCCGTACTGAATAGAGATAGATTGCACGTTTTGTTTATTGCTAGAAAAGTAGATTTTTGGAAGATTCAAGGGCTGGATAGTGGATGATAAAAATGTTCGGACCTCGAGGACTAAATCCGAAGCTAAGGGACGCATCACCTAAGAGGTTCTGTGAAAATGCTTGGACAGGTGAGTGAATATCGCACTACTGAGAAAGTCAAATCAATTACTGAGGTTAAGTGATACCACGCTGGTTCTCAGTTCGGCATCTTGTATGTAACATATGTCTACGGACCAAAGCTAAATAACACAACTAAAAGCTCTTCTTCAACCACTGCGTCTGCGAGTTGCAGTAGCTCAACAGACCAGACAGACCCCATTCAACACCGACACCACTCTGCTTGTGCCCACCAAACGGCGCGTTAGGCGCAACATCAAAGTGCGAGTTCACCCAAACCACACCAGACTCCAATTGGTCGGCGATACGAGTGGCCCGCTCAAAGTCCTTACACCAGACCGAAGCGCCCAATCCTGTCTCCAACGCATTAGCCTTCGCGATCACATCATCCTCATCGGACCACTTCATAACAGGGAGGATAGGGGCGAATGGTTCCTCCTGCACCACACGAGAGGACTCGGGCGGGTTCGAAATGATAGTCGGGTGGATGAAGTATCCCTTGGATTCCTCGATCGAGCCACCAAGAACGGCTTTCAACTTCTCAGTAGAGATAGAGCTAAACAAGTCCTTGGCCTTCTCGAATTGCATTTGATTCTGGATAGGGCCAAAGAAGACGTCGGCTTCGGTACCGTCTCCAACCTTAAGAGTCTTGACGAAGGTAACTAACTTCTCTAAGAACTGATCGTAGATCTTCTCGTGCACATAGAGTCGCTTAATCATCATACAGATCTGGGAGCTACACAGGTAGGAGAGAATCCCAATCTATAGAGACCATTAGTCTTAGATCTTCATTCAGTTAAGTCCGACAAAGATAGACCTACCTTAGGTATAATCGCATCAATATCGACATCTTCGCAGATGATCGACGGGTCATTACCGCCTAATTCAAGGGTAACACGCTTCAAGGTCTTAGCACAGCTGGCCATAACGCGTTTACCAGTGGCAATCGATCCAGTAAAGGAAATCTTGTCAATACCGGGGTGCTCGGTAATCATAGGACCCAGACTATCATCGCCGCTCAGACACTGCACAACGCCAGGGGGGAAGAACCGTGTAGCCAGCTCAACCAACTTTAGGCCACAGTATGGGGTGAATGGAGACGGCTTCACAATAACCGTGTTTCCAGTATACACAGCAGATACGATCTTGCCGATAGCCAAAAGGACCGGGAAATTCCAAGGCACGATAGCACCCGCCACACCCATGGGAGTATAACGCTGAATGATCTTACGATCTTCAGTCTCTTCGATGACATTCGTGGGGATTTCAAAGTCAGTGAGTCCCCGAATCCACGCACCTGCCATGCCAACTTCAGTGGTAGACTGGGTCATAGGCTTGCCTTGCTCCATTGTGAGAGTCTTGGCAAATCCATCGATGTTAGTGTCAATGGCATCGGCATAGGCCAGGAGTGCGGCGCGGCGCTCTTCAAAAGAGACCTTGGACCACGTCTTGAAAGCGGCACGGGCTGCTTCGACTGCCTTGTCCAGATCTTCTTGAGTAGCGACAGGCACCTCCGGATTGGGCTCCGTGGTGGCCGGATTGATCCCGTGATGAGTCACAGCGGTCGAGGTCAGTTCATTGTTAATAACATTATGGAATGTCTGTGCGATTTAAGGTTAGATGCTTGTTTCAATGATCTATTTGGAAGAGAGGACGCCTACAGTAAAGTCCAATGGACCATTCTTCTCGGAGATTGCCATTTAAACCTTCTCTGCCTCTTTAAGGAGTCAAATGATTTGGAACAGAGTGAAGAAAAGTTTGAGAAGAAAATAGAGATGTGGGGAATGAAGGGGTGAAAATAGCGCTAGAATATTAGGCCTCCAGACCGCTTGACAGTCAGCCAGCCTCCAGTCTTTATACATCCACTTCGGCTATCTCCTTCAGCAAACACGGCCTACGGACCCATACCCGCGGAAAGATTCCCAGCCGACGATTAGTGGTCTGTGCTTTATCAGTCACATTATTGATCTGTAGTCCGCAGCCATCATCGATCCTGCAGATCTGAAAGTGAGCTCTGATCCAACCGCATAGGCTCGTCGGATGCGATAACCACCGAGCTATTGGCGACTATCCGACTCCACATGATTTGATTCGGCTAAGGTTTTCTGATCATTGGACTATCATTGCTCAGAACTCATTCTATTTGTCGTGTATGTGACAAGCGGGGTTGTGATTTAGCTGCGGGGAGAATGCGGGGTCTGAATACAAATTGGATGATTTCAAATCCCTGAACTTTATGATAGGGCTTGCATCGAATGAGAGTAATGAATAGCTACCTCGGTCAACATCTCGGGTCAGGATCTCGGCATTGCATGAAGAGAGGAGTATCTGGACGGCACCTAGTGTCTATGGTGTAGCTAGCTGCATGTGAGTTGTACTAAATCCTCAATAACTTCTGCATTCAGAGCGGATCTGGCGCTATCGATAATAGTGCAGTAAAGTTGACTCCTAGAAAACAAACCATATTTCAGAGAGTAGCAGGCTCTGTCTGAGACATGTCAAAGCCTGCGTCAAGGTGGGTGACATACTTCCAGGCTTACATAGAGAAATTTCGTAGCGCGATAAGCTTATGCGCTGAAAGGAACTCATTCCTGGAACTAATAGAGCTCTGGCTTATTCAGGGAGGCATAGATACCAGGTGGACTCTTGATATAATAAAACGATGAGGGTATCATGCCATTGCGATGTTAGAAAAGAACTAATAATACAAGAAAGACCGGCTATGTGCTCGCCAATGGCTCCTCAAGAAAGTCAGAAAGAATCACAAAAAATCAAAACCATAATGCACGGAGTCAATGCTCCGTGTCAGAGTAGAGGGAAGGCAATCCTCTCTCTACTCGACGGGCCAGCGACCCTTCACCTTGCTAGAGAGGCCAGCACGCTCAACCACCTCTCGGCTGCGCTTCTTGGCCTCTTCGACGATCTCCTTCTCATCCATGGTCAGGAGCTCGCCATTCTGGACGAGCACTTTACCGTCGACAACGACCACGTCGACGTCGCGACCGGTTGCAGTATACACCACTGCACTGGCGGCGTTGTGCCAGGGCTGGTTATGGATGCCACGGACATCGATGGCGACAAAGTCGGCCTTCTTGCCGACTTCCAAGCTGCCAATTCGGTCATCCAGGCCCAGAGCCTTGGCACCATTGATAGTAGCCATCTCGAGGACGGTTTCGGCAGGGACGGCGGTCGGATCGTACGAGATACTCTTGTGAATGATCGCGGCCAGTTTCATTTCCTGCAGGAGATCGCAGGTGTTGTTGCAAGGAGCTCCGTCCGTGCCGAGTCCAATGTTGACTCCCGCCTGCTGCAAGTCAGGCACTCGGCAAATACCTGAGGCGAGCTTGGCATTGGAGGTAGGGCAGTGGGCAACGTGAGTTCCCGATGCTGCCAGAGTCTTGATGTCTGAGTCATCGAGGTGGACCATGTGCACGAGCACAGTGGAGGGGCTCAACAGGCCAACAGAGTCACAGTAGGACATGGGGGTGTGCGACACCGAGGCGAAGAAGTCCCGGTCGGCTTTGACTTCGGCACAGTGCATGGTGACGGGAATGCCCTTTTCGCGGGAAATAGCCGTCATTTCTTTGTACAGGGCATCGGAGACGCTGTGGCGAGTCAGTATCTTGCACAATTCCAACAAAATTCCCCAATGCTTGTACAAACTTACCCGCCAGGAGTTCTGGCACCGAACCAGACGCGGATGCGATCATTGGCAGCGCCATTCCACTTCTCCCACATCTTCAAGGTGCCCAGGAGGGAAGTTTCACGGTTTTCAACCAAACCCGGATGCATGGCCCAGGCGTCATCTTTGGCATATTTGGCAATGTCCATGACAATCTTGCCGAGACAGCCCCGAATGCCTGACTCTTCGACAGCACGAGCCAGACCATCAAAGCCATATCGATCGGCAAACTAAATACCGAGTCAGGTCATGCCAAATTCATCGCATCCATTCGGTCTGTACTTACCATGCTCTCCAAGAAACAAGTCGTACCCGACTTCAACATCTCGCCAATACTCAACCGCGCCGCCGCATACCCATCTGCCTCGGTAAAGTTACCCTGCAGCACCCAGATACGCTCGCACAACCACGACACCAGCTCGAGGTCATCAGCGGTTCCTCGTAGCAGGGTCTGTGCTGTATGCATATGGGTGGAGATCAACCCGGGGATGATGATGCGACCGGACAGATCGTGTTCCTCATCGTCCGGGTATCGCTCCTTAAGCACAGCAGTTTTGCCAATATCGGCGATAGTATCGCCATTGACGCGAATGGCTCCATCATCGATGATTCGACGGGAGCCATCCACCGTGATGATGGTGGCGTGCGTATACAGCATGCTGGGTAACACTTTGGCAGTGGGTTTGCGGCGGTGCTAGACGGGGGGCACAATTAGTGGTAAGTATGTGTCCAGGCACAGAAGGTAGAATAGACTATGTCGATCCTGTCTCGTTCAATCTGGGGAAATCGAGCAATAAATATGCCACGCAATGGCTGAGTTGATCAATTTCCCCCCGCTCGATTTTTACAGCCACCGAGTCGGAGACCGCCGATGCCCCGCCAGGAACACGCGAGTATCGCCGATAAGATAACAAAGTCGTTTACACATTTTATTTTCATGCCAATCAGATTGGAGAGCCATTATACCTCCTGGATATTATTATCATCTAACTGCAATTCATTGGACCTGAGGATTCTACATTATAAGTCAGTCCCACCACCATTTTTAACGGTGCCACTCGATGTAAACCTTTTCTTTCTGAGCTGGCCGGTAGACATGCACTGGAATACCTTCTCTCGAATTGGCATTCCTTGAGATGTCAATCAATTGACCCACCCATTTGCAAAAGTCCGGCTATGATTACCCAGGGGCATTCAATATGTAATGAGCATCGGACCCGTTCACCAAGTCTTATTCCTTTTCCACCTCTCGATTGACCAGCTCCCACCGTCCCTCTAAATCTTTATGTGCGCTGAGGATCTCCTCCACCGCCACTGGTGCCAGAAAGGCCTCTGTGGGATCCTTGCTCGCGATAACGTCAATATCCTGAACGTACATTAGTATCTGGTTACTCTTTTGTGGATATAGTGGAAGACGTTACCTTGGTCACGCGCTGAGAGACGATGAAACCGGCAGCATAACCGCCACAGAAGCCGTACTTAATCCCCTTTTCACCGAGAGTCGCCACCACACGACTTGATGTGATGTCTAGGTAGCGGTACTCATCTGCAAACGGTGGAGTCATTGTCGTGCGAGTTTCTCGGGTTGAGAATAAAGAGGTGATAGAAGAACGATTTAGGATTTAGGATTTGGAACGGGAATAAAATATTTCCTATCCTGTTTCTGAAGTTATGAAGCTTTCATAATGTAGATAAAGGATGTAGAAGGTAACGAGATATAGAAGTAAGGGTGCAGAAGACCGAAACGCGTTCGACTCCTCGTATGGACTCGAGCATGACCGGCTGTTTTGGCGGAGGTCGACCGTTTGGGTGAAGGCCGTACTTTATTTTGCTTGCCGTATATATACGTTGCAAGGAAGCGAAAGTACATGTAACGTCTTGCTGGCCTGTTTTGGATACGGGATCATAGCTTTCTTCCGTCTAACTCCTAATAGATGTAAGAGAGTGTCCACTTGATCTGTGAGACTAGGCAAGAATACTTATCCGCCAGTATACAAGCCAGGGTATACCGCGGCGAATGCCTGGAAGGACAACATCGGGTGTCTATGCTCATCAGAAAACAGCATGGAAGCAAAGAAAAACAGTATTGACCTTGCCCTGTAAATAGAAGAAAATCTGCCATAAGATGTGGGTTTCATTGAAGACGCCGTCGGAAACTTGGTTTCCGGCGTGAATGGCATCTATTTCACTCGCTATATGAAGCACTCGACACCCGACCCCAACGGGAGTAGCGTTTTGGCGATCTTCGGGCCCAGCAATTGTCATCCCGGGCATTTCCCAGGAGTACGAGGGCTCGGGCGCCGAAGCCATCCAGTGCGGGATCGTTCTGTGTAGTGACAACTTCTTGATCTCCGCAGGCATTCTTCTTAGTTTCTGACTCGCAGACTAGCAGAAATTTCCATTCTGTTGCCAATTCATCAACAATAAGCACTGTAATAGACACGATGGCCAGGTGTCCACTGTAGTAGGCGAGTTGATATTTTCGTGCACATGATTCATCAGCATGGACTTGAGGCCCTCATCCTCAAATGGCATGGACACCTCTGTGCTTTTCAGTTTGGGGCCAGATGTGCGCATCAAATTGTACCCAGTGTCTTTTCTCAATAGACGGATTGACCGAAGTTGTGTTGGTCGTGATTCTTCAATTCATGCGGCCACCTAAATAAGCCATGGGGGAGCGTGCTTATTCCCTTGATGAGACAATGAGGTAGAGCGGAATAGAGGAATACCTTTGTCATGTTGGCTTCGACGCTTTTGTGGCGATTCTCCTTCTTAGCGTGACCTTGGTGCTCCTAGGACAACAGTGTCATATGTTGCATTTATGTAAAGAAACACGAGAGCAACGATGTCTTGATAGCTAGAGAGATAGCTAGTGCGTTGTTGCAAGAGACCAGAAACCTGAGGGTTGCAATAGGGTGGGTGAAAAATGGGCAAGAAATGAAAATGAATGGTGATACCGGGTATGTTTATGGTTGACGTCAGCGATAGTCGACACGTTAGTCGACGACGTACTTGATGATAAATTTGGTTGAATGCTCGATATATACCTGATAGAAAATCTGTCGATCAGAGAAGATGGAAGTTAATGGGAAGAGGTTGTGAGAAAATGTTGAGAGAGGTGGTAGAAAAGCCGCCAAAAGGGCTGTAGGAAATCGCGGAAGTTACCTACTGAAGAGGGATCTCCCTGAGAGATGTAGAGGGGTAAGAAAGAGAATAAGCCAAAGAAAATTGTGTTTGTAGGAGAAAGCCCAAACCTTTATGGCAGCCAGCCAAAAAGGAAGCCACGAAGCTCGTATCGTAAGCAAACAGGAACATACCGAATCTTTTGTCCTATATCCGTATATCCTTTGGTAATTCTTATCGGCCGGAAGAATGAATGTGACACAAGTCACACTGGCAATGATTATTAACACCAAGACATCGCTGATCTAGGCTGGTGCGAATGATTGGCCTGAATGAAAATAGAACACTGGCGTGTAGTTTGCCAAACGCATACATTAGGATTCAATGATTTCGATTTAATTCATACTGAATGTTCGTTGCCTACTTTCAGGTAGCAGACGTTCCAGTATAGCATAACCCAGTCTCAGTCGATGATTCCTAATCTACCTTTTACAAATTTTCCAGTGCGGAATTCTCCGTTCCCCTATCTCTCGTTCAAGTCACTCCGCGTATCACCTGATTCTCGCTCGATATGTCGATAACCATGACATTAGAGTCCAGCGCATTGAAGGGAATCCCGGCCTGCAAAAGCTTGGTTGCGAACTTCTCAGAAGATAGAGTCATCGTCGTACTCACTGTCCGACTCTTCATCGTTGCTTGTCCGAGTATGCTTTTCCCAACGCTTTTGTGCTTCGTCTGCTGCGTTCATGAACTGAACGGCAGCTTTGGAGAGGGGGGGGGCAAAGAGCTTCTTCTTTTTCATTCTTCCTCCGATATATTGTTCTCAAACGTGCTGCTTTCAAATGTCCGGAGGAGCTTGATGCCGAGGATCTGCGCGAGAAGCTCCAAATATGAATGCTCGAGATATTTCTCGGGTGAGCCCCAAATGATGGAGCGCTCAACGTTGTCTGTGAAATTTTTGACATCCCTAATAGGTAGTTCATTCTGCTTTCGAATGCCCTGCGTCTATCTTCATCTCTCTCCAGATTTTTCCCCACGTCTTTCCCTAGATCTTCTCATATTAACATAACGCCACGTCTCAGGTTACTACTCGTGGCTGTGTGGCTTAGTAGTCAGTTTTCAGCTAATGAAATTCAACAAAACGCCCTTGGGTAAATAGAGCTGTGGCTTCGTGATTATCAATAAAGTGCTCACGTGTTTAATTAATGGAATACCTCGGATGACTTCAGGTCCACTCCAAGTTCCCGCTTACATTCGTTAATCGCAGTATTTGGCTCTAATTTATTCATGACAGGGTCTTGAGAGTTGTTTACTACCGTAGAGATCCTTAGGCTACCCTTTTCGAGGACTAGTCATCTAGCAACACAAATCTATACATCAAACATGATTCATTGACACACATAAATAGTCTATCCTTTATTTACACCGCCACCGCCTGTCTATACAATGCATGAACACGCAACAAATTGGAAGTCCGTAGCTAGCCTACAGGTAAGTCCGCAGGTACTCACCCAGAGCCATGATAGCCATGGCCTGACCGTAAGGCATGGAAGTCAAGGGAATATCCTTATAGAACTGCAAGGAATCACCCATGCCAGTGCCAAAGCTAGTATTGAGGAGTTCACCCTTGGGATCCACATCCTTCAGCACCGCAGCGATAGCCTTCTCAGCGACGGGGAGGTAGTTTGCGCTGATGTAGCGCTTGCGCACGGCCTTGAGGATACCGTAGGCAAAGCCCGCAGTAGCAGAGGCTTCCAGATAAGAATCTGGGTGATCGAGGAGAGTGTGCCAAGCGCCCGACTCGGACTGGAAACGTTGCAGAGCTTCGACCTGTGCGTCCAGCGTCTCGATCAGGTGTAGCCTGATAGGATCGGTGGACTCCAAGTCCAACAGCTCAATAATCTCCGGAATCACAATAGTCACCCAGCTATTTCCCCGAGCCCAGCGCGCATTGGCAAAGTTGTGACCACCGTCCTCAAACGTCCACCCGTGGAACCAAAGACCCGTCTTCGTGTCGAATAGGTACTTGATATGTGTGAGGAACTGCTTCTTCGCCTCGGCAATGTAGTGGGGACGATTGAGCAGCTTGCCAATCTTAGCGAGAGGCATGACAGTCATCATCAGGGTATCATCCCATAATTGTTGGTAATTATCAGTGAGATATGTGATGTGCTGCATACCGCCGTACCGGGTCCGGGGCAGATCATGCATCGCCCACTCCGCCCACGCATCCAACCAAGGCAGATATGTAGGATTGCCAGTCTTCTCGTAGACATACGCCAGAGTCAAAAACACGGCCATAGTGTTGATATTCTTGGTGGTTCCGCCCTCGGCGAATCGTGCGGCAAACCAGTCCTCGATGATCTTCAATAGACGCTCGTCGCCGGTCAATTCATAGTACTTCCATAGACCGTACAGACCGATGCCGTGGGTCCATTCCCAACCATGCCAGGACTTGGTGTCGATGATGCGACCGTCGGCTAGGGGCATGAGGAACCTGCCGGTCTCATCTTTGATGTTGACGAGGTTGTCAATGAGGAGGTTGACGGACTTGTGGACCTCGGGGGCAGGCAGGCGAGTAGAAGCCATTGTGAAGAGTGATGATGGAGGGAGAAGAGAAGGAGAGAGCGGGGGAAGAGGAAACTTTTTTTTCAGAAAAGAGAAAACTCAATGACTGGTCGAAGTGAACAAGCGATGATTTTCTTCCACTGGGTCGATAATGCACTCCCCAGTATTATTTTCCTCGGCTTGCTCGGTCGCTCGGTCGATCGTTTCTGGCAATCGGTTGCAATTGCACAGCTCGCTGGCAGCCAAGAAATAGAAATTGTTCAGACAATCACTGAATCATGCTAGCGAGCATCCCTCCGCACCAAATAAGTAGCCAACACCGGAGCTTCCCCCACGGATGATTTGCGGAAGAACTCTCGTACCCCTCAATCCACGAATCCCCACGCTCCCCCGCAAGTGCCAAGCATCATTCGGGGTATCGCTGACCGAAGATGGAGCCCAGCCTGCAGTAGCGAGCTCGGCAACCAGTGGCCAGCCACGCCTAGCAACCAAGGATTCCGCGGGAATCAGGCGTTTGGACCGCCGCTAGAGGAGAGGGTGGAGTTCTCAGGCTGGAGGCGTGGAGCCTTCGCTCGGTGGATTGCTTCCCCGGACTTGTCCACTCGCCAACTCTCCGCGTGGGGGCGATTTCAAGTGCCAAGTGGAGCCCATTTGGGGGAAACGTCTACTCCGCGCGCCAAGAAACCCCGGGGAAAAGAACATGGGGTGAATTCATTGGTGACTCGGATAATATACTCGGGTTTAGGCGAACCGAAGGAGGGCTTGATAGGGCAGAGATGGACAGAAGGAACAAGGGGAGAACAGCACGATTGGACTGAACTGGGCACATGATCGTCTTGGCCCGCTGCTTGAACTGGCGAGACGCCACAAAGGCTGTTGCTTGTGAGTTCTTGTCAGAGTTATTCTCTCCCACGTGTGACCGTCGCTTATAAGTCTCGAGGGATCGCCCTGCTGGTCTCGATTTCCTCGTGCCCCGACCTGTGTGCCTTACCTGTGTGATTGTGGCGATTTGCCCGACTTCAATCACTGACAATGGTTCACAACGGCTCTCAATCCCACTTGGGGATCCAGCCAGAGACTACCCAACACCCTATTGAGATGGGTGAGGACAAGACTGCTCGGGATATCTCCCATGTCGAGCAGGTGTTGTCCCACGATGACTTGAAGAAGGAGGATATGGATCTGTCACGAGTGGACAAGGAGGTGAGATTGAACCTTATCATCGCATCGCCACCATATTTGATATCCCAAGCTAATGCAGAATAAATGGTAGGTCCAAATGTACGCCAGCAGTGGCGTACATGTCAGCCCTGAAGACGACAAGCGCCTCAAGAAGATGATTGACCGTCGTGTCCTAGTCATCATGATCTTGACCTACTTCCTGCAGGCCCTTGACAAGGGTACCATGAGTTTCTCCTCCATCATGGGTATCAAGACCGATGCTCATCTCGAGGATGGACAGAAGGTTAGTCTTCTTCTCGTCAGCACCGATATACCACAATGCTCACCCGACTATAGTACTCCTGGCTCACCACCTGTATCTACATCGCCGTCCTGACCGTCGAATACCCCACCAATTGGATCATCCAACGCGTCCCCATCGCCAAATACCTCGGCATCAACATTTGCCTCTGGGGTACCATCCTGGCCCTCCACGCTGCCTGCCACAACTTCACCGGCCTGGTGATTGTCCGTACCTTACTGGGTATCTTCGAAGCCTGCTGTCAGCCTACCTTCGTCCTACTATCTTCCATGTGGTACAAGCGTGAAGAACAAGCCGCAACCGTTACCTACTGGTACATGATGAACGGCGCTCAACAGATTGTCGGCGGTCTGCTGGCCTACTGTTTCACCCTCATTGGCAGTGACAAGGTCCTCAAGTCCTGGCAGGCACTGTTCCTCTCGTACGGATGTCTGTCCGTCCTGTGGGGACTGTTCGTCATGTGGTGGATGCCCGACTCGCCCATGCGAGCCAAGTGCTTCAGCGAGGAAGACAAGCGGATGATGGTCGAGCGTCTGCGTTCCAACCAGACCGGTATCCAGAACAGACAGTTCCGCTCGTACCAGGTGTGGGAGGCTCTTCGTGATCCTCAGACTTGGTGCTACTGCAGTATCCAGATGTTCACTACCCTGCCTACCAGTGGTCTGGGTGCTTTTGCTGGTATTATCATGAAGAGTTTCAAGTTTACCACCCTGCAGAGTCAGCTTTTGGCCATGGTGTTGGGTTTCTACATTATTGTCATTCTGCTCACTTCGGCTTGGTTGGTGAAGAAGTATAAGCAGAACTTGCTGGTTATGCTGGGTTTCGTTATTCCGTGAGTATTTGACCCCATGGTAGCGGTAGTGACTGCGATTGCTAACTCTTTGACAGCTCCTACATCGGCACCATCGTCCTGATGACCGTCAAGAACACCACCCTAGCCACCAAGGTCGGCCTCCTGATCAGCTACTACATCACCCTGTCCTTCTGGTCCGCACAAACCCTCTGCCTGTCCATGGTCTCCCGCAACATCGCCGGCCAAACCAAAAAGTCCACCGTCGTCGCCGCAACATTCATTTCCTGGGCCGCCGGAAACGCCATTGGTACGTCCCCCATCCCATCCCCTCCCCCCAACCATTCTGACCCGCCATACTAATCGATTTGTTTCTCTTCAGGCCCACAAGTCTTCTTAGACTGGGACGCACCCCGGTACCACATTGCCTGGAGTGTCCACCTTGCGTGCTACGCCTGCATGACCGTGGCAGTCATCTACCTCCGCTTCCACCTGAAGCGCGCCAACAAGCGCAAGGATGAGCTCGTGGCTGCGGCGGATTTGACCTCTGCCGATCCCAATCTGATTCACGCCTTTGAGGATAAGACTGATCAGGAGAACTTGAACTTCCGATATGTGTACTAGAATGGATAGTTGGGTTTGATTAAATCCTTGGGTTGGTTAAATCCTTGGGTTGGTTGGTGATTGGGTGTACGTGATATATTAAGATATGTTATATACGGATATACGCCATGAATAATGATGGATTTACTACGAAGATTTCAACTCAGAGGTTGAAGTCTTATGTCGAAATTATGAAGAGGGACATTTGTAGATTCGTAGAGGAGATGTTCGTAATTCGCAGTACTCATGAGTGGAGATCCGAGAAGCTAAACATATTACCAACGCTCATCCACAGGACGAAGTAGAGCTTCGAGCTCCGGCTCGGCTGGCATTTCCACAATACTGATCCCGCGTCGTCTGGCAATGTCGTAGATCGGTTGACACGCTATGCGTGCTTGATAAAGCAGCGCTGCTGGAGCCGGACCCTCTGTCTTCCGGCCTGATGCGTCCTCTCCATAGTGCAGGTCAAGTACAAACGCAAGCTTCTGTAGGCTGGGAAGAAAATCCTTCGACTCGAATGCCTGTACCCAATTAGACCATTCGTTCGACTCGCACAGTGAAGAAGGGCCACGGAAGTACAGTTCTGTCAAGTTGGGCGGGAAGATTTTGTAGATTGTTGGAAGGTAGTTCGGATCTTGGAACACATCCCCGACGGAGAGACTCAATGATTGAAGCTCTGATAGTTGAGGAAGAATCTCACGGAACAAATGTTCGTTTGTATAGTGAAAGTCCAGACCACTTGTCGACCTGATCCGGAGAGTTCTCAGATTCCCCACAAGATGAGGCAGTGATAACGCCATACGATTAAAAGTATCAATAGCATCATTCTCCCAAATCTCCAGCGTCCGCAAACCGAATGGCCCAGCTGGTGGTTCTTTCAGTCCTCGCTTCGGATCAGTGAAGATCTTATTGATATGATCAGATACCAAAGAAGGGAGGTAGGTAACCTCAATCCTCCTCTCATCAGGTGTACCCTCATGCAGCGTAATAAAATCTCCTTCGACTTCCCCACGCTTAATACGCTCTCTATGTTCGAGTTGCAGTTCATGACTGCTTGAACCCTCAAAACGCAATCCACAAGTAAAGAACAAACTCAAATGCGACACACGCCCCTCCAGAACGAACGGACTCCGAAAAACCTCGCTCACCGAATCACTAAACTCGAGTTTCTGTAACGGCCAGTGAAGAGGGATACCCCCGTCATTGAGATCTTCATTGTAACCAGCCCGTAAATAGAGCGACTCGATATTGGCGAAATGGGATCTGAGGATAGTCCATTCCGTGTCGGAGGGGGTATCACCTTCGACTTGGAGATATTTTGTGTGCTTTGGAATACATTCCAGTTGATCTTTCAGATGAGATCCGTGATCGGATTTTGTTTCCTCGGAGGGTCCCTCTACTTGGACGATTATCGGTGTTGGGTGGGTCATTCTGGTGGAGTTGTGGCGCGATGTCCAGCGGTGAAGTGGAGCGCGGAGATGGAGGATAGCGCAAGTTGGAGGTATATCGCCTGATAACGTATGGACCCATGAAGGAAGGGAATGTTTGGATCGGCGGGTATCAAAGATTTGGCTCTTGGGGGAAGAAGTACTGTTATGGTTTGTTGGAGGCGATGATAACAATGTTGACATTGGCATGCCCCGTGGGGCTGAGAAGAATTTCGGCTGCTTCACTGCGCGCTGGCGATGGTGAGGCCGATGCCGTAGAGACAGTTGAAGTCCCCGAGTATGACTCATGAGTTATCATGAAAGTTGAAGAGGAGGATTAAGAATGATTTCGATTCCCGAAAGATGTGAGGAGAGGAAAGATGTTGACATCCCAAAAGGGTGTCCGACCGGAGAAACAACCTCCCGATATGCACAGAGCCGCATGAGATCAGTCACTCCGAACTGTTTAGAGAACTACAGAGGGAGTGTATTGAAATTCTCCGTCGATCTTGTACTCGAATCTCCCACATTGAGCCTATCCTCTCGATTCTCTGCTGGCTCATTCCCCCAGTGTTTGATTAATGCTTCGAATATACCAAAGCCCTTTTCTTTGAGCCTCCTTTGACTGGACATACTACCCACAGGCTTGACCTCTGACCGACTCCATTTCAACTCAGCCTCAATCTCTGCATCGCCCTTACTCCTCGTGTGAACAATTTCCACATCACCTATTGGTGAATGTCATAAGAAGAATTAACCTCGGTTGCGACGACAAGATCTGCCGGAACAATCAATTCGCCTTTTACATGGTCACATCCAGATCCACCTCCAGTTCATGCACCTCTTTGTAGAGACGCGTCTGGCCAATCACACAATATAATGCCACGATTTGTTCGTGAAACTTGCGCCTTGTCCGACCCATGAGTTTGCTGTTTTGCCAGCGATTATTCAAGATTGACGACAGTCACATTCGAGTTCGGTGAAGCATCATTATCTAATATATTGACAGTGCTATTGTGCTAGATCCATCTCAGAGACTGAAGTTGACTCGGAAAGCTGGGTAGCAGTAGGCGTGGAATCAGCATCCGCTTTATGTTCTGGGCTTCTAGCCCAGTCTTCCACAGGGCTGTATGTTTGAGAGCACCTACAACAAGGGCTGACCTTGAGTTCAGTGGTGGCAGTTAAATTGTTATCTGGACGAATAATGGGCATTCTTCCGAAGTTGAGCCACGGCCTCTTGCGGAATTGAGTTTCAGGTTGGTCTGTGCGAGAGTCTAATTTACCGGTGGCTCCCGCAAAATAGCCTTTTTTGGTATGAACCTTAGATCGCGAGGATAAAGATTCACCCGTGAGATTTCTGAATGGTGCAAATAACGAGAAAATAGGAGACCTGGGCGAGTTAGAGAAGGTCGTGGCGTGGGAAAGGGCGCGTGTTTCTGAGAATTGGGGAGGTTGGAATGAAATGCGGGGGCCATAGTGTAAACTAAACCCATACAACTCGTCTACATAGAGTTCTAAAGCGAACAGCGAACTATATGGATAGGCTTCGATGGAATATTCTGACTGCTTCTCCGGAATCATTGAATCTCTTGATGTCTGCACTAGATTGGTTTTCGAATGACTAGATGTTCCGCAGATTAGTCCCGCAGAATACTGGGGATCAGGAGCAACGAAGTGGAGATTGTTCTGTGGGACTAATGTACAATGCCCAAATGAAGTCCTTAAATTGCCTGATAACCCAGTATCGGTCCATCCTGAATGAGAGAAATGTATATGAAATGACCCTGTCGCCAATATCATGACAGATGCTTCTCTTGACCTCACTTCTCCTCCCCATCCCCCAATTTCTCCCTCTCCTGCTTCTTTATCTTCAACCTCTCGATCCACTCCTCGGTGTACTCATCTGGGTCCCATAAGAGACGCCTTGTGCCTCTATCTTCAAGCTTCAGATTCATATATTCCTCCATGAGCTTCTTCTCTCCTGTTTCCAAGAGGTGAAGTCTCTTCCGCCATGTATCGCAAATATTGCCTTCTTCACTTGTGGTCAATCCGAAGAACCGTTGGTCAATTAATTTTCAATATATCGTGTCAAAGGCAAAATAATTCCTCGCGGCGTACATGATCCAAAAGTCTCCCTTTTGCCAACTGTCCCGCATCCGACTAGATAGCCGCTGGCCTTCTACTAGCAACTTCTTCCGGATTGCCTCATCTTCACATGTCTGTATTGCCTCCAGGAATGTCTAGAGCGCTTTTTTATACTAGATACACCAGTCATCGAGGCCTTTATTCCAATCTTCCGGCTTTCGAAGAAGAAGCTACCAAGGTGGCGCATAAGAAAATTCCACCGGAGCAGCATATGTAAACTCCCCATCCACCACTTCAACGATGCATTCGGCTTCATCAACTAGAACATTTTCGGGTCGAAAATCGTCACACCAGACAGGAAAAAGGCTATTATTATGGAACATCTGTTGCTTTCTCTACTCCTAGTCTCGAACAGTTTTCCGGAAGAGAAACCTAGCCACAAATTTGCGTATGAAGTCATCCGCCAAGACATCTGGGTCGATATCCGCCGGTATATTCGCCTCGTTTCTCTGGTATCTGAGGTGTAGAAATTGTAGTTCAGCTAGGCTCTCAAGTATGCTGACGCTTTTTCGTATGCTGTGGTCGGTAGTTTCGAGCGTGGCGGTGTCCCTAGTTGCGCAATTTCGTTCATAGAGTATAACACAGAGGTCGATCGAGCACTTCCCATGTAGAATCATCATACTTGGAAATAGACTATCTGACCAAAATGGAGTGTAGATAGCGAAAGGATGATATTAGCTAGGTTTCTATAGAGGCCCTCTAACCTAGTTGGCTTGAGGTCTAAATTGAGTACTGGCTTTTGCCCTCCCTGGCGCCGTAGCATCTCAAGGAGACGACCCATACTCCCCACGTTTTGAACATACTTCATACCAATCAAAGGTCCCAGGTCTGAGGGACTCTTTTTTGTCTCTACCCAGCGAGCGATAGAAGGCACCGGGACTGGGATTGGAATTTTGTCTGAAGTATTCTCCAAGATAAATTGCATGATAGCAACTTCATTGCGGATTATCTCTCTAGGGAACATGACAGCACCAGGCTCTGGGAACCGTATAACAGCGCCGCAGTTGTTGGCGAACGAAGCAGGTATTGAAACCGCCTGTGTAAAGAAAATCAAACACGGTACATTCAAGATCGATAAATTGTTCAGAGAGAATGACTCCGATGTCATTGTAGATGTCACCGTCAGTGCTAAGAAGTTCTGTCCAATCCTCCCAGATCCGGGTGCTTAATGCCCAGGCAACATAATCGTAGGGTTTAGATGTGAGCATTTTTGAGGAATGATATGAGCTAGGCAATTATCTGAGGGTGCTTTAGGATTACCTGGTGAATATTTGGGAAAACAACGGGCTTACGGTTGTGGTGATCCAGGACATCAGGGGGACCATGCTGAGCACGCCAATTTAAGTAGGACGGTCACATGACATCAACAATAAAGTAACTTCCTAGATAATTAGATAACTAATTCTAAAGACTAACATGATTGAATAGCGAGCCACGGAGTAGAAAGGGACTCAATTAAAAAAACCTCAGATCTTCCAATACCTACACGGAACCCTGGGTTACAGTTTTCAACAAGATCCATGTAGATGATATATATAGATCCGGAGCGGGCAAGAAACTGGAATGTCACAAGCTGAGCGTAAGATTACACCAGGCATTATAGCTACTGAAATCCATGTGAACAATTTGCATTTCAAAAGCGAGATTCCCAACGGAGCGATCTCTTAACAAAATTGTATACATGATGTTCTATTCATTTCAACTAGCTGGTGTGGAGTAGTGCGTGTTGGCGCAGTAGGTCTTAATGCTCTCCCGTAGCGATAAGACCCGATAAGAAGCGGCCCCGCTTGCCAACCAAAGTGGCCCGCCTCGTCCAGCGCCTAATTTCTTTGAGACCATTTCCTCCAGCACTGCGGGCATCTCGCCCTTTTTTCTTTGTTTCCATCTCAGCAAAATTGGACGAAATGGATGCCATGGATGAGAGTCCTGATCACAACTTGCCATCTCCTGTCAATTTGACTGGCAGTGATGTGGCAGGGTACAGACCCCGCGGGTATCAGCTAGAGATGCTAGAAGCTAGTCAACAACAAAACATCATTGTCGCAGTATGTTGATCGGTCCGCGGTAAGTGGCTCTATTAATGCTGATAATCTTATCTTGCAGATGGATACTGGCAGTGGAAAAACTCACATGTATGTATGCCCCAACCTGCATGCCTCATGCTTGCAACTCTAATCGTTGAATGTGGGTGTTAGAGCTGTCATGCGCATCATCTCCGAGCTCGAACGGTGCCCTGCAGACAAGGTGAATATTGAATTATCCCATTTCTGTTATACAACCACCTCTATCTTGTCTTTGGCTAACACATTTCCAGCTGGTGTGGTTTCTGGCACCAACGGTCGCTCTTTGTCTTCAGCAGCACGAGGTCATCGCTTCACAAATACCATCTGCCAAGACTCGAGTCTTGATTGGCAGCGACAATGTGGAAAGATGGACCGAACAAGCCATTTGGAACAATGCCCTCAAAGACATTCGGGTGGTTTGTTCCACCCATGCGGTTCTTTCCGATGCGTTGAATCATGGATTCGTGCGGATGTCACAGTTGGCCCTGCTTGTATTCGACGAGGGTAGGTATTGATACAAGACGGACGAGTTGCTGCAACGCTAATATCTGTGGCTTGCCAGCCCACCATTGTACTCGAGGCCATCCGGCAAACAAAATCATGCAGTACCACTACCACCCGACGCGAGCCAAGCTCGGCACACATGCCGTTCCCCGGATTTTGGGACTGACCGCAAGTCCTATCGTCCGATCGAAACCACGAGAGCTACAGTAAAAGGACCCAAGCTCGAACCATGGATAATCGACTGACAGGTTTTGCAGAATGATAGAAGCGAATTTAGACGCCATATGCAAGACACCGCGAAGACACAGATCTGAGCTACTTGAGCATGTCCATCGACCACAACTCGAGTGCATTCCTTATCCACCCTGTGAGGTTGAAAAGGGTATTTTTGGGAGCCGATTGCTTCCATCTCTTGTGAAATGTGTGAAAGCGTACGACATACATGAAGACCCCTACATTGAACTGATTCTAGATCCTTCAGAGAGAACAGTGGAAGCAGAGAACTTTGTCAAAACAGGAAAAACATTCTGCGGCCAGCAGCTTGAAAAGTTTCTGGAGCGAAGCTTTCATATGTACGTCGAACTTGGTGGTTGGGCGGTTGACTACTTCATCCAGGCATCAATTGATCAGCTGCGGCGATCAATAGAGAATGATGGCTCAATGACGAGATTAGACCGAGCAGAAAGGGTCTATCTCTTGGAGCTTCTTGCTAGTATGCCACTGCCGGAGAACACCATGGTGAACACTCACATCTCCCCAAAACTGGAGATATTGCTCTCTTTCCTTGATAAAATAGATCATCCCGAGTTCTCTGGCATCATTTTTGCCAAGAGACGATCGGTAGTGAGTGTCCTGACTCGATTTTTATCACTGCATCCTGCGACAATGGATCGCTTCCGCTGTGCATCATACGTCGGGTGGTCCAGTAGTCGGAACGAGTCTTTGGGAGATTTGCTCACTCGAGACATGCAACGTGACACGTTGTCTGAGTTCAAAGCGGGTCGGAAGAATTTGATCGTCGCTACTGATGTCCTCGAGGAAGGGCTGGATGTTAGCTCGTGCCGCCTGGTCATCTGTTACGACAAACCAGCCAATGTGAAGTCTTTCGTTCAGCGCCGTGGACGGGCACGACATGAGCATTCTACATATGCTATTATGCTATCCACCGAAGAAGACTCACTCATTTTGTCCCAATGGCGTGCATTAGAGGAAACCATGATTAAAGCCTATCAACAGGAAGAGAGGCAACATAGAGAAGCGTGTGAGCTCGAGGCAACGCAAGAGATTGTTGATGAATGGCTGTTTGTAGCCTCAACAAGGTAAGATCCTGATGTCTGCCTAAAAGGTTGCTCCGACTGACATATTTTAGTGCGCGACTTTCTGCGGATGATGCTATGCAACATCTTCACCACTTTTGCTCCCTGTTGCCCGTTGACCAATACGTCGATAACCGGCCCATGTTCTCTTTTGAAGACGATTTGAGCGGTCTCATCCGAGGCACAGTTACTCTGCCAAACTCAGTTCATCCCGCGGTCCGGCGAACACAAGGCAAAAGCTGGTGGTGCACCGAGATCGCAGCCAGAAAAGAAGCAGCTTTCCAAGCCTACAAATCACTCTGGGAGTACGGCCTGGCCAACGATAATCTTTTACCATTGACACGAAAGCCAGAGCTGAGATTCACGGAAGACACGCCAATGCCGGCTTTGATCGAATGTTCCGCGCAGTATGATCCTTACATCGATTTGGCTCAAGATTGGGTGAACCATGAGCTTCATGAGACGAGCATCACGGTCTCAGACAATTGCACGGGTGTAGTTAACGAAGACCTGTTGACGTCGATCGTACTACCTAGATGGGTGCCTGTGCCAGATCCTCTTACATTCTTTTGGGAGAATGAAACTAGCATGACTGTGACTTTTAGACCAAGTCAGCCTATCAGTCCGATGCCTACCGCGGAGATTATTCAGCATATGAGAACCATCACCGCGATGTACCTTCAAGCCCCCTCGTCTCGCTTGCAAGGAGCTGGTAGAGACTATGTCGCTCTTTTCGTTCCAAACATCCCAGTTGAACAACTAGGAGCTTGGATTCAGCGTTACGAAGGCACTGAAAAAGCTGTAGATCTCTACGCGCGTGACAATGATATCTCTCCGGTTGGTATTATTCGCGACACAGCAAAGTACAGTGAACCACGACTGTTTCGCATGTGGCATGAGACGGGAACATTGGAAATTGAATGCCGGAGCTTGCCGAAGCGACGAAATCTCCTGCAGTATCGAAACCCATCCCAAATGGCGGATGAATCGGAAGAAGCCCCTCCCAAGATTCACATCATCCCAGCTGCAGGCTGCACGGTTGATAAACTTCCATGGAAGAAGTCCATGTTTGGTCTGTGTATCTCCGCCATTCTTGATCGCTTCGAGGCCACTATCGTCGCTCATAGACTCAACGAGACTATTCTCAAAGGTGCTGGAATCCAGGACCTTAGCCATGTCTTGACGGCGATTACCACGCCACTCGCCCAGGCGACGACGCATTATCAGCTTTATGAATTCTTTGGTGATTCCGTGCTGAAATTCACGGTCAGCTGTAAGCTATTTTTCTCACAACCAACTTGGCACGAGGGGTATCTTTCCGAAAGCCGTGATAAGCTCATCAAGAACGAGCGGCTGGCGAGGGCAGCACTGGACACTGGTCTCGATCAGTTCATCCTGAACGACCGGTTTACGCCTCGGAAGTGGCATGCACCGCTGATATCCACCAAATCAGCTTTGGCAGGTACCCAGCCCAAGCGTAAATTGTCCATGAAGGTACTGGCAGACGTCGTTGAAGCGTTGATTGGTGCCGGATACATGGATGGTGGCATGCGGAGAGCTCAAGCTTGTCTCCACCGTTTCCTGCCGGAGATAGACATTCAGGAAGGAATTCCACCAAGAGAACAGGCCTCGGATCTCGCTAGCAACCTGCTAGACCCAGAGCTCATCGGCAGTCTGATTGGGTACAACTTCCAAGATGCCTCACTCCTGACCGAGGCACTGACACATTCGTCCTGCGAGCATGACATGCGTACCCAATCATACCAGCGACTCGAGTTCCTGGGCGACGCAGTCCTTGATATGGTGGTTGTCTCCGTCTTCGCAGAGCTAAACCAGAAGATCCCGGAGGGCAAGATGACCCTTATCAAACACTCTGTCGTCAACGCGGGTCTTTTGGCATTCCTCTGCATGGAGATGACCCTTGATGATATCTCCCTATGGAAATTCCTCCGCTTTAACGGCCCAGCCATTGGCGCTGCCCGAGATGCATCCGTGGCCCGACACCAAGAACTGCGCGAAGAAATCCTCCACGAGCTTAAGTACGGATCCAAGTATCCC
This sequence comes from Penicillium subrubescens, assembly GCF_028828155.1. Taxonomy (NCBI): domain Eukaryota; kingdom Fungi; phylum Ascomycota; class Eurotiomycetes; order Eurotiales; family Aspergillaceae; genus Penicillium; species Penicillium subrubescens. The sequence continues at coordinate 386,340 of NW_026643156.1, forward strand.
TGGGAATTATTCTCGCGCGTCCGCCCAGACAAATTCATGTCAGATATCGTCGAAAGCACCCTTGGCGCGATCTTCATCGACTCAGGCGCTGACATGGGCCTCGCCCACTGCACTGCTTTCGTCGAGAGATTGGGATTACTTTCATATGTGCGACGCGTAATTGCGGAGAACGTGGACGTCCAGCATCCACGTAACAAGGCGCAGGATGTGTTGGGAAAGACCGTTGGCCAACTGGTGTTTAAGTCCAGGCGCGTTGAAGCGAAGGGCGTTGCTGCAACTTATCGGTGCACTGCAACTATGAACAAGAATGAGGTTGCCATAATTGAGGGATGTGCTTCCGCTGATGAAGCTGAGATCAAGACCGCGTTGTGGGTCATTGAGAAGTTCCACGCTCAACAATTTGCTGAGTCGGCTGCTGGACTCGTTAACGCTCCTTGATGCAATGATTTTGATGATTTTAGCGATTTTGGATTAGCTTGGATGACTACCTGATTGCTCGAATTGGTGAGCAAGGGATTCATCCTGAACAGACTATTGGGGTAGTGATTCAACCTAGACAGGGACGGTCTTTTCGTTGCTAAATAAATTTGAATAGCGAATCGAGTAGATTCAAGTTGCTTGAGAATGTTGGCTTCGTCGATTTACTAGTAGCCATTGTATGCACTGCGCCAATGAAATAATATAGTACTAAAAGCCGTATCTACTGTTTGCCCTTGCCACGCTTTGACCGACGAACAGGTTCAGCCTTTGGTTCTGCGCTCGTCTGATCGGACTCGCCCTCCCCGCCCTGATCAGAATCCCGGTCACCTTGCTCATCCTCCTCGCTAACAGTAACCATCATCTCTTCATCACTGACATCTCCAGCCTGGACATCAGCCTCGGCGGTGGAACTCGGCCCGTACGCACCCTCAGCCGGACCGGCATTCTGCCTCAAGGTCGACAAAATCTTCGTCGTTTCACTCACTTCGCCATTCCACGCCCCACAGCTGCCACACCGCCAGCGGCCCAGTTCCTCGAGAGTCTTGATACCCGGTGGTGCCTGGCCATTGACCAGGCGACACGAGCCACAAATCATGGCCATGCGGTTGCGTGGCTGCATCTCGTCTTCACCAAGGAGCACGTCCAAGAGTCGATCGTACCAGTGCGGTTGTTCGATGTACTGCCCGGAGCTTGGGAACGCGTTTGGCGCGAAGCCCGGCTCGTCGGTGAATTGTTGAGGGATGGGAGGTGTGGAGGGTGTGTTTGGGAGAGCTTGCTGTTGTTGAGGAGGTTGGTTGGGAGGAGACGAGGGAGGATTGCCAGGTCCGATGGGAGACTGGCCAGGAGGAGGAGGACGGCGGATGTTCGCGGTTGGAGGAGGGGGTAGCCCCGTACGGGCTACATGTTGCTGCTGCTGCTGCTGCTGCTGCTTCTGCGAAGGTGTACCTGGCTTTCGGTTGTCGGGACCACCCTTGGCGTTGGGGCTAGTCTTTGGCGACTCGCCGCCATACTTCTCCAGCAACTGTTGAGTAGAGTTGTACTTGGTCGCGACTTTGAGCTTCTCGATAGTCTCGTCACGCTGTTTGCTCAGCTCATCGACATGGCGCTGGCTTCTGGAGATGCGGTATTCAAATAGACGAGCACCGGCCGTTCGTACCCCGTATATCCTACAGAAGAGACATGTTGTTAGCCGGCATCTCAAATCGAAGCGAGAGTCAACCGGGTACGTACAGCACTGGGCCGCCTGCAATAGCGGCGTACTCCTTGACACCCCAGCTCTCCCATCCTAGTACCAGCGCAAGCACGATCGAGTAGAAGAGATATGCAAAGGTCGAATAGAGGGTCCAAAGAGCCTTGAACCGACGGGCTGTTTGGCGCTGCTGGTCCAGTCGCGTGGTCGACTGGGCGATCTTGGTGGATAACGTTGACAAGGTCTTTTCAAAGGAGGCGGGGGAGTTGTCGTCGCCCTAAACAAGTTAGCGAGGAATGATAAGCAAGATCAGCAAGGTCGACTTACCTTCCAGGGCCAGAAAGACACCATCTTGTGTCTCTTGCGTAGATGTTCAGGTCCAAGTGGAACTGACGAAGCTCGGCTTGGCCTCCGCCGCACGGACCACCTGATCTGCCGTCATGCGCCTTCCCTTTTGCTGTTTACTTCTCTAATTACTTCAGCTGTACATCATACATCTATTTTACTTGACACAGAAGTCTCTTGAACTAAGAGGCTATCTTTAGAACTAATTTTTCACTACAGCCTTCAGTTCGGAGCATATCTGCCTTTTACATAACATCTCAACGACCTAAACCCCGATAGAATCCACCCATCACAATCCACCACTAATAACCGCCACTAACATCAGAGACCAGACGATCCAGATTCTGATACAAAGAAAAGACCACAACTCTCGAAAGCTGCTCATACTGAGAGCAGCAGGGCATAACTCAATTGAGCTGTCGAGACTCGCCTTCGCTAACGCCACTAACTTCCACCAATGGAGAGATGCACCCGCCGCGGCCAGTTTCTTTGTCTCCTAAAGTGCCAACCCCACCGCATCCTTGCTTAGCACCAGATAGCTTCGCATTGCGGTTCAACGCCGTCAGCTTCTCCCATTATCAGACCCAAAGAAGGTCAATTCATCTGACATGTGGAAGGGGGCAGCCACTTGCGATCATAGCCTCCCCAGCCAGGTAACCGCCTTAACTCCGTGCTTTCCATGGATCTTGACAAGCTGCCGAGCAGATCCATGATATCGCCCAATTGCGATGGATCTCTACAATCTGCGCTATCATTCATAGCGTTGGAGATCCCACGGAGATCCTGGCTTGACTCTTTCATCCCCCTAGGGCCTCTATCGGGGCCAGATCGAGCCATCACATTGCTTTTTTGGCTAGCACCTCCGCTATCACACGATATGTATCCCAATAGCAACAAGATACCAGACTCCGCCATAACCTGAGCGTCCACGCGCCGTTGTACTCCACTGTAGCCAACCTTATCCCTGTTAGGACCGCCTCCGACCCTGAACTTCCGGCAGTCGGACCAAGTAGCACACCCCAGAATCCGATGTCAACCACGGCGGCCCACACGGAATGGGCCCGTGGTCGTGCACTGCCCTTTTAGCCTTCGTGCTTTTGACACAATGCTGAATGCTCTCCCTTTTGATTGAGTCATTGCCGGGGTGTCTTTTAATCCCCGGCCAGTCCTTTCATCTCCTCAGGCTCCCCTGTCTCCTTCATTTACTCTTCTTGCAGGACTTAATGCTTATCCTTTGACAAGATGTACCAGGAGCCACTCTCTGCCCCATGCCACCATGGATACTATCATGAGCAGCCTACCCCCAGATATAGGGGCGATCCTGATGAAAAACATCGGGATTTTACAGGTTGTCTCCATGTTCGCAATTGGCGCGTATAATGCCTTAGAAACCGGGGTCGTTACCTTTGACACCTTCAAACACTACCGCGGTCTATATTTCTGGAGTATGCAAGTCTCGTCTTGGGGAATTTTATTGCATGCGATTCCGGCTATGGTCCGTTTCGTCTCGGTGGCCCCAAACCTGCCAATGTCCATTCCCTTCATCCTCGGCTGGTATGCAATGGTCACCGGCCAAGCCCTAGTCCTTTACTCCCGACTTCATCTCGTCATCTCCGATATCAACAAGCTCAGCTGGGTATTATGGATGATCATCCTCAACGCACTGGTCCTCCACATACCCATGACAGTCCTCTTCTTCGGTCTCAGCCAGAACAACGCCGCTCTCGCCCGCCCAGCCGCAATCTTCGACCGCATCCAACTAACAGGCTTCTGCATGCAAGACTTCATCATTTGCGGCATCTACATCCGCGAAGCTCTCCGCGCCCTAGGCCCCGTCCTCGAAGTCCGCGGCAAAGAAGGCCGAAAAGTCATCGTCCATCTCATCTGGGTGAACGTGCTAGTCGTGATACTCAACTGCCTCCTCCTGATCACCGAGTACAAACTCCACTACATCCAAGTCGGTTTCAAAACAGTAGTGTACAGCATCAAACTGAAACTCGAATTCTCGGTACTTAACCGTCTACGCTCTTTAACCCGCACACAACCCTGCGTCTGCCAACAACCACAACAACACTCCGGCGGTGGTCCACGCCGATCAAGCGATATAAACATCCTCGACATGCTCTCCGCACGCTCGCGGATACCGAGGGTAGATATCGAGGAAATACCCGCCTTCGTGCACGTCGGTGTCTCACACCGGTCTCTTTCTGTGCCGAATAGTACACATGATTTCCACGAAGCTCTTCGCGAGACCTCATCGCATGATAACGTGATCAGCCCAGTCGATATATGTGTCCTCTCCCCTTCCACGCTCTCTTCCGAGAACCATTCTCGGCCTCGAATCGGATCTTCAGAAACAAAATCCACGGTGGAAATGAGATTGCTCGAGTCACCAAAGTCTAATTAGGCGTTGGCGTTGCATTGGTATTTTCTTCAAATCCAGTCCTTGAACTTTTATCAAAAGTTTTGTATTTATACTGAACTAGCATTGGGCCATACTGCTGCACCGCGGCTCTGTCATTTTCTTTGTCATTTGTCAAATTCTTCTTGATTCTGGTGATCTGGGCTCTTCGATCTTTGGGATGGCCTTTTGTCATCCTCTTCTGGTGGATTTCCTTCATTTTGGTGGCTTTTCTCTAGGCGGCCTTTTTTTCATTGTCTCGTTCGAGGGGTGTTTCCCGTTCCTTGGGCGGTTATCTGATTTAATGCATCGTCATCATCATTTCTTGTGTTCGAATTACGGGCAGCGGCGTAGTCCAAATACTTGCTGACGTCAGGCAATTGGAGCGGCTGCAAATTTGCCATATATCTACGTAGAACTACGTCCGGCCAGTGCATAGACAAATAAGAACTACGAACCGATTCTAAATGACTGTCAACTCTATGCTTCAAAGTGTTTGTACTCCTTCTACAAGGATGCAGCGCCAAATTTTCATAAGATGATTGAGTTACATTGACTCGTATAATGACAACTACCCATGCCAATATGATACATGATACATGATTATGACCAAATCCACTGAATATCACAGACATACATTAGAAAACCCACCCCCCTACGGATATACCCAACTCAAGACATGAAGAGAGAAAAGAAAAAAGTGAGAAAACCAACAGTGAGCTCAGTAGGCATAAATCAAATCAGATATCATATGAAATGGGTATATGTATTGTTCCCAAAAATTCAAACAAAACAAAAAAGAATCAGCAACAATAACACCAAACGGGTATCCATCCACCAAGCCCTTTTCCCGTATACATGGCCGGGTATGCAAGGTAATCATGACAAAAAACGAAACCAAGAAACAAAATGCACCAGTTGAGAAAGGGAACATTCGTAAGATCAATAAAAATCATCCACGGCGTGATGTATTGCCTGTTTTGATGAGAAACGGAGAACTCAGAGGGCAAATGGAAAAGGAAAGAACAGATGAGAGGGGGGAGGCGCTGATAAAGGAGATACAGCACCATTGCGGTGACGGCGTGATTAAAATGGTATTCGATGAGCTTTTTGGTCGGTGGGAGATCCAGTGACGGGGTTTGATCAATTATGTATCAAACCAACCACCATTCTCCCATTGACCGGGCTTGTACGAAGCTGCTGCCCGTGCATCATGATCGCAGAGACCACTCAAGAGAACGTTGAGTCGTGTAAAGTTGATTGGCTTCATGACCCAACCATCAAAGCCCGTATCAATGTACGTCTGCTTCTCTGACTCGAGTAGTGATGCCGAGACGGCAAAGATAGGTATGCGTTCATTCAGTTGGGCTTTGTGGGACAGTGCATCTGGAGTCGTTGATTCGAATTCACGAATCATCCTAGTTGCTGTCATCCCGTCGGCAATGGGCATCTGGATGTCCATCAGGACAACATCGAAGTTTTGGCTGGCTGAGGTAAAGGCGTTTGCGCAAGCTTCACCGTTGCCAGTAAGAACCACAGTGTGACCGAGTTTGGTCAGACGCTTGTGGATGATTTTGCTGTTCACGGGATCGTCCTCTGCGACAAGGACGTGTAGCAGCGCGGGTTCAGTGGCAGGAACCGATGTAGGTACTGTTGAAGGAGCGAGGGCTGATGCCGAAGTGGCGAGTGATTTTCCTGTCGAAACAGGGATCGGAGGGAAGTATGATTGATGCTCAGCCTGCTGGTTGACCCTGCGTTGAACATCCCTTTCGGAAACACGAACAGCTCCCATCGGCACACCGGAATCGGTGACATTTGCCGTACCCGGAGCGGGTGGAGTCTTGAACGGCTGCAGGACAAGCGGAGGAGTGTGGGTAACAGTGGACAAGCTAGCCAAAGGGTCATACGTGACAGATGCCCGCAAGCTATTTGACCGTGGCGAACTCATAGTGGCCGATAAATGGCTCGTACTCACAGGTGGGCTGGTTGATAGCTTGACCTGGCGCACATCGGAGCTATCACTGAAGGCGCGCTGGACCATGGTAGGTTCTTGGATAGCACTGATTAGACGATCGGCGTGACTCTTACCGCTACGAGAGCTGCCTCCACTGCGAAGACTCTCAGAGCTGCGTCGTCGACCGTCGCGGCGCTCAGCAATTCCGCCCACCAATGTGAACTCGCGATCGGAGATCTTAGGCGTGGGTGGGACAGTCGCAGAGCTGGGCACAACAGCATCAGGCAGTGCTTCTGTCGACGCCCCCTCAGGAAGTTTAAATTGCAAAAGAATCTTGAATCGACTGCCTTTGCCTTCTTCAGATTTGACTCCCAACTGACCCTGCATGTTATGAACGATTCTGGCAACCAAGGCAAGCCCAAGACCTAGAGCGCGCTTCGTCTCCGGCGGTTTTTGTGCGGTTGTTGGGTCTTCTTCCTGATAGTAATTGTCATCCGTGGAAACCTGCTCGAGCTCGTGGAAAATAGCCTCAAGTTTGGATTTCGACATGCCAGCACCTGTATCCAAGACCATCATCTCTACAGCCGCATGTCCGGGCAGGTCCTGGTTAACAGACCGCCACATCTCAACGGTAACAGCACCGGAGGTTGTCTGCTGAATGGCATTGGAGACAAGGTTGGAGAAAACCTGACGAACGCGACGTTGATCGCCCACAACCAGACGAGGCAGACCGGGCTTGGCGGACACAGTGTATGAAATGTTCTTCCTCTTAGCTTCACCAGCAAGCATGTCAGTCGCCTCCCGAAACGTAGTTTGAAGATCGAATGTCTCGTCTTTGATAAGCTGGTGGCCCGTTTCGGTATTCGTCAGGTCCAGGAGATCATTGATGACATAAATCAAGGATTTCGAGGCAGAGTGTGATTTTATCAGACTGTCTCGAGTTTCCGAATCCAAAGCACCCTCCAACGCAATCTCCAGATAGTTGATGATCGCATTGAGCGGGGTCCGAACCTCGTGGGCGGAGTTTGCAAGAAGAAGCTTGGTGAATTGAGAGTTCTGCATGGCAGCCTCTTTTTGCCGCCACACCTTGATGAATTTACCATAGACCAGGCAGAGGACGGCAGCGGTCTCAACATCTGTTTCAGACCACTCACGCGATTGGCTGAGGACGGTCTCCCGCCATGCAGCAAAACTACTGCGTGGCTCCAAGTATCCTGCTGTTTCCTTTCGCTTTGCAACATCGTATGGATTGCCGGCCCATTTGATCTCCGTGAGCTGACCTTTACGGAAGAAACAAATGAAATCGCTGCCACCCGATGAGAGTGGGACGTACAGCAATCCCGAGATTGCTTTGAGACCAGGAGCGTATTGCAAGTCAGGGAAATCCTTGATGATATCATGCGATGCAAGTACGGTATTCATCTGGCGCATGCGAAGGAACTCGAGAAGAGCAAGCACCTCTTGTGAGTGGTTATTATCACCGAGGATCTTGGTCTCGTCGCGGATAGACAAAGCACCGTAGTCGGCATCAAAAAGTTGTAGCAGGTCATCAGAGGAAGCAATGATGTAGCCAGATGGGTTGGCCTCGGTAGGCACGGTGTTGATCAACTTTCGAGCTTGGAGACGAGATGCGTACGACAAACGTTCGATATTCCGCGAGACCGTGTCACCAAGAAGACGGCACATCTTCCGGACGGGAAAAGAAACACGCATTCCGGCCTTTCCATATGAGTGGCAGGAGATCAACCCCCAGAGATCATTGAAAGCGTTGATACTGATTGACATTGACGACCGAACCTTCATGTGAGCGAGATATTTGATGTGAATTGGGGACATTGCGCGGAGGTAGGAGTGGGTCATGTCCAAGGGCGTTTCCAAGTCTTCCAGCGTCCGGCATACAAGTCGTGAGGTGATCTGGTCACGATCGTATAGGAGTCGAACTTTGTTGACCTTGTACAGCTCACGTGCCTGTGCAGGAATATCGGATGCCGGGAAGTGAAGCCCCTTGTAGAGATCAATAGTGACCTTGGGATCAACCAACTCCGCCACAACCAATCCATTCCAACTGCTGTCAAACTGGTAGATCATGACACGGTGGAAGCCTGTCAACTCCTTGACTAGTCCAGCCGTGGTATTGAGAAGCGTATCAAGGTCGTTTGCTCGACCTAGTTGCTCTTGGATCTGTGACAACATGCTGAACACCTCCATGGCGGCAGCCTCGCCCCTTCGTCGTCGAGCATTGCGTAAAACCCGAAGCGGCTGGCTGATGTTGACCGTGCTACCAGCGAACTGCTCCGCGCTCGGGAAGGACCCCAAAGTTCCAGTTGGACTCGAGGGAGTTTCCAGGCCACTCACATTCAGCGGGTTTGTTTCGTCGTCTTCCAACTCCAGCTCGCAAATGATCAAATCTTTTTGCGCCTGACTGACATGCGTCGCACACCAGAAACGGCGGTTCTCGCCATTTGGTGTTGGGATAGTCAAACCGAAAACTTCTGGGCCGTCCACACTGGGGTCGTATGCATCGTCACGGACAAAGTCGATATGATCCAGCAAAGAATCCGCTTGGTCTTTTTTCAAGATATCACAAAAACTTTTCAACTCGAAGAGCTGTTTCGGTGAATAGCCTAGGAATTCGTGCGAATTTTCACTGACCACCCGAACCACGAGCTGGTCCTGAGACTCCTCCCGCAACGCGATCATAACTCCAAAGCTCTGGATTGCGCCAGGAATTCGAATCGGCTCATCCTCACAATACTGAAATGCCTCCCCATCTCGCCCTGTGATCACGGCATGCCCACTTTCCGTCATGATATGTTTGAAACGCGCCGTGACATGCCCGTACGACTCCTTGGGATCAGCCGGTCCGTGCGATGGCGGCTGAGGAGTACCACTCCTTGCAGATTGGCTGTCGCTTTTGACCTTCGCATAGATCTCCGGATGCTGGGCAACTCGAGATGCCATAGAGTGGGTGGCCAAGTCGATGGTATCGTTGGATGCAATTGCTACGTGTCGTAGAGTGTCCGTAGGCATAGTCGGTTCTTGAGATTGCTGAGGCTGGGACTGCAGGTTCTGCCAAGTATTTTCATCGATGATCGAGTACTGGCGAGCGCCTTCACGGGTTGGCGACAACGCTCCCCGAGCATGGGCTGAGGTGGGTTGCGCTGCGGTCGGGTCAACGGAGACAACCGACCGAATGGGAAACACGCGATCCGTGCCATCGAACTCCGTACTCGGTGGTTTTCGTTGTCCTTCGTTGTGTGTCACCGATTGCGCGCGGTCTCTGCTTTCGGGGCGAGCGGTGGTATCGATCAAGGCCGGCCACGGGGTCGATGCACTTTCCGACCGCTTCCGCGCGGTGCCGGGCCTCGAGTTCGTTGGGCTTTGCGACGACATTTGGAATGTAGTTTGTCCAAGTCAGACGTGGCCGACGTCGCGAAGACTGCCCGAGGGTAGATGGCGTCGGCGGGGGAGAGGTTACGAACGGAGCTGGCGAGGCGGCGGTGGAATGGATGGTTGATTCAGGTCGGTGGTGCTTGTTGTACGACACGTCGGATTGACGGTGAGGTGTTTGTCAGGAGCTGGATGGAGACTCTTTTTGTAGATCTAGAGTATCTGATCCGCACACCGCAACGATTATCGAATATCCAATAAATGAAGGATACTTGGAATCCTAAGAAAGGCGGGGTGGATCTTTGGTACAGGAATCATCAGGTCAGGGATCTAGCAGCCACAGGAGGCGTTGCTCGATTGTCGATCCAATATACAAGTAGATGTGTGCCTGTCTCTACCTCAAGAGCGATATGTATGTGGAAGGATGTAAATTCCCAAGGGAGTGGACGGGCTGGCGATCTGGAGAGGCCGACAGGACCGAGTGGGGAGGGGAAGAAAAAGCCCTATGGAGGGGCTACCAAGCGGAGAGGGTAAAAACTTGGGTCCGTGATTCTTTTCGAGTGCAGCAGGTGCGGATTTTCGGGCTACCGTACAGTCCGGACTTAGTAGTAGTGTGTACTGGGCCAGTGCGAACAAGGAATGATGCGCAGGTTGCCTGTCAAGTTCAACCCACACCTTACACCTTGGCCCCAGAAGAAGAAGCAGAACAAGACGGGAATGGCACCACTAGACTGGTAAACGCGACGGAGCAGCCGAGGATGAAAATTAATGTGGCTTCATGATTGGAGGAGCGAGTGCCGGAGAAAATTAGTGACTGGGCCCAATACTGGAGATTGGAAAGAGATTGGAGCCCGGCGAGCCAGCGACAACCGGGAACCACAAATGAATCCACTGGTGTTAGACGACTTGGGTTATTGGTAAAAGGGCAGAGCTTTCTGGTGGCTAAGCTAAAGACCCTTCGATTGCTTCTATCGGAGGAGCCTGGTCAGGTTGGGGCAAGTCTTCGGTACCACTGCAGAATGTGGCGAGTTTGGTGGCTTGTTGAAGGAAGTGCCTAGTGGTAAATTGTGTATGATGCACCGAGACCTCAAAGGCGTAAGTTGAGTGGGAGGAGTGGAAAGTTGGAAGTGGAAAGTGGAGTCAAAGTGCATCATCGTGACTGGGTGGACGGATTGGGTGCCTCAGATTTCAGGATTCCAACCCTGACTCGTGTCCATGTTGGTCCTTGATGACATCACACTCCATTCTACAGAATGTACTACTATAGTAACAATTGTATAATGCAGGGATGTTTCGAGATGTATCAATTTCAAGCCAATCGAAACTATCAGTATGGAACGATAATACATAGTATACATGAGTGATAATTAACTACATCATCCAGCATAAAAGCTCGTGTCTGTCGCTACTATGCAGTGTGACATACCGAACCATGCGTATCACGAACCCTTGAAGCCCCATATTTAGCACAATCTATACACAGCCCATCATACTATCCTCCATCATAATGTACTGAATACTTCCTAACCTAATCTCCCACCACTGGATGTACCCTTTTCTGTCTAAGCGAGATGAGGGAAAGCCACCTTCGGCCGAGTCATCGGTGATGCCCGAAACATCAGTCATCAACTATTCCCATCATTTGCCACATCGCGTGGATAGGTAACCTTATTCAAATATCTGTACCTGAGATGGGAATAGAATCCGCTCGAACCATGATAGATGTGCATCAAGAACGTCATCTATGAATGTATCGAACGTGTATATCAACTCAAAATATCAATGAGCACATCCATGACGAAACCAAGATGATCATATCCACGGTCTTGCAGAGACTTCAATGGGAACGTGTTTCTTTAGGATGCTCTGGAATTCGACTGGCATTGACTACTCTACCCGGTTCCACAAGTGTCTGTCAGATACATGGATACCTGGCCTAGCGAGGTATCCTACACTGCTTCAAGGTGTAATTGAGAAGAAGGATATCTTAAGGTATATTATAGGAACCTGACTTGAGGATAATACAAACAACTCGTAAGTTTTCTCATACTATGTATACTTCCTCAATTCACCACCTCATTTCTTCCTACTCTCAAAATCATCCCTAACAGCCCCCGCAAACCCATCATCCCCCAAAACCCGACAGCCGACAACCGCCATCCCAGCCGCACAAGCAAGACTCCTCTGAAATCCCTCCTCCGATCCCGCCCCAGCCGTAAACTGCGGCGTATGATTGACTCCATCCGTCTGGATATAAAATCCACCATGAAAGCCGGGCACTTCATACGAAACATTGCCCATGTCTGTTGATCCTCCACTGAGCCCGCCTTCCTGACCGGCCGCGTCGTAGATAGTGATATACCCCATTTCGTTCATGGCGTGCATGTAATCTTCGCAGATGGGGCGGTTGATTAGCATGTCCTTGTAAGCTGGTTCCCTAGAAAGAACACGAATACTCAGCAAGTGGATATAACTTTGTTCGCAATGAGCCTTGTACGTACCATTTATACTCAAGAGTACACCCCGTCGCCTGTGCCGCAGCCTCAAAACACCTAAGCACCCTCTCCGTCAACGGCCCCAACGTCCCCACAGTCTCAGACCGAATATAATACTCCACCGTCGTAGACGCAGGAATAACATTCGGCCTCTCGCCTCCCCTAAGCACAACACCATGAATCTTCTGCGTGGGCAGAATCTGCTGCCTAAGCATCGAAATATTCACATAAGCCGCTACAACCGCATCAAGGGCATTAACGCCCTCCCAGGGAGCCGCAGAAGCATGCGCCGGTTTACCCGTGAACGTCACCGCGACCTTATTGTTAGCCAGATACATGCCCGAACAGGAACTGGAACTGAGTAAATCCGGTGCACCGGATAACACAGGGAAAGGATGGACCATGAACGCAGCGTCGACGTTTTTGTATGCGCCGCCGTTGATTAGGAGGAGTTTCCCGCCGCCGCCTTCTTCGGCGGGAGTTCCTAGGAGGCGGACTGTGTAGCCGATTGAGTCTGGGGAAGAGTTGGTGTCGGGGTAGAGGGTTTTCATTGTTTCGCATGTTGCTAGGAAAGAGGCGATGGAGCTTGTCGCGATGAGATTGTGGCCGCAGGCATGGCCTATGCCGGGGAGACTGTCGTATTCGGCGTTGTATACTATGGTGCGACCTCCTTTGCCGAGGGTGTAGGTGATTTCGAATGCGGTTTTGATGCCGTAGGCGCTGCGCTTGACTGTGTATCCTTCGGAAGAGAGAGTGTCGAAGAGGGCGCAGATGTTGTCGTGGGCATTGTATTCTTCAAAGGCTAATTCTGGATTAGACCAGATCTGTACCCAGAAAATGATTAGTATATCGCTATAGGCGTGTGAGATATTTTGTCCTTGTTCTACCATACCTTCTGATTGATCTCACTCAGCCGCGCCTCGTACTTGTCCAAGGCTTTGCGGACATTTTCAATGACATCAGCCTGCTTCATCTTGACCATTTCAATTGATGAGAATAATCAACCCATCCTCCGGAATTCATGGAGAAAGGCATCTTTTCCTTTAAAACCCCCTCCATTGCCGATCGGCAAAAACCCCCGCAAGATAAGGAAGCAATTCACCACGACATAACCCCCACCTTACCCCGACTATAGTCTATCCAAATCTCCAAATCAGCGATATCCATTCCGCAGTATTCCGCCGTGGATCCCCTCTCATCCAACCCCCTCCAAACCAACAAACTGCATGCTAGTACTTATACTGCATGTTTAACCAGGCGGCTCCTGCGTCCCCCCCTCCCCAAAAGCAGACTCCATATGCAACCGCGCCGCCCTCGCCTGCACAGGCCTCGAATCCAAAAAAACCCTCATCTCAACAATCTGCAAATCATCCGTGTTATTCCCCTCAAGATCCAGGATATTAAACTCCCGCAACTTAACAGGAAACTGATCCGGGTCATTCTTAAATACTGTTTCTGATGTTGCTTCGAACATGACCGTTCTTTTGAGGCGGACGCCGCTTGTTAGGGGGGCATAGAGGGTTGATTCGTCGTGGGCGGCGCCAGTCGTGGGGACATTACGAGTACTATCAGTACTATCGCTACTGGTAGTGGTTGTTCCATTGAGTGTTTTGTCCGGATTCAAATCCATATCCCAAGCAATATGCACATCATGCTTAAATCCCGCAAGATGGCGGCCACGGACTTGTAGGAGGGGCACGGCGTCGCTCGCGCTGGTGGGCGGGTTACTGCCGATTAGGATGGGGGCGTTGGGGGTGAAGAAGGGGGTTATTGGGAGGGTGGTTGAATCGAGGGAGTCTGCGGCGGGGAGGAAGCGTTGGAGGAAGAGGAGGCCTGGGGATGCGGTGGGGGGGATTGTTGAGGAGGGGCCGTGGTGGATTGTTACGGATGTGTTCATTTTAGGACAATGGTGTTGGCGATGAAGGCAAGTTGTATATTGAGGATTTATGGATTGAGAAGCAGATGGGATGGATTGCTGTGGGGTGAGCTTTTGGGAATTCCGTCATCAGCACGTAGCCAGGGATGTTTTATCTTCGAGGTGGGTAAAGATGAATCAATCGATGATTTTGTACATTTTTGAAGTTATGATACACGAATTATGTTTGTGTAGAGCCCGATCGAATATGGACAAATACATGCAGCATCATACAGAGGGTGGCCGTAGCGGGAAGACTCATGAAGTCGATGACATGTCCTGGACAAGGCAAACTGAGGATATTTGCGCGGGTAATGTAAGTGCGCATAGAGTATCAGTCTCTGTTCTCAGCTTGCTCCCTTTGTATGGGCGCGAGTCCGCGATAACGCGTCTTGGCTGCTCAATTGGGAGCCAGAGAGCTGTACTCACAGCGATTTGCGGGTATTTACGATGCACTAGAGCATCTTGTGAGTTTGGTGAGATACGGTCAATGCCTATCAAGATGGATCCCCGCCGTCACTAGACAACCTCGACCGCGTTGAAGGGCGAATCCGCTGTTCCGACGAGGGTAAACTCTCCATCGAGATGGCATTCCACGCTCCGATCCGTGACCTCCGCGACTCCACGGGGGCAGCATGTGTCACGTCCGTCGTAAATTGAGTCGGATCCACAAAATTCGGATACTCCTCGTGTTCCGACGAAGTAGGTTGTGAGCGATGTGTCTGGACCAGAGAGACAAGCTTGCCAAGGACACCAAACTCCAGCTTGAGTTTGATGCTGTAGACCATGGGCTTCAGTGTTGTCTGCAGCGAGTAGTAACCAATATACTCGACGACCAACAGCGCCACATCCAGCATGATGATCACAAAGTTGATTGCCAGCAGTTCGTACATGATTTTCGTCCGTCTGTGGTCCTTGTCTGGCATGAGTCGGAGTAGCTTGACCGTTTCGAAGATGTAAATGCCCGAAATGACAAATTCCTGAGCGCAGAACCAGGCCAACTGGAGGCGCTCCATGACATTATAGCCACGGATGATAGGAATCGTACCGACGTAAGCGGTCGCAAAAGTAAGCACCGTAGTGGGAACCAACAGCAGCACAGAGTCAATAATGATCAACCACAACACGAACCGCAAGATCCGATGACTCTGCACCACAAGATGAAGTCGGGAGTAAAGTACCACCGACTGACCCGGCACCATAACATAAAACCCAATGGTAGAGATGGTCAAACACAACCACAACGGCGCCAACGAAAAGAACTCCAAGATATATCCAATTGTATGCGGAATCACACCCAGCACAACCGAAAGCAAAAGTGTCCAAAAATATAAACCACGGTAATGCTGAAATGTCAAAAACAGTAATATGAACAACTCGATCGCATTGTACAGCGCGATGGAGGAAAAGACAATCATGAGAATGCGCACGGGTAAGCTACCCCCCTTGTAGCCCCCGATGAGGCCATCGGGGGCCTGGGAAAGCTCGCTAGCAACCATGGATGGCGGCGCACGCGCAGGGCGGGCCGAGTGCACCGTGGAATGGATGCTATACAGTGGGAGGTTGGAATTGGAAGGGTGAGGATGATGGCTGGGCCCCGATGGGGAGAGACCGTAGTCGTGAGTATAATCGGTTCGACTGGACTGGTTTCACCGCCATGATCTGGTTTCGTTGTGAGAGATGAAGCGGAGCATCCACGCGAGAGTCGAGGGAAGACGACGGTCTCGAGGGAGGGATGAGGTGGAGAAGCGGTCGAGGAGCAGAAGGTTGACTGGCGTGAATTTGCGCAGTGCGCAGTACGCAGGTCCTAATGCGATCGAAGGTAGGATTCCAGTTTCGCTTCCGTTTTTTGTAGCCGGCGTGCCAATTATTCTGAGACGAGATGGCAATGTCGCGCGCAAGCTGTGGCCACCCGTGGCGGACTCTTATGTAACTCTGCGGTCGGAGAAAAGGCGGCGATGAAATAGGAAGACACGGGGTCAATTGATCGAGAATACAATGAAGCTCGTGGTTATAATATGATCGTCAACGTTGGAGAATGCTGCAGGAGTGGAAGAGTTGAAGATCGGAGGAATGTCGAGATCGGACTCGACTTGGGCCAGGCGAAAAATGCGGAGGGGCGAAAAAGAGGAGCCCCGGTGGGTTCGTGCTGGATCCCCGTTGTCTTCTCCGCACGAGTTGACCAGCAGAGCGTGAGCAAGTTAAAGAGGAGGGCAAGGTCGAGGACAAGCGACGAGACGAAGAAGAGAGGAAGAAGAAAAGAAGAGGGGAGAAGTGATCCCAACAAGCCTCGACTCAAAGTTTAAAATTCCGAATCGTTGCGTGAAGAGGCCCAAGTGTCCCCAAAAAGTCGACGAGAGGAAAAAAGCCAAAAAAGTTCGGATCCTCCCAAATTCCCAAATTCTCCGCGGGGGCGCCCTCGTCTTTTGCCACTTTCTCACAGACGAGTTATTCTGGAACGGGGGAAGTTTGGAACTGTTCGAAGGTTATGGAATAGTTGAAACATGATTGGTAAGTACACCTAGTTATTGAGGCCAGCCTCGTGGGAGTAGTACTGCTAGTGAATCTGGAGTACGGAGTACTCCGTCTGCTCTGGTCAGTGCTGCTGCTACTTTTTTTTAGTACGACAGGACGACGACTACGATATCCTCACCATCGCTAACAATCATCCTCACCTTCCCTGTTCGTTACTAATCAATGACCAGGCTGACCACCTGCATGACTGCTAACTATTATGCAAAGCTTTGAAATTCTTGTCTCGTCCATCCACAATGGCAATTGGTCGCCTCGTGGTAACTGTGGCGGTGGAGGCGGGCAAGCCACCGGGCTCAACTCGAGCCGACATCCGAACTTCAACACTTCGCAGAAAGACGATGCGTATGGCCATGCTCATCGAGACCGACTAATGAAAGGACGAGCGATGATCCTCGTCCTCCTCCACTATCCTGGATTCACAGCTGGAGGTAATTGACTAATATGCATCCCATTAAACCCTCAAGCTCAAATTCACATTCGTGACTCTCCCATCCATCGAGGACCTCTTCCTTAATGTTCTCTCCCTCACCCTATATCCCAAGAATCCGGCATCTCGAATCATCACGGCAAAGCATTTCTCCTGGATCACAACCGCGCGCCGTTGTCACCCGCTAGTCTGTGGCGGCCGTGACGATCACTCCACTTGGCCGGCAAACCGGCAGCTTCCAGCACTAAGCGAGGTAACGGTCGCGTGTCGCTGGCTGTCTGCTGTGCTGTACTTGATCCGCATTATTCGGGTTGCGCATCGCGGCAGTACCTGCTGACGATGATCACTTCATTCATGATAGGCTTGTCCTTGACAATTTGTACTCGGTCGTCCGAGCTCGGCTAGGTGGCTCCGCGTCCTTGAAGCTTGCGTGAAACAGCTGTTTGAGCCGTTGAGACAAGCAACGTGGCCTAGCAATATACAATATAAATTTTCAAGCGCGCGTTTGACTCTGTAGGCCGAAGCAAAATTGGAAATGCCTCGAAGGCAGCGTGAAACCAAGCCCATGTCTTGGTCAAGCTTTGCCTACCTTTGGAGTCCTGGAACTGGGCCTGGATGCCTGATTACATGAAATTCCAACCCATTTCTCCGATCGGTGCTTTGGAAATGCAAAAACAATTGCAATTGTAACCGGAATATGCAAAATGCGGGCATAAGTTCGAGACCATGTAAGCTTATAAAGCTCGAGCCAGATTGCGGGGTTTGACAAGCGCGCTCCTCTACTGTAACCCCGCAGTCTCATTGTTGGGTGGAAGGAATCAAGACTCGAACACCCACTGATCCAATCAGAGGATGGAACCAACACTGTAACCTTGCTATTTTAGGCTGGAAACATCGTTCTAAAACGATATGATCCTACCAGATTCGGTGCTTAATGATGATTGCCTCATTTAAAATGTTCATATACAGTTGTTGCTCAAACAGGCAGGAGGATAAATCACAAGTGAGGTTCAGCCCTCAAGACGCAACCGAAGAAAGGCCAAGCGTAAGATGAGACTCAGCCTATGGTAAGCAATAAGCAGAGCGAACGAGAATCAACTGATCCCTACAGCAATTACCGTTACAGTCATTCCGCAAACCACATTCACTAAATAGGTCCCTCTTCAATAGAGCTATGCACGACAGCGCGGAGTTCTTCCGTCCACCCAAACATCTAAAGTTATTAACCACCTAGGTACTGTACACTAACCCATCCTCCCGCGCATAGTCCACCGGATGCATTTTCACAACCAGTAAGAGCCACATATCCAAACCACTACTGCACATACTGTACTTGGCACCTGAACTAGTGGCAAGGCCCACTCAGATCGACACCGTCCCACTCCGCGCTAGTGGTCGGCGCGGTCAGCTTTAAACCATTGTTGGAGGCCTGGACCAGACTATCTCCACTGGATATGCGTTAATATCAGGCATCATGCATGATACAGCCATTATTCTACTTTGGTTTATGGTGTCTAACTTAATTTAGAGTGTTGAATATGATAGAGCTGAAGAGGGGAAGGCTAGGCTGCAGATCGGTGGGGGGTGGGAGTGCATATAAGGTCGACTGACTGCCATGCGAGGACCGCCTCTTGGTTTGTGCTTCTGTTCCTCTCCACAAATCATTACTCCGTGATCTATATTCAGCTTGGTATTATTTGGCTAGTATTATATACCAAAATGGGTTCGCACTCTCGCGATTCATTCGATTTCATCGTGGTCGGATGTAAGTAACTTCCCCCTCATGCATAATGCACATGCATGATACGTTTAACCGAGTCAACTCCTCATTCTCATTCTCTTTTTCTCTCAACAGCTGGCCCAGCCGGATGTGCCCTCGCAGCCTCCCTAGCCAAATCAGCCAAACGGCCCAACGTCCTCCTCCTAGAAGCAGGCTCGCGCAACGATGACAAGACCCTCCGCGTCTCCGGCAAACGCTGGGTAACAATGATGGAACCCAACCTAAACTGGGGCTACAAGACCACACCGCAAGAGCACTGCAGTGGTCGTCAAATCGACTACTCTCGCGGAAAAGGTCTCGGCGGGAGCTCGGCCATCAACTTCGGCGTGTACACTGTCGGTGCTCGGGATGATTATGATCAATGGGCTGCTGAGGTAGCCGATGATACTTTTGCGTGGACGAACATTCACTCCCGATTCAAGGCTCTGGAGACCTTTGGGAAGATTGCGACACCCGAGCAGCAGAAGTATGGAGCGCCGAAGGCGGCGGATCATGGTGACAAGGGTCCGCTTGGTATTGGGTATGCGGCGGAGTGGGAGTCTGATTTGCCGTTGATTCTGGATGCTTTTGAGGAGGCTGGTGTCGAGCGGAATATGGATCATAATTCTGGAAATCCTATTGGTATGGGGTTGTTTATTAACTCTGTGCGTGATGGTGTGCGGACTACGGCTGCGGATTTGGTGAAGGATGCACCGGAGAACCTAGTCATCGTCGTGGATAGTCCAGTGCAGCGTGTTATCTTTGAGGGTAAGAAGGCTGTTGGTGTTGAGACCAATGGAAAACAATGTAAGTTTCTTTCCTGGAGCATTGACTTATAAATGCAGTATGAATCGCTAATTTCAATCTTCCAGATTTTGCTTCCAAGGATGTGATCATCTCCGCAGGATCTCTCGATAGTCCCAAGATCCTCATGCACTCGGGCATCGGTCCAGCCGCAGAGCTGACCAAATTCAACATCCCTGTCATCCAAGATATCCCAGCTATCGGTCAGGGCCTGAAGGACCACCCCTTCGTGACCTTCATCGTGACTCGGAAACCAGAGACCAACGACCGCAACGCGTTCTTCAAAAGCCCCGAAGCCATGGAAGCCGCCATGAAACAATGGGAGCAAGACGGCACAGGACCCTGGGCCCGTCACGGCAACCAACTTGGCGTCGGATGGTTCAAATCCGACAAAATCACATCATCAGAAGAATTCAAAGCACTACCAGCCGAAGTGCAAGACTTCCTGAACCGCGAGACTATCCCGCACTATGAACTAGCCACCGGCCTACCACTACACATGCAAGTCCCCGATCTGTTCCCAGACTTCAGCTACGTCTGCCTCGCCGTATTCCTCATGAACCAGCAATCACGCGGCGAAGTCCGCCTCCAATCATCCAACCCAGATGACCCCCTGCTTTTCGACCCGCATTTCCTCGAACACCCCTACGATCGCCGCGCTTGTATCGAAATGTACAGACACCTGTACGAAGTCGTCGAGCACCCGGCCTTTGCAAAGGATACTATTGCGACAGTCATGGGACCCGCGTCAAAATCTGACGAGGATATCCTGCAGTTCTGGAAGGATCATATGACCTCGAGTTGGCATATGACTGGTACGGTGAAGATGGGGAAGGAGGGGGAGGAAGATGCGGCTGTTGATAATGGATTCCGCGTTTTTGGTGTGCAGGGCTTGAGGGTGGCGGATATGAGTGTCGTTCCTGTTATGACGAATAATCATACTCAGGCTACGGCGTATGTTACTGGTGCTACTTGTGGAGATGTCTTGATTAAGGAGTATGGGTTGGATCAGTAGTAGAGTGGGGAGTTTGCCAATGTCACGATGTTTGTGTTGTTTACGTATCTCAAATGAAGCTTTGATTGTGTACTTCCTGGGAAGTTCCTCGTCAGAGAGTCCTTTCTGCCGGCTTTGTTTCCCTACCGGCTGCCCGACATTGATTTAAAACTTCCTCACTCCCCTCTCCAGCGCCCAACCTTGCCTTACCCCACTCGCATTTCTACATTCATATATTAAAAACCCCTCGATATAATATACAGAGGCATGTCCAAACACTTCCGATATCCTCTTATAGCCTCCAGACATTCCCAGGGATGCTCCCGTGCTGTCACCACCTTACCTCACCTCCACACCTTCGCATCTTGCACGAGGGCCATATGATTGGAGAGAGCGGTGTCCTCTGGACAGTGACCCAGGGTGACTTGAGGGAGCACGATTCTCCAACCAATCACCTCCATGGATCCTTGTCTCTGTGCTTCATGCTTTGAATGCAGCTGCAAATCCGCCATGATCCAAATCATGATCTACCAGCTGTGGCAGAGACAACTACGGCTTCGACTACCGGGTCTGTTTCTCTCCTGCCAGCACACTGAATCCCTTTCACAGAGCTTGTATTTCCTTGCGGTGGTTCTTCGGGCAGTTTCGGCGACTGAGACTCCCGCGACATCCTGTACAGAGATCCCCAGCTTGATCCTGGGAATTCGTAACGGTCTTGGAGTCAGCCAACCAATTGGCCGCGGAAGCGAACTTTGGACCCTTCCTTTTTCCTGTCATTGGGGATCTGATGGTACTTTGTCTTTCGATCCAGCAAGCCGACTCAAGTCCCTCCGCCTATGCTCAGGGATACTTCAAATTTAACTATCTGTATAAGTGATAATCTTCCGCTTTTACAGGTATAAGTACGGAGACATCAAGACGGTTATTTCCAATCACAGGCAGACGATCCAGAGCTAGACATCGAGATCTACAAATTGGGAGACAAGTACGACTACCTAGCTCTTCAAGTCGACGCGATCAACAATTTCAAACAATGGGTAGAGCGGGCATGGTCCAGCTGGGAATTCCGCGCACTTACCCAAAAGATCTGGGACCATCCATGTCTCCTTGAAATGCACCGTCTGGCTGAAACTATCATCGCGGATCTTGTGTTGGATCTATGTTCTCCCACTGCAGACGCCGAGGACTCCATAGTGAAGCAGGGTCTAAAACGTGGAGTCATTACGGAGGAATTCATTTTGCGGATCGCCAATCGACGCAACGGTTAGTCCAACACTATCGTTGAGAATGGAGATATGTTGAGAAATATATGCTGATCGTAAGAATACCTAGACACGAACACGTCCGGGTCTGGGCCGAGAAATCGCCGTTGAGATGGAAACCAACGCAGAAGTTATCGCCTAGCCGAATCCGCCACACGGACAACCAGGACAAAAGAACGAGGGAGCATGACTACGGGCGATATGTAACTGACCGAGAGAGTGAAAAGCAATTGTGGAGTATTCAGTCATCGCGGACGACCAGATTCAGTCAAAGTCTATTCCATTCTTTATTCGTTGAGCATGGCATGAGTGACAATCTTCCAGAAGAAAATGCATCTATTCCCTCGAACTCATTACTTCCTGATATATTACGATCGAAATTCGTTCCTGCATATGGATGCTGCACTTAGCATGGCCGATTTAATGGATTTCAGAGGTAGAGGCTAGCCTCAATCTTTTGGATTAGTTCAATTCTATGAAGCAATCTTGTTTGAAATCACTTAGTGATAAAGAAAAATAATGAAGCCTGATAGCTGATCATATCATAATCGTCTCACCCATGAACCAAACAAAAACAAATGTCCATAACAAGGATAAATCTGCCTTCGACATCTAGTATGACCAAATCAAAAATTAGCCAATCTAATGAGGCTAAGGTTATCTCGAAGCCCGCTTTTCGTCCTCATTGATATGCCCTGCTGCCCTATTCTCTAATTGAATTTGGCCCAATCACCACCCATCTTTCTTTCTCATTGTCTCAAAATAGATAGGGCATTCACGGCATTCAATGTTCTCAAAGGAAGTCGAGTGTTCGAGGCGATTTTTGATTTGCGCAGATGTCTTACTTCAAATACTCAAGTTTTTAGCGGCAACATGCCAACAAACCGGATCAGTAAATTATCCATCTGTCCGAACAACAAAGACTGTAAGAGGAGCTAGTCAGTTTAGTTGTGAGGTTAGGAGGCTGTGGGAAGGGTCAAGGAGATGGTTTAATTTTGTGACCCCTGCGAGAAGGGTTACTTTGTCATGGTGTATGTCCAAAGAATGGAGGGTGCCTTAAGACCAACTTTATTTGATCAGATGGACACAAGCGCGATTAAGATGAATGGCTCGACAGGTAGTTAGCGGTGGGGCGAAGTTTCCACAGACGAGTATTGCAAGCGCGTGGACAGGCAGAAACAAAGATCAACATGAAGACGAGATCATTAGAAGTATACCTCAGTCAATTCACCATGGGTTTTATGGAAGGCGGGACAGAATCTCGGGATTATGCAAACTACAAAAGAACTACAAACTAAGTTATACAAGATTCAATATTGAAAAGATCCCATTGGCTAAAACCCGTACTCCGTTGAAAGGATCTCCCTTGCTAAGAGCTACAAAATGGAGAAGAAGAACAAGATAACACCGCCGAGCCCAGAAAGCTAGAGAAAATAGCAGTAGACATGAATGGCGCCGCACACCGTCCGAAAAAAAAAAAAAACATCGCGAAGAAGGAATACTCAGGTCGGGAGATTAAGAGCAGAGATGGGTAGAGAAACAGACAAAGGTGTGGGAGAGGGTGTTGAAATTGGTGGATTGGTGGCACAAAACAAACATAGGATATCAAATCGGCGGGATCAGAAACGGGACGGGTAATGCAAAGCAACGCAGAAGTGTGTCGATGGCAAATCAGCTTAAGCGATTGGCAGACCGTGGTGAGCCTCCTGCTTGGGCATGTCGGAGCCATCGCCCTGGTTGTCGTCGACGCGAACACGCTTGTTGTGCTGGAAGTTACCGGCCATGAAAGCGTTGTCGTCCGGGTGCTTGCGCATACCGAGGCCAGCGACAGCAATGCGGTTCAGGGAGTTCATGTCATCGTTTGCAGAACCGGCGTGCTGAGGGTGCTGAGGGTGCTGGGGCTGCTGGGGAGCAGGAGCAGCAGGGACTTGGCCAGTAGAACCGGCGTCGGGAATGGCGGCAGCAGCCATAGACAGGTCATGACGAGGCTGGCTGAGGTCAATGTTTGGGGGAGCCTCTGGAACGTCAAGGGAGGACTCCATCAGGCGGCCCTGCAGGGTGAGGATATAATCACGCAGGGTGTAGTTCTCGTGCAGAAGGCCCTTGAACTGCTCGCGAAGAGCTTCAACACCCTTGTTCTCAGCTTCAAGCTTGCGGATGTAGGTTTCCTTCCGCTGGCGGAAAGCACGCTGTAAAGAACAATTAGTTGAGTCTTTGAAGGGGGATGGAAGGGGAGATCATGATGGTAACAACTACATACCTGAGCAGCACGGTTCTGGGCAGCACGCTTGGAGGTCGACAGCTCACGCTTGCCATAGCTCTTGGCGGAACCATCATCAGGCGAGCCCTGCTGAGGCTGGGTAGGGGTCTGGGGAGCAGCAGCCATCATCGCGCCAGAGATAGCAGGGTCAATGTTGGCCTGGTCACGAGGGCTGGCAGTGTTAGGCTGCAGGTGCTGCTGGCCAGGACCACCCTGGGGACGGTGCATCTGGTGCTGAGCAGCCAGAAGCTGATCATGGAGCACTGAATGGGCATCTAATTAGCAGCTTGACACGCGCCATTGCGCCTCACCTAGAAAGGCGTCGGCCACCGTTCACAGTCGGGGTGATCGGTCAGTGCCCCAGCGAGGCCATGACCGATCCTCCCCTGATCCCAATTGAAACGATCGAGCTTCCAGGTAGGACTGTATAGATCACGTACCCTGGTCCGCATGGTCCTATAGTGAATACGTCAGTACAAAATGTCCCAAAAACGATCGCGAGACCCGGAATGACGCGGCACGGTGCGATGCACACAGCGACGCGACATCATGACAGACATGATTCCCAGGAGGTGGGTGCATCTCCGTCATGGCCATGCAGCCATCTGATCGATGTACATGGGCGCGGGACGATCGATCTGATGACAAACGCGTCGAGGATGGGTTGCTTACCTGAGCAGGGTTCTGCATACTGGGATGCGGTGCTGGAGCCAACGCCGGCTGCATGGATAGGGGTGAAATTGGTATTAAACGATAGAGAATTGGATAGCGACTTTTGTCCACTTCTCCAATTTCCCAGATGAGCGTGGTGAAGGTGGTTTTTGGTGTAGATTGATGAATGAGGTAAGCAGATGGAGATGCTGTAAGCAGGAGGAGGGAGGGAGAGATTACTTAAGGATTTCTGAGTCAGGCGGGAACTTCCTGACGGGAGGGGGCGTGAGCCCGGCATCTTGATATTCCGATGCCGAAGTGCCGCATATCGTAGGCGGTATCTTGAGGTTGCCAGGCGGTGTGGTTTTGAGTGGGTGTTAGGGGCAAGAAGGGCACTGGGGGCGGTGAGGGCGGCGACGACTTGGTGTCTGGAGGACTCCAGGTACCTGTCCGAATACTTCAGATGAAAAGAAAACTTCGGATGAAAGGGTGGGAAAGATCAGATCATTCTTCATTCACAAGAGCTAGCAGAATTATCTCAATCGCTGGTATCTGATTGCACACGCAGTTGATTGATTGATCTCTCGTTTCTGGTTCTGCCATGTAGTTCGGTCGTTCTCGGGCGATGCATACACTCCGCGCTGACTAAGTCTTACGTCACCTTGCACAACAATTTCGCACGTGCCTAACCCGATTCGGATTATGCATCAAAGCCGCATTCAGCTACAGTAGTACAGTGAACAGTTCTCTTGTTTCTTGACTGCAACTCATACTCGACATATTCAAGCTTCATATACACAAAATCGTAATCTCTAAGCGCATGTGCCCGTAACTGACACCACAAAAAGCCGCTGACATGTCTCAAAGTCTGAACCGAAAGTACCATACCCAAAAGTGAGACCAATAACACCCGTCTAGACTGTATCACGACAATCCTCTCACTGCTGCTTCTTGGCATTTCCCTTGCTAGGCTGGGCCTGAATAATGCCCGCACCCACCTTAGCTGACTCAGTCCAGCCACGCTGACGCATCCAGAATCTCTCCGCTGGATCCGCCGAGTGTCCGGAGTTACGGCGAGCGTCCGCCTCGAGGGCGGAGCGGGTAATCTCCGGTGGGACCTCGGAGACAAGATCCTCTTTCTCGGTCTCTTCATTGGCTTCGGCTTTGAGAGTCGATTCGAGATATCTCTTGCGCATGAGGTATCGCTCGCCGCGCTCCTTGCGGGCGTTGGGGGGCTCGAGTCTGTTCATGGCTGTCTGCACGGCGTAGCGGACAATCAGGTACAGGTGTTCTGAGAAGAAGATGACCAGCAGCAATGCCCATCCTTTGATGTCTGTGGGCTCCCCGTTTGGTCCGAGCTGGTTATCTCCGCAGAACATATAGAGTAACGCCGCGCTGGTGATGCTGCCCACCCAAGATAGGAAGCCAAGAGTATCCAGCCAGGGGCCAATAGTATCGCATCGGAGTGGCGTGGGTCGCCGGAACTCCATGCAGATCTTGAAGAAATCAGATCGCAACTCGATCCAGTTGTTGATGAAGAATGACAGCGGGACCAAAGGCCATGTAGGTGAGAAAAGTGCGAGATAACCAAACTGGATGCACATCTCGCGCAAGTCATCGGTCACCTTATAATCGGGTAGCTCGACCTCGTTACGGACGCGCTTCAAGAATTCCTTCTCCTCGAGGGGATCATCGTAGGTCATGATAGGCGACCGTTCAGGAGAATCCTTGTCACCATTGTTCTCCGACTTGCCGTTCTTCTTCTTATTGTACGCCTTGTATTCCCGGAGTGCGTGTTGCTTGATGTACGGGACAATGGTCTCCATAGCGAATCCAACAATCTGGGCAGTAACGGTAAAGTAAATGACTTGGTTTCGTAGACGATGGGGGTCAATCTTGAAGTGAGAGCAATCAGCAGTAGTAGCGTGTTCATCGGACACGAAGGGCCGAATAGTGAGGCGGAAGATGTCCAGATGAGGGACAATGTGGCTGGCAAATGGCACATAGACGAATGCTGTCAAAAGAATCGGCAGATAGGAAGTGATAAAGTTGATAACAAAGACCTTTTGGGTCAATGCAGTGTCATAAGTCTCATCGGTCTCATGGTTCTCGTAGTCATTGAGCTTGGTGGCAACAGACACGAGCACCGCGCTCATAGTCGGTACCAACGCAGAGAGAAGAATGGTCGGGATGAAGACCTAGAGCCATCGGTTAGTCTAGGAAATAGGAATGTCGGGGGGGGAAAATACGCCGCTCATACCAAGTAGCTCTTCAAAGGACCACTATACAGTTCCGCGATAAAGATTTCAATCGCAAAGCAAGTTGCAATGATAACACCCAGCCCGATAGCAGAAAGCAATGCGAACGGAATCTGAAGAAGCTGGCGCTGCATGCGCTTCGTCGCAGGAAACACTCCCCGCATCTCACCAGTACCTTCATCACGGATCTCTTTCTCGGGCTTAAACTCGCGGCGTTTGGTCTCCACAGCCGAAACACCCTTCGTCTGCCAGCGACAGCTCAAATCCACCTCCTTCCTCTTCCAATACTCCACAAAAACGATACCCCACAAGGAATTGACCAAGGTATACACAATGGAATAGCCACCAAGCAGGAACCAGCACGAGAATCCAAACACAGCCGGGAAGATGAGGAACCGGAAGTACGACTGTAGGAAAGCAAAGTAGAACCCGACGCTCTCTCCAAACTTGTCCCGGATCTGATCCAAGTCATCTTCCGACAGGAAGGTCTTCTGGCTCCATTCGTGCAGCCATTTCTTGTTGGTCTCCTCGTCGTGCAAAGGTAGAAGGCCAGTAACATTCTTCCATTCGCCGTGGTTCGGGGTGATACCGGCGCCGCCCTCTTCGGTGGGGAGTGTGATCATATGGTTGATCGCCCGCAGTCGCTCGCCTTCATTCTGGGGTTCGATGGAGCTAGCCGGCTCTGGTTCGGCATTGCGAATGCCATAGAGCCAGTCGCGCACTCTAAAATAGAAGTAGATTAGTATTCAGAACGCCATTTTCAAAGATGCCCCGCACACAGGCCATGATCAACTCACCGCGACCGATACACCGCCCGGTTTAGCCGTTTCTTCGACGCACGAACAAAGACTAGCAGCGACGTCTCATCACCCTGACGAACTTCACATTCCAGGCCCGCATTGGCAAGGGCCCGAAGCAGCTTCTCAAGCTGTGCGATCGCCTGCGCCTGGTCTGGTTGTGGTACAATAACACATTAGGTTCTCCGTTCAGCTCCGCCGATCGGGTCTCCAACCACATTTTTGGTGGCTGCCGAGGGCTGATAACTTACCTAAATCACCAAAGTTGTAGTTGATCACATAGTCCACCTTCAGATTGTACCCCAACGCATTTGCTTCGGTCGCAGTCGCCATTGCGGGAGTGAAATCTGGCGGGAGATGAGAGTTGGAGGGGAGGGGAGAAAAGGTTGTCGTCACTTTTGGGGCCCGAGATGCACGTCCGATCGGCGGGTCACTGCACGACGTCACCGCGAAGCTTGGCTGGCGGTCTGGCTGGGTAGCTTGAAACCAGGGTTATCAGGAATGGTAGTTCACTATTTGTAGGTTAGATTATAGGCTAACCTTGGAATATGATTTCAATTTTGGCGCCTTTTATCTCTTCGTTCCAAAAAAAATTTTCTATGGATTTCTAGAGTTTAAACAGGTCCACAATATGTTAGGTCGTGAGTACGTACAGTACTATAATGTGAGATCAGAACGGAGTAGATATCCACGACACATTGAAGCGGTCCGAGCACAATACAAATCAAGTTCTTGGTGCAGAATTATTGCAACCAACTTGTCTTAACCCTCAGTGTGTATGTAAAAATGACGAGATCTGTACATTAGCCCAATAGGACCTGATTCAGCCTTCCTAGAATAGCATATTCCGATCCAGCATAGTACTCCAAGTAGTTGATATACCAAAACTTGAGTACATTCAACAAAGCCTTTTATTCATGAGCTTAATCGAACCTAAAAGCGCTTCTTTGAACATTCAATGCTTTTATCCAAACCTAAATTCGCATAATGACCCGTGAATCATATACATCTCCATGACAATCTACACCCCCTCCGCCAACTTCAGCAACGCTTCCTCCCCCTCAACCATCATCTTCAACCACTCATCCATAGCCTTAGCCCCAACCTGCTTATAAAACTCAATACTTGGCGTATTCCACGTAAGCACACTCCACTCCAACCGCCGTCCCTTGATCTCCAACACCTGCTTCGCAAGGTACTTCAACAACTTAAAACCATACCCATTTCCCCTCGCGGCGGGCTGGACATAAAGATCCTCGAGGTAAATGCCAGGGGCAGAGCGCCAGGTAGAGTAGTTGTAGAAGTAGAGGGCCATGCCAACGGGGATTGGGGCAGGGTTGGTGGCTGTTGGTGGCGGGGTGATAAGGGCTGTGTAGACGGAGCCGCGCTTGGGGGTGTCATTGGGGAAGGAGAGGGTTGCGAGGAGGGAGGCTTCGGTGGCTTCGACTTCGTGCAGGGCTTTTTCGTAGTCGGCGAGTTCGCGAATGAATTGGAGGATGAGGGGGACGTCTGTGGGGGTTGAGTCAGTGGGGTAACGATAGGTGGTGATATAATGAGGGGGAGATTTGAATGGAGGAAAGGGAGGGTTGGACGCGATAGTTACACACCCTCTGCTGTCGCAAGGCGAATAGTAGGTTGGTCGGCCATTTTTGAGAGTGTAGATAGCGACAAAAGAGTTGTTTGATGCAGTTGGAGAAATTTGGAGCAGCGTTACATGGATTTATGATCTTGCCGAGTGTCGACTTCGGTAGCTCCCGAGACCCACTCGACATGTCAATTGCAGGGCGTACATCAGTAAGCTAGTGGAAATGAATGGAAATGACGAGTAAAAATGCAGAGGATTTATTCGAAAGCCCCTCTACACAGTTGAATAAATACTGCTAACGGTGGATATTATACATGTAGAAGAAGAAAAGAAAGCAATGAGAATGTGCAGACCAGTCACCGCAAACCAATGACAACGAGAAAGGGTAGATGAATAACGAGGATTCAATGTGAGGAGATCAGCGGGACATAATAGCTGACATCCATTTTTGTTCGTCGGTCCTATAAATCATTAGTCTTGACGTGGATGATACATAGAACGGGTGTACATACCGGTCGAAATGAAGCAGCATCCCCAGCACAGGGATCAACTGCTTCTGATAACTCTTATCTTTCTGCTCCATGAACTGCAGCAGAACGTTCTTCAGGTACATGTAGTCGATCGACCCGCTAGGACCACCACCAGTACCAGAGGGGGTCTCACTTCTCCGACTAGACGTACTGCGGTCTTGTGGAGGTGGAGGAGAGAGGACGCCACTTGGCCGGCGAGAACCAGAGTCCATTGACGACCGTGAAGATTGACGACCAGAGTCCAGTCCACGGAGGCGGACATCTTCACCCAACGTCTTGTGAGATCGACGCAGCTTCTCCAGTCGGTTACTGGTTTCCTCGACAGAGCGGCGAAGCTCGGCCTTTTCCTTCTCGAGATCGCGTACTTGCTTCTCGCTTTCATCAAGCTGTTCACGGAGAGAGGTCATAGCTTGGCGAGTTTCAGCTAGTTCCTCGGTGGAGCGCTCTGATTGAGATTCGAGTTCATCGCGACGACGACGCCAGTCCTTCTGTGACTGTTCGAGATTCTCTCTGTCCTCTTCGGCGGTACGGAGTGCCCGTTCAGCTTCGCGAACCTTGGCCTTCAATTCTTCCATTTCCCGGGCACGACGACGGCCCTGAGTACTGGCTTCATCTTCGGCACGGTCTCGCTCTTCAACAGCAGCTTCCATGCGCTCCTTGAAGTCGCGCACCTTGGCCTCGGCTCGACTCTCAATATCATTGATCAGTCGGCGCATAGTCTCGCCCTCGCGGGTCCGCTCATTCAGCAAGCGATGAGCATCGGCCAATTCTTCTTCCAGACTATCGCATCGTTCCTTCACCTCCTTCATCTGCATGGCCACTTCAGCAGTTTGATCACGCATGCTGCCCATTAGACTCTGCGCGCTAGCATGCTGTGCAGTCTTGAGTTGGATCTCCTCCTTCAGACCCTCAAGCTCCTTACTCAACTGGGACATTTGCTCCTCCATCTCACGAATCTTCACGCGTGAGCTCTTCAGCCCATCCTGGGCCTTGCTAAGGTCTCCCGCGGTCTTGTCCTTGGCATTAATAGCGTCCTGCTTCCTAGCTTCGGCAGATCGCAGCTCAGACTGAGCAACCGTGAGCTGCTCCTCGGCCTTAAGGCGACTATCCGTCTCTTGGCGGATCTTCTTGTTCAAAGTAGTGACTTCCGAATCACGCTCGGATACTCTAGTCTTGGAGGACTTCAGTTCGGCGCGGAGGTCATCGCATTTAGACTCGAGGTTTCTCAATTCGCCATTTTTACTAGCGAGAGTTTCCTTGATTGTCTTCAACTCGGATGATTCAGCGCGTAGATTGCGCAGCTCGGGTTGAACCTTCTGAAGGGTCTCGCGCAGATCGGTGAGATCCTTGAAGCGCGTAGCAGCCAGTTGCTGAGCAGCGAAGAGATCGGTTTCCAAGCTGGCCGACTGGGTCTTGAGACGCTCAAACTCATCCTTCAAGTCGTTATGCAGCTTCTCGGAATCGGCCGAGCTGGAGGCGTTGCTCGTGCGGATCTCAGCCAGCTCCTTCTCCAGTTTGCCAATGGTCTCCTCCAGAGCAGACTTCTCGGCAGACAGCACCTTAATCTTGTCCTTGGCTTCGACGTGCTCCTGTCCGACGTTGATGAGGTCATCACGCAAGGACTCGATCTCCTCCTTGAGATCCTCTTCGCCCTTGAGCTTAGCGCTGAGGCGGTCAATGGCTGCCTCCTTTTCGGACAACTGCTGGGTCAACGACTCAATCTTTTCCTTGAGCTCGTCAAGGTCTTTAGAAGAAGTTGCTGGAGCAGATATGCCTTGGGCGGGCTGCTCTACAGTGGTGGTCTCTTCCGGCTTGGTTGCCTCCTCTGCAGCCTTGCCTCCCTTCTTCTTCTTTTTGTTCTTCTTCTTGCCACCAGCGCCTCCACTAGCAGCAGGTTGCGTTTCGGCCTCAGCAGCCGGAGCAGGAGCACTTGGCTCCACGGCCTTCTCGACTGGGGCAAGGCTCTTGCGGATCTCCTCAAAGTCGGCGGTCTTGCCAGCGGCGACATTCTCCTTGGCAGACTTCCAAGCTGTGTTTCCGTCTAGGCCTGCCTCCACGAAATCGACAATCATTTGGAGCTTAGAAGAATCATCGGACTTTTGATCAACCTCCTTCTTCAGGTTCGAAACCTGAGACTCGGCCTCCTTGAGCTGCGACTTGAAGGTGTCCACCAAGCTTTGGACAACACCTAGCTTCTTCTCACTGGCATCCTTGGCTTTCTTAGCTTCATCCAGCTGCTCAAGTAGTTTAGGATCGACCTCGGGCGTTTCGGTCTTGTCTGCCTGAGCAACCTGGGCCTGCAACTTTTCGATTTCTCCGCTCTTGTCCGTCAGCTCGGTCTTAAGCTTCTCGACTTCGGTGGTGGCCTTTTCCAGCGACGACTCGGTATCCGCAAGCTTGGTCCTAAGCTCCTGGACCTCCTTCTCGTTGGACGTTTTCAAGGTCTTGATTTCGGCATCGAGTTTATCCTTGGTGTCACGCAATTCCACAAGCTCTCGGGTTGACGTCTCCAAGCTCTGAACCATTCCTTCCGTTGACTCGCGCGCAACAGAAAGGTCCTTCTTGAGCTTGTCCACTTCGGTCTTGAGAGTGTCGACCTCCTCCTGCTTCTCCTTCAATTCTCCCTCAAGCCGGGGAACCTCATTATCAAATGAGAAGAAGTCCTCGCTAGCTTCTTCCTTCTGTTCGGGTGACTTCTTTGTCTCCTTTGTAGATTCCTCCTTCTCCTTCTTCAGACCAGTCAGCTCGTCGTGTGCAGCCTTGGTTGCTTTTTGAGCCTCCTCTAGCTTCTTTTTGTAGTCATCACGGTCGGTTGTCACACGCTTAAGTTCATCGATAACCATGTCGCTCTTCAGCGACATCTGATTGAGATACTCGGTGAAGGCCTTCGGCTCGGCGATCGACGTGAGGGGGGTGTTTTCGCGTAGAGCAGCTTCGAATGGTTCTATCGAGAGGACACGCGAATGCGCCGCGCGGTATGCCTTGAGGAGTTCTATAAAACAGCACCCAGTTAGCTATCCGACCTTCCCCCGCACCGTCACAACTAGGGTAACAGCAGTCCATACCATGGTATCGGACTTCGAGTTTATCCAGCCTGCGCAACTTTCCCCTCACTTCTGCCGGTAGTTCAATAGTTGGCTGGCTTGTTGGCCCCTTCTCTGCAGTTGAAGCATTCTCCTTTCCTGGTGTATCGACGGGCGCCTTTGTCTTGCCCTTCTCACCATCTTCGCCGTGCTCCGTCTCGGCGAGGGTAGTGGTCTCCGAAACATCCTCCGGCGTCTCTAAACGAGGCGTCGCCGAGCGACTCGAGTCCTCATCATCTCCGATCGCAAATTCCGCCTCAAATTCTTTAGGGTCGGGTCCGCGAACAGGAGTCCCCGTATTGCGTCGGGGGCGGGAACGTTGACCGGGAGAGAGATTGCTATTCGGCGGACGGCGAGCCGAATTCGATCGGGAGATATTATCCTGGGCAGACTTTTGACGTGCCTGTTCCTCTGCGATGCGAGAGTCGATGGCGTCGCGGAGGCGCTGGTAAGCCGCGGGTAGTCGGGTTAGTATAGGGTGTTGTACTGCAGTCGCAACCATGTGGAGCTCGCGTGGACGTTGATTCGAGCCAGGAACGTACCTGAAACATCACCGCGGCAGGTCCTTGCACGACCAGGACCACCAGATCAAAGCAGGCGAGGAGGAAAAGGGCGATGTAGATGCAGGAGAGCAGAAGATGGTGTGAAAGCGGAGGCGGAAGCATGGAGAGTCCAGGTCTCGGCGGAGGGCAGCAGTTCAGCCAAGCAGATTGACTGCCCACGAATGGGCCATGTGGGATGCCAAGACATTGGGGAACTGCACACGTCAGCTATTAGTATACCAGATTTTAAATTTTAGAAGCTGCTTGTTTTGATCTTGCAGTCAGATTTGAATTGAAGACGTTGAATTGCTGCTCGAGAGACGTTTTGTCGGAAGAAATATTGCTTTTAAAGTATGCTATCTCAATTAAGGGTACATGCGATCGTGGGAGGTATATATTATTGGCACTCAATAGACATGTGTACAGCCCGAGCGCCAAAGAATTAGAATTTTCAAATCAAGTCTAATGTGCCAAAAGTTACTAGAATATGTTTGGATTTGATTAAATGACTTTCGTATCTCAAATTTGAATTAACAGATTGGAAGCTTCCATACTGTTGGGTATTTGGTTATTTAGGCCCTCATGTAGCCCTGATAGCTTCATTTCGTGCGGAAGACACTATATCCAGGCGTTAATGTACTACCTAAAGTCAGTCCATGGCACCTTTAGCTTTGGAATTCAGGACTAAATGTCCCATTGAGATCACGTACCACAGCCTGATGGAAATATTGCCGTCAATGGAGATTGCAATATACGAATTTATTCTCGGTCTGGTACCTACAACTCCTCGACACTAGCTTATAGGATGCGGCTGTTCAAAGTCGCAATGGATCATGAAACTAGGAAAGTAGATCAACATAAGATTGAAAGTGATTCCAAAGAATCTATCATGTAGGACTCTAGTAATCAGTAGTAGATAGAGCAACTAACCAACCCAGCAGTGACTAGAAGTAGATACGACTTTGCAATGAGATCGACTACTTATAAGAAGGACATAACTACTTTTTGGACTACAGTACAAAACATAACGGCAATCTTATAATTCATTGATTTAAATTTTTGAAGTGGATATGGTAGATACATACTCGGCCCCGAGTCTGGACCCCCATCTATTTGCATCGGCAACCAAACCAGGGGGGCTGATCGAGGCACGTTGTGATCGACCGGGCGTTCGTTCGTTCTGAAGGACTGGGTTCATCTAAGCTTTAGAGGTCTAAGGGTAATATACTATGTAGGTATGTATGTATCTTATACTAAATGACTTTATATTATTATAATGTATGTTCTTTGTACTCTATACATACCTTCCTTACAGGACTGTGCCTTGTCCAAGCTCGTGATCGGCCATGCGACCTGACCACCGCCTGCCTCGGTCGGGGAACTCGGGGGAGAGGCACCCAGAGGTTTACTCTTTCCTCTCTTCTCCCCATCGCTCCTTCCCCTCATTCCTTCTCTTCCATCCACCGCCGATAGCTCCCGCACGTTTCCGATGCGACTCTTCTCTTGGGCATCTTGGGCCCCCCTAGTACCGAGAGGCTCGGTTTTGAGTTAGACTGACGTCGGTCGGGCATGTACAATTTAACCACCAAAAAACTAGGAAGCGGAGCCTAGTTACCCAGCCTTAACCAGATTGGGCCTATTGGCCTACTGGATCCCCCCTCATCGAGTCGCCGAGTCTCCAACCATGGCCACCGGCCTGGCCCCGTCCCTGGCCCTCACTCTAACGTCGGCGGCTTCATCGTCATCTTCAACTGGCCTAAACTCTGCTGCTGCTGCCCTTGCCGCTGCCTCCGCCTCCTCTTCGGGTCTGTCACTCGCTGCAGCTGCAATTCCTACTGCTTCTACCGCTCTATCCGCCGTGCCCACCCACCACCCCCCGCCCTTCCTCCCACCAACTCCCTCGACAATGGCGGGGTGGATAGCTTGGGTGTTCACCTTCATCTTTCAGGTGATTCCTCGTGGATTATACTGGACCATTGCCTTTACCACCATCACTTTGCCTACATGGCTCTTTACGCTCTTTTCCATGAGCTTGACGTTCACCATGAACTTCACGACCCTGTAAGTTGTCATACTGCACTTCTCTCTCCCACCACTCAATCGGGTTCCCAATATGATTGGCAAGTAACTAATCAATCGCGTCCCTCTTAGCATGTTGATCATCCTCGTCCTAGTCTCGACCGTCAGCTGGTTCATCCGCTACCGTTTCTTGAACATGTATAGCCGTTTACCTCCAGAGCCTCAACGCAAGGAAGCACAAATCGACCTATTTCCCGATGTTCAAGAAGGCGACACGAAACCAGGGCTGTCAAATTACCTCGATGAATTCTTCAGCGCAATCAAGGTCTTTGGATATTTGGAACGGCCGGTCTTTCACGAATTGACTCGGACCATGCAGACAAGGAAGCTGATCGCGGGAGAGACCCTTATGCTGGAGGAAGAGAAGGGGTTCTGCATGGTGGTGGATGGACTGGTTCAGATCTTCGTCAAATCCACCCGCCAAGGCAACAAAATGGGCTCCTCCGAGGATCTCCACCTGGATGACGATGCTACATCTGACGAGGAGGACAACCAAATGCATGGTCGGCAGGGATACCAATTGCTCACCGAAGTGAAA
This sequence comes from Penicillium subrubescens, assembly GCF_028828155.1. Taxonomy (NCBI): domain Eukaryota; kingdom Fungi; phylum Ascomycota; class Eurotiomycetes; order Eurotiales; family Aspergillaceae; genus Penicillium; species Penicillium subrubescens. The sequence continues at coordinate 422,613 of NW_026643156.1, forward strand.
AACGGTGCTTCCATGTCGTCGCTCTTCTCTATCTTGTCTCTATTCACGGAAGACATCCAACTCCGCAACTCCCACAGCTCTAGCTCTAGTACCTCTAGCGCAGGGCCCGACCCAGCCAACTTTCATGCCGAATCCCTTCCTGTCAGCCCTAGCGTCGGGGTCATCGGGAGCCCTCAGTCCACCATTCGGGATTATGGCGATCCCCTTAGGACTATGAATGGCCACGTGGATGGACTGCCAGCAGTTCCTCCACTCCATCTAGGAGAAAGTCATGGCTTGCCCAACCACACACCTGAACCCAACCTCAACCGACAGAACAAGAAGCGCCGCAAGTCGGTTCACCCGGACATTGTCGCCCGAGCTACTGTGGATACGACGATTGCTATCATACCCGCGAGCGCTTTCCGCCGCTTGACTCGGGTCTACCCTAGAGCAACTGCACACATCGTTCAAGTCATCCTGACACGTCTTCAACGCGTGACATTTGCAACTGCCCACTCCTACCTGGGCTTGACAACGGATGTCCTGGGAATTGAGCGACAAATCTCCAAGTTTACCACATGGGACCTTCCCAATGATCTACGAGGCAGCGCATTGGACCGTCTCAAGGACAAGTTCATGCGAGAGCGGGACCGCCTGGGACCAGAGGAAGTTTGCAAGGGGATTGCTCTGCACAACCCCTCTGTCGGACGAAGACGGCGCTCCAGCAGCTCCCTTAGGAAGGAAGCTGTTCTACAAGCCCGTATGATGGGGAACAGTCGCCCCGTCCCTCTCACCCCCCACAGACAGCCAACTGCATTCATGGACCGCGATATGATGGGAGTCAGTCCCGGTGATTTGCTCTCTACTATTCAGCTATCTCGATTTGGCCCGCGCGGTGACCACATCAGCCCTCAGCTGCAGAGTCCCTTGACTGAGAAAGAACGCCCTCTGTTCCAAGCTGCACGCAAGGACCTTCGTCCGTCTCCGTTCCAGCGCAAGGATTCGATCGATGAAGATACTCTGTTCCGGGAGTCGATCTTGGATTGTATGATGAAAGCCATTGGTTTGACCGAGAGTACTAGTGATGCCTTGCGCAATAGTAGCCACAATTCCGGCGAAGCTTCGCCTAAGCTGCTTTCGTACGACTCCCGTCGACAGAAGGCAGTCTTCTCAAACGCATTTGGATTTATTGATCCCTATGAGGGGTCAGGAGATGGCGAAACCGAATCCATGATGTCCATGTCAGTGACCAGCGCTGGAGGAACTTCTCCGGTTGTCAACCTCCGTGAGGATCTACGCCACGACATCGAGGTCGTCTATTTCCCCCAGGGCTCGGTTCTTGTGGAGCAGGGCGAACGCCATCCCGGTCTTTACTATGTCATCGACGGGTTTTTGGACGTTGGCATTCCGGTCAATGAGCGTGGCGATGATCTCGTTGGAAGCTCTCGTCCATCTGATGGGCCAATCTCGCAAGCTCAGGAGGAGTTGTTCCCCAATCTGACACGTACCATCACGGCCTCCTCGCGAGTCTCCGCTTCCAATGGCTCTGGTGACTCCCGGCGTAAGAGTCATTCCCGCAAATCGCTATACCTGATCAAGCCAGGTGGTATCCAGGGATACGTCGGTGCTCTTGCCTCCTATCGGTCTTACACCGATGTCGTTGCCAAAACCGATGTCTACGTTGGATTCCTCCCGCGAGCATCTCTCGAGCGAATCGCGGATAGGTACCCGATTGCCCTGCTCACGCTGGCCAAGCGATTGACTAGTTTGCTGCCGCGTCTGCTGCTCCACATCGATTTTGCCTTGGAATGGGTGCAAGTCAATGCGGGCCAGGTGATTTACCACCAAGGAGACGAGAGTGATGCTATCTATCTTGTGCTGAATGGTCGACTGCGGTCTGTCCTGGAGGGATCCAAGGGCAAGATGACGGTGATCGGCGAGTATGGTCAGGGCGAAAGTGTGGGCGAACTCGAAGTGATGACCGAGTCTACTCGGCCAGCTACTCTACATGCCATCCGAGACACCGAATTGGCCAAGTTCCCCCGCTCGCTGTTCAACAGCTTGGCACAAGAACATCCTGGAATTACGATCCAAGTTTCCAAGTTGATTGCCCAACGCATGCGTGATCTAGTCGAGCATCCTCTTTCCGATAAGGGCATCGAACAGGGTTCTGTTGGTGGTGTTCAGACTGCTACATCAACTGTCAATCTCCGCACAGTCGCGATCCTTCCGGTGACTGCGGGCGTTCCCGTGGTCGAGTTCGGACACCGGCTACTCAACGCGCTTCACCAGATTGGCGTGACCAGAGGAGTAACTTCGCTTAATCAGGCTGCCATTTTGAACCACCTGGGCCGACATGCGTTCAGCAAGATGGGTAAACTGAAGCTTTCTCAGTACCTTGCCGACCTCGAGGAGAAGTATGGACTCGTGCTGTACATCGCGGATACCAATGTGAACTCTCCCTGGACGCAGACTTGTATTGCGCAGGCAGACTCCATTCTGTTGGTCGGTCTCGCTGAGTCGTCGCCTCGCATCGGTGAATATGAGCGTTTCCTCTTAGGCATGAAGACCACCGCCCGGAAAGAGCTCGTGCTTCTACACGCTGAGCGATACTGCTCGCCTGGATTGACCCGCCGCTGGCTCAAAAACCGAGTGTGGATTAACGGTGGCCATCACCACATCCAGATGGCCTTCCGCCTCACGACAGAGCCCTCACACCCACAGACTAGGAAGTTTGGCACCGTGCTCAAGCAGCGGGTGCAGATTTTGCAGGCTGAGATTCAGAAGTATACTTCTCGGCGAATCCAACAAACCCCGCTCTACTCGCCGCAGACCCCTTTCAAGGGAGATTTCCATCGTTTGGCCCGGCGACTGTGTGGCAAGTCTGTCGGCCTTGTCCTAGGTGGTGGTGGAGCTCGAGGAATTGCCCAAGTTGGCGTGATCAAGGCTCTCGAAGAGGCTGGCATTCCGATTGACATAATTGGAGGTACTTCCATTGGTTCCTTCATCGGTGCTTTGTACGCACGGGACGCAGATGTGGTCCCCATGTATGGTCGCGCAAAGAAGTTCTCCGGTCGCATGGGAAGCATGTGGCGATTCGCGCTGGACTTGACCTACCCAACCGTCTCATACACTACCGGCCACGAATTCAATCGTGGTATCTTCAAGACCTTCGGCGACAGCCAGATTGAAGATTTCTGGCTTGAATTTTACTGCAACACGACGAATATCAGCCGCTCCCGTGCTGAGTATCACTCTTCTGGATACGTGTGGCGTTACGTCCGTGCCTCGATGTCTCTCGCCGGCCTCATCCCTCCAATCTGCGACGAAGGCAGCATGCTCCTTGACGGCGGCTACATCGACAATCTAACAGTGGCTCACATGAAGAGTCTCGGTGCAGACGTCATCTTCGCCGTGGACGTCGGTTCCATCGACGACAACACCCCGCAAAGCTACGGCGACTCTCTCTCCGGTTTCTGGTCCATGCTCAACAGATGGAACCCGTTCTCTGGAATCCCCAATCCACCCACACTCTCCGAAATCCAAGCCCGTCTCGCCTACGTCTCTTCGATCGATAACCTCGAACGAGCGAAGAGCACCGCCGGATGTTTGTACATGCGTCCGCCAATTGATCCGTATGGAACGCTTGATTTTGGTAAATTTGACGAGATTTATCAAGTCGGGTATGCGTATGGTAAGGAGTTCCTGGATCGTCTTAAGAATGAGGGTTCTCTACCGATTCCGGAGGAGACGGAGGAAAAGCGGAAGTTGCAACGGACGATGGCTCCTCGGAGAGCTAGTATTTAAACGGATGTTGCAGGACAATAACGAAAACCACACTCCACAACTGGTTATGTTCATGTTCCATGTGTATAGCAACCCCACACCGTCTTTGCCCTGCCTTTACCTTGCATTTTTGGTTTCGCCGTGCGGATATCCGGCGTTCAATTCAACATAGCATCTATTCTTTCTTGCTCTGATTGTTTTGACTTGAGATGCATTATCAGCTGATCCGTTTTTTTTTTCGCTTATGTTATTGTTACTGTTGCATAAGATACACCCTATTGCTGGCGGTTAATTGTTTTGATGAGCTGTTTGATTGTGAAGGTGATGGATGAGGTGTGGAGATGGTGCGATGGTTGTAGATAGAATAGAGAAATATATTTCCCAGGCATTCGCCGAACTCCATTTAGTCTCTTCTGTAAATAGGTAGAGCCCGATGCATACCTATCTAGCTACACTTCCAGGCAATGTTCCGTAAAGATCTCTAGTGGAGTCGAGCGTTCTTTGGACCTTGGTGGAAATCTATTTCTTTGCTGGAGGTGCTTACCTCTAAGTATTGTCTCATCAACTGCAAGGACCCATTAATCGATTTTCAGCAGTAGCTAGAAATTTGGAGCTCAATAGGTTTTAGTACATAACTGAACAAACCACATGAAGAGATGTAGAATTGATCACTGGTGGTGGTCTACCTATAGAGTCAATCCTCCTCGGCCCTCTAGGCATGTCATGTTCTGTGAGAAATTTGGTACAAACACATCCGGAGATCTAGCCGCAAATGAGCAGAAGTAGGTTCATGAGACAGAATGATCCTTACTCTCACGTTAGGCAATAAACCAGTAGATTCAAAAGGTCATTGGATTAAAATAAGGAAATACTAATAGTCGAACTCGAAGAAAGCTCGTCTACCCACCCCCATTAGATATTATATGCAAACACGGCCCGTCATCTGCTTCGTAGCCACCAATCAATCACACATCAAATCCCACCCACAAGAAAAGAAAAGAAATATGAAAAAGGGGAATCTCAAAAACAAAACCATCAATCGATCAATCAACAACCCATCAAGACCACCCCGCCAACAAAATAAGCATCACAGCCAATCCACCTGACAAAAGCAGATAAACCCGATACCAACCTGAGTACTTCGTACCGCTAGGCAGCACAAGCCACTTAGACAGTTCCCGCCGGAACATTCTGCTCAACCGGCGCATCCAGAGGAGGCCGTACACCCGGCTGGGTTTTCTCAGCGATGGGGGCGGCGGTGGCGGTTTCTTTGCGGTAGGCCCAAAGGCTGGCGACTTCGAGGAACATGCCGAAGAAGGTGAAGATGCTGTATTGTCAAGGATTAGCAATTGGGATACTCCAATATAGTCAAGACGTGGGCTGGGCTAGACGAGAAGAACATGATGGTAGTGTGGGGGGAGGGAGAGAAGCGGGGGATGTGCAGATTTGTGTAACAAAAAGACAAACATACAAAGCAAGGAAGATGAAAGATTCATTAGCCTTCTTGCGGCTGCAGGTTATACCAGGTGGAGCGTTGAAGTAGCACGAGTGTTGGTTGTAGTCCTGGGCGGCGAAGATAAAGGCAGTCAACCAGCTAATTGAATAGGTATTTGTTAGTATGCTCAACCAGGAGATTCGCGATGGAATCCATATCCGAGGAAAATGTATGCATACAGGTACGAGAAGACGACGTCAATCAGCAGCACGAATTTGCTCAGTGCGGTTGGCAAGAAGGGCGAGATAAAGGCTGGAAGGAAGAATGCGACGGAGAGGACCGCCTAGAATGATTGTGTTAGTTTTCTGTTGCTGGTGTTTATTTTGAATTGGACGAGGGGTAGAGCAAAAGAGAACAGGACAGGACATACGATGACTTCCTGGTAGATAAGGTGCTGGCCCTTAGGTCCTTGCTTGATAAAGTACGACGTCAAGCCCATGACAATGACAGCGCTGGACCATTGCAAAGTGCGAGTGACCAGCTGTAATGGCCGAGCAATAGCAGTTGAGAAGATCATGGCGACGGGTATATGATAGTATAGTATCAAGACACTGTAATAGTCTGATTTTGATGTTGATATGTGTTATACTTCCAGGTAGTTGTACAGGTCGGAACAATGCCAAGACCGGATGCTTCGATGATATTAGACAAGTGGGATGACGATAGAAAAGAGAACCAAACCAAAGGAACCAAGCTGGGAGGCGAGATTTATATTATTGCTCAATACAGAGAGCCACCAACAAAAACCAAAAACAAAGACCAAGACCACCCCTCCTTCCCTCACCACCGGCTCCACCGGACGTCAGAACCATGAGACACAAACATGACTAGCGCCGAGTCAAATGCAGGACAGCGAACGCCAGGGCCAGACCCGGCATGATGGAGTGCAGTTGGAATGCCCGGGCTTTTCCCCAGATGCGTCATGATGGCCTCTGCATGAAGTCAGTGGTGCGGGCTAAGATTACACAAAGGAGATACGAACTGTTGGATACTATTTGCGAGAACACTATCTACCAATACTACCAATTTGTCGAGTTCATATTTTCTATCGACCATCTTGAATGTTTTGAAGTAAAAGAGAGATACTTTGATTCTGGGTATAGAGTCCACATCCCAGCGCCGATCCAGCCAAATCAAGAACAAAAAACAAAAAGGCACGAAAAAAAAGAGGTACTTCGCTAACGACCTCGACTCGAAAAGAGGGGAAAAGATCATCGGTATGTCATGATCTCGTGCGTAAGGGAGGAATCCAATCCACCAGAAAGACAAAAAAGCAAGACAAGTCCAAAAAAAGAAATAATCCGAACTTCAAATCTTCAGAAGAACCATCCCTATACAGTAGTACTGCCTATAGTACAAACTCACTATTCCCTGAAGAAGGAGTACTAGGATCCCCAGTCGGCACGCCGCGGAAGATCATCAGACGGGCCCGAAACCACCCAACCAACACCCATCAAGTCAAGCCAAAATATCCCTCCTCTACAGTAGAATCATACAATCAACCAATAACCATCTGCAAAGCACATCACACCACCCGCAGCTATAGCTCGGGTGGGAGAACCATCGCGACAGAAGAACAAACCATAATAAGTAAAGCAGTACAGGACATGGCGTGAGCTACAGTACGGCACTCGGTTCGATATACTTTGTATGGACTCCAAACTCTGGCCCGGTGAACTGGGCTGCAGCAATCACCCAATAGCGGGGATCTCCCTGCATCAATCCCGATCGACGGTGGCTTTTTCAGCCTTGTCAGTTCCAATGTCTGGGTTGATAGACAGGACACTAGGCCAGGGTTGAATGATTGGGTTGTGTGGCGGCGGGGTACGTGCACTGGCACTTGTCGTGATCGAAGGGAGGGAGGGAGGGAAGGAGGGGGTTCATTATCTATCCCTTGGGGCTGGCGTACATCCATAAAGTCAAAATTGGACCGAGTAAGTAGAAAAAGTAAGAAAGGACTGGACATTGGCATGAGACATACATTAATGGATTACAGGTCTATAGGTCTATAGTATGACACTCTATGGGCTAGGGAAGTATAGACAGGAGTACTAAGTGTGAAGAAAATCATTCTCCACTTTTCTTGACTGTCTCTTTCTGCTGACAGAAGTGATCGTCAAGTAACTAGGTTAGTTAGTTCATTAGTTAGCGGCTTGTCAGTGGAATGATCTCAACCTCAAATGCCGGTGTGTAACTGGACGACGCGGATGTACGGCTTTGTATTCCTGCTACTACTGTGGCTAGCTCAGCTAGGAAGTCGACAGCTCGCTAGCTAGCTAACCAGCTACATAGCTACATAGCTCAATAACCATAGCCGAAGCTAAAGACTCCCAGCTCGGAAAATCGGCACAGTACAGTCGATTTCGAAAACAGATTACCCCTAGGACAATGTGACATTGTTTCTTGGCTTGTATCTGAGTAATACGCTAAGCCCCTTTCGGTTACAGCAAAAGACCCTACTCGGTTGTATTACGTATTGATGTGTATTCTGCTCTAGAGTCGATGTAACATACTGTAATTCTAAACAGAACATTCTAGCTGGGGCCTTGAAGGGGTGGTGATCTGGTGCATAATTTTATGCTCGCCAACCCGCCTCCTGGCCTTTTCACTACACAGCTTTTGTTATGGAGTTCATTCGCATCTTCCACTACAAAAGCTGCGCTATAGCTGATCATGACTAATACCTGTAGCCCAATATGGTTCTTGTTCGTGTCGCCGTTGCTGACTTGTGGAACTTCCCGTTTAAGCTGAAGCAAACCTCAACGACTCCGATCGCATGTAAGTACGTATGAGACAGACCATATCACGCTGACTATACCTCTTGGCCCCTCTCAGGCCCTGAAGCTCCCATCGACAAGCTCTCATTAACAAGAGTACGGAGTAGAGCTATGCTAACAGTAAGCGACCGCTTTCTACTATAGGCTGCTCGGGTGATTCTGATCCACTGCAAGCACAATTTCACTGGGCTTACTTCCATCCATATACCATTTCTGGAAAGATAATACGGCAACGAATTCTCAGCCCCAGCGGGAATCCTTTAAAAGCCTGCGTGGCACCCTATGTTCTCGACTTCACATTTCCCATCTGAGGTTAAATCTTATGAAAATGACAGATTCAACTTTCCCTTTGGCAGGCGTGGAGCACGGAAAGCGCATTCTTGTCTCAGTTATCGAATCCCGAGCTCGCAAGGTTTCTAGCAAGCCTTGGGTTTCCCTGCCGGTTAATGAACTGGATCTTTCGCAAGGATATAGGGATCTTAGTTTCTGGCAATTAAATAACTACGCAAACCACGCTGCGGAGTGGCTGAGAAAGAATCTACCTCAAACCCTCGGGACGTTCCAGTGCTTTGCATATGCAGGTCCCAAGGATTTGCGATACCCTATACTTGCAGTTGCCGCGGCAAAGCTGCAAAAAGTGGTAGGTGAACACTCGAAAAATAATGAATGACTGTTCGCTAATTTCGACCATGGATCAGATGGTAATGCCCTCTCCTCTCATCACTTCCGAGGCTCAAAATCGCATTCTTAGTGTAAAGAACTGCAAGATCTACTTGCGACCGGCTTCTATGGCAGATAAAGTCGCAGGGCTACTGAAAGAGACACACGGTTTTCAGGTCATTACGTTTCCTGAGATCGAGGAAATCATGAAGGAAGAAGAGGCCCCTGTCTTTACCTATCCTAAGTCATGGGAAGAGGGTAAAGATGACCCCTGGCTTGTGTTTCACACATCAGGCACAACTGGTTTGTCATCGAACTATACCTAACCGGTTTTTATATGCTGATTGCTGAAGGTAATCCTAAACCTTTAACGTGGTCGCACGGAATGATGGCTGTGCCAGATATAATGGCTTCCCTACCAGACCTGGAGCTTTCTGTGCTACACAAATTCGCCCAGGACAGATGGTATACGCCACTCCCTTCCCTGCATGTAAGAAATGCTTCTTTGAATCCTTGATATTACCTTCTGATTTTATTCTAGTTAGTGGGAACGCTGATGGTACTCGCAATGGCTTCGTTCCTAGAGTCAACCATTGTGATCGGACCCGCGGTGCAACCGACAGCCAATCTCGTCGTGAACATTTTACACTACGGACGAGTAGATGGCGCTCTTATGATACCCAGCCTCATCGAGGAGCTCTGTCTGACAGACAATGGTCTCCAATCTCTACGGAAACTCAAATGCCTCTTCTACACTGGCGCACCTTTGAACGCGAAAGCTGGCGAGAAGCTAGTCTCACATATCCACATTGCTTCTATGGCTGGTAGCACAGAAGGTGGGCTGTTTCTGACTAAGCTCCATAACAAGAAGGATGCATGGGACTACATCAATTTCCAGGCACACGCAAGCGCTGAGCTTGTACCCCGCTTTAACAACCTGCATGAGTTGGTCTTTGTGCGCCGGCCGGGCTGTTTAGTCCCTCTAGTTTTCAAAGTAAACCCGGACCTTGAGCGCTTTGAAACCAATGACATGCTGGTTGAGCACCCTGTCCATAAGGGTCTGTGGAAGTTTATTGGTCGCGGCGATGACTATGTTAACTTCTCCCACGGGGATGGGATGCATGCTTCGCTGATTGAAGCTGAGATTGAGAACCATCCTGCCGTGAAATCTGCTCTCATTGGCGAGAATGGTAGACCTGCACCAGTCCTGCTTGTGGAGTTAGTTCCCAATGCCGTGGCAGACAATGAGGAGAAAAACTTTATTGCTTCGCTGCAGCCATTCATTGAAAATGCTAATGTTCGGTGTCATGATTGCGTGAAGCTTTCCCTGGATCGTTTGATTCTGGCGCGGCACGAGAAACCCTTCGTTCGAAATGTTAAAGGAGGCGTGGTGAGAATGCAGACTCTCGCATTATATAAAGGCGAGATTTCTGCTATGTTTTGTTAATGGACCGAGGGTCACATTTATCTCAACTTGACTTGCCTGATACAATGTGTGGGGCTGATTGTGTTTGCCTGAAGACTAAGGCCCCTATTTCCCTTGAAATAAAGTCGTTCTCGCCGAAGAAGCTTCATGCGTACCGCTCTTCTATTACATCAGATTGATCTTCAACGATCTTACACTAAATCATATACTTAGGCAGAGATATGTCATTCTTGTATTCCCCCTATATTACTCTAGATTTTCATCATCTTTCTTTGTGATTTTTGACTATCTACCTCATGTTATAAGTACTGCATTTTTCCACAGTGAAATAAATACAACGATTTGATTTCATAAGTTTGAGAATCTTTTGGTCTTACATAGGACTCTGGGCGTACTTGGCCATTCTGCGTTGACCTGCTACTGTTCAACATTTCTGTATAATAAGCCGATCTTCTTCTCTCTTGGTCAGTCTCTCTTCAGGCTACACGACTGTAATGCTTTTACTACTCACGTGGAGTGGCATTTGAGCGCAAATCCTATCCATGACAAAACGAAGGAATAGAGGATATACCAGAGCATGATATATCATAGTCTCCGTGCATATGATTCTAGCAATCCCAGAGAGTGGAGGTAGACACAAGGTACGCAGTGTATTTATGATACGTGTAATATACAGGAATTTCCGTTACTCCATGGTTCTGGTTCCAAAATGAATTCATTCTTAAAATTACATTACTTACGGCTTTTCCTTATGAAGACTAGCGCATACTCGGATACGGGCCGAGAAACAAAGTCAGTGTGTCTAAAGGGTAAACTGTTTTCATCGACTGTATACATGTACAAACATGCACTCATCAACAAGGACCGGCTTCCGTCGGCAACAAAATAATTAATTTCCCATCACTAGAAGCCAGATTCGCAGTAACTCGCCACTCGCACTCGGAAAGCATTGAAAGCATTGAAACCATTGGCTCGAAACTGGAATTCTGGATGATTCGGTTCGGTTCATTGGGTATGAGCAAAAGAAGAAGGGTCATGTGGCCCCCATACAAAGTCCTGTTTGAGTTGAGGCATTCTCGTTCCGCGGGACAGGAAACACGGCAAATTAAGGTTGAGGTAGATCATAGACGCATGTCTAAGACAGAATAGATCCATCCCCAACTTATATGAAATGAGTTTGAACTTGAGGCCCTGAATTAAAGCAAGGGAAAGAGTTAAGGGACCGCAAATTAGATTGGTCTCCTTGCGGGCGACTATTTTGTTTAGACTACAGCACAGCACAAGGGGTCTATGATAATGAAAATATTGGGTAATTGTCGGGGTACTGCTAAGAGGTATAGACCCCCTTCGAATAAAAAATGAATTTTGATGATTAGAAGAACAACCCTGCAGAACATCAATATGCCCAAGTGCCAAACCAGTAATAATTTCCCGTGCGACTCGACTCCATTGCGCCCGAGGTTTTTGAACTCCTCTTTCTTGCCTTGTTAGACCGCGTTTACCATGTAACGTTGCCCAGATCGTGCTCCTATAGAAAATGTCAATGTCAGTTCAAAGAAGAAATGAAACCAAGATTAGGCTCAAAATATGGGGCAAGTAAAACTCACCTTGATGTACTCGCTACCCTTCTCCAAGTACTCCTGCCGGGTCACAGATGACCGACCCAAATCAGCACCCGCAGCCCATTGAGCCGCACCCTTCCACGCATCCATGACTGGGTCGGCAGCCTGGCGCACATTTAGCTCAGCGTCAATGGGTAGATACGCGCGAAGCTCTCTGCGGAAGCGTTCCTCAAAACCGGTGAACAGGGTGTTACCACCAGTCAGGAAGACATCCTTCAGCAAGCGGTTGCGATCGACAGGGTTGGAGAATCGCTGGTTGACGATATCAGCGGCAATCTCGATGAGACCTGCCTGGTCCACGCCTGCAATGGAAGGCTTGAAGACAACCTCCGGCACGCGTATACGCTCCACGTTTAGATGGATCTGATGGGCTTCGCGTTGGCTCTCGGGGTCAAATGGCCAGGGTCCACGGAGGAAGGCATGGACCAGACTCTTAGTCCAGTCTGATTGCGCGGCGAGTGTGTGATTCTCCGTGAACTCGGGGTCGTATTCCAGTAGCTCCTGCTCAACGTTGTTCAACATGCCGTCGAGGTCCTCTTCTTCCTCGTCGTCACTTTGCTCGTCCTTTGCGACGGTGCGGTAAACACCCCAGTCCTCATCGTTGGCACCAAAGTCATCGTCATCACCACCGCGACGACGCTTCTTTGGTCCGTCTGCAGCCAGATTGGCCAAGGTCTTCATGCGCATTTGGCTGGCGAGGGACTTGCGGTTGCCGAGATCGGCCTTGAAACGCTCACGATCTTTGATTTTTTGCAGTAGATTCTATTCTTGTTAGACGAAAGCCCCAATCTAGGAGCAAGAATATACTCACCTGTCGGTTGGCACGGCGTGCAGCAATCCAATTCTCAAAGTCGTTTTCACGCTTCTCCCGATCAAGACGCTCCTCCTCTTCAACGCGAGCCTTCTCACGCTCCTTTTCAGCCTTGGCGCGGGCCCTCGCCTCAACATTGGACTTCATCAACTGCTGGTGTCGCTTTTCTTTCAGACCAGCTTCATCCAGTTCTTCGTTGGGAACATCGATCAGATGGAAGCTCATTTCCTCTTGCTGTTCTTCCTCTTCAATGCCCAGATCGCGATTGCGCGAGCGCTTGATGGACTTTTCGAGGTCACGAATCATCCGTTCCAGGTGAGCCTCGTCCTTGAGGTCTTCAGCCTCCAACACGCGGCGAATCTCCTTCTTCGTCTCTGTAGCTAGGCGGACCTGCAAGTCTTTCCAGTACTCCAATTCCTGCTCCTTCTTCACCAATTTCTCCAAGCGCATCTTGGCTGCTTGCTCTTGCAATCGACGGCCACTCTCCTTCTTGCGCTCGGCAATCCGGGCTAGCTCTTCTTCCGTCTTTTCAACGACAACATGCTCGGTGAAGGGATATTGGATGACATGATTGCGCTCCTCAAGGCCAGTCCAATCGAGGTATCCACTCAACTCACGATCGTAGTCTTGAGAGATGTAACAATGCTTGTGCACCATTTCCTCAACCTGGTTATCTGTCAAGCGCGCGGGGAATGTAGGATATTTCAGCCTTAGCAGCTTGGCTAGGTACTCGGCGGTTTGCACTCCACCCCAGTTGAGACGGGAGGAGTTTGAGAGCAGTGGTTTCGAATTGAGGACCGGAATGACATGTGTAGAGGTGTGCGATGATGAAACGATCAATCCGTCGGTTCCTTTGTTGTAGCGGTAGGCGAAGAGCGAGTCGATTCCGTAGGCGACCGAAGGCGCGTTGTAGCACTCGAATAGAATTTCGTTCATCACTGCGGACTGTCAGCTCAACCCTTGTACTGCAATGTAAGATACAAGCTTACTTCGCCTCGGATATCCAAGGTTAGCGATTGGCTCTGTCATGAGAATTGGCCGCTCAACACCTCCGTTGGCGCCATCAACACCCATCTTCAGGAAGATGTAATCCAGCACCCCCTCCATGACATCCCAATTACCGACGACGCTGGAGTTCCCATCAAATGCATTCTTCAACTGTCCACGCGTAGTCGCATCAACGTATGCGTCGTAACCAATAAAGTGGGCTTGACGGCCGAGCTTGCGATCGCGGTAGCGGCTCATGACGGGGGGCAGGACGAATCGAGGTTTTTTGTCAAAGGACCAGCCAGCCTTGACGAGGTGAGAGCCTGCACAAGAGATGAAATGTCAGCATTAAACTGCACACAGAGACAACCAGGAGAGAACGAACCATTGTCGATAACAATGGCGCTGGTGTCGGGATGAGCCTTGCTCCGCTCCCATCCATCGGTCTGCGGAGGTTGATAACCCTTGAATGGGTAATCTTGAACGGTATGTGTCTGCGGTGGAGGCTTTTCGGCGCGCTTCTCTGTAACATTGACAGAGTAGCGACCCGGTAGGAGGGTCTGTACGGAGGTGATGGTCATTGTGGGCTGAGCCAGCGCGGAAACCAGGAGCCGTCGAGATCAAGGATCGGGTTGCGGGATTGGAAGGCGCTTAGAACATGGCAGGGCGGTCGCAGGATGGGGATATAGAGGATGGACTGCTCGTATGTAACCAGGTTGACGTTTGAAGGGAAGTGAAGCGGCAAACGGAGTTAGGCCCGCTCTTTCGCGGTAGGTCGGCGAGGTTGGAGGCTGCGCCAAGAACCGATACGTTATCCAGCATCTGCGATCTGATCTTCGGAGGACAAGCTACGCCGAGTACCATATGAAGAGAACTACATTTACACCTAAATGACGAAACCAGAAGATCAGGAAAAGAAGTTGTTTAGATATCCGTAAGTTCATTTCTTCGTAATTTCTACCATAGCTGTGGTGGAATCTCCCTAGGAAGGCTCCTTGAGGTTCTCGGTAGCTATAAAAATGGTTAGAATAGAATACATAGTTTCTGGAATAAAAAAAAGGTCATACCTTCAAGATGGAAGAGAACATTGGACTGGTAGTTCTTGAACATTTGTGCGACCAACTCAACGTTCATATTTTGAATGTTGACCTCCTATACACGCTTGTTAACCATGGCCAAGACGAGATAAAAATGGAAAGGCGAACATACCTGGAGGCTCTTATTCATGACCATAATGGCCTCGTTCAGCTTCTCCTATTGGAAAGGTTAGATCTCTACTAATACTCAAGATGTATTTGTGGCGACTGACAACGTTGGTAATGATTCGCGACAGAAGAACTGCCTGCTGGTGCTCGTGGGGACTCTCCTATGTCCTATTAGCGACACATCTCGAACCTGGATTCGACTGGATCATCCACTGCCAACATACCATGATGAAATAGATTGGGACACGTGAATATCTCGATCTTCGTCAAGGGAATCGGGTTGATGGCGGCGGTTTGTTTGGGCTTTCTCCAAGGTCACGTGCAGATATACGGAACACTCCAACGGGAGGATCTCCAACAGCCTCCAGCTATCCAACATCCCTTATTCAACAACTATCCTAATTGCTCGCTATACGTCTCAACTATGGCACCCGCTACACCCGCAAAGGATGACGAGGCTCACCAGCTTCTTCTGAGCCAACTCGATATCGCCGCTGTCCCCAAACCCTTCCGCAACCCGCACTGGAAGCCCTCCCAGCGCCGCAACAAGAACGTCAAAGCGATCATCTCAGAGACCACTCGAAAGGAAGCTTCCCAGTTGGCCACCCAGGTCAATTCCGGCGCCACCACCCCTTTCCCTGCTACATCAGCCACTGCGACCACCGACGGCGCCGCATCACCTGCTGAAGGTGCCGGCAAGGCTCCCAACCTCGCACAGGCGGCTCGCGACCTATCAACACTCGTGCTGGAGAAGAATGCCCGCGCAATGTTCCCCAGCGGACCTGCTGTCACCTACACCAACATTGAGTCTGCGCCGTCGTTGGATCCTTCCAATAAGCGCCACTACTGCGATATAACCGGTCTCTCGGGCCCGTACACCGACCCCAAGACGCGACTCCGGTATCACGACAAGGAGATCTTTGGCGTCATTCGCAACTTGTCCCAGGGTGTACCGGAGAGCTACCTCGAAACAAGAGGAGCTCACACAGTGCTCAAGTAAAGAGCGAAGCACGGCAACTGTTCATACAATTTATTCCAAAATCTACAACGCGTCTCGAAAAGGTACGCTTTCATCCACACGACCGTTCCATTGAACTCCGCTAATAATTATGTGAACATGGAAATAGATTGAAAACTGCTACAAGTGATGTCCGATCAACACAGTCAAGCACTTTCCACCCCACCTGCCCCTTTCGAGGCAGGCTCAAGAAAGCGCTCCGGC
The DNA here is from genome assembly GCF_028828155.1 of Penicillium subrubescens. NCBI lineage: Eukaryota > Fungi > Ascomycota > Eurotiomycetes > Eurotiales > Aspergillaceae > Penicillium > Penicillium subrubescens. The sequence continues at coordinate 438,586 of NW_026643156.1, forward strand.
TTATTCGTAACCGTTGTTGTTCTCCGCCTTGTGCCAGGATGCACTCGACTAGTACCGACGCCCCAGGGAAAGGAGCGTCAGTTACAGCATCCGAGGATACTGTCGCCGCGGCGTGTTATAAAATTGTTCTGAGACAATACTGGAGTGTGGGGAGGATAGTAATCAGTCAAGATGAGACCATTTTGCCTTGGGGTGTTATGTCGAGGATGTTGGCATGTGTGCCTGAGCCAGCATGGAGCTGGTCCAGTTAAACCATGTATCTATAGCTGCAGATTATCACAAAAAAACAGCTTGACATTATGCTGCTCCTGAAACAATCACAGAAACAGATAACATCCAACCCAATTGACCCTTGACCCCATTGTTGTCGTAGTCAGTATCCCACACAAAATATAAGCGGAAAGCAAAAACCGACACCCGCCCGACGCGGCTTAAAACCGAACCCACACCGCCTTCGGAGGAGGGCAGAAAACGGTTGATTTTCTATTTCTGTTTACGGACATCCGATTTACTCGAAGCATCGACCTGGTGAAGTTACTCCTTCTTATACTTGCTCCACTTTATCTGTCAGAACGATACTTGCAATCGCACAGCTTGCAAAATGCCTAGCATGTGGTTATCAGAGAATCAGAGTATGTCTTCTCCTTATCGACGCCAATAGAATGGGGTCACCTCCTGTTTGGGCGCAACTGTTATCATGGCTTCGTTAATGCTAACTGCTGGTTATAGAGATCGGTGTTGTCTTCTGCTCGGCCGGTACGCCTTGAGTCCCTCTGATATACCATATCACCGCGATGCGCGCGCCATACTAATCCTTTCCTTCGGTGTATAGGTGGCTTGTTCCTATTCGGAGGAGTCCTCATGTTCTTCGACCGATCATTGTACGTCCTCCCCTGACACTCGCTTCAAAATCTCATGCTAACCACTACCTCGCTGTTCCAGACTCGCCATGGGCAACGTACGCCATTTCCCCCCTCCTAAAACACAAACCAAGCCTAACTAACCCCTCCCCTCACTAGATCCTCTTCCTAATCGGCCTAACCCTCATAATCGGCGTCCAAAAAACAATAGTCTTCTTCACCCGTCCCCAAAAACTCAAAGGCACCGCCGCCTTCACAGCCGGAATTATCCTTATCCTGATCCGCTGGCCATTAACAGGCTTCCTAATCGAGTTATACGGACTGTTCATTCTATTCGGCGATTTCCTGGTTACGATTGGCCAGTTTGCGGGCAATATCCCCGTTGTTGGGCCTTATATTAAGCGTGGATTGGAGGTTTTGGCTGGGGGACGGAGTAATGCTGAGTTACCTGTATGATGAGGCTTATGATGAGGCTTGTATGATTGAATTGGGTACGGGTGTTGAGGGCATGATTACGATACGAGACCAAGATTTGGATTTGATTTCGGTGGGGATGGATGTTTGGAGGGTTAGAGGGAGAGTGTTTGGATATGTGGATTCGATTCGCTTGTTAAGTGGTGTGGGTGTACGTTGAATGCTGTCCTGTCCGGTGGTAAATGGATTGGCATGCGGCAGACGAGATGGTAATGCCCCTTGGCTATGGGGGAAAGCTATTCCTTGATGTAATTACTAATGACCTTTTGATTCTGTCCAGCTGGGTGATTGCCTCGATTATGAGATCCCAGTTGGATGCAGTATTCAATATCCATAATAGATAATAGAAGCACACAGATATTCATGACATCTCCCGACAAGGACGTAAACCGATTCCAAATAAAGTATCTACTTCATTAAAACATATCCCCAAACCAGACAAGCACGGTCGGCATTAATCAAAATACATAGGGAACAAAGCATAGAAGCCAAGGTCAAGCAGAGCCGATCCACCTCGGCAGTCGGACTCGGAATTGGAACATGTAATATAAAGCTGGACGGGCACAAAAACAGCAGACGCGAAAAGCGCGAGTAGAAGTTGTAAAAGGAAAAAAAAATTCAATGCTCCTTTATTTCATATTCTTCACAGCCCTATTATGTGATAACAAAATGATCCACAGTTGCGATTCCCATATGCATCCCGTTTATTTGGGGTTGTTGATGTAGTCGATCAGGTTCTCGACCACGGTAGCGGCGTTGGTAGTCTGGGTACCCTCGCCGTGGTGAGCGATCATAGTGCAAGCGGTGGCGCGGACGATGATGACACCCTCCTTGCCCTATTGTTGTAAAGTGAATGGGTCAGTAGTTTTCGATGGATCGAATAGGGAGCTCCAGCTCCAGCATGGAGACCGAAGAAAGTGGCGAGGCATACCTTCTTGCCGTACAGACTGCGCTCGTCAGCCTTGATGCAAACGAACTTCTCGCCGCCGACGGAGAAACCATTGGCAAAGGCGTTGGCGCTGGAGGTGAAGGCCGAGGCCAGGGAGTTGATGTCCTCCTGGGAGAGCTATCGGGTCTCCGTGTTAGTATCATTGCCACCACGGAGAATCTGTCCTTCAAGACTGAGAAATTGAGAAGATAAAGTATGGAAATCGTACCGTGAAGCCGGGGCTGGCAGCCTCCAGACCGGAGAAGTCAGCGGCGAGAACACCGGCCTTGTCGAACTGACCCGAGCCCATCAGGCTATTGAGGAGGCGAGGTTAGTATTGATTAAGGATCGTGACGGGGCTGGCTATCGTCGAGACAGGTGACAGAAGCTGCATCAGGAATGGGAGATCGAAGTACCTGGAGTCGACGTAGGCTAGGGAGCGGGACAAAAAAGACGTTAGTGAGGGGAAGTCCAAGTAACGGTCTGGTCGGGAGTTGATTCACATACCTTGCCAAGTTGCGGAGTGAGCACCCATGGTGACGATGTGTGGTTGTGGAGGGGAAGTAGGAGAGTACGGAAGGAAAGGAGATGAAGGAGAGCAAGGCTCTGAGTGATTCTCGAAGAGGGGAAGAATAGAAAGAAATAAGGAGGAAGAAGAGGAGAGCTTGTGGGAGGTGACGACGGAGGTTGAAGTGGGGGGATTTCTGTGTTGGCGGTAAATAAGAAGACCCCGCCAAACCAGCGCGCTTCCCGTCGATCCCTTTGCCGGGAACGGTGAACATGGCATTCTACACTATGGATGCAGCCGGTGTATTGACTCATCCTAGGCTTTAATTTTACTGCCTGTCTTATACTTTCTGTTTATTGGCTAGATCTTATTTCATAGATTGTTGCTCGGCCGTCATATCCCCCCATGAATGCCAGGGGCTTCAGGACACAGCAGATCTGCATGCTTCTACGCATGTCATGAATTGCCGCACGTGTCTGGTACCTGGAATGCGTTGACCTGTAAGTAAGGAGCTTCATCCTGTAGATGTAACTGAATTTGCTCTTTATATCCCGGTCTTGTCAGCCCTTCAAGGCTAGCTCCAAGAGCTGCCTAGAAGTGCTTACTATCTATACTGTGGCGGTCTATCCATGACCTACATGTACCGCCGATCTAGACCTCAACAACTATATGAAAGTATAGGCTTACGCTCGTGAGTAGACGGCTTCCTTGGACACAAATTTGAGACTTGTATCTCTCTAAGTCTCCATGAATCCGTAAAAGCAGTCAAAACACCCGAGCACACCGATCGGCCAGTGTTTCCAATTTATAGTGGAGCCTCGGAACGGGTGTCAAAAAAGTGTCAACAATAGCCAGAGTTAATATGCACCAGGCCAACATTGCAACACTCCTCCCTCTCCGAGCATCTCTGAAAGACACAGTGAATAGACTATTCCAATGAAACGACCTCAGCAAACTTTCCAGCAATATCCCGAATGAAACCCCCTTTCTGCATCCCATGCACCCATCGCGGCGGAATAGCATCGTACCCGTAATAGACCCCTGCCAGACCGCCATAAACAGCGCCCGCCGTGTCCGAATCTCCGCCGAGATTGACCACCGCCAAGACGCCCTCGTCCCAGGATTCATATTTGAAGAATCCCCAGAGCGCACATTCCAGGGTGTCGACTACCCAGCCACTGCTGTGCATGTCGGTGGGGGACTTGGCCTTCCAGTCTGCGATGGAGGTGTAGCGGGCGAATCGGGTGACTAGGGCGGGATGGGTAAAGTGGAATTGCGTGATAGCTTTGCAAATGTCTTCTTTGGTGTTTCCTGTTGGCGAGTCAGTTAAGCTACGAATGAGAGAAAGGAAACGCTGAGGTGAAGGGTACATACCATTCATCGCCATGCAAATTGCCTGGGTGTAAGCTTCGCAGGCATCCGGACAAGCCAATGCGGGGTGAGTAATGAGACTCTGCTCGCGGGCGAGTCTCTTTGCACGGTCAGAGTCCTTCCAAAGAGCGACCCCGATAGGTGAGATTCGCATCAAGCTTCCATTCCCCGAAGATTCTTCTTGGTCCAGTTGCTCGTTGACTTTCTGCTGAGCGAGTGCCAGATCGTCGAGACCCTGGGCCTTCCACACTCTCAGTGCGACGCGGGTAGATCTTCCAAGATCCCATGCTTTATTCGTAGTACTGAACCGGCCATGATTAAACCAGTCAAGATAGTTCTGGATTGATAAAGCGTGGTCATATTGCCCCTTCGAGTCCACGAAAGACTGTGCGAGAGCAAGGGTCATAGAACCATCGTCCGAGTACGATCTACCGTTGTTAGCTTAGTGCTGTGATATATGTGGATTTGATACATACCCAGATGGCTGATTGAATGGCTTCACGAATTCCAGTTCCTTGATGGGCTTGAAAGTGCCGGGCTTCTGGAACTGTATCGGCCCGCCCAGCGCATCACCGATGCACGTACCCCAGATCGCACCCAAAGCACGTGAGCGTCCTGATGGGGTCATGATGAGGATGTCTTGTTTGATGTGAATGTTGAGTGAAAGGTTCGAAGACAGCGAGTTCTTGAATCAGGACGTTGTTAGGCGCTCAGCTCATCAATACGAGAATTTGCCTTTGGACTCGACGACTCAGTGACTCAGCCACAATACGGGCATACGGTAACCACTCGTGAAGACTCCAAGTTTTCCTAATCTGGCAATGGGAAGACGCCTAGTGGAAGTAAGACTAGAGTCTGATTTCGATTGGAAGAATTCTCGAGTTCTGAATGCCTGGTGCTAGAGCCGCACAGCTGTGTCTAGTGCATGTTAAAACCCACTATGCGGCTGACACTCGCTGCCTAACCTTGTAGACCGGGCATTCGTCACTAAGAACTTCCACACAAAAATGAGACCTGCGCACTACATGATATCGTCCAGTAACCTCAAAGACGAAATCACCGACGAAAATGAATCTCAATAAATTCTCCCACCGCATGGATCGAACCCTCAACCTTGTCCTCCTCTATATACTTCGGCTTGTTAGTCCTATCCACGGACACCGAAGAACATCGCCAGTCTCTAGTGCTACCTAATGTAGCCTTTTGCACCCTCATAATACCGTCAGAAAGGAAAACAGAGAGTTAAATAGATTTAGTGTAACACTCTAGGATAAGACCTTACTATAAGAAAATTGATATCACCCACAAAATGTCCAAAAAATGAACTCCCCCCGCCTAGGGGTGTGCCCGGCCGTCCGTGGAGCTGGAAGCGTCAACACTGGCCCAGTATTTTTCTTCTTTTTTTTGCCCACTCCTCCAGGGCACACCTATGATCAACAACTTTATGTTGACCAACTAGGCCATCGGAGGGGGGTGGGAGTGATTTTTTGACCTAGAAATCGGTGATAGCTTTTGTTTGCCATAACTATGAAAAATCTGAACATAGCTACCAATACACCACAGATGACATATACAGCGATATTCCCACGGTAGTGTGTTCTTTGATGCTTTTTGTCACATATAGAGAAATCTAGGTGGTGACATCATTGAATCATGGCCTGAAGGCCATTCAAAGCTAACATATAGACCAGACCATTGTATGCGATAGTGTTTGACATCGAATCTATATGAGACAGTTTTCAGGACATGATCAGGAGCAATGAGTGTATAAGTACGATAGTTAATAAGCTTCTGTTGAAGGTGCCAGTAAGTTCTCATACTGCTGCTTTTGACAAACCTCTGTTGGGTTGTCTTATCCTGACCCATTTATCTATAACCAAGTTGTCCTCTATTTCCAGCAAACCCGTACCTTCAAATAAGAATATGACGTATGAAATAAACAAAGATCCATGCTCCACATCATCTGGAGAGACGATCGATCGACTGATACTCCCCAACGACGGCACATGACGGCATTTACGAAGGGGTCCTATCATGCTATACGAAACAGGCCCACATTGACGGGTCGACAAGTACATACAGTGCGCTCAGCACAGACGGGAGATGACGCTTGAATATGGTGAATGGTTTTGTGGCTGCGGAGACCAAAATTTTAACCCGCCGTGGGGTAGAACGGGGGAATATGATATTTTACTTGGCTCAGGGTTGACGAGACATTCATTGCTGCCGTTGATATCATCAGGATTCAGTAAATGATGAGCCTGGAGCGAGCTAGGTTGAATTTTAGGAGATACTTGAACCGGAAACCATTTAGAAGATCAAATAGACCCTTTTTTTCAGTACTGTACGTATTTGCCGATGGCTGCATGCCTCAAACCGTGGCGTCCTTGACTGCCGAGGGCATTAGCCTGATTGCCCATTTCCTCTCTCATATTACCGTCTCATCCCCCTCTGATACAATAAGCGCTCGATTGGCATAGAATTCCCTCTTGGCATCACACAATCGCAAAGGTAAAACTCTCCCGTGCAACAAATGACCGCACTGCGACAGCCGACGCGCCAAAGCTGAGACGGCCCGTGCGCCAGCGACCGACCACCGTTTAGACAACCTCGTTCAGGTCATTCCTCCGTTCTATCTCAAGAGTTATCTCTTCAGCGTCCTTAATGGCCGGACACTTTTATCAATTTCAGCTCAGACGATAAGTCTCACCCTGGATCAATGACGGTCAAATCATGCTCAGAATGGGACCGGACCCCTGACTCAAAAAGACAAAGTCTTGTCTCAGTTTCAGGAGAGCTGAAACACGCCCCCGGTGGACATTTGGCCTCTTTCCCACTTGGTGGCCCCCCCCTGGCTCCCACTTGGCCCGCACCGAATGCGGTAGCGAAACTGGTTGAGCTAATCAAATCACCAATCAATCCGCAACAAGCGATCTCATTCGCTCCACGCAAAATAAGCATCTCGCATTCACCAGAAGAAAAGGCCCATCACCAGGAGGCCCGTTTCCCCTGTTGGCTGCTGGCCTTTCAAGCCGCTCCGCTGCTGAAAATCCAACCGTTGCGGCGCTAACAAGGCGGCGGAATCCTGGTCGATCGAATCGCGGATCGTGTCAGAGACTAGCACCGCTGTTTCTTGTGCGACGGGGCCGTTAATATCGAGCTGGGGCTGATATCTGGCCCCTCCTTTTTTTCCTACCGGCCGTCGCAGCACTCCTGTTGGTTGAGTTCAGCTGGCTCGCCCCCAGTCTAGCCTAGACCAGACGAGACGTGCCTGACACAGAAAGCTAACATTATTGCTACCATTGGTAGAAAGGCACAATGACTGGATCTGATGGCTGGCGGCGCTTGAGGAAAAATGCTTGAGCGCGAATGCAATACGATACGACCGTCAATAATTAGCGTCAATTGATATCAAATGACCATGGATAAATAATAAAGGCCAATTTATGGTAATATCAACGTTGGCAAAGTGTCTCAAGTACACAGCTTGGCGTAATGACACCCCCACCCAAGCGACGATATCGCCCGACGCCACTCTAGCTGGTCCTGCAAAGCCATTTCATTTAAAATGCCAGCGCCCCCTTTGCTCGCGCGAACTTTTGCGACTTGCTTTTGATTCGACTCCGCATTGTGGCCTTCTGGAAGGCCGTCCATTCCTTTCGACAGATCTGAGATCTGTTTCTGCATGCGACTATATTGCTTTATCAGGCTTGTGATTCATTTCTCTAGTTCTATGTTACCGGGCTACGAAAGAACCAAATATTAAGCGCTTAGCATTTTCGAGAGATGGCGAGAGCTACGACGGCTGTCAAGTCCCGCACTGCGCCAGATACGGATGCGATATCATTCCCTGTCTTGACCTACACCGATGCACTCCCAAGAGCCGACCTCCGCGATATCAAGAACAACGGATCACGGCAATTACCAGAACATGGAAAGGCGGCGCAATATGAGTTTCCCCGGCCGAGACATATGGATGGACAAGGAAGCAGGAAACCACCAAATAATGTAGCCATGGCGGCATCATTCGACTTTCGAGTAACGGCACCTCCAGATGAAGTCTTTCCTTCGCGTGCAGGTGCAGACGGTAGCCCTGGGGGTATACCTAGAATAGGTGTTGCCCTTGGAAGTCCCAGCATGCTTGACTCGCGAGACAACCTGCCACCACCTCGATTCAAGACGGACATCTTTTCACAGGAAAAGGACGGTCAGCCACCGCTGCCGCACAAACCGAGTAAATGGAGGAAGATTGGGGGGTTATTCAAAGCCAAGTATGCGCTTGCAATGCCAATGGATGGGCCCAAAGTCCCTCCAAAACCTGCCCCAAAGCCAGAGAGTGAACAAAGCAACAAGCCACTGCAACGACGAGGTTCAATCGAAGAATGGCCGATGATCGAAGTCGATTCTACCGCTGCCCCAGCTGGAACAAACTCCAGTCCGCAAAGAAGTCGCAAACTCTCGCTTCCTGGAAGGAAGGCTAACAAGCCTCAAGTCCCCGAGAAAGGCGAAAAGAGCCGTCTGCTCGAGATTGACATTCCAGATGTACAAATGGAGCGCTATAGTGTGATGTTCAGTCAAGTGATGAAAAAGAACCAGAGACCCTCTCTGCTGGCCAGGAGGAGCAAGACTCTGGACAATTTGCGCATGCCAAACAATGAGGTACGCTAGCCATCTCTTGTATCTACGATCTGTGGGATACTACATAGCAAAATAGAACGGACATGGTGATAACGATGTATATAGGTCTTTTTGGCTGCAAAACCACCTCCAGTTCCTCAGCGCCGAGCGACATCACCCGCACGATCGAGTTTTACTTTGTTCCCAGCTTCCCAGCCGTCGAAAGCGACACAAGTTCTCGGCACACAACAGAACTTCTCACGTGGCCCGAGTCCGCTGTTGAGATCGAATACTTTGCCAGTTGAGAGTCCATCTAAGGCATCTATGGATCAGGGAAGGGCAACACCTAATATCAATGTCGCTTCACCGTTTGAATCACCGGTCGTTCCAAATATCTTTTCCTCGCAGTCCAGCACGCCACGGTCGTCTCTTGATAAACCGCTGCCTGCCATCAAACCGGAGCTAAAAGCGCCACAGTCGCGTCCCCGTATGGCATCAAAACTCGCTGTTGCTCACACTGGGAAGGAACCGAGTCAAGTCAAGAAGGAAGAAGTGGAGGAACGGCCTCAAACGGCAAAGCAACCGGCAGTCACCCCCAATATACAAGTCTCGGAGTCACCGAGGAGATCTCCCAGTCCTCAGAGTGAAGCGAAGCCATCTGCACCCCCGGTAAATACCAGGCGTCGATCGGCCAGCTTGGCGCTTCCTCGATCGCGTACAGACTCTCAGGTAGAGCAGAAGCCGATACAGCCCATCCCTGCACTGCGCCCGCGGCCCTCTCAACTACCGATCTCGCAAACACAGCCAACTTATCAAGAGCGAAAGTCTTCTTTACAGGCCCCTAGAATGCACACACGTCCACCTATTCAGGAACCTCCCATGCCGCACCTGACCCCTCAGAAAGCGCCAAACCTGGTTCAAGAAAAGGAGCAAAGACCTCAACAAAGACCAGATATGCGGCCCCCTCGACCAAATCTGAAAATCCAAACCAAGCAACAGCAACAGCCTCCACCACGGCCCGCAGCCAAAAAAGGATCATCATCCTCCACACTCCCTACAAGTACACCACCCACCAGCACACTCCCTACACCCAACCTATCAAAAGACAACCTCTACCGAACACCATCACCCATAATACGATCCCTAAGTCCCCAACCAGGCATCTCCCCCGGCGGCTCATCACCCCGCATGCCATTCGTCTCCGAACCCGAAGAAATCGATATCGAAATCGGCATGGCCCTCGAAACAAAAGAACCCACCGAATCACTACGCAAAATCCCAACCATCGAAGTCTCAATAGCACGCTCGATATCCGTATCTCGGGGAAAACGTCAAATGATTGTCCCAGTCGGTGCACGCGTTGACTATCTTCATTCGAATGAGCGGTTGATTGAGCGTAGGCCGATGACGCCCCGGATTACGGATGTGAGCTTTGGACATAAACATGCTGTGTCGCAGGAGTTGCAGATTGAGTCTCTTTGAGATTTGAGATTGGGAGTGGTGTTTTTTATATACTTTCATTTTTGATTCCCCCTTTTCGTATTGTTGCCTCTGGTTTTTATTCGAGGGCGTTTGATTTGCATCTGGGTTGGGGTTTGTGACGCGTGTTGCTACTTTCATTTTACATTTATCTAATCTAGAGTCTCAATGAAGTCCTTTTTTTCATCTGAATAGTTATTAGTTGAATGCAAATACTGTCTCTACTCGTCTGATTCTCTTTATTGGACATTGTAACGGTGGTTAGCTACCCTCGGGGACTGTGTCGGATAGAAGTGGGGAGTCTTCGGTAGCTACCGACGGTCTCACAAAGAGTTCGGATCAAACCCACCATCTACAATTTGGATCGCCTCCATTTCGTTTGCTGCAGTGGGGTTCGGAGGTCCCGATTCTGCGGAAGGATCCGAAGTACGTTGGAAGATAATTTATGGAAAGAGCCCTTTTAAACTCAGATTTCCTTTTCTCACCCTGTTCCATCTCCCTTCATTTGATACTCCCATCCATCATCCACACAAGACCATCACCATGACAGGAGGAATATCCGTCGCCGAATATCTCTTCCGCCGTCTGCGCAAGGCAGGATTAAACGCCGTGCATGGCGTCCCCGGAGACTACAACCTGAGGCTTCTCGACTATGTGATCCCCTCGGGACTCGAGTGGATTGGAAACTGCAATGAACTGAACGCTGGATACGCCACAGATGGCTACGCGCGTATCAAGGGCATCGGAGCGATTGTGACAACGTTTGGTGTTGGCGAGTTGTCTGCTATTAATGCGATTGCCGGTGCATATGCAGAGATGGCACCGGTTGTCCATATCGTTGGGACTCCCCCGCAGAATGATCAGAAGAATGGCACGAAACTCCATCATTCGTTCTGTCGTGGAATGCCGGGTGACTTTAAAATTTTTGCTGAGATGTACGAGAAAGTCACTGTTGCGCAGGAGGATATTACGGATGTTGCGAATGCAGCTGCGCAGATTGACCGTGTCATTCGCGAGTGTTTACGCCAGTCTCGGCCTGTTTATCTCCAGGTCCCGATGGATATGGTTGATGCTATTATCCCAGGCACTCCACTTGCACAGGCCTTGGAAGTGACCCCGGCCTCGGGCGATCCAAGAGTCGAACAAGACGTTTGTGATATTATCCTCGATCGTCTGAGGACTTCCGAAAGACAGTTTATCTTAGTGGATGCGGGCACTTCGCGATATGGGCTTTCCGGTCAGACGGATGTGCTCATTAGAGCCACTGGGTTTCCAACCGCTACAACACCGTTCGGCAAGGGAATCATTGATGAGACGCTGCCAAACTTCCATGGAATTCATGGAACTGTCGGACCTCACACATTCACTTCCTATGTCGACTCCTGCGACCTTATAATCAATATCGGGCCCGCTCACAGCAACGTCAACACGTATTACTTTGCCACCGTCCCCAAGCCGGAAATAACCATCGCAATCGAGAGGGATGCCATTACCATTGGCGGCCGCACATGGAGTGTATCTCCCCAACGAATCCTCCAAATGGTTCTCGAAACCTTAAAGGAGAACCCACTTCCCAAACCCGCCTCATATCCCGAGCTACCCAATCTACGCCATGCTCTCCAATCCCTCCCACCAAACGACCCAACCGCCAAACTAACCCAAGACACATTCTGGTACCGCATGTCCTCCTTCTTCCACGAAGGCGACATCATCCTCACCGAAACCGGCACCGCTAGCAACGGAAGCCGTGACTTCGTCCTCCCAAAGAACACAACCCTCATCAACTCCGGCATCTGGCTCTCAATCGGATACATGCTCGCCGCCACGCAAGGCGCCGCACTCGCCCAGCGACATCTCGCTCAGTCTAATGACCACCCCCTCTCAAAGGGCCGCACAATCCTCTTCGAAGGCGACGGCAGTTTCCAAATGACAGCGCAAGAACTAAGTACCATCATTCGCCAGAAATTAGACGTGATCATTTTCATCATCAATAACAACGGTTACACGATTGAGCGACTTATCCACGGTCCGCAGGAATCGTATAATGATGTCGCATCCTGGCGATTCTTGGAAGCACCGTCGTTCTTTGGTGCGGGCAAGGCTGATACTGATTATCCGGTCTACACGGCGAGGGCGACTAACTGGGGAGAACTTGAGGGTGTTTTGGGGAGAGAGGAGATGCGAGCGGGCAAGGGGTTGAGGATGGTGGAGTTGATAATGGATGTGATGGACTCGAATGATACTTTGAGGTTGATGCTGGAATTGTGGAAGAGCAAGAAGGCTTCATAATTTCTACAATGCAACGGGGATATATTGAATGAAACGAGTGATCACTATCCCCGGCAAAGACAGAATAAGTTTCGCATTCAAGATCGAATCTTCACGAGGGCTCCCGTACAACGCGCCAGGGACAGGCACCTTAGATATATAGCTCCAACTTTTGACATTTTTTGTGGAAGGCAACCGCGAAATCCACAATGCTAAGTCAAGTGAGATAATTTGATCTATTTAAAATTGAACTTCACGCGAGAGATCAAGACCTAGAGGTGGATAAAGGCTTCTGGCAAAATATGGAGTCAGAACCTGGCCCCAAATAGCATCATCCCGGGAAAATAACGGCCCGCGCTACCGAGGGGACTTCGGTTGACTCCGAGACATCGGAACACATCAACTCCATCTCCACTTCAGGGCATGCTCCATACATTTCACTGGATTGACAATGTCACAAAGCATAAGAACGCCACAGCCTTTTCGATCATCTAGACGCAGACATTCTAGGTTACCATCCGCGTAAGTTCGCCTCTTTGCCTGTTACAGCTGATCTTTGAAATCCGGCATTGACGTGGACAAGCTGCACGACGTGCAAATCGAAGAAAGTTAAATGCTCGGAAGGTTACCCATGTGAATACTGTTCGCGGAGGGGTCTGGAATGCAGATATCCGGAGTCAAATGCGGGGCGGCTTTACTCCACAGGGTATGTCTGATTTTTTGAAATGATGGACATCATGTAACATTTTGCGTAGGAAGATTCGTGAGTTAGAGGCTCGGTTGGCTTTGTATGAGTCTACGGGTTCACATGGAGGTCAGTATATGATCAAGATAGTTCTTATGGGATGAAAGAGGATACTGATTGCCAGCATGACAGAGATAGGGAGATCGGATGTAGACTCTCCATCCGCAAGAACTGTGTCCTCCCATCAAGTCACTGGATTACCAGCATCAGAGCCAGAACAGCCTATACAGCGTATGTATTTTCCCCACGCAAATAGCTATCATGCTCTGAATTGACGACTGCCAGGTATCACTACTGAGCGCGACATTGGTTCAAGCCAGGATTTCGGAAACCGAGTACAAACTTTGTTTGAGCAGCGATCAGTTCAATCGCCAGCAATCACCCAGCCACCTTGCAAGTCGACAAGGGAAAGTTTGTTTCCCTCGAAAAGACCGATTCTGAAATTGAGACAAGCTCCAGGTGGTTTATATGTGATGCCCAACCTTCCATCCGAGGAAGAAGCCTATCGACTTCTCGATAGTGTCTTGTTTTATTTCGGCGAAACACAGCACCTGTTCGATGCACGCGAGGCTTCTGATCAATTGGCTATAGTTTACGAGGATCCACAGGGAAGTCTCCAAAGTCCCAGTATTGGATTCCTACAGGCTCTGTTGATTTTCGCCCTTGGAAGGCTGCTTCGAGGGGAGTCGGACGCCTCAAACTCTCCCCCGGGCTATACATTATTCAAATACGCATTAGATCTCCTTCCATGCCCTTCGGAGCTACGAGCTCACGGCGTAGCGGGAATCGAGATCCTCGCCATCATCACAGTCTATTTACAAAATATTGATCGAAGGGACGACGCCGCTTCTTACGTGGGTGTTTCCACTCCTAATCCAGTGGTCGCCAAGACTAAGCTATCCTTTACAGATTGGTCTCGCAATTCGCCTAGCTATGTTGCATAGGTTACATCGAAAACAGACAATGCAAAAGCTACGTCGATCAGAAGCGACTCACGCTAGCCGACTGTGGTGGACCGTTCACATGCAGGACAAGCGCTCAATGATTTTGAATGGCTGCCCACTCGCTCTTGATGATAGATTTGTGGATGCATCCCTCCCTGCGGATGCACCTGGGTTTCCAAACCCATTTGCACTACAGATCAACCTTGAGGTAGCCCAGATACAAACTCGAATATATTCAGGTAATTATTGACACTAAAGTTTAATTTTCGATATACTGACAGTTTTTGAAGTCATCTACAGCCAGGAATCATGTCCCAAGGATGAATTTGTTGCCGGTGTCCAGGATATTATCTCGACACTCAATCAACTCGCGAGACAAATCCCTCAGGGTCTTGGCTTTTCTGGCACCGTGCCTAACCAGCAGTCATCGAAGAAAGATCAACGATTAAGTATATCGCTGTATACTATTCTTTATCAGGTATGGCATCATCCGGTGACAGAAAATTCAAGAAAACGCACACGACTAATTCGAAAAAGTCAATAATTCTCACATTGCGACCGATCGTTCTGCACTTGACAAAGGCAATTCTCAGCGGCGAGACCACATTTTCAAATAGTGGGAATGCTTTTAAACAGCTCACTTGCACTTGCATAGAGGCTGCTCGTCGGTCACTAGAACTCATGTTACAGGCGCAGAAGGAGGACATGATAGGTTGGTATTCTTTGCCTAAATCGGACTCATTCTCTCAACTGACTGATATTCAAAAGCAAAATTTGGCTTTTTTGATCTCGACGCCATATTCTCCGCGGGGTTTATCATGCTTCTCGCCGCAATCATCGAGTCAACAAACAATACCCAAGGCCAATACTTGACATTCTTAAAGCCAACCCCTGGAATCTCGGAATCCCTAGAACTTCTCAACTTCCTGGCTGGTTACAACAATCAGGCAGCCAGGTCTCGCCACGACCAGATCGAACGACTGTATGATCACATCCCTGCATTAGTCGAGTCATTCCACGAAGGAATAGGAACATCCAATGGCAACGCACAATCGCCCTTGGGTTCCTCGGCCAGTCAGGTCATCCCGACACCTCATTCCACTGGGGATCATCCTCCATCTTACATTAGTGCGTGGAATTTTGAAAGCGGTGGAGATATGGTGGATGGTTATGCATCAGCATATTTGCCAATGCCTTTTCCGTCCGACGCGCAAACGATGTACTCATTGTACCAAGGAGATGATTTCGTTTTGA
Source organism: Penicillium subrubescens (assembly GCF_028828155.1). Classification (NCBI taxonomy): domain Eukaryota; kingdom Fungi; phylum Ascomycota; class Eurotiomycetes; order Eurotiales; family Aspergillaceae; genus Penicillium; species Penicillium subrubescens. Next base: position 454,034 of record NW_026643156.1, read on the forward strand.
CGGGTGCAGACGTGGCTGATTTTGAGGAACTACAACGGCATTTGCTAGGATCTGATATCGCTTTTTGAGTGTTTGATATCATTCTCAAATTGAGAATCACGGCTAGTTTGGGATAGTTTGGAATAAAGAGGGTATGTATATTAAGTACTCTTTTAGGAGTAATGTCAGGCAGACGGGCTGGCCGACTGACACAGAAACTTGCTCTAGAGAATGCCCTTCTTGGGTTCGGTGGCCCTGAATGCACCATTTTACCGTGCACCTTGATCAGAGCCTAATTACAAACTCCACGGACGTTTCACCAGATCAGCTTCAGGTCAGGAACCTAATCCGCGGAAGGAATAGCACCTTTATCACGGCAGATATCCAGTTCCTTGAATCCGAAAACCACGCTACTATATGGATCAAAGTAGCGTAAAGCACATCCGATGTTATGAAGTTGCTGATAACTTCTGTATCTGAAACATGACCAATCAGAAAAATCCGTAGCCCACTTCGTTCATTTGCCTGCAGCCTGCCTCTGCGCCAACTCGAGCACAGTCAACTTCGTCGAAAAGGGAAAGTAGACGAGGAAAAACGCGTGGACATGGCAAAACCCTGTAAGCACGCCTGGTTATGATTTGATACTTGTGAAAATCCACGCTTGCCGTTAATTGGCGATGGCCTTCAATAGTTGCGGTGACAAGTGCTATCAAATCTAACATTTCATCTTCCCCATGATACCCCTCAGAGAATGTGTATTTGAGACGATTTGACTAAGCGTATCTCTAGAAAGAAAAAGACAACAACGTTAGGTACTGTATCCTAGAACAAATGTTATTGTGTTATGGACAAAATGGAATAGTGACTTACAACTACAGTATAATACTCTCGTGCCCAATCCACCTGTGTTTGAACTTTAGTTTGCGTTCGTACTTTCTGACATATCCGCCGCCCTCGGCAACTTTCATCCAGAAATACCGCTCCACCACACCAGGATATTTTTCCTTCATCAATCAATCAACTCTTTTGTCTGATCCCCATATCAATCGATCCTGTTTCCCCTATTCGTCAACGGTAAATACAAGCCAATATGGCCCGTGGTAGCTTTCACAACTTGTAATTGGAAACCTGGGCCGTGATCGATGGGGCCGAGCGGGCCGAGCCATCCGGTGATCGGCGTAATATCTTTATCGTAAAAATGACGGAAAGTGTGTTTTAAGCGACACCACCGTCGTGAAAGTTCCCCGATAGAGTCTAAGTATAATATCTGCAATATGTGCTTGCCTTGTATCCAGCGCCTATGGTGAACACGACCTCGGGGCTAGATATGTTTCACTCCACTTGGGATTGATATCTCCCGTCACCCCGAGACCACGTTCCACCCCTAGATATGTATATCTTTGACCTAGCATCTGCTTTAGGACAAAGGGCCGAGAGTTGCCTAATTCTAGGAGAGCTGCGGGTCGCTAGATATAGCGCCGTGGACAGTCTACTGACTATCGGCCTATCAGCGGCAGTAATGCGAATGAGAAAGTGATCTGCACACTTCGGCTGCTATGCCGTAGATTCCGAGAGAACCCACAATACAGTACTAGGGCCGCAAGCTGAACACACACCTAAACGGCCCCCAACCTTACAGTGGGTAATGTAGTGGACATAGCCACCAAAACACATTTTTGAGATAGCGGACCTTTGATTTTGCTCGAGGTTTATACATCCCTACAGAACAGTGAACATTCAGGGAACTGGTATCTTCAAAACTATAAAAGGGGCAGCGCTGTCCGTGGAATTTCAACTCCAGATCAGGGCTTCAAGATATTCAAGCAATGACCACCTTTCTGGACCGCATTCACGATATCGCTCGCTTCTGTTGTCTTGCCGGCCTTATTCTACTAAACGGAATTGCCTACTATGCTCCTACTCAAAGGCCTGTTGATGGCAGCCTGCTGCTTTTCAACTTCAGTGCAGGCCTCTACTTGGCCTTCATCTATCGATGGGCAGCCGGCACCAGACAGGTGGTTGCAAATTAGTCTCAACGAAACTACCACGGCAAGCACCAATCTTAGCACAAGGGGCATTGACACTGGTCTTGTGGAGAGGACTCCTGTCAGAGTTTGCGAGCGGATTATCAGCACTACTGCATCCTGTGTCGTGATCACCAACTTTGTGATTAGTATGGCAAAGTCTCTCGCTAGTACCATCAAGGAGCTATCCAATCAGGGTTCTTGCAGCACCATGCATGGCACCTACGAATCCTTGTCCTGGGTGTATTACTCCTCTGGCCGGAACTGCGACACCACAGCACAGCACGACACTATTGCAGGTGCCATTAAGAAATATCTTGCCGACACAAATGGCAACAAGCTTTGCGGTACCGAATGTCTCCGCATGGATCATGGAGGCACATGGGATGGATGGTTGAAGATTGGCCCGACAGCGTCATTCAAATCGAACGCATACTGTGGCCCATCATTGAGCTTTAGCAGTTGTCTATCGGGCGGCAACAATGACATTTGAGTCGGTGACGAGGCAGAGAGGCAGAGAGGCAGAGAGATAGGAATGGGAGAAGTCCGCTTTCAAAACATCTTGATGAGGGGCCAAGTCATGTGTATGAGATAATGTGATAAGGCAGAAAAGTTTGTAAACACCAAAAATCCAATCTTTTGGTTTTATCTTAACATACTAAGTCTATAAGACCGGAGATACTGAAGTGGCGAAGTCTCTAAAATCAAATTCTACTAGGACTGGATACACTGAGAGGGACAGCAAAGGAGAGAAAGAACTGGTCAGAGTGGGACATTCATCACATGGAGGCAAGCGCTGAATCTGTGAATTGCCTTTTTGAGCCAGGACTTCCTGAGAAGCAAGGGAAGAGGGAAGAAGCAACAGCTAACAGAGGCTAAAAGGGACAAATTCTCTAGTTTCACAGAGGCAGGCGACGGAAACCTCGATCTGAGGGGGGGAGAAATCTCCATCAGATCTAACCCTTAAGTTGTATATATCCAAGTCCTTACTATATAGGCGGCTAGGTAAGCGCTGGAAGTAGAATGGGCCGGTTTAGGTACTGTATGGTATTATTACAGTATTTTGGTCGGTCGAGGCCAGGACGACCGCGGTATTTACAAGTACGTTGATAGGAGGCGACGTGGTAGGTTCCTTAATTGTGGACTGAGTGGTGGTGCCTACACATTCAGGGGGGATACTTATCGGTCCAGGCCATACTCCTACCTTTTAACACAGGCATTTTATGCGGGTTGGTACAAGGCTCGCTATTCATTTACATTTAAATACGGATCATGTCGTTCATTTGGTGCCTATTTTAGGCCTAGTCTAACATGCAGTGTTTGGCTGATCACGCAAAATCGTAACTTAACTAGGTTAGTTAGTCAAATTGCGATGACTCACCAGGGGCTAAAACACCCAGAAGCAAAAATGGAAGGACATGCATGCAATCCCGAATCTATGGATATAATGCTTTCCTTAATTCAATCGCTTTGACAAAAATTACTGGACTGCAAGATAAACTATGGCGTCTGCATTCTCGACAGCCCAGCTGAGCAAATATCTTGAGTATCTCGCCCTTCCCGCTGAATATGATCAATTCATCCAAAACCCGCAGTCTTTCCCCAAGACTGTAGAAGGTCTAACGACTCTTTTCCGGGGTCAAATCACTCGTTTCCCATACGACAATTTGTCAGTACATTACTCAAACAATGAAGTCATCGAAATTCGTCCAGAAAGCATCTATGCCAAATTCATGGGATCGGCAGATTCACAGCCATCGAAGCGGGGAGGCTACTGTCTCGAGTGCAGTATCTTCTTCTACCACGCTCTGTTAGGCTTGGGATTTTCGGTCTATACAACAGGAGTGCGCAACCGGGCACGAATTGATGGTGTCCCTCAAGGTGAATTCAAGGGATGGTAAGATGCCCGCAAACTCCCACCCAAAAACCGTATTGACATTGACATAGGACACACATTGTGAATATCGTCCAACTTCCAACAGGGGATAAATATCACGTCGATGCCGCGTTCGGCGGAGATGGACCAACGCGACCGCTGAGACTTGTCTCAGAACAACCTATTCATAACCTCGGAACACAAGAAGTGCAATTAGTTTATGGAAATATGCCCAAGCAAACACGCCCAGAGCAAAAGCTTTGGATCTATCAGTACCGCAATGGGCCGACGAAGGAATGGAATTCCTTCTATGCGTTTGGAGAGTTCGAGTTTTTCCAAGACGACTACGAAGTGATGAATCGGTATACAAGCTGGGATGCCCGACACAAAGGGAATTTCTGGATTGTCAGGTTCATTCGAGGGGGAGAGACAGATGGTCTTCCTCTGCTGGATGGTGAGGGTGCTGTTGATGATGCAGAGGCGATCCCTATTGTTGGGAAAATTATGTATGTCAACGGTGTGGTGAAACTGAATATGGGAGGGAGAACAAGGGTGATTGATTCGTTCCAGAGCGATGAGGAGAAGTTTCGTGGTCTTCAGAGATGGTTTGGGATGAGCTTTGAATAGAGGCTTAGGTTGATCCGGTCCTAGAAAAGGTCGACCTGCCATGTGGTAGTTCTTGGAACGGCTAAAATCTGAGATCGAATCACAGAGCATGGCGCTCTTAGACCGGCGTACAGATGAAATCGAGCTATAGATGCCAAAATACTGTTCCTTGTGTCTAGTGAATGTGTACAATTATTGGGAACTCATTCAAGAATGAGTGTGCACGTGTCTCGTGGTCCACAATCGAGAAAACACGCCAGGGGACAGTGGTTTCGAAGACCATAGCGTTGTTGATGACACTACTGTATCAGCAAGACAAGTAATAGAGATTGTAAAATTCTATCTGAAAAAGATATCCAAGAATCTCTGCTCGAATCGATCCCCCATTCGTCGAGCTAGAGCCTTCGAGTACGAATGGTAGCTTGCACGCAGCATCTCTCGCCTCAACCCAGGGGTGAAGTAAGCAACAAAGTAACTTTCTGGTTTATCTTCAGGTACAATGACTCGGGCCGGACGGGCGCGATCAACGCGATCATGAAAATTCCTAGCATTGGCACCCCTTCGGGAAGCATTTGCACGGGAGTCCATCCAGTGGCCCCGAGCAGATCCGTCATGGTCGTCCATCCAGGACGTGACACTAGCAATGTTTTCAGCTTGCCTACGTCTAATGTGACGGTGCTCATGGCGTGATGGCAGTTCCCGTAGAGACCACTGATATTATATAGGTCAGTATATGAAGGTACATGGCTGGTTAGCCCAAGGGGTATACTCACGTATGACTCAATCGTTTGAATGGATGCATGGCTGCCTCGTCGCCGTTGCTGCTGGGAGGAGGAGGAGGAGGAGGAAGAAGAAGAGGAAGATGGAACAACGTGCGCTTGAACCCTTTGTGGTGGACTCGGATTTCTGGGTCTAGCTGTTCTTTGGTCCGTACCTCGGGTTGTGAGACAGCTGGATTGTTGGTTCATAGTCGGACGCCTGGACTGATACTGTCTGGCCGGGGGCGGTTCGCGGCGTTGGACGCTCGGTTGAGGCCAAGCTGTGGTGGTGGGGGCGCGGTACCGAGATTGATCTTGACGGGATCTAGCCGGCTCACGAGGCCTGCTTTGGATAAATGAAGCTATCCATTGAGGGCGAGGGGCTTGGCGACGCTGGTTGTTCTGGTTATTGGTAGAGTCACGCCGGTTGATCTCCAGATTGAGATTCAAGCGTTCTGAACATGGCTGGGGGAATCGGCGGTCAAACAAGCCGATAACTAAAACTAGTCAGGAGAAATAAATTTTAAATCCGAGGTAATTCACTCACCTCTACTCAGGATAGACCAGGTTGAGTGACTAGAGATGTGTCCAACTTCACTGGAGATTTGTCAACGAAAGGGAGGAAGCATAATCATCGAAGTGGCTGCGGTCAAAATGTTTGGGGTGAAAAGGCGGAAACATCGAGAAAGAAGGTCGCCACAGAGATCAGATGTCTAGCCGGCCAGACAACCTCAGAAGGCAGCGGAAACGATGCAATTGATATCAAACTTTCCGCGGATCTCGCACCATTCAAATCTATCCTCTACTCTCCTTCCTCTGACCTTGACCGACTTTACTCGTGATATCTCAAACCATAATCCTCCCCTTCTTCTACCATCATCGCCAATTTTCGCCGAATATTTTAACCAGAGCTCAGCTTCACAATGGTCCTCAGCTGTGGAATATACAAGACTGAGGTGAGCCAAGAGGGGGACTTAACCTGTCACATCTCCCTTTGAATACGATCGGAAGTGAAGAGAGGCAGCTCTGAGCGATCCTGCTAGACATGTTACAGGGAGATCCTCACGCCCGGCCACCTTCGGCTGCAAGACGAATCCACAGAATTTCCCTCCGGTGCGTGGGAAATGAGTCGAGCTCCGGCAGGTCCGGATACTTCCTGCAGAGACTCTGGGAAGTCATCATTGGTTTGGTGGAGCTGATTCCCCACGCGCATGAAGCTCATAACACAATGATAAGCCTCATTATGGAGCTGCAAAATTACCGGAGGGCGAAAATTGGATCTTGAATGTGACTGCGGCTTTTTGAAAAGTTTGAATGCTTTGCCTTGCTGACCAAGTCAAAACAGGGGATCTTGAATATGCCATGGAGACATTTACACGGTCTGAATTCATGCATGGAAGATTATCATCGATATGAGGATTACATCTCAGCTCAGCATACCATCCCCAAAACTGACCCGGTTGCTCTCTACACAGACGAAGGAATCTACGGCCGCGTTGTTGATGCCGAAGATGTTGAGAGCTGGACGAACCTACACGCATTCACAGCCAAACTATTCGGCTTGGGACTCATTCACTGGAAGTACATTGGAACTCTGATCTTCCACGATGCCCTCGAGCAAACCAGTACTGGCCAATATCAGGAGGCCATTATCCAGGCCATGGCTCAATGGGTTCGTCATGCTGGAGAGGCCATGTCCCTCATATTGCGCCGCCAGGAAGCTGCGGCCAAATTCAAAGGCGCTGACACAACGGGTAAATTGTGCTTGGGCTCGGCTAGCTTCTGTGCAGGACGATGGCTTTTCTAGATCAAACGAGCCTTTCAACTAAGCTATGAAGTCCCTATGAACCTCCGATCACTGGCTCTCGATGTCGCTCACCAGGTGGTGGATGTCTCCATTTTGGGCGCTGCGAAGTTAACGGATGATTGGAGGGCCAATCTAGAAATCAGACAGGTTATCTGCAGACATGTCGCGTTGGCTGAAAGGATGATGTCTTTAATTGCTGAAATGGTACAAGATGGAGAAGATGGTACAGGATGGAGGAAATGGTACAGAATGGAGGGAATGTGGACCAGTCCAGCTGGTCAAAATCATCAGTGGACCTGCCAAAATTTTGACAGCATTCTCAATCCCTAGTCTTGGAAGAGAACTGTGAACAGCCCGAAATTCGATGTGACTGAAACACAATCTAGAAAGAATTTGGAGGATTTCAGGTCATTTCATTCTGGGATTCGATTGCCAGATGACCATACTCAAAGTTCGTCATACTCATTTCATATTGCTATTGTACTTAGATATTCAAAGTGACCCTCAGATTCGTCAAATCCATTTCATCGATCAATCATACACAACTCAAAAACCAGCGTCATCACAATTGACAGCAGGCAAAGCCATTACCACCTGGGCAAACGGGGTCTGCGTATAATACGTCAGTTTATGTTAAACCAACCTAGGTTGGGTAAGGGGATCTCATTTACCAGAGAGAACACTCCCGCATACACCAGGATCATTCCAGCGACAGCCCGTGTCGCCACCAACGTTTGGGCAGGGGTTGATCACACAGGCCATGACATTGGCTGGGTCAGAGGGGCAAGGGTAATTTCCAGGGCTGCCTGTGTATGGCTGACCACCATATTGACCGCTGCAGACGTCTTGGTCCAGACAGATACAGTCCGCGCCCCAGTTGTTAGAGCAACGACCTCCCACGGCAGCCATAGCTGATGGAGCTAGAGAGAGCAAGAACGAGATATAGAATGATTTCATCTTGGTTGAGGATTGGAGAAAGAGCCAATTGCTGAGTGTCCGTTCGGAAAAAGGCTGGCGAAATAAGAACCAAGTGTGAAGAGCAAGAGATCTTTCCTTACCATAGATATTCCTAGAGAACCCCTAATCTATAAACAGACAAGCAGATCATTTTCCATATAAGGATCTGCAAGGGAAGGTTTGCGATCTCGTATTCAGTGCGATACAAAATCAAGCAACATTTGACATTTAGGCTGGATTGCTACCTAAAACATTAAGCTGAGCTTAGACCCAGAGCTGAAATGTAACCTAGCAAACTATGTGTATTAATAGCCTAGGCTGCGATGAACTACCTAAAGTTTAGAATTCTATAGTGCGGTTGAAACTGCATAGCTGTGAATCATCTACTGCCCGCACATCAGGTGACCTCGTAATGTTGAGTCTGCACGACTCTCACAACATTTCCCCTCCCTAAAATTCCCTCACGGTCAGCATTCTTCTTCGTATCAGTCCTCAAAACTACCCACCGACTGGGTTCATGACCGCCGGCTGGTTACATTCAGCTGTGTAAAATGAATCGCCGCAAAGTTACCGTCGACGGCATATCAGCCTGTGGGAAAACACGCCTCATCGCAGCCCTCTCCGAATACGCAACAGCTCACTATCACGGCAAAGTCAAGCCTCAAGAATACTTTTCTGGCGAACCCAGCCCTATCACGTCAATTGAAATCCAAAGTCCCGAGTCTGGGTTGATTGATTTTTGGGAAAACTCGTATTCAACGTATGGAAGGCTCACGCCGCTCGCATATCCAAAGACAACCCTCGTATTGTTTTGCTTCGCTCTCGAGTACGTGGATGACACTCGGTGGGAAGTTGAGAATAGAGTGGATTATTTGATTTCCAAAAAATCGCCCAAGGGTAAAGATGCTTCTCTTATTCTAGTTGGGTGTCGGAATGATCTGCGAAAGAAGCAGGAAGATGCGAGATCCACGAAGACCTTGACGAAAGCTTCTGAACAGCTCCGGCAGTATGCGAAGAAGAATCGTTTGGCTGGCTACTTCGAATGTTCTGCGGAAACCGACGAGAATATTGCAGAACTTCTTCGAACTGTCGTTGGGATACTTTTTCTCGGGGATACCGGGGACTCGACTCGAAAGCACCGGAAGATTGGATCCTCGAAGTGCATCGTGCTATAAGTGAACGGTGTACTTCGGCGATACGTAATGAGCCAACGGATCAATGAGTCTAATTATTGCCTGAGGCGAGGAACAGTAAATGCTAGTCATACGCAGATGTATATAGCCTCATCTAAGTATATACAAGATCAGCCTTTGAGGCTCACACTAGAAGAAGGCTCAACCGACTGGGTCGGTGCACTTGATGCCACCTCAACCTCCACATTAGGCAGTGCCCATATCATGCCAGGATAACAGTCACTGATGACCTTGACATTAACCCGAGTGACCCCACCAGTAGTCAGTGACAAAGACTCAGCCAAGGGACCGGCAGGGAACTTGACAATCGAGCGGACATTAAGTGTGCCATTGTCTCCGCGGGCTTTGCCATGAGAGCCTCCGCCGCGACTGGAACCAGCACCAGCACCCCCGCGAGACTTGTAGTCACCGTTCTGCCTGGAAGATGGCCATGAAATTCGTTTCAGACCGAGCAACTCGCCATCCGATCCATCTGGACGAGCACTGCAGACGATGAGGAAGTAACCCTCAGTTTGTGGCTTCGGGAACTTAGGGGCGTAGATGCGGTGATCCGCATTTGCAGATGGGTTGCGACGAGTGATAGAGACACTTAATCCCTTCGCAGTGATACCATTGACAAGGACAGAAAGATTCGGCAGGTAAGGAGCCGCTTTGGTGAATCCAGGATGAAGATTGAATTTCTTCGCCAAATCGAAGAAGGCAGACTTGGGCTGCGAAGACAGTTTGGCAAGCGAAGATGGAAGCCCGCGAGGCGGCTTTTCGACTGGAATGCCAGGCAGAATAGACAGTGGATGATCCTCTGGCCAACGGGCAGACTTGATGCACTGCAGAAGAGTGACAAACATTTCGCACGCGGGAATATATCCAAGCTCAGCCATGACATCGATAGAGGCCTGGATAATACGAATACCCTGATCCAGAACGGATGTTTGGTCACCGACGTAATCGGAGATGGGGAGGTCGATGCGAGACATATACGCTTGTAGCAATAGGAAGGCCTTGACGTGGGGATCCCACATTGGGATATCACCCATAGACTCAGTGGACAGTGGCAGATTCTGAGCCAACTCAGCGTTGATGAGATCTTCATTGTGGCGGACGGGCAGCTCGTCGAATTCGGTGGCAGAACACATCCAGCTTAGAACATCTTGGAAGGTAGGCTCACGCTTTGCATGGGACATCAAGTACCGAATGGTCTTGTGTGAGAGGTAGTAGTAACTCATGATCTTGCCGAAGGGGGTAGAATCGACTTCGCCAGTGGCAGAATTCACGAGCACACAGGACGACTCGGCCAAGTCATTGAGCGACTTGTCAACTAGATCAATCATGAACTCTTGAGCGGTAGCCTGAGCTGCCATCGTGTTCTGTTCTTCGGCGGAAATCTCAAGGCCATAGTAAGATGGGTTCTTGTGGAGACGGCGGAAGAAGAATGTCCAGGTCAAATAATCAAGCGCATCTTGCTTCGTCCCGATCGTTCCAGCAGAAACTTCGGCACCCAAATGGTTGTCCAAGACCTTGTGGAGCGTAGACTCGACTGGGAAGCCAGTGTGCAGGAAATGCTTGTAGAAGGCCTTCTTCGAGTCTTGAGTGAAAATACGGGCAATACCAGAGTTGTCGAATTGCGGACGACCGGCACGACCAAGCATTTGGAGAACATCAGTCAAATCCATGTCGCGGTAGCCCTCGATCTTGGCGTCGAAGAACTGGGTGCCCTTGACCACAACAAGGTGAGCTGGAAGATTGACACCCCATGCAAGAGTACTGGTTGCAACCAGAATCTGGATCTTGTTGTTTGCAAAAAGCTCCTCGGCCAACTGTCGATCAGACTCCACCAGACCTGCATGATGCAGGCCAATGCCAAAGTTGAGAGATTCTCGTAGGGCATCGTCCTTGACGCGCGCAAGGTTCAACTCAAGATCATCTTCAGACATTCGGACAAAGCGGCGAGGATTGTCTTCCATACCACAGTAGTTGATCAGATCCTTGGCAGTAAGACGGGTCTGTCGACGAGATGCAACAAAGACGATCACCGGTTTCTCAGGAGAGTGGTTCTTGATGGCCAAGAATGTAGGACGGTTCATGGATTGCATCAGAGGACAGAAGCCTCGCTGCTCGGGGAATCCATCAATGAAAATCTCGAGAGGGACTGGACGGACGGAGTGGCGGAAGTTGTATAGTCCCTCCTTGACACCAAGCCAATTGGCAAGATCACTGGCATTGGCACAGGCAGTGGACATACCCATGAGTCTGACAGAGCCCTTGGACTGGGAGGCAATGTAGTTCATACGAGACACAATAATTTCCAGAATAGGACCACGGTCACCTCCCAGGAGATGGATCTCGTCGATGATCACAAGGCTGACCTTGCGCACGTAATCTCTGGTCTGCCAACTACGAGAGATACCGTCCCACTTCTCAGGAGTCGTAATGATGATATCTGCATCTCGAATGGTGCGCGTATCCGGGGTGTTGTCACCGGTCAACTCCACAAGCTTCAGACCCATCGCACCCGTTAGGCGTTTACGCCAATCTTGGACACGCTCGCGCACCAGGGCCTTCATTGGGGCGATGTACACAACCTTGGATCCGGGCTTCTCGCGGAATGCCCACCACATTGCCAGCTCAGCGGCCACGGTCTTTCCACTACCGGTGGGCGATCCAAGAAGGACATTGGCTGAAGTGTGATATAGCAGATGGAAGATCTGAGTCTGCATAGGGTTGAAGAACTGGAACCGCTGGCCATAGACTTCCTCCAGGATTGGATTCTGAAGAGCAGAGATGGGGAGCGGCTGCAGGTTCAGCAGATCGGTGTATACACTTTCCGTGTCTGGGCGAATCAAATGCTGGAAAGACACAGGGCTGACGGTCTCTGCACCCAGCCAGCGATCAGAGATAATGCGAACGTAGATCTGGCTCGGCAGGGGATCAGATAATGGAATGGTGAAGTTGAGCTCGTGGTCATGGTAAAGCTTCTTGCGGCTGAGGATGAAATACTCATGATGATATATCTCCGAAGTCTCGGAGTTCTCGACCCAGACCCAGAAGGACTCAGAAGCTCCATGATGGCGGTCATTCCAACTAAACTCGGGGTATATGGAAAGGCGAATGCGAAGGACATCGCGGTTGAGAGGCGCAATCTCCGTCTCGACGCTGAGCGTAGGGAAATTGTCCAAGAGCTTCGTAAGAACCTTGCCCATCTTTTGATTATGAACAAGCTGTCCAATCTCAGTCGGTTCCATCTCCCGCATCGACTCAATGGATGATGTGGGCAGCCTTTCATCGAGGTTCCTCAGAACAGGTTGTGGTAAATCAAATTGGTGGAATGGATGATCGAAAGGCCAAATCTGCTTCTCAATTGACTTGCACAAAGACAGCAGAACCTGGCATTGGTATCCCCAACGTCGGTTCAGGGCGATCATGAACAGCGCACGACAGATACGAGCCGCATTCTGTGCAACGTAGCCCATATCGGAAACTAGAGCGAAGTCTTCGATCCTAGCACGAGAAATGTAGGATTGGAGCAAGATGTTAGTCTTTGCATGTGGGGTGTCGTTTCCTCCTTCGACCTCGGTCTGGATGACTTCATCCCTGAGGCGTTGCAGTTCCTTCGATTCACTTTCGCGGGACTGAATGTTGTCGAATTCACCACTCAAACTGATCATCCTTAGCACATCAGCTTCGCCCGACCGGGGACGCATCTGATCGTTGAAAATTTCAATGCTTGTTTGCAACACGTAATATTGACTCGCGATGCGACCGACATCCTTGGCCTTGAGGTCCTCGGTTTTCTCATTGAAGATGATCATCTGGCTCTTTTGAAGAGTCTGCGCAGCTTGGATAATCAACTGCCGGCGTCTTTGCACCAGCATCGGGTCATCACGAAGCTCGGCATACTCAATGCCATAATTTCGAGGCTCGCGTTTCATGCGAACAAACAGGTATGAATAGCCCAGCCACTGTACTGCTTCGGAGACAGAGGTTACAGTTCCCAAGGAAATCTCGGCATTTAGATTATCAACGAGTCGGCTCGAGAATTTTGACTCGATCGGCTGCTGTGCAGTGACGGCAGACAGATAATGTTGCAGCTTGTCATGGGTGGTGCAGATGAAGCCAATACCGGTATCCTGGAACTGTGGGCGACCAGCACGACCAAAGATCTGCAGCACATCGAGAATGCTGAGGTCAACGAATTTACCCTCCTGGGGGTTGTACAGCTGGGTTCCCTTGATGACTACCGCGGCAGCCGGCAAGTTAACACCCCATGCGAGTGTAGCTGTACAGCAGAGGACCTTGATCAAGCCTTGAGAGAACATGCGTTCCATGAGGTTCCGGTCGCTGCGACTCATACCAGCGTGATGTGTTCCAAAGCCGCTAGCAAAGAGATCGCGAAGCTCACGGGCACGCGCATGTTTCATATCCCGTAGAGCATTGGAGTAATCCTCGTGATCATGACAGCTGAACAGATCCTCGCACCCATCTTCCGCAGCCATTTGCTTCAACATCCGAGCAGTCATAACCGTATCCTTGCGCGAATGCACGAAAACCATGACTTGATGCCCTCTCTCCACCATGTCGCGAACCTTTTCAAAGGCAACCGTGTCAATGTTCTCCCTGGATTGTTTAGATCCGGGCTTGCCCTTGACTCCGATGAAGTGCTGCTCCAAAGGCACTGGACGGAAGGATGAGTCAAAGAAGAACAAGCCAGCCATCTTGTTGACTTTGAGGAAATCTGCCACGTCGACATAGTTTGGAAGTGTGGCGGAAAGACCGACGATACGGATCAACGACTGGGTACTCTCGACCTGACGTTGAGTTCGGGCGACCAGCGATTCAATAACGGCACCACGCTCATCATGAAGCATGTGGACTTCGTCAATGATGAGCAACCGCACCTTCTGCACAAGCTCTGTGTCTCCAGTGCTCTTGCGAGTCACCACATCCCATTTTTCAGGGGTGGTGACAATGATTTGAGTCTCGACGATTTCCCGCTTGGTTAGCTGCATATCACCAGTAAGTTCGCGAACTTGGATTCCAAGCCAAGCTAGGCGCTTTCCCAGCTTCTCAGTGACTTCCGCAGCCAGGGCCTTCATGGGAGCAACATAGACAATCTTGAAATCGTCCACTTGGACGGTGAACTCGGTCGCGTCCGGTTGCTCCAGCGGATTGGGTGAGGTGTTCTTCCCAACCGCATTGAGAATGGTAAGCATAGCGGCGTCCGTTTTACCAGCACCGGTAGGCGCACAGATGAGCATGTTCTCGTTTGTCTTGTAGGCAACTTCGTACAGCAAGCTCTGCATGCGGTTCAGAGCCTTGTAGCCACTGAATGTTCCTCGGCAGAGACCATCCAACCCAGCAATTTCCACCAGCTTCTGGTTCGGTCGCACTGCTCCGACACTAGAGGCTGGAATTTCGAACTCCGTATATTTCGGCTCCTCGATTTCTCTGCTTCCAACAGGCAGACCGTATTTCCTCCCGTTGGCAGAGAGAAGGTTACCAGACGTATGGAGCTTGAACACATGCGGGTAGTGAGGCTCAGATCGAGTTTGTGCCGCCAGCAAAGGAGCATTCTTATGCTGGAAGTCACGCTCCCGTAGAGCCTGCTCACGTTCTGCTCGAGTTTGAAGTCTTCCTGCGGCAAGTCCGTCTGTTTGGGCCTCCACTCGCTGAGGCTTGTCCGATAGTATTTCCTCCCGATGCGCAATAAGCTCAATGACCAGGTCTAAGTCATCGAATCCAACAATTTCGGCGAGGGCCATTTGCAGCTCCGCATCGTCACTATCGGTCGCCAAAGCCGCAATAATCTGCTGGGATAGCTCCGCTGCATCCATATGAGGGTTCCTCATGGCAACATCGAGACATTTGTTTTCCAACCAACTCCGATCGTAGGCCGTGATTTGAGGCGCGGGAATTTCGTTCACTTCGTGATAGTCATCTAGACCGCTATCCGTCTCGTCATCGGAGCTGATAATATCCCAGACATCGTCCACCGTTCCGGGGGAGGAGTACTCGTCGTCGAGATCCAGTTCCATGTCGCTGCCATAGCTGATCGAATCGCGGGGGAGGTCTTTCGGGAGCTTCAGGTCGGCGATGGCTTGGCGCATCGCAGCCAGTTGAGCGAGCCATTGCGACTCGGTTGCTGCTATATTATCCATGCTGTTGAATGATTTGGAATTCTCTCAGATATGAAAGGAAATGAAGGAAAGGAAGAGAGGTTGGAAAACTGGCGGGGTTTAAGACATAGGCTAACTAACGGGGTCCCAAGAAGGCAATAGGGCTCCGCTGCAGGGCTCGACCGGCCGGTTGGGCGGTGTGGGTTCTGCTGCCTCAGGCCGCCATTGCGGAGACCCTGTGCCATCATCGCGGCTATCGGGAGTTGGCCCTCCAGCGCACCCCGATTCCCGACCTCCTTTAACACGACCACGCGCAGCTGACGCTTTGAACGATAATCTTTCCGCCTAGAGCCTTGACACCCAAGGTTTTACGATACTTAACACCTTTGCCTGTCCCCATCTCCCACGCTCACCATCCACCGTTCTTTGTGCGAGCTTCTCGACCTTCCCCGCCACCATGAAGGTTCTCTATATGGGCGTATGTATCTTCGTCGAAATGATTACCCTGTCGGGTGATTTGAGGCTATGGACTTATCTCTTGCTTCTATGATAGGTTCTCCGGAACGATACTCAGCCTGCGCTCCAGCTATGCGGAGAGAAGGACCTTACCAGGTAGGTGTTTACTGCCGGTCGCCTACTTCTAATGATCATGCAAACTAACTGCTCATAGCTTCTCTCGATTCACTCGTCAAAAGTATGCCTATAGATATCTTCGAAGCCCATCTGTTTCCGTTGTTAACCACCACGATATCATAGCTATGAGGAGTTCATGATGCTTTTCACCAAGACGGTCGCAGAGCGAACGAAGCCCGGGCAGCGCCAGGACATTGAGGAGAAGTCATACACCTTCCACGCCTACGGTCGCACCGAAGGTGTCGCCGGTGTTATCGTCACCGATGGCGAGTACCCCGCGCTCGTTGCGCACCAGCTTCTGTCCAAGATTGTCGACGAGTTCCTCGCCAAGCACCCTCGCACATCCTTCTCCGACCCCTCCCTCCGCGAGAACGCATGCCCGCTGCCACAGCTGAAGGAGTATATTGTCAAATACCAGGACCCCAGTCAGGCCGACAGCATCATGAAGATTCAGCAAGAGCTGGATGAGACTAAGATTGTGCTGCACAAGACTGTACGTCATTCGGCTGGTTATAAACATCATGCTTTCCTATATGACTATACACATTGAGGTCCCATGCTGATCCTTATATAGATTGAGAGTGTGTTGGAGCGTGGTGAGAAGATCGACTCGTTGGTCGCCAAAAGTGATGGTCTGTCCGCCCAGAGTAAGATGTTCTATACCCAGGTATGTTTTCTACATCAAAGACCTAGACTCCATCTGCTAATACCATTCTAGGCCAAGAAGCAGAACTCTTGCTGCGTTGTTATGTAGATTGTCATACGCTGGAGTTCGATGCGATAGCGATTGTGTTTTTCTCTTGGGTTCGAATTTATTCATGTAATCAAACCTCGAAGCTATGCATTTGATGATTTTGTGTAATTCTTTGGATCAGCTGCTGCCTATGCGCTCCTTGTCTTTCTTCTTCTTCATTCTCTTGCCCCTCGACAAGGCGGGTGATTCGTTTGAAATCAGAACAACATGCGAGGTTCTTTCGTAGCCCGGCTGATGGCCTTGGGAGTGGCCTCGGCAACAGGAGTCACTGCAGCAAGCGATGCATATTACGATTCTTCCTTGAACTTCCGACCGGACAATGTGACCATGAATGGTCTATACCATTCGGTTGCATCCTGAGTTTCTCAAAGTGTCTTGCTTCAAAAATCCATTGCTGACGTTTTCTAGATACTACAATGGTTCTACGACCATCGAGATTCAGCCCTTCAGCGGCATCGCTGCGCAGGAGCAAGGGAGTGACGCCACATGGTGCCCAAATTTGAAGGGAAAGACATTCGACATTAAACACGACACCATCCTGGCTCTCACGGAGCAGCAAATACAATATTGGCAACAATCCCCTGAGCGCTTTTCTGACCTTGTGGGATGTGGATTTCAATTTTAGCTCGCTGAACGCGAGCGAGCAAATCAAGTAAATGCCTTGGGACTGGGGGCTGTTCTCTTCTTTGTGAGTTGACAGGTTCATTGGCTATTATATTTAATAACTTGGTCTACATACCTGCCTATTCCTGGAATTCCTCTTTCACGGAACACGATGACTTCAACCTCACTCTTGCAGAAACTAACAAAGCGCCCTACAACGTCTCGAGTACCTTTACCCAATACGGAAGCGAAGCCACCTTTGAGACAACTTACCCCATACAGTTCAACATGACATCCTGCAATGGAACGAAGGACATCGATTGGACGGCTTACATGATTTCCAACTACTACTGGCCCGGTATGGGCTCAAACGTTTCTTACCCAGACCCAACTCTCGACGTTGTGTTCGACAGCAAGACAGCTAAGCTCACCCTCAATGCTTACATCCAAGCTGTTCAGGGCTGTGATGAGAGTCCCAAGAATCAAAACTTTTGCGATGGGGAAGTCATTGTCGAGGCTAAGATGACAATTACCCTCGATGGAACCATCGATTCTTATCATTCCGACGAGCTCAATACGGATAGGTCCAAGCCTGCTTGGACCAGAACTGTTGGCGTCAACAACGTTACTAAGCCTGGTGGAACCAGTACTACTAGCAGCGGCAGTAGTGACAAGAAGAATGGCTCGAGCGGTTGTCAATACCCAGGCGCATTCCCGCTTGTCGGCAGTTTTGTCGCACTTCTGTTTTCTCTGTACATTTAGGTGAACAGAGTTTATGTATTAATCAACGCTTCTCTGAGGCAATAATTGTGAGATCGAGAAGCACTCATCTCTGAAAGCAAAGCAATAAAACAACATGTATGACCATCCTATAGCTCATAAACCAATTTCTTCCCACGAACAGCCCCCTTCCGAACTTCGGAGACCCCTTCAAGAGCGCCAACAAGCCCCCCTTTACGAATCTCAATAGGCATGGGCTGTAACATTTTGTTTTGAAGAAATTCCTCGACACGCCGATAAAATGCGACCATAAACTCTTTGTCACTTGCTGACGCCTCCCACGTTCGCTTCAGTCCTATTTCCTCTTTCACCATGGTGAAGCGTCTTCCAAAGCATGTATACACAATATTCCAGAGACTGTGGATGTCGGCAGATGGTGGAAGGGAATTTGGGCGTGGTGGTTCCTCTGGTGGTATCATCAGTCCTGCATATATCAATGACGGAGGCAGTTCTGATGCATGCCGGGGCACAGAGAAGCATTTATAACAGAAAGCAGCCGTTTGAGTACTCGCAATACAGTCGAGAATCGAGTACAGGCCGTCTTTCTGCACTAGTGATCTGATGGTCTCGGTAGCGCTGGGGTTACGGTAATCAATGACCTCATCAGCTCCCAGCGATCGGAGCCAGGAGGTATGTTGCTGTGAGCAGGTTGTGATCACCTTGAGTCCTGAGCTTTGGGCATTAAGCATACGAAATTGGTTAGATGGGATTGAAGCGACTCACAGTTTCGCTAATTGTATCGCAATGCTTCCGGTCGCGGTGCTTCCGCCATATATCAGAACAGTCTCGTTGGACGGTTTTGCATCGCAGGCTGGCAGCGGCAGAGAAAGCCACTGATAAAGCGCCTGGGCAGCGGTACTGACCCCCATGCCTAATGTTGAAGCTTCTGCAAATGATAGATGATCCGGTAGGCGCATCAAAAGGTCAGCATCTGCCAGTAGATACTCCCGAAAGGAACCATTCGCATAGTTGGCAGCATGACCTAGAATCAGATTCTCGTTAATATCAGTAAGAGGCTGGGAGCAGAAGACATACAGGCATGTACAAATCCAGCTACTCGGTCCCCGATCTTCCAAATCTCGCATTTAGCTCCAACTTCGACAACTTCACCAGCAAAGTCAAAGCCCATTCCCGCACCCGGTCTCCCGAAATAGTCCAGTGCCATCCAATCAGGGGTATTCAGTGCTATGGCTCGTACTCTGATCAAGACTTGACCTGGGTCAGGCGCTGGAATTGCCAAGTTGTGCTCAATTTGAGCTTTTCCGATGCCAGTCATAATGATTCCGGACTGGATCTTGATTTGTGCCATGGTGATTGTAATTCAATGAGAAGAGAAACGGTAGTATAGGGAGGCAAGCCGAAGACCGTTGATTGCTTTGACAAGATGAACTTCGGTACCGGTTTTTTGCTCGGCCCTTTAAATAAAGCAATACCTTGTGCCTGTACGAATTTTCGCCAGATGGATTACAGTCAGCCGGCCCGATCAGCGAACATGACTGGCATCGGGAACAGGCTATCATAGTCTATCTCTCCGGAACGGGGGATTCGTCATTGATTTCCGGACCCGAACATTTTCGACTACTTTGTGCTTAGCTTATTTCAGGACTGAGTATCGGGTGGCAAGAAAGAGAGGATTTCCCTTGTCAATTAGCCAGAAGGATCAATAATCAAGACTGGATGACTTTGTTTCGCGCAGCTTTTGTGTTGCACGGCTGTGCCAGGAATCCGGTGATAGCCTATTGATAGACAGCCTACCCCATCAGATAACCCGCGTCGCTCAACCAAGGATACCACGAGCGAGTGACAGTCACTCACGAAGGGGCCCATTTTCAAGACTGGTACAGAAATTCTCGTAGGCTATTCGGATTCGTCGGCTCTACGAAACACTGGAGTTCGTATTGAGCTCAGTACAGCCATGTTCAGAGACCCATCCAGCTATAAATTCGAGGCAAATTCCAACCACCATGGAACTGTACACAACACCAACATTCAAGCTTGCCAACACTGCCAATTACGAATAACTTGAGGCTATACTCAAGATGGAAGAGCCAACATATGATGCCAGGTGAGTGAACAAGCTCTTATCATCTGCATGCAAGCTAATGACATACCCAGCCGTCCGATGCCGGACATCAACATCATCTACCAATACAAACTTGCGAATTGCCCCGGCAAAAGCATCGTTGGCTTGCGTGTGGAATTTCCACCAAAAGGGTCAACTCCGCCTCACAGGCATGGCGGCAGCTCAGTGTCCGCATATGTTTTCAGCGGTACGCTGTTGAACAAGATGAACAATGATCCGATGAAGGTCATCAAGGCTGGAGAGACTTGGTTTGAGGCGCCGGGTTGCCACCACCGTATCAGCGACAATGCGAGCAAGACTGAGCCTGCGACCTTGATTGCTACTCTAGTTCTGGACACTGATGTTTTGGAGCGCGATGGCATGGGTGCGCTTATTCAGATTGATGAAGAATATCGTTGATATCTCTAAATAGCCATCAATATGAAGCAGATTCCTTGGTGACTTCTTTGCATAGCTTATTGTTTGAAATAATAAATCAAATGCTTGCCAGGTATCTCAAAGGACCAGCTGCTAGGTCGGTTCTGTGCCACCTGTAATGCTCGAATCAAAAAATGCACAAAAATCAAAGTCCGGCCCGGGTAAAAATGCAAGTGAGGACAGATCAACCGATGGTGTAAAAAACGATTGATCCATCACTGGTTCGCGTGCTGCCGGCGTTTTATCCATCAAGCACAGTATTTCCCGGGCAATGATACCGATCTCCCGGTATGTTCGTTTTCCCAGTATCCAGTGGTCACTCAAGCGTTTCAATGTTCCCGTAGTAAGCCGTATCTTCTCCCGACATCGTGTGCGTTTTGCCCCCTGAAGGACGAATCGACAAGCTGAGAGATGTGCAATGGTAACATTGGCTAGCATGCAGATGATGAATGGTGAGTGGGTGTTGATATTCGTAGGAAGGGTAAGAATGTAATCGAGTTTGTCAATAGCTGCAAGGCATTTCATGGTGTGCAATTGGCGCTCGGCCGAATTGCTGCAATTGAAGGCATCCGTTGGCGCCAGTGGAGCGCAACGGGATACGGATTCGATAGTACTATAAGCAAGTGATGACATTGGCCGATGAATCTCGACAGTGTACCTAAATGGAATCAGTCATAGTTGTTGATGCCAAAGCTTCAGTGGTATGACAACTGACGTATGCATGATGAACTCTGCTTTAAACATTACTTCATCAACAGTGCCGTCAGGACGCAAAATAGTTCTCTTGGAATTAGGGAGAAGTGAATGCCAAGCGGTAACACTTGTATCAGCGTTTGAGCACATGGAAGAGTACAACTGGACATCAGACGTGGCTCCGGGAGACAATGCTTGATCGATTCCCCTCGTCAATCCAATGAGTTCCGCATAGGACGAGAAGCCCACTTCATCATCGGAGAAGAATTCACGGTTATCATATTCTTGGAGACATCTAGGCCTCGGAATAGTCTATGGATTTAATGTCAATTCTCTCGCCTCAGATTCTGAAATAGTATATTTTCACTCACACCTGAAGCGTAATCAAGCTCTTCGCAAGGAAGATCAATGGTTATTTCGATGTGACTACAACGAAATGGAAATTTATGTGTACTGCCAGCAATGTGTGCGTCGGTAATGTAGATTTGCCACCAAGTCCGCCGCCAGCTTTCGGCTAAGATTGGGTCATTTTTGTGATTTTCCTGGGCAAATTCTCGTCGATTCATCCCAAGCTCCAATGCCAGCCGGATGGCTTCATCAAGGAGTTCGACGCCAGTATCTGGCTCGTTGCACCAGTAGATGGCGATTGAGTAGAGGAGCACAGCTTGCACATCGAACCCCGTGATGGAGCGTGTCCTGCTCCGAATACTTGCCAGGTATATCTCTATATCCTGGTGCAGCGGTTTGGAAGGTATTGAAGTTGCGAACAGAGAGCCGATGTAATCCAAAACAAGTAGTAGTGGCTGAATTGCGCTTTCCTTGGAGTAAATATTCAAAAATTGACGAGGGAGAACACACGGATGAGCTGCATGGAAAAATTCGTAATACAGGCCCAGCAGAACCGAATCAGAAGTTCGTCGCGGCAGATCTGCATTATTTTCGGACAGGGTGAGGGTTGGCGGAAGATCGAAACATCCCTGGCTGTCGAAGGTAGGTGCCGGGGAACGGTCCGACATGGTTGTCGTTGAAGATTCTTGTGTTTGTTTTGGCCTTGGATTCCCCCGGCGTCGCGATGCATGGTAAGTACATTCTTTCTTATCGACTGTGCAGCGGCTGCAGGCTGGCATTTTGCCATCGCAGCGTAGATGCTTGTAACGGCACGGTGCGCATGCGAGCGAGGAACGAGTGGCTCGCGTATGTGGCTGGGCACTTTGGCCCTCCGCCTCAGCCATCAATAAAAGATCTTACACTGGGCCTGACCTACTTGGGTCCAACTTCCAGGATCATAAAGCTGTTATGAAATTAAGTAGCAAAGAAAATACAATGAACTTACTTCATTGCAGGTCGTTCTAATAGAATACAAGGCCAGGTAAAGTGGGCCCTTCCGGCACGGACAAACTTTACTCCAGATAGCCTATCCGCATCCACAAAATCTTGGCGCTTCCACTCCATGATTCATTCCATCGACGAATACCTTGAAGACTTTAAGGTGAAATTCTCCGAGACAAGCCGCGGAAAAAACATCGCAGGATATATATCATCAACATATAAAATTGCCAACCTCATTTCAGGGTGTTTCTAGGTACTCACTCTCAAGGGTTGTTCTAGTACAGCCAACTATATATACTAATTCCTGCAGTGAAGGGAATTAACCTTGAAAGAGCCTCACCTCCTTCAGCCTTTTATTTCCAAGACCACTTCCTGGAGAACAATACGAGCTCCATCACAACTTCCTGGTTAGATACTGGATCTCGATTGTTTTCTAATCAATAATATTATTGGGGACTTGCAAAGAATCCGACGAGAGTCACTGAAACAGGGCGCACTGTACTCCCACAGATCTTTTCAACATACAAAACCCTCTGAAAGCTCTTGATCGCGTATTTGAGAACCTGGTTCCGAATTTAATTAAGAGAATAGAATTCATTGACTTGAAACTTGTACTAGAATTGGCATAACGAGTGGTAAATAGGATTCTACGGTCTTGCGTCCTGATTCGCAGTGACCATATCCTTCTCCAGGACAACATCACTCCTCCACTGCTTAAATGATCGCGTGGGAAGTTTCAGCGCAAACATGCGATCAATCTCCATAGGAGAACGACCCTTCATTTCAGGAACGGTGAGCCAAGTTGCGACCATTCCGACCGCTGCGAATCCTGCCATCACAAATCCTGTCTTTGCTCTCAAGTTTCCTTTGTCTGCGTTATAGATATACGGCAAGATGATAGAAAACACTCCAGACGCAATTCCACTCACAAACCAGCCAATACCTTGGGACTTGGCACGGAGTTGTAGTGACGAGGTTTCGGCTGCGACGACGTGAGATGCGGGCCAAATTCCTAGGCCACAAACCATGGTGACGATCATCATGGTCACAGCAGTGTACCTGGTATGTGATTAGAAATGTTTGAATAAAAGCTTGAATATCTTTAGCATTGGGGACTCACCAGATGGTCACCACACCTGCGAAGCATCCCGCAATGCCCATTGCGAGCCATAGAACCACAGATGTGCCGAGAGTTGCAAGGCAAAGGAACCTTCTTCCGAAACCATTCAGCGCCCACAAGCTGACAACGTTGGCAATCAGGCCGAGCCCAATTCCAAGAATCAAAAATATCAAACTATTTGAAGACCCCATGCCGACAATTTGCATAAAGTAGGATGCGTTCGCGAGTAGCTGCAGGCCGAAGAGCTGAGGAAGCGCGCTGGCAAATGCAACGATCAGCGTTCTCCTTTTGTGAATGCCCTTGAAACAATCCATGTAAGTCTGTGTCTTCCTCTCCTCCTCTTCGACCAAGATCGATGTGCGTATCTCATCAACAATGGCTGCCGAGTCGATGTGCGCAGTATCGAGTCGTTTTTGTGCTTTCAGCGCTTTGTCCAATCTTCCCCTTCTAACTAGCCACGTCGGGCTTTCAGGGAGTAGTGCAGCCAGTACAAACGGGACTGCTGAAAAAGGCCACTGGGATGCGAAACAGATCCGATAGCTTGTTGCGTCCTTGTGCTTGAGAGATGTGTAGACCACGATGGACCCGATTAGTTGACCCAACAGGGTGAAAATTGGCAGGAAGGCAATGATCGGTCCTCGCAACAGCACTGGCAAAACCTCCGACATATAGGTCTGGACGACACAGAGGAGTATGCCAATACAAATACCCTGGAACAACTTGCCAGCCAAGAATAAACCTCTTCGAGAGTCCATATCGTCGGGTAGATCTGCCACATAGCACATGGCGACTGCGATGGCTGAGAGGAAGCTTCCTGTCGCGAGTGCCAGGCGGCGCCCCCCACGATCCTGGAAATGTCCACCGAAGATGGCTCCGATCATCATTCCGATCGGACTAGCCGCGTTCCACAACGATAACCACATCGATGGTATAATGTATTTCGCACCAAGTCGCTCTCCAAAGCGATGCCTTTGGATGGTCAGACGAGGCCCTTTCCACAATGAAGGTGCAAACTTACTGGAACGCTGGCATCGCTGAGACAGTTCCCACGATAACTAGATCATATCCATACAGCAAGATGGCAGAGCTCAGGGCCAGGTTGTACGCGATGACTCTGGGCCATTTCTTCATCGATTTCCATAGAGGAACATGAACCGCCTGGGAATCGTCGTTTGTATTTGCGGGCGATACATGCTCGATAAAGTCCTCAGTTGGTTTCATACCAGTGCCCTGCATGATGGAAAGTGAATCACAATAGGGATAATGCCCTACGAGGTGAAAACGACCTGGGTTCACAGCGATAATATAAGATCGCCATTGCAGCACGGACATTGAGGGGTGGTTAGTACCACCGAGGCTCTTGTGAGATGTAACATGAGCTTGGACGGGCCGTGATTCAAACACTATCTCTAAGCGAGAACCAAGATTAAAGTCCAAGGCCAAAGGAAATAGACTTCATCAAATAGAAAACGCCATGACAGATTCTTTGCATCTGGTTTTGCAACTGATTTGCCGACGGAGCCAATCACTATCCTAGCAGGCGGCTCACCCCGCACGAATGCCATGGCTGCCAAGTGATCGGCTACTTGTTCAAGATGTCTCAGGATAAGGAAGAGGCGATGAGCTCAACTTCTCCTCGAATTGCGGGGGCCGCTAGTGGAGGTTTGCGGGGCTGGGTCCCGCTTCGGACTCCAGATTTGCAGCTGGGACGCCACTGAGTGTGTCAGTTTATTTCTCGCGATATCACGCGACTTTGGAAGAAGAGTTGGAAGATTGTTTGACTGAAAGCACGGATCTAGGCCTTATGCAACACAGATCAATATCGGGATGAGAATCGCGATTTTGTGTGGGGTAAGTGAGCTTAGGAACCTGAGAGATGTTTTCATGATGAAATCAGTATCTCAGACAGAGTCACCGAATGGTCGAAAATTCTCTCTCACAGATAACAGGACCCATCATAATTCCTTTTTAGTATGAAGAAATAGACGTACCCTGACCCTACGATATAATCGTAAGAAATAAATAAATTATCTTCCATCATTTTCTCACCCTGATTATCAACTATACTCGGTATGATTTTCTGATGCTGTCAAGGGGCCGTTTCCGACCGCAGTCTTTCCTCCTTTCTTTGCTCCAGCCTCTCCAGGCCATCCCTCAGATTTCCAATCTCCTCATCTAGTTCAGATATCGTTGCAAGACGGTACTTGAGTGTCAAAATCGCAGCAGAGATTAGAAGCAGACCAATCGATACTAGGTAAGACCACTGTCCTACTTGTCGGGGACTTTCTTGCGCAGGTCCATCATTGTATATAGTCCACTCTGCCCAAGCCACAAAGGCAATGATAGTGAAGGGACTGATGATCATGCTAAAGACAAGGCCGAAAAGAATTGCAAAATCTGCCGAGACGCGCATGGAAGCTTTGAGGAATATCAAGCTGAAAAAAGGGCGTAGACGACCCCACAGCGATATTTTGACATGGCTGGAGAGACCTGCCTCTTTGTATTCTGATTGCTCCTCGGCTTTTGATCGGGCATTTTTTAGTTCTTCCTTGAAACTGTTCCAAATATTCTTCCTTTCTTTCCAGATAACGACAATCCGAGCAGAGGGAATGCGCGATCGGTACGGAAGAAACTTGAAGGTCAAGTGAACCAAATTTAACACAAGACAAAGTACGATCAGGCTGTAGATATACCTTCTCGAGTACACAAGCTTGTTCCAGAATTTGTTTGGATTCGCAAGCTCCGAATCTTTGCTCGCGACCCAAGATTCCAGTGATGTCGACTGGCGAAGGGCTTGGGTGGAGTTCAAGCAAGGGTTGAAACAGATATCTCCGAGAAGATTCCATCGAGTTATGTTAGAGAATGTTTCCCACACACTTTCATTCCATGTTGACGTTCTCCAAGATGATTGCCAGCCATCGCTGTACGTTTGATCATAAGGAGGGAGACCAGGGTAGCAGAACATATATTGCGTGGGGGTATTGGACTTCCTGGTTGCGTTGACCAGGGCACAGATTGAACCCGCGAGCATCAAGAGGTTCCAGAGATAGAATAAGACATTTCGGGCTCTTTGATGGGTCAGGATGCGAGACCAGCATTGTAGAGGCAAGAAGACAAGGTACCCTGTCACTACAATGGCAAGTACCGCATCGCCATCCATCTCGAGCGAAGCAGGCTGAATCATGACTTGAGTTGTCTCTGTAATCAATTGGGGAAAGTCGTTCAATAGGGTTGTGTTATAAGAGATGAATGGAATAGTGACTGGTGCCGGCTCTGGTTTAGACTGTGGACTAGCCACTAGGATGAATGCCTCAATGGCGGCCGTGCCAGCATATGTGGCAGCAGCTCCCAGAAAGACATCGGCGAGCCATCCTGTCCATCGAGTCACACAACTTGCGATCAAGAGAGCGTAGAAGAGGTATCGCGGACAAGAGTTGTAGATGGTGCTGATTTCGTACAAACACAGCGCCTCTTGGGCGACGAATAAAGGCCCGCTGGAGCTCATGGAGAACCGTGTCCCATGCGCGGGGGGTTGTTAGCCCGATCGAGGGTCACAGGCGCGATTTTTCCTAAATAAAACTGGCGAAAGTTGATACAGAGAACTCATTCAAACGCTAGCTCTTTTCTTTATTCTTGTCGCGTGGTTTTTTTTTTCTTGAGTCACTTGCTGTTGCCTTGAGTGGGGCCAAGGCGAGGAAGGCTTTGGTCCTGACGTCAGATACTTTTTGCGGCTGGAATTGTCGAATCTAGATGTTCCAAACCTTAATTTGAACCTTTTATAACAATCTAAAAAGGACCTATTTCACTTAACTTTCCCCTGATATCAGAAAACATAGCAGGTCTTGCCCAGCAAGCCCGTCCATCAAAATGTTTTACTCGGATGTCCACGCATTGATCGATCAAATATGTACATTGAGGAAAGAGACTGGGCAAGAGTGAATTGCGAAGGGAGAACTCGCTATCATCCATGAATTTTGTAAACAGCCTTGGAGGGTATATATTGCCTCCTTTTTTACCGTCAACGCAGGATTATCAGGCAATTCTTATTCCACAGAGTAAACATCAATTGTGACATGGTTTGGTCGGGTCAAGGGCTGAAGGTCTCCGACGAACAATGTACGATTCAACCAGCCATGAGGGCCCTCTGCGACCTCAAATCTTGGATTGGCCCCAGCATACCATTTCGACTCTTGCTTGGCTTCGTTAGGATTATCACCCTCTATCTTCGGCTCATAGTCGAAATTCCTAATCGTCCCCTCATTGGTGACGCTGATCAAAATCCCATCTTCGGCCAGAAGGGTGTATTTGGCGAATAAATGACCAATCCCATAGTCTCGGGTAGCGTTTCAGTCACCACCACCTGAAAGGATAGTCGCTTCGAGCTCTGGGCCTTCGGCAGTCCCACCGGTAATTGGAATGAATTGTCGGCGGCCACAGTGGGTGTTGCCGAAGTCTTGTGCGGGAGAGAGTTCGATCTCAAGAGTGAATGCGAATTCAAGTGTGGGAGCCTGGTTTTGTTTTTCAAATAGAACCTGATCACAATTCAAAGCGGGTTATCTAACATAACTGATCTCTAGCCCATGCAACCCTCTGACGGTGTTATATTCGTCCCTTTCCTTCCATTGAAGCGGATTACAACACTAACCTGGATTTGCAGCCTCCTGAAGCACTGCGCGAGTCCGCCTCTTTCTGTGGTAGGAACAATCTACATTTTATCTCTGACGAGATCTATGCATTTTCCATTTTCCTGAACCCCGCAATTCCAAAGCCGACTCCGTTCACCTCTATCCTCACCCTGGATCTCGTTGATGTTATTGATTCACTCCGCATGCATTGCTCTATGGCGCAAGAAAAGACTTTTGTGCCAATGGACTACGCATGTGATTCGTCTACACGAAAAATGAAGGCATATTGGGTGCTATGTCCAGCATTAGGTAACTTGCAACAATGGTACCTTCTCACTGCACTTCGCTAACGTTCTTTGCTACTAGTGTATTCTCGTGGTCACCCCGTCTTCTGCAAGATGCCTGGGCTACTATGATGGAGGACAAGCAGTGGATGGGACAATTTACGAGCCAGAAGAGGGAGCTCATGGTAAACCGGTACAAGACGGCAACGTCGTTCTTTCCCAAGCATGGCATTCCCTACTACGAGATGTAAGTGCGATAATTCCATCGTGGATTGTGGCATAAACTGACCCGCGCCAAGAAATGCTGGCCTATTAATCTGGGTCGACCTACGCTACCTACTGGTCTCCAAATCATCTATACAACAGTCAGACTATAGCGGCTTGAAGGTGGCCTCACCCGAAGCTCCAGGCTACCTACAGCGTGAGCTGAGAATTGCAGATATCTGCATGACAAATGGTGTTATGATTGCCCCTGGTCATGTCTATGTACCGGAGCAGTATGGCTGGTTCCGTATCACATTCACCGTTGGCAAAGAGGCATTGGAGGAAGGATTGAATAGATTCTTAGCATCTATGAAGGAGGAGAGGTCGAAAGTCAAGGTTGGAAATAAAGCTGATGCCCATAGAGTTTAGCTAAAATAAATAACACAACTTCCTATGTCCCCAAATAGGTTTTCTTGCTTTCATGGAAGTTTCCAGCGGCGGTCATTCTCAAGCATAGGGGATTGAAATTACAATCAAATCTAGCAATCGATGATCTTTAGGGACCAACCTATGGTGGGGATAGATATAGCGTGTGGATAGGAAGCGTGTGAGTAGACACCCGAAGCAAACAAATTGCGAGAAACTCACGCAGACTGGAGCAAATATCCCAAAGAGGCAAACCTCCAGTCCCAAGTGAGAGATGCTTCAACATCTGCGCATTTCTCTCAACCAAGCAAACTTCTTCTTTTCTTCCCATCCCTCTCCTCCTCATTCCTCACGACACCCACCGGCTCCATCACCAACCCTCACCCACCTAACAACACACCTCCGACCAGCACAATGAAAATGAAAGTCGCCAGAATCACCAATCGGGGCTCAGCCCCCTCCCTCATGAACGGAGACATCAGAAATCCCACCGACAACAAAATCCAAGTACACGTCCTCGCCGTCGGCATCACACAACAAGTCCGAAACCGCGCCGCCCACGAACACCCCGTCACCAGTTTCGAGAACATCCCTTTCGATCCCAGCACCGAGGGCATCGTTCAGAACAAAACTACCGGTGACAT
Organism: Penicillium subrubescens; assembly: GCF_028828155.1. Lineage (NCBI taxonomy): Eukaryota > Fungi > Ascomycota > Eurotiomycetes > Eurotiales > Aspergillaceae > Penicillium > Penicillium subrubescens. Next base: position 483,939 of record NW_026643156.1, read on the forward strand.
GTACTATGTCCTCCCTCGCGGGCCCCGACTCTTGAGTGAACGCATCAACCTTTCCAAGGAGAACCTCGTTAAGCTTACCCAGAATACCGATCCCATCCGCGCTGCCGGTCTACTGGGTCCTTGGCTCACCAGTTTGTCACTGCTCCACGGCTGCCAACAGCGCAAGGTCCTGATCATCGGTGTCACCACCTGCAACGGCCGAGTCGCGGCGATCATCGCGCGCTGGTTTGGCGCTTCTGCTATCATCGGTATTTCAGATGATAACGATGCTCTCATGACCGTCCCAGGTCTGAATATTCGCGCCCACATCACAAACCCCATTCGCATCCCTAACTTGAAGGGTATCGACATCGTGCTCGATTTCATGGGCGGAGAAACCGGCAATCAAATCCTAACCCAGATTAACAACGCTCCAGGCAATGGCACTCTTTTCAGCCTTCTTCCAGCCAAGGAGATCAAGTACGCGCCTGCCTGGGGACCTCGCGCAGGTGACCCATTTGTTCTGGACGCTGCCATGATCGCTGCGAAGAATATTACAATCATCGACCCGTCTCTGGCGCTCTGGCTTCTGACTACCCCCAATATGAGAGAGCAGCTTCAAACCGGGCTTGTGCTCATGGAGCGCCTACAGCAGGACCCGTACGAGATTGTGGCCAGGCCCATGGCGGATATTGAGAAGGTATGGGATGAGGAGGACTTTAAGAGTTCGAAGAAGATGCTCGTCCTGCTCCCTTCGAAGGTTAAGGAAAAGGTTGAACAGAAGGCCCTTTCTCGGGGCAATTGCATGAAGTCGTGCCCGAACGTGTGATGGTGAAGGGGGAAATGAGCAGTGAGGAGGATAGACTTAGATAATGTACCCTAATAATGAACGCAAACATAATGTGTGTCATGAGTACAGTAAGCTAGAATCTGTTCGTCAGTAATGAGAATGGTAATACAGAGGAAAATGAACGTAATCTGACAGTCAAGGGGGGATGTCAGTACACAGACAATAAGTCATCTTCAAGGGTCTGATAATGTGACGTTGGATCGGATTTGGTCCCCCCTGTGAAGTCAAGTTCAATTCCTCAGGAGATCCCACTGGATTGTGCCCGATTCCCGCTGATATTACTTACGTACTGTATCGAATCCATGAGAAAGGAAACTCCAAGCCCGATTCTCAAAACCCGACAGTGAGGATAAACGCTATCTCCGGCCCGGCACTGGTTATCTCCGCCTGAGGTCTTGGCAGCCCCCATGCCGTATACTACAACGAATCTGACAGCGGAACTATCGGTATTTGGACAATGACACGGTAGAAAGCAATGCAATTCAAGCAGTAGTATAAAAGAGGACAATAAATGCGCTTAACGGTTTCGGTTCGGTCAGCTACAAACTTCATCGCCAAGGCAGACAATCATCATGGCATCTCGCAAGGTCATTTTGATTACTGGTGGAAACGGTGGACTTGGCTACGAAGCCGTCAAGGCCTTCTTTGAATCTGACAAAGCCTACCATGTTTTCATGGGTAGTCGGTCGGTTGAAAAGGGCAAGGAAGCGATTGATAAGCTTCGACAAGAATCTCCAAACGCAACCAACACGCTCGACCTAGTCCAGCTCGACCTCGCAAGTGATGAATCGATCAATCAGGCCTTTGCTCAGGTCCAATCTGAGGTTGGACACATCGATGCGCTGCTAAATAATGCCGGTAAGTATGCCTGACGCCGATAGAAACCGACCTACTCATAACCATTGTAGGGGCCACATTCGACATCGACTACATTCGTGGAAAAACATCGCTCCGTGAATGCTTCACGAACGCTTATAATATCAACGTGGCTGGCACGCACGTCATGACCGCAACCTTCATGCCGCTCCTACTCAAATCCGCGGACCCGCGATTGATTTTTGTCACTGGCTTATCGGCGATCAATCAAGCTGGGGAGAAGTACTTCCCAACTCCGCCATTGCCAGCTGGGTGGCCGAAGAAACTTGACTTTGAAACCATCGGATATCGCTGCAGCAAGACGGCACTGAATATGTTGATGCTGGACTGGAATCACAAATTGATGGCGGATGGGGTGAAGGTCTGGTGTGTGGGACCGGGTATCTTGGCGACGAATCTTGGAGGTGTCCCAGAATTGGCGATCCAGATGGGTGCTAAACATCCGAGTGTTGGCGGTCGACTGTTGAAGCAGGTTGTGGAGGGGGAGCGGGACGACTCGGTTGGCAAGATTGTGACTGCCGCGGGGGTGAAGCCATGGTGATTAGTTTCGGGGGGCCTGAATTAAGCCGACAATGGTATTTATTCGTCAGTCAAGCTTGGAAGATAAAACCGGAATTGACGTGATCTTCGGTATAATTTCTCCCCGGCCATCCTGTGCAAGGGTAAATGCTGCATAACTGCATTAGTAATTGTCCGACCCACGAACGCTTAAAGACTGCAATTTGTTTGAAGCAATGTTCAATAGTCTTGTCAAGCAAGCAGAGGAGGATAGCAAGAGTGACAAGCAGGGGCGGAACCGAACATCCAGGTAGTGTCATTGTGCTGTGCTAGGAGAGTCCAATGGGAAGGCGAAGATGTCTTGATGAGAAAGCAGCTCTATCAATTAGGATTTCTATTTTCCGCCTTGAGAGTTTAGTACAAGAAATCTCAGTTCCTTTGCCTTTATTCCACTCTCTTCTTTCCCCCCATCCACATCATATAACAACTCCACTTTCATTCAGCTTGCCTCGCTAAGGTTCTCAGAGTGAAGAAAACGGACAAAACAACAGAGGAACGCCGTCGAGTCCCCATCATGCCGCGGGATGCGCCGAGGGAACTTGTCAAGCCTCCTTGACACCATGACTGGCATCACGCCCTTTCGGGCGGACCAATTCGATCCAATAAGATTCAGTCATATCCTACTATAGCTAAGACGGTTGGTTTTTAGGTAGGGATGGGGCGGAGGCTGGGCCCCGTCAGAAATAATTGAGTGCTACCGTGCTAAACCCAACTTAGGAAGGCCGACGGGACAAGCAATTAGTATTATTATTATTCTCCCACATTTCATTCTCGAGCCCAGAATCATGTGACATGTCCTGATTTCGTTCCAGGAAGGTTTCAACGTCCAACTTCCGAGGGAGGTCCCTAAGGACGTACTTGAAACTTGCTGATTAACCAAGCTAAGCCGGCTGGACGCCCCTCGCTTCGGCGCGCATGTACCTGAATCTGGAAAGGTAAATGTCACCCACAAGACGGTGGCACTCCCTCACTGTGTATCGAATCTAAATCTTCAGCAATCTGCCTCCTGGAATCTGAATCTGCCATGATGTCTGACTCGTTGATGAAACGAGTACTCGAATTCCAGAGGGAGATAGAAGCTGAGAAAGCCAAGCCCTCGATCGAATGCTTTTGCTACATCTGTGGCGGCGCTGCGACGTGGCAAAGAATTGTGAAAGCATCGACCTTTCATTCAGAAGGCGATCAGTTGGAAAATGTAGTCGATTCACTTTTTGAGGATCGTTGTGATTGCCCTCGTGGAAGATTCCGGGTCTCGGTATGTCCTGAGTCGAATAGGGAATTCTGCCCAAACAGTAGGTATTTCAAGGACATTTCTCAGAATGACATGTGTCACTATGCTACATGTGAATCGCGAAAAGGGTACGATCAAAAATTGATCCTCCTCCAGGACACCAAGGTGAGTCTATCATTGCGGGTCCCGGTGTTCCTGTTGACCCGAAGGTCTAACACATACATGGTCGCTGCTGAAAGTGGCTTCAAAATGTTCGAATGCTCTCCCATTATGGGGAGAGTACCCCTGATGCGAACGCCGAAGACTTGCAGAGCGACACACTGCTCACTCCGATTGTGAGTCTGTCTATTCTAGCCATAGCTCGCGAGCCCGAAATGTCGCATCAAGCTGACTTCTTGTGCTAATCATAGGGACGGGTTCACTATGATAGGGAAGATGGACCCTGGAAGTTCTGTCCCTCTATCGGTTGCGACTTCATAAGATCACAAGGTTACTTAGTTCACGATGCCTGCTTGCAAGTTCTGAGCAGAGTTCATGAGGCAGTGGTAGGGGCAGCCAGGCCGTTGGATTTGAGCGAAGTCTTGCTTGTCTTCGAAGTCACTGGTAAAGAACGAGACTCGAAAGACTACAATTGGGGATTCGGTAATGCATTCGACGGTCCATCTTGCCAACATCACCGATTAGACGAACAATACTGGAATCCCGTGGAGAATACAGAGGTATGTTGCAACAGACTTGTATTCTAGTGTTGAAGATCCTCAATTCGGTTATAGTGGACAGTACTGAATCCTCAACGAAAAGTTGATTTACGGCCATTGGTTAACGCCGCATTGGAGACCTCCCAAAAAGGCCTGTCATTCAACATCAAGTGCGACAAGCAAGTTGGTTCAGGTCTCGACGCAAAAGTCCACTCCGATGCCCTTTCGGCCATCCCGACCGAAGTACGCTTACTTATCTTGGAGATGCTTCCCACTCAATCAGTGCTCAACGTCTTCCTGGCAAGTTCGGCTTTTAGAGAGCTCTCGATGAACTTGCCTCAAACTTTTTGGAGATCCCGCATGCTTATTGATGCCCCTTGGTGTGGAGGTGAAGCCTTAGCAGAAGTCTTGCGACAAGAAACCTCTGCCTATCCCTTCCATGAACTTGTCCGTCTAATCCGAGAGACCTCGGCGCCGGGCGGTGGGAAGCTCGATGATAGTGACTGCCTCGTCGATTTTGCGAAAGACTCGATGACACTCAGCAACAGACGTCGAATATGGATCAACAGTGAAAAAATCATTCGTGAAATTGAGACCCGACATGCGGCAGTTCGCCCAGTAACCGGCATCGTCTCTACTCAAATGCGCAAGCTAGCTTCTCGCTGCACAATCTTCATTTCGAGGGACTTAGGCGACATGCCCCAAGCAGCGTCAACCGTCTACTTCGTTCCAGATATTGTCAAAAAGAGCCACCTGAACAAGATCACCGCCTACTTCGGAGCTGATAGTCAGATCGTCGGCGTCGAATTCCTGCTTCTGGACGAACTTTCCGCACGATTGTTTGGAAATCGAAGTGAATTGACTAGCCAGATCACTTTAGACTCGCCAAAGGTGATCCTTGGTCTGTGCCTATCTTTTGGTAGCCCAGCACTTAACAAGAAGGAGCGTAGGATTCGTGGTATTGGGTTTATTACTCATGATAGCTTATGAAAGCCCGCCTATGTTCTCGGAAACCTCGACGACGGTGATATAGTGCAGGTTTTGCGAGTCCGTTCTGGACAAGAGGTCGTTGGTATTGCAGGGGAATTTAGCGTGAGTAACTTCTTTGAAACGAGATTCTCGCGTGACAAAGCTCTTATTTCTATTTTCAAGGATCAAACCATCACCACATTTTCTATGATCATAGCAGATCAATACCTTCGCCCTATTCATGCTCATGGGCCTCCAGGTATTGACTTTACGCAACACACCCAGTGGATTGGTCGCCATCCACCGCTCGACTGGCCACGGGAAAAGTACTATCTTGAGAACCGCCGGAACGGCGCTCACAATCGTTTCCCCCTTCTTGATAACCCTTTTCCTCGTGTTCTAGAGCCTCCGGCGTATTTTGTGAACCTCTCCGGTCGGCAGCTCTCCCAAATCCAGGCCTATGGCGATTCCGCGAATATCGAAGCATACAAGCGAACTATGAAGGGCCTTGTCTTCAATTTCGCAGATGACTCAACAGAACGCGTCTGTGAAAATTCTAATTTTCAGGAGATCGCGATGGCCTCAACTCATACTATTCAGTTTGAAGTCCGCCAGCACGAGGAGATCGTTGATATGGTCCTGTTTGCTGCCTATAAGGCGCCTCTTGATGGTTATCAAACCAAGTTGTGTGGAATTGAAGTAAGGCGCTTGCAGGGTGTTGCTAAACATGCCTCAATACTAACATTTTCCTCCATTAGTTCATAACAAGCTTGGGCCGGGTCCTGCCACTAGGCTGCGTGGAGACCAGTGAGCATGTGCGTCGAGAAATGTTGCCACCGACCTACAGCGACTTTCCCGAATTTGGAGGTGTCTGTGGTATCCAGATAGCTTTGGGATCTGGAGCCGTTGAGACCGTTGCATTAGCGCTTTTCTATGCCTGAAAATTGTTTCTCGCATACACGCTGGATAATACTTTGGGAAGTTCGGACAACCTTATAGCATTCATGTTGCAGCTCGGGAAGTCACATTCCATATAGACTCTCACTACTCACTAGCTCACAAAATCTACTTAATTGGCGTACACCTCTTTGGATTAGAACCAGGTAAATTAGACTATAGTATCGAGCTGGGAGGTGGTATCTTACCACTAAGACCTGGCTTATTCAGCGACTATCCACTCCCGTCCTTCGTATGTTATAGTACGATAAATCGGGTCACCCCGGAATACCCGTGTCGTAACAAGCCATACTAGCCCCTGAGGAAGGCAAGCGCACGAGGCTGTCAGATCGGCCGGTAGTAAGATAGGGTTGTGCGGCTCGTGTCCGTCGACGAGGAAGCTGGAATTGAGGCACACACGAAGGGACGGAGGAGACGTGACTTGGGCGTAATAGCCCTATCACCTAGTGACCTCCAGCTAGATTCATAGTTATTACATCCCACTGTAAAAGGACAGAGGCAAGCTGACAGGACAAGGTCGAGGTCAGCCCACAACAGGCTGTCGCCAGTGACACGCGCACGTTGGGCCGTGAGCTGTCGGCGCTTGCATGCAGAACCCTACTTTAGCCTCACGCCGACAGTTGACGCAAGCGTGGGAAGCTCCACGACATATATCCAGCCGAACAATAAGCCCTCATGCATCTGCAGTTACTACTATGACTTCAACCACCACTGCAGCAACTCCCACAAGCGCTATTTCGGAGAATTGTCTTTGTGGCGCGTCTAATGCCTACGGTTATTGTGGGAGCTCGTCGGATTAATGTGCTAGCGCGAACTGTAATGCTCAGTATGACTCGTGTTCGTAACTACGGCTTTAGACACGCGCTGCATACGCGCATAAAACCATTAGCGAGCGATAGGATATGTAGGTTTTTGTATCCTCGCCAGTCTTCATCAAAATTACTTGGAGTCAACTTAGTCAAAACTCGGAATTGGGGAAAATATGGCAGAGGTTTGTTTCCTCTGAGTTATTTAAAGCCTTGTATGATAGTTGATCTTTCCATTCCCGTGGCTGACTACTATTAGTGTGTTTGGAATAATTGCATAACAGGATACAGATAGACGCCCATTAATCTGACTGTGATGTGTGCCCCCCGCTCAATCTTATTTCACATCAGACAGTCCACAATTTTTTTCAATATGAAGCAAGTAGGCAGGAAATCTGGATGTATTAAAGCTATGAAGAATCTAAGTGGGATGAGAGCCGGGGGTTCCTAAGTAATTGTGGGGTGGCCAGGGTTACGTGACCCCACACTATCTACGAACAATTTTGAACTCTTAGGACGACGACTTCACAACCGGAGTCTTATATCCAGACGGATACAGGTTCGAGAAATCATAGTAGAGCTCATAGACACCGGTCACGTTGGTCTCCTTAGCCCGGAACGAATCCGACAACGAGCCGTCATCATACTCCCACATCAAGTATGTGCCATAGAAGATGAAGTTGGTGGTGACAGCATCATCAGGCGCAGTGACGCCATTTCCAGTGAAGCCGACAGGCAGGACCTCATCGGCTGTGGGACGAATGTAGAAAATGTAGAACATGGTGTCGGAGTCGAGAGTCACACCAGAAGTAGTGGCAGTCGTAATCACTTCCGTGTTCTTGATGACGACTTAAAACCGAATGAGGTCAGTGATCAACGTGAATACGTGAATATTTATATCAAATGCAACTTAAGAGAAGTCTTGGAATGACTCACATGTGCCATCGGTGGTGACAGATCCGTAGGTCTACTTCGATGAATCGCCAGCATAAGCGATGCCTAGAAACTTGTGCTTAGAAGAATGAATTTGCATTCGACACAGCCTTTATATACTATCCGAGTAGAAGATGTCAACAACTGTTGATTCAAGGCTGTATGCGACGAGGCTGAAGGAACCAGTTGGGTTACGCTTCAAAAACGGCTTTAGCGTGCCCGGGGCAGCGAGCGCACAGAAGGCCAAAGCCAAAACGCACGGGATAACGCTGAACTTTATGATGATGAATGAAATAGTTTTTTTTGAATTTTGGAAAGGTTGTATCTAGCTTAGTACACCCCTTTGTTGATTTGATATCTTATATACCCTTTCTTCAGCCTGACAACCTTACTTGTTCATCAATAAACTAGTTTGCGGACCCACCGGGGGATGACGCGGCGCAGGATTGTAAGACTGCTAGGAAGCTGACATGGATGCCGCTTAATGCAGTGGGCACCCTGAAAATAGCGCTCATTATTTCATGAAAGAAAACAAGCTCTCTCCTCGAGTAGTCTAGTCTTGTTAATTTCTGAACTCTTGGCTTTAGCTAGAGTTGCTATGTTGCTGTGTGGTGATTATCTATCGTGTCTCATGAAACCTCGCAACTTTTAGATACATAAGTAAAAGCCTAGATAAGATTAAAGTAGATAACTCGAGTTAGATTAAGCTACGTACAAAGCAATGGGCGAAAGGGTTTGCGGATTATCCCGACACGGAATTGGACCCGGGCACAGAGGACGGGGAGTTTCGCCCCGATGAATAATACATTCAAGGACACATTCAAGGACGAGTATCTCGAAGGGATAGGCCATGGACAAATATTGGTGGGCTTGTTGCTCAAAATGAGCTGGTTTGTAATGCTAAAACACTTGGCAAGCGGCTAGAAGCCGAACTGTGGATGGACCGCATCGGAAGGGCCGGCATTTGAGGATGGCAGGGGGTGTTCAACAGCATTTATCAATGGACAAACTTATTCTCCCACTTGCTCGACCCGGACGAGCTAGCTGTATGAAGTCAAAGGGGGAATTAGTCAATGATTACTGAGCTTCATAGCATCTGGTCATTGACAGACTTGGTCTAGCAGGTGTAGAGCACTTGAAAGTCAGCCAGTAGCAGGGAAGTCCTGTGTCGGTTCGCACGGGTAGCCACGAGGTAACAACACCTCTATGCAGGTATGTTCGCCCGATCTGGGTAATATTATATACATATACATATATATAATAATCAGCTCCCTCTAGACCCATGCTAATGCATACAATATTGGTGGCAGAATAAAAATCGTCTTCGAGTTGTTGGAGGAGTAGTGAGTGGCACAGCGATGCAATCCTTGGGTACTTGGAACAAGGATTGTTACGTATCAGCATCAGATGAGTGACACTTTTGGAAAGGAAAACGCTGATCTCAAAACGCTGATTCAGCTGGGTAATTGACCGGGAAGAAGGGTGTTACAAATCAAGCATTCGTGCCCCGCCGACCGAGTCGAATGTGGAATATAAAGAGGGCGGCGGGTAATCAGGCTTCGACCACACATCAAACACAGAAGTTCACAGTGTCAATATGAAAGAAGCCTTTGTTGACAAAACCGTCACGGTGGCGGTGCGGGATACCGAGGTTCCCGTTCCAAAGCCAAACCAAGTGCTTATCCGTGTGGTGGTTTCTGGCACCAATCCAAAGGACTGGAAAGTTCCGCGCTGGATTCCCGATGCCCCTCCTAGCAACCAAGGTGATGATATTGCTGGCTTTGTGGAGGCCGTGGGCGAAGGGGTAGTTGGGTTCAAGAAGGGGGACAAGGTGGCGGCGTTCCACGAAATGATGAAGCCACATGGGAGTTATGGAGAGTATGCGATCGCGTGGGAGCACACAACTTTCCATTTGACATCAAAGACAAGCTTCGAAGGTGAGAAGAAATATTCGACTTCCACTGGGTGTAGCCCACTAACAAGCGAGTAGAGGCTGCCACCATCCCGCTTGCTGCGATGACCGCGGCGCTGGGTCTCTACCAACGATTGAGTCTTCCGCTGCCGTGGAATCCGACCAGCGAGCCATTGCCCTTGGTGATATACGGCGGTGCCACCGCAGTGGGAGCTTTCGGTATCAAGTTCGCAACGCTATCCAACATTCACCCATTGATCGTCGTTGCTGGCAGGGGCGCGTCTTTCGTCGAGGGCCTCATTGACCGATCCAAGGGTGACACCATCATCGACTACCGCGAAGGAGACGAGGCAGTGCAGTCGAAGATCAAGGCCGCAGCTGGTAACAAACCAATTCACCATGCACTTGACGCAGTCTCCGAGCATGGCAGCTATTTGAATCTTAGCGCCGCTCTCACCGCACCAGCCACCATCAGCACCGTACTTCCGACGAAGGAGGGCGACGTGATTCCTGAAGGTATCAAGATTGACAAGACCATGGTTGGCACGGTACACATGGATCCGACAGTGGGCAAGACGATCGAAGACCGCGAATTCGGAGCCGCGTTTTTCCAATTCATCGGGCGCGGATTGGCTCAGGGATGGTTCTCAGGACATCCCTATGAAGTGCGCCCGGGTGGATTGAACGGACTCGAGGGCGCATTGCGAGACCTGGAGGCGGGCAAGGCGTCGGCTGTGAAATATGTGGTGCGTATCGCGGAGACCGACGGGGTACAACAGTAGACCCCGAGGGTCGGTAGCTAGTTTCTAATGTCAATCATGCCTTGTGCTCCATATACTTTTTGACAGTGGACTCCGAAGACTCGCCTGCGGAGATCCGTAGAGCAACAGTGGATAGCCGCTGACACCCGGACACTAGTTTGGTCACGCTAAGACGGGATGCACCGAGGCCGACGGGCTTGGAGAGAAGTTCCAAATTGCTTCTGCAGGAGTGGAATATTCCGAACCACGGAAAGATCCAGACATTCACTGGGGTCAATCAACGTCGTCGTCAACAGTCTCGGTGGTTTGACCAAGTTGGACTGACAATGCAGCCCCAGGTGATGAAGATAAGTCAAGACTAACGCGATGGCCAAGCAACCACAATCGCGACTCCGCCCACGTGCCAGGAACGGGACAGGCACCGCCGGGCACCACGAAACCTCCGACGCCCGGAAGCTTATCACGAATCAAGTTTAGCCAGCCCTCGTTTGGCTTTGCTTGACGGATGTGGAGGCGTTTTCGGAGAAAGACTGGGTCTGATGGCCTACGTGCCTGATGGTCCTTTCCTCTTCGGGTGTCCTCCTCCTCCTCGATCTAGTCTTGCAGTATGCACGCCACATTGTCGATCAGCATGAAGACGGCAGTCCTTGCGAACGGCGTGGGTTTCCTATTCAGAATGATTGGCTTGGGATGATCTGCACTTGCACGGGTCTGAATGACCAAAGCAGTCACGATGGTCTGTCAAGGCACTGGGAATGTTCGTTGTCCAAGTATATAACCCGCCTGATCGGCATTCTCGGTTATGATGGGGTCTCTGCATGACAGACATACATTCGACAATCTTTCGACTGTTGAGAACTGTCCATCATGGTCGGCTCGGTATCTTTCGTCAAGGCTCTGCCCTTTCTGGCAGCCTCTGCTGTGGCTAGTGTGAACTATCCCACTATTCCCAGCGACTTGACCACCCCCTTCCAGCAGCGTCTCGCTGTCTACGGGCCCAATTGTGAGATGAACACTGTCCAATCAATGCATAACTAGGATCATCATTCTAACACTTCTATGGCAGCCGTCTCCGTGGGATGGAACACTTATGAAAAGCTCAACCAGAGCTGTGTGGTCTACGGTACCTCTGCCACTAGCCTGACCTCGCGCTCCTGCTCGACGACTTCCAGCACCTATGCCACCTCGCGGACATGGTCCAACTATGCTGTGTTGACCGGTCTGACCCCAGCCACTACCTATTACTACAAGATCGTGTCTGGCAACTCCAGCGTGGAGCAATTCCTGAGTCCCCGTACTCCCGGTGACAAGACCGCCTTCAGCATGGACGTGGTTATCGATCTGGGCGTCTACGGCAAGGATGGCTATACCACATCTAAGAGAGACACTGCTCCCGTGGTTGAGCCCGAGCTGAACCACACCACTATCGGCGCTCTTGCACGGACCGTCGATGACTACGAGATTGTCATTCACCCTGGTGACTTTGCCTACGCCGATGACTGGTACCTCAAGTTCGCCAATATCTTCGACGGCAAGGAGGCATACCAGGCCATCCTCGAGCAATTCTATGACCAGCTCGCCCCCGTTGCAGGGCGCAAGTTGTACATGGCCAGCCCCGGAAACCACGAGGCCGACTGCTCGGAAATCCCTTACCTGCTTGACCTTTGCCCTGAGGGTCAGAAGAACTTTACTGACTTCATGCACCGATTCGAGAACACCATGCCCAAGCCGTTCTCCTCATCTTCGAAAAACACCACGGCACAGTCACTCGCTGCCCAGGCCCGCAGCCTCGCCAACCCACCCTTTTGGTACTCCTTCGAGTACGGCATGGCCCACATCGTCATGATCAACACCGAGACCGACTTCCCCAACGCGCCCGATGGAACCAGCGGCTCTGCCAAGTTGAACAGCGGACCCTTCGGCAAGGCTAACCAGCAGACCGATTTCCTGAAGGCGGATCTTGCCAGCGTTGACCGCACCGTTACTCCCTGGGTGATTGTCGCCGGCCACCGACCCTGGTATAGCACCGGCACCAGCAACGGCTGCTCCTCCTGCCAGACCGCATTCGAACAAATCTTCTACCAGTACGGTGTTGATCTGGGCGTGTTCGGACACGTGCACAACTCCCAGCGATTCGCCCCTGTCTACAACGGTACCGCCGACGCCAACGGAATGAAGGATCCCAAGGCCCCGATGTACATTGTTGCCGGTGGTGCTGGCAACATTGAGGGTGTCGACGCTCCCGGTACCGAGCCGTCTTATACCGAGTTTGCCTACGGAGCCGACTACAGCTATGCCACTATTCGCTTCGTCGACGAGCACAACCTGCAGGTTGATTTCTATCAGTCCTCTACTGGTACCCTTTTGGACTCGAGCACTCTTTACAAGAGCCACGCCAGCCAATTTGTGAAGCAGTAGATTCCGTGTTGTGGGTGGAGGAGAGGATGACGATCATTTACATTTGATGTGATATATAATTTTGCTTGACCATGTTTGGTAATGTATATACTGGTGTCCTTCGTGATAACCACCCTATTAAAATAGGTCAATGAAGACTTGTCCACGTTATCCTTACCACACTTGGCAAACAGCCTGCCGGAACGACAGTGCTTATGATCGCTGTCAGATCGGGATCGCGAAATGATACAACCCGATCTGGAAATAGCCTCTTTCTGAATGGATCCGATCGACGATCGATAGCCGATCATCGTGGCGCTGTCCATTTAATAATCCCTAACAAATGAAGTTTCACAGAAGCGAAGCGCCCAGCGATATCCAAGCGAGCCCGACGCCTGTGTTCCCGATCTACAAGGTCGATGTGTTCTCCTCATCGGCAAAAGCTCGGCAATCGGTTTTCACCTTCTTACTACCATTCACTCAACCACAACTGTATTGCAAACAAACACCATCGATCAACCAACTCAAAAAATCGTACGATTTAAATTTTTAATAATGGGACCACTCGAGGGCCCGACAATGCACCCATCGATCGCGGGTCCCGGGCCTCCGGTACGTGGGAGTACCTTATGCTTCCTCCGCGGCCCGCCATCAACCATCAAAACCGGCCAACCATTCAGCGTTACGATAGGCATTCCGGCACCTCAACAACCAAATCCGTCATCACTATCCGAGAGCTCAAGCTCATCCGAAGCTATCCACCTCTCCCTGAGACTCGCCGCGAATAACGCCGCTGCGAACCTGCTTAGCGGTAACTTGACGTCGACCATCGCCCGTGTCATCGGCCACTCGCCCCCCTCGGTTTCATTTAGTGGGATCTATATCACCAAAGCTGGCCGGTTTCGATTGAGGGTTTTACTTGGGATCGACTCGGGTGTTGGCGTTAGGATTGCGTCTACGGTGGACTCGGATATATTTGAGGTCTTGGCGTGAGATCAAGATTTCATGTGCTATTTCATTGTGTTGCATTTCTCTCGTGTGATGGTCGACATGTAGCTTGGGAACTGGAACAACGTGGTATTCAATTGCCTAGCCTTTCGTGTTGGTCGTGTTGATAGAGTAAGAATAGTCATTCTAATTCAAGAAAGCAAGCAGACATAAATCAGCTTTCTTGGCATCTAAAAATGTCAAACCAAATGAGCCTCAGCTGTGATCTCGGCAATTGTCTACCCCATTTACCACGATGCTCCTTGCCTCTGCGGTTCGATCCCTTTGCTGATTTGCCGGAGGCAATCCACTGCCACCAGGCTGTCAACGCTGTCCAGGCCCTTTCAACTCATCAGCTACCGCCTGAATGAAAAGTGTCCCCAAGTCCGGTAGTGAAGTGCCACGGAGAATCTCTCGACTTGTAAAAATATATCGCCGAGAGAAAATCTTCCACAGATTCTGCGCATAAGAATCTGGAAGGACTGGCCTGGGACAGTAATGATTAGTCTCAATGAAGGTTTTCACAGCTTGTCGAACGCCGGACTTGTCCATGGTGATGGGACTACAGGCATCAAAGTCAATGGTGAAGAGAGGAGACGGCAGAAAAAGAAGTAGGTAGCATAATAATTTGATGAATGGCGGGTTGCTGCCCGTGTGATAAACGGTTCTAGTATTATTTGATCAGGCATCGTTACTTAATACTAAGCAAACTTCAAACCCGCAATCAAGTCGATCCAATAATAGTCCTCAGCTGAATGAGACCTCTTAATGAAGGGACTACTATGTTGCGATACGATTATGCCCTATTGATCAGCAAATAGATCTTATCACGTTTACCGGTAGCAAGATTGTCCAGGTAGGGCGCCGGAGATGGATCTATATTGGAGCCTAGGAGATTATATAATCTAATCACCACAAGTGGAAAGCATCAATGTAAAGTGAATAGTGTCAAGCGCTGACCAGGGTGAGAGAGAACCCGGCCAGAAATCGCACCAGTAAAGTTTTAGCGTACCGTCTACGGGTTCATGTTTACACACTGAGGAAAGAGCAAAGAACTCCAGCAAGCTTTCGTAACATTGCTCATGAAATCCGAATGACCGTCTCGGAGTCGGAGAGCCGAAGAGAGTATCTCCCTGACTAGATAGATCACCAAAAGTCACATGACACGTAATGACACTCCCAGAACGTAAACATTTCCAAAAGAGGCTTGGTACCTGGGGTACCATAACTAAACTCAGTAGTGGCGGATCCCCTTTAGGCCAACGGCAAGGGCTCTTTTCAGCTTAGTTCATTATAAGATACTACTTCCCCTTGATAAGTCTCACCCCTTCAACAAATATCGAGAACTACATCACAAAGACATGGACGAGAATCATAACACAATTTTCAGTGCAATGCCAGAGCCTACCCTTCACATGATTGGTGCTGGCTTCTGTGGGACTGTATGGGCAGCATCGACGAGTGGTTCTGCATACAAGCGAGAAGACGGCGGTCCCTTCAGGTCCCTTGAAAATGACTTTAATATGCATCGACGAGTCATCCAGAGTATCCAGGAGTTTAGCAGGTTCCATCAAGCCCGCTATGCGATAACTCCCCAAGTTCAGGTCCCCGACTGTGATCGCTTTATTCCTGCTACCGATCGCGCTTGGTGGGAGTCAAATCTACGATCATTTCCACAAGGGTACACTGCATGCAATATTCTCCAGTCACAGAGAATTCCACACTTCCACGAGGTGACTAGGAGGCTCCTTACCGAAAGGTACTGTCCCCCTCAGAGGGTTGACGACATCATGAGGAGTGAACCAAATAAAGATTGCCTCATTAGGCCCTATCTGGGCCGACGGCGGGTTCGCAGACAGTCTCAAACCTCCTCACAATTTCGGGGGTTTTCATTACGGAACTTTCCACTCCATGCCGACCAGATGGAGGACTTAAATATTCCGCCTGAATACAGAGAACATTACGCACGGATAATGGCTAGGACCCTAGCGGTCATGCACTGGATTGGTCACATCGACGGAAGTGATATCGAGTTTGTCCTTGCTCTACCCAATAGCGGCAAGAAACGAGACATTGATGTCTTTTCAAATGTGCTAGGTGAACATAGCGTGTGGGTGTTGGACTTCAACTGTTGCAGAGACATGTCTATCGATGAAGAGGGTGTCAGACGGGCCGTCACAGCGTTCTGGTGTAACGACCCGTTCTACCCTAGGCCTGTTATGGATCCGACGCTATGGGATGCTTTCAGATCGGAATATCTCCAATCGAGTGAAGCAGCTTTAGGGCTTTTCAACCACGCCGAGGCTGAGCAGAAACGACCCTTGCTACAGCTTTTCGTTGATCTGATTGAACATGAAGCCTATCAAAAATATGGTCCTCAACAAAACCACGCTAAGGAAGACTAGTCATGGATGTTAGCAGTTGAATGCACTTACAAATGAGAGATATCGCACGGACTTGCGTCCTTTCTTTATTTCTCCGGCATCTGATCCGCACCAGGGTCAAATAACTGATGATAGGCCGTAGTTGTAGTCATCATGTGCACACTCAATCAAGCGAGTGCATACCTAATTCACACCACCTAATTCACATCACTGGTCGCACGATCTATAATGGCAACTTTACGGGGAATATCATGATCTCAGGGCAGCCAATCAAGGCTGACCAACCGGATTCGAACCGCGCGGACTATGCGGGGCCACCGAGCAATTGGAGCTCGTAAGATTCGCTGCATGATGAGCGACAGATGAATTGTCTTTGTGCTGAGGAGGATTCAAACTAGACTCATATATTCTTCTCTCGCTCATGAATGAGTTAACCAACTTCCATTGACCAGACCGGAAAGATCAAAAGTGCATACATAGATCCGATCGGATCGGCCGTAGGTCCACTCGGCATGACATCACCCGACAAGCTTAATTATCGCGCGTCAAAACCAGAGTTCCGACTTCGACACATCCACGCGTCTCTTCGACGGAATACCCTCCTTCAGTCAACTTCTCTACTATCAATACAATGTCAAAACGCACAATTGACGCATTCTTCAAACCAACCACAACCAACTCCGCAAAACGAGCCAAACCAAACAACGATGATACACCACCACCACCCGACGAAAACGAGGACATCGGTCCCCCAGACACTCATCCCAGCTACCCAATTCCAATCCCACAACTGCCCGCATACATCTCAATCAGTCTCACCCACGGTACACCCGCGAAAGAAGGCCACGCTATAAGCAACCAACCAGATCTGGACCTCCTCTATTTCCGACCGTACATTACTCGACCCACAGCTAACGAGCTATTCAAGTTTCTCCGCCGCGAATTACCATTTTACCGCGTGCAATACACGATTAAGCGTGGGGGTGTCGACACGGATATCAATACTCCGAGATATACGACTGTTTTTGGGGTGGATGATACAGCGCAATGGACGTCAAGGCCAACCACCGAACAATCAGAATCAGACGAAGAAACATCTCCGCCCGACAACACCACCACCGCCAATCCTCCAAACAATCACCAACCTTTCTCGAACCTCACTCTCATCGAAACAACATCCAAAACCTCCATCCGCCCAACAAAATACCAATACACCCCCCGCCCCATCCCAACATGCCTCCTCCACCTAAAAAACCTCATCGAAATCACAACAGGATCCCGCTACAACTTCTGCCTCGTAAACTACTATTCCTCGGGTAACGACAGTATATCCTTCCACTCAGACGACGAGCGCTTCCTCGGCTCGAACCCGGACATCGCATCGCTGAGTTTAGGCGGGGAGCGTGAGTTTCTTATGAAACATAGAGGGGCTGGAACACTTGCAACCCGGCCTATCATACCGGTGAAAGTTCCTAAAGCTAGTCCGCTGAAATTTGCCCTGTCCTCTGGCGATATGGTCATCATGCGTGGGCCTACGCAAACACACTGGCTGCATAGTATTCCGAAACGCAAGGGGGATGCGGTGCGGGGACGGATTAATATTACGTTTCGGAGGGCGATGGTGCCGGCGGGCACGAATAATTATTATCGGTATAATGTTGGGTGTGGTCCGGTTTGGAGGTGGGATGAGAGCAGGCAGGAGATGGTTTGTACCGGAGATGGAGGAGATGGAGATGGAGGAGCAGGAGGAGATGGGGGGTTGAAGGAGGGTGTTGATGAGTAGACTGAGGACATTTGTAATTGTATAGAGATTGAATTTGTGGATAGATTGTCTGGTAGGGGCTTTGACCGCGGTGGTTAGAAACCTGTTCTCGAAGGTTGTATATGCATGTCAAGGGCCATGTCGACTCTATGTAGAAAGACACTAGAAGACATCTAGAAAACAAGGCCGATTAATAATGCTTTGTTCCTTTATACTCCTAGCTGAAGCCTCTGTGTTACTCTAATATCCACCGTCCTACAATCATCCCCAACCCTCAACGAGTAAACACCATTCAAAAAAGTATTTTATTTCTATTCATGTACAAAGCTAATCCAAGCACCTCATCACAAGTAGACGATCATCACCAAACCACCAAGCAAAACCCAACACACATCCCCACGAAAGCCTAAATAAACAAATGTACGTCCTGCAACCTGCAATCGCAGAAGCAATGCATCCAGGCAGGCTCCAGCGCCAACAGACACAAGCTCAAGCCAGCGGCAAAAGTAAAGATAAGAATAAAAGGTGAATGTCAAAGTCAAGTTCAAGGTTCAAGGTTCATCACGAAACTCCATGTACATTGCTCCCAAATGAAATAAACAGCGAAGCTGGAAGTCGTCATGTGCACTGATAATCCAGTCTGGTCTGTTCACCCGTTCCCCATTCCCAAGACCATACTATCCAAGACGGATAAGCTGGTGTGGAAGGTAGGACAAGGACGAGAAGGACCAGATGGTAAGGGTGGGATAAAAAAGGTGGAGAAAAAAGGGGTCCCTCCCATCAAGAAAAAAATACAGGTCAAGGGGGGGCATGATTTTATGGAATACAAACATGGATGTTGAAAGAAGACGACGGGAGGGAGAAATTGAAGGGTCCGTAAGTAGGGTTTGCAGTTCGCGGCTTTTGAGAGCAGCCGATTAGATGACGACCTCCTCGCCGTAGACGTCGGCGTAGCACTGGAAAGTATCCGGGCAGCTGTGTCACAATCAGTAAATGAGATCCAACCAGCGAAGCGTTTGTCAGGTCTTACAAAATAGGATCCTTGCCGAAGATAATGTGCCATGAATACTCCATAATATTGGAGGTCACCTCATCGGGAAGATCATTATTCAACACCCAATCATACATGCGCTTATAATCGCTGAGCGGGCGTTGAAGCACTTGCTCGCGCGACACGGCAAATTGAGAGCAACACGGCGCACCAATTTCCTTGGGCACGTCGTTATTGCCAAACAGCACTTTCCAAGCCTCGGCGTAATGCTTCTCACCCGTGTTACCTGGCTTTGGAGGCTGGCGGAAAGGCTGCATCTCCGCGGGGCAGCCCGGCGACAATTGACAGCGCAGACTGACGAAACCCTCGGCCAGAACGAATTCGCGCTGCAGCGCGCGCACGGAATCTACATTGCTGTAGTCCATGGTATCGGTGTGCCAGCCGGCGGGCCAGCCGTCGCGGTGGGAGTGAAGGAAAATGATAATCGCGGGGAGATCATTATAATGGTCGACGATGTATTGGAGGTAGGGTAGGGCCTCGCGACCCTTATTCTTGGGGGTGTGTGCGGGCGCGTTGGTGTCGTCAACGGTGTAGACGAAATTGCGCCATCTGGAGAAGTGGGTTCGGTGTCAGCCTGGTCTTGAGAATTATTGGGGAGGGTCTAGCCAAGACAAGAGTCCACCCGAACGGGCGAGTCTGGCGTCTGCAAGTCCACGAGGTCGCCCCTGACAAGAAAGAAAACGGCGTGTGCAGTGGCTGAGACAGTAATAAGACATTTCCCCCCAAGTTGGATGACACTTACTCAGCCAATTCTGCGGATACCCATGCAGTGTCCTCCTCGCGAAGTTTGCCCATGACAATGATACCCTCATTGGGGATTTCAATGGCGGAAGTTTGATAAGTTAAGACGGCCGAGTGGCCTGTTCCAATGCCCCATTTCCGGCGTCCAACATCTTGCGCGGGTTTTGGTCGTAGAGCGGCGCGGAAGGATGAAGTATCGAAGCGCCAGAAGTCCTTGGGTGATTCGGGAGCGCCTAGACGACGGCTGAGGAGGATGAGGGCGACAATAATGAGCGCGGCGGCCGAACCGACTCGAAGTGATAGTCTCATGGCATTCCGTGGTGACTGTGTATGTCGGGGGAAAAAGAGGTAAACGAGTGACGAGAGTTGGGGGGAAGGAGAGAGAAAGGAGGCCGAGGAGAGAAAATGGACGCGAGTTGTCAGGAACGGAGGCGGAACCACTTGCGGCGGAGAGGAGGAGGAGGAGGAGAACGGGGGGTGTAAGCAATTGATGGGATTCGAGAAATTCCCCGTCAACAGTAGTAGTAATCACCCTGATGAAAAGCGAAAAACAGTCACGGAGAATAACTTCGAGAAGACTGAAAATGCAAAAAAGGGAAAATACGAGACCATCAGCCCCAGCACCCGACCACTTTCCACGGTGCACCAGTGCACAAGTGCACACTAACTGCGTTAACTGTGTTTCTATCGGGCAAGTGGTTCAGGTCAGGGCGACTGGATGATTGGGACAATTTCATTCGTGGGGACAAAGTGGACTTGACTAGAGATGCTCATTGGTTGAATCTGGTTTAATTCGGTTGATTTGAGTCGATTGTTTGGTTCAGCTGGGGCCTGAGGGGGTCCGATGCACAGTTGTCCGCAGGTGAGACAAGTACTTCTAAGTATACACACACATTATTTATTAAGAGACGGTACTTCTTCGGTACTTCATCTGCTGATCTCCCTCCCCCGATGTTAGTGACCACCTCCCCCTGGACCCCTCAACCTCAAACTAAATTAAAAGATCCTTTTTCAATCTCGGCTGTGGACCACATCTGATCGGCAGTTTCTTCGTAGAGATGATCTTTCAGGGTCATAATCTTGACTGTATACATACTCACTCGAAGATCAGATCGTCTTCACAATAAACACTCCAATTCCTAGGTAATTCTTAGGTACTGCTTACTGTAATTTCCCATCTGATTGTGTACTACCCTAGAGTACCCCCTGGAACTCCATTTCCCGGCGTCTAGTTTAGCCTTTTATCTACCGTTCGCTGCAAGGGACTTCAATTGTGTTGTGCAGCTTCCACCACTGACCACACACCACTTTCTCCTAAATTATACGTCATGATAGATCCTAAGGCCAGAAGGGGGAATAGAAATCCTCATGTTTACCTAGTTCAATTTAGAGAAAAAACAAATCAATTGTCTACAACAGTGTCGCTTATATATCCCGGTCTGTCAGCCGCCTCCGAACATGAAGTAAGCACAATACATATGGATCTAATCCACATGAGCTCAAAAATTAAAAGGGCCAATGCAAGGTATCCATAGACATAACAATTGACTCGGGCCATTGTTTGCCTCGAGAATCAATCTAATCAACAAACATCTGCTCCGAAAATAACCTCTATGCTACGGTCGGCGACCGACTCGGCGGATCCGCCCGAGTTCAAATGTACGGCCGTATAGCATACGAATACGAAACCACTCAACCGCCCAAGAGGTTGGGTTAGAATTATTTACCTCTATTCACAGGACAGTGAATCGATAGAGTCTCATATAGAAAAATAGTTTAAACCTGGTCATATACTTATTCTAAACATGAATACTCTACAATCTTCTTCTAGTTACTAAGTGTGAAGCTGCTGCGCCGTAGATGACAATCTATCTGCGGCACTATATATCCCATTCTAATGGGCCGGAAGACCCTGCAGAAAATCAATAACAAAACGAATCAAATTAGATTAAAGGACGCCGCATGGTCTTAAACAGGTTACAGAATGGCTGCACCAAAAAGCTTAAGTACTACCTATAGTACAGCTAGGACTAGGGACTAGCCTGAAACACGACTATCAGTCTGGACTGGGATAGTACCACTTGACTTGATTTGACGATGAGGCAAGGTTAATTGTACGTCGTTAATTTTGTGAATGAAATCTCTGATCTCCGATTAGATGAATGGTCTATGGACGGGATTTTGATACTCGAACCTATGGATGTAGGTACCTGACACCATGAACGCCCCAAACCATGAATGAACCCAGATATCTCAAACAGTAACCAACCCAAAACAACCCTTGGAAAGGATGGTCAACTCCAAGTATAAAAACAACCCAAACCCAAATCAAATACTCCCCCTTCCACCTCCCCCCTCAACCCCTCCGGGGGAATATTCACATCAAACCCCTCCTCAACACCAGCAACCCTCCCAACAACACACCTCGCGCCCTCCAAAAGCGAGCTCCCCTCCACACCAACACCAGAAGCATCCCGATGCTCAGCTCCAAGATGCAGCATAAGCTTCTCCAACCCCCCAAAACCCTGCACAGGACCCCCACGATCTCTACAACAAAAAATACACCCAAACAACCCCCCACCCGGCTTCACACTCCTTTTACAATTCATATGACTCTTCGCCAAAAACAACCATCTATACCTAATCCCTGTCCCCCCCATGCGTCAACAACCGCGAATCATAATTCGGATTATTGCGCGTTGAGTCCGGGGAAAGGGGCATTTCGAAGAAACACGTTCCACAGCGCCATTTCGATTCCATTCCGTAGTAGCCTTTTGGTTCGGAGTGGACTTTGAAGCCGCCGAGGCCGGATTGGACTTTCCAGGCGCCTTTGCAGAATCCGGCGTAGTTGTTTTCGGTGCTGGGGGGCCAGTAGGGGCGGGTTGATGAGGGGTTGGAGGAGGAGGTTGACGAGATTGTGGAGGTTGTGGAGGAGATGGAGGGGGTGTGCTGGGTTCGTGGCTGGAGGGGGGTAAGGTGGGGAGGGAGAGGGTGTGCTTGTGAGCACTGGGATAGGAGCGTCGTGGGAGTTTTGGCGTTGGGGGAGGGGAAGGTGTGGAAGGGGACGGTCTTGTGTAGGAGGACGGTGGTGGTGGCGAGGGAATGGGTTTGTGTAGTGTTCTTGTCGGATAGTTTCTTCGGCTCGGACTTGGGGGATGCAGCGTCCAGACTCGAAACCGCTGTCCATCATGGTGGATCTACGTTGCTCGGGGATTGGAGGGGGAGTCGGCTGCGCCGCCCACGGTGACTCCATGCCGACTAGGTGTCTGGTGTCGACAATATTCGTCCGATATACGACTTCAGGCATGGCTGGTTCAGGGATAGGCTCAGGGCTATAGGTTCGTTGCCGGTGCGTGTCTGTCGGTTCAGTCGCATCCATGATCCATGGGTTTTCAGTCATTTCAAGAGTGAGGTGGTCGACGTCTTTATTATTCCGGACAGATTGTGAAGGTGGAATCTCATGACGAGCGGAAGAAGGCTGATCTTCGTGGAGATAGTCCTGCATCTCTTCCCGCGCCTGATCTCGATGGAAAGTTTGTTGTGGTCGGCCTGTAGGGATTCGATCTCGCTGAAGATAATCCATATCAGCTCCATATATGCCGGCTGAACCCGAAGAGCCCTCCCGCGGCCGATCAATAATAGTATAATGCTGATCAGGCATCTCGGGCATTGGCGCGAGCCCCGCTCCAGGCACAAAGCTTCCATAGCGAGAGCCAGACTCGGGCCATGGGCTGTACATATCCCCCGAAGACTGTCGCCGACCAGGATAGGGACTGCTAGGGGAAATAATCCCGGAGGATCTTCGAGATTGCGACGGCGACGCTTGTTCCTCCATCTGACGAAGGAAGCCTATAATATCAGGGGGCGACCCTGACATGCCTCCCGATATGAGCCTACCTCCGGGGGAAGAAGGTAAACTCTGGATGTATCGGGAAGGCGAAAATTGAGCCTGGTAGTGATTCTCAATCAGATTGATCCAGTACCAAAGCCTTGACGCTGGATCGAATGGGACCGGGCCGAAATCTAATGGCGAGGGAATCGAGGCAGCCTGGGCGAGTCGCTGTTGCAAATTATGGAAGACCCAGATGGTATCCGTCCGACCGCGATCGGAAGCTTGAAGGAGAGCAAACATATTGAGCTGAGCGTTGTTCTCGCGCAGGTTCGCGAGGAGGGCGCGCTGCAGCTCGATGACTATATCCTTCATCTGCTCGCGGGCCACGCGGTCGCCGTCCTCGAACCGGCGGCCCATTTGACCGGCGTAGGAATTCCACTGCGTCATGATCTCTTCTTCCCCCCGCCGGAGAGACCAATCCAGATCGTTGGTGGTCGGCTCGGTGTTGATGGTCTCGGGGCGACGATGTTCCCTCCACTTTTTCTTGATGGCGCCGAAGAGCTTGTGGCCATCTTGGTAGGCGGAGACGACTGATTTTGAGCCGACTGTTGTTAGCTACGCTCCGGACGAGTCATGGCAGCGATTTGGGGATGTCTGGGAATAACTTACCTGCTGCCACACAGGCGATAACGGCGACCACCTCCGCCATTAGGATTGTTGGATACCGGTCAGAGGTGGACTTGGGAGCGACGAGAGAGGGAAGTCAGTCACACGAGTCGACGGCCGGAGATAAGAAGATGGGGTCGAAAGATGGACGATAGCAGTAATGAACTAGAGTTAATCACAGTCGCCGATAGACAAATGCATACCAAGGGAACAGCCAGGTCTTGGAAAAGGACAAGAAATTAAAAGAGCACGGAAAGAAGAAAATGCCCAGAATGCCAGACAACAAGAAGACCGGGGTTATCACCGACCGCTCTTATTCTCCCTGCGTCGTTCAAGGTGCCTGTGGGCAGTGCCCATGGTTAGTCGGGACATGGGAGCTTTCATCAGCAACAGCAGCAGCACAGACCACTCTGGGTCGTCATGGGTTGGTCGGTGTGTTTGCTGGGGAAAAAGGAAAAGAGGCGAACAGCCGGGGAATCGGGTTGGCAGTCCAGGCGCGCTAACCTGCATGTCTGTTGAGGGGAGATTAGGTGGCGGCCAGTGTTGAATGTAGATTAGCGAACAGGCGAGTTCCGGAGAGTCGGATGGAACTTATCACGGCTCAGCAGAGGTACTGCAGAGGTCAGTGACGCATGCATAGTCGAAGAAAGTACCGAGTACATTTGTACATACGGTAGTCCAGTCCTTGTCGTGAGTCCTGACCGGAGCACTCAGTCCGGAGTACCCGAGAACAGCAGACCAGCACACGAGAGAGAGGGGTCAGGATCAGAGTCAGAGATACCAAGAGACTAAAGAGGTGAGGCTGAGTCTCCTTGTGAGATTGTCCAATGCGCACTGCGGAAGTGTATGAAAGTGGAGAAACCAGCAGGACACATGGTCGACACTCCAATCCTCCCTCCAATGACGGGGGTGGAACTTGGACTCCCCTGCGCGAGGGCAGTGCAGGCCGAGGAATCAACCGCAGGACGGTCGGAAAGTATTTTGATGCCTTTGAAACCCGGGTGAAATTCTGCATGGATGCAGGGTCAAAAGCCAATTGTCTGGCTCGGAAGTTGAGAGGTTGTCCAGTGCCAGTCAAGTCGTGCCAGTCTTTAATGTTTACCCCGGAGATCCACTCCACTGGAGTGCCAGTGACATCATTCGGAACTATGAGTGGGTTTCAGAATATCTGATCGACCATTGACAAATTGTTTTATCTTTTAAAGATACAGAAAATTAATCAAATATGTGATAGATAGCTTGAAGAAATTCCCAACTGGCCCACGATAAATTGCTTGTTTGTTGATCTACACCGGTACTCAGGACTCGGGCCTGCCTAGGCCCTCCACTGCAATGTATCCAACAAGCCACCAGGTGAATCAGGCACCATCATTAGACTACGACAGATCAACGACCTGTAAAATTGGCCTTTTAGCCCAGTACAGATTATGACTCAATGAGAGGGCGAAAGGGAGCGCCCGGGCCTCATATGTAGTGCTTGTCTGGACTAGCCTTCTACCCTGGCCAGAGCCGCAAAATCATCCCTGACCTAGGCAGTCTAATTTCCTTTCTATTAAAACCCAGGCTGGAATGACGTACACCAGATGCGTAATTAAGGCAGGTTTCCTATTATTTGAGGGACATACTGGACAATTATCAATGTATCGAGGAGGTGATATGTCCATAGCATGATATCATACTATTTTGACTATGATTATCTGCATCTCAATCTAATTACTCTTGATCAAATCTAGGTATCAACTCTTTAATTACCGACGGTGAAGACTTTTCTGAAGTGATATGAGTTACACAGCAAGAGACGTGCCTCCCTATGACATATCACCTCTCCTTAACGAGCTGAAGCGAGCTATATTAATCGCGAGACTGTGCTTTCTGAGTCTGAACTGGCTTTTAGTGGTCGGAGTAGTGCCTTACCCATCCCCAGGGAGAAGATAGACATGCCATATTCAAGGTAGGTTTACCCGTAATAGGCAAATTCGGTTTAACAAGTTGGCCGCGAAGTCAATCCAGTTATGGGCAACAACGTATTGGTCAGAGATAGACAACAGCGTGCAGCAATCGGAGTAAAAAGAAAATTTATTAGGATGAACTTGAATTGAAGACTAATACTCAAGCAAAGCATAACAACTCGAGATGAAGAAATCATTAGACCGATAGATCCAGCGCTAAACAAACAACGCCAATCTTTAAATGCAGCCCACCTCCGGAGATATCATCGCAAAAATATGATCAAAACACAACCAAGACCAAAGTCAGACGAAACAATAAAAAAATCAACAACACCGTCCACGTTTCTGCGCAGTATTCATCACCTGAACCTCCTCAGCCTCCCCCACAGTCGGCGTCGCCAATCCCAACCAACTGCGTCTCTTATCACCATACCCCAACCTAAAACTCCCAGTCCCATCAACACCACCCGGCGTAAACGGACCGATAGGCACATCAATCCCGGGGGTCCCAACAGCCGACAACGCCAACTCAGCATCACGCCGATTCCGCTGCTCAACCAACTTCCGAGTAATCACCCGAAAAACCTCATCAATGCCCTCTCCATCCTTGGCACTAATCTCATGACAACAATCCCACCCAATCTCCTGGCCCCAGAACGCTGAACTGCGCTTACTATCAGGGCTCTGTAACACACCGGGACTAGCACCAGACGCACTCGTCCCGGTCCCACCACTGCCCCCAAACATAGCAGATCCAAAGCCCAGTCCCATGCTCATACCGCCCATCCCAGCCGTAGGCGGCGGCGTCGAAGCTCGACTCGGATACAACTGCTCGGCGACATACGCGATCGTTCGCTCAAATGGAACACGCCTCTTAGCCGGGTCCACGGCGACGATATCGCTCTTTGTGCCGACGACGTGAATCACGAGCGGGTCGGTATCGCCCTCGCCTGCTCCTCCTCCTCCGCCGCCGATATTCCGCCTCAGCTCGCGCAGCCAGCCGGCCATCTCCTGGAAACTGTTTTCGTCGGTGATGTCATAGCAGAGGAGGCAGGCGTGTGCGCCGCGGTAGTAGAGCCGTGATATCGAGCGGAAACGCTCCTGCCCGGCTGTGTCCCAGATTTGGAGGCGGACGGTGGTGTCGGAGGTTGTGTCGAGGACGCGCTTGGTGACGAAGGACGCGCCGACGGTGGAGGTGGTGGTGGCTGGGTTGAAGGCGTTGCGGACGTAGCGCTGGACGAGGGAGGTTTTGCCGACGCCTGGAGTTGAGGGTGTTAGTACATATACTCAGACTGGAAGACTAGATAAAGTCTTGTCTGTTTCTAGGTAAGAGGGGGATTACCTTGTGCGCCCAGCACGACTATCTTGGCCTCGAGGGAGGAGCTCATGGCGCGGGGTTGGGGCGAGCGGGGCCGACCGTTCGCATTCGCATGATCGGGGTGGGAGGGCCGAAAGAATGCAGCAATGAAAACTGCAGTTGAGAAACTCTCGAAAAATGGGCCAAAAAAGTGAAAAGATGAAGAAAAAGAAGATGAAAAAGTGTCCCTCCCCGCGATCCGCTAAAAACAAGGAAGACCCAAACAAAGCGGAATCAGCCGATCGATCGTGTTCCAAGGTTTGGGGTTTGTAGGGGGTCAGCTGCGGGTTGATCCTCCTTGCAACTTATTTCAGCCCAGACAAGTCACAAATTCTGAGTCAAGGGCTTACAGAGGGGCGCAAGGGCATGTGAAAAAGGTACTGCTTGTGACTCACTTAAGTATCGGCTGAATGAATTTTTCATAAAAATGATTTGGGTCATCTGTCAAACTGGTGAATATTCTTAGGTTGATTCTTATACTCGTGTTTTAAGCCTCATGCAGGGTTTCCCCAACTCCGTTCACACTAACAACTCACTAATGCCGAGGTTGATGCGGGCGCTAGCAAAATTATGACTTGCATACATCCTCTGCCACCATGCTCTGCTGGTACTACATGATTGAATCCGTATTCATTGAAAATTACGATCGGCGCCGTAGATAGAGGCTGAGGCTAATCGCACGCCAACTTGCGTTCCATTTTCTGATGGAGTGGAGAATAGGTACAGTGGGGTTTCATAATTAGAATCATCTTATCAATCACAAGTTGAATGACAGACTCGAAAATGATACCCAAGCCAACAAGAAAGACCTTTAAAAAGACCTTTAAAAAGACCTTTTAAAAGACCTTTCAAAAGACCTTTCAAAAAACAAGAAGGGGAAGTATATCAGTGGAGACTGCTGCATGTTTCTACATATCTTTTTACATATCCACAACCTGGGTAGAGGCGAGTCTGTTCACTAGACTACCCTTTGACGATGCTCGGAGACTTCGTTATCGCTCTATGCTCCGCCCCTGTATTGTGTACGGTGGTAACACATTGAAGTGGGGAGCTTGTTTCCATAGATATCTCCTTTGACACCCGAGGGGGTTGTGGAAACCTCCCCACCCCAGAAACCGTTTCCAGATATTCTTCATGTTTCCGAGGGCCTTAGAGTCGCTCAGACAACCCCCTCGAGTGCTAAAGGAGATATCTTAACGACTCCAAGGCCCTCGGAAACACGAAGGATATCTGGAAATAGTTTCTGGAGTATAGAAGCTTGCTTGTTTCCGCAGATACCTCCTTTGAGACTCGAAGGAGTTGAACCGGCACGGGCTCATCCTGGAGGAGACAATCACAAGGCCTAGGAGAATGTATGTCGTTCAAACATGTGCATCTAGACTACTCGGGGTCTTGCACGTAGTCCTTGAGCTTTTTGCGTTGCTTAGGTGTCCAGATGTTCAAGTCAAGGGGACAGTTCCTGAATAGACCGGCAAAGTCGTAAATTCGTTCTCGAATCTTCAATAGATGGTCAAGGAAAGTAGGACCCTTGCGAAGTATGAACGGAGGGTCAAGGAAAGACGAATATGCAGGAGAGTGTGGGAAGCCGGGCGGATGCAGGCCCGATTGGCGCCATAGGTGGCTATCAGGTGCTGGTGTTCACAGGGGGATACTGGCTATCAATACCCGAAACTCCACTTCTTAATATGCGAGCATCTCGCCGACAGCAAGATTCCAGTCAGTTTCGACTGTATGGGATGGCGTCGCAGAAGTTGGTCTGTAGGAAGTAAGGAGAAGAAAACGATGAAGGAGAAGAAAAAGATGAGGAAAGAGCGACGTATTCAGGAATAGAAGAATGAATATACCTATGATTTCCCTGCCCCCGACGCTCTTTAACGCTTGCCGGTCCTAGTCATCAATGATCCAGTGTACAGTGGCTTCGAACCCGATGATCGAGAGGTTTTGGAGAGCGTTAGTATCCAGCGGGTGAGGAGCGGGAATATCCGAAAAGTGTGCAGTGCAGAGTCTTCCGACCTTGCTGTAGCAAGAGCAAATGTAAATAAGAAATGGGAATACGCTGCAAGCTGATCTGAAACAGCCGCAGGAACTTCCCTAGCTCTGCGAAGGACTTCCAGCATTATCTAGTTTGACAAATTAGACCAACAATGTAGTAATGCCTTTCGTTAAGAACTTACCTTGATTGTTATTGCCCTATACGCATTAGGCATTTCGAAGGTGACAATAAGGTCCATAAAATAATTTAAGGCAGCTATAGTCAAAAACTTCTCGCTCTCGGGGAATATCGAGGTCATACAACTCCACTGTTTCAGACCGACAGTGGCGTCGAAATCGATTAATGAGAGGTTTCGGAGAGCCGATCGGCCCTTTGTTCTTGTTCTATATGAAGTGCTAGCGCATACTCTGAATGAAGGATATGAACGTGTGGATGATTATGAACGACGACCTGGACCTGATCATAGGGACCTGCATGGCCACCTACACCTTCTGTACTAGATGGATGAACGAGAGCTCAATCCAGACTAAGTCCACAGGACCGTCCTTAAGGGTAAGTAACTCTAATATCGGGGCTATAAGGGTGACCCTATATACGCGCAGACGCTTAAACGTCAACAACGTCGTGCTTAAGCTCGGGCATAACAACATCATCGCCGAGTGGTTCTGCGGCTCCAGCATCGCCAAGTTCGTGTACATCGTGACCGGGTAGTTCGTCTCGTAGCATATCGCGGCCCTGTACAGCAACACGGACTGCAGGCTGATCGGCACTGCATTAGCGTGTTTCCCGTCGTGGATCGGCTTGAACACGGGCTCCCGGATCATACCCACCATCATAGGCTCGCACATGCGCACTTGTCTGCTAACGACGAGGTCCTTGTCCTTGGCCTCGACCGTATGCGCGTGGCCAATGACCGCGATCTAGCTGCACATCATGTGAATGGTCACGCCGTCGCTATCGTCCATGCTCGTCTCCAAGTTCTCCTCCGAGACTGAGGTCCTGCGCCCGTCGTTTTTGTGGTCCCCGAAGCAGGTTCTGAGCGGAAACTGAGCGGAAACAGATGCTCGAACTCGCGGGGAATGGCCTCTTGATCTTCACCGACGCGCTCTCGTTCGTGTGCTCCCGGAGCTCGCTGGAATGTTTCCAAGTTGAATTCGTATCAAGACGCGAGTACTACGCGAGGTAGTACTGCCTCGCCATCAAGCCGCTCCTCGTCTGGCAGGGGAACATGAACTCCGGCAACGAGCTGAGGCTCCCGACTTTTCGATGGAAGATGTCTGTTGACGCCAAGAAAAAGGTGTGGGGCGTGGGCGTGGGGGCCGCTGCGCGACTGGAATGGTATGACATGCAGATGCGGGACCTTTAACGTCGACGAGGCTCAAGCGATGAGCCTACCCATTCTAGGAGTCCAAGGCGGTAAATAGGGTTGAATCTACTAGTGGTAGTCTTATGATTGTAGCGGCTAAATTCTAATCGTCAGAAAATTTTTGACTCTGCATTCTTTTACTTCAATAGTTGGCGACAAAATAACAATCGTTCCGGCGGTCTAGTGGGTCGTTTCAAATCAATCAAACATCCAGGTCCCAACAGATATTGACGGTCCTTCCCAAGCATACCTCTCTCGCGAGATTTCTCTGACCTATCTCAGAAGTACATGTAGATTGTATTCAAAGCCCGCAGAGAACAAGGTCTGGTGGGATATGAATCATTTTCATTTGTCGGCTGTGAAAGGCGTACCCGATCATGGGTACGGTCAGCTACTGTTTCGCTATCAAAAAATTAAGGCAATCGGAAGCGTGTAAAACTTGCCATTATCGTTAAAGTGAAAGTGGACGACAGACTACTCTCTTCATGCTGTAATTCGTGTGCGAATTGTCTTGGGCGGTTTGCGGGCCGTCAGACAAATTGTTTTTTGAAATTAGTTTTATTTCTTGATTCACACCCTGTTCCATCGTGTAAACTGGCGTGTGGGTTTCTTCTGAGCTTTCAATAAAGGTATTCCAGGGTTCATTGCTGCGCGGAATGGCCTCCAGTTGAGTCCCAGGAGGCATGTGTTGCATGTGATCATATCGCCTGAGCCAGTTGAAATCCCGACAAACCTTCGAAATCATCTCTCCTATCATACTTGAACCGTGAAATCCAGTAATAACACCGGCGGTCTATAGAACACAGTCTACTGTGCGTATCAATGAGCCGATAGAACCGACATCCATGACTTCGAACCTGAACGTTCCTCTCATCGCCTTCAAGATATTTTGAAAGAGAATAAGTTGAAGACATCTCTGAACGAAGGAATTTTCTATTGAGTGAGATCTTCATACATGCCAGGGTTTATTGGAATTACTGAAAGACAAAATGGTATATTGCTAATGAATGGAATAAATAAGTCTACTTCACAAGACACGAATCCGTGGACGCCTGGCGCTCTCAAAGCTCTAACATATCCCTCTAATTCACCTTACCATAATTCGGAAACTCATCATTGGTGATCTGAAGAGTGAGTGCATAGATACCCACACCGAAGGCGAACATATCCTTATAGTCATAAATATTGAAAGGACCACAAAGGTGGATGGGGAGACAAGCCCGCGCGGGTTGTGCACCTCCGCTTTTCAAAAACTCCAGATAAGCAGGCGAGCACTCAGCGACGAAGATCCACGCCTCAATACCGAATTGGCAAGGTATGACATATCTAAAGAGTCAGCATTGTCAGAACTTGACTTGCGGACATGACAGTCTTACCGTGGAAGTGGCTTGCCGGCTTCGTTGCAGTGGTAGATCCAAGTGACCATTTCCAAGCCAACCTGCCTTAGGATATTTCCGAAGTAGCGCGACCGAAGGACGTTTGGCTTGACCTCAAGTATTGCGTGGGAAAACTCTTTGGAATCCGGTAATTGACTCAGCTGTCCATCTGCGACCGCGGTGATTCGTGCTTTGCCCCGAGTCATTGTGAATGGGGGCTTGCTACTTGTCCACTCCAGCGGTGTCGGAATCGCCATGCAGAAAGCCCGCAACAATTCGACGAATGTTGCGTTGACGGGATCCTCCGCTGTTGGCAACTCGACACTCTCTGAAGGCCTGGCAGATTTAACTTCAAGGTCTCGAAAAATTGCTGAAGCGCCCGTGGAACTCTCGGTCTCATCGGATCGCTCTTTCACATGCTCACGGATATTCGAACCGAATTGGGGGTATTTGTCGCTCAGGTTCAATTTGGAGAACATATCTGCCACCTTGCTAGTTGCCAGCTCAATATTCTTCGATTCCGTGGGCGAATGACCTCTCTTGCGTTTATTCCTATGTTTGATGGAAGGGCGTATACGTCTGCGTTTGCCTCCACGTTTCCCACTGTTCGTTGCCGCAGTCTGACTTCGAGTCTGCGGGCGACGACCTCCAGTCTGGCGAAGGACACCGCGAAGCTGAGCCTTGCGAATTAAAGAAAAGATCCCCAGGTAGATGTTCCTCAACGGAGAATCGCCGGACTCATACTTGGAAATATCGTCGAGGTATGCCTCCAAGTCCCCAAATTTGCAGAGCATGTTCACCGACTTGTTCTTGACATGGGGGGTTAAGGCGAGAAGCTCCCCGAGCTTCGATTTGGGGTTCCATAGCTCGTTTGGGGTCGTCAACATGAAGTAGACATTCAAGGTCAGGAAATATGACTGTTGGACGGTGGAACCCGAGCCCCAACCAAGGATGTCGCTGAACTTGACTTCTATCGCTTTTTTACCGAACGGAGCATGTTTCTTAGCCTCATCAAAGATCTGGTTCAAACGCTTTTCGTCCGGACGTTTGTGTAAGAGGTTCATCTCTTGTAACATTTCCGTCTTGTCAAATTCTTTGATGATTGGGCCCTTGATTTTGAGCTGTGTGGCAAGTCGTTCGAGACTATTCGTGTCGAAGGGCAAGTTTGCCTTCCCCATTTCCGTTTTGAACCACTCTATCTATCTTGTAAGCTCACTGATCGCATCCCATGGGAATTGAAGTACTTAACGCACTTTTGTCAGACATTTTGGCCGCGAAAGTGACCAGTGCCGTTGTATGAATGGGCAGACTTCAACTTTGACTGTTTCTGGTAAGCTGA
Source organism: Penicillium subrubescens (assembly GCF_028828155.1). Classification (NCBI taxonomy): domain Eukaryota; kingdom Fungi; phylum Ascomycota; class Eurotiomycetes; order Eurotiales; family Aspergillaceae; genus Penicillium; species Penicillium subrubescens. Next base: position 517,669 of record NW_026643156.1, read on the forward strand.
GATGATCAAACTTGAGACCACTGGACAAGGACGGTCTGAACTCACCAAAGAGGGCTGAAAGGAACTTTCAGGCAAGACCACGAGAGAACCGAGAGACCGGAGGTACAAGACGGGAGGAGAGAGACGAGGGAAGTGAAGTGGGGGTTTGTGGGGGAGGGGGAAAGGGCTTTCTAAGAAAGCCCCTGAGGGGGGATGAATAGGGTCTTCTAAGAAGACACCTGAGAGGAGGGCAGGGAGTCGGGCAGGGGATCATAGTGTCAGTGTATCGGGCAGGGGAATAATGACCAGGCGATAAGCTATTGAGCATACCTATGACTGGTGGGGGTGATGTTGGTGAAGAAGAAGAAGAGGAAGAGAAAGAGGAAGAAGGGGAGGAAGAAGAAGAATAAAAAGGGTAAGGCGACTGGACAGGCTCAGTCATGTGCACTACCAGCGCGCCTTCCCAAATAGGAAAGTAGAGTCAGCGACGCGGCCAAACACCGCGGCCTTAGGCCTGAGACGCGTGGGTAATACCATCCAGCGAGGTTTTCTTCTTTTGCTTTTCCCACTTCGTCTTCACATCTCCCACCAATCCTCTGCAAGCTCTTCGTCTTCCCACACATCTTGTCCAGACGAAGCTTCGCGTCGCCTGAGCCTCACAAAGTGTGAGTTGGAAGCCTTCAAACCACCAGGCATATACTTGATTTACTGATGAACTGATCGATAGGCATCAAATCAAGCTGGATGTCCTGCCAGTCCGCACTGCTCGGTCCTTTGTTCCCTGCCCGATCCCCATCCACATTGATTCCCCTGCCCTCCTCCCTGCCCTCCTCTCAGGCGTCTTCTTAGAAGACTCTTTTCATCCCCCCTCAGGCGCTTTCTTAGAAAGCCCTTTTCCATCCCCCCTAACCACCACTACACTCTCTATTTCTCCTCTCCTCTGCCTTCTCCTCGCGCAATGGAGGTACCCACTGCTGGCAGTATGGCCAACGCGTTGTTTGCCCCCGATCCCTTCGATAAGCCGCTCGGTTATGACTGCCCTACCGACCTGAGGACTATGGCAATCAAGTGGAGACCATGCCAAATGACGGTTGGAAACGAGCTATTCTCCGGCAAATATCATATCGTTCTTGACTCGCAGCAACCGAGAGTGGCCTTCACACTCCGTACCAAGCAACGAGGTCAAGTGGTATTCACTGCCAAGAACTGTTCGATTGAGACCGGCTTCGATCGAGATGATCCGGCTTTCGTCAACCAGTACCGTCATCGGTTAAAGATAGAGCGACCTCGACTTGCGTTCATCAAGATCCGACCCTCCGCACAGCCACCAATTCCTTCCGCGGAGAGAGAAGAACCCATCGACAATACAGAACGTAGGGATTGGAAGATCCTCAATTCGGTCCGCTGGGAAGAGAACGAGGCCGTCATCTGGATCCCGCATGAGGAGAAGGATGTCCAGAAAGGCCAAACCTGCTTCAATCGGCTGGGACGACTCGTGCAGCTTGTCCGCACTAATGCTGATGGTCAACCAGAGCCACAGCCTAAAGCCTACTGGTTCTACGCAAGAAACCCAGTGACAGAAAACTCCGATCGCAGTCCACCCATGCCATGGCTGTTCGATTCTCATGACCGCTACGCTGAGCTGAAACCGCATGATCCCTTCTTTATTGATGAAGAGGACAGAAGCTCGATCCTGGTAGCAGCGACGCGAAATGAGCGGGACTACCAGAAGGCCTCGCTTTTGGAGATCTTCAATCTTGAGCGTGTCCATAAAGCTCGTTTGCGGACAGCCGGCCAAAATGACTGGTGGTACGTCGATGTGACCGTCAACGCCCAGCAGTTCCCTACACTGTCCTCCTCGACACAGGTGAGGTTCGCTATTCGAGATCCCGCCAACTTAGAGACACGGCTAGCCAAGCAAGAGCTCAATCTCGAGGGCTTGGTCGTCAGTGACAACGATTCCTTCAAAGCAGATTTCACAATGTTTGTTCGAGCCGAGCTTCAAGCATATGAGGGTCAAGATCTCGTAGTTACTGCGATTGTGACTCCTAATTTGCTACCGGTCAACGAGCAATTAGTGGCCCTCGAAGCCGTTGGCCAAGTGAAATGCTTTGGAGATATGCCAGAGAACAAGAACAAAGGGTACTCGTTGCGAAAACTGGTCCTTGGCCATGGGAGAGAGGTCGACCCCTACTGTCCGGATTACTTCGAGCTAAACCTTCGCGATATATCATCCATCGAGCAAGCCAAGCAGGATGAGTATCTCAAGCATATCGAGAAGGTCGTGCCACTCGACACTGAGCAAGCTCAAGCAGTGAGGAAGTCGACCGTCGCGGTTCCTGGAGGTGTGCATCTCATCGTGGGCCCCCCGGGTACAGGGAAGACCAGAACCGCGAAACGCATTATTCTCACCCTGGCATCACTCGGTCTTAAGGTTCTGGTAGTTGCGGGATCCAACAAAGGTGTGGATAATCTCTTCCATCCATTGTACGAGGCGACGAAGAATGACCAGCGTTTTCGAAGCTGGTGTGGCACAGTCGTTCGCTTCAGATCGCCCGCATGCCAATTCGCGACGATCCGACAAGATAGTGCCAAGCGGGGACCGAACAACACGCCTGAACTCTCGGACGTGGAGCGCGAAATTGAGAAATGCCAGACCCACACGCTAGTTCTGAAGCATGCCCGCAATACACCAACGGACCAGTGGAGCGCCATCTTTTTGGAATTGCTGGAAAAAGATCGCAAGTCAGGAGTCCAAGGGCAAGAGCAGATAAAGTTCCGGAGTGCGTACGAACACCTGATGCGGCAAGTTTTCGCAATGAAGAGCATCAGAGTCGTTGCAAGCACGCTCAGTACTTCCGCTCAAGAGGATTTGCGGCTGGCGTTCAAGCCAGACGTTGTCATCTGCGATGAGTCAGGTCAATGCTTGGAAGGGGATCATATGATCCCCTTGACGAAAAATGCCGAGACCGTCCGCGCTGTCATCCTGCTTGGTGATCCTGACCAGCTTCCGCCAACAGTCACCTCGGAAGGTCAGCAAAATGAGGGTGCGCAGTACCTCAAGCGCTCCTTGATGGCTCGTCTTGGCGAGTGCGGTTATCCTTCTACCTTTCTCAATGTCAACTATCGCAATCACCCGCAGATCCTTGCCCTGTTCAATCGGCAGATCTACAACGGTCGTTTGACCGCGAGCCCGATCAACAGTCAGCCCGAGCGCGTAGGGGATACCTGGGATGAGTTTACAAGGAAGCGCCACCACTTCCACGGCCAAAACATAGCTGGTATCCGACGCTTGTTCATCAGCGTCATCGGTTATGCGGAGAAGGAGGAACATGGCACCTCGTTCGAGAACCAGTCGCAGGCAGTGGTCATTCGGCATCTCCTCGCTGAATTGTATTCGTTCCAGACTGCCGCAGGTCAGAAGATCAGTGCTGAAGATGTCATGGTCATCAGCCCTTACAAGGCTCAACGCCGGCTTATCTCCCGCATGCTCAAGGATAGTAGCCTAGCAGTTCGCGACAATCTTACGGTTGACGCTGCGCAGGGGCAGGAGGCACCGATTGTCCTGCTTTCCTTGACGAAACCCGGCAAGGACATAAGGTCCTTGGGCTTTGTGGCAAGCAAGGAGAGGCTGAACGTAGCCTTGAGCCGTGCGCAAAAGGTCTTGATCGTGGTCGGCAATATGGCAGCTTGGAACGAACAGTTTATGACCTCGGTTAAACGGCTTGAGAGCGCAAAGGTCCTTCGAGGGCTTTTTGAGGATGTCAGGCAGGAGGAACACGTCTTGACCTGGGTCGACCGGCGCACGGTGACTGAAGTTGATCCCGAGCCAGGTTATATCTACTACAGCCATGTCAAAGCTCCTCGCCTGGCGCATCCGGTTATGCCATCTCAGCAAGATGCCATGGACATTGACGAACCCGAGCAAGAGTTTCCGGCACGTGGAACTCCTCCCTTCGTTGGTCTTCCGCCACGGTCTATGCCTTTTGACCATGCTCAGCCTGAGCCCCTCGGCGGCCCTCCTCAGGCCGTGCCCTCTAGCCTTCCACAGCCTGCTCCTTTTGCCCTTTCGCACCGTCCGGCCTCTGGACTTCCTCAGAACCTGGCTGTGTCGTTGCCCGCTCGCCCTCCATCGCCAAGTGAAGACCAACGAGCAAGGGACGACAGGCTTGCGGAGTTGGAAGCTAGAAGGCATGCTGCCATGGAAGGTCACATGCAGCACCAAGCAGATTCTGCGAGGGAAGCTGCACGAGTGGCGTGGTACGACAGGCAGATGCGCGACCTTCGAAACCCTCAAGGCTCACGAGGCTCCAGGCAAGAACGCGCTCGTTCTAGAAGCCCGAGGCGGTAAATCGGTTGAAATCCGGTAGTGGTCATTTGGCATGGTCTGGTAGCAGTTCCAATGCTGAAGAATATCTTTGTTTCTGGATCATTCCTTGCTCAGTGTCGAAGTAATAACTAAACGAAGGGACCAACTAAAAATGTTGCGCACCGGATGGTGGCGTCTTTTTGATCTGGCTGTCGTCTTGTCCCTGGTACGGGCGCTTTGTTATCCTACAACTCAGTGCAAGGTCGCTGTATACATATTACTGAAGTTTTCTGTGGCCTTATTCAGTAGCGTTGCTGAATCGCGTATACACAAGCAGCTTTCTCTAGAGGTAAAACAATGTGATTAACGGGACCTGTGTAGATTTTAGGTGGTCGCGATTCCATGGAACTGGTGGCCTACTATACCTAATTTGGCGTCACAGCTGTTTAAGATTGGGGTCGGCTTCCCGTTTAGGAATTATGTCGTATCCCCCGCCAGGTAGATTTCTGGAACTATTTACTCACCAGAGGAAGTTTCCCTCTTCCCTGACCTCTCCCTTGTTCCATTTACATTCAGCTTCACCCTCCTCTAGTCCACCTCCAAAATAATTCCTCAAAATGGTAACCCACACGGCGCAACTGAAAAAGTCCTGGAAGAAGTTGCAATGGATCCTCCGATCGCTGCCTCCTAACCCTAGTGACTCATATTCCCTGGAATTTGGCGACAAAGATTACAATCCTTACATCCTTGATACGGAGTTGCTTCGCCTTGGGATCCTCGTTCATGATATGGATATCGAAACTGGAGCTATATCACCTCCTGCCAACACCTTTTTCCTTCCAAGGACCGACTTCCCAGAGATCTCCGATGCCTGCAAACAAGATTGGGATTCTTTGAATAAAGTTTGGCGGGAGGCTGTTTATGAGACGACTAAGCCGAATGATAAAACAAACGTCTTCAGTGACGAACCCGGGCTTTTTGCTCTGTACCTCGTATCTACTTTTGAGGAATACTCTTTTGAAGGGAATAAAGACCTTGTAAACCCGTTTCGTGATCTCAGTCCCTCTGAAGGAGGACAGCCAAGCCAATACGGATGGATCTATGATCTGTGAGCTTCACAATTCCACACTCGAACCCAAGGTGTTCTATCTAACCTTCTTGTATTAGTGAGGCTGAGGAAAGGCAGACCAATCCTCTCGAAAAAAAATTCAATGTTTTGGACATGGTGCCTTCAAGTTTGAAATACCTTTGCCGGTGGAAACTCGACCCTGGAGTGACAGTCACCCTGTTGAGTGATGGAGACGAGCTCCTCGTGGACCATGGAAGTCATGTATTGGCTTCTGGGGATGTTGGACAATGCGGCGATGATTCACGACCTTCCAGAGACGAAGTGACAATCTTGGTTCATACAATGTTGGAATCCATGTTGTGCGCGTGGACGCCAATCCACGATGCCGAACCATGTAGTTACAACCCTGAGTTCCCAGTGAGTCTGCCATTCTACACTAAAATGGTCTTAGGCAGCACTGACGAGAACAGACAATACTCTTCCTCGCGGATCGGTCAGGCAAATGCCGTATCCTCAGTGGATATTATGACGGGAAGCTCCATGTTGGTTTAACCCGACTTTTGGATTTCTCAGCATATGCCTTAGCGCCGCCTGCTGGCATGTCCTACCTAGAGAGTATCGACCAAGAAAAGTTTTACAGTATGATGAATATGCTGTTGAAATGGGCATGGCCGATTGCATTGGGTGGTTTGAATGAGGAAGAGGAGATCCCGGTGGTCATTGATCTTCCAACAAATGTTCAGCAGGACACGGAGGAGCCAAACGAGGAGGAGCCAGACGAAAATAATGACGACTGGGTGAAGGTCTGAGTAATGACTGACCGGGAATCGAATGTTTTCATCTCGGCGTCGGGGGTAAAGTAAACGCCATTGGATAAAGACTTATTGCTTTGATGTCACCTTGCTCAATAAAGTTGCTGCGCGAGACAGCTTGCAATCAAGCAGTTGCCATAGGCAAATAGAACAATGGAAACCATTTTCGCTTAAGTACAGGATTGGAATGCAACCAATCAGCACTGCAGCATTTTTTGAGGGCAACCCAGAGTTAGATAAATAATATGAATAGACGATCGTATCGATAGAAGACCGAAGGTCACAACTAATAAGTTCAATTACAGGCACGATCAACACAATGTAGAAACAAAGCAGTCAAAATATTTCCTCGCCATTTCCCTTCACATTTGTTTTGAAGGAGAAGCTTGAAAAGGTCTGGTACTAAGTGCTTTAGGTCGTCTAAGAATGAGGCCATCGGTCTCTCGCGTCAGGAGGTTGATGATCAGAAGGGAAAGGAGCAACTCGCGAGCGCGATCTTTACCTAACATGTCTCACGTCCCTTTTCAAGAGGTGGAAGCTTACAAAGGTGTCAACGGATAACATCTAGACCTAAAGACATCTAAGAAGACAGTAAAAAGGACATCCGAGGGCAGCTTATTTATACACTGCTCGAAAACGAAAAACCAATCACGGTATACAGGTAATACTACAAGGAATATAGGTTAATGATTAGGCTGCGATTCCACATGGGATCACTACCTCTTCCAGTTCCTTCCTAAAGGTTTAGACAGATGGTTAAACAGCAACACCCAACCCAATAATTCCAGACTTAACACTAGCTTCACAGGTTTTGCAAACGAGTGCATTAATTGTGATGACAGCCAGATATGAACACATCCTCTAAAAAATACACAAAAAGGAAAGAAAGATAGGCCAGCCGCACTTTAGAGAAATCTTGCACTTTGTGGACCAGGCCTGTAGACGAAAAGGAAAACAAAAAATAAGATACAAAGAAAAAAAGAGGCCCGAGCCCGGGAGCGATCCGGGCCTCGCGTAGTCAATTGCTTTGGGTGAACCCCTGGGGATGTTGTTAGTGACTTGATATGGGAGCAGCGAAGGGATAGTGGGACATACTAAACGCGAATCATACTGAAGAAGGCGTTAGAAACTGAGTAATCGGATGGCTCGAAGCGTCATTCCTCACCCACTCGACGACCCGGGCAGTTGTTGATGTGTGGTTCTGAACCCTTGGCTACAAGAATCAGAGCTGAGGTCGCAGAGCGCACAGTCCAGGACTATTCACAGCCCGAGGACGGAACGGGACAGCGGGCTGGAATTCCTCATCGGCATTCATAATCACCCCAATCATGGAATTACTTAACAACCCGGAAAAAGTTTATGAAAAACCATCCAAATGTAAAGCTATGCAAATGTCTGTATTTTCTATCATGACATTCAATGCCCAATCTCAGGCATGGGTATATACACACGCGTCCCACCTGACCGAGGCAGGGGGAATTATTCAATACAAAATGCTTGCAAGTATTAACACAAACCAAACCACGCAAAGACATTCAAATCGAGACACCCTATAGCTTGGCCTTCTCGTTGAATCGCGGAGCCTCGAGTGGGTCGTACACACCCAGACCAAGCGTATCGGAGGGAATAGCACCGGCATGCCCACCGAGCAGACCGCGTGTATCCAACAGGCTGGGGTTCAGCTCTTCAATCCGTGTAGCACCAATCAGACGCATGTTCATTTCCATTTCGTCTTTGAGCAGCTGCATAGCGCGGTTGACACCGTCAACGCCATATGCGGACATGGCGAACAAGAAGGGCCGACCGATACCAACACCCTTGGCGCCTAGGCAGAGCGCCTTTAGAATATCTGTGGCTCGGCGCACACCGCCGTCAACGTAGACTTCAATGCGCTTTTCCCAGCCGCGCTCGCGGAGAGCGGGCATAACTTCAGCAAGGACCTCGATACCGGAGCGGGCGGTCTCCAGTTGACGACCGCCGTGATTGGAGAGAACAACACCCTCAACACCGGCCTCGACGGCACGGAGAACATCCTCCACACATTGAACACCCTTCAGCACGATAGGCATCTTCGTGATACTCTTGAACCAGGGGATATCCTTCCACGATAGCGCGGGATCAATGAAAGAGGAAATAGCACGGGCAGCACCCTGGGACCGGTCGATTCCATCATCACCAGACTGCACGTTGGAACCGGGGTCACTGAACTTGGACCGCATGTCCTTCTCGCGACGACCCAATTGGGGAGCATCGACCGTGATGAAAAGACCCTTGCACCCGCGCGCTTCGGCGTGCTCGACAATCTTACGGGTGATCTCGCGGTCCTTGTTGACGTAAAGCTGGAGCCATTGCACCTGGTCGCCCTGCTTGGCGTCGACAATCTCGTCGAAGGAGCATGAGGCGAGGGTTGGGATCATCTGGATGACGTCGTGCTTGTGGGCGGCCTTGGTGAGCACGACTTCACCCTCGGGGTGGCCGAGCTTGCCAAGTGCGGTGGCGGTCACGTAGAAGGGGATGGAGCAGGGGGTTCCGAGCATGGTGGTGGAGATGTCAACATTCTCGACGTCGACGAGGACGCGGGGGCGGAACCAGATCTTGTGGAAAGCGTGGTGGTTTTCGCGCAATGTCTAAGACGGGTAATTAGTTAGTACGCCCATTGATCACGTTGGAATTGGTGGAGGAAGTCGAGATATGACATACAATTTCGTCGTCTGCTCCGCTGGAATAGTAGGCCCATGCCGTCTTCTTCATAACTTGCCGAGCGACAGCCTCAAAGTCCATGAGGTTGTAGCATGCGGCGAGCGAAGGCATCCGCTTGACACGCTCCAGACGATCGGCCTCCTCTGGGTCAAAGGCCTTCTCTTCTTGCTCCACGGTGCTCATATCGACCTCGCCGAGGTGCTTGGACTTGTCCAAGTACTTGTCGAGGGTATCTGGGGGGTGAATTGGGTCGAATTCCTCGGTCGCATCTTTGCCGGCATACTTGAGGATGATTTTTTGGCCGCCGGGGTGTTCTATATTGATCCGGTTAGAATATACGAAAGAATCGACGGTAGGGATACCAACCTGGCAGGAACTCGGTGACATCGTAAGCTTTTCCGTGGACAATGACCCAGCACGAGTCCTTGGAGTTGTGCTCGGCGACCGCGGCGCCGGTCAATCTTTGGCTCATATTGGCAGCGGAATGTATGTGTAAAGACAAGGTCTAATTCTATCGCATACAATGGTATGAGAATATGCGAACAAGACAAATGTGAGAGATGTCAAAAGGGCAGGGATGTTGGAAGAAAAAGGTGAAGTTGAAGACCTCGGGCTATTGGAGTCCGGGGGAGAGAAAGTTGCGGGGAGCTTCTCGGCCGATTCGGGTGGTTCTGATTCGCCGCAAATCCAACCATCAAGGAACAAGATTTGATCATCCCGATACAGGCTCTCGATCGAAATGGTCGGGCGAGAGAAATAGCCGTGGCGGGGTATCATCAGTATGCCGACCGCAATATCCGCGACATCTATCATGATCTTATATTCTCTTCAAACCACAGCAGATCACTCCGCGCGCTCTTGAATACTGACTATGAAACCTGAGGCCTATCAGCCTCGGCTTAATTCACCGCGGGCCAGTCACGTTACTGGCATTACAAGTCGGGCCACGGAGACTGTTGTCCCGAGCAGTTCGCGGATGGACTTTCGTTTCCGGATTCTGTGTTCAGGGGGAAACAGTCGTATATAAGGTCAGTCATCAGCAGATGCAAAATGGGTCTACTCATTCTACATTTCATTCCAAGTTGATCTGCATTTGATCGGAATGTGGTAGGCGCAAAGCGAAGGCCTGCCGAAGTTGTTTCTGCCTCAGGCAAAAAGCCGGAAACTACATGGCGTCATGTCGGCCTGAGGCAGGAAATATCTAGACATGCAAAACCGAATTAACTATCTTTTCAGATCTCAGAAGAGCACCATGTTAAGCTTTCCGGTATTCATTACCTCCAATCTGATAACGGCAACTCCAGCATCAACCTTGGCCGATCAAAATCTGAGCATCGGTATCGAACCATATGCCTTTTCAGTTCATCTATACTCAAGAAGTCAATCAAAGTACCTTTTCCGGCGTTGCCGGATGCTCCGAGTGTTATCGCCGCACTATTGATAATTAGGCATCCGCATCTCCGCCCCTCCGCTTCTTCAGCTTGGTCCAAAACGGGGGAATTTCTACAGTAGTTGTATAGAATGGAGCCCTGATATCATATGCCCGTCCGGTAAAGATCCGCAGCGGGTGTGGCGTTGTCGTAACCTATAATTTCAACTCGGCGTAGTGCTCAAGTATTTCCTTTCTTTCGGGGCTGAGATCCCTCTTTCGTGGCAAGGATAGCTCGTATAACAACAAATTTGTGGTATCCTTGGTCAATTTCACTGATTTTGCTACTGAACCGCGGGAATTGTTTCCACGGTCAATTCTCAATGATTTTTTTTCATTCAGTATCCCGACTTTGACCAGGATGACGTTGCTCGCATCACGAGGTGGGGCTCCGCATATCCAGGCTGCACGAACATCCATGTCATCTGCGCTGATATTTTCCGAGTATCTTTGTAATTATTATTCTCTTGCGATATTGTTTAATTGAACAACACCAAGTAATACTACATGTCTAGCGTTGTCACATGCGACATGATGCATGTCGATACACGTTGTTTAAGATATCCAAGATCTACAATATATATCGTCAACAGTATGGTCGCGCTCCGCATTACTATATTATTTTCGGTAAACTAGTAGTCGCTAATGACTTCTCTGGAAGGAGTCTCTCAATAGCGCAGGGTTAAACAATATCCCACGAGGACACGATGCCTGTAGCTTTCTGTAATATAGCGGAAATAACATTGCACTTTATCACAAGAATTCGAACTTCCACAGATCACTCTTGTAAGATTTTGTCCGATGTGGACCAGCTGCAAGATTCCAGAAAAATCCGAGCCGAAAAGTGGTTCCCGACATCATCGAGCGGGTCCGTATACAGTGTTGAAATGGCATACATATCTGATTTTTCAACAGAATTTTATTAGGCTACTGCATGGGATTATTGGGTCAAAAAAACCATAGGTGTGGGGGACAAAAAGTGTCTTGTCGGATTGTTACTCTCCTCGGCTGGTTCAAATTGTGGATGAAGACGCAATTCTGAATAAGTAAAGAATTATTCAATCGTGAGAGCGTAGCATTATGTATTCAAAATCCAGACACCACAAAACTTCAAGTCTACTTTGGTGTATTGCTTGTGTTGTACTACAACATTGACTCTAGGAAACAAGCAAATTCGAAGCAGAAGCCAAAACGAACCAAAACACGGAACTTTGAAACCGTCGCAATTATGTATCGTATTTTCTATCATTGGCTATCGACTGAAATCAATCAAGCTGATTCGATTTCAGTAATGCAGAAAGCAGGCCGGCGGAGCCCCTACTCCATGGAATCTCCACCGCGCATAACGCAAGATGAATGATCATAATGAAAATTGCCGAGTCGGACCCAACAGTGATGCGTGCGATAAGATCCATGGAGATGAAGACATGCCAAACTTCCCTCATTATGAAGCGTGAGATATGCACATATATTCGAAACGCGCGTAGAAAGCAAGAGAACAACCCAAAGGCAACTTGATAATTAATTGTGCACCATCCATCCATGTTGATACAGTCGCGCCCGAAGATCCAATAATGGGCCCTTACCTAAAGCCCCACTGATCCGCTGGGAGGGTCCGCTAGTTCGCGCACGGTGCATTCTTGCATCATCGCCCACAAACTGCCCGGTCGCTGCCCTCCTTCGGGTTTACGGTGACGGCTTCCCGAGTACTTTTTGCTGCCTGCGGTGCCGAATCGTCGGGGCTGGTATGCACCCTGCCCTTTCCGCTCATGCTCTGCGCCGTTGGGCGCACACTACTGCACGCACGGCAGGATTGTGGCTTGAGGGTTTATTTGGAAGCGGGGATGTCCGCTGATACTTGTATCTTTGGAAGCTTTTTTCATGATGTCGATGTCCCCGGGATAGGATACTTTGTGGCAGTAAGTCTTTAGTATGAATGTATTATACCGGTTGTTGGTACGTGTAGTGATAGTGGCCATATCACGCTTCTTTTCCGAGGTAGGGCAGAAATGATGGAACTACTCCAAGTTTTAACAGGTTGGAGTTGAAATAGTAGTGTGGTCCCCGCAATAAGAATCTGCATCAAATTCCGATTTCTCTTACCGTGGGTATGGTTGCGAAACGGTTATACTCGACCTTCTTGCTGGAGCTTCTCCGTTCATGCGTGATATCCCTACCGTTTACCTTGCCGTTATCAATAGCGTGGATAGAAAAACATATGTATGCTTTGACAGTATTTCAATTTCAAGTATTTTCTCTAACTACCCGTTCCAGGAAGTTGCAAAATATCTCCGTGCATGCACTATGTCTGGCTAGGCCACTGCACATCTCAACCTCAACCCCCTCCAGCGTCACAGCACGTCGACGACAAACGTAATTCGCACACCCACTCTCCCTCCACTTCACAACGTCCTTGCGAATCATGATTTTCAGCGAGGTTGACCCGACTATCCCGAAATGCATTAGTTTGGGTAGCTTTGATGTCATCAGGGACAACCAGACTCGCACTGTGCTGGGCGGGTCTGCAAGAAAATGCTTAACTGCTTATAATTGATGTATCCGACAGCTTGGCTCCACCGAGCGGAGCCCCCATTCGCCGGACCAGCAAGTGTGAAGGTTTGGGTGGAGCGGAGCCTGTATCGGTCGGCTGGCGGGTTCGGGAGCCACTTAATACTTCGCGGGAGTGTAAGGAGAGTCTGCACACGATGGACATGTTAGACACGGGGAAAGAATCTTACAGGGCCCCACGATTACATCTCGTTGCCACTTTTGTGTGTGGTGTGGAGGAGGTCGCTCGTTAAATAGAGCGCCCTTGCCCCGGGCCTACAACCTGTTTCGCTCCCCTTGCTCCATATTTTTTCATTAATTCCATTCTTCTTCTCCTCGATCTCCCCCTTCTTCGTTTCCCTTGATCGGATATCTACACGTGGGGGGTTTTCGAGTACATATCACCAGCATACTATTCATATATACTCCTGACACGCTGCCGTATACTTGCGACAACTACAACACATTTCCATCATGGCGCCCAAATTTGCTGGCATGTCCGGCAGGCCACTGTCCCTGACAGTGTCCACCATTGCAACAATGGGTTTCCTCCTATTCGGTTACGATCAAGGTGTAATGTCAGGTATCATTTCAGCCAACGCCTTCGACGACGTCTTCACAGCCGCCAAGGGTGACTCGACGATGCAAGCCCTCATCACCGCCGTCTACGAATTAGGTTGTCTATTTGGTGCGATGTTCGCTCTTTTTGCCGGTGACCGTCTCGGTCGTCGATGGATGGTCATTTCCGGCGCCGCTATCATGGTCATTGGCGTCGTTATCCAGGTCACTTCCTTCGTTGGCCATATCCCTCTGCTACAATTCATGTTCGGTCGTGTCATCACCGGTATTGGAAATGGCATGAACACTTCTACTATCCCTACTTACCAGGCTGAGTGCTCTCGTACTAGCAACCGTGGTCTGTTGATTTGTATCGAGGGTGGTATTATTGCTATTGGTACGGCGATTGCCTACTGGATTGACTTTGGTGCTTCGTACGGTCCCCCTGATCTGGTTTGGCGTTTCCCGATTGCGTTCCAGATTGTTTTCGGTTTTATTATTATTATCGGCATGTACTTCTTGCCCGACTCGCCTCGTTACCTTATCTCTAAGGGTAAGGTTCACGAGGGTGAGTATGTGCTTGCTGCTCTGGCTGGAAAGGAGATCGACGATCGTGAGACTCAGTTGCAGAAGCAGCTTGTCATTGAATCTATCGAAGCGTATGTCATTTCATCCCTGTTAACTTGAATATTTACTGACTCTTCTTCAGTGCTGGTGTCGCCGAGGGTGCTGGCTACTCCGACCTGCTCACTGGTGGCCGTACTCAGCACCTCCGCCGCATGCTCATCGGTTCTTCCTCGCAAATCGCCCAACAGCTGTCCGGCTGTAACGCCGTCATCTACTACCTCCCCGTCCTTCTAAAGCAATCCCTCGGTCAAACCGAATTCATGTCCATGCTCATCGGCGGTATCAACATGATCGTCTACGCCATCTTCGCCACATTCTCCTGGTTCTTCATCGAGAAGATCGGTCGTCGCAAGCTCTTCATCGGTGGTATGGCCGGCCAAATGGTCTCCATGATCATCGTCTTTGCCTGCCTTATCCCTGGCGGCACCGGCCCAGCCAAGGGCGCTGTCTTCGGTCTCTTCTTGTACATGGCCTTCTTCGGCGCTGCCATGCTTCCCCTGCCCTGGTTGTACCCAGCCGAGCTATCTCCCATCCGCACCCGAGCCAAGGCCAATGCCGTCTCGACTTGCTCTAACTGGTTGTTCAACTTTACCGTTGTCATGATTACCCCCGTCATGGTGGCCCACATTGGATGGGGCACGTATCTGTTCTTCGCTGCTATGAACGCCATCTTTATCCCGCCTATGTACTTCTTCTATCCTGAGACTGCTGGCCGTTCCTTGGAGGAGATTGATATTATCTTTGCCAAGGGCTATTGCGAGAAGATTAGCTATGTTAAGGCTTCGCATGAGCTGCCTAGTTTGACTGATGAGGAGATTGAGCAAAAGGCTATCGAGTATGGGTTTGCGGCTGCTAGCCCCGAGGATCCGGAGAAGGGTGGTGGTTCCCCTGCATCGGAGGAGGAGCAGCGTGAGAACCGTGAGAACCGTGAGAACCGTGCTTGAAAAGGATTACTCGTGTACATAAATATGATTTAACTTGAACGGTCTAGTCATGTGTTTGTTCTGTCTACTTATGATTTCTCATGCCAATCTGCCATTTTGGTCAGTTACAGGACGTTCCAGAGCTGAGCGCTACCTCTGCTTGGTTTGAGAATGCGTCGATGAAAAGTGCCGTGTTTGTCTACATATACCCTTTGGTTTCGTCTTTCAATGTCAAGCTGTACATTCTAAGATCATGTCTAAAATCTTCGAGGTGATCGAAATAACCCGCTTTCCTTGAATACACTTGGAATTTCTTGATCTGGTTCAATTGTGATCGAGAGCAGGACGTCTCGATAATCGTGTTCGAAGCCACTGTTGCTCTGAAAGAGTAGAGTATGATAAACTCAATAATCGGCGAGAGCGAGAAGTTCTTCAATGCAACCTTTTTCAATCAATGCTGCTGTAACTACCGATACTATCGCTACTGCCTACTATAATGTTGTTCTCGAAGCCTATGCATCGCTATCTTTAACTATTGCTATTATAGGCCTAGGTAGCCTAGGTTTTTCAGGAGTCTAACTTACGTCCTACGTAGGCACAAAAGTGTATAGGATTAATAATAGCCTTAATAAATATCTCCCTGCTTTAGAGTCCGGGGTAGTAGTATACGTCAAAAGCCTCGACACGCTGCCTAGAATTAAATTAGATGTAATTGTGGATTTTGCAGGTATAGGCACTACGACTGTGATGCTGTGACTGCTATAAAGCCCGGAGGACGAATTCTTCTTGTTAGGCTCGCAGCTAAAGAGATAACATTAAACACTTACGAGCTAGTAGCTCGAGAGGTTTCTCTTAAAGACTCTACAGGTTCGTTGTTTAATAAGGTAGCTAAGGTGCTTAGCTTGATTACCGATAGGAAGATTCAGCCACTTCTAGAAGAGATTCCCTTTTCGGATATTGCTAACGGACTAGATAGGCGTACTAAGGTCGCGCTGTGAGATTGTAGTTAATACGAGCGCGTCGTAACGAAGTTAGTCAAATTAAACCTAGCCTTCTCGCTCACGGAACAACCTAGTCAATCGATAATATCCGTCTAGATACAACCGGGTACTGTCAGAATTCTAATACTTAGAAATTATCTACGACTACCGGCGCTCTGTCGGCTTAGAATAACTTAATAAATAATATTACAAAATTTCCTACTCGCTTCTTGTTGTAGGCTTACAGGCAAACACTTCTTGCTTCTCGGATATCTAATCTCAATATCAAATTGAGTAGGGAAAAAGTATTAAATCCAAATTATTTTATAAGGCAAGAATATAAGAAGTTTAGAATTTCAACTGTTACGATACATGCCTGGGCCACACGAGGCTTGTGTAACCTCTACAAGGGTCTTCCTTGCAGGAGTTCGTACACGTACTGGCAGCGAAGCCCCAGTGAACCTCCACCGAAAGCTTGCCGGCTTACTAGGGTCCTGGTAGCCTGAGGCGCCAACATTTGTGAATAACCTCATGTAAGGTGTATCGTAACACACGTAATCCCTGATTTTTGACATTTCGAGTCGGACAGACTGCGGCCACATTCCTACAGCACCGTGCTGTCTTAGTCGTTGTTGGCTACCGTCGCTATCAAGGTCAACTAGTCAACCCTGCCCCGCTTAGAAAAGATCCGATACACGGTTGTTGCAAGGCAAAGCTGGGCTCGTATTTTTGGAGACTATGGCACGCACAGGGATCGGCAGCACGGCGCAAGACAAGGCATACCTCCGGCCATATTCATTTTAAGCTGATGAGCGGTCACTGGTCGAGTGATGGGCGAGACCCCTTCTCATTTTCCCGTTTCTTGTCCATCGAATTGCCAATTTAGCCGGCCAGGACCGAGTTTCTTCAGCTTTTAGGGTGCTGCTCGCCTTTCGTTCTCCTGTCTAAACTCATTAGTAAGCATGTAAGTTTCGTATGACCTAAGCTTGGACGGGGACGTGATTCGTTGGATCGTTGCGTCATCGGACGGACTGATGAGTGATCTTGCCGAGCTAAAGTTTAGCCTTCCGGGTTGCCTCCACGGGGCATCCTTCTTCCAGTCCCGGGTAGAATCACTCCATAGCTCACTAATCTCGAAACGGCTTGTCTACTGATTTTTAATTGTCTGGACGATCAGCCAGCGCTGGTCGGGTTCTAATACAGGCTATCTCATCTCCTGGCCGACAGGCTCTCGATTGAATGTGACCGTGACGATATCCGTCACATCATGGACCAACAATTACCAGTGCAGCTGCCAAGCGACCTGCCTCCCTTCAATTGGGATGAGTTCCATGAAAGCACATCCTCATCCGAACCTACTTACCCTTTGTTACACGAGTCCGCGACCTCTGATATCATCTCATTGCTCTCAGCTCGCTCCTATTTCCTGCCCAAGTCACATAACACTCAGAATGCTCAAAATAGTACGCCATCACCCAGTCATGGCGTCTTAGCTCTTGGGCTTGCATCACACTTAAACCCGACGAACACAAACCAAACACCCCTTCCTAAACCGACGGCACCGGCGCCACAAAAACGCCAGCGACGTGGATCCAGGAAGGCCGCACCGTCAGGGAAGAACCGCGGAGCTCCCCGAGACGATGGAGGTAGAAACGAAAGTCCTGAAGAGGTTCGTGGGCTATTGATCGACCTCCACGAAAGATGTAAGGGTACTGACCGGATCAACTACTTGTGACAGCGGAGGCGCATGCAAACTCGCCTGGCACAACGTGCATATCGTTCACGACAGCAAGCATCAGTGGAAAGCCTCAGGAATCGAATCTCCTTTCTGGAGACCTCGATAGAGAAAATGAGCTCTGCTATGCTGTCGCTCAGTGAGCAGCTGGTCCAGAGTGGTGTGCTTAGGTCACAGTCTGCTTTAACCACCAATTTACGTGATACGATGAAGACATTTCTTTCTTTGGCATCCGGGGCAAGCATCGACGAGGGGACGAGGACCCCGGCTGACTCCAATAGAGCAATTGACTTGCCGCCATCCCCACCACAACCTACCACCAAGCGCTTGTCTCTGGACGTCCCCCTTCACTTGTCCCTGGTGGACAGCGGCGTATATCATACTAAAAGTGATGTCCTACCGGTGGCCGTCAAGTCGCCTGGAACTTCGATTATAGACGTGACCGAATTCATTGAAAGGCTTCTCCTAGCAGCTCTTTATCAGGGACACCTGGCTCTAAGCAATCCGTCCTTCGGCATGGATCAACTCCAAAGGCCCTTTGGGCTCATTTTCACTATGATGAACCGTGACCGCCTGACATGTTACTTCAAAGCAGAAATATATGCTCAAGTAAACCGGAAGCCGTTGGACGGATGGGAGGAAGTCCCCTTTTTCAGATTGGGGCGCGCGGGAACCCATTATCCTGACGGGAGCGCAGGTGTCTTTGTCCCTCGTTTCCAGAGATGGGGCACTGTGGAGGACCCCTTATCACTGGTTACGGCAGATTTACGAAAGCAGCTAGAGGGGGATTGGTTTGACTTGCAAGATCTAGAGGGGTATCTTCGCGATAAGAATGTGCTCCTGGTCCTGTCAGGGGGTGAGCCAACAAGACGCTCGGAAGGGCAGATCAATATCAATGTCTCGCGTCTTATATCAGGTAAGTCTGCGCCTCTGTGCCTTGTTCGTAATGATCATTCTGACTTTGATAGCATTGATCCCCAGAGGAGTTTGCTTGGGTCGAACACCTGGGTTTCAACGTGGTGATGTGGAGGAGGCCCTGCATTTTTCAACAATTGTGTAAACTTGCTGAACTCATCAGTTTGAGCACCAATTACTTGGCGAAATATGTAAGATGTGTCTATACATACTACCGTACAATATCTGTGGTGATCTTGCCCTCCCGATTTGACATCTTGTTTGAAAGAATTCTTTCGAGGCCTCAAATTCAGGCATGTATTCACATTTGTACCTTTAGCGTATCTTCCTGTATGTATAACATTGCCACAGCGAAATGCGGAGTTGAAGAAGTAGATAGGGGATCTCGGATCCCCGATTATACATGCGATAAACTCCACCGACTACGGAGTTCAGGTGTCTTTATTGCACAGCAATCACACAGGTGCAAGGGTGGCTTTGAGGTCGGGCTTGCCTTAGTTGACGAGTTGACGCCCTCGAATAGTCGTAAATTTGGGTATATCGGGGATCAGTGGACCTAGTTCTCCAAACGTTGTTCGGCACAATCTGAGTCTAGGCCATAACAGGATGTGCGCCTTTAGAAAAAATGGGTCCCGCTGGGGTTGCGCTTGAGTTGCGTAGGTGGGCCGAAAGCAAACTTAAAACGGTTAGCTGGCGGTCGGGGCAAAGATGGAAGCCGGTGCGGGAACGCCTTCTAAGCAACCCGATGGTGGCAGTCCAATGACCCGACCATTAAGCTTTGCCTCAATCAATGGCCGTGTTTGATTCTACGCGGAATCGATGAACTCATGATTTCTAATCTGCGCCCCGGGAATAAGGTAGTACCGGAGATGTTCACTTCGTCTAACTTCACTGGAGTTCGTCCGTCAGAACGACAGAGGAGTGAAAGCGTGCTATATATTTAGCTCGCGTGCTTCTATTTTCGACATCACTTGTATTGTTGCTTTACCTACCAGGCACTCTACCACCACCAAAATATCTTTCACCGCGAAAATGGGTCAGAAGACAGTCCTCATCACAGGTTGCAGTGAAGGTGGAATAGGTGATGCTCTCGCGAAAACCTTCCACAAGAAGGGCCTTCGGGTTTTCGCCAGCGCTCGGAATACCGCCAAAGTCCAACATCTCAAGGACATGGGCCTCGAAATTGTACAGCTCGATGTCACCGACGAAGAGTCAATCAAAAAAGCAGTGTCAACCGTGAAGGCTGCGACCGGTGGATATTTGGACATCCTGGTCAACAACTCGGGCGCAGGCAGGTCTCACCCCTTCAAAGCAATTCTTCTCACAAATTGTCCCTAAGTACTAACGGTTTAACAGGTTATAGTATGCCTTTACTGGACTCGGATGTCTCAGTCGCCAAAAAGATGTTTGATGTCAACGTCTTTGCTGTCGGCACCGTGACTCAAGCATTTGCACCGCTTCTGATCGCCTCGAAAGGAACAATCATCAACATTGGGTCGGTGCTCGGCAAAATGCCATTCCCATGGTCAGGATATTACAACGCAAGCAAAGCTGCAGTTGCTATTATGACCGACCAGATGCGCCTCGAATTCTCTCCCTGGGGAGTCCGAGCAATCCTCGTCACTACAGGCGTCATTAGGACCAAGTTCTTTGACAACCTCCCGAGTGCGCCACGTCTACCCGAGAACTCGCTCTATTACCCTGCAAAGGATGTGATTGAGCCTGCATTGGCTGGAGCTGGGGTAGAGGAAAATGCTATGGATGTCAATTCCTATGCCGAAGTCGTGGTCAACAACGCACTCCGATCAAGCCCCAAGAAGCATCTTTGGTCAGGAGGTGGCGCTTTAATTACTTGGCTGGCTTCAACTTTTGGCTGGTCGACTGTATGGGTAGGCATTTCCCGGTTGATATATGAACTACTGGCCCAATTCAGCCTTGCTAACCTACAGGCAGGATATGTTGCTCCCGTCTGCTGCTCATTTGCCGGACATCACCAACAAGATCCACGTCGCGGAGAAGGCTGAACACGATCGGCAGAAGGCAAAATAATTACCGTCGCCCTACCTCGATTCGTTCAAAGCAGCACTTTTCGTCACAATCTTTATCGTTCTTTCTCATTACCAGCGTTCATTTTTGACGCTTGGCTCGAATTATACACTTCCACACATAGTCGGCCGTCACAGATCTTTTCCTTGCTTGAATTCTTTGGCGCTGTTTGTTTCTCTGATTGTCCCAGCATTCGTTTTGTTACAGCATTTTGAATGGGCTTGGGAGCCAAACAGAGCGCAAATAGGGCTGTGCCCAGTTTTAATCCAGGTTCATCCATCATTTGATTACGTATCAGGCCATGACCGCCAACTGCATAGAAGTAGATCTGTCTGCGTGTTGAAACTAAAATACAGCTTGAAGCAGCTTCAACATGTACATTCAACGATGCGGGGTTCTCGAGCTCCATCGGGGTTGCTGATAATTTCACACAGTGCAAAGTAAACCCAAATGCCACCATCGAGAACAGGACAATACTGTTATCGATCACGAGATTTGCACGGGCATGGTGTTGGGTAGTCGACCCGAGGGTTCTATCGTCTCTTCGCCCAAGAACGATGGAAACGGTAAATGGACTACTTGTAACAGTGGCATTGGATCATCTCAAAGTGTGACGGCGGTTTTCTCACTCAACGAGATGCCACGAGGCTGACGGGCCTGTAGTCCAAATCTTCTTTTCATACCAGACTCTAAATTTTGAGACTCGAGCTGGACAGCTCGCAATGTTGCTGCTCAATCTTGACCTGCAGACTCTGCAGCCTCATTTGTCGTAGGGCCGGGGGGCTTTCAAGAAAAATGAAAATGCCGTGATATGCAGAAGAGCTAAGGTAGTTCAATTTCATTAAGACCAAGGAAATGATTTATAGTGAAAGCTGAGGTAATCTAGCAGCAAATAGTGGCATCAAACCCTTCCTCCGAGTGATTGTGTTGACTAGCATCATCGCACGCGACCTATGCCCTCGGTCCTCGATATGTAGGCACCCCCTGCCGAGTCGCCAACACATATGATCCAACGATAGAAGTGATTTAATAATCAACAACTCAGTTATTCAAGAACAGCTCAAGCTCCTTTGCGTAGACCTCCGGCACCTGGAAGAGATGTCCGTGCCCTGCGTCAGGATAAAGATGCAGGTGGGCATTGGCGATCTTTTGCTGGAGCACGAAACTGTTTGAAGTGGGCGACATAATGTCCGTATGGCCGTTCGTCACAAGAACCGGGGCTTTGATGTCTGCCAAACGTTCAAAATTGCGAGTATCGGTGGTGAATTTGAAAATCGCAGCGAGCTGTGCCTGTGCCCCGGTCCCGGTAAGATACGCCTTCCGGAGTTCACCTTCGACGTTGCGCTCGTGGATCCGCTTCCACCAGGAATGGCCGAGGGCGAGGCTGGTCTCGGAGGGATAGAAGAAAAGGTTCATCATATCATCCTCCGTTGGTGGCTGGTCGTTATTTGCTCCAGCGCTTTCCAAGACCTCCCGGGGAGGCAAAGCTACACCTTCGCCGATTCCCGGCTGAGTGCCCGCCAGGACTAATTTGTTGACAATTTGAGAGTGTTCATATCCAATATACTGCACAATACCACCGCCCATGGAGAAGCCAATGAAATCGGCCTTTGGAATTTCAAGCGCAGCTAGAAGGTTGACAACGATCGCAGCCATCTCGGGAATGGAGTCTGGCACGGTTCCTTCGCTGTGTCCAATACCAGCACTGTCGTAGACAATCACTTCGCGGCTTTTGGCGATGCTGTTAAACAGAAGCGGATCGAGCGTATCCATGCTACCACGAAGATGGTTGACATAGACCAAAGGCAATGGACTGCTTGCCCCGAAGCGCCGGTAAGCGATTTTCAGTCCATTGACGGAGACAAAGGAAGTCGGAACGGTTTGAAGGGTCGTCATTGCAGCGGTTTGTTCAAAGAGGAGTTGAGAGCGAATCAGTTGCCTTGAGGATAGATAGATACTAACGAGGGATATCCTGAGGCAAGGGTATTTGTATGTTTTATCGGGCAGGTGTAAACCCGCCGGCAGCCCGATACTCTATGGCCATAACCTGATCATTGTCCTTGCTTGGTTGCCGCTGAATGGTTGTCGGGTCGGATAAGTGTGGTGAGCGTCCATGCTCACCAAATCGGACCACGAATGAGGCAACTCACACTCATCGTCGGGACTAAAGTTGATCGGCGATCCCGTCCCCAGGTTCGGAACCGGGTAGATGAGTGATTAAGAGCGACTCACCCGGTCGGGCAGTCGAATGATAACTCATCATTCCAGGCCACGGCGATGCGCCGAGGTCCCCACTCATGTCGGCAGTTCCGTGGAACCTAGTCAACCTGGCCGTGGAGTGTTGAGTTACTCCACTCCGCCTCCGGGTCATACGAATAAAATGCATTCCCCACCACAACACATCTCTGGAGGTGGCTAAACTCTTTTTGTTCTTCTTGCTGATCGCTTTCGGAATGCAATTGCAACAGCCATGGGCTAATCGTCTACTAATTACCCCTTGCTCCTGCCGGGACGAGGTTCATCCGACCTTTTTAGAATAGTAAGCGTATGAGAGTGGGTTTTATTTTTAAGAGTTCTCTAGTCGCTTGCTGCTTTGACGTTATTCTTCGAGAACAATTTTTCATTCAACCCAGTACTACGCACGAGTCATCTGTTCAGTACTGTCCTGTCTTCCTTCTCCTGCCAACTCTACCTGAGCTCCCGACATTGCAAAACTACCCGCCCCGATGAAAGCGGTCATCACAAATCGATTCTTGCCTAAACGTTTACTGAGTCTCGCTCTCGGTAGTCCGCTTGGGCAGGGTGCAAATGTCCAGGATGTCCCGATCCCAAGCATTACCGATAATGAGGTCTTGGTTAAGGTGCGTGCTGTCGCGCTGAATCCGATCGACTACAAGGACATTGATTCCTTTTCACCCCGCAACTCTGTTATTGGTTGTGACTATGCGGGGGAGGTGACTCGCGTCGGCAAGGAATCAGGGCAGCGCTGGAAGGTTGGAGACAGAATCGCTGGCTTTGTTCACGGTGGCTTATATTCCGATGTTGGCTCATTCGCAGAGTACCTTAAAGTCGATGGGGACTTGGCCTGGAAGGTGCCTGACCAAATGACCCTAAGCGAAGCCACCACCTACGGTCTTTCGGCAGCCACTGCGTTGCTGAGTCTTTCGTACCTTGACATCCCATGGGCGGATATTGAGAATGGACGAAGCGCTCAAGGTGACCAACAGACCATTCTCATCTATTCGGGGGCCTCGAACGTTGGTCTCTACGCTATTCAATTAGCCAAGAGAGCAGGATACAGGGTTGTGGCAACGGCTTCGCCACGTTCCTTTGACCTCGCAAAGCGTTATGGTGCAGATGAGGTATATGACTACCGGACCTCTGCATCCATTGGCGAAATCAAGGAGGCCTACCCAAACATCACGAAAGCTCTAGACTGCTTTTCCGAAGGCAATTCGACCACCTTCTGTGCTGATGTGTTGCGGGAGGGCAAAGTGGTCACACTGCTTGACCAAGGAAAGCCGAAGAAGGCAAACGTGACCTATACTTTCCTCATGGTTTACACCGTATTCGGTCGTAAGTTCCAGCTGTTGGCGCCCCTTGGCCCCGTGTTCCCGGTGATGTCGGCGGACCGCGAGCTCATCCGCAATTTTTATGGTAACTTGTCCACCTTGAGCCTTGACGTTGTCAGACCTCCACCCATCACAACGATCAAGGGCGGATTCAAAGAGATCTTTGAAAGTCTAGCGACACTTCGCAAGGGAGAAGGTCGCGGCACAAAGCTTGTCGTTGAGTTTCAGTGATTGACGAACATTCAATGGCCGCGACTTCCGATGCTGACGACCTGTACCTTTTCACTCCTGCCTTTACCCAACTTCATATTTATGAGCTGAGATTCCTGGGATATCACTATTTCAATTGCATGTTGAATCAATTATTGTTTAATTACAGCTATGCGAAAGAAAACTGGTTCTGCGTGGTCTAAGATGCGAGCTTTCCGCTGCGCAGGTCATCGGGTTGATTCTTACCCTGCTGACCTGATATATTTTTCTGGTAAACCTAGGTAGTATGCCCCGCGAGAATTTAAACTCTCGTTTCGCGTTACCTAAGGCGGTCTAAAAAGATGAAGAAATACATGTAGAGAGACATATAGAAAGACATATAGAAAGACATCGAGGAATATCACGTTCTCAATATGTGGGTCGTGTATAGTATTGAACCGAATAGCCGGTCAGGCACCCTTCGGACAGGATCGGTCAACCTCTTTGCCAGACCGTGGGTCAGACTAGAGACAAACTAAGACGTAAGTCCCGCAGGTGTAGGTAGAAGAAGAAAAAAGCTGGCCTATTTCCAAAGATATCTCCTTTGAGACTTAAAGGAGTTAGATCCCATCTGAGACTAGAAGAAGATATCCGTCGGAAAAAGCTAGCTGTCGGAAACCGGTCCCAGATATCCATGTTTCTAAGGGCTTTAGAATCACAGATATCACTATCTGTGACCTAGATGTATACGCTTTTAAACCATGGGAAGACAACTGAGGTCGCTGCATGCATCCGCGTCATAGATGGTGACTTGGAGATATTGCATCTGCGAAAGTGCTGTTAGATTGAGCCGTGTCAGTGAATAGAAGGTTACAGGAAACACGAAGAATATCTGCAATTGGGTTCCGATGTATAGAAGCTGGATTAGTTCCGAAGTAGTGACTGTCCCTATTTCATGCAGTAACCTCAAATGTCTTTTTTTAGTTTAAAATGCATACATCCAGGATATGTGGAATCGGTTTCTAGAGTATAAAGGCCAGCATGTCTCCGCAGATATTTCTTTTCCCGTGCAACGTTAATCGTAGGAGCCTGGCACTGTCGCATCAAATAGGAACGATCACTACTTAACAGTGTCGGGCCCCTACGACGACATTGCCAATAGCCACCAAGTCAATAGGAGTTATTCGTCTCCTACCTAAGCGAGTATGTCCCAGATCAATCAAAGTTATTTCTCATCTGCAACATATGAATCGTCTGCCAGTTAAAAGCCCACAGTCTAGCAAAGATATTAAATAATCATTTCCGAAGATTGCCGGTCCCAAGACATGTGGCTTTGCGGATCAACACGGTGTACGGCGCATATATTCATACCTTCATGTCTTTCTATACGTCTTCCTACATATCTTTATATGTTTCTCTATGTATTTCTCTCTATATTTCTGTATGTCCTTCTACGTGTCTTTCTTCACGTCTTTCTTCACGTCTTTCACGTCTTTCTTCACGTCTTTCTTCACGTCTTTCTTCACGTCTTTCTTCACGTCTTTCTTCACGTCTTTCTTCACGTCTTTCTACATTTCCTATTCGGTAGCCGGAATTTTGGTCTAGTTTGAGTGTAAGTTAGTGATAAAGTCTAGTAGAGCATCATCTATAAGTTTCCCGATAGGCAAGCCTAGAGCCTTAGAAGCAGTGCCTCGGGTAATCGGAGTCCGATTGCTAGACAAAGTCAAATCCTAAAAGAGTTGTGACGAATCCTAAAAGACTAGCAAACATAGAGTACTAGTCGGTCTTAGCTGGATCCCTAGCCTACCATACCTGATATGGCGGCACCGCTGTCCAAGATTGGTATCGGCTCCCCGAATAGGAATTATTTCAGATCTCCCAGAGGTCCAATCATTCTAAAGCAAGAAATTTACTAGGAGAAATATTCTTCTCCTTATTTTGTCTCGCCCTGTGTCTCATTCACATTCTTCCTCCACTCTTGTCTAATTCAAGTTGAAACGAATTAGAAACACGGAAACTGACACAGCGCAACTTAAAAGAAGTTGCAACAAGTTCAAAAGCATTCTCCGACTACTCCAAGAGAACTCACGCTCAAAAAATTATAATCCCCACATCTCGGACACACAGTTTAATCGTCTCAAAATCGACGTACATCAACTGGACATTGAAACTGGAGCGACATCCCCTCCTATCAAATCCTGTTTCCTCCCGAGAACTGATTTCCTCGAAATCTCCGATGCCTGTAAACGAGATCTCTCTTTGAATCGGGCTTGGATGGGTGTATTTCAACAGGAAGCGGACGCAAAAGATGGAAAGGAGTCCCCAGGGCGCGTATACAACGGGTTCCCAATTTCCTTCTACGTCACATTTGACTTGTATTCTTTTGACGGGAGGGAAGACTTTCGGAAACAATTTCGATGGCTTCATCCCCCGGAAAGCAAGTACGGCTGGGTTCGTGACGAGTAAGTTCTTGAGTTCTTACCAGTTACCGGCGTCCAAGGTCTTCCATCTAACTCTACTCTGCTAAGTTGCCCCGGCTGTAAGACCCAGGGAAGACGCAAAGACCATCGTTTCAAAAAGGACTTGGAATTTTTGGATACGCTACCCTATTATCTACGCCCTTACGCACAGAGAAGATTCGACACTAAGGTAGCCCAGTTTAAAGGTGGAGACGAACTACTTGCGGACAATTGGTGTCATGATTGGGTAAGGGCCTCTGTTCTGGAATGCATCGATGATTCACGGCCCTCAAAATATGAAGTGATAGCCCTAGTTTATACCATGTTAGAATCCATGATACGCGCGAAGACCTTAATTCAGGACGGTGAACAACGCGATTACATCCCACTCTTTCAGGTAAGTCCGACATTCTATCAATATATTAGCCTTATACAGTACTTACAGTGGATGAAAGACATTACTCTTGTCTGTGATTTTTCAGGACTCTGTCGTGTCCTTACTGGATATTACGATGGCAAGCTCCATCTCGGTTTTACTCGAATTTTGGATTTCTCAGAGTACCACCTAGTACCACCAGCTGGCATACCATATCTTGAGAACATTGATCAAGAAAAGTTCTACCGAATGATGAATGTCCTATTGAAATGGGCATGGCCAATTGCAATGATTACTAAGAATGAGAACGGAAACATTCCACCAGTGATCGTGCATCATCCCGAGATGGAGGAGACCGATGGAGGTGATAACGATTGGGTGAAGGTTTAGGCATGAAAACCACGAAGGAAATGATCCATCTCAGCCAAATGCATGAATTGCAAAGGAAGAACCTTGCTGCTTTGCTACCATCTTACTTAATTATCGCTGTTGGGATAATTTCAATATAGAACTCTCGGACCCACCGTAACCTAACCTGGGTACCTATAACTTCCATCACAATTACAGAAGCTTCATATATTAACTTATTCGGCGTATCCATCCGACGTATATAGTAGATTCCAAGACCTCAGCACTATCTAGTAGTACTTGTTCATTGTGAGGTAATGGACTTGCAACGAATGTACTTGATGCTTCAAAAGGTTATGTGTAAAATATAAAATTAGGTGCAATAATAGAAGACTTATTCAAGATATGCTCAGCGTTAGGATTCAAGTGTTGCAACGGTCAGTCCACCGGTACTAGGCTGCCCCGGGGATTCAAGTCACTCGATAACACGGAACCAGACTACTCACAGTCAAATACTATGCCATCATATAGGTAGGAATTAACCAAAAGAGTAGCTCACTTAAGAGTTGAGAGACTCCTGCGTACAAAAACTAAACGAGATATGCATCCAAAGTAAAACAACCCCAAAAAGGTACTCGCTATGCACGCTCCAACTATAAACCCAAACACCCCCATCACAAATCAAATCTCAATAACCTGCGGCGGATTCGCGAGTCGCCCACTACTCCGATACATACAAGCCGCATTAACCATCCACCCACCCCCATGCGTCTCCCCACCCCAAACCCTCGACCAAACAACCCCCATCAACCCAAAAAACACCACCCTCGCCGCATCAGCCCACCCCGACAAATCAAACAGATCCCTCAAAAAGCCCGCCAACGACACAAACCGCGTATACTTCGCCCTCGGCCGTCTAGACGCACACAACCTCTCCCACGCAAGCTGTGCCTCGTCCCAGAAGATCGGCTCGCGGCCGGCAGAGTTGTGGATGTGGCCGAAGACGTGGACGGCGGGTCGGACGCGCCAGGCTTCGGCTAGTAGGTTGGGACAGCCTGTTGAGTAGACGGGGGACATGTCGAGGTGGGCTTGTGGGGGGTGTGGGTGATGAGTATGTCTGTTTCGAGGGGGATGGTGCGGGACCAGGCGTCGTGGTGTGGCGGGTATGTGAAGGCATGTTCGGGGCCGAGGGCCATGAGGGCTGGGATTTGGGGGGCGCCGTAGATGGTTAGTTCGCGGGGGCGGGAGGTTGTGAGTGGTGTTGTCGAGGATGTAGATGAAGTAGTGGATGGTGAGTCGGTGGCACCGGGGAAAGAGAGCGTCACGGCCGAGTGCTGGAGGTAATGGATATCGCCCCAGTCGATACGTGAAGGAGCGGTGATCTCTTCAAGAGAATGGATCGACGCGGTCGATGCGGAGACCGCGGCGAACGAAGAAGCCGAGGACTGTTCATCGCGGTCTTCCTCGCAGCGTGAGCGGACGTCAAAGTAGCTATCGTGGTTCCCGCAGATGACGACTTTCTGGGGATGCGGCAGCGAGCGTAGCCAGTCGACTGCGGCTTGGATTTCGCGGACGGAGCCGTCGTTGGCGAGGTCGCCGGCGTGGATTAGGAGATCGCCATCTGGGACGTCGGGCCACTCGAGGGTGTGGCTGTCGGAGATACAGACGACGCGGACGGGCTTTGCGTGTGGAGGTGGGAGTCGGGGTGGACCTCGGAGGTGTAGGAGGAGTTGGTGGAGTGGGTAGACGAGGGCGACGAGAGGGGAGGAGATGAAGTAGTCTGGAAGTGGACGGCGGTGATAAGGGTTGGACATGGTGGAGAGAGAGATAGACCCCGTAGGGGGGAGGAGATCGTGATGGGATGAGCTGTGGTTGGTGAGATTGAATCGTAGTGTAGCAGTAGGATAGCTGTCTAGATGTTTTAGATGTTTAGCTTGTTTGATTGTTTTGGAGCGGGGAGGATCAGAGAAAAGTGACATCAGTAGACAAGTTTAGATAGTATTAGGGAATAGTTACACTGCTAATAGATCAATAGTATATAGTATATTTATTGTTATTACTGATATAACACTCTCTATTAATCCATCACCTCTATCCTGACTATAAGCGCCATCACATTTGCATTTGGTTGGCGCCATCCACCAGCCACGTCCCTTTTTCCCTGCTGGGCACCACAATCGTGATCTATTAAGTAGAGTCCCTCGATCAGCCTGATTCAGATTCGAGATTTAAACCCTACAAATTACAAACTATTATCTCGATCTGATCTGACATCTCTTGTTTATTGTTTATCCCGTTTACTCATCCCGGATCCCTCTCTCTTTACTCTGGATGCGTCGTTTCGCCACATCCGTCGCATGCACACCAACTTCTTCAACCAACTGGGCGCTGCTTGCGGAATCTCTCCTCTTCAACCCAACTTCCTCCTCTCTTCCCCCAACAACAACAACTGGAATTTGGACATCCTTTTTCCATCTCTCATCTCGTTGATCTCGATATTTTATTCTTCTTCTTTTCTTCTCTCTTACTTACTCTGTTCCTGTGGTTGTTCCCCCCTCTTCCAACTCTCTCTCACCTCCGCTGCACCGCCCTCGTTTTCCCTCTCCCGCAACCAACCACCTCGCATCCCGGTGCCCCGCCTCTCTCTCGCTCTCAGCTGTGGTCCCCCTCCACCACCTAACTCCTCTTCCCCAACTCTACCAACATGGAGGGCATTGATCTCACAAAGGCTGTGTTGAACAAGGGTAAACAAATGGCCAGTGTTGCTGCGTCCGCTGCCAATGGCAACGGCGGCAAGAAGAGGAGAAAGGGCACTGATTTGAAGCCCATCGTCACCAATGATGCAAAGTCGGGCGAGGCGGGCGAAGCCACAGAATCGTGAGTGCAGTTTTTTTTTTGGGTTTTTTACTTTTTTTTATCACCCTCCAGCCAGCGGTGATCTACGATCTGGTTATTTCTCCGGAATTTCGATCGCGATACCTTTACATGGTTACCTTGTTTTCATTTTTCCTGAAACTCATCGCTTTTTTCTCTCGTCGACAAACAGTACCGGCGCCGCGCCAAATTCCAAATCCACCGGAGCGCCAGGGTCGCGCTCACCCTCATCTTCATCCGGCGACGAGGTCGAAACTACCGCCGAGGAGGAGGATTCCGAAGATTATTGCAAGGGTGGGTATCACCCGGTGGCCGTGGGCGAGACGTACAACAATGGCCGCTACGTCGTGGTGCGCAAGCTTGGGTGGGGCCACTTCTCAACCGTCTGGCTGTCCAGGGACACAACCACGGGCAAACACGTTGCGCTGAAGGTGGTGCGCTCCGCCGCTCATTACACGGAGACCGCCATCGATGAAATCAAGCTGCTCAACCGGATCGTCCAAGCCAAGCCTTCTCACCCAGGTCGCAAGCATGTGGTCAGCCTGCTGGATTCGTTCGAACACAAGGGTCCCAACGGTGTCCACGTATGTATGGTGTTTGAGGTGCTGGGTGAAAACTTGCTGGGGTTGATCAAGCGATGGAACCACCGTGGTATCCCCACGCCTTTGGTCAAGCAGATTACCAAGCAGGTATTACTGGGATTGGATTATCTGCACCGCGAGTGTGGCATCGTTCATACCGATCTCAAGCCGGAGAACGTGTTGATTGAGATTGGCGATGTGGAACAGATTGTCCGGGCCCATGTGCAACAAGAAGAGGCCAAGAAGGCGGAGGAGAAGGATAAGGAAGATAACCGCAATGGACGGCGGCGCCGGCGCACACTCATTACCGGCAGTCAACCACTACCGAGTCCGCTGAATACCAGCTTTAGCAGCTTCGACTTTAAGCACAGTTCTTCTAATTCTCACAGCAGTCTGAGCCAGATGGTGAACGATCCGAGTGAGTCAAGCCCGCTGAGGATGAAGGTCTATGGGTTTTTGATTGACCAATGCGATTTAGCACCAAATGAGCCCTCGATGAGGGAGGCGCTTGGGATCAAGGATGAGGATGAGCAGCAGAAGACGCGAGAGAAGACAGCGTATGTCAAGCCTTCCAAGGCCGTCGCAATGTATCTCAAAGCTAACAGGTCATACAGTGATCTCCTGGAGAGAGAAGTGTCCGGCATCTCCCTCGACAAGAGCTCAACAAAGTCTCTCGAAGAGGAGATCGACGCCAGCATCATCTCTGTCAAGATTGCCGATCTGGGTAACGCATGCTGGGTTGGACACCACTTCACCAACGATATCCAGACACGGCAATACCGTTCCCCAGAGGTTATACTTGGCGCGAAATGGGGCGCCAGCACGGACGTGTGGAGTATGGCGTGCATGGTAAGAATGCTGCGACTGGAGCCGGGGCCCACCACATAACTCGATATCTAACAAAGCACAGGTCTTTGAACTTATCACGGGCGACTACCTCTTCGACCCTCAGTCCGGAACTAAATATGGGAAAGACGACGACCACATCGCCCAGATCATCGAGCTCCTCGGTCCCTTCCCGAAGTCCCTCTGCCTCTCCGGTAAATGGTCGCAAGAGATCTTCAACCGCAAGGGTGACCTCCGCAACATCCACCGTCTGCGCCACTGGGCCCTGCCCGACGTTCTCCGCGAGAAATACCACTACAACGTCGAGGAGGCCATGCGGATCAGCGAGTTCCTTCTACCCATGCTGGACCTCTCGCCGGAGAAGCGCGCCAATGCCGGTGGCATGGCCTCGCACGAGTGGATGCAGGATACGCCGGGTATGGACGGAATCAGCCTGGGCATTACACCCGGGACGCGAGGCGAAGGGATTGATGGGTGGGCATCGGAAGTTAAGCGGCGCTAGAAGAGCCATGCTACGAGCGTGACGGGATTTGTCGTATCTCAGCGAGTTTTTCTTCCCCTTTTGGTTCTGCTTGGTTTTCTTGTCTCTTCTTTTGCCTTGTGCCTTTTTTCTCTTCCATCTTTGACGGACTAACACCCTAGACGGGACGGTCTGTCGGAGTTGCTTTGCTGGATGATTCTCACTTCTTTTTTTTTCTTCCTAACGCTGTCCCCCCTATCTACCCTATCCTATCCTACTCTACCTACCTTTCAAACAACAGTGATGATATGTGAGTCTTTATGATCTTTCGACTTTGGATTCCGTTCTCGGGCGCAAACTTGGTCGGCCGACGTGCTTGTTTTTTGTTTCTCTATTCCTTCCCTTCTACTTCAACTATTTTCCCCCGTCACCTGCATCACGTCCCTCGACCGCTCCGCAGGTAATTCCGTCAATTTGGCCATCATTGATATGATGCCCGATGATGCCCGCTCTCCCGGATATCTCGTTTCACCCCCCTTCTTTACGCATGTCCTACTTTACGCCCATAGAATCTCGTGCTCCAACTTGATGTCCTTTCCTTTTTCGTCTTCGCCCATTATACTGTATTGAGTGGAATTCGTGGCGTGGGCCTGTCATCGGTCCATTCACTAGGTAGATCCTGGTCCCATTTGGTCCTTTCTTGTCCTTTTGGAGGGATTGGTGATGATAGTGGTTCCCCCGATTGGTGGTTTCCGGGACTTGCTCTGCGTATCTAGTTGAGTTAGAAATGCGACGACTGTATGACCTCAGCGTTTGGGTGTGATTTTTTGTTTGAGAAATGTATTTGATTCGTAGAACTCGTGAATGAAAGAAGTTGAATTAAGAGTGTAGCTTCAGATGTATAGAAATATGTACGGATGTGGGTATTCTGTGCGACGTAGAGATTAAGTTGCTTGTTTATTTCATGGGTATCATGATGCATTCTCTGTGCATCTGTGAATCTGTACATGTGTTGATCTGTTCATCAATGCTGCATGAGGGGGATCAAACTAAGAATCCTGCACGAACAGCTCCCCATCCCCATCATTCTTCCCTTCTTCTTCCTCACTCGGCAGCATCTTTGGAAACCAGCCATAGTGTGAGAAGTTCACATAAAATTCCCCCATGCTGTCCCTGGTTACCTCGACGCCTTCTTGGATGAGCGCTTCTGCTTGGCGTTCTGCGCTTCCGGGGCCTCTGTACTCGCTAATCAGCCATTATCTCAAATGCAACACGACATTTCCAAGATATGAGGTTGATTTGATCATATTCTGGGGAAGAAGTAAAGTCGGTTTGACGTACCGGTGTGATATCATGCCCTTGGAATTAATGACTCTCTG
Organism: Penicillium subrubescens; assembly: GCF_028828155.1. NCBI lineage: Eukaryota > Fungi > Ascomycota > Eurotiomycetes > Eurotiales > Aspergillaceae > Penicillium > Penicillium subrubescens. Next base: position 551,382 of record NW_026643156.1, read on the forward strand.
CCAGGGGACATTCCCCGAGTGAAAGTGTGAACCGGACTCGGCATTGGGCAGAGACTTCAGGCACACACCAACTTGACGTGGCCGCTGGGCTGTGGTGTTCCATGCATCAGTTAGTTGCTGTACACTACCTGTTTTGGTACGCGTGGAGCTGGTGGGTACATACGTTCGCCGAGCAGAAGGGCGATATGTCCGTAGGAGGTGACTTTGCCGCGGGGGATCTCTTGGATTGCGGCGTACACGGCGTTGGCCCACGCTTCAGCTTCTTCGGAGCGAGGCATGACGATCCGAGTCCGGTAGTGATTTTTCACGTCACCAGTTCTCGAATGAAAGAGAGTCGAAGACCTGACAAGATATGCTACCTACATGCTTCCTGGGGAAACTGGGCTAAGCTGGATACAGTTCGGAATCATATTTTTCCGACTATCGATAAGCCGACGCAAATCAAGTTGCTTTCCAACAGCTCCGCAGCTCGAAAGACATCCACACCTCCCACTACATATCTCCTCTCAGCAGTCATGCCGGGCTCACTAGCAGACTACCTCGCCAAAAACTACCTCAATGCAGACCCAGCACCCGAGCGCCCAAAAAAGAAGCGCAAGAAGACCAAAGCCACCGACACCGCCGGCTCAGGCCTAATCATCGCCGACGACGACGCCCCAGTCTTCGGCAATGCCCGCCCCCTCGAAGATGACGAGTACAAACCCTCAATCGACACATCCATGACAAGCGCCGAGTTCCGCCGCACCAAGAAGTCCGGCTGGAAAACCCTCGGCGGGTCCACCACCGCAGCACCAAACTCCGACCAAGAAGCCGCAGATGCAATCCTCGCCTCCGCAGCCGCGGAACGCGCAGCCAGAGCCGCAGACGAAGACGACGACGCGCCCATGTTGATGGAAAACACCGAAGAAGACGGTGAAGCCGGACTACGCATGGAATCCGGCGTCCGCGCCGGCCTCCAAACAGCCGCTGACACCGCAGCAATGGTCCTTGCCCAAGAAAAACGCAAAAAAGCCGAAGAAGCACTCTACCGCGACCCATCCACTCTCGACTCCAAATCCCAAGAAACAATCTACCGCGACGCCTCCGGCCGGATAATAAACGTAGCAATGAAACGCGCCGAAGCCCGCCGCGCCGAAGCCGAAAAAAAGGCCAAAGAAGAAGCCGCCCGCGAAGCCCTTATGGGCGATGTCCAGCGACAAGCGCGCGAGAATCGGAGGCAGGAGTTAGTCGAGATTAAGGCTATGCCTGTTGCGAGGGGGATTGAGGATGACGCGTTGAATGAGGAGTTGAAGGATGTGGCGCGGTGGAATGATCCTGCGGCGCAGTTTTTGACGGAGAAAAGGGCGCCGGGGGCGAGTGTGACGGGGAAACCGTTGTATAGGGGTGCGTTCCAGCCGAATCGGTATGGGATTAGGCCTGGGCATCGGTGGGATGGGGTTGATCGGGGGATTGGGTTTGAGAAGGAGTGGTTTGCGGCGAGGAATAAGAAGAGTCGGTTTGAAGCGTTGGATTATCAGTGGCAGATGGATGAGTAGTAGAGGTTATGGGTTGATGAGTTGGGGTTAATTAGCGATCTTGTATGTGGTTCATATGGTATGGTCTTGCATGGGGGTGGAGTATACAAATCGGTTTGGGTGCTGGCGCCCTTTTCTTCATTCTTATTAAATTATGCCTCCATAGTCATCGAGCTCGTACTTGATAAACGTAATACCAGTTGGACCGAGTGGTTGTTTGTATATTCCAAATCTTGCCATAGCTTTGCTCCGGGAGTTTTGCTTTGTTCTATAGTAATGCGGCTGCTTGCAGATAGCGCTGTAGGCCATGCGACCATGCAGATAAGTTATAACCATATCAACACGAATCCCAGATTAAAGACAGATATTCAAAATCTAAATCAAGCATAAACAAGCTCTTATTGTGGTGAATTAAATCTATAATTGCACTCCCCTTACGTGGCAAGTCCATCGCCCAGCCTCGGCCATCCCGATCCCATCCCGCCACTCCGCCCAGGTTGCTCCGGAGGAAGTCTGTTTACCCAAACAAAAAACTTCCCGCTCCACCATCCCGCTCTCCTCCTCACCACCAAACCCCAGATCCCATCTTTGATCCACCCTGGCGTCCACCATGATGGAATCACGCACTGAATCTGGAGGCGTCATCCCGATGGACTACGAATGGCACGGCGGAAGCGCAGGGCCTGTCGATTTCACCTCGCCCTTCTCACAAGTCAGGAAGCAGCCCCAGCAAGACAACAAGAAGCGTATGTGTTCACCGCGAGTCCGCCAGGACTCTCCCCCCTCGCCATTGTGACCGCTGTCTTACATCTGTTTATCTTATAGGAACACATCAAATCTTCGATTCTCCTGAAAAACCGGCGATACCAGCTCTGCGACCTCCGAATTCGCAATCCTCCTTCCTTTTCTCCCCGCAACGGCCACAGTCGCAAACGCATGCGTCGGTATTCGGACAACCAGCGTTCACGACGCCGCGGAAATTAGATGTGGACTTTTCATCGGGGGCTGAGAATTTGTCTTCGCCGGAGGTAGCTGATAACGAGGAAACCCCGGAGCAGCAGTCGAAGGGCTCGCGGCGCAATTCCTTGTTCAATATCTACGGCCGCTTTGCTCCCAGTCCCGGGCGAGGGGAGATCCCGCGGACGAATCACTATACGAATGCGGTCGCACGACGGATACATAAGAGGCGGCGACGAGATAAGGCGCTTGGCAGGAGGGTGCGTGTGGATGATGAGTACGACGATGACGAGAGTGACAGGGACAGGCCCAGCAGCAGTGAAGGTCGGCCAGGGAGGACGGGCAAACAGGAGAAGACACCGAATGTACAGAATGGAGGACCGGGCAAGATGTCCTTTTTCAAGCAGTTGTTGACTCTGCTGGAAGAGCATCCCAACGTGCCTGCTATCCTGTCATGGTGGGCTCAGCTTGTTGTGAACTTATCCCTGTTCTCGCTTGCTGTGTGGATGGTGTTTTCGTTTGTGTCCGAGATTCGGAACGAGTTTGATGCTGTGGCTAGCAAGGAGATGGATTCGATTCTGCACAATATCGCCGAGTGCATGCAGCGATACGAAGATAATAAATGCGCGGCTGGAAACCTCGTCCCGGGTCTGGTACCTATCTGCGCAGCGGACAGAAAATGCATGGATACGGATCCTACCCATGTCAGACGAGCGATGCTGTCAGCAAGAACGATGGCCCAAATCATCGACAGCTTCATTGAACCTATTTCCTGGAAAGCAATCGTCAGTCACCCCCCTCCCTCTCCCATCCCTCTTGCACTTCCACTAACTTCCTTACTTACTCCATCCAGATAATCTTCCTCGCTACAATCGGCACAGTAGCATGGGCCAGCAACTGGTCCTTCCGCTCCTTCAGAAACCACCGCCTCAACCATGGCTACCCACAACACGACTATCCACCCCCACCCTCCTACAATCCGAACATGCACGGCCAACCCCTCCACCTGCAACAGAACCCGGCATACGGATTCTACGGCCAACAAGACCACCCCCGGGCCTCTCCGACTAAGAACTACGCCGAGAGAGAAGACGCGCCGCTCATGCTGGAGAATACCCGATCGATGGATTTCGTTACGGAGCGGTCTCGCGAACGAGAGGGGCATCTTCGTACGCCGAGTCCTTCGAAGCGGATGCATCGACAGTTTGCTTAGTACATAGCATGGCACCTACCATGTGTATGGATTGTACTATTTTGGGCGTCTTTTCTTTTGGGAGGGGTTTCGGTCGGGCTTTGGCAGCATAATGGGTTGCATGGGTTTGTATTAGGGTTGGTTGGGCGCGTGACATGAATTCGGATTCGAGTTCTGGAGTTTGCACATTTCTTGTATACCATCGTTGGGTGTTTTCATTCTTATTTCGGTTCGACTCTATTCTTGTATTTTTTTCTCTACTTGTCTTGGTTAATGACGGCTCAACGCTCTTCTTTTCTTTTTGTTTGCTACAGGGTACAGCTACAATTGAAATACCCCATACGGGTCTCATCTGACATATGATATCTTTGCCAACCACCACAATCTTGCTACACATAAACAATCCACGACTTTGAAAATCATGTGCTGATAAATTTCTTGCGTAGTTAGCATCTCGACAGTGCCTGTCTGCCATGAAATTCCCTGGTTTCAGAACCCCTGGGCCAACTTCTCACCCCTGGTCCCTGAAGTTCCCAACTCTCCTGCCCACTCGGCAAACCGCCGCTTGATACATACTTCGCCGAGACCCATAAAATTCCCCGGTCTTACCCACTCTCCGTCGCCGAGCGGCCGTCATGGCCGAGGCTTGGCATATTCGCCGCTTTCGAAGCATCAGAAAGACAGTGGTTTGGTCTTGTTTCATGGCGTTCACGCTTTTATGAGAAAATCTCTTCGTTGATTCTTGGGTTTGACTGGGTAATTTCGTGTGGATGTGGATATTGATGATTCGAATCCGACTTTTCCATGGACTCGCGTTTCGGCTTTCTATACTGAGGTCTTGTAAACCCACGGCGGATATTGGCCGAATGGGTACCTAAGGTAGGTAGAGTATAGTTTTGATTGAATAGATTTGAGGTTCATTAGAGGGTATATAAGAGGTACTCAGTACTTAAAAATTGCTCCTTGTAACTACTTTTATCTCCATCTTAGTTATCTTGAACTGAACTATTCCATCACCGCCAAGATATATATCCGACAACCACAGGAGCCAAATGCACCACGAACCCAAAATCAATGCAGACAGCTACCCCGAAGGCGGCCTCCGCGCCAACCTGGTCGTCCTAGGTAGTTTCAGCTCCATAATGGGCGGCCTCGGGCTCATGAACAGCATCGGCATCTACCAAGCCTGGATATCAACACACCAACTCGCCTCCCATAGCTCCGGCCATATAGGCTGGATCTTCGGACTCTACAACTTCCTCGTCTTTTTCTGCGGAATCCAAATAGGACCCATCTTCGACGCAAAAGGTCCGCGGCTCTTGATGTGGCTTGGCTCAGCGCTCATCGTGTTAACATTCGTGTTAATGGGCTTTTGCACCGCGTACTGGCACTTTTTGGTTGTCATCGGGATTCTGGGTGGAATGGGGACGTCATTTATTTTCATTGTTCCTGTTGCGAGCATTGGGCATTTCTTTTGTCGAAGGCGTGGTGCTGCGACGGGTCTTGCGTTGTCAGGGGGAAGTATTGGGGGTGTGGTTTTCCCGCTTGTTTTGGAGAATCTTACCCCCAAGGTGGGATTTGCGTGGTCGACTCGGATTATTGGCTTGATTACGCTTGTGCTATTGATTCCGGGGTTTTTACTTGTTCGAGCGAATTTCCCACCGAAGACTCCCTCGCCGCCGTCCGCGAAGGTGTTTCTACCGGATTTGACGATTCTGAGAGATCCGGTTCTTGCGCTGACGACTCTGGGTGTGTTCTTTATTGAATGGGGCTTTTTTATTCCGTTAGAGTATATCGCTTCGTATGCCCTTGCGAATGGTATCCCGCGTCAGCTATCGTATTTGATGGTTGTGTTTTTGAACGCGGGTTCGTTCCCCGGACGATGGTTACCTGGTATTCTTGCGGACCGAATTGGCCGGTTTAATACATTGCTCTTGACGAATATTTTGTGTCTGGTTGCGGTATTGGCGGTGTGGATGCCTGCTGGGACGAATGTTGTCGCCGTCATCATATTTTCGGTCGTGTTTGGCTTTGCGAGTGGAAGCAATATCAGTCTTGTCCCTGTTTGCGTTGGGGAATTATGCCCCGTGGAGAATTATGGACGGTATTATACGACTGTATATACTTTTGTCAGTTTTGGGTAAGTCCTTTCCAATTCGTCCGCTCTTGCTTATGGTAATGAATCTTGCTGACATTTTGATAGCGCCTTGACCGGTGTGCCCATCGCAGGAGAAATTCTGCATCGTTGCGAAGGCGCATATTGGGGTCTGATTGCGTTTGCAGGATGCGCATATGCGGCTGGAATCGTTTGTTTTGTGTTAGTCATGTGGCTGCAGAGGCGGAGAGGAAATAAGCATTAGAGTTGTGGGGAACCGTGGGTTTGACAGCTGACCTGCATATGATGGAATGTTTACTTCTTTATGAGTGCGACGAGGAATAGCCTTACGAATAGAATTCAATGAAAATGGGAATGTTTCAGAGCAGCAATTTGTTTTCAAAATAAACATAGTAAACTTTGTTCTAGACTCTATTTAACTCTCCATGCCTTCCTTGCTGGGAGACTTTTCTAGCACAATTGGAGAGCTATCACAGCAGACCGGCAAGACTACCAAGTCCCATTACGTATGGACGACGAGTTCGTCTTCGGACAACCCGGGATTATTGAGTCTCCTATTTTGGATAATATTCTAAATAATAGCCCAGACTGGTTTCCGGATACGATTCCGAACATCCTTTCAAATGTCTTCCTGAACGTCTTCCTTGACCTCATTCGAGATATTCCCCTGGAGATTATTCTAAGTGTTGACACAAAAGTTACTCTCAAATCTTCTGCATTGCTCCGAGATTTTGGGTATGTACAAATAAAAATAGTATTCCAAGTTGCCCAAGTCTAGCTATGTACGACGTCAGCTATGTACGAGTCGCTAGTATGTACAAAACAACAGTATGTGCAATCCATCCCACCCACCCTCTCCAACTGTCCAGTGTGTGCAAGGCTGTCTGTATGTACAAGTCAGCTGTATGTACACGACATGAGTATGTGCAAATCCTCCCACCCACCCACTCAAACAGTATGTGAAAGTCCTCTTGTATGTACAGGACATTGTATGTGCAAACCATTCCACCCACCCTCTCCAGATGTTGTATGTGCAAGTCGTGCAGTATGTACAGTATGTAGAGGTCAGGAGTATGTGCAATCCACCCACCCACCCACCCACGCATGCTCCAAGTCGTCCAAGTAGTCCAAGTAGTCCAAGGGGTCGAGGGATGTAGAAGACCAGCTTGTACATCCTTCATGTATGTGCAGGTCAACCCTCAATATGTACAAGTCAACCGAATATGTACAAAACAATCAGGTATATACAGTCCCACCCGCCCGCCCTCTCCAAAATGCGCCAAAATGCCCAAGTCTATCGTCTATCGTCTATCCGGTCTATGTCTATCAGTCTATCACTCTATCACTACGCAGAACAGCCCACCCTCCCAACCCAATATGTTCTGCAAGAGATAGATAAGATAGGTGACAAACGGGAATGATGATGACTGTGACTGGTCTAGACATGGCGACGGACCGGATTTCCGAAAGACGTAGTTGCCATCTGAGGCAAGAGGCGATGTGAACACTCAGCGATATGAGAAGCTTCCTTCCTTCTGACCCGAGCAATCTTTCTTTCATTTCCCATGAGGATTGGAAGTTGAATTGATCGCAAATTTCCAGGAAAGACAAAAAAGACCGATTTTTTGGAAGCCGGAGAGCAATACCTGGAGCAAAGCGAGACGAAAATTGCACAAGCAGGCGAGGACTATATTCTCGATTCAGAATGGGACCGCATGAATCGAAGCGTAACTTGATCATCGTGTCGAATAGACTGCCGTTGTCGATCAAACGCGTGGATGGCACGTATCAATCGTCGATTTCGAGTGGCGGGTTGGTCACCGCATTGTCGGGGCTGACCAAGTCGACCGAATTCCGATGGTTTGGCTGGCCCGGTATCGAGGTCAAGGATAGCAAGGACAGGGAGGAAGTGTGCAAGAGCTTGGATGAACACGATGCGACACCGATCTTTTTGGATAGCGGGTTGGCGCACGAACATTATAATATGTTCTCGAGTAAGCCCTAACCCCGCGACCCCGCACCGCTGAGCGCGGTAACCTCACAAACATCGCAGATCGAATTTTGTGGCCAATCCTCCATTATCAGTCGGGCGTGGTGTATGAAGATGGACCGTGGCAGGCGTATCGAAGAGTCAATGAGTTGTTCGCCGATGCAGTCGCCGACGCAGCAGAGCCCGGAAGCCTGATTTGGGTGCATGATTATCATTTGATGTTGTTGCCGGAATTTCTCCGCAACCGACTCCAGACGAAGAATAAACGTTGTGCCATCGGGTTTTTCCTCCACACGCCATTCCCAGCTGGTGACTTTTGGCGAACGTTGCCAGTCAAGAAACACTTGATCGAGGGATTGTTGTCGAGCGACTTGATCGGGTTTCACACGGACGAGTACAAGCAGAACTTCATCGACACCTGTGCCAGTAATCTGTAAGTGTCAGCCCTGCGTCCATGATGATGCCACCCCGCCAATTTCCATGTTCGAATAAACTAAGTTTTGCCAGCGGAGCACATACCGAGATTCCAAACCAGATCCAGTATAAAGACCGGTTGATATGCGCAGGTAGATACATTGTTGGTATTGACCCGCACAAGTTTGCAGACACATTGCAGAAACAAGAAGTCCAAGACCGTATCAAGACCCTTGAAGAGCGGTACAAAGGGATGAAGGTCATTGTGGGAGTCGATCGACTCGACTATATCAAAGGCTTGACGCAGAAGCTGAAAGGCTTTGACTCGTTCTTGGATGACCACCCGGAACTGCGGAACAAGGTTGTTCTCATCCAGGTCGCGGTCCCAAGTCGTGAAGACGTGAAAGAGTATCAAGAACTAGAAACAGAACTTAGTACATTGGCTGGGAAGATAAACGGCAAGCACGGTATAGTAGACTTACCCATGTCATGACGACTTGAAGCTGATGTCATGCAGCCACCCCCGAGGGAACACCGTTGTTGTACATGCATCGATCAGTGCCATTCACAGAGCTGACTGCACTGTATTCTGTAGCAGATGCATGTCTGTTGTCATCGACGCGGGATGGCATGAACCTCGTTTCTTTCGAATATGTGGCTTGCCAGGACAAGAAGAAAGGCGTCCTCGTACTCTCAGAGTTCGCGGGGTCAGCAACTTTCATGAGAGATGGCAGCATCCCCTTCCATCCAGCCAACACGACTGAGATGTCAGAAGCTCTGTATGCCGCACTGAACTTGGGCGCGGAAGAGCGTCAGCAAAAGCATGAGTTCTTGAGAGAGTTTGTGAATACACATACCAGGTGAGCAAGACCTTTCCATACTAAAGTTGGTCTGAAGCTTCAGAATATTCCAGGATACTGTTCATAAAAGACGAGAAATCAGTTACTGACATGGAACTAGTGCGAAGTGGGGTCAAACCTTTATAGAGAAGCTGGCTCAGCGATGCGGCCAGCCCAAAGAGCCATGTTGATCACGCCCCTCGGGGGTTTCCCTCCACCAAGAGATGAAAAATGATGGTGAAGGGTATGAAGAGGAAGACATGATGAAAGGAAAAGATTTGGAGTGAAAACCTTTTTTGAAATGGAGTGTTGGCCCCGCGGGGGAGGTTGCGTGGCCTCCGCGGCAGATCCCACGCTTAGTCGTCAGCGCAACACAGTCGTTTGCCCCTCCACGAAATCGGGATGAATGAGACTGAAAATTTGTAAGGATTGAATCTTGCCATCTTTTCGTCGATGGACGAGCCATTGGCTTCTCTCAACGAAGATTGCGATTTGAGGGGTGGTTCATGTCGCCGTCGTCGCCCAGGGAGATGGAGGACTCGGGAAGGACTTGGAGATGTTATAAACCACACGACATAGTCACAATAGAAAGTTTTGATCCCGAGAAGGAGAAGGAGAAGGGAGAAGGAAAATCAATGCTCTTCGGACTCTTAAATAATACTGGGTGGGGCCTGGAAAAGGCGCTAGTGGGCTTAGCGAGGACTAGCGTCTTTCTTATTTTTATTGTATACTTCATGAACATATGCCCCAACCTTAAATTTTTGACTGCCCCGATCCAAAGTTCTCATTACTGAATGAATCTTAAATTTGAAACGTATGATAGTCTACATGACCCGCGACGGCCTCGAGACTTTCAAATCGTAATTCGGCTTGGAACGTTCGAGATCAGACTCGCGCGCAGGTTGCTTGGGTTTTCAATCCAGTCTATGTACAATATGAGTGATGATCCCAAAATCAAACATCCAAATCAGGAAGCGACGAGTGTTCAGCTTCATAATTGGATAACTCCGTGATCAGGCTTACGACCAGCGTGATCTTCCTGCCTGGATGTGTGATCTGGAGTTGCCAGAATAATATTAATATCTCCCTCCTCATTCCATCTTTCTTTTCTTTTTTCTTTCCCCAGGTTTGGTTTCCCCTCTTCGTTAAGGCTGATATTTCTTCTACTGTAGCGCAATGATGACCCAAATACCTTGACTTTCTTTCTGAGGCCCATTAGACTGTTTCAGGTCGGTGATTACAAACCCCTTACTGGTCTGAGCCCTACGAAGAAATGTACTGACTGTTGTTGGACATTCCTGTCTACTTCATCCCCGATTCCTCTGCTCCCTCAAACCCTTTCATGTTTTGTGAGATGTCATGGATAAGGTTGAGCAGCTTCTATTTTTCAAATCCTTGTTGTATCATGATTTACCCTAGTGACTGTCGGCGAGGTTGCTGTGATGCTGTGCCACATGTGCGTTCCACCCTGGGGTGTGTTCGCTTTGATGATGATACTGATATTTTTATCTCGGGACTGGAACTGTTTAGTTTGCGGGCTACTTCTTGGCCAGTTGTCATTCTCTATGTGTGCTTTATTTTATCGTGTACTTTTTATCAAATGAAACCTCTTTTTGACGCGTCGGGCAGCAGTCGAACGCGTCTTCATGATATTTGCAAACTTTCCCATCAGCATAGACGTCACTCCAGTAGTTGACCCACTTCTCGACATAACCTATGGTAAGCCTATTTTGTCTTTGAAAAACTTGTCATGTCTCTCATCTGATGTGTGCATTTTCTGTCTGTCATGTCGGCTCCTTGCAGGTACTTGCATATATCTGTCGATTACAGCCGGGTATGCTTTGTCTTGACATCTTTCTTTGACATGGTCTCGTTGGCTTGAGAGCAAAATCCTTATCATTGCCACTACCCCATCGTTGACAACCCAAAATATCTCGTCTTTTTCTCTTCCCAGGGTATGTCTGTACCTTCTATCATCCTATGGTACCCATTCTTGTTTTTTGGCTCCTTGCTAAGGAAGACATGCTAAGATCTTCGGGTATTCAGCACCTCCACCATCGAGATTTAATTTGACATCTGCAGCTACTGACAAAAAGCAACAGAGTGGTCTATTCCCACACGAGGGGGTATTGGGGAGAAGAACATGGTCGTGGAGTTGACTTGGGTGTTGAGCATGGAAGGTATGTGTACATCAAATGCTCAGGATGCCATGGCCGTATCCAATTTACACCAGGGCACTTTCGAATCTAGATTTGGAAACCAATCTTTTTGACCATTCTTAGCATCGAATAGCCCTGCCTGATTGTTGCAAATGGTGAGTGACGTCCGTTACAACGAGGGTCAACTTGAGCGCAATGATCAGACCTTTTGGTCCCGCGGTTGCATATGATTCCATGTCAAGCCATAGGCTCCGGACGATCTTGGAAAAATGGATTGCAGACAATTCAACTCAGCATTTCTCAAGTAATTTATGCTCTGCTCTGGTGTTACAGTCTATTTGGTGTACTTTGCTAATGGTCTAAATCTTGCTACAGTCATCAACTGCCCCTTTTATACGATTTCCAATCAAAATTTATCTCCGCGGTATGTTATGCGATGCAAGAAATACCCCGACCAACGTGTGCAATCTTCTCTCCGGTCTTGAATTCATCACCGCAGCCGATTTTTTGAGATGCGCAATCCAGTTCATAAGCGCCGAATGATGATCAGTCAAGAGTCGAAGTGTGAGTAGGTTATGTTTTGTCATATTGATTATCAGCAACTCCAAACTGCGCTGCATTCCCTCCACCGTCCCCCCGAGCTTTTGAAAATTTTCCCATTCGTTGGTGCAATTGGCCCCGTGATGACACAAAGGATTCTTGAAGCCTCTGATGATTTCAAATTAACGCCAGTCTGAGGGTCTGTGGGAGTCAATACAAGTGCCACAAGCCCTGCTCGTTCATCGACCTTTGCAAAAGGTTTATCTCAGTTTTCTCAGATCTTCGGACGTTGGGTATTCTCCCTGAACTCAAGTTTGCCAGTGGCACTGCAAAAGGTGCAGAACTGGAAGATCGTGACTATGATTTTTGCTGGGGATAGTGTCTGTTTCTTTCCCCAGACTCAGTCCTTGTCTTTGATCATCGGCTAATCTATTCTTTTCGCTCGTTATATAAATTGGTCTCCTGCCGGAGATTCCCCACCCTCAAATCGCCAAATCTTACACCTCGTACCTCGCGGTTGCCCGTTTCCATCCGCCTGAAAGGGGAGCCAAGGGAGAGATTACCTGGGCGAGGCCTAAAAACGTGAACGAGGTGAAATACATACTGGGAGAGTGAAGATACCGGGAGATCACCGTGATACACTACTGTGCTGGGCCTTTAATACAGTTGGGAATGTGTTGGTTCACAAGGCAGTCAATGAAAGTACTGGGCTTGGTCTATCTGTGTTGAAGCACTGGCTCGTCACGGGTGGAGTTTTCTGACTCGTGGCACGGAATGGACAAGCCAGACAGGCATCTTTGCCAGCCGAAGTTGTATCTGCGGGCGAATTTCCTGACTTCGATTCAGACGATGAATGGGACATCGAGATTTCACCTTTTTCGAGACACGCATGACTTGTTTGAAATCCCCCCAAGGGCCACCTTGTCTCAAGGAATCTGCAACGACTTCACAGCACCCCGTTTTCTTAGTACCGATCCGCGGTTTGCTGAGATGTTGTCGTCCAGTTTGCCCATTTCTCCCCTCTCGTACCTCACCACTACGTTCAGTGGGTCCCTGTATCGGTGATAATATCTCACAAAGACTACGATTTGATCTCGGCATTTCTGAGATGCACTGGACTCGTTGACATGGAATTCAATCCTTGTTAACATACAAATAAACACTAAAAGTTCAGTCCAAGGATACACTTTGCCAGTAATTGTTTCCATTCGTGATTGGAATACCCAATATCACTGCCACACGATCGTTGCAGTAAGTCCCCCACCTTCAATGGTAGTAGCAGCAAAGTCGCCTTGTCGAAGGACTTCATATACTTTGAAGACTCGATTCGATTGCATTTCGAATCGGTTATTCGTACCTGGAGATATACAAGATTTTAACTGACGGGAACCCACTATATATAGTGCCTACATTGCCAAGACCATACCCCTGTTTGGACAATGATCCCATAACTGAGTTTATGACGTGCGACCGCTAAATGGCCCGCCAGGCACGATGCTCCACTCTACCAAGATTGGATCCACACTACGCTTGATCTGGTAGTACGAAGATCAGATAATTATTGCGCGCCGCCAATCGAACAAGGAAACTATGAGGGCGGCTGAGATGAGTCCTGGAGTATACAAGCAAGTCGTGACAACACTGCTCAGTAAGTTTCTACACGAATATCATCCAGCGAAGCTCATAGTAACACAGGACAATCCCCTTCAAGCCCCGCGATCATCGCTCGTCCCCGACTGGGGGCTTATCACGACATCAGCAGCAAATGAACGCCGCCCGAAATGGGTCACCGCGATGTCACACTATGCCCCACGTTTTTCTGGGCACGAGATGTTGAAGTCTTGGTGTCGGGCTCTTAAAGAGCCCGGGTGAGCTTGACAGTTTATGTTTTGTTCTATCGCGCCAAATAATCACCGCAGCCTTTGGAAGTTGCGCGCCTGCCACGATGGCAGATAAAAACGACTATGCCGCGACCGCATACCGGGCACCAGCCAAGGATGCAGAAAGCAACAGCTCGCGTTCGGGACGTGCGACAAATCGCGGCGACGATGAGTCTGGAGTGCAAGATCCATTCGCAGAGCCGTTGAAGCGGCAGCTCAAGTCGAGGCATCTGCAAATGATTGCCATTGGAGGTTAGTTATTTCAATTCGAAGCAATATCTGGTCTGATATAACTGACTTGCAAGAAAGGAATTATCGGCCCTGGACTGTTAGTCAGCTCAGGAAATGCATTGCATGAGGGTGGTCCAGCAGGTGCCCTGATCAGTTTCTCTCTGGTCGGAATTATCGTATTCTTCGTGATGTGAGCACTTGTCCCGCTTCTTGGCTGCTTGGCAATCTGCTCACTGTAACAGGCAATCCTTGGGCGAAATGGCGACTGTCATTCCTGTGACTGGATCATTTACTGAATATGCGGAGCGATTCATCGATGACTCGATTGCGTTTGCGCTGGGTTGGGCATATTGGTATCTTTGGGTTACGGTTAGTATCTACTGCAGGCACATGACCACCATGGATGGATAAACTGACGACTCTGCGACGCCAAGGTCCTCGCGAATGAATACAACTCAATATCCCTCGTTATTGGCTACTGGACTGAAGCAGTACCGCAATGGGGCTGGATCCTCATTTTTTGGTTCCTCTTCCTCGGCCTGTCCAATCTCGGAATCCTAGCTTATGGAGAGATGGAATTCTGGCTTTCCCTGTAAACACTGGTTTTCAAATCCCACGATGAAAGACAAGGCACTAACACGTGCACAGAATCAAGGTTATAGCTCTCGTTGTGTTCTTCATTCTTGCTATCTGCATAAGTTCTGGAGGTATTGGCCCTGAGAAAATCGGGTTCAGGTACTGGCATGACCCAGGAGCCTTCGCAGATTCAATCAATGGAGTCGCCAAGACATTTGTCGTGGCAGGAACATTATATGCAGGCACGGAGATGTAAGTTTGGATCCTCGACACTGAATAATACTCGGGATCTGACCAGACTTTAGGGTTGGAATCACAGCTGGAGAATCGAAGAATCCGCAAGAGGCGGTTCCGCGTGCTATCAAACAGGTCTTTTGGCGCATTCTTATCTTCTATATTGGTATGTCAACCCTCTAGCCCATATGATTACAAGGCTGATGTTCTTCAGGTACCATCTTCTTCATTGGGATCTTAATTCCATCCAACGACCACAGACTGCTGGGATCGACTTCCAAAACTGCCAGCTCCCCTCTGACAATCGCCTTGCAAGATGCTGGAATCCTCCCCGCGGCCCATCTGATCAACGCTCTGATTGTTATTAGCGTCATTTCCGCAGGAAACAGTTCACTATATGTGGCATCTCGAACACTCCTGTTTATGTCACGCAATGGCAAAGCTCCAAAATTCATTGGGCGAGCCAACCGAGCCGGCGTGCCTTGGGTCGGTCTTATTTTCACTAACGTCTTCGCTTGCATTGTGTTCCTGGGACAGTCATCTAGCGCTGGCAAGGTTTACTCTGCTTTGATAACATTGTCGGGTGGTATGTTTATCTCGCCCACCGCCATTTACATGATCTGCAACTAACACAAGGTATACGCAGTGGCTACATTTATCGTCTGGGCCGTTATTGGCGTCTGCCACATTCGGTTCCGTCGTGCATTAGTTGCCCAGGGACAAGACCCAGCCGCGTTACCTTACCGGGCTGCACTATATCCTTACGGGACTTATTTTTCCTTGGCTGCAAACGTCTTCCTAGTCTTCTTCCAGGGATACACGTGCTTCTTGAACCCGTTCAGTTCCACCGATTTTGTGATCAACTACATCTTGCTACCAGTGTTTGTTCTCTTTGTGGTTGTTTACAAATTCTGGCACAAGACTCAGTGGGTCAAATTGGAGGAAATGGATATTTGGACCGGCAGAAGAGAATTTGCTGAAGAAGACAATCAGCCAAAGAAGCCTCGGCAGTGGTGGTCTCGCATTAGCGATATTGTTGTGGGGTAAATCTGTACGCTGCTTATTTCTAGCAATATATCCCTTCTGCAAGACAAATGAAATTGCCGAATCTAATCAATGTCTGCATCTTACCCCAATGCCAAGTCAAGATTAGATCAAGAAGATGACCGCGGGATTCCGTCGGGACGCCGCTTCTCCCTCTCAGGCGGAGGACGCCGAGCCGTCTGATAAACATTTAACTCACCCTTAGCAGGTACAGTATACTTCCTGCAACAAAAGTTATGTTCGTATCTCGCTTCGGTTCTCTCAATCCCATCTTCTGTACTAACTTGCGGAACAATTCTTCAGCGACCGCTCTTCCCGCCCCCAAACACCCCCCGCATTTGCACCCCGAAGATCCGCCAACAACTCCATTCACATCGTGCCCCCAACGGCCGCTACCCATTGGCCCGATAACAATCCGACAAAGTGACTCGGTCCACATAAGCTGTACTAAGTGACCGACAAGGGCCCACGCCCCGAAGATGTCAAACCCGGCCGATCATTTCCTTTGCACGCCCTCGGATAGGGCGCTGCATGTTGCAAGAACTCCAATCACCACTCGATCACTCACGCTGTGCCGCTTGGTCCAATCATAGCAGGCTTGTACCTCGCTCGTGATGTTTCGTGCCTTCTAGCGCGGGTGCTGCAGATCGGCGGATATTCCTGTTGTAGTATGGTTTGGTGCGGGTGAGTAGGGCCATTGCTGGCTGTATCTTGGAAATGCCAATGAGATTGTGATATCGCTGGATGGTCAGATGTAACATTGTTTGCAGTCATGTTTCGAGATGCTCACTAGGTTATGCAGGTCTCGGTGCGATAAATCAAGGTGCTCTGTCGTGTCTATATAAACCGACTGATATCCCAGATCTACTGGAGAAGCAAGTATCGCAGATCACACCGAAAAACCCAGTGATCCACTCGAAGTTTATCAATCAACCCAACTCAAAATGCAGTACTCCAAGGTACAATCGTCCCCAAAACTGGAAATTCCCAATCCGATGTTAACAGCAACCCCTCCAGATCCTGGCCCTGGCCACCCTCTTCATCTCTACCACCATCGCCGCACCCCTGGCAGAGCGCGCCTGCGCCTACACCTGCGGCTCAGTTTGCTACACCAGCAGCGCCGTCAGCGCCGCCCAGGCTGGCGGTTACAAGCTGCACGAGGCCGGTACCACCGACAACAGCTACCCCCACGTCTACAACAACTACGAGGGCTTCGATTTCCCCGTTTCCGGCACCTACTATGAGTTCCCGATTTTGAGCAGCGGCAAGGTGTACACTGGTGGTTCTCCCGGTGCGGACCGTGTTGTTTTCAACGGAAATGACGAGTTGGCTGGTGTTATTACCCACACTGGTGCCAGCGGTAACAACTTTGTTTCTTGCTAGATTACCACAAGAAAGGGTAGTCGTGCTTATCGAGATGAATATGAACGAGTCATGGCTACGAAATGAATATACAGGTGCATTGATTGTATCTACAGACTTCACTGGGCTGTAGTAGACATGGAAAAACTATATAAATGTAGAAGACTGACTTTCACGTAAACACAAATGGAGAAGCATCGTGTAAACATGCTGTGTATGTCTTCTGGATTGGATATGGGTACTTAAGAGGCAAACAGCAATCGACACCCGCACAAAAACGGAAATGTGGGAGCTTGTCGTCGCCGGGGTTAGATACCCGTTGGAAAGCTACGGAGATAAGATCAAAGCCATGATCTTATGAGAACCTTTTAATGTGGGGTTGACTGGGTTTGTTGCCAATCGCCGACCGCGACGTGATAGGC
Organism: Penicillium subrubescens; assembly: GCF_028828155.1. Taxonomy (NCBI): domain Eukaryota; kingdom Fungi; phylum Ascomycota; class Eurotiomycetes; order Eurotiales; family Aspergillaceae; genus Penicillium; species Penicillium subrubescens. The sequence continues at coordinate 568,852 of NW_026643156.1, forward strand.
ACATCAGCTCTGATCATTGTTGTGGTTAGGGCGAATGGATTCGATATCAGATTGATGATAGGGCTGAGTCAAAGGAGTTTCGAGAGCTGCTTGGTGTCATTGAACTCGGAATTCAATCACAGGTAAGCGTCCTGAGCTATGGAGACGAGAAGAAGGAGAGAGTATGCAAGGAAGAGGGGGTTGGGGTTTTAAACAGTGTCGCACAGACACGGTCGGAATATCTACACTCCGAACAGGGATCAGCGGGGTGCATTGCGGGGGAATTTGATCGACATCAACATTGCTAACTATCCTCAAGGTAGAATATTAACATTAAAATATATCTGGTCCATCTGTCCCAAAGAACCCAGTAGGAGGGAACACGCGACTACCTTGCCGCTATCATCATCACCACTTGATATCATCATCTCTCCCATCAACACCCACGAAGATGCGCCGTCACCGCCAAAAGCATCATCCCAAACTCATCTGCCGATCTCAACCACCGCTCAATGCGCCCAGATTTCTGCTCAGATCCGGCCTCAGGAGACCGCCAAAATTCACCCATGACCACCATCCCATCCGGCCACTCAGCCAAATGACGGTTATACTCCGCCACCCATGACGCCCGATCAGACGCCTGCCATAACGCCTTGCTCTCAGGAGCCAGGACGTCGGCCAATACATTTGATGCAAAACTTGGCATGTTATTCGAAGTATTGTAATGACAGGTGAAAAGAAATAAGGTCGGCAGTGTACGTCGTTTGGCCGAGGCCACAATCCAAGATTCCCAGTCTGGACGGATTTGGGTGGTCTGGGCAAGTGAGTCCTCGTTTGGCGGAGTAGAAGGCGAGTTGCTGGAGCCTGCCGATATCGCTTTCGCTCAGGATGGCGGTGTCGTGGATTGGGAAGAAATATGCCATTAGAATGTAGACGAGGACAGCTTGGAATGAGCACAGTAGTTCGAAATCGCTAATTGATTGTTTCTAGAGAGGTGTGTTGACGTGCTGGATAGATTTATGATGATCTTTTTCGTGTCACTGCCTACCTCGGCTATCAATTGGTCAATCACGCTCTTCGGCGTGGCAATGGCAATGGCCTCGCTGCCGGGGGGCGCGATCCGTCCACAAGCGCACGATATGGGAGCACTTCGCTAGAGCGGGAGAGGCAGGCTCCCGCGAAAGCTGCATTGGATGGATAAATGGTGGGACAATATTTCTGTCTAGTAGCCGGCAGGGGTAAGATCGCAAAACGTACGAGAGGTACTGCACAGTGCAAGCTTGGAAATAGTTAGGCACTTGGCCAGTACCCATCATCAAGTACGGCTTCAACTAGCGGTCACGAATTTCCTCCGCATCCAGCATGGGAAGCAGAGACACGTTCTCGAAGTGGAGAGTTTGTTGAGTGGGGGTATTGTCAGTTGGAGCGTTCTGGCTGGGAGCACTCTGGGAGAGAGATGACAGTCTCCGGTTCACAGGCAAGGTAGGCGTGATCGAGGGAGAAGGTGCGGAAAAGGCGACGATGCTTGGAGCCGGGGTATCCAGGTTGGTATCCGCAATGGAGCTTGGGTTTTCTGCCCTCGGGTCGCTGTCGTCTGGGTATCTGAACTCCTTGCCTTGAGCTTCGCATCGTGAGCAGCTAGGCCGGTCACGAGAGCATCGCCTTTTGACGATTTTGCATTCCCCGCAGACTGGTCTCCGCAAAGGACCTCCACGACTGGGCGTGGCGTGGAGAGGACCGGCGCCATCTTGATTGAAATGCTTGGAGATAGAGGGGATGGAAGGAAGTGTGAAGGTGATGAAGGGATAATGACGGGAATGATGATAGGGAGTGACTGAATCCAAGTTCCATCGGAGAGAAGTAAATTTCGAAAACTTGGAAAAGGCAGCCACGCTGGCGTTTGTTTGATATTGGTTCAGGGTACTTCTCCACAACATCAAGAATGCCTTCGAATCCGGCTGAGTTCCAGGGTGGTCTGTTTCCATATATCTGCCCACATTTCGAAACCTCTCTATTTCAAGATAAATAAACCAATCTCAAGATAATATCTTATGGCGTACTCTACGCCTATATACAGAAAAGCAAAGGAAGCAGTCCAAAGGGGCAAACCGAGTCCTCTTATAGGCCGGCAGAACAATACGCAGGGCTTGAAAAAACAAGGAATTTCCCACAACAAGGAAATCTCCGTCAACACAATTAGATCTCCATCTAGGATTGCGGTGCATAACAGACCTTTTATATTGTTTACTAGGCTGGAGTAGATCGATGCGGGCCAATCAACTGATGACTGGTCAGCCACACGGAAAGACACCCAAAGGGAAAATCCGGCTCCACTCCTATCAGGGGGCTGGTAACGAGAGTAAGGGTAACACCTCACAACTCTCATCACCCAGAGGTTTAAGAGCTGCATCAAAGATCTGATGTGACTGACTCATCACTGGAATCAAGCTCAAGACTCGTTTTTGCTTACGAACGCGGACGCGACCATAGTCCGCAACAATGAAGGGAATTATGTTAAGGGCGGCGCCTCGTCTCTTCCGCGTGCAGAGTAGGTCGCGAACCATTCAATTAGCACCGAGACGGGGGTTTGCAACAGCGGCACCTGGAAAAGCCAGCTCAGTCCTATGTGGCGTTATCGGTCTAGCTGTCGGTGCTTTCGGCACATCCGCCGCGTTCTACAGCCTAAACAGCTCGGACCCAAAGCAGAGCATAACAAAGAGCATTCCAAGTTATGCCGATAAACCAACAATGCTCAAAGTTTGCAACCAAGATTGTTCATCTCGACTTCATTGTACTGACGAGTGACCAGGCTGCCAAAGAACTCCAGGAACTCCTTGGCGAAGACGCCGTCAGCATGGATAAAGATGATCTAGAGAGCCACAGCTACTCAGAAGCATCGACATCCAACGTCTCCACGCGCCCCGTCGCCATCATCATGCCCAAAAGCACTGAAGAAGTCTCTCTCATCGCCAAAATCTGTACAAAATACAAGATCCCCATGATCCCCTTCGGCGCCGGATCAAGCGTCGAAGGCCACTTCAGCGCGCCCTACTCAGGCTTCAGCATCGACATGTCCCGCATGGATAAGATCATCGCTATTCATGATGAAGATATGGATGTCGTAGTGCAACCCGGCGTGAACTGGGTGAATCTAAACGACACACTGCAATCTACGGGTCTCTTCTTGCCGCTGGATCCGAGTCCCACGGCGCATATTGGTGGTATGGTTGCGACTAATTGTAGTGGAACGAATGCTATGCGCTATGGTACGATGAAAGACTGGGTTGTTAATTTGACGGTCGTTCTGGCAGATGGAACTGTCATCAAGACCCGTCGGAGACCACGGAAGACGTCGGCTGGGTACAATCTCAATGGTCTCTTCACGGGCTCAGAAGGGACAGTCGGTATTATCACGGAAGTGACACTGAGGCTAGCCATCGTACCCTCTCATTTCGGCGTGGCAACGACAGCATTCCCCTCCGTTGCAGCAGCTACGAAGGCAGCTACATCGATGATCCGTGGTGGCGTTGCTCTCGCAGCGCTGGAGTTAATGGACGATGTCCAAATGCGAGTAATCAACCAAACAGGCGGTACAGCCGGGAAAATGTGGTCCGAAAAACCAACCTTGTTCATCAAATTCTCCGGCTCAACACGAGCCGTCGAAGACAGTATCGCAGCAGCCAAGGCGATCGCATCCGCATACGGTGGATCCAGCTTCACCGCATCTCTAGACGAAGTGACCATGACAGCACTGTGGTCCGCACGCAAACAAGCCCTGTGGGCAATTCTTTCCGTCCGTCCAGAAGGAACGCAAATCTGGTCTACGGATGTCGCAGTGCCACTTTCCAATCTAGCTGATATTGTCGAACAATCGAAGGAAGACGCTTCGAAGTTGGGATTGTTCTCGACTGTGCTGGGACATGTCGGTGATGGAAACTTCCATCAGGCGGTTATGTATAATCCTGATATTCCGGAGCAAGTGGCGGGCGTCAAGAAATGCGTTGATACTATGATTGATCGGGCGTTGGAAATGGATGGCACGGTTTCGGGTGAACATGGGATTGGACTTGGAAAGAAGCATTGTCTGGAGAAGGAACTTGGTTCTGTTACTATTGATGTTATGAGGACGTTGAAGCGGAGTTTGGATCCACATTGGTTGTTAAACCCTGGGAAGATTTTGGATTTTTGAGCTGTCCATATACTGTCATGGAGATTGTCAGCTATTAACATTGTGTTCAAAACTGGCGTCATCCAAATACACCCATGTGTGCTATTGCGAGTCTACGAGTTTCGGGTGGTATGCAAACTGAGTATCTATCTTTGTTTTGTTGTAGCATGGGCAGATGTTGGGATGGACTGGTATCGAAGTCAGGTTCTGTCTCTGGTAGAGATAAAGGCTTTGCCTGTGGATATAGGACTGCGCTCAATAGGTCAACCATTCACTGCGAGTTAATCGCAATGAAAATTCAAGAAAGAACAGGGTCCCGGAATGCGATGAAAAAGTAAGAACCGTCCAATGCAAAATGCTGCTGATAGAAACCGATAGCTAAATCTTCACTGCAATACTAGAACCGATGCGAGAACCCCGTCTTGAATCACGAATCCGCGATCCATATCCATATCAAAGTCCAAATCAAACAACACTTCATTTACGCCGCAAGAACATCACCAGCCATCGTCCTCATAAGACTGATCCTCACGACCGTCGTAGTACCCCTCTTGACGGGCCTCCTCGATTTCCTCTCTTTCGGAATCCTCATCTACAAACTACATTAGCAAAAAGCCGTAACCATCAACCATCACTCAAAGATTCAAAACTTACCACGCTCATGCTCAATAAGAGCACCCGCAATACCACCCAACGCCAAACCAGCCGCACCCGCCGCAAGGTACTTGCCAGCGTTACTACTCTTCTTCTCCTCAACCACAACAGCCGGCTGCTGCTGATATCCACCACCCTCATACCCACGCTGATCATACCCAGCAGGCGGGGGTCCCGGCGGGGCCGCATAATATCCGCCCTGGGGCTCAGGAGGGGGCACACTCCGCGAACCATCATAGTAACCCTGTCCCTGGTAGGGAGGTTCCCACTGCGCGCGGCCAGTGTTATCTTCGACCCAGAAGGCGCGGCGCATGTTCGGCTCCCACTCTTGGTGCCAGCCGGCAGGTAAAGGAGGAGGGGGACCGGGTGGAGGGCGAGCCATTGGGGGCGGGGCGCTGTAGGCAGCGCGGTCATAGGGGGGTCTGTTGTCGTATGGTGGGCGTTGGTCGTAGGCTCCTGAAGGGGGGCCTGGGGGTGGGCGGTTGTAGGGGTCGCCTCCGTAGTAGGACATTTTGATGTGATGGGATGTAGGTTGGGAGGGGGAAGAGGGAGGATGGAGGTGAGGAATTAGAAGAGAAATAGAATGTAATCAGACAAAGTGGAGGAGTGACAGCTTTATGAATTGATGAGGAGGGGGCTGATTATTGCAGCGCTATAAAAGCCGTCTACGAAAGGACGAAACGGACGAAGGACAGATTACAGATTAATATAAGTAACCTAGTGTAGTGTATCCTTTCAGTCTCCCCTATTCCGCTTTAAAACTGAAAATAAAACCTCCACATACCCCCCAAGACAATAAAAAGAGGAGTCATGGAGCCTCTCGGAACCCCGTTGAGGGATAAAAAAAACAACAATAACCGGAGCCACAATCCACCGGGCTGTGGAGCGCACAGGATGTTCTTAGCGCCGAACAAGCCTTTAGTCAGTCAATCGGAACCAGTGAAACTACCAATAGTGAGTAATTCCATGGGTACAATACATTGAATACATACAGTACGACAGAAATTAAATTCCGGCGCCTAGTCCTGGCCCGGGCCGACTAGGCAGATGCGATTTGATGTGGCTTGGCATTGAATATTCTCCGTACAGAGTATAGAGTTCGGTTTCAGTACTCAGGTTCTGCGCTATAGGATGCAGAGTGCCCGAGGAAAAGTATCTCTACGCCTTAGAATGAATTCTCAAATTTTGATTATCATTCGTAACTTCCAAGCTTGGATGAAAATACCCCTGACGGCCGGGGACTCATATCCACCACAGTGCTAGTGCTAGCAGACCGGGAACCCCCAATTAATACCGAAGCCATACAAGGGCAGTCAGCAAGCGACAAGAGATATGTTCCCCTGCTATTTAGTAGCTACTTGTCCGTCAGCACGCGCCAAGGTGGACACTCCATGTGTCACCATCAGCGGGCCAAGTCTTTCAGGCTCGGCGGGCATACCATAATGACAATGACTCCTGACTACAAAAGGGAACAAAAAAAAGAAGACAAGAAATCAAGCGACCAAGCCAGTGAGCTGAATACCGCACATCTCTGATGATATCCATATCGAATTGGTGGCAATCAGGCTGCCGTATAGAACTGTCCTCTAATCCGTTCAGAGTTATATACCCGACATAACTACAGTATAGTATGTATGGTCCACGCACGAGTCACGACAAGCCTTGGCACGATCCAATCCTTTGTCCCTTACCCTCCTGATCGCCTGAACCCTGTAGGGCGAAAAGCGCTCGGGGCACATCCTACCTGCACCCTGCAGCCCTTCAGCCTAACCCGCCCGCTTAGCCGAAACACCTCGTCTAGCACCGTAGCACGGCCACGCTGTGCGCAGAGAATGAAATCACGTGGAACAGGGAATTGAGATGACTACAGTACAATACTGTACTCTCTACAACTGCTCAAAAGACAACTTCGTAGGTAGGGCAAATCACGCATGGCAGGGTAAAAAAGGAGGAGGGGCTGTATATTCCGTACATGAATACTGTTCTTGTTCCGTACGCAACTCGACCGCCGAGGCCGAAAGGGGTTTGTAGTGGAGCAGTACAATAACAAAATGGCAAGCGCATAAGGGTACACGTTCCCAAAAAGGGAAGGGTAGAACAGAACCACAGTACTTCAAGTGTAGCGGTCTTCAAAGTGCAGTACAAACCTAATGCCGAGAATCCTGCAATACCGCTCTCTTACAGTGGTTAGTTACAAAAGCTGACCGCAACGTCACGAACTAAACGATTAGTTCGGCGGTTAGTGCGGGCGCTAGCAAGCATGCCGAGCCACGATGTGGCTCAGGCAGAACGAGACACAGCCACTCGGGGGATCACACGTGGCTGGTGTGGACAATGCGAGGTTTGACGAGTCGGTGGCCTCGGTGTCGGGTGATAGTGTGGCTTGGCATGTGGAAGCGAGATCATTCATAGCTGTAGGGTTGGGATATGGGCGGGTCAGTACCAACGTACTAATGAGGGACGGAAGGAGACTAATGACTACAGGGAGCCAAGAGGCCAAGAGACGAAAACTGGAATGGGCCACAAGGGAAAGAAAAATTCTTCAGTAGTTGGAGGGGTAGACATGCAGACACCCCGAGGAATAAATATTGAATTACTGAAGCAGCTAATTGAATGTGTCCAATCTGTGACTAGAGTCTGCGACTGGGGAAATATCATAAGAGGTGTGTAAAATAGCGAGATGGCTGTCATCACCAGGGCCACGATGGTACCAAATCCCAGGTCAGGATTGATACGCTATTAGCCAGTATTGGTGGGCTGAACTCCGTGCAAGTTGTCTCGAGAACTCTCGAAACAGCGACACTGCCAGTGGTCAGCCCACCTAGCAAAGAGGGCTTAAGAGCCAGCCAGGTTGCTAGTCTCGTTGTTGCCCGGGTAGAAGAAAGCCGCCAAACTGGTAAATGTTAGAGGAATCGTGATAAATCAGTGGCGTGGGTGGTAGACTCACGCAATGATAATGTAGGCAGCGAGCAAAAGTGCGCCCTCGAGGTAGTTACTCCGGCCATCCAGGACCAGGAAGTTAACCACGAAGGCGGTAACAAAGAGACAGATGGTCTCAAACAAGGTAAAGTAGAGGGACATGTCCTTGTCCATGCACCAGCCTATGATGACGACAAGCGGGGTGACGAAAATAGCTGTAATATAGTAGTTTAGAATATAGTAAGGGAGATGCATAGGGAAGGAAACACATACCGATCTGGATACTACTTCCAACGGAAACACCTATAGACAGATCCATCTTGTTCTTCATAGCCACACTGACGGCAGTGACGTGCTCTGCCGCATTACCGACAATAGGCAGGATAATCAAACCGATGAATGCCTCACTGACGGAGGAATTCTCAATCATGTCGGGGATGGCATCAACCAAGAACTCGGCACAAACAGCGACCAGGCCGGTAGACAGGAGTAGCATGACAATGGCGGCGGTGCGCGACATCTCCGGTTCGACCTCTACAACAGCAGTCTCTGGTGCCACTGGGTCGGTGGGACCAGCCACGCGAGCAGCACCACGGGCAAACTGAACGGCATTTCCAACAGGAGGCTGGCGGCTGACGCGAGCAGGGAGCGAGTTACTGCGAGAGAGACCAGGGCGCGAGGCAGCAGCCCCCAGCTGGGGGGACTGGGCAGGAATTTGAGAACTGAAGACGGTGTTGGACAGGAGAGTAGGAATAGGGCCGAAGGGGGAGCGTTTCCTCTGCTCCGTTTCTCCGGCACCAGGCATACCAGCAAAGTTGGGGGTTGAGGTGAATCCTTTCATGGAAGGTTGAGTATTCTGTCCCTGTTCTTCTTGAGTGGGAGGCTGGCTGCGAGACTTCTCGGCTCTGTGCTCTCTGCGCTTCTTGCGTTCGCGTTTGCGCTCCTTCTCACTGCGAGCGCTTTCCATGCGATTCATAGCAAGACCAAAGTCTCGCGAGCGGAACTCGGAGGGTTGGCCCGCATCGTCATCAGCATCATAGCGAATCTCGTCACCAATGTCGACGGCGCAAGAGTTAGCTTCATTACTGGCGATCGAGTTGCCAACCGAGTTCGGGGTCTCGTCAATCATGGCCTTCTTCTGGACGGACTGGCGTGAGGTGGTTCCCTTAGAGCTGGTGCTGGACTTGCGACGGCGACGGCTCTTCATAACCCTCTTGATGCGCTTGGCAGTGGTCCAGGAACTTGTGGTGTCGACAGATTCATCACTTGAGCTGCTCGACGAATCGGAAGAGCTGTTCATGAAGTCTGCCAGGACGCCGGGGTGTGATTCCTCGTCGATGATGCGTTGAGGAATACTGGCATAAAGGTAGGAATGGGTTCTCAGCTGGAAGAGGATGTACAGAATGTACACCAGCAAGAGAACCACACTTGTGCCACGGCTAACCTTTAGAGTTCGTCGATCGGCCTCTGCGGCATCCGAGAACGAGGCGTGGAAAGCAGTGGGGAGGAGCAGACTGGTCACAGCCAGACTGAGCATACAGGCACTCATCTGGGTGACGGTGCTGTTATAGATCTGTTCTTGGAATCGCAAGCCACCTAGCAGGAATGCCATACCCAGAATCAGCAGCAGGTTTGCCAGGATCGAACCCAGCAGGGAAGCTTGCACGATACGAATTTCATTCTTGACTAGAGCAATGATGAAGATGATCAGCTCGACGGCATTACCGAATGAGACGTTGATCAGGGCGCCCATGGTGTCGCCCAATCGGCTAGCCACACTCTCGGTAGCATGGCTGAGCAGGCCCGCCAGAGGGATGATAGCCACAGCGTTCATCGCGAAGATCACAGCTGGGTTGAGGCCGGCAGCTTCGACGGCAATACCAACTGGCACGAAGACCAGCAGGACGTTGACCCAGCTGTGGCAGATGGCATTCTTGGTGTGGTTGTAGAACCGACCTGTCCCGTTGCGCATGCGGGTGACGAGGCCGGGTTTTTGAGATTTTTCTTCCTCTATGGACCCTGCTGTAGTAGCAGGGTCCTCGACTGGGACAGTCACTTGATCATCTTTCAAGGTGGAAGAAGACTCCGTGGTGGGATCGACTTCGGGGATCTGGCTCGTGGCCTGGGGTAGGGTGGAGGGTTGATTGGGCAGGCCGCGAGAAGAGGCGTGAGCTTTCGCCCACGAGTTGATACGGTCTGTGTCATTGTTGGGTCAGTCGCGTGCGATTGAGAAATCGAGTTATAGAGATAAGTGGAGATAAAGAGGGCCAGTCACACTCAGAAGGTTGAGCGTGGAAATAACTTACGCATGTATTTCAGGAACCAGAAGCTGATTCAAGGCGCAAGGCAGTCAAGCCTGGAGGAATGTGAAGCAGGGGAAGATGTCCGGACAGACAAAAAGCCCGAAGAACGAAATGTAAAAAGATCAGGGGGAAAGGGAAAGAGCGGGCCTGGCCTTATTTATCGCGAGCCTTGGCGGAGGTCTTGGCGCTGAGGGTTGTGGTTCCAGAAAATCCAGTGAAGCGATTCTGACTGCATTGTTATTCTTGGACTTTCAAAAAACATTGACGATAATTTGACAATTATGACTGGCTGATGAAGCCACCGAGGTTTCCAGACTTCACAACTCTCCACAAATTCCAGAATATGCAGTACCAAAAAGCAAGCTGGCAGATCACCCGATGATCCACGAATGTTGACGAGTACCGTCCACAGTTGACAGGCCCATTCTTCGCGCAGAAATTGGCTTCGTCGGCATATCCCTCGCATCGTCTCCAGCCAGAAAGCCCATGATGTCAAATGCTCTACAGTATTCAATTGAAATGCCTCGCCTTCCCTCCCCGTGAAACGTTCAAAGCAACACGGCAAATGACGCGTACTTTAGCCTGATCCCTATAGGGATTTGCCAAGGGTGCGCCTTCGCAGGGAATCCAGCTCCACCATGGACAATGTCCGACAGTGGCCTTACCGCGGCTATGATGATTGGCTATGTGGTCTCCACCCGATCGACGATGTGTGAGAGGTCGCCCCAAATTGTGAGAAAAAGACAGAATCTCACGCGGTGCCAGAGAGCATAGGACAGAGAAGCTCAGTGGACTGGACAAGCAATCCATTCAAGCAAAGCTTGACGAGCTTGTCTAGCAATGCAGATACTGCTGCAGTATTCCCATACTGAGACGGTCTGCCAGGCACCCGAGCTTGAACCTCATCGATAATCCCAAAGTCTTACTGCGGTAAGATGTCTGACCTCCGCTCCGAATTGATTCCTCGAAACACTCTAGTGCTTTTCGTATCATGCTGGATGGCGATACGACCGGAGCGGACCAGTGGTAGTCTCGCTCAGCAGCCAATCCAACAGCTCAACGATTTCCTGGGGGTCCACATGATGTCATCCTGCCGGTTTCCCCCAGGAATTGACCCAGTTTTGAGTCGATTTGACAGCTTTGCCAGTCATTGTACTCCGTACAGAAAATCTTACTCTAATTCTGGCCAGCCCGTTTGCAGTGTTATCTATCTCCTCGGTCGCTACTAAAAAAGGTATCTCTTCACGCGACTATTTTCGTGCTCAGAGTCAAGCCGCGTTTCGTGACCCACAACTCCACGGGTGGCTTGCACCTTCGCATCTGTGGCGGTGGTGGTGGCTGTGTTTTCCACCGTTTCGCCACGCTTCTAAATGGGTATGTACGACTCATTTTTGCGTGTGCTTAAGTGGGAACAGCTTTTAAATTGTAGAGTTTCTGACTCATTTGATATGACAATGACGATGACCATGACAGAGGCATCGGCTTATGCGATATGCACAACTCTACAAATCCGGCAAGAGTTGCGCATGGCTACGGGCGGACCGTTCCGAGGTATCTCACTTACCGAGAAAGACCAGTCAAACGGCAACATTGAATCATCCAGCAACAAATATATTGTCAAAATCTAAAAGTCCTTCAAATTCTCTATCTCAGCGGTTCTCTTGTGATGCTTTTCAAAGGTCTTGTCATCAAGATTTACGGTCGCCATCCTGGAATCAACACAGTATCCCGCTCCATAAGCTGCACCGAGTCACAAGGTAAACGACTCAACAGTCCAGACCAACCGCCTTTAAACGAAGTTTCCAAGTCCATTACAACGAGACAGAGGGAACTGCTTCTTGGTGCACATAGTGATAGCACCCGAAACCCACTTCACACCAGCATAAGCACCCTCTTGGTAAGAGTCCGCCGAGAAGGTTCCCTTCTGAGTCTGATGGCCCAGGCAACCAGTCAGAAGGCGGCCAAATCTGCGAGTCTTGATGGGCTTGGTGATCATCACTCCAGAGTAGCCATTCGGAACCGTTCCCTTGATATTGATCACGGTCTGGGTGGTCCAAGTGCGAGAGTAGTCGATGCCCACTGAAAGGCCCAGCTTATCTTTGATGGCAGTCCAGTCAAGGCCGGCACTAACACTGATACCATTGCTCACGCTGTAGCCGGAACTGACGTAGACGTCCATGCCAGCTCCAGTGCCGATGACGACGGGGGACATCTGCACGTCCCAGTCGATGAAGGTCTGAGATCTGTCGGTGACGACGGCAGTGGTGTACCCGCAGTCGGCACGGGCATTCAGGTTGGTTTCGTTTCGGCCGCTGTTGGAGATACTGTGGGGTGTATCATCGACCTCGGGGACATCGAGCGAAATCGCTTGCGATGCCAGGAGTGCGTGGTAGACACTTTCATGGACGATTTCCACTGTGAAGGAAGCTCTGTCAGTCAACTCATTTGTGGGCCTTTTTATGACTGGACACTCACTTCGGTCCTCGCCATAAAGGATGACCTCGTCTGGCTGGAGGATATGATCCGGTGTCCACTTGGTACTGTTGAGACCAGATGTTGTGAACGGGGCCGCAATGGCACTCGTGGCCAAGGCAAAGCCGACAATGATGTTGAAAAGCATTGTTTCAGGAGGAGATAAGGAATGCGGAAGTTGCAAATGAGCTTGATTTCTGCTTCTACATACCTGCCCTGCCACGGGGCAAGTTTGTTATTATATGGATTGGCAAGCTGTTACCTCGTGAGGTTCTTTTGCTATCAACCTGCTCGACGATACCAGCAGGTCTAATCTCGCAAGATGGAGGCTTTCTACTTGATACAGTTATGATGTGCGTCACCAGGGTCCTTGAAGTCAAAGTCCAAGACAAATCCCTCAACGCTTCTATAGCCTCGACCCTACGTTTCTAACCTCGTCGCCGGAAGGAGCCGTAACCCTACGCTCGGTATCAGCGCGTGGCTCCATGGATTTCTCCCATTGCTGGAATAATCACTCTGCAGGATGGCGAATGTGAGACCCGTCCCTGAGCAGAAAGTTCAGAAAGTTAGAATGTCTCATTTGATCTACGCCCCGAAGTAGATGTGCAACGATATTCCTCTTGGCAAAACTTAGATAGATCGCTTCCGTACTTTTATCCATGAAGGCACCTCTGAAATGCTGATCTTATACTTCACACGGCAAAAACTGACCAAGAACCAGGGGTGAATCCCCAATTCATAGCATGTTGTCTCACTTCCGGCCCCATGAACATAAATTAACCGATCCCGAAACGGCGTGGTGATTTTCCCCGAAATATCCCCAGATTAAGGTGCCCTGCAGAAAGCCAGGGATCCTCCCGAAGATCCCGAAGACCCCGAAGATCAACCACCCGATTCGTTATTAGACCTTATCGGGCAACGCTGGGGTTTAAGGTTAATTTCTGAGACAACGGGATCGCCGAAGGATTGACTGTATCTAGTATGTTGACCTTGTTGATCGCACGTGGTCAAGAAGTAAGCAGTCACTTGTTGATCAAGTTGATCCAACTGTTGCTCCGAGTCTCAGAGTAATTTATCGGAATCGGGGGATAGATATCTTGCGTGATAATTGGAAGGACCTCAGTGTTATTAAAAACCGCATCTTCCAGATTAAATAGTTTGCTTGTGCCAGCTACCTGAGTCCGTCAGTCACAGCAAATCCCGTTTAACTTTACACTCCATATTCAGCCACAATCTTAAGATGAAATTCAACTTGATTCCCGTCTTCCTCGTTCTTGCCGGAGGGTATGTTGACACTCCCTGGTCAAGTCTATGTCTCCTTTAAGAATTCTTATAACACTCATCAAATGATTTCTCAGCGCCCTTGCCAAACTGCACAACATCGCAGTCTGCGTGACTAACAGAGTCACACAACCGGTCGGCGGTACACCTTTTAGCCCGAGCTATACTTGGTCCAAGGACTACGAGATTCTACCCGCTGAGACCAAGTGCGCCTGTGACTATTATAGGCAGCGTCATACTGGTAACAAACAATGGGATTCTTGCCCTGACTGCCATTTCGTATGATTATCGTGCTCGATTGTGGCTCCGCCGAGTATTTCGATGCTAATTAGCTCTAGGACGGTACATATTGTAACTCTGCTGGGTGGCATATTGGTGGCGATGAGGTAAAATCCCCGTTGGTGGTGGTGTAGTCCTACCTACTAATCCTGATGATGTAGATGACATACTACTGTGAGAAGCTTTGCCATGCTCAGGGCGCCGAGGGAAATTAAATGGAGACGGCCACTACCTGTGGAATATTTTAAAGCCCTATGTTTAGGCCATTGTCTTGTGATGTCACTCATTGAATAACCAGACAACGTGGTGATTGATTGTCAAGAACACCGCTCATTATCCAACAATATATCTTCTGCCCAGAACACCCATTTCCGTGTTTACAGGTAGAACAATTGAGTATACTCGTCGGCGATCGATGATTGCTTTATTGAGAAATTTGGGAGAGATAGAAAAGAGGGATGATAAGAGCAAGCTCGATGATACCACAGATTCTTCGCTAGTTAGCTATCTCTAGTTGAGGGTTGTCTATCCAGCTCATGGGTGAACAACGGGAGAAGTCCATTCCGCCCCACTTCATCGATAGTCAACTCCATTCCGAGATACGATAGTATCCATTTGCTTTCCACGGACAAATAATACTGACCTGAAGAAATCCGAGCCATCAAGGAGCAATTCAAGAGAAAACTGGATCTCCACCTTGAAATCCCAGCTGTAATAGTTGCATGGCGATCACCTTCACGTGACTTCCGGATTGATCCTCCCGCCATCGAACTTTCTCCTCAAACTTTGTCCAGAACGAGGGCTGCGGAGCAATATCACACGATTGACGGACTTTGTTGGCCCCCAAGATCGAATAGAAGGTGGAGGTGCGATCGATACCCGATAATTGTCGTCCCGGTGCCCCATCGGCACTTGGTTCGGTACGGTACGGAGCAACTACACGGCAACCCGATCCGAACGCAGCCACTTACGTTCCGATAGTACATATCGAGTCAAGTTTTCATTTCGCTCTTTCATTTTACCACTCCGAGAAGCAGTCAACATCTCGAATCTTTCACCCAAGTGGAAGAGAGCCTGAAGATCTCTAGATGGTCTCCCGCGAGCTTGTAATCCAACCATGGCTCACAGCAAACCTCAGGCGGGGACGTCTAGGGGAATCAAGTACGTACAACGTCGGAATAGCTACACACGAATACTCTAACCGAACCATAGGAGTCTTTTGAATCCGTTGAAATGGAGGAAAAAGCTCGGCCTTGATTCTCGGAGCTTTCTCATGATGCTAAAAGGTGCTTTGGCACCTACGATCACGATTGCTATGTATGTATGCTGAGTGACTCTCATTCTAAAAATTGCGACTAAAAACGATACAAAGATACCAAAGCGATGCGATCTCGAGCATTACCACAACGATTGGCTATTTATCAGCCTTGATTTCGGTGCTCTCGCAGGGATTGATGCCTCGGGCGAAGTTCATGAAGATCATGTTCTTCGACCTACTATCCACCTGCGTATCTGCTTCACTTTGCTGCCTAGCTGTCTTCTGTTCCGTTAAGGCAAGGGCGCACAATACTCCTGCTGACGCAAGTGAGGTTGTGCGCACTGGGTACAGTAGCGATGCTTGTGCGGTAGCTGCCATATGGCTTGTTGTTATGATTTGGTGAGTAAGTTTTACTGAACTGTAGTCATTGATGAAACTGACAATGCATCTAAAGGGGGGCCAATGCACTGCGCGCACTGAAACCGATGGAGTTGCAAGACCCCATGGTCGCTTTCTCGATTTTTGCTTCAGTGACTCTTACTCGTGCTGGTACATTCATCACCCTGTCAGAGGGCCTGGAATTTATTTCGAAATTATTAAAGGGTTTCATGATTGGCTTTGCGATCGCTACCGGCGTATCTCTTCTCATCCTCCCCATCACCAGCCGAGGCAATGTCTTCCACGACATCAAAGAATATGTCTCTTCCGTTGAAGGAGTGTTGCAGGCACAAACATCCTTCGCTGCAGGTAGTGCAGCCACTGGGTTGTTTTCAGGAAACGGATTCCTCCGCCGAGCTCGAACCGCCATGAGCACTCGAGACATGCAGAGCGAGGGCGACACTGATCTGCAATGCAAGCAAAAACAGCTACAGGCGGCTATGAACAAACTCAACGGCCTACACAGCAAGTTGCATGCCGACCTGTTTTACTCCAAGGACGAGATTGCGTGGGGCAAGTTATCCCCCGAAGATTTGAGTACAATCGCTTCGCTTTTCCGAAGCTTACTTCTTCCACTGGCTGGAATGTCAATGCTGCCGGAGATCCTGGAGAGCATAATCAAGAATGAAGGACCGCGTGACGGCGAGGACGGAGCAGAAAGTCTCAATGGGACAGGGGAGAATGCGCTGAAGCACTCGGAGATCCAAAAAGTAGTGGAGACGCATCACGCACGGCTTGTGGATGCCGCTGAACTTGTCAAGCTGGGACTGGTTCATTTCTTGCTGACCCTGGAGCTTATTTCAGCTAAGCATTTGGATAAGCAAAAAAAGCCGCATCAAGGTGGATCACCCGCCAGGGACGAGGAAGCAAGGGGCCAAAACCTCCATCCCCTTCAGTCAGATTTTACGTCACGCTTTGAGCAGGATCTGCGCAGCTATTACTCGCGAAGGAAACATCTTCCACGGGCCCTAGCTTCGCTAGAGGCCTTTTCGGCTTCTGAGAAATATACCGACCAGACAGAGCCTGGGTCGGGTCACACAATTCCCGCAGGTGACCCCGACGTACGCCAGGAATTCTTCCTCATCCTGTACATGAGCCATCTGCAGGATGATATGCTCAATGCCACATTGAATTTGATGAAGTTTGCCAACGGCAAGGTGGCTGATGGGACAATGAAACGGTCCCGTCTCATCTTCCCAAGGCAGGTTTCTATCCGGGAGTGGTTCTCACTGCGCGGCGAGAAGGACAGGGTGAAGGGGAATTTGTCGGCCAGCAGGCAATCATCCCATGTGGACCCTTCGAATATCCATCGTGAATCACCATTGACTGGCTTCCCCGATCCGGAACACCTCCCACCGGCGAATATCTGGGAGAAGGGGAGCATGGTACTGCGAGCTATTTCGCATGTCATCAAGTCCGATCAGAGTACCTTTGGATTCCGGGTATCCGCAGCTTCGTTTTCTGTTGGAATCCTCGCCTATTTACGTCAGACCCAAGACTTTTTCATTCGCCAGAGATGTATTTGGGCGATGATTGTTATTGTCATCGGCATGAGCCCAACTAGCGGCCAGACAATGTTTGGATTCGTTGCTCGTATCATTGCAACCGTCATATCTCTTGTTCTCAGTCTCATTGTGTGGTACATTGTGGAAGGGAAGACAGCAGGTGTTATTGTCTTTCTGTACATTGCTAATGTGATTTTGGTATGTCCTAGACAAGTGCCCTGCGGAACAATTGCTAACCTAACTCATATAGTACTATCCCTATGTTAAAATACCCCAGTACTTTGGTCCATCTGTCATCGCTATCGTCACATTCAATGTGATTATCGGCTACGAACTTCAGGTATGCATCACCTCTCTCCTCGTCCAGTGCCTATCTCACACAAATGAAGGTTGCCAAACTGGGAGTCGTCGCAGCTGAGGAAAATGGACAACCATACTACCCAATCTATTTGTTCGGGCCGTACAAACTAGCCGCTGTCGCCGCAGGCTGTGCGATATCCTTCTTCTGGGTCATCTTTCCATACCCGATTACTGCCAAATCGCAGCTACGCAAGCTCCTAGGCCGGAGTCTCTTCGTCCTCGCCAGATTCTATAGTGCCATGCACTCAACAATAGAGCTGTGGCTCGCAGGCGAACTAGGCAATATAGAAGACGAGACCTCGCCTGCACATCATCTCCAAAAGTCTCGACACAAGATCTTCAAGGAAGAGATGATGCTTCTCACCGGTCTACGCATGCATAGTCACTTTAGTACCTTTGAGCCTCCGATCGGCGGCAAATTCCCAAAGGAGATCTACGACAATATTATTTCCGAAATACAACGCATTCTGACTAGTATGTCGCTTATGGCGCACACAACGCAGAACCTGGATGCTCTCTCCATTGAGAGTGAAAATTCAGAGCACGAGAGCGATGCTCCGTGGATGGCGCAGCTCGCAGAGATTGCTCTGAAGTCTGCGGATTTCAATTCTCATCAGATCACATCGTTGTTATGTCACCTGTCAGCTGCGATCACCAATGCTCAGCCGTTGCCACCATACCTATCAACACCAGAAAGCTTCCCACTGGCACGTCAAATGCAAAAGATTGACGACAAGTTGCTCAACATCTCACATATTGAAGACCCTTCTTTCTCGGCTTTTGTCGCACTTGAAGTTCTCAGGTCTGTCGTGTCCTTCAGCTTGCAGGATCTCCTCGAGTAAGTGAATCCGTCTCCGTAAATTGCTTCGTTGTTGATCGCTAATCTTTACAGTAACATGCGGAAACTGGTTGGAGAGCTAACCTTCGATGCGTATCCACGGCGGAGGTTGCAACAAGAGGAGTCGGCTCATCTGCTACAGAGACCAAGTCAGGATGAAGGGCGTTGAGTTTGTCGTATGTACCCTTCGAAAATTTTCATAAAATTTCAGCATTGTGGTTACCTCTGAAGAAAGGCTCTCATCACACAAAGTGTCAGTAAGACACGCACAAAATAGTGGCCATTGAACCAAACGGGCCGTAGAAAAAGTCTTTACAATCCAAATTTGAGGCACCGGCTATGCCTCCTGGATAAACCGCAAGGACGATCTAGGAGCACAAGAGTCACTGGATATCATAATCGAATCTGTCTATTCCATCTATGCGTATTTCCATCAACCAGACCACCCCAATGCAGTCCAACCTCTATGACCGAGATCTCTCAACGATCGAGAACTACAAAAGCTTAAACTTGGCCGCCATTCCCATGCAAATAATCATAAAAGCCACGAAAACCCCGACGATCCCAAAAAACCAAGATAAACCAGGCGTGTCTTGTCCGGGAACATAAATGTTCATCCCAAACATACCCGTCACCAAATGACAGGGCACAAAGATCGTTGCCAGGACAGTAACCTTGCTCATTGCCGAATTAATTGTCAAACTAATTCGCAAGTTGGTTGCGCTCAACTGTGCCAAACAGTTCGCTTGAGATCGACCAATGATCTCGTCAATATGAGCCAACGAGGACAATGTGGTTACTAGGTGATCCTGCACATCGCCTAGGTACATCAGTAGATCGCCGTCTGGGAAGACGGGGAGCTTGTCGGGGGCTTGGCAGCGTTTTACGAAGCCGTTAAGCACGTCGACTTTGCCATGTAGGGAGCGGACAATGTGTGTGATTTTCTTGCGGAGGATGTCGACTTGTGGGATGAGTTCTTTCACGTCGTCGATGCGGGCGATGAAGACTTGGTCTTCAATGGCTTGGGATTCTGCCTCCGCGGCGCGGGTGAAGGGCTCAAAGCTGTCGACGATGTCGTCGCTGGGATATTGTTAGTTATCATTCTACCACAGGAGACGATCATTTGGGTAGGCTGTATACATACATCAACGCGTAACAAATCCAGTCACTGCACAAAATGGAAGGATCATGCATTTTGCGAATCCGATTTTGCACCCGGCTCACATGGCTGCACCCACTGGGCGAGAAGGTGACAACTCCGTACTGGAAAACGAGGATGTACATCTCTGCCGGAGGAGGCATCCCCAACCGGTCCGCACTTCCCGCGGGCCGAGAGGCAGAAGCCAGTGTCTGGAAGGAGATAAGGTAGTAATTCTTGAAGACATCGACCTTCTCGCGGGGCTCACGAATGGCAATATCCTCCGCTGTCAGGGGATGAATGGACAAGGCCTGTGCTACGATACCGACGTCTTCCTCGGTGGCCTCATGCACATCGATCCACCAGACAGGGCGGCGGGGTTCTGGGCGGGCTTTCTGGGTTTCCTGGAAGATGACATCCTGGTTCCCCTCGGGGAAGAGAGAGGCCCAGGATGATGCATTGATAGCCTGCTTGGTGTCGGATGAGAAGAAACTGAAGCGGGCATGCGGTGCTTGCGGCATCAGCAGGGAGGCCTTTTCGGGGGGCTCCTGCATCGCCATCCTGACGATCACAGAGCAGCGTTTCGCTTGGTGATACGATAGTCTGGCTGTCGACCTAGTGCCATCGGTGAAGTGAGGACAGCATCAACAAAGGTCGTCTTTGGGGAATTGGAGATGTTGATCATCGGTGGGAACAGCGTCTTCGCTCAGCCCATAATAGTGTTGGAGATTTTGTGGGTGTCTTCGAAAAAGACCACCGAAACGAGACAACCTTAGCTTGGACCCTTCACTAAGCGGCCAGTCATAAGCTTTCCCAATCGATACGCGGCGTTTAATATCAAGCGAAAAACGACGTCGGAGCGATAGAAGAAGACAATGAAAGGAAAATTAGGAAATATAACGCGAGCCCTTCCAGGCACAGGCTCTAACCACGTTCCTCCGGAATTCGGGCACCCCTGCCAGCCCTACCCGTTGACCCAAGCGATGAGGGGCTAGAATGGAGTCTCTAGAAAGATTTAATCCAATGGAAGATTCGATTTTGATGATTGCGAATGACCGGTTGGGTCCACGGGTGCTCTTCGGACGGACCCCGGGGCAAACTCTGGCACCGGCACCGGGGATCCGATTTTTGGTTCAGACCACGATCTTGGTGTTAGGCATCGCCATTTCGAGGGGAAATGGACATCGAATATACAATAATGGATGATGCAGGCACATCATGAAGGTGTGATGCTATTGAACCAGATCCAAGAGGTTGGCCAGCCAATTCGAGTGTGTTGAGATTCCATCAGTTCGAAACCCAGAAATCTTCAAGGTCTTCTTATTGGGGACGAGACAAATGATGAATCAAGAAATAACGCCTAAGCAATGAAGAAAATGACTCCAATGTAATTTATGAAGGTATTTGCCAAGAAGAGAATGTTGAGGCATACTGGCTGGACCGCGCGTCCAATCTCGGGATTGAGACTTGCCAACTCCGGTATAAACTCACTGGTATATCATACAAAGAAAGATGTATATAATAAAACATGAATTTGAAAAGTGATAACTGATGGCATCGTCTACACCTACACGCAGGAAGCAATCAGAAGGGGAAAATCAGTCAACCGATCAATCTAGAGATCTCTAAGGAGGCAGAACAGGCAGGGGGAAGCAGAGGCCTCTTATAGGCCGACAGATCTAGGCGCAGGGCCTGGACAAACAAGGAATCTGCCGATGGGAGGAAATCTCCATTAATAACACAAAAACTATCAACTCCACCCACATCGCACAGTAACAGATCATTATTAAGTCGGGAAAAGAAATTCAACATTATGCATATCCCAAGGACTCCAGTGATGCCGCCCAGCCCGGCCAAGAAATTCCCTACATTTCCATGTTAGTCACCAGATGATTACAGCGCTGATTTGATCGTCCACTTACCTGACCAGGACCAAATTGATTCAACACATCTTTTTTATCATTCACTCATGCTCTCCGATTTGATGTGGTTTCACCTCCCGGTCCCCGTCGCTAGCATAAGACTTTCGCAGCCGCGGATAAGCCAGCACGAAAAAGACCACAACAGCTAACAAGATCAAGAATGTTGGGAGGAACATGAATGTGAACAGAAACACACTCAGCCCAAAGGCCATGTTCTGCCCGCGGAGAAATCGACGAGCCATGATGTCGAGGATCGAGGAGAATGGCATGGGCCGAGGATTAGTTTTGAACTGGTCGTCGAGCTGGAAGATGCGTGGCAACGGTAGTTGATGATGACCGCGCAGAACAAGCAGGCGCGACGAATGCGATTAAAACCTCTGAATTAGTAGGTAATTGTTCCCCGACAAGGTTCTCTCGTTGACACTATTCGCTCGCCCTTGAATATATAGACGCCAAGTCCGCGCTGGAAACCTCGGATGTTGGGACAGGCGCTGCTCGAATATGGTTCGTGTAGGTATCTAGGCGCCGGGTGTTGAACGCTGATGCCTATACACCGCTTAAAAATTGAAAAATTGCTTTTCTTTCTATTCAATAAAATGAACCATTGGCGGAAGCTCGGACGGACAATCAATTAGTGATGCCGTCATGGACCCAGCAGAAAGCAGTGGAAGGCTTGGCGTCCAGTATGGGCGTCGGGGACAAATTGCCGTTCGTTTTACTGTTGACGGAGAACTTGTATACTTTACTCCATATTCCGTGATCGCGCTTATTCCAGTGATGATTGAGTTAAATCTCAAGTTCTAGATATTATGGGAATCTGACCAGTACAGTACCGACTTGATGATCGTCCTTCGTTGGGGCGGCGTTAGGAATTCCGATTTAGCCGATGGGTCTGGTAATTTTAACGCCTGGCGACAGAAGAACGGAATGCCCCAGCGTGGGGCTCTTGGCAGGCGAAGAGCTTCAGGCAGCAGCTTTTTTCGGCAATGCGGAAGTTGTACGGAGTAGTGCGAGAAAGATGCCCTAGAAGGAATTTACTTCAATTTATGTATGATTCCTGGAAGACGAATATTTTCCAGTTTCCACCGAATAGTCTTTGAAATTTATGGAGGACAAATTTAGTGTTGGATTGGTTATACAGTGCTGTTTATAGCCTCTGTCAAGACACGTTCATCCTGGCGCTTCAACATTGGCCTTGGCCGACCGTGTGGGCCACGGAAGATGGTGGAATCTCGTTCTCGTTACCCTGAGATTATTATTCAACAGGCCTGCAAGGCTGAGATACAAGAATTAGCGAGGCTGCAGGGTTTCATTTTCCTTTGCGGGGAGTTCCGGTCAGCCCTGCAGGAAACAAGCCACGCTAAGTCGGGATATTGTGATGTGGTAGCAGCCACTGACAGCCATAAAATACTGCCTTTCTGAGCTCCTTCTCTACTATAGTACAGTGGAAGCTTATTATCATGCAATCTCCCTGCCGAGGGGCATGTCTGGTGGCAAAATAGGCATCATCGTGACATGATTTTTCCCCGTACATCTTTCCCGCTTTGCCCTGTAGGGCTGAAGCTTGGCCCGTGGATCCGTGGTTCGCTGTCAGCGGCCCTTCCTGCAGGAGTCAGAAACACTCGACACGGGCGTTACGACGAGCGCCTACGAGTGTGAAATGGAGTTTTGATATAATTAGTTTGATAAGTAACTTAGTATAGTGAGAATTCTTAAATATGATCCTCCTCGACCCTAGGCCAGTAGGTAATTATCCAAATAAACAATATACAGTTCTTGACGACGGGCGATCGCAATTCAGAATTGCGGGCTCCTGCAGAGAAGTCAATGGAAACCAAGTCCGATCGGCGCTTCCTGAAGGGAAAGTAAATACAGGAGTACAAACCCAAAGGAGGTTGTCTGGTAAATACAATATTACCGCCTCTCCACTCTATAATTAGGGCGAGGTATTATAGGGGTCATACGCGAACCAATAAATCCCCCCAATTGAACTACTCTCGGTGCCTAATAATCAAGGAGGGAAATTTGCTTTTACTTAACTGAACTCCGCGTCCTTAACCAATACCTTGTCCTTTGTACCGTATCTGTATATTTGTACTGGCATTTACTCCGTACACAGGGCTGGATTCCCCCTCCCCATTGTCTTTCCCCTTTCCCCTCGTTTTACCTCCAATTATCTTTCACTTTTGTTCTCCTCATCCTAACCTCTGAGTTTCTTCACCGTCTTTTCGTCCATTCTTTTGACTACACCACACACACCTCCCGTATACAATTGGTATCCCAAAACAGACTCCAATTAATAACAGCAAGTACCGACAATTTTGCTTGGCTATACTGCACAAAGCCCGACCAAGATGTCTTGGCTCGCGGGGCATGAGAAGCACGGTCATGATGAGAGCGATAATCTCGGGGTGGACTGGGTGTTACAATATGAGTTTGGCGATATAGGTAAGACCCGACCAAAGACAAATGAGCCGCATAGATCAGCGATGAAATACCGGCTTGTTCAAGGACATTCTATGCGGCTATGTCATCTGAGTATCCCGCACAATAAACTCAAATGATACGGAACTGACGATCGCATAGAGCAGGCACAAGCTATATCCGAGTTCCGCACTCTTATCCATGACCTCACAGAAGCTGGTCTTCGAGTGCAGATCCGCCATGGGCATGGCTTCGCGTTACTGGTATTTATTCGCGTACCCAGAGATCATCTAGGCAAGATGGTACACCAATCGAGGTATGTTTCACACAATATCCCGCTAAAAGATATAGCCCAATATAAAACCGTCTCTTTTGATCGCATTCGGATAAATGCCTGATATTTGTATAGGATAAAAGATTGGCTGTTCGGCATTATATATACTCTGCCCTCCGGCGATGAGAATACCATCGCTTCCGCTGAAACACCGGCAGAGGAAATCCGGTCTATTTATCATGCTGTGACATGGCGAAAAGAACTCGGGGGCGCGGGAATCACGCCCGGGTTTGGAAAATGGAAAAATATCACTGCCTCGTTTCCCTTGCATGATCGCGATGCCTGCTCGGAGTTACTGAGCAAGTGGAACCGCAAAACAAACTTGACTGTAGAGGATTTGGATACGATCCGAGCACTGTTTGGTGAGAAGGTGAGACTGGTATCATAATCCATGGTTATACTAGTCATTCACTAACATCTTCTGTTGCTGGTTCGCACAGGTTGCCTTCTATTTCGCCTTCATTCACTGCTACTCACTCTTCCTGGTCGCCCCAGCCGCGATGGGAATCGTAGGATGGTGGTTCCTCGGCCCGTACTCGATCATCTACGGCAGTGCGCTGATGATCTGGTGTATCGTTTTCGTGGAGTTCTGGAAGATCCGCGAGACAGATCTGAGTGTCCGTTGGAACGTCAAGGGCGTGGGCCAGTTGAAGGTCAACCGCTCGCAGTATCAATGGGAGAAAGAAGTCAAAGATCCCATTTCAGGCCAAGTAACACAAACGTTCCCCGGCTGGAAACAATTTCTACGCCAGATGCTGCTACTGCCATTTGCGAGTGTGGCCAGCGTTGCCCTGGGCACTTTGATCGTGGTCACTTTCGCCAGCGAGGTATTTATTTCGGAGGTATATAATGGTCCGTTGAAGGGATATTTGGAGTTTGTCCCAACAATCCTTTTCTCGTTGTCACTGCCGGCGATTACTTCGTTCCTCACGGGGATTGCGACGCGATTGACCGATTACGAGAACTACCGCACGCAGGATCTGTATGATCTCGCTCAGACGCAGAAGACCTTTGTCATGCACTTTATTACATCTTTCCTACCTACAATACTCACGGCATACGTCTATGTCCCATTCGGCCATGCGATTGTCCCACACTTGGATATCCTCCGTCGAGTGGGGATCAACACAGCCAGCCACAAGGGCTTCGAGGTTGACACATCCCGCTTCCAGGCTGAAGTCATCTATTTGTCAATGACAGCGCAAGTCTTCAGTTTCGCGGAAGAAATCGTCCTACCATACGTCAAGCACGTCCTCTGGCAGAAATGGCGTAACTACCGCGAACGCAAGGCAGGACTCACCCGTCAACGCAGCTTCTCCAAGGCCACCGATCTACTCCTCATCGACTCACCCGAAGAATCCTCCTTCCTCCGACGCGTCCGCGGCGAAGCCGACGCAGACGAATACAAAGTCGAAGAAGACATCCTCGAGATGTGTGTGCAATTCGGCTACCTGGCTCTCTTCGGCGTGGCCTGGCCACTCGTCCCGCTCGGCTTCCTCCTAAACAACTGGCTCGAAGTACGCGGAGATTTCTTCAAACTCACACTAGAATGCCAACGACCACCTCCCATCCGCGCAGACTCAATCGGTCCCTGTCTCCTGGGCTTAGACTTCCTCTCCTGGATGGGAACACTTTCCACAGCGGCAATCGTCCACCTCTACCGCGGCCCCATGTCCTCGGTCCGCCTCTCCTCCCTCCTCCTCACCGTCTTCATCGCCGAACAAGTCTACCTCGGCATTAGATTCACAGCCTCAACAGCGCTCCAAAAAATCTTCAGCGATACGCTCCGTCGCGAAGAAGCCAGTCGCTACGCGGTGCGCAAATCATTCCTGGAAATGAACCAGTCACGACATGGCGGTCCGGACTCGCCGTCTCGCGTGCGACAGCGTGTGCGATTCCATGAGCGGGTTAATGTATACAGTAGTGATACTGCGTCACCGGATGGATCGCCTTCGCCGACGAGTGAGCAGCCGCAGGATGAGGTGTTGAGAGGGTCGGATCGGGAGGCTGGGTTTTGGGAGGCGAGGGAGTGCGATACCGCGGACGCGGGCGTCAAGCTGATTCGTGCTTTGAGTGGTGGAAAGGGTGTGGGTGAGGTTAAGGAGGTTAAACATGCATAGCTTGTGCATTGATTGGTGTTCTTATCATATCGTAGCTTTTGTTATATTTTTTGAGTTGGACTTGGATCTACATGGCATCTTTCAGGCGTTTTTGAATGTATAGATTGCATTTTCGAGCTATTTGCTATTTGCTATTTGCTTTTGGGGGGGGGGGGGGTTTTTTTTTTTCGCTGAATCGTGATCCATTTTACTGAGCGGTGCGAAGTACTTCCATTCAGTTTTATGTATGCGTAGAATTATGATGCCTTGTATAGGTTCGGGGATCTTATGATGGGTATACAAGCAAAATGAACAAAAAGCCTTTCTGTTAAAGGATCGTTTTACAGTGACGTAGAGAAAATAGGGGTTGAATCGATAGATTCCAGTACAGTGCAATGCAAGCTATTTCGATTATTACTGATGCCTGTTATTATTGCGTCTATTCTGGTGGGACTGGGCGGGTCGCCCGGGTCCAGTTTGCCGGTGGTGATCTGGTGGCGAGTGTAAGAAAAACTCAGGAGTTGTTATGACAGCAGCCTTGAGAAGCCAAATGTGGGAGGCTTCTATATTTCAACTCTAGGTCTAAAATTTTCTCTCATTAATATCTAGAAGATTTATAATAATCATTACAAGTGTACCAGAGACCAAAAGTATACCCAAAATAGCGTGAATCCTCCTTCAGCCCTACAGGGCGATGCCAAGCTGATCCACACCACTAAACAGTAAACCGGGGCTCAACTGGCCAGTCAGCGCCCACTGCCCTGCCCGCTTGCGTTTCCCCCATTTTCCCTTTCCCCATTATCCTCCCGATTCTTCATACTTTTCCATTTTGACTCTCCCCGTGTTTTGTTCTTTCTTCCATAGACCTGATCCTCATTGCATCCACCCTTGGCTACAGCGTTCAAGGAACCTCCCGTTTCGGCAGGTAACTGCCTGCGTACAGCACGCATGATCTGGCACCATCTACTATCTGATCTACCACGCCAACCACACAAATCATGGCAACACCGGGGGCTTCCTCCGACACCCTCATCACTCCATCCTCGCAGATACAACCACACTGCTCCTCCAATCTACACACCATGTCCACAAGGCCCGCAGACCCGGAAGGACAAGCCGACTCCGACCTCGAACTGGCAGTGCTAGAGTCCGCACCACCCGTTGTCCCCAAACTCCTCCGTGAAGCGAGTGATATCACATGGCAGGAATCACAGGAGGCAAGCAAAGATGCCGTGACACTCGTCCGTCGCCGAGGGCGATTCCATTTGCTGCACCAGCAGCAATTCAGGAATAGTCTGCTAGCAAGCGTGGGTTATCTCGAGTTGGCGAATGCCGCGGACTTTGCGGCCAACGTGTGGAATCAGATCCCCGTGCCGACCTTTGCGGCTGTACTCATGGGTATCGGTGGTACGTGTGCTTTGGGCATGGTATTCGTTGCGATGCAGGATTTCCGGCTGAGTTTGCGGAATGTGAAGCTGCTTCTGACGGAGCGGGAGAATCTGAAAAGATTGCGACAGCATCACAGCAAGAATACTGGGGTCGTGCAACTTCTTGAGAGTAGACTGGGTGTGAGCGACCGTGAGATGGGTACGGAGATCGTCGACCGCATTGTGATGGACCTTCTGATGGGCTTTGGGTCAGTGCTAGTTGGGGTCGGCACATTAATGGCCATTGGGGGCGCCAATCCACGGGTCTTCAAGGCCAGCAACTTGCTTTCGGGATATATTGGTAATGGTCTCGCAGCAATGTTCGGTCTTGTTAATGCCGTCTGGTCCGGCTACCTCATCCGTCGTTTCCATCAACATCTCAAAGCTGTCCGAGCCTCGCAGCCAGGCGACGATATCAGGCGGCGTTTACACAATCGTATCCGCCGATTCCAGTGGCATTCCTTTATCAACGGGCTTAATGGCCTGGTTGCCGGTGCTGGATCTATAGTCACTGCTGAGCGGTGGTGGGGATATGTCGTGCTGATTCCGTGTATCATTTCATTGATTGCCGTGAACTTCTTCTGGCGTAAGAAGCTCGGCTATGACAGACCTCTTCTAATGGATGTTTCACTCACTCGGATGCAACTTACCCCTTTGCTCGAAGATTTGGAATATGCGATCGCCATGCAGCGCGGTCTTGCAGAGCCTGATACAGATCTGCCACAAGCCCTTGTGCAGATGGACTCGCTGGATTCAATGCTGCGATTTATCGTCCAGAATCGCATGTTGGAAAGGTACTGCGAGTCTTTGACTTGTGGCAAACAAACTCGTGGGCTTCTCAGGGATCTTCTCCCAACTACCACCACACCACACGAAGTCACCATCTCAATAGACGCCCTCTTCCGTCTCTCCTCATCTTCCACGGCAAATGCGGATCTTCTCCGCGCACATGCCAAGCGTTTTCTACAAAAGGACGGAGTCCTCATTTTCACATATCGCGAGCGCCATCTCCTTGAATTACTTGCTTACGCTGTCTGGCAGGACCAGACCACTTCCACGGCCCAGGCAACTGACGCAGGTGCTGGCACTACTACACCAGAAGCAATGATAGAAACCAAATAATTTTGAGTCTTTTTTATGACTATGGCGGGTCGACCTTGTTTCATTCTCTTTGCTGGTCTCTCAGCGACTGGTCGCTGGATGTGATTTGTGCTGATGCATAGCCTGGCGGGTTATTGATCATTATTTAGATCTGAGTTTTGGCTACCTTGTACGTGTATTTAGTGCTTAGATCTCTATTCACGGCTCTCTGGAGGTTCTTATGTATGTATATTTCGGAGTTATCTGAGTTCTAAGAGCTCGGCATTAAGATGCCATCCAAACCCATGCCTCTCATTAGGTCTCAACCGCAATGCTATCTACATGTACACAAACTGCGCTCGACAATGCTTCCCCTCCGATCCACCTGCCAATCAGATGAAACCATCTAACTATCCAACCCAGGACAGTTCTCACTCGTCTCCGCCGTAATAGTAGTATACGGCGACGGATCAGTCCAAATAATGTTGAAGCTATCACCCGTTAGCACCATCTCACAACCTTACTCCCCGCACATCCCCTCTCCAGATCTGTCTTCCACATACCTATCATCAGGATAATCAGGCGCATCCTTATCACCAAGCTCACTAACAATATCCGTCAAAGCATCATGCTCCCAGCAAATCAAAATATTGCCAGAACCAGTATATCCATCAACAACATCCTTGACACAGCCCGGATCATCACGATCACAGGAGGTATCCACGGTGAGACCCAGATCCTCGGCCAGGGGTTCGACGGTGTCGTACGGGCGTTGACGCTTTCCACCTGTACAGAGAAAGGAAGTTAGAACCTTAACATCTATTGCCGAGCTATACATCGGTCTTCGGTTGTAGGGACGTGACGTACTGCTCAACGGCGTCTGCGCCATGATATGCCCAATGTTATACCCCGAACTAGCACCGAACACGGTACGCAGACACTGCGCGCGCTCAAGGCCCTGCGTGTTCAATCCATTGCCGGAATCGGGCTTTTCGCCGTGCCGGATCAGATAGACTGTTGGCTTCGCGATGGCTACGCTGGCGAGAGCCAGGGTAGCGAGGGAGATGAGCTTGACCATGATGTATAGCTGGAAGAGTTTATCTGAAGCTTTTGTGAATAACAGAACTGAATTGCGTACCTTGAACGGAGCTATATATACCTCTACCAGGGAACTAAATCCGTCCATCCCGCAGATCCATCCATCTATTTACTTCCCCACCAATTCAATTACCTTAGGTCCTACACCACCCCCTCGGCTCCAACCGCATCCGCAACCCCCAAACCCAAATCCAATCCGAATACCACCCTGTTCCTGCGCTTCTGCATAAATCGGAATCCTCCGATCGGGCGGGCAACCACACACCGTCTTGATCGGCACGACATGCTCGGCGCGGCGGGTTTGATTCGCTTGCTGATCCGGGCGCTAGCTAAGTTAGGAAATTGGAGAAGATGGTGCCCTGCGTCCCACAGGACTTCTTCATCTTTGTTAGTGCGACTAGGGAGTCTAGTGTTGGTTTTGGTGCTGATGGGAGCAGGGATGAGGAGGTTGGCACGATGCTTGGTTTGTTGTGAGGATTTTAGCTTTGTGTTGTGTTTTGGCTGTGTTTAGGTGTCCGGTCTATTTCCGTTGGTTTGAACTTTGTGGGAGTGTGATTAAGTCTGGATAGATGGCGGAGGATATTATCTGATGGTGTACTAAATTTGGATTCGTGGGTTCGCCATGATTCTGGCGAGGCGTGAAGATCTACGGGATTATGCATGCCACCTCGCTTATCTGCGCCCATGTGCTGTTGGCGAGTGCCTACATGCTCGCTTTCGTATTTATAGCCCACGTGTAGGAGTTATTCCTCTTCAGAGGACTCTTTCGCAGCGAAAATCTCGGCTACCTTGGGGGAAACCAAGAATTGAAGGATTCAAGTGTCTTATTCGCATATGCACGACGAGTGGATTCGGAGGGTATGCTTCTCGAAGCCCGACATCGGCAATTAGGCTCTGTTCTAGAAGTTGATGGAAGTCCTACGGGATTAAGGAAGTCTGAAAGCATATTCCATGTCTCATTGCAGCCCAATAATTTTGTCTTGATTAAATCTAATCCACATAGTATTGATCTAAAAGCTAAACAATCCACTCCGACGTTTTCCAAATGGATACACACAAAGCGCCGCGATAAACAACCCGATGGTGATTCCAATCGCTACTTGGATCATTCCAAATCCCAGGCTAAACACCGAGCTGCTCGACGCCAATCCTGCTCCAGGCGTCGAGCTCGCCGGTCCATGAGAGGAGATATTCTGCTTAATCTGGTCCGCAGATTGAACACCCGAGATCAAAGAGCCCGTCGCGGCGAGGCCAGACGGCACTAGGATGAAGATAGCTGGCAAAATCGCGGTCGCAGCATGCCCATGCCATAAACGACTATACAGATTGCCCATGATTCCGACAACAAATGCACCGACGGTGTTCGCGACCTGCGAGTTCGAACCTAGCTTCATGGTGCTGAAGTAGTTGCTGATATAGCCGGTCAGCGCTATGATTGTCATCGGTGGGAGTTGCTTCCATTTCCCCTGGTTGATGATCAAGAGCCAGACAGTCATGATAGTCACGAACGGGAAGCGCTGCACGTATGGATTCTTGAAAGCGCCTGTTTGGGGACATTGAATGTCCGAAACCGCGTGGTTATCTATGAGACCGTAAACCGTAGTGCCAACTGTGATGCCGTAACCCAGGAACAGCGAGAAGATGATCGCATATACCATTCGTATCGACCCGGCGATGATCTGGTGAGACTGTAGCTCGAGACTGCTGCATAGGACAAGAAATCCAGGCAAGATTAATGCGATCGATGATTGTGCAATTGCTGAAAAACAAAAAAGATATTGGCGCTTGCCGTCGATGACCGTCCGTGGAATACTGCCGAAAGCGCGAGCCAGGAAGGATGTTACCACGGTCGATGTGACTTCAAACACGTTGGAGTATAGAACTGATCGAGGCGCGGCCAAGTGTTGCATGAGCCCTACCAATAGTCCGTTGATGAAGATAATTGGTATGTCAATTGGACGAGCGCTGAATGCAAATGGACCAACGGTTGCAGTTGCCAGACCATACACCAACACGACAACCCACTTGGGATATCGAGGCTTTTTCTTCATAATGTCGTCCAATTCCTGTACAGCTTCCTCGATTCCAATTACATCGTGGATGACGTTCTTGTATATGAGATGGGTATCAGAGAGCCGAGCAAGATCAATTCCCTGTCCTACTCGAACGAGTTTCACTTCTGTCGTCCGCGTGGATGGATCATCAAATGACATGATCATGCAACCCGGAAGATACAGAAACTGGCTGTCAACCTCCAGCACCTTCGCGGTCATTTGCATATATTCCTCCAGCCGGTGAGTCGGCGCACCGAATAACATCAATGCTCGGCATAGTTGGATGATATATCGCTGTCGACAGATGATTTCCGCGATGTGAACGGTAACTCTAATTTCATCTTCCAAATTCATCTTGCGCTCAGCCTGCTGGCCTCGACGCTGTGATGCAGCAGATAGAACCTCGCTCGAGACTGGAGTACTTGCTCCGCTAAGGCCACCCGACGCCCCAATTAGCGTTGAAGTCGACGTGTTAGGGGGCCTTTTGTACCATTTCGGTGGTTTGCCCTTTTTCCCAGGCCCAGGAGTCTGCCTTCCAGACTCCGAATCGGATCGAGAAGCCGGTCCAGACAAAGACGACTGACTAGGAGTCCGCGATGCCATACCTCCCCTTCCCTGCTGATTCCCACCATTGAGCTTTATCAGCTGTGAAAGGATCCCACCACCACCAGAACGATACCGCAGTCCGGATTCCATCGCTGATTCATCTTCACCACCAATATAACTCATGTCCCCATGGGGGTATGGTTTCGGTCGTGACTTGCGCCGCTTGCCGGAATGACTCTGGGTCAAGTCGCGCACCAGCCGATGGGCCTCGGAGCTACTTTGTGCCTGGTTTTGTCGCTTCTCTTCATAAGTCTTGTGTGGATTGTCCGTTATGTCTGACACCGGTGGTTGACTCCCGGAGGCCCAGTCGGCGTGGTACACACCGGGATGTAGATCATCTCCATCCGCTGTTGGTCGGCCTAGCCGTTCGCCGAGTTGGGAAGCCTTTTGCTTTAGCTTTTCGATAGTTGGGCGAATTCTGCGCTTTGCGTATTCGAAACTCAAGGTTTCTGGCACAGCCTCCTCTGGAGGCGGTTGTTCGGGTGGTGTTTCCTCCGAACGTTTTTCCTTGCCAACCTCTTCCTTTTTATCGCCCTCTCGATCTTGCAATGGGGTATCTGCTATATCTGCGGACTCGTGAAGGTACGGCATGGACGAGCGATGTGGCACAGCGAGCCTTTGTGATTTTCCCCATTCTGCGCGAGGGTCTTCACGTGGTTGTTCGCGTTCGGCTTCATGTGTCAGATTGGCCTGAGATCGAAAGTGGATATGTCGAGGTGCTCCTTGGCCCCCCCTCTGGGAGTTCTCCCCTCTCGTGTTCTCTAGATTGTTCATTACTCTGATTTTCCAACCTTTCAGGTGAGACAGATCGTTTATCGTCACTGCTGTCGTTGGTGCCGTTGCCTTTGGACGAGGAATAGCTATTCCTTCTTTCTGGCTCGGACATGGCGACCGGCGATGCTGTTAGCGCTCTAGGCAACTGTATGTTCACTAGGACGGCATGAAGAAACACCAACGACAACTTGGCTAGTCAGTTTGGTTGTCATGCAAGTCTCAGATACCACACAAATAGCAAACTTACGATACAATATTCTTTGCACGCGTGAATATTAGCGACCTTGACTATCGATGTGATCCCCCCGGTCAGTCGCTTCGAAGGAGAGTAGAATTATCGCGTTGTTCCCCACTGGAATGCAGGTTGTAGCATAGGTTGCAAGTGGCCATTTTGACTCCTCAGATGAGCTCATGGCGGCGGTTCTCGGGCATACTCCCGCTTGCCAGGGCTCTCACACGACCATATCAGACCTGGAGCCAATCACAACTGATCGAGGAAGAAGCATCGATCCCAAGAAATTTAGACTTTTGTCCGTCGCCTTAGAGTTTTGAGCTTTCTTCAACGTCATCCCGACGGAATACTTGTCCGATCACCCCAACGATTTGAGACCCCATATTGAGCTTGAAAGATTTCTCAAAATAAAATGAGCTGATTCTGTGCATTTGCTGCATGATACACTCCGGTTTTGTACAGTAGGCTAGGGATACCCAGTGTAAACCCAATTCATCGGCTCGGCAACACCAAAGTCGAATTGATTCTGCTGGCTCTGAGATTAATGTTAGCAAATGGACAGTGGCTCTCTCGCAATATTCAAACTTACCAGGAAGCCCCAGTCACTTATAAGTTCCGGTAGGGAGTACGGAGCGAGATCATTCACTTCATCCAGACTGGTACCGATCTCGTCCGAACCCTCACTAAGCACCTCCTCAAATATTTCGATGCAGTTTGCCAGTGCCTCCTCGGCACTCGTGACAAGCATCTGGCTCAACTGGTCCTTGCGAAGCCCATTCTTGAGCCCACCTAACAAGGTTGATACCATTTCTAGAAACATGTAACCCTTGGCATTTGTTTCACCAGCCCTTAGGGCATCCAAAGACCATGACTTGCAATCGGTTATCACCGATAGTAGATCAGGTCTGAGTGTCACAGGACCAAGGCCTTCCTCCTCTTCTAGCTGGGCTCTGAGATCAGCAGCAATCAAAAAGCATGCTTGAGCGGCACACGTCCGCAAATTTCCGTTTCCACATATTGCCATTTTCCAAAAGTCTTGGTTCTCCTGCGTCTCTCCCTCGACACATCCAGCGGATGTCGCTATGGATGGGCTATAGAAAACGTAGTTCCAAATCTTAAGTGAGCTTTCGACGATAACCTTCCTTGAGTACGCGTATGTGCTGTCATGCTGTGATGCGTTAAAATAAGGTGAATGTAGCGCAACCAGATAACGACGTAGGGTAAAGTCAAGTAACCTTTTCTGAAAGTCTGACGGCCCGGCTGTACCTTCACTGCTTTGACCTTGTAAATGCTTGCAGGAAGTCTTGTAAGATGCCCGGAGTTCAGCATCCAATCGAAGAGTTTCTGTGTATCCACTGTGGTCACTGATTCCGTTCAATCGTTTCGCGATAGCCAATCGAACAGGGAACATCTGTCGCAGAGCAAGTGCAATTGACATTTTCGTGTACGAATGTTCCGGGCTCGGTATTGAGTTTTCGACCATGATTTGGTCATCGTCTAAATTCTGTGGCAGATGCGTATCGAAGTCCTCGAGCGAGAGTAGAGGATTTCCACCAGACTCTATACTTGAATAGAGTGAGATCTCCAATACGGTATTCCATATTCTCCGACGGAACTCCGCCACAAAGGTTGTCCCCTTGGGGAGGTGTTCCGGGTCACGGTGAAGGCCCATGTACATGGCATTTCGAACCAGCTCCCCTGCCGAAATCCAGATGAAACTTCCTTCGACGCCAACAGTTTCACGTGCGAGGAGGAGTAAGATTTGAGTCTGCAGAAACTGGATGTTCAACCTGGATTTGAACTCGGGTTCTGAAATCCAGGTCTGCGCCTCGTAGATCCACCGAATGGCAGAAAGTCGTAGCGTGAATCGGTCATCGTACATTGTCGCACCAATAGCCAGTATCAACTTCAATTGAACAAGAAACGCAGTATCGGGTGATGCTCCAGGAATCCAAACAGCATCATAATCCCGTGTGAATGTTGGAATGTGAAAGACTCGATAGAAAGTTTCCATCGTTCGCAGGTAAATATCCACCAGTGTATCGGCCATTTCTTTTGGGGGCAAATCTGAGGTCAGGGGTGTAGGCCACGGGGGTCGTCGTCGTTCTTTGATGATCTTGGCCAGGCTTTTACATTTTTGCATGTCGAGTATTACTTTTGAAGTCTCATCGCTGGCAATGGGATCGATCATCAGAAGTATATCTCCAAACTAGGCTTTAGTAAGTTTGCTGGTTCAATCAAAATTTTTTCAATGATAAAGGGAGCTCTTACTTGAGCAACACCGGACATCCAGTGACTCTGTCCAAAAACACGAGTCTTGTGCATCATGAATCGTGTTATGTGTGCATGGCCATCAGTGGGAGTCTCGTGATTCATGTGGAAAGTCCCGGCTAGACGTGACGAAGTTGTCACCGTTTGGCTGTCCACATTCGGAGTCTTTGGGGTCGAAGTTGTCGATCCGTGCGTTGCTTTGGATAACTGCTCTTCGAGTTGTTTTATCTGTCTCCTTAGCAACTCGGCTTCTCGAATCGACCCTAGGCTAACTGATGTCGAGGGGCTTGTTGTTGACGATGCTGCTACCGCCGAGATTGATGGCCGACCGATGAAAGCATTGCCCAAGCATACCGTGGCTGGCAGTTCAGAAGAAATCGAGGATTCAGACCCGTTAGATTCGGGCGGCCACCGAAGATCAGCCGCCAGGCTAGCTGTGGTTCGCCTAGGCGGCGGCGACTGAAGCGCATACTCGCAGTTCGAGTTTTTAGAACGAATGCAGTTGCTGCATGGAGATTCCCGATTGCATTTGATTTTGCGTCTTCGACACAGTGTGCACGAGCTGCATTGCTAAAAGTCAGCAAATAGTGATTGACCGGCCATTTTACGAAGCATCGCGTACACAGCTGGCCGCCTCCGTCGGCGTTCGGGTTCGGCCATGGGGAAGGAACGCGTCGCGATCGGCTTAAGCCTCAATCAAACACAACAAAGCAATTTCCCTTGCTCTTTAGGTTGCTGCGGTCGGTCTGCTCATAAATTCTTTCCGATAGAAAGAAAAATATCGCTCAATGCACATAAGCAGATGGCAAGGCTGTCAGCTTGGCATTCGGCAATTGCGCTTTTGGTCCGTCTCGTCTACCATTTCCCGAGTCCGATTCCGTCAATTGATCTATACACCGAGGGATAACGAATCGTTTCTGGTATGGAGTTAATTCTATATAAATACTAGATTTCTGCTCTATTTAATGCCAGTCACACTAAGATCTTATCTGATAACAAACTGATTATCTACCCTCAACCTTCAAGAAAGTCTCGTCGCTTACCATCTTTGTCCAACGCCTTGCAACATATATTTGTTTTTATGCCGTCCACAGATCCTGAGCGTGACGCATCTCTGGCGTCGAAGGAGATACATTCCACGAACGACAATGTAAATCCAAAAGATATTCCAGCTGCCCCAGATGGTGGTCTCAGAGCTTGGCTTGCTGCAGCTGGGGGCTCCTGCATCTTTTTTTCCGCTTTGGGGTTTGCAAATGCGTTCGGGGTCTTTGAAGAGTACTATCTATCCCACCAGCTCAACGGCAAATCCGCAGACGATGTGGCTTGGATAGGATCGTTGGCTTCTTGTCTTCAATTTATGTCCGGTGCCATTGGAGGACCGTTATTCGATAGATATGGTGGTTGGGTACGTTTTCGATTTGATGGAAGAACGAGACAGCTCTGCTAACATCGCCATAGGTTATTCGGCCCGGCGCTGTTCTGTATATCTTCGCAATTATGATGACCAGTCTATGCAAGGAGTATTGGCAATTCATCCTCGCCCAAGGAATTCTAACGGGCATTGCTATGGGTTTGATTCAATTCCCAGCTATGGCAGCGGTCACTCAGTACTTCGATAAAAAGCGAGCCGCTGCTCTAGGAGCAGTGGTAGCAGGATCCTCGCTTGGAGGTGTGGTCATACCCATTGCACTTTCAAAGATGCTGGACAGTACTTCCTTGGGATTTGGCTGGTCAGTACGAATCATTGGCTTTATTCTTATTCCCATGCTTGCTTTCTCATGTGTCACCGTAACGGCCCGCCTTCCACCAAGAAAATCTGCATTCTTCCTGGCTGCGCCCTTTAAGAGCTTGAAATACTGTCTGATTACTGCCGCCATGTTTTTCATGTTCGTTGGGATGTTTGCTCCGCTGTTCTATATTCCGACCTACGCGGTATCTCGAGGCATGGAAACTACACTTGCCTCGTACCTGCTTGCCATCCTCAACGCAGCCTCAACATTTGGCCGAGTAATTCCGGGTGTGTTGGCTGACAAGTTTGGCCGGTTAAACGTCTTCACAATTGGTGGCTTTGCGACAGGCATTGTCATTTTCTGTTTTGACAAAGCTGAATCTACAGCTGCATTGGTGGTCTACTCTATCGCAGTTGGATTCGCATCTGGAACGATCATCTCCGGTGGAACTGCAGCTCTCACCATCTGCGTCGAGAACCCCCAGGAATTTGGAACATACCTGGGGATGGCCATGGGATGTGCCTCCATTGCAGCGCTTATTGGACCCCCCGTGAATGGGGCCTTAATCAACCATTATGGGTTCGCTGAGATGTCATATTTCAGTGGCTCCATGACGATTGTTGGTGGATTCATTGGACTTGCGGCTAAAGCTGTGACCCCCCAGGGAATTTTTGGAAGAGTATAGGGTTGGTACTTTGATGGTACATGTAATCTATACACTTAGAGGTTTCATCACTGACTTTCGACCACTGTTTCCCCGGGCGATTCCTGTTTGATACTATAATATGATTTGGCAGAATTAGACTACTCGAAAGATTTAGATTTCAAGAAAACAGAATTAATGATTGATTCATTATCCTGCAAACTAGTTCTACCCCAGTCTATCAAAAGCAGCAAAGCATCTGGAGACACATGGTACGGCACCCAGAGAAACAAAAAACGAACATCTTCCGCCACTACCTTCTCCTCACTTTTCATTGTTGATCATCAAGCTCAGAACTCCAGAGTGCCGTCGTAATCGCAGCGAATCCTAATGTTCTCCGAAGGGTTATTCACACAGATCCACTTAGTTCCAGGGGCACCCCCATTGGCGTTCGAACTAAGCAGGATCTGGCGGTCCTCTGTAGTAGTTCCATTCACTCGCTCAAGCTCCAGAGTGAACAGATTGTAGTCGGGAGCACCTTGCGGGAACTTAATATAGTACTCCCCATTGTTGCATCGGGCGCTCTGTTTCGGCGACTGGCCATAAGTCCTACGTGACATTAGTGATGTGGTCTTACAAAAAAAAGAGCAGAACAATCATACCAGATCAAGTTGCAGTCCGTGGGGGTGTCATTGGGGTAGTTAGGATCAGTGAGGGCAAAGTGCATAGAAGCGCTACTTCCTGGGTAAGCTGCGATGGCCCAGAAGTCGGTGACCTGGAAACTGGAGGAACGCTTGACTGCTGTAGGGACGGCGAATGCCGAGCTGGCGGCCAGAATAATGGTAGCAATGACGGACTTCATTTTGGATTAATTTTGTGTAACGATGCTTCGGAGTCAAGGTATTGGAGGCTTAGAATGATGTATGCGATTGTGATATCCTGCAGATGCTGAATGATGGAGAAAAAATCAGACTGGCGAAGCTCGATACTTATACATTTTTGAACCAATGCTGGAGTCCTGAAGAAAATGGAGATTTATGTTCATCAGGCTTCCAGCGATGAGATAACAATGACTTTGCCATGTAACCCCTGATGAATCACCTGGGGAATGAGACATGGTGTGTCAGTCTCGATTCTTACCTACCCTAGGATTAGAAAATCGCGAAGCTCGTGAGCGAAGCACACGCAAATTACAGCGCCACAACAAGCCTCCCGCAGCCATGTGTGTGAACGCCCGTTTGTCGATCCTATCATGATCTCTGTTCTATTTCGGGGGCTGGCGTGTCGGCTGCCGTAGGCGTGGCCGATGCTCGCATTTAAGGCCCCCAATCAGCACAGCTCCCATGCTTGCAGCCCGTGGCCTTACCAGATGATCCTTACCATGCAAGGTCAAGTGTCTCGCTAAGTCTAGAATTAAATGCCTGGGCTTCCATGTTGGGTCTTAGAGATTCGTTAAATGTCAATGCTGGTCTCTAATCGGTTAAGTGTATTGGGTATCCATAGGCATCATCTAGACAACCTAGCTTGGTCTACCTAGCGATAAGGCGAAACACACCGTTTACCAGGAGCTTGAAACCTCATTAACATTAATGTCTAATGTTCATGAATTCGTCGAGTAATAGTGATTTGCAGCTTGCCTGTATATTCAAAGCTGAGCGACGCAAGACACAAAACCTTTGCGCTGCAGCCTCTCCCAGCCGTTTTTCACCCTACCGTACAATGGGTACACCACACCGTGATCTACCAGTCACCTTCTAAATCTAGGACCAGAATCAAAATTGATGTTGGGTAGTTGCTTAAAACACCAAGCTCATCTAACACAGGAACTTGTAGCTTGCGGACGCTTGGGAGTGGTGAATGTGATGCCGCAGTCAGCGACTCGTCACCATAGAGTCATCTTCATTGCCATCTAGTTAGACGCAAAACTGTGCCTTTCTTCGGTGTCTGCTGTCAGGTGCCTCAGTCACTATGTGCGGTATGTCACTAGTTGCTGAGCTGAGACAACAGAATATTACAGACGCAAGGCGTTGCTCTATGGCAAGAAGGCCGGGATTTAGCCGATGCCATGTGCTAGAGCTTTGGATATCTAGCAACTATTGAGGATAGGAAACTAAATTATTTCCTACAGCAAAAGTGATTCAAAACCTATGGAATACAATATTGTGAGAGTAAGAGACCAAGACTGCCTCTCACATTACATAAACTCACCCAAGGTTAATGGCAGCGCCAGAAATTCTTGCAAGCAACCTGAATGAAGCGATGGAGAAGACGTTTTTGTGCTTTCTACGCCGCTCATAGCCATTCTAAAGAGATCTTTTAGTGATATCCATCACCTTTCAGCACCTGTTGGTTGCTACTTGCTTCAACCTTAGTCCTTAGCCATCCACTATTTCACGTGTTACTAAAAAGGGCGCTCTGGGTCTGCATTGGATGTTTTAGATATTGGAAGTGGGTGGTGATTACCAGACTCTATTGTAAGAGCAATATGAGGTTGGCTACCAATTTGGTCTACTAGAAGAACCAGGGTGATTACCACATGGCCGAAATCTAAATGGCATTCGCCTCGCGTTCCGAATCGGGTAAAATCAAAACTTCGGCTCAACAATGACGATTATGGAACTCCGAAGCATAGAAGTCTCGACTTGACAAATCTCCTGACCTCTAGAACTACCGCAAGGAAAACCATGCTCTTCGGCTCTAATAACCTGGTCGGCGATGTTCTTCGAGTCTCTGGTCGCGCAAGGGGTGTCCATGCAGACCGAGCAACTGCACTGCCGTCAACCCGCATTCCTGATGGGCGAGATTCCCACGCCGGCATACCAGTCCATATGGATGCCGCACAACCGGCGTGCGTGTTGCTATGTGACCGGAATCTGGGACCTAACTTTTATTTGTTTCATTCCGTAGTCCTTTTCTCTATTTTCACCTTCTTCTCCTCTCTGCGGTGTGTTGTGGGTGAGACCAAGATCTATGAAAGATGCGGTGTCAATTTTCTCTCGCTGCGGTGGCCGCTTTGACAGGCGCAGTGTCTGGTGCAGTTGTTCCTGTTGCAGAAGTTCGTGCCGGTGCAGGTGGAGTTGTGGAAGCACACAGAATAAGTGTACCGCCATGGTTTTTGAGTCTGGCAGCTGAGTATGTGATTTGAGCATGAATACGGGGATATTATATGATACTGACAATGACTGAATAGGCTTGACGCGATAGCACCTACAGAGACTAGCTCTTTTCTTGCGCCATCTAGCGACATCAATCCGGACAGTTCATCCCCATTGCCAACACCAATTGAATCATCCCCACCTGTTCAATCATCTCCACCCGTCGAGTCCGCTGCACCTGTTCAATCGCTTCCACCGGTTCAGTCACCTCCACCAGCTCCAGCAAGCTCATCTGAGCCTGCAACCTCAAGCAGCTCCACCGAAATTGCCCACCCGAGTAGTGCTGGCCCTACAACCCCTGCCAGTCCATCGGCTGCTCCCACGGTGAAGACATGTCCCGGACCTGCACAGCAGTCGACCGATGTATACTGGCTTCATGCTCAGGATCATAATGGACAAGGTGCGGGATACGCCCCATTCACTAATGATCCCAAGCGGTATCCTGTATTCCGGAATGCCATGGATTACTCTGTTGTCAACGACGGCTCTGGCGACCAGACACCGAGATTGCAAAAGGCAATTGATGACGATGGGAATGGAGGCAGTCGCAAGGGACGGGGTGTCACTCGCAATCCAGCCGAAGTCTTCCTTCCCGGCGGTACCTATCAACTTGGCAGCACGCTCACTCTCACTGTGGGCACTATCATTGTTGGCGATCCAAACAACCCACCTATCATCAAGGCTGGGCCTAACTTCCAAGGCGAGTTCCTTATTATGGGCTATGATAAGATGAACGGCAATCCGGAGACCAGCTTTATGATGCTGGTCAAAAATGTTATCCTTGATACCACTGCAGTATCGCCGGGTCAATCGATTACTGCGTTGCAATGGGGAGTGGCTCAGGGTGCTGGTTTAACCAATATCCAAGTCCACATGCCGACTGGGCCGAGTCGACACACGGGTATCAATATTGTGGCCGGCTCAACGATTGCAGTGACGGATGTGGTAAGTCGAACATACTTCCACCACACTAAAATGACATCCACTTACGATTATAGACTATCATTGGTGGCGCGACCGGCATAATCAACTCAAACCAGCAAGTCAACTTCAAGAATGTTCACTTTATCGGCTGTGGCACTGCATTCGAAGCCTCTGGTGGATGGACGGTGCTCTTGCAAGGAGCCGTCTTCGAATCATGCGGTACGGGTGTCAACATGACGACGAATGCTCTTGGTAGCTTGGTCATCCTGGACTCGATATCCACAAATTCTGGACCCTTGATTCGATTCTATGACTCCTCGCATGACGCTGGCCACCAGAACAGTCAGTTCCTCATTCAGAATCTTGAGTATAACTCCAAGGAGCCAATCGCAGTCGATACCAATGGCCACACCCGTTTAGAGGCCACGGCACATGTCGACACTTGGGTCTGGGGAACTATGGTACCTGGAGCGTATGCGCCCGGAGGAGCGTGGAATACTCACAGGTCTCCCCAGCTGCTTGTCGATGGGAGGTACTTCACCAAGGCTCAACCTACCTATGCTGGATTTAGTGGTCAGGATATTGTCAACGTGAAGACTGTTCCCGGGCATGTAGTCAAGGGCGATGGAGTCACTGACGATACCGTGGCGCTCAATGCGATCTTGGCTCAAAATGCCGCAAACTGCAAGATCACCTACATTCCTTTCGGAGTTTACAGAGTCTCAGACACATTACTTATTCCGGTCGGGTCTCGGATCGTTGGTGAGGTATGGTCTGTTATCTCTGGATACGGCGATTCCTTCAGAAATCCAAACAATCCTAGAGCAGTCATCCGAGTTGGTAATCCTGGAGACGTGGGTACCATCGAGATCCAGGATATGAGATTCTCCGTCGCCGAGGTTCTACCCGGCGCAAAGGTGGTTGAAATCAATGCAGCCGGTCAGCAACCTGGAGACGTAGGACTCTGGAACACTATGGTCACGGTTGGAGGCACTGCTGAAACAAGCATATCCACCACGTGCACGTCGCAAGATCCCAAGGATTGCATGGCTGCCTACATGGTAATGCATCTTACTGAAACCTCCTCTGCATACATTGAGAACTTCTGGGGGTGGACGGCAGATCATAACTTGGACAGCAAGTCCCTTTTCACCATCATCTCCACTGGCCGTGGCATTCTCGTTGAGTCGACCAAGGGGACTTGGCTCACCGGAACGGGCTCCGAGCACCATTGGCTCTATAACTACAACTTCCACAAGGCATCAAACGTCTTCGCAGGCTTGCTCCAAAGCGAGTCGCCATATATACAAGGATCGGGCGAGTTCGAGAAAGCACCAGCTCCTTGGACCGTTGATCCTGAGATTGGTGACCCCGATTTTTCATGGTGTGGACCAAACGATGATAAATGCCGAACAGCTTTAGCAACCAATGTGGATGGAGGATCGAATATCGCTTTGTACAATTCAGCCGCATGGGCCTTCTTCGACGGCTCTTGGAACGGTCTGTATAATGAGCCTTGCCAGGGCAAGTGTCAAGCAAATATGATGCGAGTGACAGGTGCTCCGCAGAATCTCATTTGGTATTCGATAAGCACGCGCATGACGGAGGTCATTGTGTTGGATGGAAAGACTAATCCGCGGGAGGATAATCATGCTGGGGGATGGGAAGGTATAATTCAGGCTTATGGTGAATTTGCCGGTTAGGACGCTTTGGTTTTTGGGGTTGATTCTTGGTGTTTGGTGTGTGTATAATATCACATTTGAACATATCGCATGGCACGAATTATACTTTTAGATACCAATAATATCAATGCAAATTGACTTAGTCCAATCACTCCATAACTCCTAATCTCCATTTGAGACTTGGCGTATCGTCAGCTCGCATTATTGTCCATGTCTCCGGCCTCCACGTAACCATTGCCTGATACGGCCGTAGGACGCTCATCGTAGGCTAACAACTGCACCGAACGGTTGGGAACAGCGATCCAAGCTCGCTTGTCTGTTCAGGCATCCATTATGGAGTCCAGGCCCTTCATACGAGAGGAATACGCTGACTGCATCTTGCAATTGATACCTGAGACTTCAGGTGTCAGTTCTGTTTTTAGAAACACGTGACCGTGGCTGTGGCAGTGATGCCTGAGGCCAACACTTCCGTGAGGTTTCGAAGTGCTTCGCCTCTCGGTGGCGTCCGGAGGAGATCCAGTCCAAAGGCTGCATCATCCCAAACCCTCTCCTGTTTTGCGGTGCGACCCGCCAAAAGAAAACGTCATACAAGGCTCTTGGCTCCTTGGCCTATTTCATCGGAAACCGAACCTGATGCAGGAAAACGGAGCGCCCACTCTACCCCGAACATGGAGACCCGCCTGGTCACTTTCGTTCCCTAGTCAGTGGCTGATCGGTGGAGATCATCCCCAGTGGGCTTCATCTCCACCTCAGGGGTGAATAATTGGAGGCTGTGGTGGGCAACACATGCGGTGGGTTCCGGCCACAGCAGGTTTGTTGGGAGATCTGGAAGGCAGCAGAATATCCAGCACTTGCTCGTTTCTAAAATCAGTACTGACAAGCAGGCTGTGTCGACAAGT
The DNA here is from genome assembly GCF_028828155.1 of Penicillium subrubescens. NCBI lineage: Eukaryota > Fungi > Ascomycota > Eurotiomycetes > Eurotiales > Aspergillaceae > Penicillium > Penicillium subrubescens. The sequence continues at coordinate 613,798 of NW_026643156.1, forward strand.
TGCCCCAGCTCATGTGCAGGACGACGCGTTCATGCAATGACAAACAAGCACGAGATCCGACCTGCAGGGCTTGGATCTAGGTCCTTCGCCCGTAGTGTTGAGACCATAGGGGCGCGAATAATATCGAACAAATCATCGGCCGCACCGACGTCGAAAGTGGAGCCATGAAATGGCGATTGGCCTGTCCAAGTTTCTACGGCCGTCTCGTTACTTGGTACAAGTCGGCGCAGCCCAGCTGATGCAGATCGTTCATAGGGAATTGCTCCGTTTCGCTTTCCCCAAACGGCTGAGGTCATGTTGCCACAGCCAACCCGCATCCTAGTGACTAAACTCTCCTGTTTCTATCTATATTCGGGTGGAGATTGGCACTTCTCTCGGTAGATATAAAGATCTCCAGGGGCCTAGTTCCAGTCCGAACCTGTTGTATATATCTATACTTCAAGAAATAACCTCCCTCCCATCTCAGTCACATACAAACTCCCTCACCTCAGGACATCCTCCAATAACTCAATCCACAATGAAGTTCACCATCCTCACCTCCGCACTCTTCCTCGCCAGCGCTGCCATGGCCAACCCCGATGGCATTGACGTGAACTCCATCGTGTCCGCCGCCGAGAGCGTTGCTTCTGCCGCTGCCTCCGGCGGCCAGTCCATTGGCTCCGACGTTGTTGCCGAAGCTACCTCCCTCGCCAACGCCGCCTCGACCGGTGGTGCCGCTGCCGTCAGCTCCATCACCAAGGATGCTGCATCCATTGCCTCTGCCGCCGAGACTGCTGGTTCCTCTATCAAGTCTGCCGGCGAGTCCATTGGCTCCGATGCTGCCAGCCGTGCCTCCACCTGGGTCAGCCAGTTCACTACGACCAACTCCAACGGCCAGACTACCACCGTTGCCTCCACAATTACTACTGCTCCTTCTTCTACTACCGGCACTGCTACCTCCTCCAGTGCTTCCTCTACTAGCACTGGTGGTGCTATGGCCCGTCCTGAGGCTATGGGTGCTGCCTTTGCTGGTATGGCTGGTATGCTCGGTGTTATGGTTGCCCTGTAAAAAGGGGTCAGCCTTGTATGATGTTTCCTTTGGTGTTTCCTTTGTGATCCGCTTCAAGTACATATTATGGCGGCGACACTTTTTCACGACTTTTTTCGACTTTTTATAAAAATTTCTGCTTGCATTGGCTAGAAATATGGGATACTTTACTGGCGTTCGCTGTATACATAGTGCAATACTCAATTTCTCTCGAAATGAATGACATTTTGTCAAAGTTCTCACCATTTATTTAAGTGCGATCTTTTCAAACTCCTAGACATAGATTGCGTCATGTACTTATCAATTCGTCGTCGTCAATTTAAATCATAATCACACATCCTCCTCAACGACTCTCCCAGAACTGCGCATCCATAGCCACCAATCTGTTGAACAGCATGTTTCGCGACCTCATACCCGTGAGATGGAACGACTGTGCTTCCTCCTTCCCAATAACCACCAGGCCATCAGCTGCCTCTTTACTGCCAGCCGTCAACTCCACAATCAATTTACCCTTCCATCCCAGACCCTCAGTCTTCTTCAATTCCTGGATCTCCGTAACGGGGATCTGGAAGAGAACCGAACTCTTCTTGCGAGCCTCGATGCTTAGATCATCCAGTCCCGCAGACTGATAAGTCGTAAAGTAAAGGATGGGTGGCTCTTTTGTTGAGTCTATTACCGCTGCACCTCTCTTTTTCATGAATTTGGCATCGAATTTGAGAGGTCCAAATGGTTTGGATGAAAAATGCTTCTTTTGGAGCATTGTTATCAAGTTCTTTGTGTGGGCTGAACCAGCAATTGCCATGGCGCGGTCGAAGGCGATATGTCCTCGAATGGCCGTTGCGATAGTGCGACGGACGAATTTCATGAGCTTGTAAAAGAAACGTTTCTTTGGCTTGGGTGGCGGGAGAGACTCATTGGTGTCATGCGTTTGAAGGCCGGTTGAAAGGTCAAGATTGCTCCCATGGGTCAAAAGCTTGGCTTGGGACTTCTTGCGCCGAATTGGCCACGACGGCTCATTGTCTCCAGAGTTTGGTGGCGGTGGTAACGGGGCGGAGTTGATTTCTCCAATTCGGAAAAGCGTCAGGGTCAACTGGGCGTTAGTGGGAACGCCCTCCAATAGTGTCCTAGCTTCATGTTAGCAGTGTATCAAATATCTTCACATTGATGTTCATACTTTTGAATGTCCATTTGGTCCTTCCAGTTAGGGATTGTCCGATTCAGCAACGCCATTCCAAACGTGAAGAGTGGATCACCGAAGAATCCAAGTCCAACAATAAATTCCACCGCCTTGATGATAGAATGACTTGAAGTGAACGGAAATACTAAGCAGATGAAGCCCAGTATACCCGAGAGACGTAGTCGTGGCGTGACCAAGAGGAATGGTGGGGTGGGTGACAGAAGACTTCCTCGCGTTAGTGGAGGACTTCATCAACCTAATATCCGGCAAGGCTTGACTCACTTTCCGAACTGTTCATAAATATCTGTGATATCACTGATTGCACGCATGGCCTTGTCAGTGCCCCGAGCCACTTTTGTCCTCACAGGCTTCTTTGTCTTGTCATCTCCAAGATCCCCCGGCACAGCCTCCTCAGGATTATTTGCGATATCAATTCCCTCGGACTCAGGAGGTACTTCATCAAGATCTTGAGGTACAGCCTGGCCATACTTTGCAGCAGCACTTTCCATAGCAATCGTCGCGACACTGTCGATCATATTCTTGGCTTCTTGTTCAGCAGCCTCGCCCTTGTGAGATTCTGGCGCTCCAGTGAGACTGTCCTGGGACTCAGGTTGGCCATTCTTGCCGGCTGGTGAATTTAAATCTTTCACAACTGGAGCACTGGGGAAGAGAATTGGTCGAATGGGTGGAAACATGATCAAGGCCATCATGGCGCTCAGTAGGGTTGGAACCAGTAAATTCATGTACCATGAAAGGAAATAGACCTTTTGATCGTAAGTCTCTCCGCATTTACATCATATGAGCGAGAAGCAACATACCAATGTAAAGGCAGAAGTCCGCCCAGGCTCTTTCCAAGATCTCAGCCTCCCAACATGTCGAACGAACTCAATCACGCCAACAACAACCGACGTATAGAATCGCTCGATAGTCATGCGCAGCTTCTCAGGCGGGAACTGTTCATCTTCGACTCGATTCAAATCTAGCTTCTGACTGGTTGAATCTTGAACAGCTTTCACATGGTATATTTGCTGATCACATGTTAGCTCCGGCGACATCGAAGCTAGTCTCTGTGCATACCTTGTTGAATCTCCGGATCAACAGCCAGAGATCCTCATTGGAGAGTCCCTCAGCTAGTGTCTCTTCGACCGTCCGCGATGAAGGCTTCCATTGGATGCTCTGTTGTGATCTGTCCGTTAAGCCCCTGGTCGGTGGTTGGGGAAAGTCATAGCTATCACTATCTTCCAACTCTGCTGGACCCTCATGATCTTGACTCATGATAGTGGTCGAAGGCTGAATACAAGGGTATTTCCTGCAGTCGAACCTAAGCTTGAAGCCAAGTAATCCTGGGTCAACGTTGCTGAGTTTAAGAATCCCCCTGGCTCGGGATTGAGGGGAAGTGTGGGGGTTCGACGTCATCTTGGCCCCCTATTTTTAGCGAAAAATCCACTCTCCGCACGAGGGTTATTGCTAATCTAACAAACAATTACATTGATACTATTGTACGTAGGTTCCCTATCTTTTGCACGCAATTCTCTTAATTAACTGTTAGGAAGCTCTAGTACGACTATTTGGGAGACTTTCGAAATAATGGTAACGCTATCTAATTGGACGGATATATATTTCCCGACTTATCCAGCATTCAGCCTAGAATGGCAAAAAAGAGCAGGATCGGTCCATGAAATCCCCGAAAGTTCGAAAGGATCATTCTTCTTTTGGAGAGCGTGAAATACCCAAGACAGAGGTGACAGGAGTGCTTTCCGAAACAATGGAACTGCTTTCGTCGACTGTCATTCGTGGGCCAGTGAACCAATGCCTGGCAAAGAGGAAGTAGTAGACCATGCAACCAATCCAGACAAAGGCATTGATGACAACGGTATAGTTCATGTCGGGTGCTGCACAAAACTCACAGTCAACACCCACAGTTCAAAGAACAGGAAAGGAGATGAATACGCACGGCTTGGATTCGGACCCGCGGTCGGGAACATGGACAACACGACACCAAAAAGTAGGTAGACGACAGCAATCCACGCAATTGGCTTGCTAAATCGGCCAGTATAAAACTCGCCAGGCTGGAATCGATTTCCACCCCAGAAGACTCGACAAAAGATCGGCATGCCCCAAGATAGATAGTTGCTGGCAACGAACAGGGAGAACAAGGCATTCGTGGCAGCATTGTTGATTAGGCACAACAGACCCAAGATGAGGCATACCACAATAAGGCCGCAGATCATACGAATAGGCTGGTATTGAATCCGTTTGCTGATATGGCGGAAGAAGTTGGAAAAGGGGAATGCACCATCTCGTGAAAAGGCCCATGCCTGGCGTGATGTAGCGACGAGCTAAGGTAATCAGTAAACCGATTGCCTTTTGTGATGAGACACCAAGACTCACCAAACTGAGACCTATCAGATACTGAACGATACACAGTACAATCATGAAAGCCAAAGCACCATCTTTGCCAAGTGCATCGTAGTAGATCTGCAGAGCCCCAATTAGCTTCTGCACTGGAAGGCTTGGAAAGAAAGGTCTGCTCCTACCTGTGCCATGGGCTGTCCGAAACTAGTACCGAGAGTTTGCGACACATCCGGATTCATGGTAGCAGCCATGACAGACAGGACTAGGAAGCCGAAAACAAGTGCCGAGCCAGCCGAGAACATGATACCCATCGGGACAGCTTTGGCAGCATGCAAAGCCTCTTCGCTCATATGCACACAGGAATCAAATGAGCCAATAGACCAAATCGGAGCAAGCCATGAAAGCATGAAACCCCATCCAGTCGGCCACCCTGTTAAATTTTCAACATGGCCAAAAACGTATTTCCCCGAATTCAACGTTCCGCCTCGAGCGACTTTTCCGACGGGCAATGCAATCACCGTAGCAATCACCAGACCGATATTGATATAAATGCAGGCTGTCTGAATCTTCGGCATTATACGGCCGGTGACGACAGCAGAAACTCCATGAATGAGAATCAAAGCCACATAAACAGCGTAGATTTCGCCACGCGATGGTGTCCAGTCCGACTCGCCAACGATGGAAACACAGGAAAGAATCATGAGAGCAAGTGTATCTAGGATGGCCGACGTTAGATCTATTCACTCCCAAGGTGTAAGGATTGAGATACAGTCGACTGAGCATATGCCGCCAATCAGGCCCAGTGTGTTGGTATATCCAATCAGAAAGCTCAAAGGGTTCTTGTACTTGTCGCCAGCGAAGTAATGGGTCCACCAATATAGACCACCGGCCGTGGGCATTGCAGATGCTAGATCTGACTAGAAATTTGTCAATCACAGGTTCTACTTCATAGTTCAAAGTGATACAAGAAATACCATAGCCAACGCAACGATAATAATGAAGATGCTAGCTGTAAACCATCCCTATCTCGATCGCGAATCAGCGACCGAACAAGCAACGCGATATTTCGTCGTACGACACAGCCGCAAACTCACCCAAACCATGCCGGCAGGACCCGCTGGAAGCGAAAACGCGATAGTCGAGGCGATCGACGGTACAAGACCCATGATACTGAACGCGATCGCAAACATCTGCAGCGTGGAGTATTGTCGCTTCAATTCCTGCTTGTACCCCATTTTGGCTTGGCGCGGACAAACAAGCATGAGCATGCGACCGAACGATTTTGTATTTCCCGCTGTTAGCAGACTCACCTAGTAACTGCGAATCACTTCGATTCGCGAATTCGGGCGCGACGGCAACGCCGCCGGCCTCCGAGTCCCGTTCATCTCCCGTCGATGGCTCGGAATGCATGTCGAGACGCGAATTAGACTCGGTCGGGAAGATCGATGCACATGGTCGAGGGGCTGCCTTAGGTTTATGTAGGAGCCCGACAGGTATTGAGCCTAGAAGCCCAGCTGAGCCTGTCTTTGATAATCAGTGCATGCAGGGATGCCCGTAAACCCGTGAGATTGGACAATTGGTGGATCTGCAAATCCTCGATTCGTCTAGTGGGCTGGAGCTACTGTATAACAGGCCGGGGTATGAACTGAACCCCTGTCTTCCAGTACAGTAAGCGGATGAGTTTTAAGGTGGTTTTGCACGTTAAGGTCGTTGTCTCTGCAGATCTACCTGTAACAGATAAGCCTTCGTGTTTAGTTCGAAGTTTTCACTCGCAGAAACCTTTTCATCAACCCCTTGAGCCTCGAGGTCCGACTTTTGCTTGTTTTGCAGGACTACAAGGCTGATGATGGTGGCTGGGTGGGGACTAGACTGGTGAGTGGCTTGTCAAATGAGCGTCAATGTCCGTTTTTCACACACCCCTTTCCCTACCACAGTTGTTCTGGCGCGCTGAATTAATTGTCAAGATGGCATCGCTTAGGAGGCAGGATATGGCGGAAATTTCCAGGCGAATTACCTTTCTTGTGTGCTCTTTGATGCTACCACGGCTGGCATGACGCAGGTTTGCCCGCGCTACTGTAGGCAGGATGCAGCTTACTGAAGCAAGCGTTACAGTACGGCTACAGTATCTTAGTATAATCATTGTGTATTAATGAAATTCTCAGAAAATGTTAGTATAATCCTTGTGCGTATTGTTGACTGGGGTCACACACACCCTGAATCCTATCTAGTCAATAAAACTTTGTAGGCTCCTTTTGGTTAAACAAAGATACATTGAAACGGTTGACTGGTTTGGGAAATATGCTACCATCTCTGAACATCGATTCAGATTTTCTAGTATTGCATTAGCGGAAAATCCTGACCAATCCCTTAACGTAAACGATCACTGTGGCGCAGGATGCCGCCAAAAGTTACTCCGTACGGAGTACACAAAGCCAAGTCGGAACCTCGCCCCCTACCCTAACGATTTAGGGTATTTACAGACGAGGCCCGTAAAAACTCAAAAGTGACAGAATCATTGCCAAGACAAACGTCACATACCGGACATCACCAGGTGCATCTTTCTATACTTTAGCAATATAGCGATTCAACCTCAATTATTCAGTCAATCTCAGCGTAGTGGATGAGAAATAAGTAATTAATATATTAGAGTATCGACTGGACAGAAAACAAAAGTAAAAATGGATATACAGCGTGGTGACAAAAGTAGATCGCGTCTGCGTTCCCCCCATCACAACGACATAACCTCAACAACAGCCCCAATCATGCACAAAACCCCTCCAGAGGAAAATTTCGACACCTCAGCCGCCTATCCCGCTGGATATTGCACCATTTCGCAATGGTGCTATCTCTGTCGGTAGTTAAACCTGCTGCTCGGGAGCAGTCTCAGAGGTCGGGGGGCGGGCAGAGCCATTGGTAGTATTACCGTTGCTAGTGTAAGTGCCATTGCCATTATGAACAGGATCGGTCATAGTGCGCTCAGAGGCACCCATGGAGTCCTTCCGAGCCTTGATCTCCCACTCGTTGTAGTCTTGACCGGGGTTGATGTGCTCCCAGCGAACATAGCAGAGAAGGTGGTAGAAGCCAGATGCCAGGAGTGATCCAAGCAGAGGACCAACCCAGTAGATCCAGTGATACCCCGGGAAGCTGCGGTTGATGGTGTCCGGACCCAGAGAGCGAGCAGGATTCAGGGAACCGCCGGTGTAATAGTCACCTACGAGAGAAGTTAGGTTAGATGGTAGGAATGGTAATGGGAGGGTAGGATGGTGAAAACATACCGATCAATTCGCAGACGAAGAAAGTAAGACCAATGCCGACAGGAGCGAGGTAGGTCGACTTGTGCTTGACGACGGCTAACATGATAATGACAAGGACGAGCTGAGCAGTCAAGAACATCTCGATGAAGAGACCCTGCGAGATAGAGGCACCACCACCCAATCGAGTGGCGCAATTTAGAGGACCGGGGAAAAGGGCGCTAACAACACCGGCGGCCGCAATTCCGGCGACGAGTTGGGCAGGGAAGACCATCAAACCACGAAGTGCAGGCATGCCACCAGTCAAGCAGAGAGCGAGTGTCACCTATCTACCGTCAGCCTCTCGTTCTATGTATTCACATCGAGAATTCTTACTACAGGGTTGAAAAGACCACCAGTAACTCGGAAGAAAGCCCAAACATTGACAGTCAAAGCAAAACCGAAAGACAGAGCCGAGTACAAGAGATTGGAGGTATTCGGATAAGATCCAGGTTCGGGCATAGGAGTGTTGGCGACTTGAGTTCCAGCGAACGAGAAGAAGAGGAAGAGGAATGTGCCAACAAACTCGCCAAACATGCACAGGACATTGAAGCGCATCTTGTCTGGCATCTGTAGCATAGGCAGCTGGCTACGGCCTCCGGGGCCAGAAGGCCCGGCCAGTGTAGAGACCTGTGAAGGCTCACGCTTGTGGAACATCATCTTTGCGGATTGATGTCTTTCAACGAGGGTAATCGTAGGTTTCTAGTTCAGGCGGGCGTTCTCGAAGAATAGCGATTCTTCTTCGAAACAAATTAGTTCGATCCAGCATCGATCTTCATTATGGCTTTTCAAGTCAGTTCTGAGATATTTATTAAATCTCCCTATCCATCGCCGACGTCACTATTGACACCCCTGCCCTGTATTTACCAAATGCAAGTATCATCGACACAACTGTTAAAGCGGAGACGATACGAGCATCAGCTAACAAAGCGATCCCATCTCTAAGGAATAGCCTTTTTACCTAAAATTGGAATACCCATATTGGGCCTCATACTCATAAACCGTCGAATTGGAATTTATTAAAAGGACAGTGATGAGGTCAATGGACGGTTGTCCCATGTTTATGTGTTGTGAGAGCCCACATTAGTCTTAAGTGGGGAGGAGTTCTTTTCCCGCAAACGGAAAGGTCTGGGCTGTCTGCGACCAGCATGCGAGCCTTTGTATGGATTCCCACTAAATGAACGTCTCTGTAAGGATAAATGACAGGTCGGTCGTCAATTATTATTGGTTCATCGGAAATTTGCTTTAATCCTATCCATGATGGCAATCTCGATCAAGGGTTCATTGTAAAATCACCCTTTTCCTTGATAGGTACTTCGGCATTCTAAGAAGTAGCAGGACATTATTGGATCATTTGAGACAGAGAAATTCTACAAGATTTCTAAACTCGTTCATCTACTACAATTACAGGATAATAATTGAGATTCAATGCTACTCCGCGGAGCTTGCGGAACCAGATGTTTCAAGAGATCATAGCGAGCGATAGAGAGTCATCAGGTCTTGGTCCTTCGATAAGAAGATGTCCAATTTCTGTCGCTCGCATGTTCTCATAAGTTAGAAGTTGTCAAGAAACAGCGCAAGGCACATGCACTTCCATATAATTCTCAAGATACGATTGGTCTTACCCCGCCATATTGATAGCGATGCAGCATAGGAGATAAGGTGCTTGACTATGTCTTGCTGCGAACTGGGGATCAGCGCCGGGCTTTAAACACATTACCGACAGATCCGGGCAATTTCCTGCGTCTTAATCCCAAGACTCCGATGGGTGGAAAATCTTTTATGGCATGTTAGGTGGCGGGGACGTGGCATTATTTCGCTGGTGTTAATAGAACATTCTACTAAGGCGGTGAAGTGGAATATCACTACTTCCCACTCACTTCCTGTTTCTTCCACAATCAGGTATCAGGCCACAGCCAACGAGTTCTCTAATGATCAGGTCATTCTTTTATCAGATTCCACTTGAAACGTTTCAAACCCTTCAGTGGTCGTCAAGAGTAGTGTTCCGACAACGACTTTACCATGTTTTTTCTTGGCCTTCCCTTTCCAAATTAGCGCTCTTAGTCAGAAGACCAGACTAGTTAAGTTAAGTTAACTTAGTTAACTAAATAGTTGACTGCATATCATCAGGATCAGATCAATGTCTTTTGGTCCCATTGTTTCTTAGCCCTTTCTGCTTAGATCACCCATTTATCTTGGTGTGCTCCATACCACTCCTAAGTCTTTCATTTCTTCTGCCCGTGTAGATACATAGTCGAGATGCCAAAAAAATAAAGGTAGCAGAAGGGCGCTAGTGATTTTTATCGATAGATATGTGGCTAGAGAGCAATCGGTAGATCAGCAACCCTATTGTCACCATTAAAGGACAACAGGCGAACTATTTTCAAATTATAGGCGGTGATTGCGTTGAACGTTTAGAGTGCTGAATTTGTAACTGGGAAATTCAAGTTCGAGTCTTGCGGGGTTTCCTCGTGCGGGTAGCATGCGTCACTACCTAGTAATTTTTTACTAAAGAATCTGGGGGGTGTGAAGCGGGTACATATTGTTAGGAATCAACCCAAGTTTTCTCCGCAGGAAGTTGTGTTCAAACTACAGTACGTCGCGAAACCGGTGCAACAACTCTACTCTTCGATGAATTTTTCTGCCCCGTGTGCCAAGACACACTAGTCCGTATTTGGAGTTTTCAGAGAGCGGTGTATGTATTATGTCGTATCTAGGATACATATTAATGTCAGGCATGTATTCATTTGTAAATTCAGTATAACTAACTGTTGACATGAGAATGTGCATAAGCCCTCGAAAGCTATCGAACTTGACAGAATGTGACGGAACCTACACATGACGATGATCTTCAACGATTGATCCCATATGAGAAAGAGCTTCAACGCTCTATACTTCTCCTGATTTCTATAAGATTATATTCTGATTCCTTGCTGTGATATCATGAAGTTATAAATACTGCCTGTTTTCTATAGCTAGTTTAGATCAAGTTTGACCTCTTTGATGAAGTTGGAGCATTCTTCTATCATACGTTAGCTTCCGATTCTGAGCCAAATCGTACGACCTTTGACCTGACCTATACGATTCTTTGCTGAATCGTACGACTAGACCAATCGTGTACAAACGCTTGTGCACGCCTAAGATTTATGCCGACCCCGTAAATCCGAGACTAACTAACGCAGTATGCAAGACAAAACAGTTTCTATAGGAGCCTGGAGGCCGCTAATTTAATTTAGCCTAGCGTAGTTTGAATTAGGGGTTGGGAAACAATCTACGTGTGCAAGAAAAGGAATCTGATTTCGAATTTGGCAGTAATGCCCTGGCAGATGTCCCGTTGGGAGTTCACCGATAGCTCCATATCAGTATCATCCACTCTCACCGGTCAGCCACGGGCTGTCTTCCGTCGTATAATATTACAAGCATCCTCTTTATCCGTTCCCAGTAGGATCCAGGCGGTTGAGTCAGTCCTGTTTTGTATCCTTGACCACAACTCGATTATTCAATTTAGCCCTCCACTCGATCTGATAGTGGATACGGTCTGGAGACAGTTTATCCTATGCACTTCGGTCTGCACATTCAACCACAGGATCAAAAACCTCTTGGTAGGACGGATATTAATGTAAGGAAGGTGAAGATTGGCGGCGGGCCTCAAGAATCACTCAAAGAGTGGAGGCGGTTGCACCGTTTTCGCAACGTACTGTATGATATTCGACTGCATCAGACACTATTTGACGTACAATGGGCGTTCTGATTATAATATCTCGTTTAGCAGCAATATACGTTTATCTCTATCCCCGTTGTATTGCCCCGTCTGGGTTCAGAGATTAATCAAATGAGCCCCTACTATATTCCCCATCAGATCATATCCGGCCGGTGTAAGATGTAAGCCATCGTCAAATATCCCGTCTCGGAATGCATGAGTCGCAGAACGATACGGAATTTTACTCTTCAGATCAAACGTGTAACTATCAAAGCTTTAGAGATCCCCTTCGTCGCACTGAGAGGCCAGAGAAACTTACAATTGCTCTGCTTGATGACCGAGGATATATGAGTTTAGCTCAGTCCGTCTCTGGTCCAGAATTGCAGAATCAGCTGCACACTCAGGGACTGTTAAGGCAAGTACTTTGCCGCCTGTAGCAAGAACAACATTCCAGCACCCTTGAAGGGCGGCATATATCTTGTCAGGGTCGTTGCCAAATCCAAGATCACTAGTGTAAAGAAGTCAGCGTGAGTAAATATGCGTGAGTAAATATGCAGTGTATAGGGTAAATAAGGTTAACCCACTTCGTCCCGCCGAGAACAATAACCCAGTCATATTTCTTCGTCACGCATTTCCCCTGAATCCGAGATAGAAATGATCCGGGAGGAGATGTAACCAAATCTCCCGGAGCTCCATCCACCTCAATCATAAATTCGGCCGTTGGAAACGCTGCTTGAAGGCACTCATAGAGCTTCTTTGCATACGGATGATACCCCAGCCCGTGATGGTAGAAGCCTGCAGTAAGGGAGTCGCCGAAACAAAGGATCGACAAACTCTGAGTCATGTTGAGGATCCTTCCTCTCATTCGCTTGCTTTAAGGGGCCTGGTTTTTGGTTCGTAGCTGGGTGTCAGATTTGAGTATGTTGCTTCAAAGTGGACAACTTATAGGCTGTTCCCTGCGCGCTTTTCCTACTACGGTTACAGTAGAATTCGAAAACAGATTACCCCTCAGAGACACACGCTTTGTTTCCTAGCGCCCCACTCAGATTGCGCTAAAACTAAATTCGGTCAGGAATCATTTCCTTGAAGTATTTCTGGGAGGCCGCCAAAATTACCGTAATTGAAAGTTCCGGTATCGGGTGAACCATTCTGCCGATGCTCACTACTACCAATCGCTAGAATTTGGACAGATTACCCCTTAGGCAGCACCAACGCTTTGACTCGCGATATATACAGACTAACCGGCCCCTTTCAAAAATTACATATTTTACGGACCCTCGCTCCACGAGGATCCGCCACCCAAACGATATCGCGATTTTACATAGTTAACACTCTCTCTTTCTACGAGTCTTATTCGTCAACAACAATGTCTAAATCATATTTTTATATTATATCCTATATTAAAGTCGCTATATTTTAATTTGATAGTGTTTAAAATATAATTAATAAAGTACGTTTGTACATTCTTTGATTAGCTACGTTCGGTTAAACCTTAAGTATAGATAGCAAGCGAGTAAGCTTAGATCTAAACTAATTCTAGCCAATGTATCTAAGCTAGTAATATGGCTAAGCTCCAATATTAATTTTAATTACTAATTCGTTGTTATGTGGTTGATCTAGTGGTGTTGAAATCTGCGGTTTAGTATGTAAATATACGATATCGTTTGGGTGGGCAGTATTGTATGGGTGGCGAACCCTCGCTCCACGAAGGTCCGTAAAAAATAGTATTTTTTTGTAAGGGGCCGGTTACACCTCATCAGTTGGATTCCCCTTTCCGGGGACTTCGTCGCTGATTGGACCTTCGGCAAAATTGGCACTCTCCGAAGCTTCGTTAGTTTAAACCGCTTACTGCATTAGCACAAGTGGGGCCCACATATGCCTGTCAGGCGCAAAAATGCCAACAATCAATTTAGTTCCAAACGCAATGGTGTGCTCTTCCATAGTTAAAAGCCCCTGGTTCTTAGACATTTATAGAGCTGTGATTTTAATTCACTCCACGGTCTATCGCGCATTCACCCAAAAATATCACCAAAGTAATATTAATACATTCGAGATGTTTCCTCGGCTTCTTCTTGCCTTGGGTGGAGTCTCTGCCGCTTCTGCTCAAACAACTGCCGACTCGCCTTTCTTGGACCAGTTTCTTATCCTGAGCGACTATACTGTCTCTACTGTTGGAAGCGTACGATCCATGATACTTCGACTCTAGAGGGTTAATACTGACAACCACATTGCTGCAGGATGCCACACACACGACATACAATATAAAGTGTGATAGCGAGGCCACCCTTTGCTCGCTTCCTTCTACTGGTGTGGCTGTTGTCACAGGCCCATCATATGTTGGACTATCATATACTGAACCCTCGGAGACACTGTGAGTCATGATAAATAAATCAGGAGCAAGATTGCGACAAGACTAATCTCTGAACAGCACTTCTTCAGTTGGGTGCAACTACGTGGATGCTCGAGCTTCAGCAGTTTGTGTTACTCTATTAGCTGCTCCGGGCGTTGGTGTCCAGAGCGGTTCTCCTGTGACCACTATGACTACTGTGACGTCTACAGTCACCCTGCCCGCCGCTTCTGTTGAACTGGGTTTCAACACGAGCGTTGCTGGGGCCGTGACTGCTACGACAACAACAAGTACTAGTACCCGGAATACTGGGGCCCATGCCTCCTCAACTGGAACTCCTTCTCTTGTCGAGACTGCGACAAAGACTGGTGCTGCGAATGAGGCATTCAAGTATGGTAACCCGGGCCTGGTAGTAGGCGCTGCGATGGCTGGTCTAGCATTGCTATGACAGTAAGACGTGCGGGCCCTTTGGACGGGCGATACAGTACCTGTGTGTCCAGTCTCAGGGGTGGTGCAGGTGCTGCGCGATCATGGGGTCGGCGTCCATGCTGATCGTCAGTTGTGACCAGGTTAGGGCAGTCTAACTAACTGTAGCAGGTTAGCCGGCTCTCAAAGAGGGTTCCAGACAGAATCTATAACAGTAAAGCGGTGAAACTGATTTCGAGCGGCCAATACTAGCATGTTGGGAAATGTCTTTAGAGCGGGCTTACCTTTTTTATATGGCAGTGTGGCCGCCGGAAATTACAGTTCATTCCGAACTCTTGCAAAGGGGATGAATGCAGCATACCATGCCAGTGTACTCCGTAGGCTGTTCTCAAATGACAGTACAGGGGATTTCGAAAACAGATTACCCCTAGACACACACTTTCTTTCCCAGTGCCCCAGTTTCGCAACGTACTGTACTCCGTACGGAGTAGTACTAGTCTATATAGAAAGGGACCCAGTCACTGGGATATCACGTGATGACACCGACCAGCTTGGTGAGTCTGAGCCTGGACTTAAATTTACCTATGCAGTAAGCATAACTTTAAGCGCTCTCGTAAAAGCGGCGGCAATGCGGCACAGGAAATATGGCATGTACGTGTAGTGACCGAATAATTCTCGTCGAGTGGGCTGACGGTTGGTGTTGGGCGGGCGCCTCGTGACAAACAGAAAATGCTCGATTGGTTGGCTCGGGGAGGACGCGACGGGTCACTCCCGAGACGCAAACGGGGTTTAGTCCTATTTGAGTAAGTTGGATTCAGGATGGAGTATATAGAACATCAGGAGTGAGTGGTATAGAGATGCAGGAGTAAGAGAAGTATAGCGAATATCCATATAGTATGGATTATTAATGGACTATCTTTGACTTGCCACGTCATCATGGTCATTATCGACAGTGGGATGTGCTTATGATAAACTTGCATATTGTAAGGAGATGATTGGCAAAAAAAATACGCGATATCATGATATCTGTGCAGAATCACGATCCTATAAGTTGCTATAGAAAATTGTTTATTGAAAGAAAGCCCTCATAAGTAACTAACATCGTGAGTTCTCACAAAGAATCATTATTTCGGTCGCTTGTGAAATCTAATCCGTTCTTCTTAAATTTCTCTAGTATTCCCCGAATTACCGTGGGGTGTCACCAAAAATGGAGCCCGTGTGCTGTGCCGAGTTTTCTCCAGCCGGGCGAAAGAGCCATCAAACCACGATTCAGCCTCTGCCTACTGCCACCGCTTTATTAAGCCTCCTCCGCTCCTCCGCTCCTCCGCGGAGATGTTTATTTTTCTCGGGTCAAATCGTTTTCAACCACACCGAACCATAGAACACCTGATTTTTGTCCAGGTACAGGAACAGAGTTTCTCGTCATTTCTAGACGCCCAGCGGGTACGCCGATGAGTCGATGGCTCTTTCGCTGGCGTCGGCCGGGCTTTGCTCGCGTTGCGCGCTACGAGAAAAAGCCTTCATTGGGGTGGGGAATAAATAGCTGGCCATCTGCCCATTGTAGATGAGTTATATTTCTTACAAGCAGATTACTTTATACCAGAGTGGAAACAAGCAAGCATCCGACTCTTTTATAAATTGCGCAGTACCTCGACAACTCTCTCGATTATTTCGTACATCCGTCAAAACATCAAGATCAAACAATCATCATGGGTTCAGTCGCTGGATTGACCCCCAACCAACTTCAACTCATCAAGGCTTCCGTGCCGGTCCTTGTTGAGCATGGCCAAGCCATCACGACAGTGTTCTACAAGAACATGCTCGCCGCCCATCCGGAGCTGAACAACGTCTTCAACGTCCCGAACCAGCGCAATGGCCACCAACCCCGTGCTCTAGCTGGCGCTCTCTTCGCCTATGCCGCCAATATCGACAACCTGGGTGCATTGGGACCAGCTGTGGAGCTTATTTGCCACAAGCACGCTTCCCTGTACATCCAGCCTGCGCAGTATGAGATTGTTGGCAAATTTCTGCTTGAGGCCATGGGCGAGGTCCTCGGAGATGCCCTCACACCCGAGATCAAGGAGGCTTGGGGAGTCGCTTACTGGCAGCTCGCCGATATCATGATCGGCCGTGAGAAGCAGATCTACCAAGAAAGCAAAGGCTGGACTGACTGGCGCGAGTTCAAGATCATCGACAAGGTTCAGGAGTCGGAGGAGATCACCTCTTTCTACCTGGCTCCCGTCGATGGCCAGCCTCTGCCAGCCTTCCAACCGGGCCAGTATATCTCTGTGCAAGTCAAGGTGCCGGAGCTCGAGTGCCTGCAGCCCCGTCAGTACTCGCTGAGCGACCAGCACTCCCAGGACTACTACCGTATCAGTGTCAAGAAGGAGAAGGGTCTGCCCGCCACCGACTCTGCGGCCGCAACCCACCCCGGCTATGTGTCCAACCTCTTGCACGACAAGTACAACAAGGGTGACATCATCAAGGTCTCTCACCCCTGCGGTGAATTCTTCCTGTCTGCTACTGCCGTGAAACCCAATACCCCAGTTGTGCTCCTCTCTGCCGGGGTTGGTTTAACCCCCATGACCTCCATCTTGAACACCCTGACTTCCAAGTCCACCTCTGCCGACCGCAAGTTGCATTTCATCCACGGTGCCCGTACCTCTAGAGCCCGCGCGTTCAAGGATCACATCGCCCAGCTGAAGAAGAGCCACGCCAACCTCCAGGCCACCTTCTTCACCAGCCACCCCACCGAAAACGAGCAACACGGTGTCGACTTCGATCACGTCGGTCGCGTGGACCTGAGCAAACTGGACGCCAGCAAGGATCTTTTTGTCGACGCTCCTACCACGGAATACTACATCTGCGGTCCCGACAAGTTCATGACCGACGTGCAGGCCGCTCTCAAGGAGAAGGGCGTGGCAGCCGACCGCATTAAGATGGAACTTTTCGGCACTGGCGGTATCAACTAGAAGAGGCTCCTTTTTCCCTCTTGCATTTTCATTGGATAGATATGGCGTTTTTGTATGATACCTCTCTCCTCAATCTTCTTTGACTAGAATCGAATCAATCTACGAATTATGAATTTCATCACGCGAGATACCACTTCTTCAGGCTAGTCGAGATAATCCAGGTGAGCAACAGTTATGCTAGAATAGAATAGACTTGATGACGCGAGCATCCCCGGGTTTCAGCTCCATTGCCAAGGAGCCAAATTCTCCGCTAGTCACCTTTACGAGGGCGTTGTAACCATGCAGTGGCTATTTTTGGGCTGTCCGCCCGGGCTTGGCTGGATCCGCGGCCTGCCAAGTCTCGTATTGCCGACGATCGCATCTTAACGAGTCCTTTGAATACAACAAACCTGATCGATGAGCAGTAGCATGCAACTAAAGATGGATTTTGAAGACGCATGCTGGTATACGAGGCCTGGAAAGCTCGTATAACCCCTGGGCGCTTCAACATCCGCCGAATCTCCTGGACTACAGTATAAATATTCATGGACAACCACTGTGTTCACAAATATCTTTTGCATATCGTAAGCAAACAATAAGCCGACAAGATGCGGTACTCTTCTTTCCTGCAGCTGACGGGGGCTCTGCTCTCTTTCTCCCTCCCAGCTACCTTCGCAGCAGACTCTCGATACTGCATGAACAAAAATGTCATCGCCGCCAAAGACTTCACACTCCAAGAATCCGCCGACAGCCCCCACCTCGCAGCACTAGCAAAACACTTCGAAAGCACCGGCAAGAACGTCAGTGTCACCGCCGTTCTCAACTCCGCAAACCGAGACCTTAACCAAGGCCATCCATCGGTCGGAACCGGATCTCCCAATGAAGCCTGGGCATGGAACTCGGGCGACTACAAGACTACCAAGTGGACGCCACAGGGTATCACCAGCTCCGCCGACGCGCTCGGCACTGGCAAGTGGAATGACCATGAAGCGTGGATTGTTAGCTGGTATCAACAGGGTGACAGTGTGCGGGTGAGCTTTGTTGATCGCAAGACACACAAGTATCGCCATGTTCTTCTTGTGTATCCTTCTGCAGATGATGATTTCAAGTCCATCGCTATTCACGCTGGTGGTATTATGTGGTATGGTAATCTGCTGTATGTTGTTGATACCAACAATGGTATTCGTGCCTTTGATCTAGATAATATTTGGGAGGTAGAGACTGCCGATGGCGTTGGGAAGATGAAGGACGGAAAGGGATACTCGGCTGATGGATATCAATATGTCCTTCCACAAGTTCGGTGCGTTCCACGAACACAACTTTGATTCTCTCAATTCCTTCTTTAACACTTCTGCAGTTGGTACAAGTGGACACCCGGATCTAAATCTCCATTTCGCTTCTCCTGGATATCCCTCGACCGCAGCGACAAGCCCGACACCCTCCTCGTTGGCGAATTCGTCCGCGACGGGGAAGTCGACGCCAACAAAGATCCCGTCCCGATCCGACTCGTCAAGTACCAGCTGGACTCGACGACTCGCCGACTACGCACCAACAGTGACGGCTTGGCTACTGCCAGCTGGGCTCACTGCGTGGACATTCTCAAGATGCAAGGAGGTGTCTCTTATGATGGAAAGTTCTATCTGTCACGGAGCAACGGTCGTGATCCTGCCGCCGGTGATCTTTTCACTTGGAAGGAGGGTAATACTGCTACCAAGTTCCCTGGGTGGTTCATGGCCGGCAATGAGGACTTGAGCTATAATCCCGTGCGGAAGGAGTATTATACTGTCACCGAGTATGATAACGGGCGGTTCATTCTGTCTTACAAGGTCTGATGATGTCATTTCTTGGGATGATTTCAAGTGGGGCTTCAAGATTCATCGATTCGGCTGTCGACTTATTCTTGCTTTTTTAGAGTGATATTTGTAAAGAGTGAGAATACTCAAATTGCACAAACTTTCTATTACACAAGTTAAAGTTACAATGAGAGGCGTTTGTATAACTCCGAGAAGTATTTCCGGTCTACAGACAAAATGAACAATCTTCGGTGGCCGTTATACCCGACCGAAGGAAGCCATTTATAATCAACTGCTGATCAATCGTAAGACACCAAGAAACAGGAATTTGCAACATTATCATAATCATTGAAGTGATTGACTTCAACTTCACAAAAAGCGTCACCGCATCTTAATTGTTCTAGAACCCCATTCTAACATCGAGGATTCGCCTGTCCAGAACTCTGCTCAAGCACTCCCAAAATGGCCCCTAGAATTGGAGTCTTCCCCGCCTCTGGTGGTCTCGGAACGAGTATAGTCAATCACCTCTCGAAACTTGTCTCAGCAACTCAATTGGTTTTGATTGCACGTAGCCCGGAGAAGTGGACGAACCTGGGCCAGGTTGGTGCCACACTGCGATCTGCAGACTATGACCAGCCGGCCACACTTAATAATGCTTTTGATGGAGTTGACGTTTTGATGCTCATCTCATACGCATCCTTCGAGATCGAGCACCGAGTGAATGTAAGAATCTCATTTCTATACAAAGGGCTTTACTGACGATACCAGGCGCATCGCACGGCGATTCAGGCTGCGATCAAAAGCGGCGTGAAACATATCTTCTACTCGTCCCTGGGATTCGCGGGCGACCTAACGGTCCACAGTGTAGCCCATGTCATGGGCGCACACCTCGAAACAGAAAAATATCTCGCTGGACTCACGGAAAAAGTCACCTACACCTCCGTCCGTGAAGGACTCTATTCAGAATCATTCCCGATTTACACGGCATGGCTAGACCCAGCCAACCCTCCCAACGAAATCACCATTCCTCACCCCGGAACCGGACCAGGAGTCTCATGGGTAAAACGTGACGAACTTGGCGAAGCGACCGCCAAACTGATCACTTCTTACATCGATCACCCCGAGACCTTCAAGTACTTGAACAAGAAAGTCTTGCTCACTGGTCGACGGGAGATCTCGCTTGCTGAGACTGTTGACATTCTGGGCCGTGCGATTGGAAAGTCTTTGAAGATTCGTGAGATTTCTGTTGATGAGTACGAGGGTCTTTCGCAAATCGGGGACAAGCATACATACCATGGGGTGAACCTTTCGAGAGAATGGGCTACGGCTTGGGAGGCTATTAAGCAAGGAGAGACGGCTGTTGTATCACCGGCCATGAAGGAGATTCTTGGACGGGAGCCGGAAAGCTATGAAACTACTATCCAAGCATTGATTGGTTGAGAAGCTCAGCGTCTAAATCGTGTATATTGTGCTCGGTTTGACGCGAGGTAGAGCTCCAAAGTCCGAAGGCGGCGTGGAAAATCCAATTGAATGCCCGGAAATGTGGATATTCAAATACGAAATAGTCAAGAGGACACCTGGAAAAGCCGCCCCAAAAACCGGACACAATTCCGACTTGATGTATCGACTTTGTGTTCAGAGTCTAGGCCATAATCAATCGCGTACAAACAAAAAGCTTGAAGAGGCGAGGTTCTCCAGCTCGTTCTTGATGTCAACATGCCAAGGTCTGTTGGCACACGTGACCAGCATCGGTTGTCCATGAGTCCGTGACTCCGTGACAGTTCGGATTCGGAAGATTAAGAAAAAATTCACGAACTACCGGCTTCTAATATAACCTGGCCGCAGTAAGCTTTCTTGGGAGTCGAAACTCCAGTATGATTCATACGGACACTTCCGGATCAGCGATTAATATAAGTACCTCCGGTTACATTTCATAAGAGGAAATATAACGGAGCTACGTTAAAGCACCCCGGGTTCCCGTTCACGAAAAGGATTGTTGAAGCGATAAAAGAGGCCAAAGCCTCCAGGATTGTTGTAACGAGAACCAGACTTAGACGACGGTTATTACTGACTGTACAAGCGAATAATGTCCATAGACTACGGTGACCTATGGTTGATGAATGAATGATCTACTATCATGGACGTTCCCATGGTACACCATCCTTGTAAGATGTCTAATAAGCTAATAAGTCGGACAATAAGCTTTCTGTCCAGAAACACATCAAGTTCTATGCGAATGCGAGAATTTGGATGGGCTCGTATTGTTTTGCCGAAGACCTTTTCCCCATCGCTTGCATTAGCGTGGACTCAGCAATCCAATCACCGGTCCCACGGCATTTTCCTCTTAGCATCATCCCCGTATTCATTCCGGAACGACAGTGTGTGGACGGCTATTATCTCCCAACACAGATGATAAGCCTAGAGCAGAACTTCGCGCGACATTACCGGACTCTCACGAGGAGGGTTTCATCTCTGCTGAAGAAGTTGGCTTACGCTGGTCCCGTGGAGAGTGCGGGGCTCCGCGCGGATGCGGGGAATTGACCGACCCTTGCAAATGATTCCAGTTCCACAACGTGCCATCTTCCAGAAGAGCTGCCGTCTTACTAGCGAGGCCCAAAGAGGCAGAAATGACTCTTGATACCTAATTCTCACGAATGCTTAGTGTGATACCCTTGCATTAACCTAGAATGGCCCTCCTCCCTCCTCCGTGCCCCGCTCTATTGGTCTGAAAATCCGTTCCTGGGCCGAGGGTCCCCATTCTTCAGCCATCGGAGCTGCAGAATGCAGGAAGAGCTTATGGCTTCGGCGGGGGGGGGGGGCTTTTTCGATCATATGAAATGAGGTTTCCCTCAACGCGGAATATCGGTTTGAGCGCAAATGAGAATGTATCTGACAGGATGGCGGCCTGTCGTGGCCAGCGACTCTGCGCACAGGGTCGACAAGGAATCTTGGGAATAGGAAGGGGAATCTGACATTCTCACCTTCTTCTAGAGGAAGGGAGAAAAGGAAACAATCTAGAACAACAGGGCCCGTCTACCTAGCCAGGAGAAAATGGAGAGATCAACAGAACATCCTCCCTGCAGGAATCCAATCTACCGGTCGGAGACCTTCAAAAAGACGGAAAGCAACATCCAAGACAACTTAAACAAGCATCCACACCGATGGGCGCCGAAGGCACCGAGTCCGCACAGTCTGCATCAGTACCTGCATAAAAACTGGGGTTGATGATAGCTGCCAAAGCTCTTGGGGATATTTTGCCGAGGGAATTGTTCAATCAGAGATCAGTATCATCTAAACGGCGGAGTGTCGGAGACTCTGCAACGACCATTGTGATGAGGCGTCCGGACAACTTCTCCCCCTGGACGGTCTCACTGTCTCTAACGGAGCCTTGCAATTTCCAATTGTGTCCATTGTCGACTTTCCACGAGCAGTTGATTTTTGCACTTGCCAATCGTGTTCACTACCGAGTTTCCGCGCGCAATTGAAGCTAAGGAGTTCATTTTTCGCTGGCCGAGCCTTCAGCGATAGTTTGTAAGTCTTCACGGCTTCCAAGATGGGTATAAAAGGCCATCTACGCCTTGTAAAGTTGGATGTCTTCATCTTGCAAGGCACATCCAAGTCTAGTGTTACTGTCAGTAACTCAAGATGAAGTTTGCTGCAGCGGCTCTGGTCTCTCTGGGACTGTCTGGTGCCCATGCGCTTGTGGACATCCCTGCTGTGAGCAGCGTGGTCAGTTCTGCTCTCTCGGAATACTCTATCTATGTGACTCACGCACTCAATCCAACCGCGACCGCGACCAAAACTCCTGCTAAGGCGACCAACAATGTTGATATCCTTGCTCGTGGAGCTGTGTCAGACCCAGCCTACTGGTTGGCCGGTATCAGCCATCGCGGTGTTGCTGCATTCAACAGTAATCCGTCTACCTACACCGTCTTTCGAAATGTCAAGGACTATGGCGCAAAGGGTATGTCTCCAATAAAAATAGTCTGCAAGGACTGCGGTCTGATCTTAAAACACTCGCAGGTGATGGTGTGACTGACGACACCGCGGCCATTAACGCGGCCATTAGCGCCGGAGGACGGATTGGACCATCTAATGGTCAAACCTCTACAACCACTCCTGCCATTGTCTATTTCCCAGCTGGAACCTACATCATTTCCTCGTCCATCATTGATTACTATTTCACTCAGCTGATTGGTAACCCGAATGATCTCCCGGTTCTCAAGGCCAGCGCCAACTTTCCCTCAACCTGGATTATTGATGGAGATCAGTACCAAAGCACGGGAAATCAGGGTTGGGGGTCTACCAACGTCTTCTATCGTCAAATACGCAACTTTGTTCTTGACCTTACTGCTGTGCCGCCCACCGTGGGTGCCACCGGTATCCATTGGCCAACTGCCCAGGCGACCACCATTCAGAATGTCAAAATTCTGATGAGCTCGGCGTCCGGGACTCAGCACCAAGGGATATTCATTGAAAACGGTATGGCAGCTATCTATCTTCATATAGTGTTAATGCTAATAACGAGAAGGCTCTGGCGGTTTCATGTCTGATGTGACAACGGTTGGAGGTGCCTATGGACTCAACATCGGCAGCCAGCAGTTCACCATGCGAGGCTTGACAATCTCCAACGCAGTGGTTGGTATCAACCAGATTTGGAACTGGGGTTGGACCTACCAAGGACTGAACATCAACAACTGCGGCACTGCTATATCGATCTCTAATGGTGGAATCGACAACCAGGCGGTGGGATCAGTTGTCATCCTCGACAGTACCATTCAAAATACTTCCAAGTTCGTGGACACGGCATACACCAGCACTTCCTATAGCAACGGAAGTCTTTGGCTTGAGAACATACAGCTCAGCAATGTGGCCACGGCAGTACAGGATAATGGCAACGCCATCTTGGCCGGGTCCTCTGGCTCTATGACAATTAGCGGCTGGGGTCAAGGTCATAGCTATTCTCCAAGTGGTCCTCACAAGTTCCAAGGGCCCATGGAACCGGCTTCCCGACCTAGCGCTCTTCTGGCCAGCGGAACTTCTAACTATCTTACCCAGAGCAAGCCTCAGTATGAAGCTTCCCCCGTGGCCTCCTTTTTGAGTGTTCGCGCCGCCGGCGCTAAGGGAGATGGTCAGACAGATGACACGGCAGCCTTGAATGCTGCCCTGCAATCTGCTGCGGCATCCAACCAACTTCTTTATATCGACCAGGGAACTTACGTTGTCTCCGATACTCTCATGGTCCCAGCGGGCTCGCGCATCGTTGGCGAGGCCTATCCGGTTCTCCTGGCAACTGGTAGCAACTTCGCAAACATCAATCAACCCAAAGCAGTGGTCCAAATTGGCAATGCTGGGGACTCCGGCCTTTTCCAGTGGTCGGATACCATCGTTGGAACTCGTGGCTCGACTCCCGGTGCGATCTTGGTTGAGTGGAATCTGGCTGCCACCGCAGGCTCTGGCATGTGGGACGTCCATTCCCGTATTGGTGGTTTTGCTGGATCAAACCTTCAAGTTCAGCAGTGCCCGACAACCACTGCGGTCTCTTCCGCATGCGAAGCCGCTTATATGTCCCTTTGGGTCCGATCAAGCGCCAAGAATGTGTACTTGGAGAATGTTTGGCTGTGGACAGCAGACCATGATATGGATAGTCCGGCCAACACCCAAATCTCCGTATACACAGGCCGTGGGCTCCTCGTTGAAGGAAGCAATATCTGGCTGTGAGTAACAGATGCCCCAATACCAACGGAAATATACTAACCCAATCACTAAAGGTATGGAACCGCCGTTGAGCACCATTCCTTGTACCAATATCAATTCTCTGGTGCATCCAACATTGTTGCGGGATTCATCCAGACCGAGACGCCGTATTGGCAGCCAAACCCCGACGCCGCCCATGGACCTTATTCAGTCAGCTCCTCTCTTCGGGACCCTGTCTACACCGGTGGTGACGCGTTTGGCCTCCGTATCCTCGATACTCAACAAATCAGCATCTACGGCGCCGGCTTGTACAGCTTCTTCAACAACTATATCGGCACGTGCTCAGCTTATCCGACTCCCGAGAACTGCCAGGCTGCCATTTTCAGCATTGAAGGCAGCACCAGCGGCTTGAAGGTTTTCGCGTTGAGCACTGTTGGTACGATCAACCAGGTGATTCAGGATGGTACGGTGTTGGCCTTGGCTAGCGATAACCTTGCGGCCTATGCTGAGACCATCGCCTACCTGGCTCCTGCTGCCGGAACCGGCTCAAACAGCACGACTACATCCTTGACCACCTCAATCTCTTCTACCATGACCATGTCCGGTTCGACAACTCTAGCCACATCCGTTTCTTCTAAATCGGCCACTTCCACCGCTCCAGTTACTACCGGGTGGGCACTGGTGGGTTGCTACACCGACAACGTTTCTGAACGCGCCCTCCCTAGCGGGATCCCCGTACCCGGCGGAGCATCGAAGATGACTGTGGAGGCTTGCCAGGCTGGTTGCCAGGCTCTTGGCTTCACTCTCGCTGGTTTGGAGTATGCCGGTGAGTGTTATTGTGGCAACCAGGTGCAGGGCGGAAATGGACCTGCCCCCGACGGCAATGCTCAGTGCAACATGGCTTGTAATGGTGATTCGACGGAAACTTGTGGAGGGCCGAACCGACTGGACTTGTACACATACGGCAGGCAAACTGCCACAACCGCGTTTACGACTACTGCCACGGCAAGCTCGACTGTATCAACCGTCTCAGCTACTTCGGGGACTGCTTCGGCTACTTCTACCTCTGGAGCAACTGGATGGGTTTCGCTGGGTTGCTACACTGACAACATCTCTGAACGCGCCCTCCCTAGCGGGATCCCCGTACCTGGCGGAGCATCGAAGATGACTGTGGAAGCTTGCCAGGCTGGTTGCCAGGCTCTTGGCTTCACTTTCGCTGGTGTGGAGTATGCCGATGAGTGCTATTGTGGTAACCAGGTGCAGGGCGGAAATGGTCCTGCCCCCGATGGCAATGCTCAGTGCAACATGGCTTGTACTGGTGCTTCGAGCGAAACTTGTGGAGGCCCTAACAGATTGAACCTCTACCAGTACACTTCATCGACTACTCCAGTGGCTAAGCGTGGTCTTGCGTACAACAACAACAACCCGCAAGATAACGCCATGTATACGACCTTCTTCGCCGGCAATAGCAAGATCTCCTGGGGCTATGATTGGGGATTCCCATCCAATGGTCTACCATCTGCTTGGGAATTGTAAGTTGTGCATGTGTTTACATGCAAGGAACCTCGAGCTGACCAGTTTCACTTTCCAGTGTTCCTATGCTCTGGGGCCTCCCCAGTGGTGCCGACCCAGACTGGACTGCTGCCGTTAAAACCGCCGACACCAAGCATATTCTTGGCTTCAATGAACCTGACCTTATATATTCCGCCTCTTCTAACATTCTGCCTGCGGCAGCTGCGCAGGGCTATATGACTTACATGCAGCCATTTGCCGGGTCTGTTAAGATAGGCATGCCGAGCGTCCTGTGGAACAACGTTGGCTCATCCTCCGGTGGTAACTACAACACGAAGCAGTGGACGAACTACTTCCTTGGCAACTGTACTAGCTGTACTTTGGACTTCGGAGCGATTCACTGGTATCAGGACTGCAACGCTGCGTGGTTCAAGGGCAATGTCACCGATGCCCACGCAACTCTTAACCTGCCCATTTGGGTTACTGAGTTCCAGTGCTACGGTACTGACGCACAGCAGATTGCATTCTTGCAAGATGTTTTGCCCTGGATGGACAGCCAGCCCTACGTTGAGCGATACGCCTACTTCGGAGTCTTCCCAGGCTACCTCCTTAACAGTGACGGCACTGCTTTGTCAGATATCGGAAAGGCATATGCCAGCGCCTGAATGAGTCCTCTCTGACTGGGGTGTGATTATCAGTGAAAGGGAAAGTAACATCGCGAAGATATCGTGAGAGAAGGAGTGTGTGCGTCTATGCCTATTTTTCATTTGTCAGAGTTGAACATTTGTCCCGGGAAATGGAGTGGTAACTTATCACTCGAATGTTCTGGGTCGTGGCCAATCCATTTTTGTATGTACTTTAGTTTGTGCTCTTACTTTTGTCTTACATATTCGCGGGCCTCGGCAGCTTTTACTTTCATCCCGAGGTCCTGCTCCACCAGGTAAGGAGACCTCAACGTGCCCCTTGGCCCCCTTGCACGGATTTTTCCTTCATCAATCAATGAATTCTTTTATGTCATCTTCTTGTTCATCATTTCCGTTTCTCCCATTCGTCAATTGTGCAAACTAGACACTATCAACCCAAATAGGTTTCTCCTCGTATCGCGACATACAGCATATATGGTGATAAATCCTTACGTACACGAGATAACACTAATGTATAGCTATCCAACCTGATTGTGTTGTTATTGGGTGGATTAAGTGGACTCCTAGGCACCTCGATTAGTTGGCTATTCTTGATCGGCTTCAATAGTGATGGGCAAACAGGGTCATCAGAAGGGAAATAAAAGATTATGCCCTATCTCGCACCCAACTCTGATGAAAGTCGTGATCCATGTATAAAACGTGTGTACTTAAGATAGGGTTGCCCGGCCGATCGGCCGAGTCAAAAGTTAGACGGGCTATCGGTCCCGGCAGGCAAGCATTGCATAAAATTCCAAGCCTGACAGTATTGGGCGATGCAGCTCCGATTCTGACAGGCCTCACAAAAAGACATTTTGACTGTGAAATTTGAAAACGATTCCATCAGCCATGGTCTCAGTCGGTCCCTCGCAATTCCGACGACTAATATTTTCTGCCGCTTCTATTAAACGCTTGTAAGGTCCCCCATAACACAAATCCGGGGAAAATTGTTTACTGTGGATGTGCAGTGCGGGGCTGATCCGATCGGTCGGATTGTCTGTTCGTAGTACGTCGAGCTTATCGCGCAAGGATGCATCGATCTTGGGGACTAAGTCGTTGACAGCAGATGTCACTGCTGTGATTGTGTCCATGCTCATAAGCTAAAGTGAATGAACTCTTGCTTAGGTGATTGACACTGCAGTATAATCGATAGTGTATGGATGCGGGGCATCCTCGCCGTGAGTTGCGGCACGATTTTGGACGAGCAGGACACAAGTTTCACATCCAGGAGAGCTGTTTCGTTTTGCATATGCAATGGAGAGAAGCTGACTCTGCGATCCAACTACTAGGATATCCTTTTCATCGTCAGTCTCACTTGTTGTTTTGTTCAAACCGGAAACTTCTTACTATGCAGACTTGTCATGAGCCAATCATCATGATTTCGAGAATGAATCGACCCGATGATATGTTATGGCTCACAGAGGAAGAGACCGTATCATTCGGCAATGAAAATTACCACGAATCTTATTGTACCCCTGCACACCGAGAGGCCTGTATCGTGCAACAGACTTTACCGACACAACAGACCGAGCCTGTCCTGAAGAAACACGACAACACAGGTCCAAACTACCCTGACATCACAGCGGTAATAACATTATCCCCCCATAAACACCATCAAATAGACCACGTCCCAGTAGCTGCCGACGTAGATCCCGCCACGGAAGCCATAATCCGGGGAAATCCGCCTGAAGTCGGCAGTGCGATCCATTCACGATCCGTGGATGCCCAGTTGACGATTGACACGATTTGATTCAATCTAGAGCCCGACAATGACAGCTCTCCACCCGGACTGACAGCTTTCCGCGTGGACCGACCCTAGCCAGGTACTGTGCTGGAAAAATTGGCTGGGTAAAAAAAGAAAAGAAAAAGAAAAGGGGGGTCGATGACAGCAGTGGCATTTGGGCTAGGGCAACGGTCAGCTTGCAGGAGGGACTAGTTAGTTTGACGGCATTGCTCCACCCGGGTCGGTGCCGGGGCCGGCTGTTTAGGGCGGCTTAGTGAAATCGTAAGTGGTAGGCCAAGGTTGAGGGTGAATGTAGATCTGGTGAGGCTGTCAGATGTGATCTTTAGAATTGGAATGACTTGCCAGTGTAGAAATTCGTAAATGTGAATGATTGGAATGTGTTTGTTGCGAGATAATCAACAGGTAAATCTAATTGGTATTGCCAGATTTCGCATTCTGTCAACCACAATCTCAATCCCATATCACGGAAACCTAATCGCGATGCAAATTCCTCACCTGAGCCTCAATCGTGCCAACTCCTCCCTCTCATCAGGAGACCACCAGCAGCATTCTCACCATTCTCACCACAACAACCAAAACCATTACCAAAACCATTCACCGATAAAACATTCCTCCTGCCACTCCAGATCTCCCATCCCGGATTCACTTCGTGTCTTCAACAGAAACACCTGTCACGAGGCCATCAAAATGCTCCGTCCCACATAAAACCAGAAAATCTCGGTAGACCACGGGCTCAAAAACCCCGTTTCTTAACGCCCACGTTGAAAGGAAACAAAACATCCGGATCACCCCACGGCTTAACGTGGCAACGCCACGGGAGCTGTAGTTACTAGTTAGAGGCCTTGGGTGGCCCAGGGCTGGGTCAGCGGATTTAGGAGTACTGGGAGTGGTCCGTTGAATGGGTTCCACTGCGGACGGACGGACGGACGGGGTGCACTAGATTGCGCCTAATCGGTGTTGCTAAGATAGTGTACCGAGATTGAGGATTAGCTTACATACTACAATTTTGGATACAGTGTGAAGTGAGTGTAAAGGGTATAGTGTACGGAGAGAGTTGCCTCCACTTGTTTCTAGTTTCCACCGGGTGAGATGCACGGGCTCGGAATTGGGTCCGTAGGTACTGGTAGGTCCCGCAAATTCTGATGCAGCAGTGAACATACTGTAGCAGCAGGAGGGGTATACAGTATGTGCATGATTTGTTAGGGGTACCTAGGACAGTGATCGTGCTGGGATACGTACATATTTTGGTACTAAGAGAAAGAAGCAGCGACAAGGGAATTGGTATGGATGAATGGGACATCTCTCGTACGAATAAAAGGTATACTCTTGGAGTATCATCCTTCTCGCACGAATCATTAGATCCTGCCACCGGGCGGTTGGCATCTACAGTGTGTCATGTGTCGGGTTCCCGAGGTTTAACAGGGTTTTGTTTAGCGAGAACCACGACCATTTCCACCACCACTCTAGCAAGGTATATTCCATGATTGAAGATAGATTGAAGAATTAAGGGAATATTGCGCCCTGCACAAACCCTGTCCAAGTATGATGAGAGTGGCTTTTCCGCCAAAAAAGGCTGTTCCTGCTGAAACGTACTATCGGGTACACTACAAGGTACACTACAAGGGAAACTACAAGGGATACTTGCATCTTGCATTTCTGCACTCGATGAAAATCCCTGTCGAGTCGAGTCCAGACTGATCTTCAGCGTAGCAAATTTTGTGTTAGTCAGTACTAGGTAGCATGCTTTTTGCATTATGCAGTATGTATGCATCGAGGACTATTTTGCATGGTTTGCTTCGCTATTCCCCATGTCTTGTTGCCTCTGCCAAAATACTGTACATGATTGCATCCCGGCCAACTGCAGAAAGTCTGCTTTATTCTGTAACGGGCCTAACGGCCCTGGGTGTCCAACTGAATATGCATGTGTCATATTTGGCCTGACAGGTTGAGGTGCAGCGGATCGCCCGCGTCATGCAGGGTTACCAGGCGAGTTAGCAGTTGGAATTGGAACAGAAGTAACTGTGTAGTGAGAAGGAAATGAACTTTTCCGGCCAGGGGGAGGACAGAAGCGACAATTAGCAAATTATAATTAGTTAAGTGATGAGAGAGTACGGTGTCGGTACTCTATGCCTCAAAAATGTGCACTACGTACATGTATTCAATGCTCTAGACAAAGGCCACGACTTGGAATAACCGTTGAGCTGTCGGGCCCGAGACTCGGCCGGAACAAAAGTCTTGGCACTTGCCGAGTAAGCGGATCCAGTGGTTATTCGCGGGTTTTCGGCCCCACCCGGTGACATTTGCGCCCCACGTTAGTTAAGTTAGTAGTGACTTTTCATTTCTCCAATTATAGAGGGAGTTACAGTACTAACGTAGGAGGCCACACTGTATACGGGACCAGTTTCAGTTTTGCTATGAAAACGGGACCTCCTACACTCAACACTCGGAATTGATTACGGCTGATCGACTCCCCTCGGAGCCGGCCGAGGACCTTGTCAATATGCTTTCTGATGGCTAAGGTGATCTCGGTTCGATTGCACCGAGCGAATCGCATTCTTCAAAATGATAATCTCGACCTTTTGTCTCTAGCTTGCCCGGAACACCTACACCATTTACGGCCGGGAGGAGACAGGGTCTAGTAACGACTGGAATGGACGAGTGGATTCTCTTTTTCTACTCAATCAATTAATCAATTAATCAATTATCATTTTCTTTTCCAATCGGGTCGATTCTGTTTTCGACCTGCCAGAAAACCTGACATCACAAGTCAATTCTTCTCGGCTGTCAGGCTCGGCCAACCCAAAGGACAAAGGACAACAGACGAATTGAGTCGTCATCCGGTCCGGCTTCTTCCCCTTGGTCCGTTACAGTTTTTTTCCCTGTCCTTTTTCGATCTTGTCTGCTCGAGAAAAATCGGAGCAATATATAACGGTCCTGACATGGCCGATGGGAAACGTGATTCTTGTTTTGTTTCCATGGTTCATCATCCAAAACATTATCGTCCTCGATCCTCTTTATCATCATCTTTGATACTATATATTTCTCCTCCCCGGCTCCCGCTACCCAACTCCAGTCTACAATCACAACAACATCCAACAGCCAGGCTACAGCATAACATCGACGTACCTTTGACTCGTGCCACCGATATATATATTCTGCCACTCACTGCCAATATCTTCCTTACATGATCGCCACATCCTATCGACGTGATCCAACCATGGCATTCAATCGCACCGCCTTATCCAATCTCTCCCTTGAAGACGAGAGATACCTCAACCAACAATTAAGTCCACAGTCGCGTCCCATGGAGCTCTTCCCCACGACCAAAGCTTCCGACCCTCTGCCCGGCAATTGGTCCTACGACAGCGCCATTGACCTGTTCTCCTTGAACCCCGCCGAAATGGACCCCGTTTCATTCGACTTTGCAGATAGCTTGACCAATGCCGACTCGAAAGATCTTTTCATGGATTCATTCGGTACACCAACTGCTATCAGCGGATTCAGCATGCCCACAGCCGAAGATACCGTCTCGCTCTCTTCAGTATGACATCACCCCAATTATACCACATGCAAGCATCCAAAAATCCAGGACTAACCTTATTACCCAGGACCTCGACAGCGACGACCAATCCTGGTCAATGAGTGCCCGCCCCTCAATCGACATGACCTCCCCAACATCCACAAAACCAACCACCCGCGCCTCCATCACCAGCACATCACCGACAACGTCAACATCATCAACCCGCTGGTCCTCAAGCCCCGAAATAAAACCCCAACAATACAACCCTCCACAAACCCGCACCGACAAACGCCGCAAAACCCGCAGTCTCTCCGACGAATCCAACACCTCTTCCTCCTCTGCCCAACAACCCCCATCAACATCAGCATCAATCGCACAAGACCCCCAAGGCCGCAATGCCGCCAAACGCGCCGCCCACAACATCATCGAAAAGCGCTACCGCACAAACATGAACGCCAAGTTCCTCGCCCTGGAAAAAGCCATTTCGCCCGCTGGCGTGCAGAAATCTTCGCGTGCGGCAGGCGTCGGAGCGGGAGCGGGGTCATTGAAGAAATCGGAGATTTTGAGTAATGCGTTGGCGTATATTGAGCGGATTCAGCAGGAGAATATGGCTGTGCAGAAGGAGTTGGCGATGTTTAAGCAGGGGATTGTTCCTGGTGGGATGTGGAGGGGTTCGAAGCATGGTCGGTCGTGAATGGAGGGCTGACATCGTTGACTCGACTCGACTCGACGCTTTCCTCGATTATTTCGTTTTGCATATTGCTTTTATTTGTTTCTCTTGGCTTGTGCTCATGACCGTGACGTGCGATATATAACTAGAGGTTCTTGCAATCCCCGCTGGCGGGCGGAGTTTTTCTCATGGTTTCTGGTTCAGGCACTCTCGTTCTGGTCATGGTCATGAAGACGGTCTGTATTTCTGGCTCTCTCCTTGTTTGGGTTGGATCGGCGTTTGGAGAGACGTGGACAAGTCTCGTGGATTCGGTGTTTTATTCGGATTATGCTTATGCTTATGCATTTTGGTCGTTCGGCCACTCTCCCATCATCATCATCGCTGTGATATTTGTGTCATGCTCGAGTCCTGGTGACAACAACAACAACAACAACAACAACAACAACAACAACAACAACAACAACAACAACAACAACAACAACAACAACAACAACAACAACAACAAAAGTGTCATTGTGTTTGTGCTTGTGCTTTGGCTTTCTGTGTTCGAGATTCCCCTACTTGACTTTTCATTATCAGTCGGTGTTTCCGACAGTGGTTCAAGCATTAATATAATTACCAAGACTCGGATGATTCATACAAACTTCTTCGCTTCGTGAAAAATTCTCACACTGGTGAATAGACTGCCTGGGGGATGCCGCGTGGGTAAGGCGGCGATGGATTGAATCGAAGCTGTGGCGTTGACTGACTGACGTGCTCAGCCTGGGTATAGCTGGGATGGCATGATGCTAACGAGGTAAGTGTGGGTTCATCACGAATTTTTCAAATTAGTTGAGTCAGTCGAGGTGATTCGAGCTGTTTTTCACACACGTGCTGCCGGCCTTCCTGATTGGGAAAAAGTCGCGCCGGGTAGACTTCAGAGGATTCGATACATAAGAAGCATGATAAGTGCTTTCAATCACCTATTTCCTTCCAAATTCACTGACAAGGTAGTGATCAAGTTGCATAGTCCTTTTCACAAGATCGGGTGCTGGTTATCTTCGAATTCGAATGCAGTCGAGTCCTGACCAACATCGTCCACTTTCGTCTTTGAGCTAGCTCTAGGCCAACTCAGCCTAGCACAACGAGGAAATGCCAGGAGTCGCCCCTAAGCGGTAACAAATGTCCGAGACTAATGCTGTGCCACATTAATGGTTACGCAGAGTCCTTTTCTCTCACGCACGACGGGCGTGTAACCATCTCAGACAAGGAAGCAAGCCGACTAAAGCACCCTCCCACTGGGGAACTCACTTTCTCGCTTCACCCAGGCACTCGGCGAGATCCGTACATCGGCGTCGGAGAACCTATCAATTAGTCACAGCAAACACCACTCCTTCCATTTCAATTGCTAATACCCCGGATTGATAGAAGTACCGCGACGGGAAATAACCCATCCAACAAGCGCCACATCACGAAACGCAAAAAGAACGCATCAAATGACAGACATTTTCCCGGAATCTCACCGTCTCACCATCGGTGTTATTCATGCCGGTTACTCAAGATATTTGGAGATCAAAACAAGGTCTGCCAACAGACGCTGGTGGCTCGGG
Organism: Penicillium subrubescens; assembly: GCF_028828155.1. Lineage (NCBI taxonomy): Eukaryota > Fungi > Ascomycota > Eurotiomycetes > Eurotiales > Aspergillaceae > Penicillium > Penicillium subrubescens. The sequence continues at coordinate 648,276 of NW_026643156.1, forward strand.
GCTCAGGCCTCCAGCGCGGGTATCGGCTCGGATAATCAAACTCAGAGGCTGATCTGGCTATACATGCCTAAAAGGGTTTGGCATGGCTGCATGGTGCCTGACTATCGTCGGCACGGCAAAGCCTCAAAGGTTGATCGTGAAGCAGACAGGATGTGCACGTTCGGGGGATATCGTGAAGATACAATGTTGACCGACATGTTGACTCTTTGACGAAAACACGTCGAGGTAATTCCCCTCACCCCGCATTCCATACCCATCGATCTCGAGTCTATCCCAACTCCAGGCATACACAGACCCAGACGAAAACACCCATCTCCATTCGACAGCTTCCCAAAAGGGGAAAGAGAAGGAGAAATTCTCAAGACCGAGCGGCGATACAGACCAATGATGGGACACGAACAGATCTGGATAGCCTCCGGCGCAAACGTCCCGGATCGACCAGCTACGAACGTGGATTCGGAATGGGTTTGTGCTATGTAATAATCAACATCGCCCGCGGCCAAGCTCATGCTGATCGTTCCGCCACATTCAATGGATAAGTGCCTCTATTCCAGTTTAGGCCCCTCTTGAACGTCAGAAGTGGATCCATTTTCATCTGGGTCCCCCAGATATCTCGGCAACCAGGGTATCAATACCGGTGCCTGCCTGGTTGAATCGCATGAATTACATCCTTTGGTCGCTTCCCCGATGTCTTGGCGGGTCATTTTCCTCCGGAAAACAAATCGTCACACGATCGGGTCTTCACGATTCTGAACCCAGCTAGACATTTGACTTGGACTAACGGCCTAGCACTAGCTAGACATCGGCTGCGCCTAGGAGAGGAATTGAGTTTGCGGTCCTTGGACATACTCTATATGGACATTAGGCCTGTGATCTGTGATCCGGCATCGGGATATCGACACCACTGACTATGGAGATTTGTCTGGATACTCAGATACCGGATTGACTGTTTGATAGGCATGATATCGGTTTCGTGTCTGCCTTTGTCCACAGTGTCTGTCATGTCAGTCTCATACATCCCAGCGGACTTTTTGCCGCTGCCGCGATAACGGGCTTATCGATCCGCATGGACTTGCTGTTTTGGGATTGGCATTGCCACTGAAGACCCGGCGATGTTGGCATGGCAGGAGGGCGGCTGCAAGGTTTTGGAGGCGTTTGCATGGTCTCTATTGGATTATAGGGCAGGAATGACATGGTAGGTGGGAGTGCAGTTTCTCTTGCCACCGAGGAACTGATGAGAATGTTTGTTGGGGTGTATGGGCTTCCTATAGTCCCTACCCGGGCGCATTCACAGTCACTTGCAGCTATACAAACCAAACAGAATACATCGCTCAAATACCATATGTCTCTTCAATACATGACCATCCACTTCCATTCCCGATAATGACTATTCAACTCGAAATATGATATTGCCTATCACTATTCTTATCAAAGTGGATCACCTCCCAAGATGCAAAGATGCAAAGAACTGGGCCCTCGGCCCACTGCAGGAGGTCCTGCCGAGGGCGGAACGCAACCCCCCGCAAAAAAAAAATTCCAGACGACACGCGATGAGCATTTCCATTACCAACAGTTCACAAGTCCATGACCAATCTCTGCGAAGTCGACTATTGACCCCGTGAATTCTTGTCTGAGGAGCCATTCTCATTGGCCCATCCCTCCCCAGCTTTATCTGTGCCGCCCCCGTATTTTCCCTGGGGCACAATCCAGTGACAGATACCAGCAACCACGACCCAGGGCCTGGTCTCCCGCTTAGCCCAGCCTTCTTTTCTTAGGTTTTTCTCGCTGAAAGGTCCATTATTCTGTGGAGGACCAAGCAGTGACTACTCAGAGGGAGAACCTACCCACGGACAGCGAGTAAAAGAGGGGGTCGATCAATCGTGATTCGCAAGCTATATAGAAACGCGGCTTAGTCCCCCCATCCCATCTCTCTCCCTCCCCCCTTCTCTGTTCCCCCACAACCTTGCAGGCAGAAAATGGGCGCGCGGTTTACTGTCTTGCCCCGTGAATCGATCTTTATTACCTCCGGCTGAAGGAAGTCAAGTCTCACCAAGTTATGGACGTGGAATCAAACTCGCCTCCCCTTAAGGTGCCGCTCGACAATGATCAGGATGTGCAGGATGCTACCGACCTCGCAGGGATGGGCCATGCCCAGGCGTTGACCCGCAAATTCAGTATCTGGAGCATGCTTGCACTGGCTTTTTGTGTTCTAGGTATGTGGCGAGTGTATAGGGGTTTTGAGTGAAAAATGCTGGACAATTAACTAACTCTTTGATTCTCTTTGATAGGAACCTACTCTACTTTTGCTCAAGATCTCAGCAGCGGTCTTACCAATGGCGGTCCCATTACTATCCTCTGGGGTCTGGTGCTGGTCACTGGCTGCAATTTATGTGTTGCGCTCTCCCTGGGCGAATTGACTAGCAGCATGCCCACGGCTCTCGGCCAGGCATACTGGGTATATCGACTGTGGAGCACCCCTCTGGGCCGCTTCGTCTCGTACATGTGTGCTTGGATCAACACCTTTGGATGGTGGACGCTCACCGCGTCGCAGGTCGCTTTCATGACCGAGTTCATTCTCGGCATGAGGACGATGTTCAATCCAGACTGGACAGGTAACAGCCAGGGCTGGCTCAACTTTGTCGTCTTCATCGCCGTCGTCTTCCTTCTCACCCTTGTCAACGTGGTCAGCTGTCGTCGCGAGCAGATCCTCCCGTGGATCAACAACTTCGTCGGCGTCTGGTTCGCCGGTCTCTTCGTCGTCATGTCCCTCGTCATGCTGATCTGCGTGGGCGTTAAGAGCGACCTCTCCTTCCAACCTGGCAAATTCGTCTTCGGCACCTGGATCAACCAGACCGGCTGGCCCGACGGTATCACCTGGTTCACCGGTCTCGTCCAGGCCGCCTACGGTCTGACCGCATTCGACTCCGTCATCCACATGGTCGAAGAAATCCCCAACCCACGCCGCAACGCACCCCGCGTCATCTGGATGGCCGTTCTCTTCGGCGCCATCACCGGTTTCATCTTCATGGTAGTCTGCCTATTCTGCATCCAGAGCGTGGACAATGTCACAAACGCCGACCTCCCCTTCATGGAACTCATGCTCGAAACCGTCGGCCTAAAGGGCGGCACCACCCTCCTCGCCTTATTCATCTTCAACGGCGTCGGCCAGGGCATCGGCATCCTTACCACCGCCTCCCGTCTAACCTGGGGTTTCGCCCGCGACGGCGGTCTCCCCTTCAGCCGGTACTTCAGCCACGTCGATCCCGTCTGGCAAGTCCCCGTCCGCGCCCTCTGGGGCCAGGGCGTGGTCATCGCCATCGTCGGCATCCTCTACCTCTTCGCCAACACCGTCCTCGAAGCCATTCTCTCCGTCAGCACCATCGCGCTGACAGTCTCCTACGCCATGCCCATCATGGCCCTGCTCGTCGTTGGCCGCGACAAGTTGCCTGACGGTGGCTCCGCGGGTCTCGGTCGCTGGGGTCCGTGGCTCAACTGGACCAGTGTCGTGTACTGCGTTATCACGACTGTTTTCTTCCTGTTCCCCGGTGGTCCTAACCCGGCCCCTAGTGATATGAACTACGCTATTGCTGTGTTTGGTGTTATGTTGGTCATTGCGATTGCGTTTTGGTTTATTCAGGGTAGTCGCACTTATCTCCAGACTGATGATGCTATTGCGCAGATGTTCTATGCCCAGCATTTGGAGAATGAGGAGGAGACTGTTGAGCCTAGGTCTGAGGCGGGTTCGAAGTAGAGTTGGTATGTGTGTGATTGGGTTAGATCGAGTAAAGGATTGGGATAGATGCGGTGGTGTTAGGGTCTCTCGGCTTTGGCTGGGACATACAGTATTCGTTGAGGCGTGAGGCCTGTTTGTACATAAGGCGTCGTCATTGTTGATATTGTTGTATCTGTCAACAGAATTAATTTGAATATATTCTTTTGCAATCGTGGACGGTGTTCATCTGATCGCTGGCCCTATGGGTCACATGACCCATAACTATCTAGATCAGAGTCTCATTAGAACTTGGCTTCCCAGGCATCTTTGAAACCCAGAGTATTCTTGTTTCTTTCTACTTCTTGCTAGTCCAATAGAATGCCAGAAACGGTCATGCAAAGTTAAAAATGGCTCCGCAGGTGGGTCTGTTGAGCCTAGATAATCTTGAGCTAAAGATAGAGCTGTAAGTGCCAACGTTACCTGATGCAGGGCTGAACATTATTCACTTTGCACTTCCTACGTGTCTGAGTTCCCGGGTTTACAGTTCCTGACTTCCAACCCAAAACACTGAAAGTCGGCTTCGCATGGTTTATCATGGGGTCTGTCGCATTTAGCGAGAGAAACTCCGGGGTCCAGGTGGCGATCAACCAAGGATCAATACACATCTCACAAGGGAAATCTCATTGAAGACCCCACATGCAGAGTTGAGTTGGCTAACAGCCCCTCTATAGAAGTACCAGAGCTCCGCCCCAGTCCTGTCTCAACCGTCCCATTTCCACAAGATCCAGATTTTGTCGGTCGAGATGCCATTATTGATCAGATGGCCCAAATGGCCTCTATCCTGGGCTCACAGTTAGCCCTCGCTGGCCTAGGCGATGTCGGGTTAGGATACAACAATGCAGGGAGAGCTTTAGTTGCTCCAACGCTGACTGATGAGCAGGAAGACGCAACTCGCTATTGAGTACTGTCATAGGCTTCGAAAGAAATCGCCAGACACTTGGATCTTCTGGGTTCATGCCAGCAATGCCGCCCGTTATGAAAAAGTCTTCGCGATTTGGCCGACTGAGCTAAAATTCCTGAGGCAGGATCCAAAGGTCGCCAGCTCGTTGGCAACTGGCTTCAAGACGAAAAGATCGGCAATTGGGTTCTCATCCTTGATAAAGTGGACGATGATGAGCTTCTTCGCAAACCACTTCGCTGAGCAATCCAGGCAATTGGCATAGAAAGCCATAGGGACATGCAGAGCTACACCCCAGAAAAGCCGCCGCTTAGATACTTCCTCGAATCTTCAAATGGTTCCAATGTTAGCGACAAGTCGAAACAGAGGACTTTCCTCGGATATCTGTTATAAATATCTCATCAAAGTCCGACCGATGAACGAAGTCGAAGCGGGAGATCTGCTACGGAAGAAGCTTGTTATATCCGCAGAGCTGGAGGATATGGAAAAACCAGTCAAGACCCTCGATTTTATCCCGCTGGCAATTGTACTAGCCGCCGCCTACATAACCCATCGCTCACCGTTTTGTTCACTCTCGCAGTACCTGAACAAAATTGAGCACAGTGACCAGGAAGCAGCCAAAATACTCAATCATGAGGCAGGTCTGCTGTGTCGAGATTGGGAAGCGAAAAATTCCGTATTGATGACCTGGCAAATCTCGTTTGGGTACATTCGAAGAGTTGAACCTTCGGCAGCGGACCTCCTTTCTCTCATGCATTTCTTCGATCGTCAAGGGATTCCTCGTGATCTTCTACTTGCTCGGCAAATTCAGGAAATAAATTCCTTGGACGAGAGACCCGGAGAATTTTGGTGTCACTACCCCTATCGCTGATACCGAGTATCGATTGGACAGCGATATCATAACCCTCAGAGATTTTTCGCTAATTTCAGTAGGGAGGGACCCGGCATTTCTCGCGATGCATCGACTGGTGCAATTGACTGTACGGGCATGGCTAAAGAACCGTGATCAGCTCGAGAGGTGGAAGGATCAGCTCGTCCATATCTTGTGGGGTCACTTTACAGCTGAAGGAGATGAAAATTGGGAAACGTGCCAACACCTCTTTCCCCATGTCCAACAAATTTGGCCAGGATCATCTTGACACGCTAGTGGCCATGGATAACCTCGCAAAGACATACATGAAGCAGGAACGATGGGAAGAAGCTAGTCAACTCATTGAACAAGTGATGATGGCTCTCGAGTCAAGTTTCGGCCAGAGCGATCCCGGCCGCACTGATCCCGGCCGCACACTAGCAACCATGACCGATTTAGCCTTGACATACAACCGCCAAGGCCGCTTTGAAGAGGCTGAAAAGCTCGACATCCAAATCAAATAGATGCTGCGGACAATCGACTCTCAGTCATGATAATCCCTTCAAGCTATCAAGCTTTGCGAACCTGGCGTGGTCCCTGTGGAATCTAGGCCGACACGAGGCGGCCGAGCAGCTCGAGTTGCAGGTGATGGAGACAAGAATGACAAAGCTTGGTGCAGACCACCCTAATATGATGGCTAGCAAGACCATTCTATCATCTTTATGGGAAGCTACTGGCCGACATTTCGAAGCAATTGCCTTTCTCAGAGACTGCGTGGCCAAGCAGAAGAAAGTTTTCGGTCCTGATTATCCTCGTACCTTGTCTCGTTCTATGAAGCTCCTGGAGTGGGGAATGAAGGGTCTAACTCTTGCTGATCGATCAATCTACCCCCTCTGTCATTGTTCTTCATTGGGTGGACTCGAATTTTCTGGGTTTCTTCAAGCGAGCAGTCCAAATGTTTGCGTGATTGGCCCTTTATGCAAAAAATACCTAACTGTCCACTGTTGATAGTATCAGTACCGTAGAGCGGGTTACATCCGAACAGTCCAAGACCTTAATAAAAATAGATTATTGGATGCGAAGGAGGATACTCAGAGCCATTATATGCAGGCGCATTCACCTCGGTTTGGTGGCAGGCAAGATATGGTCTGAGATTACATACAACGCAGCCTTAACGGGGGCGAGCAATGGTGGCAGGACGCGAGGTGATGAGGGCTACGAACCCATAAATTTTACAGCTAGTACTTTTCAAAATAGCGCCAAGTCCCTTGCCTGGCTGACCTGCCTGAGCTGAATGAAAACGTTACATTTTTACGATCGCCTTGGCGTTAAGGTTTAAGGTAGTCCCACCGTACGAGACATGGAAGCCAATTCCGAATACCTAAATATGCTTGACTACGCACATTCATTCGGCAACTACTCCGTATTCAGCCCCCATTTTCTTGCTCAGGTACAAATGCCTGGCTCACCATTCATTTCAAGAAAAGCGGCTCGCCCGCGACCGTGGCTGCCACACTTGCATCCTAACTGGTTGGTGGTACATTGAATACGAGCGATCTGCATGCCCAGACCCCAGATTTGGCATAACGAGGAGTCAAGAATAACACAAAAGGTTAAGAGCCTCTTGGGCAATTCCGCATAAAAAGGGAGAACGCCCCGCTGAACCAGACGATCTTCGTGTTTGTTTTTGCGATTTCACACCTTAATTGTTCCCTCTCCACAAAAAAGCGACTCCGTACTGCGACAATTATACACGCTACACCACCCAAATGAAGTCATCAGCTCTCCTCGCCATGGCAGTCTCAATTGCCCCCCTCGCAGCTGCATGGGAAATCAAATGGAACGATGCTGATGACAATGACCACACTAAATCCGGCCATGGTCCCAGCGACTGCATCAAGATCGATAACCCTAAGGGTCATCTATTCAAAATCGATGCCCAGGGCGAAACGGATATCAACATGCTTCTTTTCACCAACAGTGCCTGCTCCGGTGAGGCGGCGGGCAAGGCCACGGATGTTTTCTCCAAGGACGCTTCTAAGGATCTTCTTGGCTTCAAGGTCGTGAGCCTTTCGTCGACGACGGGCTCGGGAAATTCTACTACCACAACCGGAGGATCCACGGCTACCGGCCACAATGCTACGACGACGGGAACAACGGCGACAACGAAGACCAGCGGTTCAACTCGCGCTTCTTCTACCGGTGGTAGCACTAGCGCTGGGTCAAAGAGCACTCAGACGACAGCCGTGACAAGCGCGGCTGCGACCACGAGCTCTCAAGCCTCGAGCAGCGCTTCTTCCACGAGCTCGAGTGCGACCAGTGCCAGCACATCAAATGCGGCTGTTCGGGTGGCAGGTTCCAATGCGGATATGGTGAAGGGAGTTCTGGGTGGTATTGTTGGGCTGGCGGCATGGATAATCTAGATCTAAGGTCGGATCTCAATATCCTTGAAGCCATAATTTAGCAATTCTATGTCGTCCATGTTTCCTTTTTTTGTTTTGACCAAGGCAAGCCAGACGCCACCTATAATTATTTCTTATTCCTAATATTTTTGAGTCACTGCGTGGAAGAGAATTTGCAAAGGGTCCTCCGCCGTTGAAAATGAAGCAGAGAAAGATAAATGACTCCAGCCACGTGTCACTCGAGCAAGACTTGTGACTATCCTCAACGATCAGCGCCTAATCGATATTTGAAGTGAAATATCTTGCTTTTAAATAGAGACCAAATGCCGCGGACAGCCGACAATTCACGGATTTTGTATGTGGATATTCGCGCCCTGTAATTGACACGGTGTGGGGAAGGCCCCACAATTAGGGATGAGAACCATGATCCAGTCTGCGCGGTACATATCTTGCGGTACCCACTGCAATGCAACTCCGAGGATAGAAATGCCCAAGGTAAAGGTTTCTCAGACGTTGAGAAGAATCGCCTTGAGATAACAGAATCCACTTATCAATATCCAGGTTTCCTGAACAGATTGCCGTCTAAGCAGACTTTATGCGGCGAACAGAACCGGCCGCTGGAGACAATTCTTATCACTATCATTGACTATTCCTACGATGTATAGAAAGAATCCCTCAAGATAGACAGACTACTATTGATTGCAATCTATACTTGGCTCCACAAAGGTCTGGATTCCGGCTTCGGCTCACTCAAGGTTCCCAAGTCGCGCCTTCAAAATTCATGTCTATAAGCCCAGCGAGCGGCTATTATCGGGATCGCTAACTCGATATATCCTCTTGCAAGGAGAGGCTTCGATATGAAATGTCTGGTTTCCATACGTGTTTCTACATATCATTTCCTGAACCGTCGACTCCACCGAAAACTTCTACCCCCATAACCGACTCGTGGCAAGTTATTCACATCGCCTACCTTCCATCCACATCGACGACCCGCCAACTCACCATCCACTGGGCTAGCCCATCAGATATGCGGCTTGGCTTCTTAGGGCTTGGGGTCATGGGCACCCCAATGGCCCGTAACCTCGCCAAGAAATATCCTGTCATGGCCTGGAATCGAAGTCCTGCCAAATATGCATCATTCAAGCAAACTGACGCGGTTTCATTTGCAGAAACACCCGTCAAAGTTGTGCAAAGCTCAGACATTATCTTTGTAATGCTCTTCAACGCCCCAGCAATCCAGTCAATCCTAACCACCGATTTCAAACGGGCTCTTTCGGACAAAGTATTAGTCAATACTAGCTCAGTGTCGGTCGAATTCAGCGAGTTTCTTGATCAAGAGATCCGAAAAGCTGGTGGACAATTTGTGGAGATGCCAGTCAGTGGCAGCAAGGTTCCTGCTGAAGAAGGTCACCTCGTTGGCATGATGGCTGGAGATCCCGACCTCGCCAAGACTATCAAACCTTACGTTGAACCCATCACACGCTCTGCTGTTTACTGCGGTCCAATCGGTTCCGGCTTGAAGACAAAGTACGCCATCAACTCATTACTGATTGCTCTCACCGTTGGATTGGCAGAGTCTATGAACCTGGCCAAAGCCCAGGGCCTTGATCTTGAAGCTTTCGGAAAAGTCGTGGCGGCGAGTCCTATGGCGTCGGCATATTCCCATATTAAAGTCAGCAAGATGCTAAGCCAGGACTGGTCTCCACAGGCTTCGCTGAAGGATTGTTATAATAGCACGCAGCTCATTCAGTCTGCTGCTATTTCAGCGAACGTAAAATCGCCACTGATGGATGTGTGTGGGAATTTATACGCCCAGGCGATGGAATCGGCTCTGGGAGAAGAAGATATGATTGCAATTGCTAAACAGATCGGGGATCGTGAAGGATAGTCTCCTTGATTACAGTTCCGGCTCTTTTGTCTTCCCAGCGTGTTGTCATATACGTTTCTACAAATAGCTGCGGGAGTGAGTCCCCGGTTATCCAACTTAAAACCATGGAAGTTCTTTTTATGAATGAAGAGTAAAAAAGAAACATTTAGCACAGAACAGAGCACATGGAAAAGCAAATTAAGAAGCAAAGCATAACCAGACAACAGGGTAAGAGGCAGGGGGTATGGCTTAGGGTTTGAGTATAGTGGCGTGTGTTAACGCATAGATCATATTTCTCGAATACCTTCCGACTACTACATGGCGCATAGGTGTCTTGCCTGGGTTTAGGTAGGTGTCCCGCTTTGGGTATTTCTGAATATTCACGTTTCCTTTTTATAACAATGCAGCTATTCCTGTTTACCTGCATCAACCCGACCGTGCGTATTCCCCGCTTTGGTAACCTGCACAGTATTTGAGACAAAGCAGTCAGTACATACTCGATTCACAGTTTGCAATATTCGAATTTGACCATCTGTCTAGTCGTACCAGCTGTTCCGTCTTCGGTCACACTACAGAGTTCGGAAGGACGTGGGACTGACACCTCGACTGCGGATAGGTAGGACCAGAGATGGCGCAATACAAACTGGATGGTGCAGAAATAACAGAGCCCAGGGCAGGGGTATTGCACACATCAATTGGTTTTCCAGCGTCCGAGATAACAGGTTCTTCACCTTCAAAGGGCGATGATTGTGGCTGTTGGAGGAACGCTTATCCAGCCACAGCCGCTAATGAGGCGCGGGGCAGGTGACCCTGGCGGCATCCTTCAGATCTCCATGGAGAGATGAGCCAGCCTTTTGCAATCACCCGATCACGGGGACAACGACCCCTGTTGACACGACTTCATGCTGCCGAGGCAAATGAGGTTACTCGTCTACTCCGTATCTCATATCGCTCAACCATTTGTCCATTGCGATGTACAATCGGCCAATTTCATCGCGTGTCTCCGATAGCTGCCCCCAACTTTTGTGGAGCACCGCCTGGTGATTGGCCTGCCAGCTTTGCCATCATTCGCCCGATCAGCACGCCAAGTGGATGCGATCTTGGCAGGGCCCGCGATGTTGGCATTCCATTGTCCGCCACAAAGCCATTATCAACTGGCTCAAAGCGATAAAGCGAACAATAAACATGCGACTGGTGTCAAACTTTGAGCCCCCAATCGCCAGTCCCATTGGCTCATCTCATATCACCCCCGAAGCCCAGCCCCTCTGGATCATTCACGCAGGGCCCCGGCCCCTCGCTTTTCGTTGTCGTGCCAAGCGGGTGGATCCTTCTCCCCTGCCGATCATCGCGACACCGTAAAACCGGGGGGCCGGGGGTTGCGCTGCCACCCATTGCTGCGCGACCACGCAGGAGGGTCACAAATGTCTCAAACAGCCGACAGGAAAGGAGAGGGGGGCGAGTAACATCATAGTTCCCCCCTCTCGATGGCATCACCGGCTATACCCCCGACAGAATCATTTCCCAACGGGTACGACGATGCAACGAGAACTTGAACCTGTGGTGACGAGCGGCAGGACGCCGCAGCACCGCAGGCTGCAAGACGAACGATTGGGTAGGGGCCGTTGGGCCCTGAATCTCGCATCGCCCCCGACGGGCATCCGCGTCGGTCAGGGTCCACCGATGTCAGTTCGATGAGACTCTGCACGGCCAAGAAGAGGAGGTCCGGCTGGGCAGCCTTAGGGTCCACCGGCTTGACTTAAAGCTTGCCAAATTGGCCTGGCTTGGCTGCGAGTTTGAGGACTTTCATTGCACCACATTCCTGGTCCACTCTTGTTCATTCCCTCCGCCAATGCAACCATAATTGATCATAATAAATAGTCCTACACGGGTTTACCCCTCTCTCCCGTGTCCGCCATCCCGGGATCCTTTTGGTTATTTATATTTTGGTCCTTCGCTGCAGGTTATCCCTGTGGTGTGGTCAAGACAAGCTCGGAGTCGTGTGCCTTCATTTCGTGCCTTGTCTCCAAATATGCTTGCGTCTCTGTTGAACCGAGGCGCCTTGTCGCTGGCGGTTGTGTCGCTGTTGACATCCACTGCTGCAGCTGAAGTATTCGATAAGCTCGCCGCTGTTCCTGAAGGTAATCTACTCGTCTTGCTTGCATATTACTTTGTCCTCTTGGGTGGGATGGCTAACTGATTGCCCTTCTAATAGGATGGCACTATTCCCGAACTCCCCGCGGGGACCAACCCATCAAGTTGCAGGTTGCCCTGACCCAGGGTGACGTTGCCGGGTTCGAGCAAGCCGTGCTGGACATGTCGACACCCGATCACCCGAACTATGGCCAGCACTTCCGCACTCACGATGAGATGAAGCGCATGTTGCAGCCCACTGCTTCTTCCGTGGATGCAGTCCTTGAGTGGCTCAAGGAGGGTGGAATCACCGATATCCAACAAGATGCCGATTGGATGTCCTTCCAGACGACCGTCGAGAAGGCCAATCACCTCCTGGAGGCCAACTTCCAGTATTATGTCAACCGCTACAAGCAAGTTGAGCGCCTGCGTACCCTGGAATACTCCATTCCTGACTCCCTTATCGCCCATATTAACCTTGTTACACCTACCACTCGTTTCGGCCAGCTACACCCTAACCGTATCACCCTGCACGGTAAGGCAAAGGCCGCTGATGAGACCTTTCGAAAGGCTGTGCAGTCTGCCAGCACCGATTGCAACAGTGCTATTACCCCCCAGTGTCTTAAGGACCTGTACAAGGTCGGCGACTACCAGGCTGATGATACAAATGGCAACAAGGTAGCTTTCGCTAGCTACCTGGAGCAGTATGCGCGGTACTCCGACCTTGCTCTCTTTGAGCAGGATATCGCTCCTTATGCCCAGGGCCTGAACTTCACTGTCATCGAGTATCACGGCGGTCTCAATGACCAGAACTCTAGGTCTGATAGCAGCGAGGCCAACCTGGATCTGCAGTATATTGTCGGTGTCAGCGCTCCCGTCCCAGTCACTGAGTTCAGCACTGGTGGTCGTGCACCCCTAGTTCCCGATCTGGATCAGCCTGACCCGAACAACAACAACAATGAGCCCTACTTGGACTTCCTGCAGAATGTCGTCAAGATGGAGGACAAAGACATTCCCCAGGTTATCTCTACCTCCTACGGCGAGGACGAGCAGGTAAGAAACAACTACCAAGTCAATTATTCACAATTCCCTGCTAACACTACTCACAGAGCGTCCCCGCAAGCTACGCCCGCAGTGTCTGCAACCTGATCGCCCAACTCGGCAGCCGCGGTGTCTCCGTAATCTTCTCCTCAGGCGACTCCGGCGTCGGCGCAGCCTGTCAAACCAACGACGGCAAGAACACGACTCACTTCCCCCCACAATTCCCCGCCGCCTGCCCCTGGGTCACATCCGTCGGCGCAACCACCCACACCTCCCCCGAAAAGGCCGTCTACTTCTCATCCGGCGGTTTCTCCGACCTCTGGAAGCGTCCCGACTGGCAAAACGACGCCGTCAGCACATATCTCAACAAGCTCGGTAACCGCCAAGCTGGTCTGTTCAACGCCCACGGCCGTGCTTTCCCTGACGTCGCCGCCCAGGGCCAGAACTACGCTATCTACGAGAAGGGTCGCCTCACCAAGGTTGACGGTACATCTTGCTCTGCGCCTGCTTTCGCCGGTGTTATTGCCCTGCTCAACGATGCCCGTATTAAAGCTGGTCAACCTACCATGGGTTTCTTGAACCCGTGGTTGTACTCGAACACTGCTGTGTTGAACGATGTTACTACTGGTGGAAGCACTGGGTGTGATGGTAACGGACGCTTTGGTGGTCCTTCGAACGGTGGTCCTGTTGTTCCTTATGCTAGCTGGAATGCTACTGCGGGCTGGGATCCTGTTACTGGACTTGGAACGCCTAACTTCGAGAGCATGGTTAAGGCTGCTACAGGGCAGTAAATACATTTTGCTATTTGCATTTGCATTTATTCAAACTGTGAGATCTCATTTTTGATCTAGAGCTCGTAATTCCTTGCGTTCAAGGACAGTCCTGGATGCTGGTTGCGTGTATATAAATTCATATTGTGCTATTTCGCTTCTGATATATAATGCATTCTTTTTCTGTATTCTTGGACATGTCCCACAAGGTATTGATCGGTGAGGTGTAAGTCCCACATCATCGAGGGCGTTTTATTCGTGCGGATGTGGTTTCAGTGTTATTGGGATAGGAAGTCTCGACTGGTAGGTCCTCTCTTTCCCCATGATGTTACGCGTGAACGAGTACACGGGCAAGACTATTGGACTCTGAGAGCAAAGATCACAAGGGAGGTCTTGGTAATGCGGAGCCAACGCATAATTCTTGTCAAACTGTCGTGTATTCGTAGCGATCTGCATATTAATAGTAGCTAGTGAGGCCATTGTAATTCATATCTCATTGCTGGGAATATCCATTCGTTTCAATCGTTATGGTAAGCCGTGATCCATCCTCAATCCCCCTCTGACTCCCATAGAAGGGCAGTCTAACCAGAATGGCTGCGTGCACAGCAACATTTCATTTCAAGGACACGGAATCTCAAATCGGTCATCGTGCGGTGTAGTAGGCCAACGTCCCTCAGTGTGGGTGACCAGTGGTCAAGGCCCTTCAGAAAATTCAGCGCTCATGAATCCAAAAAAACATTCGTTCCTCAAGGGACTACCTACTTATGACCCGGTTTATGAAGCGACTCCCGCCGCTGCTCCTTTAAACGATGCTCCGTATCCATCAAAACGTTCTGAAGTGTCCGTCCAGCCTTCGACCCGAGTCCCACTCTCTCGTCATTCAGAAGTTCCGTCGAAGCAGTCTGCAGTTGACGACTGTAAGTTCCTTCGTCTTCTTTTGCCTTCTCCCCCGAGTTTGATCCGTTGGAGTCTTCTTGGGGTGAGGAATACGACGCAGATCGTGTGACTGGGGCTGCTGTGTGGGGAGTTGGGACTTTGTTGGTTGAGGCTGCCTTTTGGGTGACGGAGGGTCTGCGTTCCATTTTGGAGATGGGTGCTGGTTGTAAGTGGGTTGGGAGGTTCAAGATGTGGAGGATGATGAGAAGACGAGAGATATGTTTGGTGCTGGTGCTGTGATAAATATTGAATGTCAAACGGGACTTCCTCGAATGGTAGTTGCCAGGTCGATGCTGATTGGCGGGTTCTCCAGTATATCAAACTTTGGACTTCGCAATCATCATGACGTTAAACATAAGTGGCGCCGTCATGAGGCTTGGCGGAGGCGCAATCACTACATGCTCTATGGACGGATAGCGAGTTTGCTACGCGCAGACCCGATATTTGGTCTGGATATAAACATGCAAATTGACAGGGAAATACCCTGGGTAGGCCCGGCCGTTCATGTCTCTCAAAACCATGGCACTAAACTGAAGCTAGAATTGAGTTTATTCAAGTAAATCTTCGTTGAGAATGATATGATTTGTACAAAAATGCTATGCTATAGCGATATAGGATCTATTTCGAATCTTCCTTCGCTTCCTCGGCAATCTTCTCAACCTGCTCCTTTCGCTTCTTCAAGACTTCCTGAATCTCCTCAAACGTCTCCTTCAGAACCTTCTCAGCCTCATCACCCTTCTTCTGTGCAACGGTCTGCAGCGTCTGCAATTGAGGAAGAATATTGGAACCACCAGGAATAGCCTCCAACCACTTATCCAAATCGCCAAACCCGCCGCTCTTCACTTGATCAACCTTCTCCTTAACATACTTCTCCACCTTCTCCGTCTTCCCAGAAGAAGCACTGTCCTTCAACAGACCCCACAAGTCCTGGAAATTGCCCTTCTTAAGCGCATCGGCATTCTCATCAACGAGCGACTTCAGCTTCGGGTTCTTCTCGAGGAACTGGCGAGACTCGTCGAGACCCTTCTGCCAAGCCTCATCACCCAGCTTCTGCAGCTTCTCCCTCTTCTCGTCGATCAACTTCTTGATCTCCGCAACCGCGTCTATGCTTGCGCCGCGCTTCACAATATCCGTGACTTGGTTCCATGTCTTGTTCACCTCCTCCTTAGCCTGAGGCCCATAGGCATCGCCCATTTGCTTGAGCTGATCGAAGCTACCACCAAGCTTCTCCTTGATCTTTGGGTGATTGTCCAGAATATCCTCGCCAACATCACCAGCCAGGTCGAGCAGACGATCAAGGTGCTTCTGCAGAACGTGGAATGCCGCAAAAGCCGTGTCGCTATCGAAACCACCATTCTTCGAGACATCGGCCAGCTCCTTGTACGCATCCTGGATCACCTTGTCGAATTCGTCTCCATGTTTGTCCTTGATCTTCTCAAGGTCCTTGAACGCGGTATCGACGTATTCGCGGGCACCGGGGATGAACACGGCATAGCGGGTCACAGTCTTCTTGAACCAGGCGTACGATTCGCTGGGCTCGGGGGCGGCTTCGGCAATCTTTTGCTTCGCTTGCTCGAGGTATTGCTTGGCTTGCTTGTTGGTGTCGACCAGTGTCTTTGCACCAGAGAAGGAGTACCATGCGTAGCCGGCGGCGGCAGCAAAGGCACCACCAGCGACGCCACCGATCAGGGCGGAATTGGCACCGGAGGTGGCCGGGCCTGACGAGGTGGATTGGAAACGGGCATTGGAGACACGGGGCTTAACCTGGCAGCGAACACGGCCGATGACACGCACCGCGGGTCTTTGAGTCTGGCCGAGCATCTTGGATCACGTGGTGATAGGGTTGGGGAAGGAGGTTGAAGAAGAGTCAATAATTCGATGAGTATGGTAAATGTTAAGTTGTAAAAACTGCCATTGACGCAGAAATGAGCCTCTTTATGTACCCTGCCAAAACCGGAGATGCTACATCAAGGAAATTGTCTGGCTTCTTGGTTCTATGGCCAAGTTCAGGAATGTTGCCAAGGATGAATTGAGGATTGCGTCATGATTGTGACAGCGTCAGCGATTCAACGGGAGCTGCCAAGCCGTTCTGGTGCCTAATTTCTCAGGCCTAGACATGTGCTAGGACAATCTAGGCTAATCTGAATTAATTGCAGCAAACGACGAATCCCACCACGCTGGCCCTCTCATGCCACCTAACCTCCTCTCGCCGTTAACCCCATTCCACTACGAAAATCAAGATAAAACACCGAGTCCCTCTTGATGCGCGCAGAGAAGAGGATACGCCTTGGGAGACTTCCGAGTTACTAGTCAAACAGTAGTAGAGCAAAGCTGCAACATAAGCCTGTTTAAACCGCATGAAGCCTGGGATGCAATAGGTGCCTTAGCTTTGAGGCAGCAAAGACGGGATCCGCACTGCAGTACGGAGTACTTGGACTTGGTCAATTTCGGGATCCTCTGGGGATCGGCTCGATGGCCGCTGTCGGCTGCCGGATCTCAGCTGCCAAGAAATCCACCATGAACCTGTATCCACGTTGGGAAGGTGTAATATGTCTTCAGGTGCTTGAGTCTTAGGCGAGGAGCCAAAGACTCGATATTTCACTGAATTCAAGAGTCCATCTCTAACTATTCCCGAGCTCTAAGAGTATTGGAGCCGATTTTTTGGCATCTTAAAAACTTCAAAAATGGACGAAGTGGCTATCTACAAGTCCTCGGATTTCCAATCGGGCGGCCTCCTAGCGTCCGAAGAACTGCAGTAACTATTTCGCTAGTACCGAACACCCGTCAGCCGTACAAATTTGATGATTGGACCCGCCCCCTTTCAAACCCCATTCCTGGTGCCTGATTATCTAAACTCGTTCGCACTTTTTTTTAACTAGTGGTGAGATGTGGTGACTAGACTGCGCGCGGAAATGTATCCTATATATGTGAGGCTGCCTTTCTAATTAGAGATCGTCCGATCACCGCGTACAGGACCCAAGCTGTCCCCAAAAAGATGCAGGCAATCCAACTCCTTTCCCGGGGGCTGATGGCACTGATGCTCAGTGGCCTATCCACTGCGTATGTTCAAAATCCGTATCTATGACAATGGACTCAAAAAGCCAAAAAGACTCGCTCATATACTGACAATTTTCAGCAATTTTCATCCGGGTCCAGCATTCAATGCCTCGGTACTTCGCTGGGAATGGGAGCCTAAGCTAGAGCCGCTCTCCAATGGAGATGTTGGTCAATATCTGAATCTCTCGTCTGGTGTTGATATTTGGTACACAACAATGGGACCAAAGAAGTCAAGACATACACCAGTCCTCATACTCCACGGCGGTATCGGCAACAGCAACCAGATGTACCAGCAAGCAAACATGCTGGCCCAGACCAGACGAGTTATTCTACAAGAGTACGCTTCTCCCTCGAGGAGATCAGCGAAGCTTGGCGACCTAACATCTTTGATAGCACTCGAGGCCAAGGTCGTAGTCCATATGCCAACTTTGACGGATTCCACTACGACGATTTCACTCGCGACGCTATCGCCTTACTCGACCATCTCGACATCCCGCGCGTTGCAGTCCTCGGCTGGAGTGATGGCGCTATTACTGGACTCGACCTAGCAATGAACTACTCCTCCCGTATTGAACGGGTGTTTGCCCACGGCGCTAACATCCAAGCAAACCAGAGTATCCCCGGCACAAACGATCCAATTATCAACTCGAAGTCTGGGAGTTTTGACGCCGACTTCGCTACCAACGGTACTACGTTTTCCACGGATTCCTCTCGCCTACGAAAGCGGGAGGATTCCGACCCGTACAGCTGCGAGGCACTTAGTCCTCTACCTTCTCGTTGTGCAGCTATGTACGATGGTATCAGCCTGTAAGTATCATTCATACTTTCAAACTAAAAGACAAAAGGAACCTAACACCATGATTCTAGTATGTGGGTAACCGAACCCAGTTGGGGCCCCAAGGAAATGGCTAGGATCAAGTGCCCAGTCTGGATCGTCGATGGAGACCACGATATCGAAGTCCAGAGAAATCAAGCGGACAGTATAGCTGCATGGATCCCTTATGCCGGTCAATTGATTTTGCCGCAGCTTGGTCATGCGGCTCTCCTTCAAGATCATGTTTTCTTCAACTTTGCGGTTCAATACTTCATGGATATGAAATTCGAAGGTACCGCCCCTGTATATTAGGCGACTTGCTTCATGCTTTCTTTTGGATTTGGTTCACTCGAGACAGGGGGAGATTTTCGATACCGAATGTGTTCCTCGCCAGGAATATGGAGATTCCGGACTTTCTAGTCAACCTAAGACTGGTCCGACCCATGATCATCCCCCCACCCTCCTATTCCAAAACCTTCCCCTTTCGGTAGTTGTACTACTTACCACGAGTAGTGATTGCAAATAGGTGGTAGTTGAGTTTTTATGACGATGTTCTCCCATTTCTTGAATAGCTACAAATGTATACATCTCAGGATGTGAGACGGGTTTCGAGGAATACATGGCATTGATTTCGTGCAGGCCTACGCCTAGGTGGAGCAAGAAATATATATCTCCTCAAAATGAGATTTTAGCGTCCATATCTCAAGACATTTGCATTGATCAGCTCGATCCCTTCCACTCTCCAGGTATCCTCTTCCAGATAGCTCGTCACATTCGATCATATAGACTGGACCTAGCACATTCGGCGCGTAAGAAAAATAGTTGAGTCTTGATATATGATGGGATCGGAAATATCAATAAGGCAATAATTCCATGAAGGAATACTGCTATATAGTGGTTCGATATGCTGGAGCTTACGTGATGGGTTAAAGAGACCGTGGCTTTAGTGAGATTTTTCCCGCTCGCTCATTCTTATCTCGTCCTATCCTCTTCCCATCTCCAGGCAGATGAGCGAACCTCGCAGAAGATGGCCCAACTCATTCCAGACTGGCTGAGAATGTGCGTCACTGGAACTACATTTATCTACGCATCCAAGGCAGAAGACTGACTCCTACTTAGAATTCTCATCCTACTCAGCGGGGCCTCGTACCTGCCTCAGCTGCACCGCATCTGGGTGCGCAAGGATTGCCAAGGCATTTCACTTGGCTACCTGTTGCTGAACCTCATCAGCGCGACCGAGCAATTTACGCTTGAGTTCTTCATCTTAGTGAACAACACAGAACAGGCAGATTTTCTCATCGAAACCCCGCCGACGACCGGCGATTGGTTGAACCTGGCCCAGTTCACCATTGTATGGGCCTTGCATCTCCTCCTGTGAGTTTCTCTGCTCCATTATCTAATCTCTATGACATTCACAAAGTCTGCCGTATAAAACCGCTAATGAGAACAGCTTCATACTGTGTCTGTGGTTCCCATCTAACAATCACATCGGTTACAAACTTTGGCTCTTGACCGTTTATATCTGCTTCGCCGCCAACTCAATCATTCCCCTCTTCATCGACGCCATCGATAATGACTTCTTCGTTCCCCGCGAAGACAGGTATCGCAAATGGGGCGAAGCGTTCTTCAGTGGCTGGCACTTACTTTTCGTAAACCCGATCGTCACGATACTGGCCATCGCCGCATACCCCTGCCAAGCGCGGGAGATCCGTACCCTGCCCGTCGGGAACCTGAAATCACTCAGTCTCCTGGGGCTCCTGACCCAAGGGGTGGTCTTTATCGTAGTAGCTATCTCGTGGACGATGCGGGTCAAGTTCCTGGACTTTTCTTTTGATGATATAATCTCTCACGGAGCATTCTTCAGCTGGTACCAGATGGTTGGGTGGGCGGCGGTGGACAATGCGATATTTGCGCTGATGCAGATATTGTTGTTCTTGTTGGCGAGGAATTGGGAGGCGACGAAGACGGCAGACAGAGAGAGCGAACCTCTGCTAAGGGCTGTGCTCGAGTAATACTACTTACTTTATAGTACTTGGAATGATAATGTCATGATGATAAACGATAGAGATTCAAATATCCCATTTAGGGCTAGCTAAGGTAAAATCTGCTACACTTGACACTGGAATTACTGATGTACGTACATCCCATGAATAGCCTTTTCAACCACTTATCCAGATATTCAGGACGATAAAGTCACCCCTGTGTTGGTATGACCACCTTCCGCGACAAACAGTGGCCGTAGTTCACGGACGGTAGGAACTTTAAAATCAGCGACTCTCGCCAGGTATACACAACCACCGGCAGTGATAGGTTAAATTGATAATGAGGGTCTCCGACGGCTAAACGGTGACAGGATTGGCCGTAGAAAGCTAGCGATGGCCTTCAAAAACCCAAACCACCTCAATGTACGAGCCTAATCAAAGACCCTAAATCCGACAAAGTCCGCACCCCAAGACTGGAAGGTATCACTGCCAGCCACATTGGCAACAACAACCTCATTGTCACCATTCTTCCATCCATCAATCAAAATGCCCAAGGACGAAGTGTCCCACCAACCAAGTCCAGGTCCAAAGAGTTCACTATGGCGTCCAGACAGCGGAACTTCAAGTCGAACAGGACTGCCGCCATTCACTGAGACAGTGATGTTTCGCGAATTCGCACCAAGACCCCAGGAACTCGAGAAGGCGACATCGTTGTTGATATAGTCAAGCTCAAGGTACTTGGCGGAGGTGGTGCTGGAAACCGTCGCGGGGACTGTGATCTTGGCGGTGTTTGTGCTGTCCAGGTAGCCGATCTTTGATCCCACGGGCTGGCAGTAGCCGGAGCCGCATTGAGTGAGGGTCGCTGAGCCTGCGAGGGTAAATGCGGTGGAAGGGTAGTAAGTGCCGCTTGGAGACTTGATTTGGATAGAATCAATGGCAAGGCTTGAGCTGATGGTAATTGTGTTTGCGGAACCGGCGGATAGCGAGATGGAACTCGAGCCTGTCTTACTGGATGCTGGAACCGTGATTGTGCGCTTTGCTTGGGTCGACGAGGATTCGATAGTAATGCCGGTTGCTTTCTTTGATGTTTTGGAGAACGTGATCAAGAGTGTGTGATTGGCACTAGTGGTGTTGGCATAGATAGAGTTGAAGGTAACCGAATTTCTATAAAGCATTAGTAAGTAATTCTGCACATGAGACATGGACCATGGGTATACTCACCCCTTTGACGTGCCGAACTTAGCGGTTGGGTATGTGCCAGCAGCAGTCGTATCACTGAGCTCCACAAGCATCACGCCATGGGCGGCTACTGTGGCCGTATAAGAACTCTTCACATTGCTGACGGTCTTCCCAGCCCAGATATCCTTCAATGTACCAGCAGACTGGATGCCTACATCCGGGAGGTTGAGTGTCAAATCTCGCGATGTATCAGCCCAATTGATCAACGCCGCAACAGTCCTACCACCAGACAGCGGTCCACTCCAGACTTCACACCCTTCCTCGGACCACCGGCGATTCAGAGTAGCACTGACACCGAGCGAGTCCTGGTTGAAAGATACAACATCCTTGTTTGACAAGATCGCCAGAGAGGCAGTATTGATAGTAGTGGTCTCATCCTTCAAAGCGCCTCCGATAACCAATGGACTCTTCAGTATAGCCCAAAGCGAGAAGTGGGTCTGTTCCTCCGCGGTAGTAAGAATATTATTTCCAACTTCCAGCATATCCAGATCGGGCCATTGACCGGGCCCGGCGAAGGAAGTCTGTGGAACAGCTTGATTCAAGGTTCGGTAAATAGCTCGCCAGGCTGGGATGATATCGTTGCCGATACGCCATGTGTGGCCAAGAGCTGGTGCCCACAGCGCTGGGAAATCGACACCCCATTCGCAAATCTGGAAGAGCACAGAGCGACCCTGCGCGGCCAAAGCTTTAGTCATATTTGCATATCGTGCACTGGGCGAAGTGCTTGGTGCGTAGTTGACATTTGGATAGCCAGTTGCGGCGTCGGAGAAGCAGTTGTCGTCTGTTGGTTGTCAGCTAGAGTGCCGTCGTGGATAGTAATAGTGCACTTACATTTCAGCGCGTCGATCTTCCAAGAAGCAAAGAGCGCAGCATCTTGAGCCTCGTGGTCTGGAATAATTGTTAACTTATGCCGCCAGACAATACGGCCAATCATTTTTGAAACGCACACAAACTACCTGCCTGCTCCATATCCGTCTGGCAGGACCTAATACCCGCATCTTCATACACCCCGAACAACAGCCCAAGCCCATGGATATACTCCCCAAGAGCCGGGAACCCACTCGGGAACAGCGTCTCATTCCAGGTCAATTGCCCATCCGCAGTGCGATTGGCGACCGTCCAGCCACAATCCGTCGTCACATAGCGGTATCCCAGTTCGGCCAGGCCAAGGTCAACTAAGGCTTTCGCATTGGACTGAATAATAGCCTCGGTAGGTGTGCAAGAGTAGTGGTTGTACGAATTCCACCTGTATACAGTTAGCAAGATCCAGAACTGCGGTATTATGGCATCAGCTTACCCCATTGGCGGTGTTTTTGCGACACCATTATCAAGTCGGGATCTCAACGCAGCCCCGAGGGCGAGAGGCGCCGCCACCAGAGCTTGCAGAACAATTGACGTGCTATGCATCCTGTGTGACCGCTGAATGACTCTACTTCCCCGTCAATTCTTCTTTATTTATATAGATCCTACCTCCACATTTTCCGGTCCCTGAATGCCATTGCAGCGGGGTAAAATAAACAAGATTATTGTAACCCCGGAGAATTTCCTAATCGGGCGCTGTCGAAGGTGTGGGGAAAGGATGATCTGCAGGTCGAGGTTTAGTCTGTCCACGATACAAGATAATAGGCTAGAACATGGGATATTGTTCGGGATTTCGACGGAGACATTAGCGTCCACTAAATTAGATTCATTATGTAGTGCGGAAGTACTTATACAGGAAGAAAGAAAGAGAAAAGCGATTTAATAACCATGTTTGCGTAACCCGGTGAAGGAGAGAGGGTGCATCGTATTTTTCCGTGTCTTGCATGGCCCTGAAATGATCAGGTTGAAGCTCGAGATTGCACAACAGTTCTGGACCAGATTTTACGCCGGTCGCGAAGTTTCCTTCGGCTTTATATCGTGACAACCCCGCATCTCATTATCCTCGACGCCGGTCCATTTAGGCGACAATGCCCATGAGGGTAGAGCAGAACATCATGGCGATAACACCGAGCCCAGTCTTCGAAATAGGCTGATTAGCCACAGCAGCACCTGAGCTAGTGCTAGCCGCACTAGTGCCCGTCGAGGTACCAGTAGAGGTAGCCTTGGTAGTAGTCGCAGCAGCGGTTGCGGTCGCGTTACCGCGGTTGTTGCAGAAGATGGAGTATGTGCCGCTCTTTTGCTCCAGACATTTGGTCAACTCGTCAACAGTCTGCTCCTGGGCCAGGCAGTAGATGCCGCAGTCGTTCTCGTACTTGACGGGGGAGTTGCCCTTGCAGCAGGAGTCGAAGGCGCTGGTGATGTTGCCCGAGATTGGGGCGCCGCAGGCTGCGTCGGTGATGTTGGGGAGGACGTAGACGTTGCCGGTGCAGTTTGAGAGGGCGGCCATTATGGTGGTGTGAGGGTTCAGCGAAGGTGGAGAGAGGAGACAAGACGATGAGCTTGTATTCGGTAGGTTTGTTGTCGATGGATGTTGGAGGAGGAGGAAAAACAAGATGGAAGCAAGTGCAAGGATATCGGTCAGAAAACAAGGCAGCAGCTCCAACTCATAAATAAGAAAAGTGAAAATCGTCCCACCTGAAACTAAATGTCCAACATCAATCAGCCCCCGGACCCAGACATCGTACATATCACACACATAAACCAGGCAATCAATCAATCAATCGCAAGCACCCACAGGTTCAGGTAAGACAAACCAGGCCCCAGCTGCCCAGCCCCATCTCGTTTAGGCAGTTTATTGGCTGCTGATGGTCAGGTTTCAGCCTTCCAGGTTGTACCCGAGCCAGCAAGAACGCCTATTCGTGGGGAAGCTCACTAAAGACCCACCCAGTACTATATTTAATATTTATGCTGTCATTGATGATTGGAATTGGATCTCTATGTATTAGTGTCTGGCTAGGTTGGCTGGAGAAGGCTTATTCCATGTACAAGTCTCACATTTAACCAGGACTGTATCCGGGCTTATTACGCGGAAAGGGCATACAATATACAAGGCCAAATTAGAAATTTCATACGCGATACTCGATTGTATGATAGATCAGATGCCTGTCGTCAGTAGTTCTATGGGTACCATGCAAGTCGAGCCCTATTGCATGACAGCTCGGCTAGTTCTGCGCCACACGGATCGGACCTCGCAGGGTTTGGAAGATCGTTGATCATGGTTTTCTATACTCGGGATAGGAGTATACTCGAAATGGAGCTGGCCCTTGCGGTATGAGCCAAGAACATCGTAAGGAGGCAATCGGAGGAACTGGTCTCAGTCTATAACGCATAACAATTTATTCCAGCAAATGATAAATAGGTATATGTATGGGTATACGGTTACAGTATCTCCATGTCCTTGTCGATATGTACACCTCCTTGCTTCACCACAAGCATGTAGCATTGAAACGGAGCGGTGGGAGGACAAGCACAGCAGGTAGTTCACTTGAAAGACCTAGCGGTACCTAATTCCGCTTCACTCCCTCGTCTTCACGCTTATACTCTTCACTATGCGAAACCTCCTCAATCTTCTTCTCACTCTCGGGGCCTTCGACACCCACAAGAGCCAGAAGTCCAATCTCTCTTTCGATACGCGTCTTACGGGCAGTATCAGCAGCAGCCATACCAGACGATCCAAAGAGCTCGTCCATCTCCTCGAGCGTGCGACCACGAGTCTCGGGGACGAAGAAGATAACGTAGAAAATGCCGATGGTAGTAATACAGCCAAAGAAGATGAAAGCACCGAGTGCGCTCTGGCTGAGGAAGGGTGATGTAGCAGTTGCGACGGCGAAGTTGTTCAGCTGTAATTTGGTAAGCGAGGATTCAAACTCATGATTAGCGGGATTCAATGAAGAGTGAGCATACCCAGTTGCTACTACCACCGATACTAACGCCCTTCGCACGCATGCTGAGCGGGAAGACTTCCGAGGTGACGATCCATGCAACGGGGCCTGTAAGACGACGTTAGCATTCGCCTCGAGACAGGTGAAGATAGTTTTCGACGATGGAGTCGATGCATACCCCAAGAGTAGGCAAAGTTGATCACAAATATCCACACAAACACAATAACCGTCCATCCTGCCGCGCGATGTTCGCCAAATTCATGCTGATAAGCCCCGATGATACCCGCCACGATGAAGTGGCAAATGGCCATTCCAGCTGCACCAGCAATCAGGATCTTCTTGCGACCAATCTGGTCGACCCACAGAACAGCGGGGATGGTGAAGAGGAATTCGACAATGCCGACGACACCCGTTGCCAGAAGGGTGGTTGTGTTTCCTGGGAGTTCCATGTCCTGGAAGATGAAGGGACTGGTTGATGTTAATCAATGGATGGAGACTGTCTGTGATGGTAGAGCACGTACGCGTAGTAATTAATGGCGTTGATTCCATTCCACTGCTGGAAGACCATGATCATGCACTAATTATTTAGTCAGTATGAGGTCCAACACGACGCGTGGATGGAATACTCACAGCAACGGTAGTCCGCTTAAACAGCGAAGGATTCGTAATGAGCGACATGTAATCATGCAGTCCGATCTGGAAGCGACTCTTGAACGATCCATCCTGCCATTGGGGATATTTTTCGGCCGCAGTCTCCTTCTCGAAGAGGTGCAGACTCTTGATCTCGAGGTACTCAATTCGGACGAGCAGGTCATCCGTCGATGTACCACGCAGACGGGCTAGTGTTTGCAGGCATTCTTCATCGCGGCCGGTATTCATCAGGTGGCGTGGTGACTGTGGCATGAACAACATCATACCCGCAGCTAGGATGACAGCGGGCAGGATCTGGATGCAGATAGGGACCAGCCAGGCTGCGTTGGATTGAGTGTCCCCGGTACCGCCAATGTAGTTTGTTCCATAGCCGATCTACCTTAGTTAGTTGTCTGTTTGTGTATCTATCAAGACAGCGAAGGTGGACTTTCTTACCCAGAAGGAAACCATGATACCGAATGTAATCGCCAATTGCTGCACAGCGACAAGCGATCCACGAATCTCAGGCGGGGCCTACTTATTGATCAGGATCGACTCGGTACACCCAATATGGAGGATATTCACTCACCAGCTCAGCGTTATACAGAGGCACGACCATACTCAAACTACCCACACCCAGACCAGTAACGAACCGACCTGCAAAGACATAGTCCTTATTCTGCGTACACGCCTGGACAATCACACCAACGCAGAAAACGACGACCGCAATCAGGACAGTTAGCCGGCGACCGGCAGCGTCGGCGAGATAACCGTTGAACAGGGTTCCAACCCAAGCACCCAGCTCGAGGATCGACGTCAACATGCCTTGCTGAATACTCGTCGTCGCAGCGTATCCTTGTGTCTAGAGACAGTTAGATTTTCCCTGCTTTATCTGAAGTAATGTCGGACGAGGGTTCGTACGGCTTTGGTAAACGAGTTCATGGTCAAGACCTGCGCGAACATTCCCTGGTTGTCTGGTGATCGAGCCTGTTAGAGAATAGACTCCCACCCGCCGGTAGTATGGTGATGAAGACTTACATCCATACACCAGACCACCCAGTGAGGCAAATAATCCAATCGCAGACGTCTTCTTGTTACTCAACAGACCCAATATTCCACCTTTGCCTGCGAGCTCAGCTCGCTTGGCCGAGATGGCCGTCTCTCCAGGAAGCGGTGCAACCATGGTGAATTTTGTGATAGTATATGCTCCCGACTGCTTCCTATCAACCAATATTCACAAAGCAGGAGGAAGCTTGATAAACGGAAACGCGCCCGCTTCATCCCTCGGGAAAGTGCGCGTTATTTATTCATCGAGTCCCAAGTCAGTCCGCTAGGCCGACTGGCTAAATTTCCCCGACTTTATCCCCATGGGGGCCAGCTCCTCTCCTTGTCTCTGAGTGGCCCGACCGGATAGACAAAATCCAGAGCAGTCACACCATGTTCAATCAAATGCTCATTCGAATGGCAGGAGTATCCACCGAGCGAGCCGAAGCACCGCGTGTTCCGGCCAGGAACCTGGTCTTGGACTGCCGTCAGTGGCTGCGCTGCATTGAGACGTTAGGCCGGGATAGTGTTCTGTTGTGGGACGCGGGGATTTATCCGGGTGAACCCTGGGTAAATTGCAATTTCTTCTCGGAGAGCCGTGCTGATGCCGAGGTTTTTGGCTTCGGGATCACGGCTCGGGTGGCTTGATATCTGTGTTGAGAATCCCGAGTTTGGTTTCCGAATGACTGTCAACTAAAAAAACCAATTCTCTCACCACTACAAAGATACACGGGTTGAGGCGTTGGGATAATTTGAATGTCACAACCAGCTTGTCGGCAGCGCCCGCATTCTGGATGGAGGAGGGCTGAGAACGTGGGCTCATTGGCGAAGCCGAAGGTCGGGTCCACCCGAAGTTGCGGATACACCCCCGGAACAAGCAGGATGGAGATGGACAAGGGGATGCGAATAGGCAATTCAGAGCATGAGTACGTTCTTCAAGCAGTACGAAAACTGACCAAGTCGATTCCCGTGCGTAAATATTTTCAGCCTCGTCATCCATCTATATCCAAGTCACTAATAACATGCTACACCAAGCCAGCCAATTCAAGCAAATTGTATCATCATTATTCACCTCTTACTAACTCGGTAACTAATCCCCACATCCCACATTTGTCCCACATTGTTCATGGAAGAAGTCGAGCCCCAATTTAGCCGGTTCACACCTTCGTCACCCTGCACCCTTGAACACGCCATCGATGCGCCTACTGCACGCCTCACCCGTCGCCCAGACTCTAGCGTCCTGCAAATCGGCTTCGGGCGGAACAAAAGCCACCCGGGAAAAAACCTGGCAAGTTGGCAGGTATCCCGGTAAATTGGCAGAGCTTTCTGGAAGAAGTATACTATTGTTTCTTCAGTTGATGGCTAAAGTGCAATGTTCTGGGGTATTAGGCGGGATGTACAATGGATATTCTTGCCTTTATGGCACGGATTGAGCCGGCGTTGGAGGGTCGGCATGGATCTCGGCATGAGGTCGGGGATTGTTCGGCAGTGACAGTAATTCATAAAGAGTCGGAGTTGAACGAAACTGTCGTGTTGAGAGAAGAGAGTTATTGATGCTTCTTTTTGTGAACTTGATGACCGAGCTATACATTCGAAGCTGTCCTCTACAGCATAAGTACGAGACGTATTCATCGCTTCGGCATCGCCTTATTGGGAAATCCCGAGTACACTTGAGTAGTCTGAACTAGCGGCCACTACTTCACGTATTTGAATATTGACGCGTAATATGTATTTGTTGGTCTAACTACTGAGCCATTGTACGTGAGATCCGAAAATGTACTTTTGCTAGAGAAATGTCCGAAACAATGAGCCAATATCCACATTCCCCATTGTAGTTACCATATGGCATGAAGCCAAATCTAACCCAACCTCATGTTTGAGAGGACTCTGGAACGGTTCTTAGAGGATATCTGGCAACGCCCAGCCATCCACATCCTCTGGTGTTGACGATAAACTCTCAATATCCCGCAACAGCCTTCCTTTCGCCGAGCCTCCATCTTGTCCAACCAACCGTTCAGTCGTCGTGGAAGTACACGCGCCGAGTTCTCATGGTCTTTCGCAAACTCTGGGCCCATCCAACCATACTTCAAACACAACAAGATAACATCCTTGAGCATCCATGCTCCAATTCCAGCACCACGATGACCCTGCTTCACAGTCCATGCGCGAATAATTGCTTTGCAGTTGGGCAAGGGGGCCAGACTCTTCCGGCACCGCTTCTCAGACCTATTTGATTGACTTACCGGATTGGAAAAGTGCGTGATGGGAATAACCCTGAGAATAATGGTACCGATTATCTCATCAGATGGGTCAAGTCGGGCGACAAGGACGAGATCGCGTTTCTGACAACCTTCCCGCGGTCGGACACGCCTGCAGTTGCAATCTCCTATCGTCAAATGCAATGCATCGTGTCCTCGTGCCTTCTTCGTAGTCGCTTCTTCGAGACAGTACAACCACCTCCGTGTGCCCACTTTCTCGGCTGCATGCAAGTATCCTGACACAGACCGTTTCATGAGGGTCACAAATGCCATGAGCACTGCAACAGTGATGAAAGCCAGGGTCGGTAGTTTGATGTGTCCTTTGTATGCGAAATAGTGAATCACGACTGCCACAGGTAGTATCAGGCCCAAGAAGAAAGGGTTGAACAAGATGGCGAGTGCGGCTAGCTGTTGCTGATGTGCCACAGAGTCCGCGACAAGACGTAAAGCAGCGATATGCTCGCTAGCTGTGTTGGCAATCCGAGTGATGCGGATATCCTTGCCCGGTATCACAATGGGTTTGGGATCACTGGAGTCCGGGGTATGACCATGGCTCGTAGGCATCGGTTCTTTCAATGAGGATCCATTATTGAGGATGGCGTGTGCTTGACTGGCTCCTGCAAAGGCTTGTCCATGAATGGGAACGTCTGGTCGTACCGCCGATGGACTTATCAATGTCTCACCTTCGTCGCTGGAGTAAAACATATCCTCATAGCCATACTGTGGCATTTGTAGGGGGGTTCGTGTGATACAGCACCATGCTGGGCTGGCCAGTCAAAGGACGGTGCCTGAATGGTGGAAGGCGGGGTGGCGCAGAGTAAAAGCAGTGATAAGGATCACTGCTTCTCAGTTGAGATCGAAGGTGAGTGATAGGAAAGCTGGAGCAGCGAAGGCAGTGAAAAAATCGGATGGGTGGTGTCACAAAGAGTTTGCGATCCCTTCGGGGCTGGCGGGAAATAGCTCTCTCACTCCGCGTTGGATAGAAGAGAAAAGAGAAGGGCGAGCGAGATGGAACCAACTTTTGTGAAGATGATGCCAGGCTACGACTCGAAGGGGGATGCCTGGGTATGCCAGGGTAGGTACCACCCACTAACTCTAAAATGGAAGGTTCCGCGACCCCACAGTCTTATTTAGACGTGAACATCCAATTTCATTCTGCACATCGATGGTCAGTACCATGCTGGGCACAATTCTCAAAATTTTGGACTGGACACTGGCAATGGGTCTTGATCAAGGTACAGTTGCAACGGAGCAACTGCGTTTCTTTAGGAGCCTCACTGCTATGCTAAGGAACCTGAAGAATTGGAGAACACGGATAGCTATTGGAAATGAATTATCTTTTCCACTGGCAAGTAACCAAGTGGGCCACGACGTGTATTACCTAGGCATGCTGCGTCTTTTCATCCCTTTGTCCCTGTGCAGAAATAAAGATATCCATGTTATGCGGGATCCCGCCGCAGGGTATGACGCCGCTGGACAAAATATATCTCTGGATTGCGATAACTTTCCTTCATGAAAAACACCTATGGGTGATAGCTGCCGCTCATTTTACTCCAATATCCTCTACTTGGAGCTTTTAGGGCACCCTGAGAGCCCAAACGATTCATCGAGAAAGTGACAAGGTGACCAAGCGCCCTACGCGGCCTCACAGTGGTGTGAGCAACTCCGAAGACACTTACCACTTGAACCGTGTAGGAAACAAAGAATTTCCGCAGCTGAAGATGCCGTGATTACCCTAGGGACATGGAATAGCGATAATGCGCTGTCAATTTTCGGTAGGGCTGGAGTGGATGGATCCTTGTTGCCCGGGATATGGTAGGAGGAAAGGCGGAACTCGGCAAGAGACTATTTCGCCGAGCAACCCAACCAGGCGTGCTCATGGCTACGACTAACTCTTCAGCAGTGAGTAAAGCCTTGAACGGGAACTTATTGTTTCTGTTTTGACTGTCGGGGTAACTGAGCTGTTCCCGATCATTGGTTTGCCATAATCTCAAGAACTAACTAACAAGTCAATTCTTAAAACGCCGTGAATCTCATCTTTGTCGACTTCCAAGACAAGGCCTCGAATGTCATAACTTTTATTTGTCACCAAATAGCCAATAATATGACGGAATCCACTATCCTAGAGAGACTTCTGGCTCTCGACACCAACACGGTCTCCGATGCCCTCGACTTCCTCAAGCTTCAAGGTGCCACATACGGCCTTCGCCCACTTTGGGACTGTCCGAAGATTGTTGGACGCGCTAGCACAGTTCAACTGGGCCCAAAGACAGATGCTGAACCGACCACTCATTTGATCACACCTGTCATCAGTGCTGTAACAACGGATGACCGTATTCTGGTCATCGCCGGTGGTCTGGAGGGCATTTCATGCTGGGGCGATATTATCTCCAATGCCTCGAAGGTGAAGGGCATCCGTGGAACTGTCATTGATGGAATGAGCCGTGATATTGATGGGAGTCAGAATGTCGGGTATCCTGTGTACGGCCGTGGAGTCACTATGATCAGTGCGCGTAACAGGATGGTCCAAGTTGACTCTGGGACGCCTATCCAGGTTCGCGGTGTGACAGTCAAGCAAGATGACTATGTGATTGCCGATCGATGCGGAACAGTGTTCATCTCGACTGAACATATTGAAGAGGTCATAGACTTGGGAGAGCGAATCGATCGTCGACAGAGCCTCATGGTTGAAAAGGTTCGCGCGGGAAAGCCCGTTTCCGAGGTTATGCACGACAGACAGTTCGATGCCATAAACAAGGCTAAGGCATCGAGGTCAGAGAAAAGCTCAGAGACTGCGTCCACTTCCATCGGGAACCCCAAGAAAGGAACTCCAGAAGATGAGGAGCTGGTAGCCCTATTCGCTGATTCAGACACACCCGGTGTTTCCGATGCCCTTGACAAACTCGGCATCCCTGGGCAAGCATTCAACATCATGCCCTTGACTGATTACAAAAAGGTCACAGTCGGCCCGGCCTTCACCGTGCGCTACGTCCCCGCTAGCAACCCACCGGGAAGTGTAGGCGATTTCATCGACGACGTTGCAGTGGGTGATGTGGTTGTCATTGATAACGGAGGTCGCACGGATTGCACAGTTTGGGGCGATATCATGACGCAGTACGCCGGTCTTCGGGACATTGCTGGAACCGTTATCGACGGCGTCTGTCGTGATGTGAATCGTGCAATCGACGATAACTACCCTCTCTTCACTGCAGGCCGTTGGATGCGAACTGGTAAAGATCGTGTGCAGGTCGGCGGCGTTAATGAGCCGGTCGGCATTGGCAAGGTGCGCGTCGAACCTCGAGATATTGTGGTTGCCGATGCAAACGGTGTCGTCATTGTGCCTAGAGCCCGGGCTCGTGAGGTAGCTGAAGTTGCACGAAAGATTGAGAAGAGCGAAGCTGGAATTCGGGAATTGATCGTTGGAGGGGCGACGGTTGCTGAGGCACGCAAGAAACTTGGGTATCATACCTTACAGCGCAAGGATTGAACGATGTCTATCAGTTCGTCCCAGTTGGGCTGCAAATCTGTGTGACAGTATGATAGGTTTCATTAAGAGACGAGATTCCTATGCAACAGGAGTTCATATCAAAACAGCCATCGCACCCGTGGACCATCAGAGAATTCAGGTAATGATTGCCATCAATACACCTTGGAGAGAGCTAAGGCCCATTTCATCGTATGTGCAAAGGAATCTAAGGTAGATCGAGGTAATCACTTGACACTCATTTGACTTACGGACACACAAAGCATGCTCTCAATGTGGCATTGAGTCTCCTCTGTCGCCCGACTCGGGATCTGGACACTCTAGTGAAGAGCTTAACGGTGCTGAAGAGGACCTCTGATCAAAAATCATGCTTATCATGGCGGAATTTCAAGAAATGAGACAATCCATTTATTTGTACATTGTGTATACGAATTTAATTTGTCGACTTTCAATTTTAGATCGGCAAGTCAATTTCTCCAACATCAATATTCTCAAGAGCGTGCGACTTGCAATTCCGCCGTGTACCAATTTTGAATCGCACGAACATCATAACTCAACGCCACACTATCGAAGATCTGTAAATGCTCCTTGCACAAGGCCCCGGTATTTGATAACCGGGAGACCCATTTGCCATGCTTCCTGGCCGCAGCTACAATCTTCTCAATAGCCTCGACGAATTCAGCTTCATCACCTCTTGCTGGAACATAGCCAAGAATTGATAATGCGAGGTCGTTGGGTCCAATGAAAATCATGTCTGGTAATTTCATTTGTGAGCAATGGAGGACTTGGATAGGACTGAACTACTGACCAACACCAGGAACAGCACAGATTGATTCGACATTCTGAACTCCAGCTTTCGACTCAATTTGTAGACAAGTAATAAGCGTTTCGTTGGCTGTCTTGATATACGTTGGCAGATCGATCCCATGTGCAATAGCCGGGAAAGCTGAACCTTGCCCTCGCACTCCCTGTGGAGGGAACTTGGCATGCGAGACGACAGTCCGGGCTTCTTCGGCAGTATTGATTTGCGGTACAACAATTCCGCTTTGTCACAACTTAGTAAACTAAAAACATGATACAATTCCGGAGATTACTCACTGGGCACCGGCGTCCAACGCTTGTTTGATCAAATCAGCATGGGTCGTTCTGAGACGAACCAAGGGCGACACTCCCAACGAAGCGATGGCAGCAGTCGCGTTGTGCATCGAATCATCGCTTATATGGCCATGCTCGCAGTCGATGATAATACCCTAATGAATGATGAGTAGATATACCAGCAATCAAAGTTAAGAGAAACATACATCAACACCAGTCTGCGCGACGATTTGTGCCGCGCGAAAGGACGGCAACCCAAGAAAGGTCATGATCGGCTTAGCATTGGCCTGTAGAGCATTGAGTAGACGTAGTTGCGGGTTTTTAACCCAAGCCGTTTCCGCCGATGGGTATGACATTGTGTGTTTATAAGACTCAACAAATGAAGTCAAAATTGCTCCAAAGGATACCCGAGCACGATGGGACTCTGAGTGAAAACCAACTTAAGGGTGACAAATGTGACCATGAAAAAGCAGTCAGGGTCATGCGTATGAAAGTAGATAATGCCAGAGTAAGTGAGCCATAACCGTTTAAATGGAATGATTGATTACTCCACGGGCCGGGGAACTGGATTTAACCCGAACAAAGCCCAACTGAAGCTGAGTCTCCAGTGTAGAGCCGAGCGAGCATGTGGTGGTTCGATTCCAATCGCCCTATCGTTTCTTGAGTTAATGATTGAACTTGGATGAGTTGGCTTGATTTCTTTTTCTCTCAATTTGGATTGACTTGAATAACTCTCAACCTTCTTGGAACTACTTATCCATTGACACCGATGGAACGTCCAGGTTCAGATTCCTTGAGCATGATCAATCTCATAGCATCAGGCTGCCGTATCATGGGAGTGTATAGAACTGAGCTAGATAATCCTTCTCTTTTACCGGGATTGATTGTAATCAAATATTTGGCCAATAATTCTGTGGGTTGGTCTGGTTATGAGGTCAAATGGCCGGTCTCGGCAGGCGAAACTTTTGCCGAACCGCACACTTTGGCTCCTCCATCCAATCCCACACATAGCGAGGCATCATCATATCCGTCCTTGAAATGGAGATACCTTTTGACATAGCCGGTATTTAAAGATATTTCGGCAATTGATAGACTAAAGCAGAAGTTTAAGCTACAATAAGGAATGTGTTCCTATGATATCTATTTCCACGTCCGAAGTGACTCATGTTCAGGGTCACTGTGGACCATATTTTATCTGTGCGAGCATCATTAGCATCATTAGCATCAAACCAGCTTTGCACCACGCCCATTAACCTGGTTCATGACTTCATTCCACTTACCTTTCAAGTCATCAACTTCACTGCGGCCTTCCACCATCCCCCCATTTTCAAACAAACAAAAACTGTCCCGCAATAGCACCGATTATAACAAGAACCAGTGGCGTGTACTTGTTGGTAGATTTGTAGAGAGCTGCTAATGCAATGACGTAGAGCACGGCAGCTGAAGCACTTTCGGATGCTACCACAGAGGCACTTTGGACATCTGCTGTTGCGCTGCCATTGGTCATCTTGAGACTTGATTGTAGCATCTGTAGCACAATGATAGCGATTACGCCAATGACTGCACCGCAGAGCCCATCAAAGAAGTCCGAGAGGAACTAGGGGAAATTAGAATGGCACGACATATTTTCGAAGACATGACTTACGCTATTGCGAACAAGCTTTTCCAGCAGATCATGGCCAGCGATTGTGAACAGGAAGCATGGGAAAAACATGCCAAGAGTGGTAAGGATTGCACCAGCGAAAGCAGTTCCAACACCACCGTCTGCTAAACCACCCTGATAACCCACAAACGTAGCAAATATAACGAGCGGCGCTGGAAGGATATTGCCGATGGCAATACCATCCAGGAAAATGTGTGCGGGAAGCCACCCACCCTTCAGCACAGCCTCAACTTGAACGAACGGTATGGCGGTATACGCACCGCCGAAAGAGAGACTTCCAGCTACTAGGCCCAGTGCAAATAAATTGGGAAGAAAGGGGGTCTTTGCTATTCCAAGAGCAAGGGAGACTGGTGACGGGACACCTCGAAAAACGACATAGATGGCGTATACGACGTACTGGAGGATGAAGAGGCATAGAGCGATGATGCGTTTGCCGCGGGTTATGAAGCTGTATATGATTCCGTAGAGGCCGATAGAGATGAAACTATATGGATCCCGCCCGTTAGGACGCGCAAAAAAGTCGAGTTCAGATTGGATCCATAACTAACACATTGATGCGCAGAGCACTGTTAAGCGCCGTGCAAAGACCCGCAATAACCAGATAAGGGCTCGTCTTCCGGGTGTTGTGGTCAATCACAGAGTGGTCTGCGATTTTGTGCGTAGCACGAAGGATCTAGTCATCCTCAGTAAATAATACTTTGCGTGGCTCGAAACAGCACTCACCATAGCGGACACTATCGGCTGGATAGCTCGGAATGACGCGTTGAAGTATTTGTTTTCCAATCCAGCCAGTGAATAGAGGTAAGACGCAAGAAGCATCAAAAGGAACCCCGGTAAGATAAAAGCGACTCCAGCAACAATCCCACCTAAGCGACCAGCAGACAGACACCCAAAAAACATACATAGCTCTGCTGCTTCTGGCCCTGGAAGAATCTGATAGACCGCAAAGACTCGTTGGAATCGAGGGAGACTGATCCACTTGTCTTGCATGACCAATTTGTCTTTGATCAGAGAGATCTGTGCCACAGGACCGCCCCAGGCAAATAAGCCGAAGTTGTAGAAGAAGAACCAAAATAGTCGCAGGAGTGGAAGGCGAGGGACATTGGAGTTATCATCAAGGCCAGGATCCAAGCTTTCTTCCAGCTGTGACGATGTCGACTGAGTCGCTTCCTCCTGATTAGCTGTAGATTTTTGTGATTCTAGATCTTTCTCATGACTGTGAAACTCAGAGCTGTTGGTGTTGGCCCCTGGAACTGGGGTTGAACCGTGAAGCGACTCGACCTTCGTTGTCATGGCGAGTGACAGGATTCTAACGAGGACGTGAAATATTATGGCACTTTCTTTTGCCTAGGTATATCCATGAGTGAGGCAACCTTTTATGGTATACTTCTAGGACGGACACACTCAACATGATTGGCACAGACACCAGGGACGGACAGCTGCATGATGATTGGATGGTTCTAGCTTTCCCTTAACCGTAGCAAAGGTCGCGATAAGAGTGCATTTAAGCTTCTAGTGGGTAACTTAAATTGAGATTGATTGGCTGCAAAATATGTCGTCATTTGAACATTAACCAATCACTTGGGGCCTGTCCGTCTCACCCCCAGAAAATCGGTTTCCGCTGGCCTGTGTGCTAGATGAAGTTGCTTGTGGTGAAATACGGTAGTCTGATCTGGCGCCTCATTTGCTATAGTAAATCGAGGTCACGTAACTTTAGCATGAAAAAGAGGGGCTGCACAGGAAACTCACATTTTTCATCTTCTCTCCTCCCACAGTCTATCCAAAATTCGCTCAATCAGACCCTGAATTTCCCCCCTCGGATCAGGGGCTTCGATCCTCCTCTTATCATGTCATGCGATAAGGTAATCCACTCGAGCTCTTATGTGCATATTGTAGCCTCTAAACTAAGTGGGGACCTAGGAAACCGAACGCACTATGCGCCTGCGGGAAAATAAACGTCGCAACAGAGCACGCCAGAAAGAATATACCGCTGATCTCGAACGAAGACTTCGACAGTTCGAACAAGATGGTATCCGAGCAACCATCGAAGTTCAATCAGCCGCGAAGAAGGTTGCAGAGGAAAATAGTTATTTGCGCGAGCTACTGCTAGCGATCGGCTTAGATCACCCAGCGATCAACGAGTGGGTGACTAGGAGAAGGTGCTCTAGTGATGCGATAGAGACAACCGAAAATCAATGCCGCAAACGCGCAACGCGAGAGAAGACTTGCAATAAAGCCCAGCAAGGGGAATCTTCTAGTGGCCCATCATCTCAGCCGCGATGCTCGGCGCCCTGCACAACGAACCCTCGAGCGGACAGGTCTCTATCCGATGAAAGCGTTGCCAAATTCACCGATGGGTTAGATGCCACCGGACAAATTCAAGCTCACGAACAAATCTCGGTACCGAAGGAAGATATATGTAGCTCGCACAACACACGGGAAAATGCCAATCATGGAGGATCGTCGCCGAGAGAATCGATCAGTCCCGAAGGAAGCCCCTCGCAACCGCCATCTGCACCCTGCAAGCTTCTAGTTCGTTTCGCCGCCAATCCTGGTACCGATGTCTCACAGATCCTGGCCGGTTCGGAGAGTGGGTCAAAGTCAGACGGCGCAGACGGTGGACTGCCTTGCGAAAGCGCATACAAGCTCTTGATGCAGTATGCTACCAGTGAAGAGAAACTGGAAGCTCTCGCTCGGACTCTCGAGGGAGGGTGTGTCCCGAACTCGAAGGGTGGATGTCAGGTCAAAAATGAGACAGTATCGCAGGCTCTCCTGGATATTTGTCTTTAAGTGGGATTTTCGCTTCAGTGGGAGTCTCTGTCGGGCTCTGGGTGTATCACAAAGAGCCATCGGTTACAATCCTGGAAAGTCTTATACGTCAATGTGTCTGCAAGCAATGTCAATTGAATATCCGGGCATAAATGTCTAAAAATAACATTTCATTCAAATAATCTCCAAAATAGACTCTATTTTGTTGTTTTGTGATCCTAAAATGCAGCTATCCCGCGAATCCTGGGCCTTCTTATATCTCCACTACCTTCCACCGCAGAGCCACCGGGCCACAACAACTATGCGCGTTATATGGTTAGTGTAGTATCTTGCGTTAAAGGATTTCTAGGCGCATATAGTATGATATCGTCGATCTATTGAATACCCTGCTCGCCAAGCATCCCAACATCTAATCCCTGTCGGACCCTGTCAACCTTACCCCGCCCCCTGATCAGCCTTGCCAATTCTTAATCCAGCACACAAAAGACAATTAGGAATCTAGTCTCAGCAACCCAGACTTCCAAACACAGTCAGATACTCACATCTTTCCGCATTGAACGCGTGAACCCTCTATGTCTCAGCAACCAGGTGGCAGGTGTTATGTCAACACTCTCCCCGTGCCATTGTACATCGCCATTCCGCTTCTGCTCGTTCTCATTCCTGTGGTGCCCGTCACCTTATTATGGGTGGTGGGCAGCGAGAAAGTTCACGATTGGAAGGACAAGAGGAAGAATAAGAAAAGGCAAAAGCGAGAGGCAGCCGAGAAGGAGATTAAGCTATCTGCGAACGACTCCTAACAAACGCTTGTATTCTTGAATCGTCAATTTTTAGTTATGGAATACACAAAAGAATATCGGGTATGGTCGATGGGTTCAGATCGAATATCGAATAGATGAGGTCGAGGGCTGGAAGGGGCTCTATCCAACTACCCCATAAAACCCACGGCCTCAACTCCACTCCACGAGTATCTCTCCCATCGGTCACAGCCTCGCTAGACTGCAATGACAACGTGCGATATGTCTGAAAGCAATCTGAATTAAAATAATTTGTCCGAATAATATCATAGACAATCACTCAATCAAGGTTCTCACCAAATAATCTTACAACCCTGTCACACCAGTCGGCCTTGCCCCGCCCCAAGTATCTACCAACCTGTATCGATCTCAGCCTCACCAAAAATCGCAATCGAACCAAAAAAAATCAACATATAAAGGCCGGCATCACTCGAAGTTAGCCAAGCAAAACGACATCCACTTATCGCAAATTTCCAATATCATCGAATTTGAAACCACCCCCCTTAAACCCCAGCATGTCCGAACCAACCCCCAAACGGTGGCAAACGCTACTGCAAGCCCCCCAAGATACCATGGTATATCCTTGTCCCTTTAGTGATCGTTGTGTCTGCCATGTTCGCATATGAAACAAGCAAAGATGCAGTCACCGAGTGGAAAGAAAAACTTAAGGAGAATATCGGTGATAAAAAGGTAAAGAGATTGGAGAAGAGGAAGGTGTCTTGGAAGGAGCGTGTTATAGCTGCTTATGATGATGAGAATGTGCTTTGATGGTGCATACCATTGTACAAACACTCGGGTGTATCAGATGGAAGACACTGGATGTGATATACCGATCTGGTCAACTACATGCCTTCTACACGGGACGAAATGTTGAAGTTTGAGCACGCGGAGGAGGGAGTGATATTCCGACTGTGAAGGAACTTGAGTGTACATAAACAGTACAGCTACTCGAGTACATCTCACCGGATGTATAAGAGTCAGGTTTGATAGGGGCGGGTGAGTAATCGACGGCCGGGTGTAGTATAACACTGGATCTTGAGCATCAGGGTACAGAATGATTAGTACATCAGGATTACGATCATACATCTTCATTATGCAAGACAAACTCAACAGCACATCATGCATAAATGAAGCGCGTACCAACTAAAATTCCGTCCGTTCCCATACTTCTTACTCCAGGTTGCTACCCATAGTCCTCTGAACACATGAATTATCTTCCCTCACCCCAACAGAACAAGTAGATAAACCTGGACATACATCCCTCATTATGAATCATTAAAACAAAATCACACCAACGGTATACAGAAACAAGCCCACTTACACAATAAACACGTGCAATCTCACGTGGTAGTATGGTAGTATCTCACCCTTACACAAGTCCAACGGAAATGCTCCGAATCACCCAGTGACGTTGTCTGCGATACCCCTTTTCGATCGCAGCATATGCCCATTCCAGACATAAGACACAGAATCTACAAGCTAGTCTACAAAGAATACATGAAGGTTTGTTTGAACATTTTGTTTACATTAGCGAATTAATCCAGTACCACTGCATTAGCTATCCAGCATAGCAAGCAAGCCCGCATATGGATACTATGGTAAATCAAATGGATATCTCCAGGCTTCGACACCAGGCCTGAGATATCTAAACAAATCCTCCAGCACAAACATGCGAAAATCAGAAACAAAACGCAGACTCGATCCCGCTAGTTGATCGCATGACATTCCCACCAAACCACCCATTAAACATCCTCATCGTGAGTATGCCATTTGCCTCTGCGACCAAACTTGTCCTTGGTAGTGTGCGGACGAGTTCAGTGTTGCGTTACACTGCGCCCTTTACTCACCCTGCACAGTGGTGGTAGCAGGAACCTGCTTGGGGACGGTGCCTTCCTCAGGCTTCTCGGCGGGGTGGGTGGTCAGGCTCTCATGGATGGAACCGTGATCCTCACCAGACAGTTCCTCGAGGGTGCGACGCTTGGTCTCGGGGATCAGCCAAGTGGTGAGGACACCGCAGAACATGAAACCACCGAAGATTTGCATAACATGGTTGAGCCAGGGCGAAGCGCCAGAGCCAGGCTTGGCACCCTTGTGGATCAGGGGACCAAAGACGCAC
The DNA here is from genome assembly GCF_028828155.1 of Penicillium subrubescens. Lineage (NCBI taxonomy): Eukaryota > Fungi > Ascomycota > Eurotiomycetes > Eurotiales > Aspergillaceae > Penicillium > Penicillium subrubescens. The sequence goes on from NW_026643156.1 coordinate 689,690, forward strand.
TGTGCGATGATGGCACCGACCTTGCCGGAGGCTGCGCTGATTCCATGAGAGGTGGAGCGGTAGCGAGTTGGGAAGCATTCGCCGGGCACGATGAAAGTAGTCGCATTGGGGCCGAAGTTAAAGAAAAACTGGGCCAGCACATACAGCGCCAACAAGCCACCATTGTGCGTCTTCAGGGAATCGTATGCACCACCGATGACGAAGAAGATGATGGTCAGAATAATGAAACCGGCCATTTGAATTGGCTTGCGGCCGATAGTGTCCACGGTGCCGACAGTGAACCAGTAGCCAGGGATAGCACCAGCACAGACCAAGATCAAGTTTCCGACAGCGTTGCGGTAGAAAGTCTCGTACACGTTCTTTCCACCAGTCCAGCCAATCGCACTCAGGATGATGGAGTTGTTGAGACCGAGGCCGTAGAAGGCTATAGATAAGAAGATAAAATTAGATCAGTTCTGCCAAACAATGGAGTGTTGGAATTGGTGGGATTGGTGGATCAAGCTTACCAACGTCCAGGAAGAACCAGGAACCGGCAGTACCCAGAAGAATCTTGAAGTTCTTCCACTGACCATAGTGCTTTCTAAAGTCTGCCCAGCTTGCCTTGGGTGCCAGGTATTCGATGCTCTCATTCCGCAGAACGCGGATCCGCTGCATCTCATCAGGGTGACCTTCTGGGTGACCCTTGATGTACGCACGAATGTCTTCGTCGGCCTTGAGGATGTCGCGGGTCACATCGAAGGTGTAGCGAGGAGTCTCGGGGATAGTCAGACGGTAATAGAGAGCAAAGCAGGCCGGAACCGCGCCGAAGCCTATGACGGTGCGCCACATCTTGTCAACTGCCAGCTGGCAGACACCACTGCAGTGGGCGACATCCTTGGCAGTCATGAGGGACTCCTTGAAACCCGCGGTGACGATGAGAGCGACGATTGCTGCGGCAAATTGGCCGATTCCCTGCATCGCGAACACAGCGCCCATCATGGCACCGCGCCACTTGGTGGTAGCAAACCTCAGACCAAGTCAGTAAGTGGAAAAACATTGCAGGGTATTATGCCTCGCGAGGGGACGTGAAGGGAACTCACTCCGAGGTAATAATGGACGACAGTGGGTAATCACCACCAATGCCAATACCCATGACGACGCGCCAGAAGATCAACACGCCAACGATGGACATGCCAGGGGAATCCGAGGACAGCGACTGAGCCAGGGTGGCCAAGATGATGATCATGAGTTCGATGCCGTACATGCGCTTTCGGCCGATGCGGTCAGCCAGCCATCCAAAGAACAGCTGGCCGATGACAGTACCGCCAGAGGTTGCGACCTTGATAGCAGTGTCCGCACTGGAAGGAAGCTTGCCAGCGCCGGACTTGGCACCCTGCCAGTAAACGACACCGAGCATGGAGACAGCCAGATTGATCGCGAAGATGTCGTAGGAATCAGTGAAGAAGCCGACTCCAGCAACGATGACTGCGCGGACATGGTACCAGCCGAACTTGGCCTCGTCGATGCGAGCCAGGGCGGCGCGACGGCGTTCGTTCGGGTCCATGACGGACGAGAGCTCGCTGTTAGTGGGAGGAGCCGCTTCGACGTCGTGGTCAACGGCGTGCGACGTCATGATGATGGGTTATTGGAGGCTGATGTAGTGAAAACGAGTGTGAGGAAGGTGAGCTGGGTGGTAGGGAAGAGGAAGAGAGAAGGTCGGAGGAGGGTGGAGGAAGAAAGAGAAAAAGGAACGTGGAAGAGAGAGAGAGCGGAGGGTAACCGAGTGAGAGTGAGCGATGACGGTTACACCGTTGCCGGGGCCAAAAGGAGGAAGAAGGAAATATTGAGACAAACAAACAAGAGATGTTGTATTGAATATTGTGGTTGTATCTCCTTGTATTGTTGTGTCACTGGTTGGGTAACGATGGTGAAGAGCCGCAACCTTTTGAGATAGATTCGACGCTCATACTTCTGATCCGGCCACTCAGAGGCTAGGATTCGAGCACGGGTACAAGGAGTAAATCCCAAGAAAGGCAAGCGCGATGGAGAGGCGTTCCTGCCTCCCGCAGTGGCACCTGTCAGCTAAAAAGCTTATCACAGCCCAATGCCAAATCTGTGAGCTCAATTATGTATACAGGCATCAGATGATGAGTCTCATTAGTCTTTGTGTTTCTGGACTTCTTCCTATCGTTCTACGGTTTGCAATAGTCACTCGTCTTGTCCTATGATAATAAGAGGAGGTATGCCCACAACAACTCCATATATTGGCCATGTATTCAACAAATTTCCAAATATGACTTCATTCACCATATACCGCGAATTCTGGCTGACATCATTCGTTTTTCAAGCTCACAGATCCATTCAACTACAATATCGCCGCCGAGGTTCAGTCCTACCTCATATATGCCACTTCATATCAATATCATACCTCTCAATCAATATTCCATGCCGGTCTAGAAGCATCGCCCTCTGCCACAGCGGACCACCACCATCGAAACATCTCCAAGTCACATCTTTTACCCGTTCATCCCTATTCCACGGATCCCAAAAAACCACAGATGAACATGTCATCCCATCATCACCACAACGTCAACCTCCGCCTCCACCCTGGCCACACGTGGCGCACCAAATCAAATACTTAAACCCATCAATTTATGCACAAAGCCCTCCCAACCAAAAACAGGAGCTATCATAACCAAAACCAAAAAAATCACAAAACAAAAACAAAATTGAAGGTTTACTCCAAACCATCCCGATCACCATCAAACATGGGCCGCAACAGTGGTGGTAGCCAAGAAAACAAGCTGCGGGGTTACAAGGCGTAAGCCTCCCTACACTTCCCTTCTCTACCTATCTCTCCCCTCATACTTTGAGACTAACCACTCCTGCTGCGATAGAGCAACCCACAACCCCCGCGTCTCGGAACAAGCCCGGGCCCACGCCCAGCAAGAAGCCGACAAGATGTCCAACTACGGGAGCGACGAGGAGCGTCACGAGGAGAATGTCAAGCGTGGACTGAAAGCGTACGTACACCAGCCCTCCCAAGACGAAAAACTGGTCTTCCGCGAAAAGATCCCCAAACAGAACGTCTACTGATCGCACTAGTGCCATGCATAACCCTCGTGTCAGTGAGGGGGGGTCGTCGCGGTGCCAAGGATAAGCTCAATGAGATGGGTGAGCCGGCCGAATAAGGTCGGTGATGGTGTTGGTAGTAGGTACCAGTGCTATCCAGTACAGTCTCGAGCTTATTATATTGTTTTTGATTGGAGAGTATTTAGATTGAATTGAATAAGATTGGGGTCTCCAGAATATCTAGTTTCTGTTTTTAAACATTATTGAGTATGGGAATTGTTCTTTGGATATTTTATCTGGACAGTGTAAAACGAGTCTATCAGTAGGGAGCGTATGTACAAAGGTACAGAAAGCATGAGTACCAAATGTTGCAAATGGGGACTGCGGATAAGACCTCCGAGTCCTATACTTGCGGAGGCCCATCGTAGATGGAGTAGATGTAGCATCATCATTATGCTTCTCAACATCTCACGCCAACCCCCGTTTCATCTTCCACCGCATAATAAAGGTCGCAACCGGGAAGAACGCAATCGACACCGCAATCCAAATAAACAGGACCGCAAAATCGAGTCCAATCCGCGAATGCGTCCCGAACAAGATAGTCCGGAGTGCCTCAACAACTAAAAAAGACGAGAATGATTAGCACATCTCCCTCATCAAACTCGAATCAGGTGGAGATCACTTACTTCGATGCAACGGCCAAGCATACCCCCACCGATAAAAAACACTCGCCAACTCCACCGCATAAAACCCGGTGGCCACATTCGTAATAACCCAAAAGATCAAGAAAAATGAACTCCACGGGAACCCAAGCACCATTGCCATATTCTCACACGGCAACCCCAAAGCCGTCATACCCACCCAATTCAGCATCCAAAACACCACAAACGAGCCCTTTCCATAAGCATTGGGGTTATTCGCAGAAACCGTATCCGGAGCTGGCGAATTCGAAAATGGAATTCCAAACGCCAAACTAACCAGACTGTAGAAGAAACTCAGGAAAAAATAGGCGGCGATGTTGGAGCAGATGCGCCAGATAAGCCATTGGGGAATCTTTAGGGGTGGGTTTCCCGCGGAGGGCTTGATTAGTTGGGCGTGGATGGGCATTAGGAAGGGGAAGTTGAAGAAGGCGATGATTATTAGGTAGATGAGGCCGATTGTGACGGCTGGTGCGGCGACGGCGGGTGTGAAGGGGCGGAGGTCGATGTTTGTGAAGCCGATTGCTGGGTTTATGGCTTGTGGGGGGATGGTGGTGAGGTTTGTTTTGTTGGTGGTGAGAGTTTGGATCCATTGTGGACCGAATGAGGCGAGGACGGCGCTTTGGAATGTGGTCAAGTCTGGGAGGACGTAGCTGTAGTATGTGTTTTCATCGCGAGCAGAGATGATGACCGTTTGAATGGCGCCGGTGGGATCGTAGCTGGTGTTTTGTTGGGTGACTGCAGCACGTAGGAGGGCTGTCGCGTTGGGGTTGATGATGACTGCGGCGTAGGCATGTTCGTCGTAGACTGCTTGGTGGACGGCCCAGGGGTCGTTGTCGAAGGTACTGGCGTTCTTGATGATGTAGCCTAGATGGAGCGCGGGCGTGTCGATGAATTCTTTTGCAGTGTTGACAACGGCAGGTCCGACAAGAGGATTGCTTGCCCGATAGTCGTCTGTTTGACCATCAAAGTCGACGACCCAGACTTTGAGCTCGGTATATTTGCTTTCGGTGCTATATTGCGAACCCCAGAAGATGGACAGCACGGCCAGCACGAAGATGCAGAGAATGGACACTGAGATGTTGTTAGCTTGTGACTAGTCCATGTCTTCAAATTTCCCCAGAGAATAACCAAAGATTGATATCTCGACATACAAGTGCGACACCACTGATAGTACACCCGGCGTCGAACCTCCTTCAGCGCAGGGTCGAAAAACGACACCGCAGGCACAGCCTCAACCTCTGGTTTGTCCGACATCTCGTTAAACATGTCTTTTTTCTCTCGTCTTACAAAATTGTGCGCGGCGCATCCATTTTTAAACGGCAAATATCAGAATCATGTCATCGACAGCCGTTTCCGGCGAGTCAAGGGATGCTCGGAGAACTGCCGTTTCGGGCCAGACCCTGACTTACCTCCGAGGGCTGACAACTCTAATGAACATGATTAGATCCTTCTCACCAATGAGCATTTATGACGAGGCGTATGAATATCCTGTCTTGTTAATATCTAGGATAAGACTTGTGCCGAGTTGTATACAAAGTCCGTAAATGGTAGGTGCTGACTGATGGCTGACGAGAGATGGATACCTGAGTGTAGCTAGCTGTCTACACGAGGGGGTATTTTCATATATCCGAACCTAGGCGATTGACAGTTGACTTGTTCCAGTACTACTTACATTACTCGTTCTCGGCCAGATGGTGAAGTCACTTCCGACTTACATTACCCGGTCGGCTACGACGGACTCAATGAACGGGAATTGAGAATTTCAGGCCAGTGGTTCTCGCCGAGAGAAGTGGCCGAAATATGGCCTATGAGCGAGAAGTACGGAATATAGGACTGGCATTAGAGGGATTCAGATTATTAGTACTTGAAGTCTGCTCCGGGGAAAAATTGTTCTTGCATCCCATAGACTGGAGTCGACTCCCATCTCCCTCCCTGTACAGCGGCGATACCCAGATGTATCACATCTCCCCGCGTATTTGCCTCTAATTCAGGGCCAAATTAGCCGATCATCAATCATGTCTATGCAGTCACCACGTATTCACCTGCACTCTGTACACTTTACTCGTTTCAAATTCAATACATCCAATTCCGACATGATCAAGGCCTTAAAGACGAAACAAGGCGTTGCATTTCTCGAAACTTAACCCCTCCCGCAGGATGTGCCGCCGCGATCACCCCAGTCATTCTTCAAGCCCTGATTGGTGGATGGATGCGGATCGGAGTTTGAGATTATTCGTGTCCACCCAGTATTCGCCAATCACAATCACTGCTAGGTATACGATGTGATGGATAGATGAATTTACATTGGGATCATTTACCTGAAAAGCCAAAAGGCCTCGTATGCTGCGTGCAGGATTTGAGGTAGAATCGAGTCTACATGTATCAAATTGAGGGTTATGTACTCTCGGTAATCACGCATGCGGAAACTGTGTAAATCGTGCAACCCAGTTCGCAAAATCTATATCCCAGTAATCATATATTGTCTATCGCTAACAGTAATCCCCAGGAACCAGCCCGAGGATATCAAATCGTTCACATCGTATCCTCCGAAATGTTTAACCTTTCCCAAATAACCAAAACTCCATATTCAGAACCATGAACCCCAAAATCCAAAATCAAATGCATATCCATCTCCAAGTTCAATTTCAAACCTCAATCTTCTCACAAGTAACCTGATACGAAGCATACCGGCGCTGCAAATTAGGCACCCGACACGTCTGTGTAGTCGTCATCGGCCCCGCGAGATCAGAAATTTCGTTTCCATCGCACATCGTGTTATCGTAAAACTCGATGCGACAACCGTCCGCGACCGTGTTGAGTGTGTAAGCTGAGGCGACGCTGTCCAGATGCGCGCGACAGCCGGTACTTCCACTGCCGGCGTGGAGCTCACCGGTGCCGTTGCAGGCTTGTGTTGGGTAGAGGTTGAAGGACCATTGGGTTTCTCTTGGGAAGAGAGGGAAGGCGGTTGTTGTGGTTGTGAAGAGGAATGCGGCGGTCGTGAGGGCGCGGAGAGAGAAGGAGGGCATGTTGGTTGTGATGAGAGTGGTCGTGGTGAAAATGGTATATTGTAACGAGAGATGACTAGAATAATAGTCTAGTAACGAAGGCAGACCTGTCAATGTATTATTAGCGACATCCAGAAAATCCAGCTCCTCATATTAGCCAAGGGAACATACCAAGACCACAGCACGAAAAGCAATAGGATCAAAGCAGAATGATATATGATGCGACCAAATCCAGGGTCTTTCTAGATAAAAGAATCGAGAATCTACCGAGGAGCAGAGACAAAAAAAAAAGTGGACTGACAGCAGCCAAGCCCCAGTTTAATAACTTGGCTTCTTCAGTGGCGGGAGCAACAATTCAGCACCGACCACCCCCGACCCCCAACCTCTCCGTGCTGGACTCCTGCACTCCGAGTCCCTAGCCACCATGTTTCAGCGATCAGCCGGCGATCGTCAGCCCGCCAAGCACGCAGCCAGTTCCTGCATGTGTACGTATACTTGGGCTTGGCAGTGCTTCCACACAGCTAAAACTTATACCCACGCCACGCTGAGGTGAGAGACTCGAATAGCACAAGACATGTCTAACCTTGACAACGTGATTAAGACATCGAAATAGCAGACAGCATTTCACAGTCCTCAATTCTATCGAAATCCACTATTCACCCTGCCAACCGCCATTCCGATGAGATCATACACGGTGATCGTCGCGGGTACCATTCGAGGTTGGTGGGGCTGGCCCCTCGATGCTCCGCTTCTTACGCGTACCGGGCGTACGTATCCTTCGAGCACGCCGTTAGAGGAGAGTTTGAGGCGATCGCCATCAGGGTCTTCGGAGTCCGGTGGGGTTGAGTTGGTTCCTCGACAATGCTAGAGATCGAGACACGAGATTATTTGGATGCGAGGGAAAATATTGAGTTTCGGGTTCCTGGCTGGAGTTGTGATCAAATTGTTTCTATATTTGTTGTGGCGGTGGAGACCGGTCAGACTCGACCGAGAGAGGTTTTCGATTGATATACGAGATGCTTGCCACAAGCTAGGTTTTTTTATTTGGAGTACAGTCACTGGGATTCTGAACATAGGACCTGTTTAAATAGGGATGTTTGACAGACTGTTCGATAGCCGATACGACTGTGTCTACAGTGTCCTGTTCACGCACAGATTTGATAGGTTGGCCGCTGTTACGGGCTCGTCTGTGCGACCCAGTCTTCACGCAACTCTTTATACCACCGTAATGCATAACTGAGACGAATTCAAGGTGACATTGCAACACGACACCATCAAACTGCTCTTCATTAAGTATTCGTATTTGGCGAGTCAGCACAATCCGAAGAAAGCCATTCGTATCCAGCCCGATGCAAAGCATTGTGATTGGACGACTGGAGCATGAGTAATAAAGAGTCAGACACCCCCGCTCTAGACCACAATTCAGTACCTATATATCCCACTTATTTGAAAAATCAACATGAATCTGTCTACTCTCGTCAAAACACTAAGTACTGTACCGGTAGTGCAGCAGAATGGGGATAGACGGGCAACAAACCACTCACGGCCAGAGCTATGCTTACACTAGTCCCTACTGGGCCGAATTCTACGACATGTGGGTTGAAGATATCGTTGGTCCGACTGCACTGGCAAAAGATGACGACTTCTTCTTCAGCTTACTATCCCCATTCCTATCGAGCAACAGTTCCATTCAGGAGCCACTGCGAGTAGTGGACATGGCGACAGGCACGGGTCGAGTCATTCGTGGGATATTACGAAAGATGGAATCGCATGCACAAACAAAAAAGCCCCTGGAAAATCAAGACAGAATCGAGATCTGGGGTATCGATCATAGTCAAGCGATGATTGAGCGCGCCAAGAGCCTTCTGGAAATGAAATTGCAACCCTCGACAACTCTGATATGGCGCAATACTACGGCGGCGAGCTTTGTTGATGACAACCCAGAACTTCAAAATACAGTCGACCTGATCATTTTTGCGGCAGGCAGTATTGGACATTTGACAGCGCCGGGTGAAAAAAAGAGGTATCTACAACAAGTCGTGAAAGCGCTTCGCAAAACAGATCATTCCCGAACACGCCATCCTGTCGCTGCCATTTCTATCTTGAAGGAGGAAGACAGCTTGGATTCCAAAGAACAAGACATCCCTAACTTACAAGTCTCCCACGCGACTGAGATGCGAAAGATTTCCCAGCGATGGCCGCATCTGGAGTATCATAAGTCTCCGATAACAACTTTGCGAAACGAGGACAGATTGATCGACTCGTTCAAGTTGAGCGTCATCGAGACTGCAACTGGGAAGATTATTTCTCAAGAGATGTACTCCTGGAGTTTGAAATCGTTCAACGAGGATGAATGGGACAGGGAATTAGGTGACTGCGGTTTGAGGATCGGCCATAAAATTCAAACGAAAAGCAATATGGGAAGCGAAACTTGGTATCTTCTATATCTTACAAAGTAAGACCTTTGTCCTATAGTAACCTTGGAAAGCATGAGGATTTATGAGCTTGCTTAAGAAGACCCTGTCCCGCGAGGCCTACGTCCGCTCAGCCAACCAAGCAACTCATATGTCGATCACTTCCCCTTCTTATTTATGTATAATTTTCCAAAATTAAACTACGAGATGAAATCGAGTCATACCACTAACCTCACGAATAATAGAACCAGGCCGCAAATCAAGTCCAGCTTTCCGGCCGAAGACGCATAATGTGCCGGTTTCCCAAGTGCCACGCTCCACATGATGCGACTCCACACTGTCGATCGTGTCTAGTTCAGTCGAACTCCAGCCATCTTGCCCAGCGATTGACATCATGGACGAAATTCTGGCAGCCGTGCTGTACGTCAAATTTCTTGAGTAATCTGTCACTATGGGGCACAGCAGAAAATCCAAGGGGCTTGAATTAGAGAGCAGACCTTCAATTGAGCCTACGACATGCGCACGCCTCCCACTCGTTCCACGATTTCTGTTTCGAGTACCATGTTTCCAAATTCACCGAAACCTAAAATGAACCCCAAAATTGTAAGAGTTACCGAGTGTCCTCTAGATCGTATATCGACTTATGTATCTCAGAATCTAGCGCAGTCCAATATGAACACGGATCACGCCCACCATGGACCCTCCGTCCTTCCTCCCAGGATTTGGGCCAATTCATCCACTCCCATTTGACCTTCATCCTTCTCCAAATCCTTGTTCAAGACAACTTCATGTCGGTCTCCCTGTTTTCTTGATCAATGCCTGCCACCCATATCTCGCTTGACATTGTTTTACTTGTGACACGTCAACACACATCATGGCTCGCCAAACCTTCTACACATTGACCTTCAATCACCGTCAGGATGGTTACTATATCTAAGTTACATTTCACCCTAAAGGGCCTTACTTACAGGTCATTTTCGTCGATATTCAGTCATAGAAGAGAAGAGCAGACGTCTTTGTTCCGTCTCAATTCAGTCTGCATCGCAACTCTTCAGCGGGTCTTTGATTCCGGCGATTAGATAATTTCCAGTTTCATTAGGGCCTGTATAGCAACTACATTTGAAAGAAAATCTTAATGATACCTCCCTCGAGTCCCGCAAGCTCGTCCACTTCTGGTTGAAAAGGGGTTAGGTATAACGCCAATCCCAGTTGAAATCTCGTAGCTCCTGGAGCAAGCGCAAAGGTTTAAAATAAAACTTTCATTTGTTTCCTCGTCGTCATGACTTGTTTTTTACTCTCGATGATTGGAATTTCAATCACCTTGACCAATTGACTAAAGTGACTGTTCCATCCATTGCGTGTCATTTCCTGTGGTGGAAGCAAGGCCCATGCTCCTGGAAACGCTGACACGGTCTAAGTTGTCACCACAGGCGCCTGGCTTACTTAGATAAAGTATAAGCATTTTACTCACTACCATCTCGGTTTTAAATTTTTTCACCATCAATCAAAGGTGCTCCAATCATCATCGCTATGACAGGACCCTGACTCCGCACATCCAGGGCGTAGGGTGCGGAAGGGCGTGAAATGTGGGGGCATAAAGTATGAGTAATAGATGCGAGAAACCTCACTATAGACAACTCTATAAGAGGCATAAAGCGTACAGATTCTACAAATATCCACATGAAGTTGATTCCCTCAATTCCTTTGATTCCAGCAAAACCTTCACAATGTCTCCAAGCGATCACATCACGCAATGCCCGGGTTTATCAGGGTTCAACGCATACATCCGACTACTCACCATCAGCGACGTAAAGTCCTGCGTCGCAGTCGAAAGCACATTCCCCGAACAAGAGCGCTGTTCTGAAGAAAAGGTACAAACCCCATCAAACCCCTACATATCCCCCACAATGAAGTCCTTCCACTAAATACTTCACAGTTCAAATACCGCCTCACAGCCTGCCCACCCCTAAGCCTCGGCCTCTTCATAAAAACCCAAACCGGCATCGACCAACAAATCGGCCACGTTATCGGTGCAAGAATATCCTCCAACACAATCACAGAAGCATCGATGGGTATGCCAGAGAATTGGCACTCTCTACCCGTCAACGAACCCGTCATTGTCGATGGACAGGTCATTGGTAATGATCCCGCGGGTGAGAATGTCGCTGTTCACTCGGTGGTCACGATTCCGCAGTTTCAGGGGAAAGGAATTGGGAGGGCTTTGGTTAAGGCGTATATTGAGTATATCAAGGAAATGGGTAGTGTGAGTGGTGTGAGGAGTGTTGTGTTGATTGCGCATGATTATTTGGTTAGGTTTTATGAGCAGGGTGGATTTGAGAAGAGGGGGGTTAGTGAGTGTCGGTTTGCTGGGGGTGTTTGGGTTGATTTGGTGAGTTGATTTCCTTACTATATTTTATTAGATGGGTGCTAATTGTTCGGAAGGTTCACGATCTTTGAATCGGTAGATACTGCCTTGAAATCTTTCGACCTCAACCCCTAGGTGGAATGACTCATTGTTGAGTCCTTCCCATAAAAAGTCTGACATGACGATATCTTCCAATCAAAGCTCCCAAAATGAGAAAGCAACCCCTTTATCCATTTATACATTCTATATCCCAAATCAGCCATTAGATCCATCCTCCCCATTCTCACAATGTAACCTCCGAAAAGAAGACAACCACTGTGGATTATCAGCAATAGTCTGATCCCACTCATCCCCACAATCAAAAACCACTCTCCTCGCCTCTTGCTGAAACATCTCATCCGTAGGAATAACCCCATTCTGCATCTGCTGTCTGGCAAACTGGCCCAAATGGCGCGTAAAGTTGCCCAAGAAATTATCAAATTGTAACTTCGTCGCATCGGCGGCGCCAGCACCGGCACCGGCACCAGCTGCGGCAGATTCTTGTCCTGTATTCCCATAGCCCTTTGATGCCTCCACTCGAGCAGACATTTGGGCGTAGTGGTCGCGGACAGCTGCATTAGTCGAGGAAAATGGGATCATGCTTTCGGACTCGGTGCCGATGAGATAGGGTGGGAATGCGTTTCTTAGTTGTGCCGTGATGGAGGGTGGGAAGCCGTGGTCGCCTTTCCAGTCTTTCATGGTGAGTCCGGAGCGGAAGTGATCACCGATATGCTCGATGCGTTCGTCCCAGTCAAGTAATTTTTGATCGCAGAATCCACATCTTGATGTGATATTCTTGGATTCGCTCTTCCATTCGTCGATGAGCGGGACGGTGTTGACTTGGTGTACGTGACGCAGATGCTGAACGAGATGATCCTTCCGTCGGAATGAGCGAGACGCCTTGGAGAGGTTCTGACATTCTTCATAACTATGCTCCTCGATGAGGTGTTCACGAGAAGGGTTCGGAGCATTGCAGTATGCGCAGTGTTCTTGACCGGTCGTCTCGGAGAATACGGACGGGCCTTGAGGGGCGCAATACCACGTCTCCAAATTTAAGTGTAGAGACTTTTCATGGCGCACCCAATCATACTTGCTCCGGAAGCGGTCGCAGCAGAAGGTGCAACAAAATATCCGTGGTTTGGTATCGTTCCACGGCTTCGCTTTGTTCTTAGCCACACGTCCCTTGGACCTGCGGCTGCGGCTGCTTTGGGGTGTCGACCGTCCGGCCGATGAACATGCCGAGTCAGCAGAAGAGGCACTGAATTCTCCACTCGTGATTGAGGCAGATTGACGATAGTGTTTGAAGGCATTGGTCGGTCTGGTACCATGCGCTTGCCCGGGGCTGCGATTGTTCGGCATCTCGTCCATGGCATTCATGATTGCAGTGAGTGAAGCCGGTTCATCCTCGGGCGGAGATTCCTGCCATCGTTGCATAGGATCCATCTCTTTCGCTCCAGGGACTTGGATAGGAGGAGTCCTTTGGACAGGCTGCGAGACAAGATATCGACTTCTGCGTCGTGGTAGGCCACTTCTGGTACGGGGCGCAGGAGCAGGTCTTTGTTGCGAGAGAGATGCTGGAGCCGGTTGTTCAATGGGTTCCGAGGCCGGGATCGGATCGCTGACACCAGGGCTTGATTCCCAGTTCCATGAAAAGCCATCCAACAGTTGAGTATTGGGCGTGTCTTGCAGTAGACCATTTCCAGGGCTCGTTGTACCGGAGTACACATTCATCATATCCGAGAATCCATCCAGAGAAGATACCGAAGCAGGAAAACTATCATTTCCCAATTCATGTCCCATGAAAGGAATTGCCGGCGCCGTGTTGGTAGCATCATATGTATTTTCGAGGAAGCATAGATCGGAAGTATCCAATGACTGGGGGTGAATCAGACCCCCTGCATGAAAGCCAGAACCATTCAAATGGAAACTATCCGCGGTAAAAATATCACATGTTCCAGGGTCTTGATCATATGTCCAGTTGTAATCCCTTGGTAAGAGCTCATTTGGCTCAACATAATGAGGTTGTTCTGCTTGGCTGTCTGGTGGCATAACTGGGGTCTTATCTGTCGGAGATGGATGTAGACGGGAAGTTGTAGATTTCCCCAGAGCTGAGACGGGCCCGGACCGGGAATCTACTCCAATCGGTGTGGGTCCGCCGAGTTTGCAATCCGATAACGTAATCCCGGTTCTTTTTAAGGGGTCCAACTCTTTACATATCTGAAGTTCGAAGTAACAATTAGCATCTGCTTTCAGTTTGTGTTGTCTAGAGATATGGATTGTTAGGCAAGCGGTGCTACAGGTGTATATTATTGTGGAGGGGAATCGTTTCCAGGTTGGCACTATCTAGACGTGGTCGAACACCAAGTAGTCCAGCTTACCGATATATATTTCAGCTTGAACAACCCCGATAGGTATCAAGCCATTCCCATTCCCATTCCCATCCATATGCCTAAAGGCCAAAACATTTAAAATCAGATATTAATAAATTCTCCACCTCCGTGAATCGAACCCTCAACCTTGTCATGCCCTATATACTTCGCCTTGTTAGTGCATCCTCATCCACGGACACCGACAAACATCGCCATCCCACCCCAGTGCCATAAAGCAACCCCTTTTAACCCTCTAACACTGTCAAAAGGGCTATTCAAGAATTAAAATTAATAAAACATAGATATCTTCCAGATAGTCTATTAAAAAATAATATCAACTCAAAAAAACTCACAAAAAGCTTCTCCCACCTAGGGGTGTGCCCGGCCGTCCGTGGAGCTTGAAGCGTCAACACTGGCCCAGTACTTTTCTTCTTCTTTTGTTTGCCCTTTCCTCCAGGGCACACCTGTGGTTCACCAATTTATGGTGGATACCAACTAGGCCATCAGAGGGGGGAGTTGATTGTTTGACCTGGAATCCAGTCAAAACCCTGATTATTGCCTAATTGGGATTCCAATCCAGACCTTCTCAGCAACGAATATTCACCCTCCGAGACACCTTGGACCTACTCACATACTCGGTGCATAGTATAGGTATGTTCGGTTACGTACCGACGAACAAAGTTTATAGTATCGACTACAGTTTTCGATGAGGACGGTTATGGAAACATTCCAAAGGAATTCATTCATCTCTATAGGACATCAAAGAGGAAACGGTCATCACCAGCCAGCCCATGTACCAGGCCAGCCTCAATCTATAATCTAAGCGAAAGCCTTAACCTCGCCATCCTTCAGCTTACCAGCCTCAACGAGACGCTTAGACTCAGCAGCCCAAGCAGCCTTAACAGCACCACTGTCCTTGCCAGCGACGGTAAGCTGGGAAGCCAGCTCAGCAAGCTCATCGACATCGATCTTGCTCATGACAAGGTCAACATCACCTAGGACGGTGTCAACCTGGGCGGGGGAAGCCTCGCCGTCAGCGAAGTAGTTGACGTCCTTAACGGAGCTCTTGAGAACACGCTTGTTCTTCTTAGCAGCGTTCTTAGCGGCCTCCTTGGCCTTCTTCTTCTCCTCGCGCTCAGCCTTGGCAGTCTCCTCGGCGTTCTTCTTGCGCTCCTCCTCCTCAGCCTTGGCGCGCTCGCGCTCCTCAATCAAACGCTTAGCCTCCTCCTCCTTGGCCTTGCGCTTAGCGTCCTTGCCGGCACGGGCCTGCTGCTTGAACTTCTTGATACGCTCATCCAAGGCGAGACACTCATCGACCATCTCGCGCAGGCGGGCAATATCCTCGGACTTGCGCTTGCGGCGGGCATTGGCGTTCTTCTTCTCGGTGTGACGCTTCTGGTCACGGCCCTCACCATCATCGGGAATATCCTCGTCCAGGTACTCGAACGAGCGCCAGCTGTCGAAGTTGTACCAAAAGTTGTAGAAGGTCTCGACCTCTTCCTGGGTAGAGTTCTCATCGCCGAGCTGGGGAACGGGCTGCTTGTTGGAGAAGCGGCCCTCAGCCTTGAAGACGGGTCCCCAGAGCTTGTAGAAGTTGCCCTTCTGGACATCCTTCTTGCTGGGAGGCTCGCGGTCGGCGGCCTCGTCGACGGAGTCGAATTGGCGGCGGCGGACGGGGTCCAGGAGCAGCTCGGTGGCCTTCTGGATGCACTTGAAGAAGTTGTCGTTCTCATCACGCTGGCCCATGGCGGCCTTCTTATCGGGGTGGTGGCGGAGAACCTTCTTGCGGTGGGCACGCTTGATCTGCTCGGGGGTAGCGCGCCAGCGGTACTTGGTCAGGCCGAGAACGGCGTAGTGGTCCTGGGCCTGGAAGGGAATTAGTATCATGACAGAAGACAGCTTCAAAGTAAGGTGATGGAACCGACCTTCCAGTCCTTGGCATCACGGGCGAGCATCATGGGGTCCTCATCCTCGGAGATGTCCTCATCCTCCTCATCCTCGGTCTTCTTGACGTTCTGCTGAGCCTGGATGCGCTCATCCTCAGAGAAAGTGCGGGCATGACGCTTCTATAAGTTTGTTAGAAAGGGAAATCATTGCTGCCCGCATCAACAGGCAACCGTTTCATGGTGAAACATACTCTGCGAGCGTGGGCAAGGAAGTGCGGGCCCACGGGCTCAATGTTGCGCTGAATAGCAGCAGAGAGGCCACCGACAGCCTTGAAGTCTTTGTCGGCAGTCCAGCCCGAAGGCAAGGACGGGAGGGAAACGTTGACAACCTGCACAGAAGCCATTGTAGAGAGTGTGTGAATGGGAGGGTCTCGAACGTCTGTGGGAGGAGTGGTTGGGTTTTTTTGCTTGTCTTTTTTTTCTGCCACAGATGGCCGCCCGCCAATCACAACGCGGATAATCCCGTTATGCTTCAATGCTTCATGACCTGCGTCTTTGATTCAACTGGCGTCGGATTCGCTCTACAACCTACCGGAATTGATTTTTGCTGATTGTTTCAATATTTCAAGATGTCTGCCCCCAGTCTTTCTGCCCTGAGCGCCTACCGGCAAATCCTGCGCGCTACCCGGGTCGCATTTAGAGGTTGGTTCCGTATCACCCTGCGCTATACATCTGTCAATTATGAGTTCTAACATATTATACCTAGATGATCTACGAGTGATGATTGCTGCTCGCCAGGAGGCCCGCCGTAACTTCGACCAGAACCGCCGTGTTGCCATCGATACCGGCATGCAGATCAACCACGCCATCGAGGTGGCCAACATCTTGCGACACAACCTGGTGCAGGGCGCCCGGGAGGATGGCGACGAGTCTGCTAAGTGGCGTACGTGGA
The DNA here is from genome assembly GCF_028828155.1 of Penicillium subrubescens. Classification (NCBI taxonomy): domain Eukaryota; kingdom Fungi; phylum Ascomycota; class Eurotiomycetes; order Eurotiales; family Aspergillaceae; genus Penicillium; species Penicillium subrubescens. Next base: position 706,472 of record NW_026643156.1, read on the forward strand.
ATCATGTGTCCCCATAGGGGAGGGTCCATTGCTGGCAGCTTTCTTGTGCAGGGTGGACCTCTATCGTCGAACCTATGGCTAACTCTGATCGCATTTAGAACTCCGCATCCACGACGAGATCGAGCGCGGCGACAACGATTCAATTAAAGTCGGCGACAAGGATGTCAAGATCCACAAGGCCTGCTCTTCCTAATTCGCGTGACCTCACCATCGGCCACCTTGCAGACACCTCCGAGCGATGACTGACTTCCGACCCCAGAGTCCCCTGACGGGCACTGGGTGCACGGAAGGAAAGGAAGCAAAAATTACCAGCTACGGTGGACCGAAACATGTATTATAATATACCCGACTCTTTGTATCATATCACTTTTGGCGTCTCGGGGTATTTTCGATTTCGATAGAACTGCATACACATACATACAAACAAGAACCAGGAACCAATTCCGTATCAACGCCCGCTTTGTGAATCCGCATCATGCAAGCCACTGTCATCCTCATTATCACCTAAACTCGAAAGAAATAGAAATTTTGTACGCCGTCTAGTCACCAGACATACTGGCGTACTGGACCTGGCCCGAACCCGGAGGTGGCGCCACAGCGTAGCCTTGACTCTTCTCTTGCTGACCGGCACCCTCGCCGGCCGCTGTGATCGCCTTCTTGCCAGGAGCCCCCTTTGTGGCTGGACCGGCGGCCGCTCGGCCATCGCGAGCATTTCGGATTCGCTCCTCACGGTCCATGTTATCCAACGGCTTAGGCTTACCCCAGCGCACGCGCAGCGGGCAACCATTAACGACGGCCTTGCCCTGACAACTCTCTGCAGCGGTCTCGGCGTCGGCACGGTTGACGTAGTTGATAAAAGCGCAGTGCGAGCGATGGGAGCAGACGAGTGAGCGCAATTGACCAAACTCGGCGAAAAAGGAGCGCAGTGAGTGTTCTGGGAGATCGTCCTCAACACCTGTGATGAATAGCGAAGTCACATTGGGGTCGGCAGGCGGCTTGATGTCTTCCGCTGATGGGGGCAACTGCGCAGTGCTGGGGAATGGACGGCCACCCCGGCCACCACCGCGACCTCCACGGGCACCTCCACGGGCACCTCCACGGCCAGGCAATCTATTCCCAAGACGTCCCTCGTTTGTGCGTACCGGACCCGGTCCATTTCCATAGCGAGATTGTGTCCGTGGTTGATCTGATGGGCCAGCCTCCTCTCCCTCCTCGCCCGCTGCTGATGAGGGTCCCTCGATGCGGCGGGGTTTCCGGTAATATGGCTCACTGTTGGCCAGGCGGCGCAACAGCTCTCGCGCCTTGTCATCTGTTTTCTCGTATTCCTCGATAGCACCGATTCCGTCCTCGATCTCCTTCTCATGGTTCTGCGCATAGTATTCACGGTTGATCGAGCTGTCGGGACCAGGTGCGACCATCTTGAGCGCGGCATCGCGGACTTGCAGCGGTAAGCCGAATGACAAATCGAGCATACAGCATTGACAGCAGTTCTTCAGACGCGCGCAGGTCAGACAGATATTGGTACGCTTCTGGCGCGAGGTGCGGTCAGCCTTCCAGCGGAAGATGGTAAAGGGACGAGTGCACTGAACATGATGTGTTAGCTTGGGTGTGTTGATTCGAGCTTGAGGAAGACGCAAAAACTTACAATCTTGCACTCGGCGCCGTGATCTTCTTTTAGCATCTGCACGTATGGGTTCTCGGGAAGACAATTCTCACACACGGACGGGAAGTCTGTCGACTCCCAGCCGGAGCGGTTGAGATCATGCTTGATCTGGGGAGGCATGGTGGAGTGGTGGAGTGAGCTGGAGGTACTCTCGGAGTTCAGTCGAGAAGAAGCCGAACAAAGATGAGCCTGATTATCGATAGACGGTGGCGGTGTGTGGCTGGTGTAGCACGTGATCGGCGTGCAGAGATGCGCCTCTTTGCATGTGTTGATGAGAAATCCAGGCCATTAGACTGGGGTGATCTGATAGAATCTCGGAATAAGCCTTAAAGTATCCGACATATCTGTCTAGATGATCTATATCCTAATCTTGACCTCATTCATTGTCTATCTTGTCTATCATCCTCCCCGCAAGATCAGGTCACCCAAGAATATCGCCGGGGTCTTTTCCTTCCGACGCAGCCACCGCCCGGAAACTCGCAGTCCCGCCAGCTAACCAACACCACATGATTGGCTGGCAGTTGACCTGGCCTGTGCCCCTCCGATTCAGGGGTTCGTGATTGGTTCTGGCCTTTTTCCTGTCCGCCAAAAAGTTGTCCTGGTCCCTTCAAGACTGCACCCTATTTATCCTTTTTCCTTCTTGACCACCTTTCACTCTCTCTCTTGTTTGAAACTCACTCTTCTTCGCTTCTCCACAGCTTCTGGATCTCTCCAATTGCTGTTATTTTATTACTTAACGGACCGCTGTCCCTTTTTCCCCTTCCAATTCCCCCAATTCCTCCACCTTCGGATTCCCCCCTTTTAATACCCACCTCAACCCCCAATTCTTCACAATGGCTCCCACTGCTCTGGAACACGAGGACGTTGTGCGCGATGCTGCCTTCAACCAGGCCATGCACGGAAAGTCGGCCAAGGTCCGTGGCGGTCTGACTGCCCTGCGCGGAAAGGACAATGCTGCCCAGAAGGCTGCTGTCGACGAGTACTTCAAGCACTGGGACAACAAGGGCCACGAGGAGGAGACTGCTGAGACCCGTGAGGTATGTTATTGAGATAGACTTGGTGCATTGAGTTTGAATTGACCATTTGACTGACTTGAATCCCTAAACAGGCTCGTCGTGCCGAATACGCCACCCTGACCCGACAGTACGTACCCCCGTTTGTTTTCTTTGGAATTGCGCTTTGCGCAAGACGGAGGCCTTCCACTTTGGATACATGATTTACTGACCTGCAACAGCTACTACAACCTGGCTACCGACTTCTACGAGTACGGCTGGGGTTCCTCCTTCCACTTCTGCCGTTTCGCCTACGGCGAGCCCTTCAACCAGGCCATCGCCCGTCACGAGCACTACCTCGCCATGCAGACCGGTCTCACCGAGGGCATGAAGGTTCTGGATGTTGGCTGTGGTGTTGGTGGCCCTGCTCGTGAGATGGTTAAGTTCTCTGGTGCTCACGTCACTGGTCTCAACAACAACGACTACCAGATTGATCGCGCTACCCACTACGCTGCCAAGCAGGGTCTGTCCGACAAGATGGCCTTCGTCAAGGGTGACTTCATGCAGATGAAGTTCCCCGACAACACCTTTGATGCCGTTTACGCCATTGAGGCCACCGTCCACGCTCCCGAGCTGGTTGGTGTCTACAGCGAGATTTTCCGTGTTCTCAAGCCCGGCGGCAAGTTCGGTGTCTACGAGTGGCTCATGACTGACGAGTACAACAACGATGACCCCGAGCACCGTCGTATCCGTCTCGGTATCGAGCAGGGTGACGGTATCTCCAACATGGTTACCATCTCCGAGGGCCTGAAGGCCATCCGCGACGCTGGCTTCGAGCTCCTCCACCACGAGGATCTGGCTGCCCGCCCCGATGCTACCCCCTGGTACTACCCGCTGGCCGGTTCGTTCAAGCACATGGGCTCCGTCTGGGATTTCTTCACCATTGCCCGCATGACCTGGTGGGGCCGTGGCCTTGCCCACCGCCTCGTCGGTGCCGGTGAGACCATCGGTCTGTTCCCCAAGGGCTCGCAGAAGACCGCTGACAGCCTTGCCCTGGCTGCTGACTGCCTGGTCGAGGGCGCTCAGAAGAACCTGTTCACCCCCATGTACCTGATGGTCGGCAAGAAGCCCGAGTAAATTGGTTCTTAAAAAGTTGCATTCCATCTCGCGTGATTTCAACTGTGATTCCCTTTTTTGGCCAGTGACATACAAAAACACCGCACTGCCATTCTCCTTTTCTCCGTCGCCTTTTTCTGGGACCCGATCACACCTATCCATCTCTTGCACCTCATTCTGCGACTTCTTTGACTCGGAGTCTGTACCTCATTACCCTCTGCCATGTTAACATGTATTTTATTCCTCTTCCCTTGTCATTTCTTTCCGAATACCTGCTGTACTAATGCGGCTTGTCTTCTGTTGACCCGTCTTTGTTTCTTTACGGATGGCGACGTTGATGTTTTTTTCTATCTTCTTTTCCCACTTTTCTTTTGCACTATCATAGATATGTAATACTTATTGAGGCAAGAGTAATGAGCAAAGAACTGGCATTGTCCTAGACCTGCAACCTTCTGTAAACAAATTTGCGGCACGTCGCGTAGATACCCTGATGACAGTCGCCTTCCTCTTGAGTCCCCATCATACCCTTGCCCTCCGAATACGCCGACTTTAACAAAGAGATCATCGCCGCTGTCGCTTTTGGGACTGCGTCCCATACAAGTGGTATAGAAACCCTAATATCAGGTCTCCATTTCGTTTTAATGTTAAGTACCTTTCCGGTCGATACTATAGTTAGTCCTCACAATCATGTTAAAAGCCGTAAAACCTGTTGAATCTAACGAGCTGCGGAACCGAACAAGTACTATCATTTGTCAGGCATGGAACAAATATTTCCCGACCTGAGTACCTTAGTAGAGCGTGGGGTTTTGCAGATGGAAGGGGGCGTCGCTTAGCTGTCCTCAGTCTAAAAACTACAATTGTAAGACCCTATTGGTTGAAAACCCACGGTATCCATTTTTGGTAACATCACTCAAGCTCTACTGCCGAGTCAACCCTGCACGCTGTTACTGCGCACTCTTAGCAGTGTCCAGAGTACCACTAAGCCCAGATTTTTGTTGATTTAAGACCTATTCTATAATAGTGTTTTTGAACAGAAGTTGCAAATCTACCGTGGCTTTCGCCGTTGCCGCACTGATTGGTATCTACGACTAACCACTCTCGTTTGTCTTCTAATGATGAACACAACACGCACGAAAGCCAGTTTTCTACATATGATCTTCAGCTATTCCATTATTTCTTTTATTCCATATTGATACGCAATATTTGTATACGTTAATCAGAACTGTACACTACGTCCCGAAAGTGGTGTCACCACCTACACTCTTCAATTGTTTCCCAAACCCTAATGCCAATATTTACTACCGTATTTGGGGATAGACCCGGACATTCTATATAACCCGAAAGGGCGGTATGAGTTGGCCAAAGGACATAGGTATGTGACATATATAGCCGAAAGGTGGGGCATAGAGCAGATACATAACTGTGTGACCTGAAAGGGCGGTATAAGTTGGCCGAATGTGAATTATGTAGCCAAAAGGAAGGTAGGGCATCAGATCTATCACTTAGCAGGGAAGCCTTGCGATGTACGGAGTATCTTGTGCTTATAACTAATTCTACTCCCCCGCCCTTCCCTCCTCCCGTTCATCCCTCCTCCCCTGCTTTTCTTTTTCTAATCCTTTATTTATCTTTCTCACTCAACCACAGATAATGGCCCCTGAAGGTTTGATAATCGCAACCTACCACGGTTCTACTCTTACTATACTTACCAAGATATATAGTTAAGTGGGAAAAACCTGAGAAGGAAGGCCAGCGAATATATCAGCGCGGAACGAGAGATGGTGTGCAAATAGCTCAGTGGGACAATATCGAAACAGGACAATCGGGCTCTATCGTTGGACCTGTCGAAAAAGAATACACTCCGGAAGGCCTCACTGAAAGTGTGCACATCAAAGCTATCTCCCGTTTTGGAGATGAAATAACCACCCACCGGCTTGATGAAGAGGATTACAAAAAGAGCAAGGAGAATATCGATATAATTATCACTACGAGTATTGGAGATGTGACTGTAAGTTTCATCCCGCTGCAAGTCTCTCCTAAATATAGTGAAGCTAAATCTTTTCTGTGCTCCAGATCTGCGGCGATATTGAATTTAGCGGTTTGATGGCAGATATTGTTGTGGAATCGAAGGATACTGAGATTTCTATGCCTCTGAGCATGGATTATAGCAAGAGGAGTGATGAGTTTACATGTCAAACCCCGAAAGGATCTATGAGTGGAAGGTTGTATCTCGAAAAAAACAGCGTTTGGCTCTGGTTCTACCTGAAGATCTCTGACAAGATCTGGGGGCCTGCCTCGGTTCCCCTTGAGAGCCTAAAGATATAAACTGCCTTGAAAATAATGAGGGGTTGTCAACATATGTAGGTGCATAAGCCATCGGATCAGCAATGTGGGGCGTATGCGTCAACCTGCATATCAATTATTGATACCAATCATCAACAATCGCATCAGACGAAAAAGCAACGAGAATTTCAACACTCTCGCATTCCCCCTTCTTTATTTCGGACATTTTGGTTTATTCTTATAATCTTTCATCGTGTATCTTGTGTGATAAACACTGCCTTATTATCGAGTTGAATGAAAGCTTCGGTTTCTGTCCTTGGCATAGCGCCGTGAAGTTCCGACGATGCATCTGCACACAATTCCACGACCTCCAATCTCTAAATACGTTCTCCCTCCTCGAACGTTGTCGGTATTCTCCATATAAAGATATAGTTGGACCTATCACCCATTTACTTCAGAATCAAGGGTAGATTTTCAGTTCAACTGCAAAGTCACAGACGTAACAATTAGCTCAACGAGCAACTGTGGCCTGGTTTCAGCATTCAGGGTGATGCAGAACGGATCAGAAAATATTGTCAGCGTCAGTCCCTACGATTTCGTTATCGTGTCGCCCGGGTCGGTAATATCTGGATTGACAAGAGGTACTGACTCTACGCCGCCTTCTTCAAAGTCCCCGGATGCAGAGGACAATCTCGATAGGAATTAGTCTCTCTGGTTAAGAATAAGCCCGACCCTTGGTGATCTATACAACTTTTGCACTCATGTGAGAGAGTCGCGGCTAGAAGTATTTACAACTACCGGTAACGGGGTAGAAACTTTTAATCACTTCAAAAAATTAACGCAAATCGACTCAAACTTATCAGGAGTGATATTGCTTCGCCGTAGCAATTAGCTTGTTGGTGAGACCGGAGGGCCGCGAGAAATCGCTTAGCGTACTAAAGCAAGCTCTCCACACGTTATAATAGACTAAATGCCTTAGCTACTGAGACAGCACTCGGCAAAATTCGCTATCTTTGGGCGTTTCTTGGCATGCTTTAGCGATATTCGTGACAACGAAATTAAGCAAAAACAGGCTCGACTTAAACAAGTAAGCTTCACCCGTTCATCAAAACGTTTAGGGGCAGAAAGAGTCTTCAAGCAAGTGCACCAAAACAGACGATTAGTTTTCACTCTGGCACCATTTCATGAAATTGAAACAGGTAATTACTCTCGTTCCAAAAGCGGGTTCAATCGTACACGGATATAAGGGTCTATGCGAATGTCCTACTGCACACGAACGTATCTAGTGTTTTGATGTAGCCTCATTTGTCAGGTGACACAAACGTAAGGTTATCCCTCGCGCAGATAGTCACGTTCCTTTTTTCTTCCCTCTCTCTCTCTCTCTCATATCTTCGGATTTAGAAATCTCTTTTGCTGCTATCTCCGTTTCGTCGGATACCGAGCTCTTTCCCTTGGGTTTCACCTCAATTGCCTGCGCTCTCCTGTTGTTACGTCATCACTACCACACGCTCTGTCTCTACACGCGATTCCATCTCACTTGCACGATGGAAGTCGAAAATGATTCTTTCGCCGAAGAATTTCTTGACGCGTGCTACGATTGGGAGCTTTCAAAAGTCCAGGAAGCCCTCGCCACCCGGCGACCTTCTGCCGAGAACCTTAACGAGGGGCTCGCGAACGCCACTAGACAGAGGCACACCGAGATGGTGGCTGCACTTTTTGATGCTGGCGCTGGGTTATCAATATCGGCGATAGATTCTCTTCCCGGAATCAACTTGATGCAAGACGTCGGTATTGTTCGCCTCTTTTTCGATCATGGACTAGATCCTAACGCGATCGTATCTAATAGCGAGCCTATTCTAGCGTAGGTTTAAAGCCTAATAATCGAGTTCAGCGGGCTAACTCTTGATCCTAACAGATTCATGGCCGATTTCGCATGTGCTCGCGAATTTCTCTCGCGAGGCGCAGACCCTAACCGTATCGGACCGTCGGGGAAATCCATCCTTGTCGGCGCTATCGTAAGTAGCGAAGATACATCCTGGATTGAGGTCCTTCTCGAGTACGGCGCGAGACTCGAACAGGAATACCTCTTTTACGCCCTCCGGCCACGTGTACGCCAAAAACTGCAGAAAACTTCTTTTCTGCTGGCGAAGGGGCTCGATCCTAATCACATTAATACTGAATGGGGCACTCCTCTACACTATGCTGTTGAGTGTGGTTCCCCGGGCCTTGTCAGAATACTCCTAGACGCGGGCGCCGACCCTACTGTGCGGTCCACTGGCAAAAGTTACTATGGCGAGCTACCCTTAGCAGCAGCCGAGCATATTCGAATTCCTAAGAATAAAGAGGAAATCATTGCTCTTCTTCAAACTTGACAAATTACGGTTCACGAATGAACTGTATACGCTATATTTGCGATGAAGTATATTTCAAAATACAGAGCAGTAATTTATCACCTAGCAGGGATTATAAAAAGTGACTCACTTTTCCCTAATGTTTTGTATAGGCATCCACCAAGTACTGTAGCACTATTCCAGAAGTACTTCAACCTGTCTTAGTAGATGTATATTCGTTTCTTCTCTTCAATCAATCAATGTTTGCATCCAAGATTAGTTCCGCTTAGTCCTATCCTCGATCCTATTCGTAGACTAGGATTAATAGCCTAGTATTATTCAGGAGAAATTCTGTCAACTTAGAATTCTTTCCGATCGTCAATCTGACCACATATTTTTTCATGGGTCCCAAAGATCTTCCAAAAAGCTGACGGCGTGGTGCCCATGACACAAGATATTAGTTCCTCGAGCCTAACCCTCCGGCGGACCGAGCAAAGGAATCAGACATGCTCAAACTTGACTGCTAGCTGGAACGTCGAGTTGGTCGTGTCCACCCGATAAAGACACATGTACTGTACCTCCTCTCCCCTCTCTTCCTTCAACAATCTACAACTTCCTGCACAGCTGCTACCTACTTACCGTGAATAGTCTAGGCGACATAGCTCCAAGACTCTCTCCCTCTCCTTTAAAGCTTAATCTTATCAGTGATATAACTTCACCACAAAAAAAAAATGCCTCCAGGAAATGACATGACAGCTCGCCGATTTGTCAAGATGAGAGAAAGAGGCCCGGACAATGCATCAGTAAGCCCTCAAAGGAAAAACCAATGAAAGCTTGAAGAACCATGAGAGACGAAAATCAACCCAGGTCCATGCCATCAATGGCGCAGTCAGCTGGGACGGTCCGCCGGATTGTTCATGAAAATCGAATACCTCCGCGTACGTGATCGTCTTCCGGACGTCTGCGGAAAGATCTGCTTCAAGGAATGACCAGTCGCAAGATTTTGGTGCCACGGGCTCATCCTCAGGGTCATGATATGGAGTCAGATAGTCGGATTGGAGTGCGTCGACGGCAGAACAGCGTCTCTCTGGATCAAATTGGAGTAATTTGTCAAGTAAGTTGATAGCTAGGTATGCTAGTCAGTAATTACTGGTCAGACTATCGGTGTTGCTCTTCAATGTTGGAACCGAAGAATTGGCACGGCGGAGGCTTCATCATGCACAGACCACGAGTGCAGGAGAGCTTGTCAGTCTGAGTCATTACGATTCCCACAGCCCGGAAACACGGGTTCCGAAAGACTCTGGTTCGTTACATACCTGTGCGAAATGTGGTTAGTATGTGGTCTTCATACGGATGATCATTTACCCTCACCTTGTTGTGGTCTCGAAAATACCACACCATCAAGTGGCTTCGTACGAATCGCGCCATATTGAACGGGGGTATGTAACCGAGAAAGAGTTGGTATATGTCAACTCATAAGTTAATCTATGCTTCCGTCATGACTGTCACGTTCCAAGTAACGCTCACCGTACAGATTAGGCCTTGTATATAGAGCCACACCGCAGAATTGTGGTTATGAGCACATACGGGTTCTGTCAAGATAATAGAACCGTAGCGATATATCGTCTTAATCCGCATTCTTGTAGACCATAATCTCATCATACGGAGTTTCTATGGCCGGATGGACCGTCATGTTATGTGGCAGCTTCACGCATGGCTCCGCGAAGATGCCGCCATTCGATAATTCACCAACGTCGTAACCGGAGAACAGTGCGGGCAGGGACGTGCCGGATCCCTGCGAATCTCGTTCCGGGGAGAGCATAGGCATATCAGACAGCGTGGCGGTTTGAGGGCCCGGTCCGAAAGAGAGACGATTGCAGATACTGTTGCAGACAGCCCACGCCCGTTGGGCCGGGACGCTGATCGACCCCAAGCCGTGCAGCCACTCCAGCCCCTTCTCAAGGTGCAACGTGATGAGCGAGGCCCCGTCCGTACGGAACCGCGCACGGAACTCCATCTCAATCAGCAGCACGGTGACTGACTGCATGAGATAATGGAGTACACACCACCATGGTGAGACTTGAATGAGCCAGAGGGCATCCGGTCTATCGGGCAAAAGATCCAGTAACTGGCACGCAGAGTCGATGCAGATTCTGGCAATCCGTTGCTGACTCAGGGCCGACGCTTCGTTGGGCGCACGTTGTCGCTCCGACCGACAGAGCGACGGTCTACTGAGGGTAATGCGCAAGCTGTAGAACCGGAACGCCAAACTCCATCGCTGGCGCTCAAAATCGGTGGATGCATGGTGGGTTTTGAATTGGAAAATGGACGGCACACTACTCAGCCACTCATCCGTTTCCTTCACCAAATCCATGATCGCGGCGCTGATGGTGTGCCACGGCCGTCGAGCGAATTCGGGGCTGTAGAGTGAGTCAATGGCGCGCCGCATGATCAAGGTCAGGTCGACAAAGTAGAAGAAGTAGAAAGAGTCGCTGGGCGGGATGTCCATCGCGATGTGCAGCGAGTTGGGCCCGAGGATCGGGTGCCTCAAGCCCGGCGAATCCAAGGCAGCGGAAATGACTCGCCGCTCGGAAATCAACCCTTTCATATAGTGTGCACGGGCACTAAAGCTTGTGAGTAATCGCAAGGCCACCGGCTCGCGGAATCTCTCTTCACTGAAAGGAATGGGCAGTGGTGTGGTGCTGAAGTTGTCTGGTGTGCTCGTGGGCCTGCCTGTCATAATTGATAGAGTGTTTTCGACGGTGTAGAGGGACCACCACACACGGTATCTTATCTCTTTAGAGATGTCTGACGTCTCCTTGCTCTCACTGCGTAGATTGATCCCCAAAGCGATGGCCGACCGAATTGCAACGCCGCAGGCCTTCCAAGACCGGTTTATATGACCTATGGCCATCAGGAAAAATGCCGTCAGACCTTCGACTTGGACCTGCTGAAGGTTTGGGTGTTCCAGGAGCTGGTTTTCGCTGAAGCTCAGCTTCCGGGCCCTGGTGAAGCAAGTCATCGGAGTGTCGGCCTCGGACGCCCATGGCTTTGAGACTAACTGCGCAAACTTAGCGCCCAATGCAAACACCAGATTCATAATTGTGAGCCACCGTTTGTTTGGTGACAAATCAGATCGTGTGTAATACATTTCATACTGCTGCATGAAGGGAATTTTGGCTATGATGGGAAAAGAGGGATGAACACTGAAGAAATAGCAATCCAGCAGTTTATCGGCGACTTGACGCGGGGGTCGGCCGTGAGGGTCAATGCTCGCATCGAGAACCAGCTCTTCATCATCAAGGAAATAACAGACGGATGTCAAGGACTGAGGCTTATTCGATCCTTCGGTGTCGAGAAAGGGCGTGTCTTTGTCCAGAGCCTGATATAGCTCATTAATCCACGACATCTCCGACGGCCCGCCCATGTATCCGATTGCCTGCAACCCTTTGTCCTTATGGAAATCTTCCTCAATATACTCAATACCGAAGGAGCGGGTATGAACGAGGGTGGAGCCAGGGGTGGAATCATGGGTCGTATCGTCAGAGTGCGGATCGTCTGGATCAAGGCCAGAATACTTTTTCATACTCAAAGATTAGCGACCGGCCATTAGAGGATTAGAGCATCAGGAAAAGATGCAACGTACTTGGGCCCTTGTCCTGGCGATGAGATCTCGGTCTCGGCTCTCCGCACGTGGTTGTATCTCTTTCAGAAGCCAATTGTAAGCTTGAACCTGTTTCTCCAGGTCCTGTAGCCGTTTCTCTATCGTCTCTCTCTTTCCCTTGGCGTAGGCGCAGAATGATCCCAAGTTGGTGCACCGGTTGCACGGCTGATGTCCATTGCATTTCGCCTTCTGCTGTCTACACTCGACACAAGCTCGTTTGACGCGTCGATTGCCGTAGGACTGAAGCTGGGACACTCTTGGAATGGCAATCTTGGGGCGGGACGCAGACATCGAGCACTCTGAGGGATTCAAACGCAGTCCTGGTCGAGTATCTGAATGTATTATTCCCGGTGAAAAATACTCTGGCTGCGAATCAGGCATCTCGGAGCTGGTCGGCGGTAGGAACGACTCGAAAGGTCGCAATCTTACCAGCAGGTCGAACGCGACTGTCTGATCGCACGGCAGCCGAGACAGACGTGGCGGAAAGGAGAGTTGAGATTGTCCCGTTTTTGGGGTGGAGGGGGTCCTCGGTCTATCTATAAACATAAGATAAAAGGAAAGGTGGAGCATATGTAGGTGGTGACGCAATAATTTGAAAGTTCCCTAAATGGACGCATTTGAAGGCGGAATGCATCGGTCAGCCCCGATTGGGCGGGATTACCTTCCGGATCGCCGAGGCCAAGATTTCCCGTCTCGATTCAGTCGATTTACTCACGATAGGCTCTCCTCTCTCTATGAGACGCATCTAATGGACCCCTTTACCGATGGGCTTTGGTCATCCATCTTTCACCCTGCTCGGTCACCTTGCTCGGTCACATTCAACATATGTTCTTCGAAATCTCACTTTGATTATTGTCATAGTACTGGCAAGGCTTGTTGACTCATGCGGTGCTTAGGTTAGAGGCTCTTTCAAGCAACACCACTGTTCCTGGATAATGTGCGCGAGTTCTCACCAAGCCGACGACTTCGAAACAACTGCGGTTCCGCTCTTACCCTCCGTCCCTTTCCATTTGCACACAAAGCCTAACATTGCTCGGTCGCATGCCACGTGTGCTCTTCGAACTCTCACTGTACTTCTCGAATCACGAAGGATGAGGGTGGGCCATTGCTTATGGTAGAGGAGTAGTGTGCATTGCAAACGCGACTCGCAACTCCCCAAGGCACGCTGATGAGGTGATCAATGAAGTTTTACTGGCAAGGCTTGTTGAATCATGCGGTGTTGAGTTTAGGGACACTTTCAAGCCACACCATATCTATGCGAGAGCGTACCTCCATCCATACCTGCACGGGCCCCTGCCGCCACAGCTCCTTACCATTCCCCCGGCATCTGACTCGGTGCTTTTAAGAGTGTCCCAATCTGTCGCTTCGTCCGGCTCCACTGAAGGGAAATGTGGGAATTGTTTGCTCCTGCTCACAAGTTGTTGGCCGAATCTTGGCCGGTTCCCCGTGTTTCTTGTCAGTACAGATTCTCTGTGGTTCCGACAGTCTTTTCTATGTTCGATTTGTCACGATACCTCCAAGTGCATTGACCGAAGCACCAAGGAGACCATGGGATCAGAGAATACCGCCTCGCAATGACTGGTCGCAGGTCACGGATGTCGGATACGAGGGTTGATCTGTCTGGGAAATGGTCCATATTTGACCATCATGAGCTATTTCTGTGGATTCTTGTTCCCCTCGTACACTGCTGACATCGCTGTCAGTGAAGTCAACTAACAACATGCCTCTTCTTCCATCGCGACTCAGACTCTGGCTCCTATAAGTTGCTTGATGGTTTGACCAATGATCTTTATTGACGATGATAGTAATCCGCGACTGGCCAAGCATAAGCAGCATCAAGCTAAGTCGATCTCGAAGGGAGCCAAGGCATGTTTAATTGTTGGCTCTCTTGATCCCATGTCAATAACAATGATAGGTCATGCCTGATTTTCGATCATGATCAATCCAGTTATGGGGGAATTCAGCAACCCGTTTTTGCTTTGTTCACTCAGTGTATTATTATTATACCATCCTATTACACGAATCTCAAATTTGTACTTTTAGCCATACTGAATAACGACTTAGAATCCATTCATTTTACCCCACTTAACAATCATAAAAATCAAGCATTAAAATACTTCAAATAATCCATCTTCCCAATCGGCACCCCCTTACTCCTCAAAATCGCATACGCAATATTCAAATGAAAGAAGAAATTCGGCAGGCCAAACCGATTGGCATACGACTGCCCTGTAAACGTAACCTCATACGGTCCCAACTTGGTCTGAAACTCAGTGTGATCCTTCCCTTCAAAGAGCTTTGGGTCAACAGCCTTGATCACATCGATGGTCCGGTTGATACGCGCGTAGAGCTCCTCAAAGGTAGTCTCGTTGTCTTCCATGGAGACGACTTCGATGCCGGCGAGGCGGGAGACAGAGCCCTTAGCAGTGTTGCTGGCGGATTGGATTTGGAAGCTTAGGGGCTTCATGTCTTCGTAGAGACGGGCGTTGACGAAGTCAGAGAGGGGTATGTTGTTTTGTTTGGCGTAGTCCTCGGCGTTTTTGAGGATGAGGGTGAGGGTTTCCAGGCCCTTGATGAAGGTGGGGACTGTGTAGTTGTAGACGGGGGAGGTCATTTTGTCGGTCAATTATAAATCTCGACGATTGAGATTGTGGTTTATGTAGCAATAGAGTTGTAATTGTGACGAGATCCTTGATTGAGGTAGTTGATGATGCTGGTACCTTGACCTTACTTATATTCATGCGTACCCCACTTGAGCCCCGCCATGAATACGAGCCCATGGCCAGTCAACGCTTACCAATCAATGGCGATTTCCAAGCAGATTATCTACCCTCTTTCTAGACCGCACTTTTTGGCATTGAGGGAATGTCAGCGCATATGCATACACTAAGAATCGAAATCAGTTTTACCACTTACACAGAGATTCTTTCTCGAAACCCTCGTTCGAAACACGCTATGCCTATTACAGTTACTCTACCCCTGACCCCTCTTCTCGGCAGTATTTCAGTACAGCCATAAGTATGACCACAAAAATAGCTACTGTATTGGGCTTGTATGGCTTTCGGAGCTTCTGGAATGTTGATCCTGCAAACAAGGCAAACAAAAGGGGAATCTGACAGCCGTGAGCGGTCTGTACAGTATTCGTCCAATAAACAGGCTTGTAACGATGATTCAATCTGTATTGCGAAAGTTGCTCCTGAGGCATCCTGTTGTCAGCCTCAGGCTTACATAATTACAATACGTCCGGGCTGGAATGCTCATTTGCTGTCACCTTGGCACATTTGTGTTGTTTGTTTGGGTTGTCAATTTGACATTGGACGTTGTTTGCACTATTTAAGCAGTTGAAATTCAACAATCCTATTCAAATATTTCATGGCACATTTGCATAACAAGTCCTGTCAAACCCCCCCCCCCCCCCCCCCCCCCCCAAAAAGACTCATCTCAACCTAGAATGGAAAACCCTAAGAAACTAGCAATGTTCCATTTCAATCATAAACGCATCAGCTTAACCTTCGAAGGTTGGCATCAAACCCGCCCTGTTGCTTCTCGCAAGACAACGCAACCCCAGTGCCACTGCTAAAACACATCCACACTAGACAGTATCATTGGTCAACTTGATAGTACCGGTCTCCTGCTTTGTTGCTTCGTGGGTGTCACCGCGAAGCAGTGTCTGAGCTTCAGCCTCGTCATCCGTGTAAAGCCCAGGGGTGTTGTCAAAGGAGTTGGCGCCTCTCTCCGAGATCTCTCTCGACCATCTAGCATTTGATCCCATAAGTGCTGAGGCAGATCGATCGCACGATGGGCACTGGACATAAGTAGTACCCCAAGATCGCCAGCACTGTGCCTTGGATAGCTGCGCCAGGTAGCGACGGTAGATGGAGATGAAGAAAGTGTATGCATATGACAGCCTATTGAGGGGAAATGGCATCAACCGTCAGTATGAAACATTCGAAGAAAAATTACAAAGCAAATTGAGATACAGCAATACGTAGAGAATCTACTCACCACATAATAAGACACGACAGATTCGTGTAGATGTGGGGGATCCCCAGGGCATAGGTCGCCCTCCAATGATTAACCTCTTTTACAGCCAAAATCACAATTCCTGCGATCCAGACACCAACAAAGAGGATGAGGAGGGACAGGTCACCCAGAATCTCATATACCGGATACTGTTGCGTCGTAGCCTTGCGGCGGTTGAACAGGAAGAGCAGGGACGCACACATGGAAATAATCAACTATATCGCTAGTGTCAGTTGAGATTCTTCAGTCCAAACAAACTTATCATAAGAAATAGTAAGTACCCAGGTAAGTTGCAAGATTGTCTCGGCGCTGCCATGCTTGTCAATAACGGCCGCAATCGCGCACGGCAACGAAAACCCAGCAATCAAAAACTGTGTCTTGCGAACACTCGACAGAGCGTAATTTGCAGATGGATTCATCTTCGAATGGGTGGGAAATTTTGTTCTAGAGTTGTAGAGTTGACTCTTTGGATACTGGATTTCAGGTGTTTAAAGGTGTTCCAGATGTTTGTTTGCATTGGCTTCGGCCCCAAGGCAGCCTTGCGCACTGCCTCATCACTTTAATTCTGCTGCCTTGCAAATTGCCAGCCTTGCGCACTGCCTCATCACTTTAATTCTGCTGCCTTACAAATTGCCAGCCAGATGCCGACTGTCGCATTGTTTAAGAAATATCCGCATACGAAGGATCCAGCACCCTTCCCTCAACATGCCGCCGCGGTTGAAAGCCCACGCGAGCAGGAGAAATTTGGAGATGTTTAAACTAGATTGATGACATGTTCATGAGAAATGATTTCACCCTTTTAAGATCTCCCTTCACATGTTCCCCTTTGCTCACTGAGTATAGTACTTGACCATATCCCAGATTGATTGTCTGGATCTATGAGTCACCTTGCATTTGATATATGCGGGTCATTGGTTACTATGGACTCTCCATCCACAGACCTACCTATGTAAGCCCTAGAGGCACCCGGTGAGCATACTCACAACCTTAGGATGCCACCGAATCTCCAGGGGGGCACTTGGACAGGTAGGGTCCGGACCTTTACTACAAACTACAAGATCACTATATTCTTGACAGTACCCACAGCACTGCTGGCACAGGAAGCGAAGAGAGAAGGGAGACTGAGTCAATTGGTCTACCTAGAACAGGAAGACGAAGACGACTAGAAGAAGAAGAAGCAGACAGGACAGGAAGAAGGCCTATAAAGGGCTAAAGCACAAAGGGAACGAACAGGCCTGGACCTGCCAGGAAATCCCCGGCCTGCTCTATGCAGGGACAAAGAAGACGACAAACCCTGCAAACCCTCGAGGTCAAAGGGATCGAGTCATCAATTCTACTTATGGCTGAGACATATGTACAATCACTAATTTTTGCCTTGAGACAGCTCCTTGGTTTGCCACTGACGCCAAAGAAACTATTGTCTCAATATTTCAATCGACGTCACGATCATGTGTCTCTCCCGACCCATAATGCCCTTTCGATAATCGAAGCAATGGATGAGGAGTGGAGAACATTTTCCTAGGCAGGAGTCCTTGCCGCATGAGGCTACTAAATTCCACAGTCTGGGCCCGTCGATGCATCGCTTTCGCTTCTTCATACTTCCCTTGCTTGAAGAGGGCATCACCAAGGTCACTGATACTGCCGAGTGTGTCAGGATGCTCGCGTCCAAGTACCCTCTCTTGTGCTCCTAACGCCTGTCGATGCATCGCTTCCGTCTCTTCATAAGCACCCTGACCACTTAAAAATAATCCACAATTAGATAAAAGGGTAGCAGTATTCAATTGATTTTCACCCTCTATGTCAGACATAGAATTCAGTACACTTTTGGCATAGGCAAGGAGCGACCGACATTGTGTCCAGCTTTCGTACGCGCCATCTGGAAATACCCGTGCCATAATTCCCCGTGATTTGGTCTGCCAGCTGATGAGCTACTGATGCATCTCTAGCCACGATCGGACTGACAATTTCATAAGTTTGTCATATCAAACAGCCGCTTGTTGTTCTCTCGTTGAACCAGAGAATAGTTGAGCAATAGTGTCAAGGCATCGTGAAAGTCCAGGATGTCTTGATCGTTGTCACGACCCAGATCTTCGGGGATTCCCTGCCGATCGAACATACTCATCAACGCCAGGAGATCTGCCGCCGCAGGCTGTACCTAGCGGATCTGCTTAAACGATATCTGCCAAGTGGTGATCACCGCGTACTGACTGCTGTAATCGCGCCGGAGGTCTGTAGAATCTTGATTCTGGAGAAGCTTTGTCTGCCTTGATTCGCTTTCATGGAAAAGATGAAGATATGTGGAGACACTAAGGAGGGGCAGTCGATTGATAATATACGCCGCAGCCTGTGTGATGGCTAGTGGGATATACTCTACTGCCTGGACTAACGCTATCTCGTGCTCGTCGGATTCTCCGGGGTTTCCAGATTGGGAGGGTGAAATCCTTGCGCGTAGAAGGGCGAGTGACTCTTCCTCATTCATCGGCTGAACCTCGATCACATCACTATCACTCCCCACCAAATTCCGCGCCGCAAGACTATTTCGGGACGTGACTAGGATTGATCCATACTCGGCCTGGGGCAAGAGTGTTGCTAGTAGCTCTCGTCCATTTGATTTATTGGCATGAAAAAAGACACCATTGTCATCCGCATTATCGAGCACCATTAGCTAGCGTCTATTTCGTGTATCACGCAGCCACTGGTACACGAGCTGGAGAATGTTCGCCTGCGGATCATCCCGTCCTGGTACTTACCCAGGCTGTAGCCGTGATTTTTTTTCAACTTATAATAGTGCCTTGGCTTCTAGGCAAGCATAATCGGACCCTTGTCCTTGTCGGGCCGAAATAGTCGAAAACTCCACAAAATGGCAAAATGGAGAGCAGTAGAAATACTTCGTGCCCAATCTGCGGCGTTATTATATAGGGAATAAATTTGGGATGGGCTGCCATGGGGACTCTGAGCAAAGTAAAGATTACCGCTAAACCCTTTACATACAGTGGATTAGTGTGCGTCGTTATCATCGTATTTCTTGTTAATCAGTCAAAAATTGCGTAATACCTCATTAGAAAGGTTGGCGATGCGTTCAACAGCATGTCAACCCTGTTGGGAGGACCTGGTGAGGTTCTAAGTTCACTTAGCCATGTACATATGAAGATATATATATAGTTAGTGGTACGCTATATATCGTTTCGATAGTTTGGTTCTAAACCACAACCCACTAGGCTGAGTACTGATTCGTATTTTGGTCTAGTTGGGAAATTAACTTCGACGAGAGGACAGCGTAAATGAGTTACACACACGCGCGGCTGTATATGATACATGAGATTTACTTTTTGCTTCATTCATTGTTTAGTTTTCTAAAGTGAGTTGCAAGACGGAAAAGCCTACCGTCTTAGACCATCAGGGTTCAGAAACGGTGACGCCCTCATCCTCTGACCCTGCAAGCTTGCTCAAATCTGGGCCGCCCATGAAGAGCAAGATCGGGATACCCGATAGCATAGCCATTAAACCCAACGCCCAACTCATCATGCCCCAGCCAGCTTCCTGTCGCATAAAGCCAGCAAAATAGGGTCCGACAAGACTGCCGGCAGAGAATCCCATGTTCGTCAAGCCGAAAGCCAGGGCCGTAGCTCCACCCGAACCAAAAGCACCAGGTCTTTGTTTTTCCTTTTCCTCCACGACATTGAAAACCTCCACATCGAGAGGGGGTACTGTCACAGACAGACAGAGGCCAACGCCACTAAGAAGAACGCATAGCACGATCTTGTCATGCATAGAGTTGTTCCTCACAAGTTGAAAAAGGACGAATAGGGGTGCCATGATGAAGAATGCCCCGGCGGTAATATAACGAGCAGTCTGTGGGTACTTGTCGATGATATACCCAGTCAGCGGATCGAAGGCATGCGCCACAATGAGTGGAATAAAGATCAGACCCTGGCCACTTTGCTTCCACTGGAATGTCCCTTGCACAAATAGCGGGAGGACACTATCAAAGGAGGATATAAATAGTGCAACGACGAAGTTACCCCAGAGGGCTACCATAAGACGCGAAGAGCTTGTAAGGATGCCCATACGCTCGTAAAAATCTTCGGCAGGTGAGTCTGTTGTAACACCCGATTCATCCTGCGCTGGCACGAGTGGCCTCCTCTCTGGCGCAAGCCATTGAACCGCATCCTTCCTCTCAATCAACATAAATCGCATGAGAACATCCAACCCAATCAATGCAAAGGCAAGGGCGAAGACATAGTAATACCCGCACTTCTCATAAAGAACACCTCCGAGGAGTGGTCCAGTAAGTATTCCAATACTAGTAGCCATCGACATATATCCCATAGCTTGGCCAAGACCATCTCGACCAACGGCATCAGCCATCAGTGAATTTCCAACAACCCAAACAACTGCACCCGCGGCTCCCTGTAATAACCGTCCAGCGATCCAAAGCCCAATGCTTGATCCGATACATAGCAAAGCTGTTGCTGCCGCCAGGGCAGTCAGACCAAACAGGTAAGGCCATTTTCGTGATCCGGCTCGATCGGTGATATACCCGACAATCGGTGAGAAAGCGAGCATAGATACGGAAAATAGAGAGAGGAGAATTGATGTCCATGCTTGTATCTTTTCTGGGGGGATGCCAACGCGTTCTCTCAACGCGGTTGGCGTGACTGGCACGATTAGACCGTACATGAAGATATCTGTGGTGGAGGCGAAGGAGACGGCGAGGGTGATGAACCATTTGGAAGACCTAAGTTCCAAGAACCTAGGTCGTGTGGCCTGGTCTGATGATTTGAATAATCCCATCGCTGAGGGGCGTTCAATGACCACGGAATTCTGTTGTGAATGCTTTGAGGGGATGTGTGTGGAGGGTACAAAGGGAGCAAAATTGGATGAGAAGAGCGGGAGCTACGGTATATTAATAGGATGATATCTGCTCAATTTGATGATAACTAGTTTATTGATGTAAGCGTTCGATCATTTATTGGCCGCCGATATTCACCGCCTGATCCACTCCAGCTTTGCGCTACGCCACGTCGAGTGCCCGACACAAACCGCCCTATGTACAGCGGGAAATAGGGATCATCTCGCCACTATATTTTGATGAAGTGCATTTACCGCTTTCCCTTACCGCCCGGGTAGCCGGGCCACTATCCTCCTGCATCAGTATCACACCGACTAAACTCCAGAATGCCTTGCTGCAGGCTTATCGCTGACAGACTGGTGGCCTTTCTAGAAGCCTGATTTACTAGTGCTATCTATGCGAAAGTGGCTTTTTTTTGGGTTACACTGCTGCGATCACGATGGCGCAGCCGAGGCTCGGCGGAGTATGAAAATGTGAGGATATTTATGAATTACTATACTACCCGATTCTACACTATAGTTACCACCCGAATCCGATTAATCATCAATATCAATCTATTCCTTTTTGATTTACATACTAAAATGGGGCGTTCTCTTATTGATTTAAGCCCTTATGAGGATGAAATCGTCGAGCTTTTTAACCTGTAGGAAACTACTAAGGGTATCTATATAGAAATCGCCCGGCGCTATTCGATTAATATCTCCTACCATACACTTACACCCGTCGCCTATAGGATTAGGGGCTTCGCCGATTACCCCCCACTACAGCTAATAATTAGGCCCTTTGCGACTGTATTCGATTCCTTGTGCATAATAATCTCTCTGATAAAGAGATCCTACTAATCCTCTAATACGTATAAGGGTTTTAAAATCGCCCCTATTACGCTAAAGCGACTACGGTAGTAGCTTAGTCTTCGTCTACGTATTAACGATCCTAAGGCCTACGCTCTATAGTCGTAGTAGATTAGAGAGGTAATTTAGTAGGAGATTTCGGATAGAAAAATCGAAGGGTCTAGGAGAGGCCTTCTATATACTTATCTTCGCTAATAAGGCTATATTTTTCCTTACAATCGGGTCTTCTCTATCTACCGTAATAATCGCCTTAATACCCTTCGCCGCTAAACGCTTAATCTCTATGTTATGATATACCCTAGCATGAGGCTATTCCCAAGTGTTGGTGCCTCAGGCTTCTCGGAACTGATAAGCCGGCAGGCTTTCTGTAGAGGTTCGCTGGGGCTTCGGCATCAGTACGTGTACGAACTCCTGCAGGGAACACCCTTGACAGAGGTTACACAAGCCTCGTGTTTCACCCCGCTCCTATTTCCCTACCAAGGATACATCTCCTTCCTGTTTGAGCGATAAGACTGTATATAAATTGACCTATATCAAAGAGGTTTTACGATCCTTAAGAAATAGTCTTTGTCAGCATATAGTAGGGGGTATATCGGCCCCTGAACGACCTGATCTCTTATATCTCCAAATAAAGCCTGAAGACTGTGCTTAAGTACGCCTTTTTGGCCTAATGGAAATATGACCCGCTTTTCTGGCCGACAGTCTTTGACTATCTCACACTATTGACTTAGCCCTATTTCACTACCTAATTAACAGACCTCTATCCTAACTTATAGAGTATATCCTTACAATTTCTGTTTCTTCTTCTTTAATCACCTAGGAGAAATAGCACTAAGGACCTATTCTACTCCCTCTACCGAAGGGGCACCGAACCCTCCCTATATCGCGGAAGAAATCCTAATTGCGACCGACTAGGTGTTACGAACCTCAAGAGGGGCGGTTGGACCGCAGGAAGTTGAGGAGCAACCGCGAGCCAATCATCCCACGGACGCTAGTGCTTAGCGTCCTCACGTGCGTTTCGGTATACTCGGGCACGCCCCAGAAGGCCCTGAGAGAATACTTCGGAACAGGAGTAGGATACGGCCTGCGACTAACCGTCACAAACAATACCCACTTACGTGATGAGACGGTTAGCGCGACGCAGGAAACGGCCACTATTTTACCCGTACCCAGATTACACTCTAAATGCGAGAACACGGTAAAACCAGTACGTGACTCTGAGGATATACTCCCGGCGTGACTCTAAGGAGTAGACGTAGGAGTATACGGCTACTCTAGGGCTACCCCCTGGGGGTAGGCTCGGGAGTAGGAAGGACTGGATATATAAGGATACTCATTTAGTATTATGTATTTAGTTCTTCGCGATCAATTGCATATTGTTACTTGGTTACTACCTTTAGTACTTTGCACTTTATAGTTTACCTCAAGATAACCTAACCTATAAGTAGGGGATTCACTCGGTAGCAATACTTAGTGATTGACTTACTTGGCGCGCACTTCTGGTACGTTCTGTAAGATACTCAACAGAACCCGAACCCGACGTAAGGCTTAGTATAGCAACGGTACGGTTGCGAGATACTCTTAGAATCCGTAGTTAGAACTAGGTAAGTATAACCTAAGGACCTTCTAACTCACAGTGACTAGTCGGCACCGCGTAATATATTGATCGCCCTGTCTTTGAACTGTGAAGCAAAAGTTATTATAGTAGGCAACGATAGCACTCCGAGAGGAAAAACCCCACGCCCTCTAGCCGCGAGAGAGGATAATTGGGAAGACGAGAAAGAACGACAAATTCAAGAACTCTAGAAGCTAGTTTATGACCTCAAAAACGACTTAACCGCTTTAGGAGGTAACTACAACTAGCACTCTACTAGTGTAAAGGACTACTTAGAGTAGCTTTATGCTTAAGTCGTCGCTTTAGCACTAGCAACTTCGGTCGGGGTACCTAAGCTTCTAAAGGCTAAGACCTTTAACGGTACCCGACACAAGCTACAAGGATTCCTAACGCAGATAGATATCTATATCGACGTTAACAAGGGACGACTCTTCACAGAGGCAAGTAGAGTTATCTTCGTGTCTGCCTACCTACGAGGGTAGGTATAGGATTAGCTTAAACCCTATATTCGCGAATACTACGAAAAGGCTAATAGCGAGTAGTCCTCGACTACGTAAGCTATTTTCGGTAGTTATACTACGTTTAGATAGTATCTGGAACGTACTTTCGGGGATATCGACGCTAAGAAGACGGCCGAACGAAAGCTCAAACGTATTCGCTAGACTAGTTTAGTATTAACCTACACGGCCGAGTTTATGCAACTTGCAGCGATACTCTAGTAGGAAGACTACGCTTTGATTCCGTACTATAATCACGGACTTAAACCCTATATTAAGGACGAACTTACACGAATCGACCGACCCGATACTATAGAGAAACTTATCGACGTTATAGTCTGTATCGATAACCGACTGTACGATCGATAAATAGAAAAGCGAGAAATCGAAGGATAGCGCCGAGGCACTGGCCGACTATTACACTATCGTTACGATAAACGACTAAACCGACCTAGCAGGGATAGTGATCCCTACAGGCTATAACTAATAGAGCTCGACGTAGCGAGGCTCCTAGCCGAAGAAGAAAAACGGCGCAAAGACAACAACTTATGCTTTGAATGTGGAAAGGCAGGACATCGGGCGCGTGAGTGCTATAACAGGCGCAATAACGCAAAGCTATAGGCGCGTGAGCGGAACAATAGACGTAATAACGCAAAGCTATAACAGCTAAGGGCGACCCACGACGAGGTCCGGCCCTAACAGCTACGAGCCACTAGCGACAAGGAATAGATAGCAATATAGGACGATAAATCTAAAGAGCAACTTAGGGCTAGTTAGGAAGACACTGAGCGACTGAAGGACGCTATTATTAGGGCTACTCCTGACGAGTATAGGCACCTGCAGGACCGGGTTACCTAGTAGGTAGAAGAAGCACTACTAGTTAGGAAGGAACCTAGGGTTAGATAACGACGCGTCGCTACTACTACGTCCGAAGGGTAGGCGGTATTCTGCGAAAGGAACGCGAAGGGCAAAATTACAGACACCTTTAGTAGCAATAACGACGATACTAAGGCCTAGGAAGTCGATAGGACCCTAGAGGAAATTATATAAGAACGCGGCCTAATTAGTGTAGAGCACGCAGAAGACTATTTCGAGAATAGCACAGAGAATATCGAGAGTTAAGGGTAGACCTAGTACGGTCCCTAGAACACTACCGACTCCTAGGAACTATCCGAAGACTCCTAGGAGTAGGGTATTACAGTTCTGGAAACGTTAATCGAAACTCTAGAAACCCTAGAGATCCTAGAAACTCCACCTTAGCTCCTAGAGACGGATACGACTAAACAGCCTTAAGAGAACCCTACAGACGATTTGATTATCGAATGCTTAAGTTAAATCAATTAGGTATAAGCACTTACTGAAACTAACCTCTTACCTACTAATACTCTACAACAACTTATCGATATACTTAACAATATTAGGGGAGTTACGGAAGAAGTACGCGAATAAGTATAATGTCCTTACAACAGCAACGAATGTGTATACAGGGGATACGTAAGACACCCCGACTACGGTCTTAGAACCGTATCGGCCTGTTACGACGATAACTGTATAATGTATTATTAAGGAAAAATCGAAAGAAGCCTAGAACCTAAGCTGCTACGCTAGGAAAAGAAATTAAATTGGAAACTAGAATACGCGGGACTCTAGTATAGAGACCGGAGGATAAACGAACTACAACACCTAGCCGCTATAGTATAGGGACGATATATAAAGATTACTATTAATATTATATTCCGGTCAATCACAGCGATAATCGACTCGGGAGCTGTAGGGAACTTTATAAGCCTACAGTGCTTAGACTACCTTAAGCTCAAAGAAGAAAAGAAACCCCGGCTAGCACCTATTGTCGGCCTGAACGGAGAAAGTTTAGGACTAGGGATAACACACGAAAGCGGAAGCTTGCTAATAGTTATCGGAGACCACTTTGAAGTTATTAACTTCGACGTCACTAACCTCGGAGAATACGACTTAGTACTGGGAGTACTATGGCTGAGGAAATATAATCTAGCTATCGACTGGCGAGTAGGAAACATAGTCTTCGACGGATGCTTGTGTCGATAGACTAGTTAAGTGTGGACCGGAAAAAACGAGCCGATACCGCTGAACAAGAGACCTAGCTCGGGGGAGGCAGGTGCTTATAAGAACCCTTACGAAGGCGAACTTAAGAGGAGTTTTCGGCTAGGAGGTAGGCCTAACAAACGAGTAAGCGATATCACTAATATCGCTATAACGGAACAGCGAGCAGATATAACTAACAAGGAACTCGAGGAATACGTTCTTGTTAACCACGAAGAAATAGCTCTCTGTGTAACAGGATCACTAGAGGAAGAATATAAGATCCCTGAAGAATATCAAGAATTCTAGGATATATTTATGCTACTACCGGATAGTGAGCTGCTAGAGTATGGTCTATTCGACTACGAGATTAAAATCAAGGAAGGCTAAGAACCGAAGTTTATGCCTATCTATTAACTATCGCAGAAAGAATTAGCGACACTTAAGGAATATATTAACGACAATCTTAACAAAGGAACTATTTAATATTTAAAATCGTTAGCAGGATACCCGATCCTGTTCGTACCGAAAAAGGGAGGAGAACTCTGAATGTGCGTTGACTACTAATAACTCAACGATATTATTATCAAAGACCAATATCTATTGCTGCTGATTAACGAAATCTAAGATATTATTCAAGGAGCAACGTATTTTAGTAAATACGATATCACTAATATATATAACCGACTGCGTATTAAGGAAGAAGACGAGTGGAAAACAGCGTTTAGGACTAAGTACGGATACTTCGAGTATAAGGTTATACTATTCGGTCTTACTAATATACCTGTATCGTTTCAACGCTTTATCTTTAGTGTCCTATAAGGATACCTCGATGTGTTTGTTATTGTATACCTTAACGATATCCTCGTTTTCTCTAAAACGGAGGCTGAATATATCGAATATAACAAGAAGGTGCTACAGCGGTTGAGAGAAGTAAAAGTAACGCTTAAGCTTAAGAAATATGAATTCTACGTTTAGGAAACTAGCTTCCTCGGATTCACTATTAGTCCCGACGGACTAGGGATGGAAAATAACAAAGTTAAGAGTATTCTTGAATAGCTAACACTAACTTACGTTAAGGAAGTATAAAGCTTCCTCGGATTAGCTAACTACTACCGGAAACTGGTACCTAACTATAGCTAACACGTAGTAGGGCTATACCGATTTACTAAGAAGGGAGTACCGTTTTATTAGGACAATAAGGCAGAGAAAGTATTTAACTAACTTAAGGACTTTTATCGATAAGGCTAGGACAAAGCAATCCTCGCAATATTTAACTACGATATACCGATTATTATAGAAACCGACGTATCAGACTTTGCGATCGGAGCATAACTTATGCAGCCAGGAAAGGACGATAAGCTAAGACCTGTCGCTTTCTACTTACGAAAGATGATACCGGTAGAACAGAACTACGATATTTATGATAAGGAACTACTAGCTATAGTGTTAGTATTCTAGATATAGAGAGTATACTTAGAAGGAGCTAAGTATACCGTGACCGTTAGGACGGATCACTACAATCTTACTTACTTTATAATAACTAAAGTACTCACGAGACGATAAGCACGATAAGCAGAAACACTAGCCTAATACGATTTCAAGATTATATACTACAAGGGAACTAAGAACGTAGTAGCGGACGCGTTAAGTCGACGCCCGGACTACGAGCTTAGAACTAAGGAAATAGTACCCGCTATCCTAACCACAGATAGCGAAGGGAATATCGTTTATAACTACTAAATCCTTATAGTAACTAGCGAATTACAAGACGATAGATAGCTAGAAAGGATCAGAGCTAGTACCGAAACCGACGAATTAATTCAGAAGATTCTAGGCAATAACACTGCGCTAACTAAGGATAGCTTAGTCTATATCTATAGCTTAGTGTACGTTCCTAGGAACCTACAGAACGAAATTATCCAATTCCACTATAACGAACTTGCGTAAGGACACCTAGGAATCGAGAAGATAATCGAGAAAATTATACGAAACTATTATATTCTAGGACTGTATCGAAAGGTTAGGAAATATATCCAACGATACAACTCCTGCTAACGGAATAAGTTATCGCGATACGCACTATACAGGGAAATGGAAAAATCAGAAACCCTAACACGACTATAGGAATGGATCATAATAGACTTTATCACAAAACTACCTATTTCGGAGGGTAACGATATGATTATAGTAGTCGTCGACCGACTTACTAAATATATATATATGATTCTAACGACGGAGACTATCGATGCACGACGGATAGCTAACCTATTGCTAAGATATATATTCGCTAACTACGGAACACCGAACAAGATTACCTTAGACAGGGACAAGCTATTTATATCGAATATATAGTAATCACTTGCGGATTAACTAGGTATTGAGTATAGACTCTCTATAGCCTATCACCCGCAAACTAATAGGCAGACGGAACGAGTTAACTAGATATTAGAGTAATACCTGCGATATTATGTGAACTACTAGCAAGACGACTAGACAGGATTGTTACTAATAGCTTAGTTCGCGTATAATAACGCTATACACTCCACGACTAAGGAGACACTATTCTTCGCAAATTATAGGTTTAATCCCACGATTATCAGAGAACTAATTGGAAAACAATCACTCGCAGAATTATCTCGACTACTGGCGACCGGATTGAAACAATTATACCTATAGCTATCCCGAGATATCGAGTTTCTTAATATACGTATGAAATTCTACTACGACTAATTGCGCTAGGAGGCGCCGGACTTTTAAAAGGGGGAGAAAGTTTACCTTTTGCGACGTAATATTCGTACTAGACGACCTAGCGCAAAACTCGATTATCTCAAACTAGGACTATTTAAAATTGAAGAAAAAACAGGACTACTTAATTATCGACTAAGACTACCCGAAAGTATACAACGTATCTATGCAATATTTTATATCTTATTATTAGAAAAAGCACCTAAGAACGCCGAAGTCGCTACTAATATTGAAATCGAGGAAGAAACAGAAAACGAGTACGAAGTTAAGGAAATCCTAGACACAAACAAAGTTAGCGGAAAACCTTACTACCTAGTGAAATAGCGAGGATACGATACCTCGGAAAACATATAGGAACCTATCGAGAACCTGATAGGCTGCCACTAGCTCGTTCAGCAGTTCTACTAACGCTACTAGGTACGGAAAAGGACAAGTCGCCCTAGAAAGACGGTGATAACGGGTTTATCTTAAGTATCTGGGTTAGAGTAGGATTCTCTGATATAGCGGTAAGCGTGCGAGTATTGTCTTTATCAGTAAGACAGCCTAGCTCTGTAAGATCCTCGGCACTAAGAGGATTCTTAGTATCTAACTGCTCTATTATTTCGGTATCGTGATTTAATATCTAATCGTTGCGAGTCCGCAAGAACTGTCGCTGTTTACAAAGGCGGATAATCTTTATTATTATTTCTATTTGCTGTTGCTTAGCCTAAGTAAGCTTATTATCAATTTTCTTCTATTCACAGAGAACCTTCTGCCACTCGGACTCGCTATAAAACTTCTTTGCGTATTTACGACCGCAATAGGTGTACTCAGTATAGTTACGATACTTCGAGTCTATCACACAATTAACACCACAGGAGAAGTAATATTCGCAGGGCGACTCAGAAACAGACCTGTTAGTCAGAATAGATTGATACTAGATAAGCCTATTCTGTTTACGAGTTTTGTTATCAACAGGTATAGTGTAAGGGGTATATAGCTAACAACGAAAAATCAGAAAGAGAAAAGAAAAATATACACTTACTTAAGAGGGGACCAACGTTTAAATCCTTCGAGGACGAAGGACAGGAAGAGGGGGGATAATATTACGAACCTTAAAAGGGGCAGTTGGACTGTAGGAAGTTAAGGAGCAACCGCGAGCTAATTATCCTACGGACGCTAGTGCTTAGCGTCCTTACGTACGTTTCGGTATACTCGGGCACGCCCTAGAAGGCCCTAAGAGAATACTTCGGAACAGGAGCAGGATACGGCCTGCGACTAACTGTCACAAACAATACCCACTTACGTAATGAGACGGTTAGCGCGACGCAGGAAACGCCCACTATTTTACCCGCACCTAGATTACACTCTAAATGCGAGAACACGGTAAAACCAGCACGTGACTCTAAGGATATACTCCCGGCGTGACTCTAAGGAGTAGACGCAGGAGTATACGGCTACTCCAGGGCTACCCCCTGGGGGTAGGCTCGGGAGTAGGAAGGACTGGATATATAAGGACACTCATTTAGCATTATGTATTTAGTTCTTCGCGATCAATTGCACATTGTTACTTGGTTACTACCTTTAGTACTTTGCACTTCACAGTTCACCTCAAGACAACCCAACCTACAAGTAGGGGATTCACTCGGTAGCAATACTTAGTGATTGACTTACTTGGCGCGCACTTCTGGCACGTTCTGCAAGATACTCAACAGAACCCGAACCCGACGTAAGGCTTAGCATAGCAACGGTACGGTTGCGAGATACTCTTGGAATCCGCAGTTGGAACTAGGCAAGTATAACCCAAGGACCTTCTAACTCACAGTGACCAGTCGGCACCGCGTAACACTAGGGTTTAACCCCGACCGATCTTAATACTAACCTCGTAGCTACTTAAGCTACTATAGAAAAGCTGTAGAGGCTTGAAGATTTATAAGACTAAGCCGAAACGCTTAGATTATAGCTTATAGGACGAAACCTAGACAAAACTCTATCGAATCTGTACTAGGACCCTTACGAATTATTAGGAAAGGGCTAGGATATTAAGCTTAAAAATATTCCTACGTTTTCTCTTTACTCTTTACTATAATAACAATAAGAATAGCTCCTAGACCTCTAATAGCAATTCGAAGGAGATCTAAGGCGCTATCACAATAGTCGGACCTAAATCCTTAGAGTATTAAGCTATATAGATATAACCTGTTAGTAGAGATAGTACCGATATATTAATAAAAAGGTACCGATGACTGACCGAAACCTTAAAGAAGATTAACTCTACTTTAAGGACCTTAATCCTTATTAAGAACGTAGCTAGTCTCTAATCTAAAGTAATAGGCTAGCTTAAAAGGGCCTGCTAGCTGAAAGATAAGGACCTATAAGAGTTCTACGTCTATTTAGATACCCTAGAACGTTATTTCCTAAGGGTAGCTAAGAAAGAGAGAGCCCTTTCCTTCTTTACGAAACTTCTATATAACCTTTAGAATAATATCCGCTACTATATTATAAAACTCCCGGCGACCTATAAGGAGATAATCGATATTACGTATTACTTTTAGGACTTATAGCGATAAAAGATAAATTAAAAGAGGAATTTAACTAAGAGAACCTAAGATAATAAAAGATCCCGAAAGCCCTAGACTAATAAGAATATACCGGCGAAGGACTACTTAAACCCTATTAGAGAGGACAGGAAACGTAACCGATACTTTAACTATAGGAGCGAAAAGTATTACTCTAATAAATACCCTAATCTGCTAAAGGATATATCGAATTTACGAGGTCAGCATAAATCCTTCGGCGTGCACAAGCAAGCGAGTGTGCACGGTTGGTCAAATCAGTATACGATTGGCGAAGAATCGTATAGGTCAGGTCGAAAGGGTTAGGTCAGGTCGTACGATTCGGCTCAGAATCGGAAGTTAACTTATGATAGAAGAATGCTCCAACACTTACTATATCTCTTCGAACGCCTTCACCCCCATCAAGCCGACCAAGCAGCAGATCTAGCCAATTCACACCAAAAACGCCTAGAACAGTAGCCCAGCTACAAAAGCAGGCTAAAATAATAAAAGATCTAATAGATCAGCGGTCAAAAAGCCCTCCAAGCCCGTTAAATATAGTAGTTAATCAGATTCTCAAGGGCCATAAAATTGCACTGTATAACACTGCACTACCAGTGAAGGAGAACGCCGATCTACGCGCAACGAATAAAAAGAAACGTCAAAAGCGCACTCGATCGACTAGACGGATTACACACGAAGGGGGCCTATCAATCGAAGAGGGCCTACAGCTAGCTCAGCAGCTATTTCAGCCAGTAGAAGCTAATAAGGTAGTATCGCATAAGGAGGTCGATCTGCCTAATCAGCCGATTCAACCGACCAGGAGGGCTCCGCCTACCTGCAGTGGATATAGACAAACTGGCCACAGGATTACGTCATATAAAAATCGTGTTATCTAGTTAGATTAATTGGTGTTAGTTGCGATTATCGATTTTGAAATTTTCTAATGGGGGTGGGTTATCGGGTTAACCGGGTTATCAGGTAAGCCGGGAACTACGTTATGTCTCTAATTAGCTTAGGATTAGAACCTTACTATAGGAAGCACTAGCCCCTAAGGCTAGGTGATTATCGAAGTTAAAGAAAAGTGATATAAGTAGGTAGGGTTAACTATAAATAGTAGGGTATTCTCGGAGGATAATCTGTAATTCTGATTTCACTAGCCAAACTTCTTAGACCCCTTAAGTAAGCGATATGGCTCACGTAGTCTTCTATATTATAATATAAAGCTGTATAAAAAACGAGAAAAAGAAAAGAGAAGACAGTATAATTTCACTGTAATAGTATTCTAATATTATCCTTACGTTGTTTAAGAGAGGAATGTAACGATATACCTGATATAAGGTTATCCACAAATTCCGGTGCCTCAGGCTACCAGTGTGAGGGGCTAAAGCAAGACTTGATTCAATCTAACTAGGCCAACATACGGTTTACAAAAAGCTTAAGGAGGGAAAGTTTATCCCGCGCGTTCTCCACGTCAACATACTAAGTGTAAAGATACTCTATAAGTCAGGATAGAGGCCTGTCAATCAGGTAGGAGAAAGGGACCAAGTCAATTGTTCAGAAAGGTCAAAGACTGTTTCTTGAGGGATGTAAAACCTCTTCAATATGGGGCAATTTATGTACAGTCACATCGCTCAAAACAGGAAGGAGATGTATCTTGGTAGGGGAATAGAAGCGGGGTGAAACACGAGGCTTGTGTAACCTCTACAAGGGCCTTCCTTACAGGAGTCCGCACACGTACTGGTGGCGAAGCCCCAACGAACCTCCACCGAAAACTTGGCGGCTTACCAGGGTCCTGGTGGCCTGAGGCACCGGCATTCGTGGATAACCTCATGTCGGGTATCAATAATAGCTCAGCGGGTGTCAAAATATTGTGGCACCTGATAAGCTCCGCTACCTCAGCGGGTGAAAAAAGGACCTACCTCTCACCCCGCATCTTCTTCTTCTCTTCTTTCCCCAGACTTGATACTTCGTCAGATAGCACCGAGTGTAGACTTCAGTTCTCATCTCGATTGGCTTGTCACACTCATTCGCTTAGGTACAGTAGCACGTCCGTCTGGTTACCCTTGGGAGGTAGCAGGTCAAGTGTCACGTGACCTGCCGACGACGTTAAATAATATTCAAATCAAATCAAATCAAATCATGCATAGAAATACTTATAAAGTACTACAGGTGAAGGCACTAATACAGCAAATAATACGGTAGAACAGCGATACAAAGCAGTTGAAGGTCAGCTCCGTAGCTAATCCAGGTCCCGAGACTTTCTGTAGAAAGGCAGGCTAACTGCAAGCGGGCAAGTCACCTATAGAATGAAGCACTAGTTAGACTTGCAACGCCGTTTGAATTCACAAGGATGGAATCCATAGACTTACTATACCACGTAACATAGTCACCGTTGGCAAGAGCCACCCAGGAGTTCGCGAGATTTGCGGGTCGAGATATCCGGGCCCAGCCGCTGCGGTCTTTTTAGATATTTAAGACTTCAAGTCAAATTATACGAAGGGACCACTTACTAGTCGCCATGCACCTCGGTTGTTCCTGATCTGGTGTAGCAATATAGATGCAGAGCAGTTCCCGCGCTAAGTCGACCCATAAGAGTGCATGCTGTGTTCGGGCAATGTCTATAGGCAAGACCATCGACCACGGTTTTAGCGGAAACGTCTCGCTTCTCGAGACCATGACTAGTTTCCGCTCCAGCCAAGGAAGCCACAGGGAGCATAACAGCAAGAGCAAGAGAAACAAACTTCATGGTGAAAGTATTAAAAATGTTATTCAGAAGGTTGAAGAATCCGATGAGATTATTTTATTGTCTGTAGGGTAGAGCAACTATCTATTTATGTATCTGTCAAAGTGCGTATTCCAAGAGAATATCAGATATTGACTAATGCTTTTCATCGGAGATTAGACTCGTATTCTCGAACTCAATATCCAGTCAGTCTTCGGTATACGATTATATTATCTCGTATCTGTGCCTTAGCATTAGCCAGACTAGTATTTAAACAAACACCCGACATAAATCGGTCAATTGCAGAAAGAAAGGCTAAAGAAGCTATCGCAAGAAGCGCCTGGATAAGGATACGAGACTGTACGGCCACACGCTACACCCTGAGATATGCAGGAGAGCTAAATATTGGTCGAAGCAGCAATGGCAGCGCAAGAGAGAGTGGATGTGAATTTTTCTTTTTTTGGATAACCACCCTTTGCATTGATAACTTGTGCAAATATTCTAAACTTGATTATATTGGAAGGTGCGATGGGGGAAGAAAGTAAGATAGGGCGCAGCCGTACCGAAGGGGATGGATCGAAGTGGAGATTCCTGCGTAGATCAATGGCAGTCGGACAAAACTCGCGCTCCTATTCCGGGCCAAAGAGCCTCCAAATAAGCATTCCTTTGAATCACCCTTCTATGCCAAACTGGTTAGAATATGAGCGACCATCACAGATTGTATCTTTCATCCAAGTCTTAAAAGTACGGTAATTATATTATATGTATAAATGCACAGAAACGAGCGTGGTGAGAGAAAGGTGACTAATGAACTCGGAAGCACATGCACGTTCTGCGAGAATTTTTGGCTGTAGATCTGCGGATCACGGCGTCTGACAGTGTGTTCATTGCTATTAATCAAGCTATTATCTTTCTCCGCCAAGAAAATGGATCTTGTGTGGACGCTTCGACCGTCTTACCCCTTGAAATTTCTCCCGGTCCAGGTGGTGGAGACGATGGGTATTAGGAATGCTAAACCCTCGAATACTGAGACAATCGAGGAGGAATGCGCTCCTCCGCGGGACGATCATTAAACAGTTCGCAGAGAACGGGGCTGACCCGACCGATACACGCTTTTACGTGAACTGAACGCTTCTCGTCATATGACAACTAGTTGGGGGATGCAAGAAATGTTATGGCTCATTGTTAAATACAGAGCGCATATTTAATCGATGAAGAGGGACGGCACTCTGCCGCGATAGTGGGAAGCGTGAAGATCCTACGGTTCTTAATTAAAGAGAAAGAATTGGATGTTCACGTCCCAATAAGACAGGGTAAACTCCCCTCCATCTTGCGGCGGGACAGGGGCATGGGGCCACGATTCGACTTCTGGCTAAGCATAGTGCTCGTTTTGACGCACTCAATAACGATTCTTGGACAATACTTCATGATCTCAAAATTTAAGGGACAGATTTGCATTATGCTGATTTCCGAACGCTTTTCTAGCTGATCCAAAGAAGGGACAGGTGGGGATGAGAAGACTGCCCTGCTTTTGGCGATTATAGACTATACATGACCGAGATATGGCGATATATACTTTATTGAGAGCGGTATGAATATTTAAGCCCGTACTATCTATGGAAATGGTGATTGACAGCCGTGCAGACATCAATACACGGAATAATGAGTGGCAGACGCTGATGTATGCTGCTGTTGTAGGACAGTAGAACCATAGCACGATACCGTTGCTCTTGAAAAGCTTTACCATCCATTGGGACCTGGGTATGAAAGGACTTAGCAGAGCTTATTTTGGAACCCGGGCGGTCAAGAGACGTTCCACAACCACGGCCGTATCAGTGACAGCGACGCCGAGCATGATGTTAAGATGTGTCCCTCGTTGGGCGGCTGCTGGGCCTGGTCCACAAGAATACACGCTCCACACCGAGATAAGTTGCGCCTTTGTCAATACACTCCAGATATCAGCAACTCCAAAATCACGAGTGTCCAGGACCAAAACCACTGCATTTCGCAATTCGGATAACACGCCTCCTGTGAGTGGTGCAAGCTTCGCGACCCCGTAATCAGGCGTTGAGAGGAACCGGAAAGGGATCACACAGACTGCACGGATGGAATGGTCAGACTATTCTGTGTAAAATCGCATCCAGGTTGATGCAGGACGAGTCAATCTATACGTACCATAATCTAAACTAGGTGAAGAATATGCTCTGCCTACCCCAAATAATTGGCACCAGAGCCAAATTAATGATTCTTCTCGCGATTTGCTCTGTTTCCTTCTCCGTCACCGGCAGGTATTGGGGCCCTTCCAACTCATGTGTGTACGTATGCAGCCAATCACATTTGGAGACCATTTTCATGTATGATTTATGATCAGGCGCATGTCTTCCCCAAACGTATAGAGTTGGGAGCTGCTGCAAGCCGAGAACGTCTATCCATCCTTTCTTTTGCTCCGTGAGCATAATTGGCGGCCATGCTCCACTGATAATAATTCCGAACTGCAGATTCTTCAGAGCTCTGAATTTCTCGCCGGTTTCTAGCCGATCACCCTCGCGACAAATCAAACCAGCCGCTAACCTGGCGCCTTGACCAAGGCCTAAGATACCCCATATTCTATCCGGTCGGCCCTCGAACATCATTGCTTGGTTTAGGACCCTGTCGATGCTGTCGATTTCCTCTTGAGGGAGGTCTTCCTTTTCTGAACCTGAACTCGGCATGTCTTTTACCCAGCTGTAGAATGACCCAGTTGATTCAAAGGCAAGGCGGACCTTTGGGTCTGGATTCGAGGGAAATGGACCATTGACATATACAAAACGGAACCTATTACCAAGTTCCTGTTCCATATGCCGGAGTTGAGATTGGAAGATTGTCGCAGAGGAACCACTGTCATGGAGGCAAAGGATAACTGGGAGGAAGAAGTCCTCAATATTCGTTGACGTAACCAATGCCTTGGGGTTGGAATCCTCAGCATCGAGGGAGGGTTGGCGGGGAGAAGACGCCATGGATTGTTGAAGATTGTGAAAGACTGAAAAGCCGTCAAACATTGTCAGTGTGGAGGAAGTGCGGGATTTTGTGTTGGGGGGACGCAATTCCCTTTGCAAAATCTCAGCGGTGGGGATTGCATGTGGAAAATACCGGTGCAGTCACCTCCCATTTCAGGCAGTGTCAGGTGTCGTACATAATTATTTAGATTTGGCACCAAATTTGGATAGATGGACCCGCTTTCCGGTGTTAAGGGAAAAGAGCCTCCATGATCACCCAGACAAACAGCTGTCCCCATAGGAACACGGGAAAGCGGGGATGGGAAATGGCAACAAGGCTATTGACTCTTAACATATAACCTGAATCCTACTCCATAGAGATGGTCCTGATCACGAGCTTAGGCTCCACCAGGGATTGCGGATCGTCTTACTTCTACTCCGTAATAGGATAGATCTACACTATTTCCGTATCGACGGTCGTATTCGGAGGGTACCAGCGAAATTTTCTATTTTTTTCGGTTTGATTTCATGCTTTTTCGCAGACGATGACCCGAAACCCGCAACAAGAGTGAGCGGAGTTAGGTTACCTTCATGACATCGATTCTTGCTCGATTTCAGCAACCTATATTTGCTGAACTAGTATTAGGAATTCGGAAATGCCGATCACAGTTATTTGTCTTTCCGTAGTAAAATTCCTGATAAGAGACCAGAAATTCTTTTGGCCATGTTGATTTCTAATGCTTATTCTTTGATCTGGCGGACAAGGAGCTCTACGCAAAAGATTGGACACCCTCTCAGGATCCACACTCCGATGGTCTGAGTCAGACCGTCTAGGACAGTAACATACCGCTTCCCAGATCTCCGATCTAAGAACACGCAGTGGTGTATACAGCGCGATATTACCATGAGTTGTTAATGACCCACCCAATTTGATGCATACCAGAGCTGACTGAGCAGTATGAGCTAGGTTCCTGAGAGAGTTATCGATAGCAAGAAGTGCTGGTGAAGGGTTTACGACCGGCAAAATGTTATGTAATCAAGTCAATATAGGTCCCAGGGTGTCCAAACTTTTGGGAAGTCAATGTTAACGGTCGAGCCGTCCACCCCGACCACCATAGTAAACGCGATATTTCAGGTGGCTGTATATCAACGAGAAAACATAATATTGCATGAGCTTCGGTAGGTTAGTTCTTGGTAATGTATAGACTAGTATAAGTTTATCAATAAATTAACACATAGTTATTTACATGCATTACGAAAAATACACGCCGACAAGGTGATGCATGTTTATATACCTATTTTAGATTCCTTCACAGTAGTTTTTAGCCTCATAAATAGGCTTAATGTAACATATTTGATACTGGAGTGTCAGATCAGCTTATATAAACCCCTGTGGGTTGAAATATTCCAATCCAAATTATCGCATTTACTATGGTATTCCTACGGTTCGACCAGGTGTACGACTCGGCCGTGAATTACGTTAGTTACACTCGTCTAGGGAAATTGTAACACACACAGCAGCTTTGAAGTTAACTAACAAACTATTAGTTAGTTAGTAAAAGCCGTTGTGTGTGTAGCAATTCCCTTGTCTAGGGTTAGTATATTACGAATAAGTTAATACAATGCTGTTCCATACGTCTTCGACTACCCGTGCTCTACCGCTGATACTCCGCTTTTAATTTGAACTTCTCGAGGCTAGAAATCACCCTCTAGTCGCTCGGCATGAAATCCTGATGAAGATCGAGAAAACATGTTTAGAACAATATGTCAAGTTGAATCATGAATTTTGGTCGTCTGATTCTAGAAATAGAGGAATCATTTGACCGGCAGAATATTAGGTCAACGTGGACGAAGACCTATGGAAATACCACTGTACGAGCAAGTCAAAATGACAGCGCCCACGGCACTGCTGGCACAGGAAGCGGAGAGAGACGGAGACTGAGTCAAATTGGTCTATCTAGGGAAGAAGGAAGAAGAAGAAAGGCAGAAGGGAACAGAACAGGGTCTATAAGGCCCTGAAGCACAAAGGAAAGGAACAAGGCCTGGTCCTGACAGGAAAACCCCGGCCTGCTTCATGCAGGGCCAAAGAAGACGACAAACCCTGCAAACCCTCGAGGTCAAAGGGATCGAGTCATCACAAAACGAATAAATTACGCGTCGGATACAACTATGGCCTCCAAAAACCATCTCGAGTAAAGATATGATTTCGAAAATTTGGAAGCCCGGTCGGGCATAATCGTTATCCTTTGTGTCCAGCCTTGTTTCTGGGCAATCTACGAGAGTACTCAACAAGCAGGCATCAGTTCTCAAAGACTATGATAGTAAGTACTAGGGCTTAGTGGGTCTCCAGGGATCAATAGGCGGTCAGTGTTCAGAATTAGCTTAGCGCAGCCGCCGGGCGTTAATGAATTGTGTGTATGTCCCCCCAAGAGGCTCAAAATCCAGATTGTGATCAGTATATTTGCAAGAACTTCCGTTTGTCCGCCAAACAACCATGAATGGTACGTTGCTTCCAGCTTGAATGCCTACCCAGCTAACCCGATTTATCGCAGCTCTCGCCAAATGGCTCTACGGACCTGCACCCGTCGAATACAAGGTTCTCCTGATTGGTGATTATGAATGTGGCAAAACCACGTTTCTCGATCGCCTGAAGTTCGAGCAGATCCGAGAGCACCCGAATCATACCGTCAACGTCAATGTCGAGACCGTGGTGTACCCAAAAGGCTACAATTGGCACATCTGGGAAATAGGAGGTATAGTTTCATTACCCTCAGATCATTTACAAGACCCCTAGGAAAAAAATACGGACGCTGACATCCGGGCCTAAAAAGGTGATCAAAAATCTCGCCAGCTAGCGTGGCACCACCTCGCTCCAGCCACATTGGTCATCTATCTTCATGACTGTGGAAATCCCGCCGATCGAGTGCCAGTGTCCTTTTCTCATTTACTGCAGGACATGGCCAACATCGGGGCAAAGTATCTCTGGATTGCCTTCAACAAGCAAGCTGACTGGGGGTTCAAGCAAGCGAGAATCAATACTCTTCGCCAAGAATATGAGAAGGAGCTTGAGAACTATAGGGGCAGAATTTCTGGAAAGGTACTCACTCACAGACTGGACGCCAAGTCCGCGGAAGGGGCATTTAACGTACTAGAAGACATGTTCGTTACAATGAGAGACCCCAGAGACTATTCCCGTCGACTTCCACCATCTGGGCCTTCAAAGAAGGATCTCGCTCTACAGAGGCTCGTTGAAAGGGAAATTGCTCAGGACGATATGGATCCCAGAGTCTTTTGGGAATATTTACAAAATGGTGTTTTTATTGACTGGAGTCATTATAACCTTATAAAAGCTCTCTGCATGGTTGTATTGCAATCAGTGGGTGAACACGCGATTAACCCTTTACCATCCGTGAGAAGCAGAGAAACTTGCTTTGATATTGCAAGTACCTTTGACAGGTATATGAACGTCCAGAGCAGGACGTCATCTCGATGGTTTGAAAAAACGCGACACAAGTAAGCAAAGAGAAAAGGCTCCACTGCTCGACAATGAAAGACAATCTGACTGGCACCAGGACCATGGTCCTATTCTGGATTCTGCAAACACATTATGCCATTCAAGATTATCGGAAGCAGAAGGGGATGCGAGACTTTCCGGGCCTGAGGGGCTTTTATGGGGTTCTGCGCCACTCCCCCATACTCATGGATTCCGAGCTTTGGAAAGAGTATTACTGGAGTAGCCAGTTCTGGTCTAGCTATGCTACCAAAAATTGGTTACCCCCGACCTTGAAGCCTCTCTCGTGGGTATCATTCATGCCTGATCGGTCAACTGACCTGGCCGCGGTTCAAGAGGACCCCGACCGACTGCTGCGATACGCGTTTGGGATTCTCCAGTACGTCTACAAAAGGGACTTGCATAGAATCGGCGTCACAGCGCGGGCACTTCTCGCCCTTGAGAGGAGTACGATGCGCCTACGGAAAAGCTACCCTTTCATATCTTCGTACTCCGAAACACAAGCATATTTCTGGCTTCAGGTTGTGCAGATTGCCCTACGATCTCTATATATGATCTATCCGCAATCAGAAAAGGAGGTGATTGGTTGCATAAGTCCAGTCTCTCGTCTTCCGTTCAGCGGCTTCAAGGAGCTGGTCGAAATCGATAGTGAAAGCTGGAACCGGTGCTATTCTCGAAAGGTATGGGACAGCATGGAAGCCCGTTCACAATATATTTCCCCCGATATTCGGCCTCTGAACTCATTGATTAAAAAATCTTGGATTTCAAATGACAATCCAATCTTTGTGCAACGAATGAAAGCTCTTCTAACGGAGATGAACCCCCCCGAACCTTCAGTCGAAGAGCTTTCTTTTCGCGCGACATTCGTTCTGGATTGCTCGCAGGAGCTTAATGCAAGAAATCCGGTGATTGAAAACCATAAACACCTGTTGCTATTCTTATATACAAATCTTGTTTCCGACATAGAGTCCCAGAATTCAGAGAAAGCCCCCTCGCTCCGGGCTCAACGCGCAAAAGAGCTCTTCTCGGGAGTATCAGGTCCTCTGGTTCACGCACTCACCCACAAGAACTTCTGGTTTCAGCAATTCTTGACGGCCCTCGACTTTGCAGAAAGTCGGAAATCAGAAACAGACGCAAGCTCGGATTTTTCGACGTTTGCGGGTTTCATTATGAACAGCCTGGAGCTCGTCAACGAGGACCTCCCAATACAGTTTTATAACCCGAAGATCTGGCACAGCGAAAAGGCAAGGCAAACTATAATCGCCCCGGACAAGAGGGAAATGACCAATATTCTAGAATTGGTTGCTACGAGTGAGATGAGCGACTGGGTTGGGGTTTGAATTTTTGTGGAATGCGATGAAAACACATGCCATATATGAGAGATGAACCAAGTCATATTGTCTAAAAAGTCAAAGACTGTTTCTTGAGGAGCCTAGAACCTCCTCGTCATAACTCAATCTATATACAGTCTCATTGTCCAGAGCAGGAAGGAAATGCATCGTTGAATGGAGAGGGGGAGCGGGATAAACACGATGCTTTGCGTACCCTTCATCAGGAACCTTCCTTGTAGGTGCTCACGGGGAGTTTAATAACGGATCGTCGGTGAGTTGTTGCCGAAGTGCCTCCAATCTGCTAGGCCCGGGGCCTCAAGCCCCAGTGCTGAACAACCTCATGTAGTATATCGTAACAAGAAGGTTCTGGATTCGCAAGTAAAGTTCTCTAATTCATAACATTAGCCCAAAGAGTACGAGTTCCGCAATCTCGTCTTTCTTTCTACAAAATCCTCAGGCTCAAGCAACCTTCCAAGAAGTCAATCCCACGATTTATTGGGCCTTTCGGGGTCCTTCAACGTATTGGACAATCAGTCTGCCTCCTTGCCCGCACAAGATCAATAGCAGCATTAAGCAAATCAGTCAAACGGTAGATAACGTAGTATAGTTTAATCTATAGAGTATATAGTCTATCCGCCCGTATGTGAAGATCGTTTAGCTCTATATAAAGTATAAAGTAGTAGAAGTGCCGTCGTTCTATATAGTGTAGTTAGTCGTGCCTACCAGTATATATCCTATTTATGACGTAGACTTAATACGCCTCGCTACTTCTCGTCACCGTTACCCTCTCAAATCATAGATAATCCGAGTCTATCAAAGCTCTAGCATCATCCTTTACCCGAAACTCGGTCTGTAGCCACCATTCCGTAAGTCGTAAGCAGGATTGCTCCATCTTAGAATCTGTATTGTACAGTATCCAGACCCGGTGAAACGAGGGCCAACGCGTTTTGACGAGGATGGAGCTAGCTGTTGAGAAGACTGGAGAGGATCAGACAGGGCAACCGAAGTGGCTGTTCCGCAGGTATCGATAAGGGCAGGTAGATTGTCTGACTTTCGAAAGATAGCCTCAGGAAATTGATCAGTAAAACCAAATACTTGGAAATAAGCCATCCCAAAGAAAGGCCTAAGTAGTAGGGGTCTGGCAGTTTGGAAAAGGAAACTTACTAGGGATTCAATTGGGGGTAGACGGAATGAGTTGCGACCGGGGGAAATAACAGATACTAAAAGCTGGCTGATCTTCTCTACAAACATTCACGTCCCTTCCTCACCGTATAGTCTAATATCACTGTCATCCTCATAATGTTACAGTACAGTTGTCCTCACTTTCTTCACTTCGTTTCCGGGCGTCGACGTGCGGAGCTTGCGTAGCCCGCGCGTCGCCAGTTCGCGCCAAGCCTCGCTGTCATTGGTCCTACACTTGGCGCTTCACGTGATGCGGACATGTCCCCTTGCTGCTCCGCCTTTGCGATGCCCTTTCAGCTGGTCTGACCTTGCCTTGGCTTGTCTCCCACGTTAGTGTAACGTGACTCGCCTGAGATACCTGGAACCAATTTTGTTATTGTAAGAACGGCCCACATGTCCCACTGCCCCTGCATTGCTCGTAAGCGTACCCAGACGTCGCCCTAACGTCCTTGAATAAAAGAGAGCAATTCTAATTCTGTATAGTGATATAACAGTTCCTTGAGATCATGCAGTTCACAGATCTCGGCGATTTGCCGATCCTTCTCATTGCTGAGGTACTTGGCCAAGATAGGGATATCAACGCTCTTGTGCGGGTTAATCGCACCCTCTACAAACTCCTGAACCCAGTCCTTTATAGACACAATATTCGGTACTCAGGAAACTCTGCTCTGAAGTGGGGAGTGTCTAATTGCCTGGAAGGGACTGTCCGCTTGTCTCTGGTGTATGGTGCCCCTATTGAATTCAGTACTGGATCGGTGTCTGGCGAGGACGACGATGAGAGGGACACAGATGAGCAACTGGAACACGCCTACGGATACGAAAACATGTCCCTCGTCTGCATTGCAGCCAAGAAGGGCAATCCATATATCCTGAGATTACTGCTTGAACATGGGGCGAATCCAAACTGTGGTTATGGTCGTTGTCGGCGTGTTCCAATCTCGCTTGCAGTCCAATACGGACACGATCCCATATTTACGCTTCTCAACGAGCACGGTGCTGATATGAATCCAGAGGATGACCCCCCACTCTACCTGGCGCTCTTAAAGGGTTCCGTGGAAAACGTCAAGATGCTGCTGGAGGCGGGCGCAAATCTCGAGATTTTCCAAGCTAACACCGGGCTCAGTGCTGTTGAAGGGGCTGTACGGACAGGGGATAAAGACATGTTTGAGTTCCTTGTACTCAGTCAACGGCTGAATCCGTA
The DNA here is from genome assembly GCF_028828155.1 of Penicillium subrubescens. Classification (NCBI taxonomy): domain Eukaryota; kingdom Fungi; phylum Ascomycota; class Eurotiomycetes; order Eurotiales; family Aspergillaceae; genus Penicillium; species Penicillium subrubescens. The sequence goes on from NW_026643156.1 coordinate 750,620, forward strand.
CGACTGCAATGGACATACAGTTCTCGATATTGCCGCACAAGCGGGCCAGATCGACCTTGCGAAATACTTTCTGCGTTATGGACTCAATCCCGAGAGAGAAGACTCGAATGAACGCACTGCCATTTTCTTCGCCGCCATGTACGGGCACCTGGAGATTGTGGAAAGTCTGCTTGCGGCAAGAGTTAATGCTGATAAGCCAGACGTCAATGGCACCACCCCTCTCTCGGCAGCAGTCAAAGGGAATCATCGAGAAGTCTCTAAGGCTCTTCTCTGCCATGACGTTGATCCAGAGTCTGTGGACTTCATGGGACGAACTCCTCTATATTGGGCAGTGCATTGTGGTGATCCTGCCCTTGTCGAACTCCTCCTCACCAGCAACGGCGTCGATCCTAACTTTCAGGCCCAGTATAACCATACATTTGTGGCTCTTGCGGCAAGTAACGGGAATATCTTGGTGGTCAAAGCGCTTCTTGATCACGGAGCAGATCCAACTATCCGAGACTTCTTCGGCCGTACTCCGATTGTTCTGGCAGCAATAGAAGGCCGGACGAATGTGATCAAAACTCTAGTTAAACATGGGGTTGACGTGAACTCAGCCGATAACGCGGGGCGGACTGCGCTTTTTTGGGCGTCTGGGGAGGATCACCTTGACACTGTAAAAGTACTGCTGAGGTATGGCGCTGATACAGACAAACCAGATAAAGGCGGTAGAACGCCAATCTCTAGAGCGACGGAACGAGGCCATCTCAGGATTGTGAAAGTTTTGCTCCAGCATGGGGCCAATGCAGAAGCCGGAGATAACTGCTAAACCCAGTCCGATTATGTGGACTTATACTATTGACCATGCCGATGTAAATGCTCTCAGAATATGGCCCGATGCCTGTCTGTAGTTTAGTTGATAAGGTGGACAGAAAGTTTCTGGTTGCCGGATACTAGAGCAATACAAGGCTTGCCAAGATCAGATCAGGAGGCCGTGGGATCGCCGTCCCAATCGGCCAAATACTGGTGTCCAACCGGCCTTCCAGAAACTTCTTCGAAAGGTTACACCCCCTGAGCCTGGATGTTGGATTCTGTCTAATGCTGGGACCAGCTATAAGACAGATTCAATCACGTGGTATACAGACCAGTTAATAGATCGAAAGCGACGGCCAGGGCCCAACAATACGTTCAGACAAGCACATGCTGAGATGGAATTAACAGAGCGTTAATCTTGACATACTCCTGAACCCAAAACGAGTATCTGAAATAAGGTCAACCAGACTCAGGGTTTCAGGCCCAAGGTGATAGACGTAGGGGCCAAAGATGAATTGGACAGCTTTCCGGGTGAATAGCTACTGGTGGCCAGAGATATACATAGTTCAATTTCGTATACTAAGAGGTGCGCTGTAGTGAATTCGGCTATTATGATATGTGCCGCTGCTGTTCAAGCCGCCACACATGGCCGCTGGCCTTCTTCGCTACTCGCCTCCGATAAACGTTGCCTTGGCTTCGTACAGGCCGCTGCTCCACCTCCTCCTCCCACTACAATTGCGCACCTGCGTCACCAGGAGCTATCACGTGCTATTTTTCAGTCAATCTGGTACTGCGGCGCCGTCCCATCAGTCATATCAACATTAGACACACTTTATCTTTCTAACACCTGATCATGGCAAATTCCATTCTTGATCCAAGTCATCTTCCCTGGTCTTCAACCCCTCGGACTACTTACCGTGCCAGAAAGTCCCCGGTGGCTTGTGTCGAAGGCTCGCCGTAGAGAGGCGCTTCAAGTATTGGCGAAATACCACGCGAATTGTGATATTAGCGATCAACTGGTCCGGTTTGAAATCTGCGAACTCTGTGCAGTAATCCAGCATGAGGAGTTAGTATCGGAGAAGGGCTGGGTTCAATTTCACCACCCGCGGCGAGATCCATCGTGTAGCGAACTGTGGCCTGGTTGGATTTGTGAGTTGTCGTGAAAAGCGGAGATGAACATTACAGTGAAATAGGATTGGTCCATGAGCCAGACCATTTTCCTTATGGTTTGTATGTAACATGCGGGTACATAACACTTCGACATCGGTACGGTCACTCGAATACTCAGTTACACCGCCTAGGGACAGCTCAACCTGTCCCTTTTCCATTCCTTCGAAGTTTTTCCTTGGATTAATCAAGTATCTTTACTGTATGATTCCGATAGCTCTTATTCGTCCAAATGCATACTAGTCTATACCGATTCAGCTCGCTTTGACATGAGTCAATGGCGTCCGTGCTGGTCTTGGCATCTCCCACCAAAAAATCCACAACAAAACCTGGAGCCCTTTACTGTTTAGCCCTTCTAGCCTGTTATCCTATAATCCAAGTCCACGGATTTATCATTCTGTTCATTCGGATGAAGTATAAAGAACAGCCCGTCAAAGTATATCATTACTGTCCTTACCAACTGAACTGTTGCAGTTGATTTTAGAACATTTGGACCGCCAAAGTGATATTAATGCGCTTGTTTAAACCTGTTACTACTTATATGACAATTTGAATGGAGCTTTGTATCGCCTGAATATTAAACTTTTCAATCGTTTAGCACTACTATAAGCTGTACGATCTGGCTAGGAAGGCAGAGCTGTAAAGTCACTCAAGGAAGATTCATTTTTTAAAATCTATACTAAGAACGGGTTAAACCCGCTACTCCTAGCTATAAGGTCTAACTATTAGAGTATTTTCTGCTAGTTACTTATATTAACAGGGCTTAATCTTAAGGTTAAAGGTTAGGTTCGCTAGACACCCTTAGCTAGTGTAGACGTTGAGAAATAGTTAAGCTGCTCCTTAAGAAGGGTGTAGATATTAAAATAAGGGACTAAGGTTGTTAAACTCCCTTAATATTAGCTGGACCTCTATTGAAAAACAGCTTTTGGATTGGGGAGACCTTTTTCTTGATGGGAAGAACTGAGACTGGTTATCTCATTCGATCATTCAATTACATGGAGAATGCTTCAAGCTCAAATGTAAGTAATACCCTGTTTACTGGAGCAGGGGCCAAACTGGTACCAGGGAAACCGATCACTCTAGATATTCGTCTTTATGTACACGGGGCTCCTCGATAGCCCTGAATAACCTAGTGAGCGACCTCAAAAATCTCATATTCCACAGCCTGGATATCCCCCTCCCTAAACCAACGGCCCCGGCCAATAAATTGCGTCGTAGCGACCCATTTGAAGTTGGGATCTATATGCATTGTTTTATCGTTAGTCTTGTATCAGTCGCTATTCATCCGTGAGAGGAGTGCGAACATACCACTAACTTCAATGTTCGGCGCAGTCCACCAGTGATGCTGCCCAAACTCGGTCGTTCTCGCGTCTGGATTCCTGCTCGTGAATTGCCGCGCAGAGTCATCTATTCGCGAATATCCATTATAATGAATATACACGCACTGTCCATCCTTCGTGCGGCCTTGTGTTCGCACATCCAGGTGCGCCGTGTTTGTGCTCTCGTCAAAGAGTATCCAATCGCTTCCGCCGGCGACGAGAGTTGCGTCGAGGCCTTCACCCCGGGTTCCTGGGATACCTCGTAGGAAACCTCCTTCGAGCGTGGTGATGCGTCGGTGTGGACCGGAACGGTATTGGCCCGCGTTGATGGTGTCTTTGCCTATGTGGCATCGGAGATGGAAGACGTGGTTGAGTCTTGGAGGGGTGGGGGTGGCCATAGTGTGATATTATCGAATGTCTGCCAGAAAAGGTTGAGAGGAGATTGAATGTTTTGGTTACTATATTGCGATACTTTGATTTTACGAGGGTGGAGGTTTCCTTCGGGTTTTATGTTTCTAGAAAATTGCCCACAGTTTGAGCGTCTCCGCCCGCCAGAGAAACCCTGCGAATACGAGCCTGAAATGACTCAAATCCAAAATTCAACGTGATTATCGCAGAACGTGATACGGGTCAACACGAGATAGGTCTGGCCCACGACGTTATTTGTCCGGAAGGGACACATTTATGTCACAACCAATCGCCTAGCAATTAGTGTAAGTCATAGCATACTAAATCTCGACCTCTTCGGTCTTGCCCTTCCGCCCACGTACACCGCTTCCTGTTGTGGTAAGCTGAAGCGTATAGATAACACTATTCTCGAATACGATGAGCTAATCCCCATTGGAATAGATTCGGCTAGATACGGGTACTTGCGTTAGAGAGCCAAGCGAATCGGTTCGTCTAGTTAGACTCCTCTTATAAGAAACGGAGTTCATCGAGTTGGCAATTACTTATTAAAGATCCCGAATCATAGCATGATGTCGTCAACTCTAGATATCCCTATCTTGATGACAACCTGTCCGCACGTCGTGTCTGTATCATCGGAGGCGGTATAGGCGCTTGCTTGACTTCCTCTCCAAGGAAGACGCCAGCTGACAGATTGTCGTCATTGACAAATGCTCGGAGAAGCTATTAGGGTCTACGAGCCCTGCTCCCGGTTTCATTGGTTAGCTTAACGGGTCGCCGTGTCTCAACGAGCCTCGCTAAAGATACCGTGTCCGCGTACATCGAAGGCTGGTTTAACGTCGTGGGGGGTTTAAAGCTCACATCAACAGCTTCCGGTGTGGAGGCACTGCACCGCCGACTGAGCTTATTATATGCCATTGATCTCCCTGAGGAGATGATTCACCCTGAAGTGGCGGCTTCGCTTGCTCCTGACTTTATTGACGCCGACGCTGTGAAGGCAGGCCTACACTTTGCGCCTCATGGCATATCAGATGCACAAACAATTACGTCCTACTACATTCAACAGGCTCGGGCTAAAGGGCTTAATCTAGTTAAAGCTTCGGAGACCGGCTTCGCAAACAAACATGGCGAGATATCAGCAATTTATTATACCATCGGGGATAACTAATTGAATGGAAGCATCGTCATCGTCGCCCCCGAGTATTTGGCCCTAATAGGTTTAGTGTACAATCTATCGCCTATGGTGTATAGACGATACAATTAGTCGATATTTTTTAACAAACAGGTCAACAAGTTTAGCTAGGGTAGGCTTCTGTAAGCCCTAGAGGATCGTATTGTACTAGAATATATAGAAGCTGTCGGATTTAACGGCAAAGCAATAAAGTACAATTTGGATTCCTGCTAACAAAAACGACACCTGGTGCTATAATACTAGAGCCTCAATTTATATTACGAATAACAGAGATCTACTGTTGAACTATACGCCAATTGTTTCCTTAGTTATAGTTAGAAACACTAAGACCACAATCCTTGGCTACGGAGTGCTCACAGTCACCCTAACGACATCTCTTAACAGAACAACCTTTCCCTTGAAAAATGTTGTATACTGCCTAGGATTCTATATCAACCTAATATTAGCAGAACGTACTGCAAGCGCAGGAATCTACCTTAACAGCAAGAATTGCACTTTAGAAGAGAGTGATGGAACGATAATCTGCCGATTAAATACGAGATCAGGCATTTACCTGATTAAAGAGGACGAATCAACTACTGTTAAATCATCTGTCAATCATACTGCCCTATCTTTACCATTACCTAGCTCTTACTACTGCTTCACACAATACTTCTTCACACAATGTTGCTTTACACGATACTACCTTATTATATCAACCGATTTCACAAAACTAGGGGGTGGAAACCCTACGCACTTACTAAACGCTACTATCAAAGATATATCTTGGCTAATCAGCTATTCTAAAGCATACAAACTAGTCAATTCACCATATCAAGCCTCTCGATTGCCTTTATACAATATCTTTCGGATCAATCACGATCACCAGCCGAATCAACCTCGAAAACCTCTTGAAAACCACATAAAATGCTTACCTTCTTTCTTATAAGGCCCTTTTATCTTATCTTCTTCTGTTTTATCTCATTCAGCTCTCACTTTGATATCATTCTGCCCTTACATCGAGAGCTGAGGGGGTGTGTCAACATATGGATATGCGATACCCCGCACTGGGCGTGCTGATAAGCGATAAACATTGGACGAATCGGATAAGCACCACTACACAATACGATAATAAGATATCAACTATCTTATCAAATAGAAAGAACAGCGAGTTTCCTAACGCTCTCGTATGCCCCTATATTATTCTAAGATTTTTATCAGTCTTTTCCTGTGACATTCTGCCATATACCTAAAGTTATAAATACTGCCTGTTTCCCTAGTTAAATTGAACAATTTTGACGACAATGTCATAAGTTTGACACCATTTTTACTCACGAATAGAGCTCAAGGCAATTCTGATTAAACTGTGTTGACCTCCCACTGTTCAACCTGTTCGCTGCCGACCCACCTCTATTGCACTTTCGTCTCTCTTCCATAATCGTGGTATTCGATCGACCTGTGTGCGCCTCTAAGCACACCCCCTAGGGTTTATGCACACTGTGTAATTCCGAGATAATATATATCTCTAGCTTCCTAGGTTTCGTGGCTGTTGAGATCTGACTGAGCCCTCGAGTGATCCCGGAAACTCGCTTAAGAGTAATATAACCTAAGGCGGGTTTCTGTCACGATGCAATGAGTTAACTAATAGAGACTAGAATATTATAGGTAGAGATTAATAAATAAGAACGTAGATTTAATAATCCCTTATATACAGCGTAAAGACTAAATAATTAGATTCGAATCGCTTAAATCTAAGCGCTATAAAGGTGTTATAAACTACCTTATACTATTCGCGAGGGCTTTACTTTAGCCTATATAAGGTCTTTAGTAATAAGCTGTCGGATTTACGGGGTCAGCATAAATCCTTCTGCGTGCACAAGCAAGCGAGTGTGCACGGTTGGTCAAATCAATATACGATTGGCAAAGAATCGTATAGGTCAGGTCGTCGTACGATTCGGCTCAGAATCGGAAGTTAACTTATGATAGAAGAATACTCCAACTTCATCACAATCATTAAACTTGATTCAACTAGCTATGGAAAACAGGCAGTATTTATAACTTCATGAAATCGAGGCAATACGCCAGAACAGAATCTCATAGAAATCGGAAGAAATGTAGAGTGTTGAAGCCCTTTCGTCATGTGTGCAATCTGTTGATGTCAATCGTTGAAAACCGTCGTCACGTGTACGTTCCGTCGCATTCTGTCACGTTCGATAGCTCTCATGGGCTTATGCACCCACTCTCTTGGGGGCTTATGCACCCACTCTCTTGGGGGCTTATGCACCCACTCATGTCGACATAAGCTATATTTGCTAGGGAAATCGTTACAGAATCCTTCCGGGAGGTATATATAAATCTCCTCCGTGATTTCCGTATTAAGGAAGGCCGAAACGAAGTCTATATAGTATATTTTCTACCCGAATTAGGTAATAATAGTAGTAAAGAGCTTAAAGCTTGTAGCTTTAGCTATGCTTATATATATATCTAAGAAATCGCGGCCTTCTTTCTAGCGAAAGCCTTTTACGACTAGACAAGCCTTATAAGTACTATCGTCTTTAACTTTAAAGACCTATGGCAAAGGGATAGGCTTCCGATACCGCAGCAAATCGTATACTCTCTATATACTATTTTTGATCTACTTAACGAATTCCTTATATACAGCAGTAAGCTATTTTTCCTTCTCTAGGTAACGTATTATATTATCCTAACTACTTAGTTTATAAGGGCCGGTAGGAATCTCCTTACAGAGATCTGCTACGAAAGCGTAAAGCTGCGTATAAGCACCCTTAATGACTAATTAGATATAGTCTAGGTCGGCGCCTTCTACGCGTGTATAAAATATATAGGCCCTAAGGTAGGCTACGTAGGTATCAAGATCGACGCGTGCCCTAAAAGCTTCAGGATTAATACAAGATGCACTAGCCTGCTTCTTTAGTAAGGCTAAATACTCCTATAATTCCTTGCTAGTATAAGAGGGCTCTCTTACGCGGTTAGAGCAGCGTAGGCCGCTATCCTCTAAACTATTTAACCTATTTATACTACCCTCTGTACCTTCGTCTACGTTGTAAAAAGAGTCGGATTGAAAGGAATCGGATTGATCGGGATCGGGATCAGAGCCGAGGGGCGAGAAGTTAGGTTCGGGAGATGAGCTATCCTGTTATTAAAGGAACTATCCGTAAGAAGATACTTTGTGTTGTTAAGAGGGTGTATTCTGTCCCTTAGGATATCTCCACGATATTATTAGATATAGGGGTGTTATATGTCGGATTTACGCTGTGTGCATAAACCCTGGGGTGTGCTTGTAGGCGCACACAGGTCGATCGAATACCACGATTATGGAAGAGAGACGAATGTGCAATAGAGGTGGGTCGGCAGCGAACAGGTTGAACAGTGGAAGGTCAACACAGTTTAATCAGAATTGCCTTGAGCTCTATTCGTGAGTGAAAATGGTGTCAAACTTGTTTTATTTTGCTAGGAAAACAGGCAGTATTTATAACTTTAGGTACATAGCAGAATGTCACAGAAAAAGAGTCATGAAAGTCCGAAATAACATGGGGGCATACGAGAGTGTTAGGAAACTCTTTGCTTTTTCCATTTGATGCATTAGTTGATAATCAGCATCGTATATCATGAAGCGGTGTATAGGGATACAGATTTATGCATCCGATTGCATTAGCGCGCGCATGTATGCATGCGCTCGCTTATTGCATGGATACGCACACACATATATGTTGAAATTATATTATTCCTATAGCCGCTCCCGCTATAGCAACGTAAGTAGTAGCTCCGCTCTCTTAAAAGGAGGAAGTATACTTATAGGAATAAAAGGCGTAGGTACAATAGGATAATTCGGACCCCCCTAATCACTAGCCTCTATACGCTGCTATTCGCGCTAGACTACGATAGCTAGGTTAAGGAACTCTGTTAGAATATAACGATATTACTACTTAGTCTAGTCGAAGGGTAGTGTATTTCTGCTATTATACGTATTAAGATTGTACGTAGGCTTCGGTAGATCCTTAATTAGCGTCTCTTAAAAGATAATATTACGCGAAGTAACAATCTTCTTCGAATAAATATCGTAGAGACAATACCCTTTACTATTATAAGAGACAAAGTAAGCCTTAGCTATATAAGGTAAGAGCTTAGAAGTACACTTCTCTAATAGCAGGTAATATTAGGCCTAATACCTGAGTATATAAAGATTTAAAACGTTAGGCTTTTTACTATAAAAGGCCTTATACGGAGTTATACTAATCTTCGAATACTATAGCTAATTAGTAGTATAATTAACACCGAGAAGTAATCCGCCCTAGAGATATTTAGGTAGCTAGTTCTTTAAGAGAATAGCTACTAGGGGCTTAAGGAGCTAGCGGTTCTTTATTTCCGCGACCCTATTAAGCTAAGGAGTACGAGGTAATATTAAATCCTACTTAATTCTATTAAATTTATACACTTCCTTAACTTCGTAATACTCACCGGTATTATCGCTAGTTATAGATTTTACCTAGTAGTTAAACTAAGTAAAGAGGTAAGACAGGACCTTACACAATTTATTAGTAATCTCGTCGTAGGATTTAAGCAGAAACACCTAGTAGAAACAAGAGGCGTTATTAGTAATAGTAGCAAAGTAGCGAGCGCTACCTATTACAGTAATAGAGACCGGGCCCTAAATATTAATATAAAGCTAATCGCCTAGATTAGTCTTAATACGCTTCTCCTTACTAAACAGTAGTATATAACCTTTTCCTATAATACAAGGCGTGTAAGGCTCTTTAATAGCCGAGCCCTTAATAATAGTGATACTGTGAGCAGGCTATGATGTATGTATAGGAAGCAAGGTAGGTGATCAGAGAAAATAATTTGAAGCTTGTTATTATTATTGATCTAGCAGGAAAAGTTGGCTATATTTATATTCGTTGCAGGCAGGTTAGCCCTAAGCTAGCCCTAGACGATTCAACGTCATTATGAGCAAGATCTGACGATATAACTTTCGGATATTGTCACACAGTTGATTATAATTGGCTGTATGACGATATTGTGTCACATTATTGATCCATCGATTCCGATAGATCATAATTGTGAGATCCCGGGACCCCGGAACCTTTTTCCTAAGGCTTCCACTGGGCCAGGGCCGGACAACGGCAAGCGGCCTCCTCCTTCCTACTACTTCTGCGTACGTGACATGTCACTTCCGCGCACGTGATCCTACCCTCGGTTCATTAGATATATTTAGTTCTATGTTAAGAGACAATAAAACCTTATACACCCTTTGCCCTATTATAGACCACATATAGTAGCAAACCCTTAAACGGAGTTAGTCCTTTGCGACCACCCACTAGGAGGAAGCTTGCGTCCTATTTAGGGCCCTCCTAGAAGATCGATCCCCCCTGATTCACGAGGGGGCAAAACGAAACTAGAAGCTCTCGCCCTAGAGCTTTAGGACAGCCTAGTGAGGCTAACTGCTAGAAAAGTCTTAAGATCTAGGAGTAGGCAATAGATTTGACCCCTAAACCTAGACAGAAGCTCGCTTCCGCGATCGGGGCCGATCGGTGACGAAAATCCGACCTAGACCCTTATTAGCTCTATTAAAGTATTAAACAGGCAGAACACTAGTAGATACCCTATTAAGAAACTCTAGTTTCTAGGTGTATCCTTCTAATCGGAACAATCCTCACTTTATATAAGGATAAGCGAATCGGAAGTAAAACTTTGAGTAGAGGAAAACACTTCCCTCTAACGGACTATAGTAAAGTTATAATTCCGCGAACTTTTAACGTAAATTTTTAACGATATCTAACGTATATAATTAATACCCTAAGCGAGCCGATATAAGGCCCTGCTAGTTAAGACCCTATACAGCTACCTCCTTAACGCCTAATCTCGTTAGTAACCGAGAGCGTATTAAGCCTTCTACCCCTAACTATAGCGAGGGAGATACGTTCTGCTATTATAGAGGCGGACGACCCTATAATATACGCCCTAATAGCTAAATCTACCGCGAGGACTATCGCTAAGTAGAACTAGTAGGAAGCGTAACGCTAGATATAAGCTACTATTACCTAAAGTAAGTAATTACCGGTAGAATAGCCTATTCCGGACCTCTTATCCTTCTTAGTAACGCCCGAAAATCTAAACCTAACCCCGAACAGTCTACTTACGGGTTAGATTACGCTTAAGAGGGCCCTTCTAAAAAGAGTCCCTAAAATCCGCGAGTATTCAGGAGCTTTTAAGGATAATACCGCTTAAGAGTACCTCCTCGACTACGAACGCTTCTTCTATAAGACAGAACAGCTAGCTAAAGCTACTCTAAACGATAAGCTAAAGGTTATCTACGCGTAAGGTACTCTAGGTAGAAAGGCTATAAAAGCTTAGCGATCGCACTAGTAGCGTATTTTATCTATATATAGAGACGAAATCTCTACCTAGAAGTAATATTAGGAATAGATCCTCTACGAGTTTTCGGAGTATTTAGGACCCGAAAAGCGCTAGGATAGGTTTATAGAGCTTAAGCAAGGCGTAAAGTAACCCTTTACCGAATACGCTATAGACCTCTAGCAGGCTACTACTAACACCGACTAGGAGATTTCAGAGGGTATCCTTATCTAATACCTCCGGAAAGGAGCGAAAGTTAAATTACAGAAGAAGTAGGCTAAGGATAGTACCCGACCTAAGGCTTTAAGGGATATCGTCGAACGTTTTATCTAATACGAATAAGGGTTAACTATCGCTTACTATTACAGGCAGAAGGCCCGAGATACTAATAGGGACGTTAAGATAGCTATAAACAGAATACAGTCTACGCAGGAACCCTTAAACCCTCCGTCGACTAGAGGACCTAGCTAAGTATAAGGCTATAGTAGCGGTTGTAATCAGGGCTCTAGAAACTAGCCTAAAGGCAGGCGTAATATATACTATAACTATAGCGGTAGGGGCTATTTCTCCTAGAACTGCCTAAGTCCGCTAAAGCAGGAGAGTAGAAATAATAGAAAGCCAAAAAACGGTTACAGCTAGACAAATTAAATACGCTTATCAGCTATACGAAAGCTGTATTATAGATATAGATACCGCCCGGCCCTAACCTTCTAGACCCTTCCCTAAACGCTTTAGAGGTAAAGGAAGCTACTCTTTGCTTAATAGGTAATACCTTACTATTCTATTAGATTAATATAGGACCTTTAAGGAAGGATATATCCGTCCGCGTACTTTTAGATTATAGTGCTTTATATATGTTTATTTCTACAGCTACTCTTAGGAAATTTAAGGTATATCTCCCTGCTCCTAAGAAGACCTTACTACTCTATATTAGAATACCTAATAGACGTACGCTTTTTACGGATAATACACTAAAGCTCCTAATTAGGATTAGTTCCTAGAGGGGTTATATCTAAGCGTAAGTATTAGACCTCCTAGAGTTCGAATTTATACTTAAAAGGGACTTCCTTAGTGCGAAGAATCCCTATATCGATTAGGTAACCTTAGTAATAACGCTATAGGATTATAAACGCTTATATCAGGTCGAAGCTATCGCTCCTCTTAAGGACAATAAACTAGCGGAAGCTTAAGTTAACCTAATAAGCAGCTATTAGTTCCGACATACCCTGTGAAAGGAGTCTACGAATACTTTCCTAATAGTTATCAGATAAGAAGAAGCGCCTATCGTACCGTAGTATTCGGATCCTAAAGTACGCGAAGTCCTACAGAAGTTTAAAAAGGTTCTTAGAAACGAACTCCTAGACGCTTTATTACTAGAAAAGAATATTACGTACTAGATCGATACTAGGGATACCTAACCTATAAATATAAACTTATACCCCCTTTCTAATAAAAAGATATAAGAGCAGCTAAAGTAGGTTAACTTACTCCTTAAGAAGGGCCTAATCCGGCTGTCTTCTAGTCTATAGGGCTTTCCGGTAATTTTTATTAAGAAAGCTAACAGAAAGTAGCGGATATACATTAATTACTACGCGCTAAACTAACTTATAATTAAGAATAGTTATCCGCTATTACGTATCTAGGAGCTTTTAGATTAAGTCGGGCGCGCTAAGGTCCTTTTAAAAATCGACCTAGCGTTAGGCTTCTAGCAGGTCCGGGTCGCTAATAATACAATATAGAAGATTATATTTAATACTATCTAGGGTAAATACGAATAGCTCGCTATATTATTTAGCTTTTATAATACTCCTGCGACCTTCTAAACAGTAATAAATAAGGCCCTCTATCTATATTTAGGTAAATTTGTAGTTATCTACCTTAATAATATCCTTATCTTCTCCGACTTACAGGAAGAATACTATCGTTACCTCTAAAAGGTACTAGAAGTCCTTAAACAGGAAAGATTAATAGCTTAACTAGATAAATACGTCTTTTCGACTATAGAATTAGAATTCTGTAGATATATCCTTAGGAATAGGTCTATCCGGCCTATACTAGCTAAGGTAGATATTATTCAGAACTAGCTAAGACCCCGGAACGTCTATAACGTCCGCTAGTTTATCGGGCTAGCGATATACTACCGTCGGTTTATTAGAAACTTTACTAAAATCTGCGTCCTACTCTATAAGCTCTTTAAGGAAACAGATACAGACCTCCGGAAGCAAAAGTTTTGTCCTATCCGCTAGATAGTAATATATAAGTGCGCTTTTAAGAAAATAAAAGATATAATAACGGATTTACCTATCCTTATATAACCTAATCGCTCAAAGCCTTTTATTATCGAGACGGACGCTTCTGAATAGGTAATTAGAATAGTTCTCTATTAACTAAGACCGGACAGATAGCTATACCCGGTTATATTCAACGGAAAGAAGTTAACTAGAGCCGAATTAAATTACCCTATTTACAAGAAAGAGCTTTTAGTAATAAAAGAAGCCTTACGCCTTTAAGATCACTATATCGAGAATAGTACCTAGACTATAGTTATTACCGACTACGTAAGTTTATAATACCTATAGACTACTACGACCTATAGTAAGCGCTTAGCTCGCTAGGTCGACGAGTTTCAAGAGTATAATCTAAAGATTTAATATCGGAAGGGATTAGACGTAGTAATCCCGGATACGCTAAGTAGGAGGCTAGATTTCGTTAGAGATAGCCCAATTAATATATCCTAATCCCGGCCGATTTAGGACGTTACTCTTACTGTAACTCCGATAGAATCGCTAACTATTAGTAAAGTCCCTGAAAACAAATAGTTAGAAGCGACTGTACAATTCCTTAACGTAGGGGAGTTACTATCTCGTAAATCTGTTACTAAAGCTGTCTAACGGTATATAGCTTATTTAAGCTTTCGTAGCTATCCGGATAAGAACGTAGTAGACCGATAACTCGTTTTTACCTACGACGACAGGCTTATTGCACTATATTTAGAGCCTGTTCTTTGTAGAGACCTTATAAACTGTATATATTTAGAATTTAGCTACCTAGGGTAGCCTAGCCTAAATAGAGTTATCCGCCTACAGGCGTAGTAGCCACAAATACGAAGAGATATTAAAAACGTAGTATATTCGTGCCCGAATTATTAAGTTTCGTAGGGTTCTAAGTAGTCTCTAGAGAGGGAAACCTCTTAGTATATAGTAACCTTAGGGATCTGTCTGTTCTAACGCTAGGGAATTAACCTAATCAGTGTCCTACCGATAACCCCTAATAGTAACAGATAGATTATTACAGCAATTAATTACGCTACCGGCTAGCCGGTTACTAAAGCTGTCCCTAAGGCTACTAAGGAAGCTTTAGGCGAGTTCTTGTACAAACAAATCGTTACGAATTATAGAGCGCCTATAAAAGTAATTTCGGATAATAGCTAAAACCTCCTTTCAGGAGCGGTTATATACTACCTAAACCTTCTAAAAACAAGACATAAAACTACTACACCTTACTACCCTTAAACGAATAGAAAGGTAGAAAACCTAAATAGACTGTTAGGTTGTATATTAACGAAATACCTAATAGGAAAGCTAATAAAAGTATAGGATCTCTACCTAACGTAAGCAGTCGTCGCCGCTAGGATCCGCGAATATACCGTAACCGGCCTTAGTCTATTCTATCTAGTGTACAGAATTTACCCTCGACTATTAGGTAACGATTTATTAAAAGATACTCTACCTTTTACGGAAAGGGTCGGAGAGCTTTAGAATCTTAGCGATACCTATAAGAAAGCGAATAAACTCTTACTTACGCGCGCTATCAGAATAAATCGTGTATGTAATAGTTTAGTTACGAAGACAAGCTTTAAAAAAGACACCTAGGTTTTAGTCCGAAATAAATTACTATAGAAGTACAAAAGTAAATAATTTAGGCCTTTTAAAATTATTAAAGCCTACCTACTTAGTACTTACGCGCTAGCAGAGCCGAATAGCTACGTCCTCTACTATTTAATTAATAGATCTCGCCTTATCGAAGCTAATATAAAGGACCTATAAGTGTTATAGACGTCTTAAGCCGCTTAAAGCGCCCTCTACAGGAAAGGTCTATAGTTAAAAAGGCCTAAAGAGATTCTGAAAGTCCTTACTTAGGACAACTCTCCCCTTACCTACTACGAACTATCTATATTTACTCGCGAAGAATAGAAGGCTTTTCGGGCTAATAGTATACGCTAGTAGTAGGTAAGGGAGGGTAGTAGTCCTATAAATAAAGTCGATAGCAGTATCGCAGAAAACACTCTCGAACGTCGCTAAAAGCGACTAACAGCAAAAGATAAAAGATCGCGAAAGATAAAAGATCGCGAAAGCTAATAAGAGATTAGAAGGAGCTTTAATTACTTACCTCTAAAGGAGATAGCAACTAAGAGAGTTTAGAGGAATACCCTCCCTAGTTAGTCTAAAATAGGCCTCGGGATACTAATACTTACAAAAGGACCCTTTTTGATAGCCCTATAGCTATTATAATTTAGGCTATAGGCCTATAGAAAGGAAGCGAAAGCTAGAACTTAATAGATAGATTAACAAATATTATAAATAGAAGGTTATAGTCTACTAGAGAACACTAGATAAAGTCTAAGAAAGGGTTCTTCTTATCGCCCTTACTATCCTCCTTCTTCTTTATAGGTATATCTTTAGGCTTAAGAACCCCTTTACTCACAAGATACTTACTTAGAACCTACTAGTTACTTTTAAGATAAGCTACTATATCCGGGAGGGTATAGAAGGCTATAAGAGCTATAGAAATATTAATAGGGTTCTAAACAGTAGGGTCCTTAAGGGGAGAGGTTAACTAGGTATTCTTCTAGGGACCGGCTATAGTAGCCTTATTAGTATCTATACCCTTTAATAAGGTAACAGGAGTAACTACTAGCTTTAGGAGAGTAGGAGGAACAACTAAAGCGACTTTAATAGCTTTAACTAGGATAGCTATAATAGCAGGAGGGGTAGGAGTCTTAACCTCCTTAAAAGCATACCCGGTGTAGCGCTTAACTAAAGTTAGAACCTAACAATTCTTAAACGTTAGCTACTAAAAGAACGCAGAAATATAATAATATAGACTTACAGAAGAATCCTTTAATATAGGATAGTTAGGATTTTAAATAGTTAAAGGCGCCTTAATCTAGTTAGGGAGTAAATTAAAGCGTAAGCTATAGTTCGTACTACCGGAATTAAACAAATAATTACTATAAGCGCTACAGAAGGCTAAGTCGCTACTAATAATAAGGACGTAATAAGATATAGAAGGACCCTTCTATAGGCTATAACTAGCGTAAGAGGAACTAGTCGGAGCTTAAAGACTATACTATTAAACGTAAGCTACCTAGCGCTAGCTAGAAGTGTTTAAGGGCTTAACCCTATCGCGCTAGTTAATATCCCGAATAGGCGTAGCCGCTAATATAGCCTTCTTAGCTATAAAAGTGAAAGTTAACTTTAGTAGGTTATTACAGGAATCTAGACTAATAAGGACTATAAAGGTTAGTAAGAGTATATAAAAAGGGGAATTCCTCTACTTATAAGGGTTAGTATTAGCTACCTAAGCAATAGAAGTATTAAAAGGCGTACTACTAGCTATAATAGTACCTCTAATAGCACTTCTAATAGTAGCACTACCGCTACCGGTTACCTTTAGGGTATTAATTTAAGTTATAGCTTTAGCTACCTTTATAGTACTACTACTATTATTTCTATCGCTACTAGCTACTTTAGTAGCCTTATACTTTTAAGTACAAGTAGTAGTAGTAGTACTACTACGCTTTCTAGTAGTAACCTAATATTCGGAGTTTCTGTTAAGGCTAGGGGCGAAAGGGACCGGATAAGCTATTATAGTATTAAGGGTTAGGGAGGGATAAGTATAAGGGCTTACTTTAATAGACAGAAAGATACCTAGGAGTAAGGAATCGGTTTAGGAGGGTCCCTTCTTAGGACTTCTAGTTTAAGAGCGAGTAATTACTATTATACGCGTTAGTTTAGAAGCTTTATTAAGATCTTAGAGCTCTCTTACCTATTTTAAGAGTAGGATCTTACGGATATAAGAGAGAGTAAGGAGTTATAGTTTCGAGGGATAGTAAAGTAGGAAGAAATTGCTCGAGAGAGAGGAAACGCGTCTATTTATATTATATTAATTCCTTTATTAATTCTTTGTTTACTAAATTCGGCTACTTCCTTTATATATTAGTTGCGCCTGCCTAAAGTTATAGCCGTAGCCGACCACGCCCGGCCCCTTCTATATTTAGAAGTCCTTTAATTTCTGCTATTCTTTTATAGAGAGCTATAAGTTTTAGGCTTTGCCTCCTTTTCTTTTATATATCTAGTTGCTTTGTTTCTATTCGTGGATAGATACTACCGGCCGCGCGCTCCTTTATACGGATACACGATCTCGGGGCGAAATCGAGTTTGGTAGGGGAGGATAAGATCCTAGGACCCCGGAAACTTTTTCCTAAGGCTCCCACTCGGCCAGGGCCGGACAACGGTAAGCGGCCTCCTCCTTCCTACCACTTCCGCGCACGTGATATATCACTTCCGCGTACGTGATCCTACCCTCGGCAACATACCATGTATTTAGTTCTACGTTAAGAGACAATAAAACCTCATGCACCCTTTGCCCCATCATAGATCACAATAGTATATATATCAGTATCGATATCAGCGTGTACAAACGCATTTTTAACATCGAATTGGATAATAGGCCAGCCTTTATTGACAGCTATAATCAATAGTATATGCTAGGTCTCTGTTCTGGTCGTTGTAGAGAAGGTTTCTAGGAAATCTATACTAATCTTTTGGTAGAATCCTTGTATAACCTATCTAGCCTTATATCTAATAGTCTTATCGCTATTAGTAATATAATTAGGCTTAACAGTAGTAGGGTTTTTGATAGATTTCTTTTTAAATACCCACCTACCCTTTATAGGAGTTATATTAGGTAGTATATTAACGATTTCATATGTGTCTTGGGCTAGCAATTCGTTATTTTCATCTAGGCATGCTTGATACTATAGATCCTGTCGGATTTACGCCGTGTGCATAAACCCTCGGGCGTGTGCTTGTAGGCGCACACAGGTCGATCGAATACCACGATTATGGAAGAGTGACGAAAGTGCAACAGAGGTAGGTCGGCAGCGAACAGGTTGAACAGTGGAGGGTCAACACAGTTAAATCAGAATTGCCTTGAGCTCTATTGGTGAGTGAAAATGGTGTCAAACTTGTTGTATTTAACTAGGGAAACAGGTTATCAACAATGTGACAGCTACGGAGTACTTGGAGATAGGCCAATCAGGGCAACGGAATCAATTGGGGAGAAATTGAGTATATGATTGATTGATTGAGAAACATGAAATGAGGGTGCTCATGGGGGTTGAAATACCCATGAACTTACAGTATAACGGAGGTCCACGGAGGTTGAATATCCTGGTGCCTAATGACAACATAAATGACTGAGATTCGCCATATAAAAGTGTTGCACCATCTAGAAAACAATTGACGTGATGTTCACCCTTGTTTTGGTACGAGTAGCTATCCATTGGAGTTGACACAGGTAGTATTTATAACTTTGGGTACATAGCAGAATGTCAAGGAAAAAGAGTAATAAAAGTCCGAAATAACATGGGGGCATACGAGAGTGTTAGGAAACTCGTTGTTCTTTCCATTTGATAAGATAGTTGATATCTTATCATCGTATCGTGTAGTGGTGGATACCCGATTGGTCCGATGTAAATTGCTTATCTACACGCTTAGTGCGGGGTATCGCACATCCACATGTTGACAGATCCTTTTCATCTGATTTCATAGCTTCGATAAAGCTATTCGGCTCTGTTATGGCCGATGCAGATAGTATATAATTAATTTGTTGATTATATAGCTTCTTTAGCTGATCTGATATAGTAGTTTGGTCAATACTATATATATAGGCCTTATCGATGTGATATAGGCTTAGTTTCGGTATTTGGACCTCAACTTTATGATTAGGGCATGCATCTAATCGTGCTTGTAATATAGCCCTAGTATTAGGTCTTTTAGGGTTATCAGGGATAGAGTCTATCTCTGTAGCCCTAGTATAATCCCTATTGATATTGATATCTTTATTGATATCAGTTTGATGCGTAGCCAAGAATTTTCCTTCTAGGATAACTGCATCTCTAGTCCAAATAGTTCGCCGAAGCTTTATATCATATAGCTTATAGTGCATATAATCACTATAGCCCACTAATATAGCTAGGTTTTTCCTAGACTGCAGCTTAGCTAGGTGCTTATTAGTGTGATAGTAGGCTATTGATCCCTATATTTTTATATGGTTAATCGTAGAGGGTATATCCCTATATATTTTATAGGGTGTTTTGAATTCTAGTGCCCTATGTGGTGTTCTATTATATAGATAAACCATAGCTAGTAGGGCCTCTCCCTATAAATTTTGATTAGCCTTTGAATAAATTAATAAGCTTCTAAGCTTATTAAGTAGTGTAAGGTTGATTCTTTCAATCAAACCATTAGGCTCTTTAGTATATATAGGAGTTTTTCGATGGATTATACCATATCTCCTAATAAATATAGCGAAATCGCTATTAATATATTCTTTAGCGTTATCGGTAAATATCTCTTTGATGGTAGTATTCGTCTGGTTTTCAGAGCGATTCTTAAAGATTTTTAGCATTTCTAGCGCCAGATTTTTAGTTTTCATTAATCTGACGTCTAGATATCTACATTTCTTATCTAGAAAGGTTATATAGTATTTATAGCCGTTATAGGTTTTAGGGCTAATAGGCCCACCTAAATCGCTATGTATTCGTTCTCCAATATTATAATCGGTAGAATCACAAGATCGTTTATTGATCAATCTATTATATTTAGCTAATAGGCACGTTTGACAGATATCTTCGATATATCTAGATATATCTTATTTGGATATATCTATATTAACATGTTTTAATATCTTTTGTAGTGGATTTAGCCCTATATGAGCTAATCTCTCGTGCCAAAGCTTTATGATAGCTTGTTTATCAGTTTGAATAGATAGGATAGCTTGATTCCTTTCTAAACCTTTAGGTGTAAGGACATCAATATTAGTCTTACATAGACTATTCTGCTTGATAGCAGTAAATGTAGTAGTTCTGTCAACATGTGTGTGTGTGCGTATCCCCGCAATAAGCGAGCGCATGCATGCATGCGCGCGCTAATGCAATTGGATGCATAAATCTGTATCCCTATACACCGCTTCATGATATACGATGCTGATTATCAACTACTGCATCAAATGGAAAAAGCAACGAGTTTCCTAACACTCTCGTATGCCCCTATGTTATTTCGGATTCTCATCAGTCTTTTCCTGTGACATTCTGCCATGTACCCAAAGTTATAAATACTCCCTGTTTCCCTAGTTAAATTGAACAAGTTTGACGACAATGTCATAAGTTTGACACCATTTTCACTCACGAATAGAGCTCAAGGCAATTCTGATTAAACTGCGTTGACCCTCCACTGTTCAACCTTTTCGCTGCCGACCCACCTCTATTGCACCTTCGTCACTCTTCCATAATCGTGGTATTCGATCGACCTGTGTGCGCCTACAAGCACACGCCCGAGGGTTTATGCACACAGCGTAAATCCGACAAGTTCTACTAGATATATTTCTAGTAGCTATATCTATATTAGATATAGAATATAGGCCGTTTCGATAGGATATAGCATATATATCCTTATTATTATATATATCTTTTGTGTAAATATAGGCCTTATCATTATAGAATGTAGATATCATATCTACTAGGCAGTTTGTGCTTAGTATATTTATGCCTAGTTCTGGCATATATAGCACATTCCTTAGTATATAGATATAGTTAGAATTAGTTCTAACTATAAGATTTCCTTGATAATTAATTTGAATTGATTTAGCTTTTCCCCATATAACAGTTTTGTTTGTAGGCCAATAGTTATAGAAATATTCCAATCTGTTTATAACAGAACTAGTAGCAGCAGTATCCACGATAAATTCAATATCAGATAGGATAGATCGATTCATAAGCAATTTAGCGATCTCCTTTATTTCAATTTGATCTTTTGTGTGGTTTTGATTAGATATACTGTATATATTATCAGTATATTCATCTGCTGATTGGCCAGGGGATATATAGGTTATATATACCTATATATCCCATGATTAGCCATGTAATTTGAACTGTGGCTGCATACGAAGTTCGAAGCGAAAAAGAAATCTGAGGAGTTCATCCAAGTGTCTTGGGAGACATTTCCCAATGAAGTCTCCTCGTAAATCCCATTGCATCGGGATGTGATATTATTAGGTATTGAGGCTATAAAAGCAGGGTTTTATCAGTCAAGAGTACGCAGGAATATGCTCCACTGTAGCCCGAAATTCAGTAAGGGGTGGAGGTGCTAACTATTGCAAGCGGCTAAGTTTTATAATTCGGATATCAGCTCTTCCCCGTCATCCTACCCCCAATTTCCAAAGAACACGTCTATCGGTTCGTAGTGGATCGTACCTTGGGTCCGGCCGGCTCTCGGTCGATAGCACTTCAGACCAACTTATTTTTTGCCGCTCCGACTTACTGATCATCACAAAACAGTAGAGATGTGGCAGCTACAGGGCTATTCCTACCGACCATTCAGGAGACGCAGTTAATGCACCAACCATCCAAAAAAATAATGTCAGTCTTCGGCGGAGACGAGGCGCAGATGATGAAGATTTTTAAATCGTCCCAAATTCATTCGCGTGAAGGTATTCAGAGGTCGGTGACCACCAATTTTGCGGTAATTTTTTGTACCGTAGTTCCTACAATCGTCGCGTCTCGCCCACAGTCGTGATATCACTGTTCCCACGAAGCAACCGAGTGCTTAGGACATCTTTATGAGGGAACTTTACGGGCTGATTCATGGCACGATGTACTTGGAAGATCAAGTGATTAAATTCTGTCTTCAAAACAACATTCCCCCTCAGAATCGTCTTGCTGGCGAGGCGATACTGAAGTGCAAATCGATCAAGCCTCAGCAAAACCACTCAAAACCTCGAAGAGGAGAAATAGTGGAAAGAGCGCCATCACGGTCACAACTTTTCCTTCATGCGTGCTTCAGTGCCAATTCCTCAGAGGCTGCAAACTTGGTGAAAGGAGAGGGTCCCAGGGGCTTGGTGAGCCCATCCGCTGCTTGTTCCTCGGTTGGAATGTATTCTGGATTGATTTCTTCTGAATTCAAAACAACTCGCTGGAAATAGAATTTCACGTTGAAATGCTTCGTCCGTATGTGAAACTCAGGATTGCGGGAGAGAGCAATCGCGGTTTGGTTGTCAGCCAGGGCTATAATATTCACCCTTCCTCTCTACGTTCAAGCAGCAAGCTATGCTTTATTGACAATAGGGGAGCAGAATTGGCCGTTGGCATTGTCTTCGAGGAGAATGGCCATGATTCTACATCGATGACACGGAAAAGGCGACTTATGATTCATCCACATAGTCCCGGGGCAGCTCTAGCTGTGGAAAGCGGTATTGCAGTGGGATAAGAATTACGATGATCACATTTCAACTTGGGTCCCCGAATGCGAGTCGATCATTCAGTTAACACACCATTCTCTTCATCTTTTTACTGGGATTTGAGTGGAAACGAAAGGAAGGGAAGGTGAGAAGGAGGGCGCATTTACCATACAACCATGGCTAGATGGAAATTCGGCGCACAGCGAGGAGAAACTATGATCGGTCCAAGTGAACTTTTTTTATCCATAAAGCGATACATTTATCTTACCATCTAGACTTGTTCGGTGACCGTGCTATCCATTTGGCTCGAAGTACGTACTGGCAGGCTCTCTTCCCCCACTCTGGACTTGAGACGACAGCTTAAGATCGTCTTGGAAGCTCAATACCTTGCAGATCTCTGCTTATTTTCGGGAACGTCTAGACAAACATTACGGTAAAAGAGATCCTTTGTCTTCAAAACAAACCCCAATGACACAGCTTTTCCCAATCGAGCGATACCCGGAGCCTCCGAATCGGACCCAACAAACTGGTCAACCCCATCAATTAGCGGCACTTGGTCCACAGTATTCCCCCAATCCTCGCTTTTTTTCTAGATGAAGTTCTCAGCACGCTATATGATTTTTGGGTGGGTCCTAAATGGAGAGCTGGACTGTGGAGTGCAGCGGGATATTTTATGCCGAGGAACCCCTGTGGCTATGACGGGACCTCAGAATGACTTGCTCGATAAACACTTGAAAGACCCATAACACATTCTAACGAAAGGTAGCACCTATTGGGCAGGATATTTGGCACGGTTTATCGCATGTTCACTTATCCTCAACATTTCCATGAGCCGATCTACATAAATCTAAATATCAGCATTTTGACTCCGTAGGATATGGGTTCTTATTTTACTCGACCCGAGCTAGATTCTTTCTCAAGTTAATCTCGCCAAGACCGAAATCCCCCGACAGGCCCTACTTACGAACTGTACACCGATCTAGATAAGGTAATGGAGCCATCTAGCAGAGGCCTCCTGTTCTACTGTATTTCGTATTGGAAGAGAGAGGTTGTACTAATTATGACGATCGGGGCCAAGACCCCACTGAGTGGGGAGTTAATTACTGTACAGGAACCGCGAAGTAGCCTCCATAGCGCGGAGGAGGTCTTGGTCCAAAAATCGTCATGTGGAGAAAGTACAAGACGAAGAGTTGCCCAGTGTACTCCGTACTATCCCACTTTCGGTTTTTCATGGATAATGGTCCACTCTCGATAGCCCTGGTCCGTCGATCATTTACCTAAACAATGAGCTATGGATCCATTGCCTTTCGCTTGAACAGCTCTACCACCCGGTGATGCCGGGTTATACCAGGAGAAGAGATATTTCTATCACGGATAATTTCCGCAATGAGACATTCGCATCAGACTGTTAATAACGCGGCACTTAGTCTAGCAGCGGTAGTCTGTGTTTTTCATGTTAATAGATAGGGTCTGATAGGGAATGATGTGAAGTATAAAGACCCAGTCTTTCCCTCGCCCTGCCTCTATTGAGTAGAGCATTCATCTCTTCCAGCATTTTTCTCGAAATACAATCGCAATGAAGGTCACCGCCGCCATTCTTCCCCTCATTGCCTCGGCCACCGCGTCGCGCCTTCACGGCACCTCGCTGCTGCCCCGTTCCGCTGATGGTACCGTTGACGTCAACTCGTTCAACTATACCAACACTGGTGGTCCTTTGACTTGGTACGGTCTCAGTAAGACAAACTCTGCCTGCTCTGAGGGCAAGCACCAGTCTCCCATCGACATTGTCACCGAGGACATTGACTATGCCGCTGCCAGCTCAATTCGCTTCAATGTCCCCAGCACCGACAATGCCAAGTTTGAGAATTTGGGGTCCGGCCTTGAGGTTGTCCTGACCAACGGTACCCTCGTCGCTGGCAACAGTTCTTACAAGCTTGCTCAATTCCATTTCCACACTCCTTCTGAGCACCGTATCAATGAGGAGTACTACCCTATGGAGGTTCACTTCGTTTTCGAGAACTCTAGTAGGTTCCCATTGTCACCAACCTGAAAATGATCTATTTATACTTGTATATGTGCAAGTAGAACTTTATCCCACAGTGTGCCAATACTAATAATTGAATAGACAATGCCATTGCTGTTGTTGGCTTTGTCTTCGAACTGTCCCAGTTTGGTTACTCTACCCCCCTCTTCGACTCCGTCTTCGCCCACATTGACGACATTGCCACCCCTGGCACCTACACTAAGACTAGCCATCTCGACTTCACTGCCCTTACTGCTCACCTGAAGTCTCACGGTATCTACCAGTACACGGGCTCCCTCACCACCCCCCTTGCTCGGAGGATGTTGCCTGGTTCCTCAGCACTGAGCCCCTCCCTCTGAACGTTCAGAGCTACAACGCCGTCAAGCACGTTCTGAAGTTCAACGCCCGCTACACCCAAAACGCGCTCGGCCAGGACAATCTCCTCGAGGTTGCCGCCAGTGAGCTCAACTAAGTTTGATCATTGAAAAAGACTGCTATTGCAAAGAGGTTCGGGCACAAACCCATGTCTGGAACCTCCATAGATTGCCGTGATCGGACTTGTAATGAAGGTGGATGCAGCAATAGTTGGGATTCACGTATCCGTGTAGACTGCACAAAGTATATACTGTACATAATACCTAATACCAGGGGAACGCAACATTTTGCGCCATACAATTTTTATCTGCGTCGTTCGTCCCATCTCCCAGTACGCTGATCTTTACCTCGATGGAGAATAGGATGATGTACCATGTGGATGGCACGGCACAAATCGACGGATCAGCTTTGGATTAACAAGGAGAATTCCTTTTCTCTCAATCCATATCGGCACTTTCCGCACAATCGGATGGGCCCTGCCTTGGCGTGGAGTGAAGAAAATGTCTTGACGGTGACAAGACTCGCGAAGCCCACGCTAGCGCGTGATCCAAGATGGGAAATGTGGGGCCGGATCGCGATCTCGGAGAACTTTTCAGCTGACTCGTAAGCCCCTAAGAATGGAGATTCCAGGAGCCAAGTACACCCGAGACACAAAGATTCCGCCTTTTGAGATGTGTGATTACAATCCTCGCAGAATCAAGATGTCAATCCAAGGCTTGGCACGAAGGTTAAGACTTATAGTTAGATATGCTTTATAGAGCGTACGGAAAAAAGGCCGGTGGCCCCCTTAAGCTATCCGGCTTGTGAAAATTTTGCGACGGGCTCTCAGATGCCGAGTTCAAAATAAATCCGCCGAGAAAGTATCCATTGGGCCGTGGAAATTTGGTCCAAAGGGCTTGCCCCACCCCATGGTGATCATATCTCGAAAGGCACGAAGTACATAGTGCGTCGGCATTATACTCTTACGAGAGGCCATAACCAGACTAACAGCACGTGTTTTCTTTCTATGTAATCCTTACGGAGTACTTTGATCAGCAACGCTGTAACTTATTATTTCTATATCTTAATTCGTACTTAGGCAGCCTGAGCTTACGGTACTGTAGAGTGAAATTGTGGTGCCTTACCAACCAGGTGTCATAAGGAGGGTTGAATTTAACTAACTTAACTAACTTAGTAATTCTTTATCTTAGTAGTTGAGTCTATTATATTTTAGAGTAACTAATAAGAGGAATAGGATCTTAGATAATCATAGAGAATTCGTAATATTTTTAAATCTCTTTATATTTACCTATATTACCTATATCATTATCTACTGCTAACTTTATAACGTAATTCACAAGCGAGCGGATCACACAGGCGAGCGGATCACCCCAAAATACCATACTTAATGCCGCCTTTTGATTCATTCATATTTCAACCACCAGGTGTTTATATCGAGTAGAATTCTAAATTATGCATCTAGGGAGACACAGGAAAGGCCAGTATAGTTTTCAAGCCATATAGACTATTTTGTAGATACGTTACAATAAAATACGCGGTATTTTTGCTATCTGAGACTTAAATATATATATCTCTATCAGTACTTTGATTAGTCTTCCTCCACTACGCCAGTATGCTAGAAATAACATTAAGATTATAATCCCTCGATATTTCATACTAAAATTATGTCGTTGTCAATATATAGAATTGTAATTTATAGCATTTAGTATGGTGTTTTGGGGTGATCCGCTCGCTTGTGAATTACGTTAGTATATCTAAATTACTATAGAAGATACTATATACCTTTCTTAAACTTATTAATAATTTCAGTTGTAGAGTCGAAGACAGTGATTCAGTTGGTCATTTCCTCGTTCGTGACTCTCGGAATGAGGTCCGAATTTTGTAGTCCGGGAGGCTGTGGTTGCTGTTGAATGTGATATCGCCTGCTTGACGGAACATTCCTTTCGGTCTTTTAATCTGTATATGCTTCAATTCCATTAACCACTCGGGTTGTTCTAGTCTAGAATTACGGACAAGTCCAGAAAGGCCGTTCACTTAGTGACGGGACTTGCTGGATTCCATGTGGTTAAAGGCTTTTTCAGATATTTTGTAAGCTCAGAGGCTGGCTGACTAACGTTATCTGTTTCCAGCTAACGGACCAAGAGCACATTCTTTTTGTTTTGTTTTGTTTTGTTTTGTTTTGTTTATTTGTTGGACCAATGGAAGTCAATGATGTCCGTTTTGCTCATCTGCTTTGTCCACAAATCAATCTATTTCAAACTGCCAATGAAGTTTTCTACTGTACTCCCTTGGTAATTCCCACGATTCAGGATCCTTATTGGACGGTCGCCTTAACCAAGAAGCCTGCGTGCAAGAGTCGCTAAATTCTGTATCTATGCTGAGCTTGAGCCTTATTAGTTTTTCCATGTCCCAGCCAGATACAAAATCTTCATTCTCGGGCGTGGGCCGTCTCATCCGGATTGAATTCTCAAACCGGCATTTCTTGGACGAATGGGAAAATTGCAGACAATCTGGGTGCGCAGCACAGGCGGAGCCGCACGCTACAGAAGATGCATTCGCTGGACATCCTTCTGGTTGGGGAATGTCCGAGTAGTTGTCCCAAAATTCTCGGGTGTGCTCGTCGCGCAGGTGAGAAAGGGTATATGCGAGGAGGGAGGAGTAAACAAAAGGTATCTAACAACGTTAGTAGGAGACACATCTTCCGAACTCGAACCGACAAATACCTCGTTATATGGGCTCGTTCGCTCCCATTCCCATAGTCCCGTCAACTGTTGTGGTGGCATTCTGTGAAGAACCAGGAGCGGAACATACCACCTCTCCCTATCCACTTTAAGGGACCCGAGGTCATCACCAGCAAAGGTGGGATATAGTCCTTCCAGTTTTACACCAGTCTTATTTGAGATTGCATAGCCAAGAACGGCATCGCCACAGGAGTCCGTCTTGGCCAAGTCCTGGTATCTCTTTCTACACCTCTTTCTACACCTCTCTCCCTCTCTATATCTTTCCCTCTCTATAGCATTCTCTCCCTAAATCTTTATCTCTACTTAAGTATAACGCCTTAAATCCATCCTAGCCTAGTCGCTCATATAGTAATTATATCGTGTTAAATTGGCTAACACTCTCTGACCGATTCCCGAACCGAACTATTTCTAAAGCTATCCCTGGTCCTGTCTAAACCCCCTTATATTATCCGCGCTCAATCTGCCTTTATCAGTAATAAAAGGGTTTTTTAACAGCTTTTACGGCATAATACCTCAGATCACTATATATATCTATCCCTGCCAGGTTTTGCTAACCCTGGATACTGCTAATCTTCTAGGATGTAGATTAGAGACAGTCACGTGGGTTATCTTCGATTAGCGCCTAGTCAGTGAATTAATTAATCTATACAGCACACCTACGATGCGTTAAAGAATATAGTACACTATCTTCCTCGTAGTTTCAACGTAGAAGTGATTCTAACCTTATCGCCTCATCTCTTAAATGCGTCGCGGTCTTCTCACCGGCCGAAATGTTTCTGATTTCAACCACCACCAGAATCTAGAGTCAACCCAAAATCCTAGACGCACATAAAGGAGCGAAGGCTTGATCCAGCGAAGTCTTGAAGGTTGTTCAATCCCGGGTACGTCGTAGAATGCATAACATTGCCCTTACAATGTGCCTCCCTATCAGAACTTTGTTAGAATTTGCCCACCCGGTAAATATACACAAGTTAGAGAGAACACTCACCCGTAGAAATTACAGTATCCAGCATTGGGACCAGCGGATCCAATGCCCGAGGCACTGTTCAATAGTTAGCAGCTTCTCTAGATGATTTGATCATGCTTAGTCTGACATACAATGCTCCAGTCAATGTCTTACAAACACCCTTTGTCCAAGGCCAATTCTCCTTATGCCCGTCCCAGTTCTGACCAGTGCAAAGGTACATAGTTCCGGTATTAGGAGTCATAGCGCGACCAGCCTTCTTTCCTGGAGGTGCAGGAAGAGAAGCTGCATCATAAACTCCAAATGTTGCGGGCTTTTGTCCGGGGTTCGTGTTCCACCACGACAACAGGCGAGAAGGCGCACCTATAACAGGGGTAGAAGTGGATGGGCACGAAGGTCTGGTGGACGGAAGGCCTGGATCATCATGGGGTAGGTTGCATCCGGGTAGAGACGGGACCGGTCGTGAGATTCCAACCTCCTCATGAACAATATCGACAACACCATCCGCTCCGCAAGCTAGACTGGCATCGCTATCAAAGTGTTCGAACATGGTCTTACAAATGGGCCCGCCGTCCCCCTTATCCATCACGTCCTCTTGACCCAAGCATGTGGGATCCGCCATAGCTTTGCTGAGGAGAGCACCGCCATTCTTCCAACCGAACACATAGTCTGCGTGAATTCCTGGGGAGATCGTTAACCCGAGAAATAGAAATTATACCGAAAAAAGCTTCGAAATCATACCATAGCCACTTGCGGAGCCACTGCTCAGGTATATGTCTTGCCAGGAGGCACCCTCGGTAGCGAAAGTCATCTCAAGGGTAAGTTCCGGGATTTGGACGGGATGCGTGCTCGGACATGATGAGTACGGTCCGGTGTTGTACGATACGTGGTCACGGTGGTTGGCAGAATCCACATTTTCACCATCCCAACACCCTGTCAATGACCATTGTTAGCTGTTAGCATCATTTAGCTTGCAGCGGCAAAGCCTCCTTCCCCGGGATATTAGATTGAAGACGTACCCGGAAAGGTGACGGCAAGCGTAATGACTGTACAATCCATAGTTGGCAAGCGATTCCAACCCTCGGTCATAGTAACCAGGTTGCCATAGATATTGGGCGGATCAAACACTATGCATCGGAAAGAAGTCTGGTCTTTACTGCGGGTTGTCGATGTGGCCATGGCGTCTCCTGCTACAACGCGAAAGTTTTCCGGGTACATGTGGATTTCGGCGTCGGGCACACGCTGGAACTTATTAGCTGCGAAACTTCACGGAAGACCTGCCCACTTGACTCACCTTCTGGTAATAAGTAAGCTGGCCGGTTAGAGGCAGAGCAGAGAAGCTACCATTTGGCCATTGTCTCGTTGGCGGTGCCGTCCAATAGGAGCTGAAGTCATCCTGGATAACCATGGTAGTACAGTTGGAGCTGGTCAAGCCTTGCGTCGTGAGGGTGGAGTAGAAGCCACTCGCACCGCCGACTGCATGGACGTGACCCGAGACTTGACCCGGGCTCACAACCGGGTCCCGACGAAGATATGCCAGAATTGTGCTGGAAGGCATGCGAAATCCGTTGGCAGGGCTGACCAACACTGCGGCAAGCAGCGTTGGTAAGAAATCGTGCCAGTGCATGTTGAGAGCAGCAGGCCGAAAAAGGAAAGAAGGAGGCCGAGCAAGGAAACAAACAGGAAGATGCCAGAGGAGACTATTTTAAGGCAACAGTGCTGTTGTGGAAAATTGACCGTCCTGCTTGCAGCTGGGCTTTATATACTTGTAGCGAGGGTTAAATTTGATGACAGAGCGCTTTTCTGATGAATCAGGGGTTTGAGTATAAGGTTAACAACCTAGCACTTTGCGTCAGCTTACACGTTCGTGCGTTGGAATCTTAGGTATAGGAGCTATCCATCTTGGGAAATCTAGTTAGCCAAGCCCACCCTCACCCAATAAACGTCAATAAAACCTCCAGCTTCCTATACTGGTAAACAAGTCGTGTTTTATTTTACAAGACTCATTTCACGGACCTCGCTAGTAAATAAGACATATGGGGCTATAGGTAACTGCCCAGCTCAAAGGGCCCATCTTGCGAGATCACGCCGACACCCGCTTCCCACCATACCAGCGTAATCTAGGACCTACCATGAAAGGCTCAGAATAGAATACTTACGAGTACAGCAGAGACTGAAAATCTAACTTCCCTCTTTCACTCGGCTCCTGACAGGTCTCACAGGGAAAAGGATCCACAGGGACGGCGGAAAACATCAGGCTTTTTACGAGGCGCTCCTTCAGGTACAGTAGTAATATAAATATTTAGAACTATCCCCTGCTCATGACCTGCATTGCAGACACCATATTGCCGTCAACTTCCTTCGTGAGATCTTTTAGTTCTTAGCTAGTCTAAGCTTGCAGATTATAGGGAATTACCGCTGCAGAAGGGTGATATGCAACCTACCATGTTATTTAGTTGAAGTCTTTGAGTTGAACTCTTTGCTTCAGAGGATTTTCAGCCGGCATAAGAGTCCTACAATCAAGGAAACATTTTCAAAAATTTGCACCCCATTGTACTTATGCGCTTCATAATTAAACCCAACACTTCCCTTCCATCAAATTGACAGCCTGGGCTACAGGATCCTTCAGGAACACAGGGCTGGGAATTGGCACTAGGCCAGAATAGGAATGTCAACGAAGATAGCTGCCACAGTGCCAAGGATTGGACACCAAAACCGCCCCACATCAACTTTAAATAGGAAGGAGGAGAGCTCACAAAGATGAATCGCCAAATTATATCTACTACCATATAGACTAGCGCTTTATGACCAGCAGTTAGAAGGGAATCCCTTCATTGGAAAGAAACTTTCAAGAATTTCTCATTAGCTCGGCTTCGTCGTATATCCAGGCTTTACAAAATGCCATTGGAATTCACAACAACCGCTTAATCGCGTTCGCTATGGCAGTCTCAAGCTCGCATGATCCTGTTTAACCATACCAGGCATATGTCCGATTTCCGCGGCTAGTAATCAGGGGAGCTTTGTTCCAAGTACTATCGATTCGTCCTCATAGCCAAAGATTAGCGAGTCTTCCTTGCAATCCTATGAAATGAATGGAATATTCTGGACCATGTGCTGCTCAGCAGTAGGTACCTGTGTCAAGGTCAACGCGTTAAGGACAGTGCGCTCCGTACTCCAAACGGCGCGCGATTGGAGGCTTAGCTATCCGACAAGACAAATGACTCGACATGGCCTCGGATTATAGCGACGGATATCGATCACTCTAATCGGCTTCTGCTACACGCGCTCGGTGTTTGTACGTGTTGGCGACGACGTCAAATGGGCTATTTAAATAAAAGCCAACATAGAAGCTGTTGGTGCTCGAGTTCCACCACAGACTTGTTCAAGCATTGGGCTGCTAATGAACTCAACCAACGGATTGCCGATCGTACTGCCGATATTCTCAATCAGTACGGAACCCTTGTCGCGCGCCGCAAGTACGAACTACTCAGCCAGCTGCCTTTTGCATTCAGCACGACCTACTACGACGAAACAGCGAACAACTTGGCCCAATGGAGAGATCTACTGGACCAGACTCAAAGGGTTTACGATTCTCTTGACCAGGCAACCCAAGCTTCATTTTTTGAGATGGGTTTGCACCCGGTACTAGCCGGTAAGACCGTTGTGGATCTCTACACTAAAGCTGCGTTAAACGGGCTATGCTATCGGCAGGGCCGGATAAGCACGAACCGCCTGGTCCAGGAAGTCCATGACTTTGTTCGCTGAAGATGCCGCAATTACTGAGAGATATCACAACATCAAAGGAGGCAAGTGGAGGCCGGTCATGAATCAGGTTCACCTTGGCTACACTTCATGGAACGATCCCGTGACTAACACCAATGTCATGCCGGCGTTGAACTATGTGGCGGACCCAGAGGGTGTTCAGGGTATAGGTGTCGCCGTTCAAGGCAGTGCAGCATCCTATCCTTGACAGGGAACATTGCAGCTTATCTCCATGGATCCTTATATGCCGCCAACAGAGTTATAGGTATATTGATATATTCGCAGGGAGAAACACAACATCGACGTACTCTATTTCCTCCGACACCTCCTATGTGAAGGTCTCACAGGAGCGCGGGTCTGTATCCTCCCAAGGTCATGGATCAAACGTGCGCGGCTTTATCACTGTTAATTGGCGTTCTGCAAAGCCCGGTCTATCATACACAGAGCTTACAGTGCGAGCTCGTGATGGGTCTATCGCAAAACTCTTACTACCCGTCAACAAGACCGTCGTGCCTCCAGGCTTTACCAGGTTCATCGAGTGAAACGGAGTCATCTCCATCGAAGCAAAGCCGCTATACCAGTGCCGAGACGAAGAACGGCGTGTCGTACGTCGAGATCTAGCATTACGGACGCACACTCTCCGCAGTCATGCCCTGGCATGTGACAATGGGCACGCAATATCCCAACATCGCCCTAGCGTTGAAATACTCTGAACCTTAGATATAGCGATATCTTTAGCAAGATCAGATTTCCGTGGCCTGCCCGAGCGTGGTTTATCTTGCACGTATTCGTCAGCAAGGATAGAATTGGCATGATCAAAGCCTCGTTCGATCGCTCTTGCATAAATCCGATCAACAGTAGCCCTCGATATACCAATCTCTCGCGCGATCTGCTCGGAGGTCTTGTGGGTATATATCTTCTTAGAAATAACCTGCGCACGTAGGGCGATATCAGTTCCGGCCATTGCGAGATTGATGTGGTAGGTGTGGTAGGTGTTGTGTGTGAGAGAGAGAGAGTGTGTGTGTGGTGGGAGATATTCGAATAGGGGCTATATTACCAAGTTTTGCTAGTTACCGCTAGTAAACTAAGCTGGTGGGTCCGCGCAGTAGTTTTGAAATGGTCCTCCGTATATACTACGACAATGTCTTCAAGCGCGAGGCTAATCATTAGTCTCGGTGCCTCGCACAACCATGACCCCACGCGTTCGATTCAATTCGCATAATCATTGGACGGAGCGGCGCCTGTAACCGTTCGCCCTGTGTGAACTGTCCCTCCGTTCAAGGAAGGAAAAGCCTGGCAACAAGCGGTTATCGCAAATGGCTGGACATCGGTGGTCGAGCTCGCGGGTGTGGTTGAGACTGGCGCGCATGAGTTGTTACTCTGGCTTCTTGAGCCGGGCGCGGTCCTACAGAGGATTGTGGTGGACTTTGGGGGCTACAAGGATTCGGCACTTGGGCCGCCTGGGAGTAAGATGGTTGGCAAATGACCTAGACAGATGTGTTCTGTCATGATTATGCAGGAGAAGGATGTTAAGTAGCTGCGAAGATCGATGGCCTATGGTTGAGTATGAATTTACATTGTTTAGCTGGGTAACAAACCAATGCTCATAACCTTCATGTAGGAAGAAAACAACGGATGTCTTCTCGTGGATGATGAAACTCTCCACGATATGTATCCAGCCGCCCTCAAATACGACCGCCACGCATATAATATTCGTAGGAAGAAGCCGATACCAAAAACAGTATTACATATGGAATAGCCAACACCTGCTCCGAAGTATAATCAACCAACAGGTTTATGCGAAGACTGAAACTCGTATCTGATGGCGATCTATCACCACTACGCAAGGAAGCAGGGAAGAAAGGAACAATATAGTTCGAATACTTGGAGAACTATCTCTGTAGGAGAAAGGAACCAAGGGAAGGAAAGGCCTAAAATAGGCCGAAGCAGAACAATCAACCTGGCCCTGAAATCATCCTCTAGGAGAATCCCGACCGGGGGATTTCCTCGAGGGAGATCCCTATCGGATCTCCATCAGTATCAAACACCCAATTCATAGTTGAACCCTCATGTATAAAGATAGCATCCACGTGACCGTGCCGAGATGCCGAAACGATGAATCAGCAATCCCGGGACCGGCCCTGCAAGTGTCTCTTTTCCACGTTTTTCCACGTTCCCGCTACAATTTTGCCTCCGCTTTTCCCCCAAAACAGTTTGGCCATGCCGGTTCAGGCCGCCGTTGACCTGATTTTTTACTCCTTGGCGGGGCCCAGGAGCTGGTCCGACGGCGAGTCTGCTGTCAAGCTTTGCTGTACAGCCTATCACGATGGACACAACTGAGATCGATGGGGGGCCAGTGGAGGGCAGTGGAGAGCGAATTCTTCAATCGATACGCGGGTTTAAGACTCGATTTATCACCGTGTGCAGGGATCGGAGAACTTATGCTGTCTATCCACGGCAGTGTGGTATCCGGTGATAAGGTGGTATAAATAGAGATTGCTGCCGACTTTTCTGTTTGACTTTTTGCTGGGGAATCGTGTATTTCTTACCTCTTACCTACAAGCATCTTCTTTCTCGTTGAATCGCATCTTGTTTCCATTCCTGCATTCTCTGGACTTTCATGGCCGCATAGACTTAATTGACTACACAGCCATGTCGGAAAAAGACGACTACGACCACCGATCGACACGCTCTCATTCTACCTCGGATGGTAGCTCAGATACCAATGACCCCGCATCGCGGACACCGTCGCTCTCCCGAGGGATTGCGGAGTCGGTCAAGTCAAGACAAATGTCCAAGTCCAACCCTGACGAAGCAGATCTGGACCGGGTTCACTCTGCGAGATATCCAGACGACAATGCAGTGTATCACAGTCACGAGGACGATGACCACGATATGACCGACGATTCCTCGCTGGAGGCTGCCAAGGTCGATACTATCCAGGAGGTACGAGGCGGGATCGTGAACGAGCGAGATGTGGACCTAGAAAGAGGTCAACAGCCTGCGTCAGAGCTAGAACAGACAAGGACGTTAAAGTCAACCAAATCTCGTCACGGCGGCAAGCTAGTAAGTTCAGCTCTGTCACATCCATTGCACCATTCTAACCAGCCCTCCAGGTGACATGGGATGGACCCGATGACCCCGACAATCCCAAGAACTGGCCCACGAACAAGAAGTGGGCGGCCACCATCACAGTCTCTCTATTCACCTTCATCTCTCCCGTCTCCTCCTCAATGGTAGCTCCAGCCCTAACCACCATCGCGGCCCAATTCAACGTCACCGACCAAATAATATCCCAACTCATGCTCTCCATCTTCGTCCTCGCCTACGCCGTCGGCCCCTTATTCCTCGGCCCCCTTTCAGAAATCTACGGCCGAACAATCGTTCTCCAACTCGCCAACCTATTCTTTCTAATCTTCAACATCGGCTGCGGCGTCGCCCAAACAAAAACCCAACTAATCATCTGCCGCTTCTTCGCCGGTCTAGGCGGCAGCGCCCCCTCGCCGTCGGCGGCGGCGTCCTCTCTGACTGTTTCAAGCCCGAAGAACGAGGCAAGAGCATCGCAATCTACAGTCTCGCGCCACTACTCGGTCCAGCCCTCGGCCCTATCGCCGGCGGCTTCATTGCCGAAAACACCTCTTGGCGCTGGGTCTTCTACAGCGTCTCCATCGCGGACGGTCTAATCCAATTCATGGGCCTCTTCTTCCTTCGGGAAACATACGGCCCACGAATCCTCCGCGATCGCGCGAAACGCATCCGCAAGGAGACAGGAGACGCAACCTGGCAAACTGAGGCGGAAATGCAAAAGAAAACACTCGCCCAAGTCCTCCGCACATCCCTCATCCGCCCCTTCCGCCTCCTCCTCACGCAATCTATCGTCCAAGTCGTCGCCTGCTACATGGCCTACATCTACGGAATAATGTACCTAGTCCTCTCAACGTTCCCCTCCCTTTGGACCGGCAAAGACTACTACAACGAATCCATCGGCATTGGTGGCCTAAACTACATATCTCTCGGTCTAGGCTTCTGGTGCGGCTCCCAACTCTGCGCGCCCCTAAATGACCGAATCTACAAACGCCTCAAAGCCCGCAACAACGGCATCGGAAGACCAGAGTTCCGCGTCCCCCTCCTCGGCGTCGCGGCCATCCTCGTCCCAACAGGTCTTTTCATCTACGGCTGGACCGCACAGACACATTGTCACTGGATAGCGCCTAATATCGGCGCTGTACTTTTCGGCGCGGGGACGATTATCTCGTTCCAGTGTATGCAGACGTATATGGTTGATGCTTATACGAGGTTTGCGGCTAGTGCGCTTGCGGCAGCGGCATTTTTGAGATCGTTGGCTGGCTTTGGGTTCCCCCTTTTCGCGCCGTATATGTATGATAAGTTGCATTATGGGTGGGGGAATAGTGTGTTGGCGTTTGTTTCGATTGCGATTGGGATTCCGGCGCCGATTTTCTTGTGGAAGTTTGGGGAGGTGTTGAGGAAGAAGAGTACTTATGCCGCTGGGTAGATCAGATCTATTCGCATGGGTGTGTTAGATCAAGGTTTGGTGGAGTGTGCATCTTGTTTTTGTTTTGCTTTTTTGGTTTGCATTGCGTGCATAATACCCGCTTGCTTATGAGCAAGCTATATTTTATAAAACTTTATTTCGAATATCGAAAGTCAATTTAATTGCATCAGGGTTTCTCGATACTCAATCAAAGGCTACAATGTAAGTTGTATTCAGAATTACACTTGAGGACAAACGGATGTGTTCATAATTAATATGTACAGTCTATCGAAACATAATACAAGATCATCGGGTACCTTCGACTGAATGTACTGCACCAGTCAATGCAAAAGGCGTATTTAGTTGGTGATGCCGCTCTCCTTCTTGCCGTTTTTCTGGACATGTTTGTCAGTAAACCATCCTGTATCG
Source organism: Penicillium subrubescens (assembly GCF_028828155.1). NCBI lineage: Eukaryota > Fungi > Ascomycota > Eurotiomycetes > Eurotiales > Aspergillaceae > Penicillium > Penicillium subrubescens. The sequence goes on from NW_026643156.1 coordinate 788,155, forward strand.
CAAAAAAACCAAAAATCAAAGATGGTAAAACTCACCAGAGTACGGCTGTACTTAACACCAACGTTAATACCAGCGGGAGCACTGTAAGGCACAGGGCTGGTGTAGTTATAAGTAGCCTTGTGACCAGCCCAAGTCTTCTTCACCGTCTCAAGAATACCATGACCAGCCGAGCAACGCTCGTTCACAGTAGGAGCCGGCCACTGCGAAGTAAACTTGGAGTAAACACCATCCGACAGGGGACCAGGGGCAGTCTGGTTAAAGTAATCCTTAGCCGCAATAGTCGCCAAATCAACCTTCCAGTTAACATAACCCGTCTTCTCCGCAACAAGGTTAAGCAGGTTAGCACCACAATCCCAACGTCCCAGAGAAGGAAGACCCCAGTTCGCGCTCAGAGAGGCGATAACAGAGTAATGCGTGTAGAAAGTGTCATCGGTAGTACCGCGGAGGTGCTTAGGGACAGCGCCGCCGAGGAGAATGCTGTAGACGCGGTTCTCCTGCTTGTAGGAGGCGGTTTCGTCGAAGGTGACCAGGATGAGGGTGTCCTTGGTGAAGTAGTCGTTCTTGAGGAGGGGGGTCATGAAGCGGTTGAGCCACTCCCCGGCAAAAGTGATGTTGGTGTCGTGGGCGTCGTTGGTCATGTTCGGGGTGATGAACATGTGCTGGGGCAGGCGGTGGTGCTCGAGGTCTTCGTAGAAGGTGGTGAAGTTTTTGATTTGGCGGGGGCGCACGGCGTCGTTGGTGACTGAGTCGAAGAGGATGAGCGGGTTGTGCTTGCGGACGTAGTCGTTGGCGCCGGATTCCGGGTAGCGGAAGCCTTGGTATCCTGTAAGGGGAGAGGTTAGCTTCAGCTTTAGCTTTGAGGGTATGCGTGACAAGCATGGTATGGTTATGCTTGAATTGGATTCACGTACCAGCGTAGGGCAGACCCTCCTGGTACTCGCCCCAGGCAACGCCCTTGGTGTCGAACAGGTCGGCAATGGTGGAGACGTTGGCGGGGATCTGATGCCAGTCATCGTTGTCCATGCCGAAGTCATCACCACCAGCGGAGGCGCAGTAGTTAGGCTCGGAGGGGTGAGTGACAGCGAAGTAGTTGGTCAAGAGGATACCCTCCTTGGCGAGGGCCTCGAAGTTCTTGTCCGAGGCAGAAGTGGCAAAGTCCTAATCGCATATATTAGCTTGCACTCCACAGAACAATGCCTCAGATAACTAACAGTGTTCTCAATCCAGATATCGACGAAACGGTCGAAAGCAAGACCCTTGACATTGGAGACGGGCGAGTAAGGCAGGACCGAGGCCTTAGCAGCGGCGATCTCAGCGGCAGTAGGGTACTCGACGGTGGAAGTCTCAGCTGCGGCGACGGCCAGGCAGCTGACGAACGCGAAGAGGCTCTTCTTGGTGAACATTTTGATCGATTTAGATCTGGTGACAATTGATTGTTCTACCGAAGGGAATATTTCTCACGATGGGAGAAAGAAATCAGACCGGGCGATCATCGGGCGAATGACCAGCATTCTTATACCTCGCGGATCTCGCGCCGCATGCACCGGGCGGACTTCTTGTGGACCATTCAATATGCAACCAGTGGAGAGACGCGCATTCGCATCTCAAGGCTTGTCATTGCCCCTCTTCGCTTAGAGAATACGACGGAGCCCGTCGCGGCCAAGCCGGCAATCAACAAGGTTGTAACAGCAGACGGGAACTGCACGTTGCATTGCAGACGGGATTTACTGGCTGGTTTCTATCCGCACTGGGCGTTAGCGGGGAAGCTTAGCCCCATCTTGTCCTGATAATTTGACTTCTGGTTGGTGGGTTGTGGAAGTGGATCCCACCCGTTCCTGGCACGTTGCGCCCCAAAGCTTCATGACTGGCTGAAAAATTGGCAGAATAGCAGATTACAAGAGGGCGCGGACTGGAATACTTCCGAGAATTTTCCATGCAGGCAATATCAGGAAGGATAAGCATTGGCCAAGGACTGAGTCCAGGATCTAGTTAGCAGTAGTTAGTAGTCAAGCATCGAGTATGCGGGATGCCCCGTGCTCGGGTCGGCAGTTAATTCTTGTTTCTGGCCTGGTCTAAGCCGATAGGGGTGATTGAGGCCATGGATGTGGAAAAGACCCCGATAGGTTGGAGATGCCAGAGGACCAAAGGTCATTGCCATATATCTCACCACGTGGAACAATCGAGGTCTTGGACTTGGTGAAAGAAGAAACTTCATCATTTCTGGAAGATGATAAGATCGGGATCAGAGAGCTTTGACCGCCCGAGATATACGCAGAGGATTCTTGAAAGAAGAGCAATAAGCAAACAAATGGTGTGTTCATGACTTGCCTCCTCGAATCGAACCGAAGATGTCATACAAAAACCCCCCAATCATTCAGTTGTGGCTTGGATTCACGGTCAATTTTGAAGGGCAGTCACGATGAACTAAATCGTCATTCTGGGCGAATGGCAGATCGAAATTTAACGCATGTTCTTCAAATCCTGCGGGATCACAAAATGCTGCCAAGTGTGCTCTGACTCCAAGAAGCCTTTAAAAATAGCAATCACTCAAGGTATTCAAGAGACTGGGTTTTGCTAACAGCGTCCAGTCATAGAATTTCTCACTGTCATTCCTTGCTAGACTAGAGATTTCAAGGTACAGTAGAATTCGAAAACAGATTACCCCTTGGACACTCACGCGTTCCTTCCCAGCGTCCCACTTCGATCGCGCTAAACTGAATTCGGTCAGGAAAAGTCCCCCATCTCTCGTTGATGTATTTCTGGTAGATCACCAAAGTTACCGTAATTACAGGTTCCAGCATTGGGCAAACCATACTTACCGAAACGCCCAGTGGCCACCCTGTAAACTGTCTTTTCGGCATAAGGGCATTTCCCACCTTTGCAAAGCATGTGGGCCAGTGCTCCGATAGCTCTTTTGGCGGCTCTAATAGTTCCGTCGTATGCTGAGTAGCTCATGCTGGTAGATTGGGTAGAGAGAAAAGCACAGAATTTCAGCCCTATGATCACCTCTTTATACCCTCTTGGCCCACTGATACGGATTACCAAAAGGCCCCGGATCGGCCAGTAACTAAATACGAGTTTGACCAGTCCAAAACTAGCGTGGTCAGTCTTGCCTGGTGGGCATAATGAGATTGATTGACAGAGATTAGCCAGTGAACCAACATTGTTCTTTCTTCGATCAGCCGCCCTCGGACCACGTGCCGCTCCTACTGCGGGAAATTCATGAATAGTGGAGTATATGGTTTATATCATTGCATCCACTTATCACGTTCTGTCTGTCATATTATATTAGAGAGCCCTTTGTCTCTTTCGATCTATTTATCTGCTGCCTTGAGCTCTGGATAATCGGGTAACTGCCAATCCCCGTCTTTCTCCTTCATAAACCTTGAGAGCAACTTTGGAATTTTAAAAAAACAAATGGTTTGGAAGATGAAGTGGAGAATCGCGATTCCCCACCATGTATCCGGCATGCCCAGCTTCAGCAGGAAGAGATTGACTTGTTGAACCTCCTTCACAAAAGGTCGTAAGTTCTTGTCATAATTTGCAAAGGCTTGGGGAAAATCGTCGCCGTGCTGACTAATCTCCCCAGCCAAGATGTAGGCGCCAACAAGAGCAGCGGAGGTGCCCATACCGCTGAAAGGCGATGGGCAGTATGCAGCATCACCAAGAAGGACAACGCGGCCTTTGGACCATGTCTCGGTGCGCACCTGCACCACTTCTTGGCAGTACCATTTATCTGTTGTTTTCATACCTTCCAAGAACCGCTCGGCTTGCCACCCCGCATCCCGGAATTGCTGGGTCCAAAATTCCTTTTGCTTATCCATAGATGCTTTGGGGATACTGCATAATTTCGGTGAGCTATCTCGGAGGAAACACATAACTTGGGATTCCGCCGCGCTGTGACTCCGGCGTATAATCATCCGGCCTCCGGGACAGTGGTAAACGTTCATCATATTATCGTCCCCCTCACTACGCGGGACGAACCAGTAGGCGACGTGGTACCCAAACCTGAAGTAAGGATCCGGAGTACCAGGTGGCAGTATTGCTTTCCGAATGCGTGATCCTTGACCATCTGCGCCGACGAGAAGATCGAATGTGTCCGATGAGCCATCTGAGAAGGTAACAGTGACTTGGTTGTCATCTTGCTCAAAGAGCTCGACGGATTTGTCGAAGATGTACTCCACATTATCTTTTGTTGCTTCATAGAGGATACACACAAGGTCCCCGCGCATAATTTCGTATTCGGAGGTGAAGGACTGCGCGCCCTTGCCCGAATTGTTGGCCATGATCTTTCCTTTGGCATTGCCTTGGGAGTCCACCAAGACCGAGCCGGCCTCGTCCACTAGTTTGCCGCGGATGGTATCGAGTAGCCCCATGCGGTTGGCGGCTTCGATACCTGCTCCACGCAGGTCAATTTGTGAGCCGGCAACCCTAAGAACCGGAAAGCGTTCTATAACTGTGACTTGGTGACCACTACGGGCGAGCCAGTAAGCCAGTGCAGGCCCTGCACAGCCACCACCGCAGACGAGGACTTTCAGGGGATCCATCGGGTATGGATAGATTTTCTAAGAGCGTATATGAGTAAGACAAATGAGAAATATATTGCTGATGCTGGGAAAAGTGTGAGACACGCCAGCTCTTTATAAACTAGTATTAAATCTTGAGTCATACGTGGCCTAGTCTTTTTACGGTTTCGAGAATGCCGAAGGCTGCATGTTCAGCTTTTGTTGTAAGCAGCCACTGCACGTCCTGCCGATAATCAGCCCAGAGTCAGCGCTAGGTAGACTAGGAAAACACTGAAACGCAGGGAAACCGTTGATTCGTTGGAAGCCTTGTCGGATTCCAAAACAGGTCCGTAAAATTAATTAGGGGACGTTCTGCCTTGACGCCCCAAGGTACTTGGACCCCCTTTCTATACAATTTAGTAGTTCTCTAGACTTTGAAAACAGATTACCCCTCAGACACTCACAGTTGGTTTCTCGGGCCGTATCACAAATGACACTACAGCCGTCCTATCTATATAGTGTCAAACCCTCCTTATAACACACTGCATCTTGAAAGCGCCTTATCACTATCCTCCTGAGTCTGCAACTCCTCCCACTTTTCCTCCGTAATATCAACCTCCCCCTCTGTCCCTGTCTCCCGCCCAACTTGCCCCCAAAGCCTCCTCCATGACACTGCATCGTGCCGATAAATTGACCCTCAAAGCTCCGATCCCTCCCGTTTCCCAGGCTGCACATTACCCGAATGCCGCCCAGTGAGAAGGGAGCCCGGCACTGGTCGTAACAACTTCACCACCTGTTTCGTGACGGCAACCTGGCGTCCCCAGTCAAAAAAGTGAAAGAAGGAGGCTGCGTTTATGATGTTGAGTTTGCTAGGTAGATGCTGGAATAGCGCAGAGGTGTCGTCGAAGATATCGCTGGGGATGAAAGTGGCCTTGATGGTTGAGCGGTCGAGGAAGAGGTCATAGCCCAAGTTGAAAAACTCGGGGCGGAGGTCTGAGCTATAGAGGTTGGAGGGTGGTACACCTTTGAATATATACGGGGGGAATATATTAGGTGTGTTTGTCACTGGGGTTCACATTGAGGGGTTGACAAAGAGCCGGAAGGACCAAATTTACTACTGGCCTTATGCGCAAGCTAGGTCGAGATACTTGTCGCTGGATTTCAATCTAGCTAGGATTTCGGGGTATGCTTGGGAGTTGTAGATGGTTATTTCAAGGAAACGAAAAGATCCGATGCATGGGTAGGGGGCCTGGATTCGAAGGAAAGTCAGCCTATAGTTCAATTAGAATACTAAAAACATAACATGGATAATGAGCTTCGTGGAAATGGTAAGAAAGCCAACGAACCACCGCAAATGCTCGATCTCTCTATTAAAACAGGTTAGTATTTGTATCGTAACTTTTTCGTAACTTGAGAACCTCAATATGCCAAGATATAAACTCATAAACAATACTCAAGCGACGTTGAATCATTGATGAACATCTTGCTCGGCGAAGATGAGCGGAAGGTACATACCACTTGCATAACATAGTTGTCCATCTGGTCGTCTGGGATTTTACTGCACTTCTCGAGCAGAGTCCGGGTTGGCTCCTTGACGCGCTCAAGACCGATTTTATCCCATTTCTACTGATGGTTCAGACCGTTCTTTGATGTTATTTGGAATTGAGTAGATGATTCTGCCATTTCTCCTCCCGGGTTTTCTGTTGAGGCTGCATTCAGCTGCGTCGGCTATTTGAGACATACTTGGTGCTGACTCTGTGTTATATTATGGATGCAGGGTAGCTTTGAGGGTTGTCGTCGCAGTGCGATATTGTTCATAATATTCTAGCTATTCCTGAGATAGTGTTGCTGCAGATGGATGGATGCGTATGGAGTTCGATGGGAATGAGGGGCAATGAGTTGGGAGCATATTAGAGTTTCGTGTAACATAAAATATTATACATCATTCAGTCGTCCTAGAATACAAAAGGATCTATTCTTAGAAAGCTATTATTTACGAGTTAGCTAAATCAGGATTAGGGAGGTTTCGGGCAACGGGCCGAGAACCAACGGGAAGACTCTTTTCGATCGACTGTATGGCCCCGGCGTTTCGGCAAGTATGGTCTTCCCAATGCCGGAACCTGTAATTACGTTAACTTTGGTGATCTACTAGAAATACATCTGGAATGGTGGGGACTTTTCCTGACCGAATTTAGCTTAGCGCGGTCGGAGTGGGGTACTGGGAAAGAAAGCGTGAGTGTCCAAGGGGTAATCTGTTTTCGAATTCTACTATATCAAGTTTTTATTTCGTGGGTCAATCTAAGGTTGCAAGCTGAGACATCCAGAGCTTGGGAATGCTTCCGAAGCCTTCTAGAAGAGATGATGAGCGGTTAAGCTAGAAAGGACTCACACGTGCTTTTCGAAGTCACGGGGGCCTGATCGAGACTAACAGCCCTGGTAACTACTGATGCTGATAGGTCAGCACGATCAGGTGAGTGCAGAAATATTGAGTAAGCACGTGCCCAAACCTATGCGGATTATAACCGCCCGGTGCAGGTGAGCTAGCTGTATTTTGACTCAGAACTCTTTCAATCAACTTTGACAAGGCTAGAGCATAGGGCATTAAGTAGCTGATGGCGGTGGCTTAGCTTATCTCAATTTCGTACGCCCTCTAGCCAAGAAAATTCTGCTTTCCCTACCTTAGCATCTGATGATGCCGCATGTATCTCAGTTCCCAGATCGATCCTTCCTCTCTATGATGCATAGTAAACCCTCTGGTTGATTACCGTAAATTCTCAAAAGCTTGATCATTTATGAAACACTAGTTCACTATGGGATTATCCTGAACATTTAAGCTAAAGAGTGTATATATCGGTGTTTGAGTATACCACGATATCCTTTCTGTGCCTGTTCTAGGCGCAGTGGAACACTACATCCATCAGATGTCCTTACCCCTCCACCTGGATTTTGGACTAGATCTAGCAACCAATCGATATTTTTTCAGCAAATCAGTGCTAGCAGAATCTTTGCTTTTGGTTTTTGCCACTTAAGTAGCTACAATAAAAGGGCTTTCTCCGGTGCATGCTTATGATACATCGAGGCCTCGCAAACACAAGCTCGAGCATCCAGAGTCGGTCTATGGATGATGGATGATGGGCGTATTATCAATGATATCAATTCCCCGTATGCTGCTAGGTACTCCTCGTGGAATTATGTTGGCCGCTATCTAACTCGTGCTCATTAATTAATCAGACGCAATAACTAAGACTAAAGTAGGTATCGTCAAAATGGTTGCTTGGCTGAAAAAAACTCAGAAGGCCTGCATCAGTGAAGCCAGGGCTTATTCGAGGCGGATTGGAGTTGCCTATAGGTCATTCGCAAAAGAAATGAAAGTCACATTCTATTGCTGATCCTCAACACTTGAGATTGGCTTTTCACTATATATGTGGATGACAATCTGACTTGCTTGGAAAGAAGTAAACAAGAGACTACGGATCCAATTTAATCCCAGTGGGATGTTATTACGATAACTATATAGACCTGGCAATCCTGCCCCCTACTCGAAGTTTCACTGTCATTTCTTCAGAACTGAGAAATAGATTGCGAATTCTTTCAACCCTACCCACTGAACCCTCGCACAAAATGTCTAATATCTGCACCTACACAATTTCTATTGAGAACCAGCATGCAAAGGATACCGACTACTCAATCCTCATGGATCCCAGCCAGTTTTTTGGTAGTGGCAAACCGTGGATGAATACGTGATGGAGTTCCGGCATTCCTAATGGGGCTATGAGCGAAGTTCCAATGGGAACGGGCCTATATGCCTGTAAGGAACAACCATCCCCATATGCCGAACTGTCGAGTGATCCCCCTCTTTACGGTTCGATCTAACAATCAATGGCTTTTATCGTTTGAAGTCGCGACAGTTGAAGACCATGATATTAGAGCTGGTGTTCACTTGAGAAACGGCAAAGCAAGGAGTCGGCCGGCCGCGATAGGGCGTGATCACGATTTAAACAGTACGTCTTCCATTCTTGACTCCGAAGTCAAAGTCGCAATACAAGAACTTGAGGAACGTAACGAACAAGCTAACGGATTGACCTAGACACCTTTGACCTGGAGATAGCGACTGGTTTGCCTAATCTCCTGGGGTTGCCACCAGGATTCTGTTCACCGACACTTCAAATCAACTTACCGTCGGAAATAGACTTACAAGGCGACAACTGGGTTGTTGGATTTGCCGCCGGTAATAGTCAGGCAAGGTATGGCCGCTAGCAACGGTATGGAGATTCGTCACGACCAAGGCAGATGGATTTACTGATTGCCAGTGACAGACTACCATACGTTCCGACGCCAGCATCAACACTACCCCGACCACGAGGTTACGGGTTTCTGAACGCCAGGGGAACGCAGGGCAAGTTGTCGACTTATCCGATGTCGCGATGGAAAGCACGAAAATTGACTTTACGAGAGGGCCGTGGAAAGGGAAACAACATGCTCACATTGCCCAGGATAATGATGGCTGGTACAATTTTTTATACTCGTGATTGGTGCTGGTTGCCTATTAAATAGGAACTGGAGGCTGCAGGGGTCATTCCTTTCACATTGTTTGTGGAAAGTGCGCTGAAAGTCCGGCATAGAAATGCTCTGTTGAAGGATGACAGTATAAAGAAAGGCTGCCACAAGTTGTGGTATCGATAGCAACGGAGTTATTAATGCTTTGCGGTCGCATGTCTCCGAGTGTCGGTGCTGAATGCTGATAGCGATAGCGCGTGGCGAGATAAGACCAGACCGTATGCCAGTATTTAACGGTGGAGCTGGCTGTATTCTTCGCTTGAAGTTGGCAGAAATAACTAGAAACAACCGAGTTTGACTTAAGTCTAATTGACCATTGACCAAGGAACAGAATCATTCTCTATCCATCCATTGGTATACACAATTTGGAGGTTGGCGGAGAGCGGAAATAGACTTTCCTTTACCCCACACCCACACGAGTTCGGCACGTTTCTTATCAGCCCGGCCACCCTTCAAGTTCTGTTCGATCTCCTTCCCTTTCACACCCCCCACACCAACACGATGCCGCCAGATCGACAGCCGCGGGTGCAGCGGATCGTTCGCGTCCGCACGGGATGCTGGTCTTGTCGGCGTAGGAAGAAGAAGTGCGACGAACTCCGACCGATCTGTTCAGGGTGCCGGCGGAATGACCTGGTTTGCGAGTGGCCGTCGAACCTACCTGGAAGGAGGAACTCGGGCCCGGAAAACGACATGTCGGGTTACATCCCCGGAGATAGACGGTCTAGTTACGCCGGGTCGATCGAAGATCTCGATGCCATGCAACTACCCGGTAGTCCCTTGTCCAGGCGCCACTCCTCCACTTCGTCAAGTGCGGGACTTTCCGCCATTGTCGAGGAGCACCTGGCTCGGGGACCGGGTCAAGTCGAGGCTATGGACAGCCGCAGGTCAACTTTGGTAGAGGAAGAAAACGCACTCGTGGCTAGTATGGCTGTCGGAAACGTCGTTCCTCGGACTTTGTCCATGTTGCCTGGCTATGACCCGGAGAGCTACGCCTTGCTTTCGCATTATCTGGCCAACACGGCGGATGTGATGGCCAACGGTACTACCCCTATCAACCCGTTTCTGGTTCAGATTGTACCACTCGCATTCACCAGCGATCTCCTGCTCCAGCTCGTCATTGCTCAGAGTGCTGCGCACCGTGCCTTTCGACGACGTGACGATTCAGATGCTGTGGCCAACTCCCACTATACAAAAGCCATTCAGCTCTTCAGACATGGTGTCAACGATTTCATCCAAGGCAAAGAATCAAACCCGCTGATGCTGCTGGTTGGCGCCTTGTTGATGTGCTTCACCGAGGTATGGCCGACCGACTGAATAGAACAACTCATCAACAGATACTAATAAGAATGGTAGACTGCCAAAGGCGACATGACAGGAACTGTCTTCGATCATCTGTCAGCCGCTCACTCCTTACTAGTGAAGCTCCTCGAACAAAGTGACACCGCCGTACCAAGAGAGTTGAAAGACTTCGTCATCGAGTACTACGTCTACACCGCGACCGTGAGCATGATTTCAATCGACGCTCGCTTAAGTGGACAGGTCTTCTTGAACTTCGACCTCGAACAACGTGCGCGTGAGGTCCTCCGCACTCAATACGTGGGCAATCTGTGTGGCTGCTGGTTAGAGTTACTCCTCCTCATCCCCTGTATCTTCGATCTCGGCCGGCAATGGATGATGGACGACACCCAGCCCACCCTTCCGACAGCAGACGACATGGCCATGTTCGCTTCCATCCAAGCTCAGGTTCTACGCTGGTCGCCCTACTCCTTTGTCGAGCCTGAGGTTTACCTAGCTGGTCTAGTCTTCCAACAAGCAATGCTCATCTACTTGTACACTTCGCTCGGTGGCTACACCTACGCCCCGGACGGCATGTATAAAGGTCTCATCCAAACGGCTGTCACTGAAGCGCTGTCCTACCTCGACGAAATTTCGCCACAAGCCAGGATCAACTCTGGTCTCTGTTGGCCGATCGCAGTCGTGGGATCGTGTCTTGAGAAGCCTGAGCAGCAGGAACGTCTTCGGACACGTTTGACGGCGATGGCGACGCACTTTGGCCTAGGTAATATGCAGCGAACGCTTCTGTTGCTAGAGGCCATGTGGGAACTCCCCGCGGCTGATGCTGGGCCGTGGAACATCTGTCGGACGATGCAGGCTAAACAGATTTGGATATCGTTTGCGTGATTGCAGCCCGAGTCACTTGATGTACAGTTTGTACAATTTTCAAGGTAGTCTTCAAGGTTATGGGTCAAGTCTAAGGACCAGCCAAATCCCTGGGTATCTCGGTCGCAGATCCCCTGAGCGTGAAATATGTCTTTGTGAGACCGCCGATCACGATGAGCCACGGCATAAATGACCGAACTCCCATCACTCACCAGGCGCACCATAGCCCGAGCCTACTTTATTGCATCGCCGAAACAACAACTCAGAAAGTGCACGTTGCGACGCAAGCGCTTGGCCCTTCTTGTCGCCCACCAGTCCCGCGAAAGAGGTGTGCTACACGCTTCGTCTAAATTCGAACACTCTCAGTCAGGAAGGCATCAAGGACTAGAACTGCAGCGGCGCAGGAAAATTCGAGTCAAGCCGGCATTCCGGTCGAGCATGCACAGCCAAACTTCTAAGTCATTGCCAGGATAGTCCTCTTGCTAGCCGTGCTAGCAGCCTTCTTGCAATGCATTCGTGGCCATTGAACGTCATGCTGGATTCATCCAACACCATGCTTGAGATTAATGTCAAAGCGGGCTGCTAAATATCATTTGGACAAGCCTCCACATCTACGTCCTTGGGGTTCATGATACCCGCACCGTTGAAAATAGCGCTCGACGCGTCCCCATGTCAAGTTCAGTGCTGCAGCTTTAATTTCCCATTTTGTCGGATATATCGTCGACTAGCCTTTTGACGGTGCCTGATTGTGTTTACTTTACTTGGGGTCAATGCAAGACCTGTGTCCGTCGTCTTATTTATGAGGAAGGAAGCCTCACTCGTGAAGCAGGATAGTTTCCAGTTTTGAGGCCAGAGCGGCTTTTTTTCAACCTGCTAGGTTGCTAGACCACGCTATTTGAGGTGGCTTGGCTACATACCGCCGTCAGCTACACCGGAAATGAAGGGATTGTGCCCTGAAATATTCCGCCGGCGTACAAGAAATCAATGAATACCTACACAAATGATTCTCAAAATGTTCCTTGAAAAAGTGGCGACGAACCTTGATAAATTGGTTTTATTGTCAACTGAATTGATGACGTTGAATATGTATTTTGTACTCCCGGCTGCCGTCTCCCAAGTGAACACTCCATAAGGTGCTACCTATTAGTGAGATAATGTACAATACCCAAGAGCGTCCTATCTCACGTGCGGTAACGTTTACTCGTATCAGAAGCGCCACAGCCATTAGATGTCCATTCTACGATCCAGGTGACTCAAAAGTCGCTGTCGCGGTCAATCAATCACTCGATCCGCTAGCACGGCACCAAAGGCGTTGAATGCAGACTTTTGAGGCCTCGAGGGGACATAAAATAACGGCAAACAGCTATCTAATCATATCATCGTCTGGGACCAACGATAGATTGACAGAATAAGCAAGCTTGATGCTCACGTGGCTCACAAGTGTAAAGTGTCACGTGTTGTTACCGCGCTTCGGAACTAGCGCAGCGCGGTCCGGGACCGCGCTCCAGTGGGTCTGTGATTTGATTGGTATACGACGGGGAGAGTGCCAAGAAACATTCTCAAAGAATGTTACTTGGGAATGGGATGGGATGGGTGAACAGGTTGCAGAGTAGGAAAGTAATAGATTTGATATTCAAAAGAAAAGAATGAAATGATCTATTAATTTGTATCATTGCAAGGACCGATAGGTAGCTAAATGCCACTGGGACTGCGACTGCGACTAAAAATTGGAATCATGAAATAGTCGCGATATAGTGGTGACAAAGAAGCCATCAAACATGCCATTCTGCCCATGCTTTAAGCAGAAGCATCTTTAATATGATAACTCTTCAACTTCACGAACCCGTCATAACCACGGGGACCAAGTGTAGATCCCAAACCGGAAGTCTTCCAACCAGTCCAAGCGAGATCCTGTAGCACAGTTAGCCATGTCCCATCCCCTTTCAGAACAACATTTTTCAGTGAGAAACATACTGGAGCAGGATAATCACAACGGTTAATAAACACCGTACCAGCCTCAATCTGCTCAATCAACTCTTCACCACGAGCCATATCCTTCGTCCAGACACTAGCCGTCAAACCGTAATCGCTGTCATTCATCAAAGCAACAGCTTCTTCATCGCTGGAGACCTTCATAATGGGCATGACGGGGCCGAAGGTCTCCTCCTTCATGGTGACCATGTCGTGGTTCACGTTTGTCAGAACGACGGGTGCCAGGAAGTTACCCTTCTGGCTTGTCTTGGCGAGGGAGAACGACGCGTTCTCTGGGGTAGCGTCGATGGCTCCCTTCTTCAGGGCGTCGTCGATGTGGGATTGGATCTTTTCTTTGGCGGGTGCGGAGATGACTGGGCCGGTTGTGGTGGTTTGGTCATGGGGGTCTCCGAGCTTGTATCTAGAGTCGCTGTTAGCTGCTACCCACACCAATAGACTGGCTAAGGAGGTGTGTTAGATCATACCCCTTAAGTTCCTCCTGCACATAGCGAACAAAGTCATCGTAAATCTTCTCATGAACATAAACACGCTCAACGGAGCAGCAGCTCTGTCCAGAGTTGAAGATAGCTCCATCGACAAGGTTCTCCGCGGCATTCTTGACGTCCACGTCAGGACGCACATAAGCGGGATCGTTACCACCGAGTTCCAAGTTCACAGGCTTGATCTGCTTGGCAGTTGCTTCGCGAAGACGGATACCACCAGCAGTTGATCCGGTGAAAGAAACGGACTGGACCTCCGGCAGCTGGGCAATTTGGTCCAGGACATCCAAATTTCCGATCTGCAAGACCTCGAGGACGTTCTTGGGGAGTCCTGCCTCGGTGAAGATCTCGGATAGCCTATCACCGAGAAGAGGAGTCTGAGGGGATGGGCGCAAAAGCACAGTGTTACCCGCTAACAAAGCAGGGACGAGAGCATTCACAGTTGTGAGGTACGGATACTGCAGACGGTATATTAGCACCTCACACTAATACAAAACCCTTTTGCACAAACGCGGTTCATCTTACATTCCAAGCAGACGCAATAAGAATAGGACCCAGAGGAACTTGCTTAACCATCCGTCTAAACCCGTCCTGAGGCTCACCAGGCAAATCCGCCAGACTCTGCTTCGCAATCTTGATCATATGCTCCGCACGCAGCGCGGCAGTCTTAATCTCTCCAGCACAGTAGCGAATAGGCCTGCCCATCTGCGTAGTCAATTCCTTCGCCAACTCATCAATGCGAGAGTCAATGATTTCCAGAGCGCGCTTGACAATCGCGGTTCTATCTTCCAGGCTCACGGCGCGCCAAGACTGGAATGCCTGCTTCGAGGCGGTGGCGATCTTGCCAGCTTCTTCCAGAGAAGTACCTGGCTTATCGAAGATGACCTCGTGGGTCGCGGGGTTGATGGTGCGAATTTGGTTTGACATTGTGTGTGAGGTGAAATATGGAGGGTTTGGAGGGGAGGGAGAAGTTTTGTGAAACTTGTTGACTTCGAGGGAGGGTGAAGGGAGAGGAGGGGCATTGATGGAATTTATGTGGTCCCGCCGCTTATCGCGGTCTCTCGTTGCTACAGTCTTCCGCCCGTCGCCACTTTCCCCGCCGAGCGCTTGAGCGGGTATACGGGGACAGGGGAAGATCGACCCCTTATGATTGAGACTTCTGGTTTCTACTTAAGAGATTGATTGAATGTAAAGACTGATATTGTGGATATTAACTATTCTATGCTGTAGACTCCGCAATAAACTTGATAATCTGCGTCGCTAAAAACTCTCCATCATGAGGTTTTCCTGCCCTTGAAGCGGCATCCTCATACATCTCGTCATTGAATACCCCGTTCTTATGCCGAGCGTCTAGGACATTAGACATGATGAACTCGGTAAACTCAGGATGCGCTTGAACACTCCAGATCTTCTTTGGCTGGTAAAGGCCCTGGACCGCGCATCGAGGGCTGTAGCCGAGATTCACGCATCCCTCGGGCACCTCGTGGACCACGTCACGGTGCATTTGTTGGAGGTACTAGAATATGTAAGACGGTGTTAAATAGCAATTTTGGGATGAATGAGATATTACCAGCTTGTCTTTGCCAAACAGCTCCTTGCCAGCATCCGTCAAAGTGATCTCGTCAACAGAAATTTCCCATCCACCATCACCACGGCCAACGCGCGACCCCAAAGCGCGAGCAATAATCTGGTGGCCGAAGCAAATCCCAACAACTGGCTTCTTGTGCTCTTCAAGAACTCCCCGAACATACTCAGTAAGACTCACAATCCAAGGATCATCCGCGAAGCAGTCATGTTCTGGAACACCACGTTAATATCAATTCTCAACCGTGACTGATGAGGGGGAAAATACATACTGCTGCCCGAGATCAAGAGAGCATCAAACTCATTCACCTCAGGAAAGACCGGGTTATTCACGACATTCCACTTGCTAACATCTTGAATCTCCACCGTCGTCTCCCCAGATTCCTTGAGACCCTTGTTCAGCAATCGCGCAAAGATCTCTCCATAACCTCCGAGTCGGTCCGTGATGGCGGGGAGCGGCGTATCACATTCCAGAACGGCGATGCGAAGTGATCGGGTCATTATGCCGATTGAATGTGTGTGTATCTGGATCTTGATCTATACCCCGGATGTTTGATGGTAAGTGCAGAAACGCTTAGTGCCACTCGATGTGTGCTTTATGGATGTTCGGCCCCGCGGTGATGGCGTCCCGACCTCGGCGAGCGCGCGCTTGGCCCCACTGCGCGGTCCGCGTGGCGTGGGTTATCGTGATCTTATCCGACGGCAGGCCACGGAATTCAGACGTGATAGTGACGAGCAGTGTGCGGCGGCTAACTTGAGGGAAATGAGAGATGCCTTTCACCTTGCCACTGCTGGCAGTTCAAACAGAACATATTCGTCACGTGGTCAAATCGCTTATCACGAGATCACTGCAACAGCGCCTGAATCGAAGTAGGAACTTTGATGATATTTGGAAAATAACCATTTCATCGATTGGCCTCGCGTTGATTTAACGCATTTCCACTCAGGTCGATGCAAAAATATCCAATCAAGCCTTGTATCGAGCCGGGACAAAGAAAGCAAGCAGCCGTTGGGCGGGGTTCTAGAACATGACGTCATTCGAAGAATATCCTGTACGGATGGGAGGAGGGTCTCAGATAACAACCAACCAACTTCAGTCAGGTCTGAAAATTGATCTAGCCTGGTAATACTTATTCTTTCTTGAGGATTCTATGAGTGAAAGCTTAGGGAGAGGAAATCAATTTTTCACATTATTTACGAGGAGGCTATCCCGTGCGTGACCTGTGTCTGGCTGGACTGGACATGACGCATATCCATGTACTAACCTCCATAATCTGCTGTTCGAGGAAATGTACTGTCATTTGAGCTCGGTGATTAACTCAATCTACTGATTGCTGATATCAAAACTATACTCAAGTTGTGAATGTCGGTACGTCATCCATATGGAATCATCGTAATGTTCTATTGTCTATACAAGTCTTGAAAAATCTATAAAAACAATCTACCGCAAGCGCCATGATAATAATAAGCAAGATTTTTGAATTCAAGCGTAAAAGAATGACATGGGATATTTATCCCAGAGTAACGATGTACTGCGCATCAACCGAGCAGGAGAGCGTGTTCACATCATCAGGGTGCTGGTAAGACTCGGCGCAGTTGGTGTCACCGGCCTCACAAGTAGCGGTTTTGCAGCTAGAATCACTAGGCTTAACAGAGAAGCCGCTCTTGATGAATTCCGAAGACGAATCCAAGTTGATAGAAGACAGATCCCAGTAGAGCGTGTCAGAGTCAACGGTGTACTCGAACTGAAGCACGCTGTTCTCGTCCTGGGTCGTGGACAGCTTGATAGAGATGCCACCGCCATTGGAGTTGGTCTGCCATTCTTCGCTGTAGGTGCCACCGCCGGAAGAAAGAGTCTTCATGCTACCGGGGTCGGAGGAGGTTGTCCACAGGTAGATGTCTGAGCCCATGTTGTTCACGAATTGGACATTGCCACTGGAACTGGAGCTAGAGTCGCGGACACGGTGGGGGAGGGCTGTGGCGGTGGCAGCAAGAACACTGGCGATGAAAACGTTGGCGAAAATCATTTTGTATATGTGTATGGAGTCGTTTGACTAGGAAGTCGAAAAGGACAGTGTATAGTGACCAAGAGAATGTCGTTTGGTAAAAAGATAGACAAGAGAATGACAAGATCTGAAAGAGAGTGATCAGATCGTTGCAATCAACAAGAGAATGAAGGAATTGTCGAAAGGACTGTAGTGGTTGACGAGAAGAAGAAGGGCCATTATCGTGCATCCTTCGAAGCTATATATCGTCCTCGGTGGAGATTTTGGAGTCGTGGCAAATCTAAAACTCTGCCCTTGACCGTAAGAACGGTTGAAGTTGAGATTTTATGGGGTTCTCCAATAGCTAAGGCAATAGTGGATCATCTTCCATATCCGATGGTCTCGAACGTTGTTGCCATCGCCGGAAATGGTAATCCCCCAACGTCTCCAATGGTTCCGAGTTTCCAAACCTTTCATTCACCCCAGCTGGGACAGCTCATGGTTTGCTCGTCCCCCTGGCAGAAAACGATAAAACTGGGGAATATGCTGTCAGTGGCGGTCTTGCCCTGTGCGCCTTATGTCTCGGTCGATATGATTTGCCTTGGTCTGTAAAAATGGACTTCAGAGTTTGCGTTCCTGCAAGGTTTGCAGGAACAGAACCGAACTTGAAGTCTTTCTCTTCAGAAGCGCAGTCGGCATTATGTGTCTCAATAATTAACCGGCCTTTGTTAGAATTTCACGTGGTAGATGAGGCAATTCCGTCGATGGTGGGTACCCCATCTTGGCCATGTGGCGACCGCCACAGGAACGTTCTACACTGAATAAGTTCAAATCTAGATGGATAATGTCTGTATGTTTGCAAAATAGGTGGAATTGAACTCGACGTCACAATGAAATAGACACCAATTGTGGTGGATGAAATTGCAAAGGATTTAAACTCACGTAGATAAGCCGCATGATCGTCCACGCTACCGACGGTCTAGAGCGACAAAGAACAAATTAACCTTTAAAGCCAGAAATCTCAGTAAAGGCTCCAGTATTGGCGCCAAGAAAGCAAATCTGTTATATGGTGATCACATTGGGACCGCAAGGGTGACCCGGATTCTCACGGAAAGCAGGTCAAGTTCCCCGTTAGGTAGGTTGACCGCGCGGCCACCTTAAAGCGCCACCTAATCCCCGAAGCCATGGCCAAGTATCTTTAACCAAGCGGAGGGTCTATTTCAGGGTCAATCGGGGAAGCCTGGACCAACAGCTAGTGGGGACTCGGATAAGTGGGCAGCACTCGAAAACTCACCACCGAAGAATAGTGAGACAGAATTGATCTGACCCAAAGACAAAGACACTCTGACGGAGTTTTCCTTGCATCATGTGAAAATGAGAATGACCACGTTGCAAATTTTACCTTCGCTCGCTTTCGCTTTCGTTTTCAGGCCGGATGAGTTTAGCGGCTACCCCTCCGCTGCTGCGGAGAAAGCATGGGGAGCGTTAGGGGATTGTGAGTCCAATTCCCCTTCAAGTCATCTACTTCAATGGCGAATGCTATGCTCACTGAACCAGTTGGCACCTTTTCCGTGCCCCTAGAGTATCTCGTGGGATTGAACAAATCTTCCATGGTGGGTGATTTTCGGCTAGTGGGCTCGGGACCAGATGCGGGGGTTGGCGGTCTGTAAGAGGGGCATCAGATTCATTGCTTGGTTAGTCACGGCAAGGTCGACTTGGAGATTGTCGCGCTAAGGGAGGATTCCCGACAGAATTTTGTAAGGCAGTTCATAAGTTGAGATCATTGGGATTATAGCAACTTGCCCTCTCTCAGCGGTGGAGAGAAGACAAGCTGGCACCATATAGACCACTGCATTGAGACATTGAGTATAGTATTTGCGTGTCAAAGCGATGTGACTCCACACTGTTTTGTCACAAGTCAAGACGGGATAAAGGAGAGCAGAGCACTTCCGCATAAGTGTCGAAAGTACTCGAAGCTGGTTGACTGGGTGAACACACATTCTGTCTTTGATGCTGTGGAAAGGTATTCTGATGTAATTCGGCTTGCACGGCCCTTTTTTATTCGTATTAGTTGTAGCACAATACAGTAATTTTCGAACTCATTGTAACTAATAGATCCTTCCCTCAGCTTTGTTTCCTTCATTGAGAGCACAATTTCATCGGGTTCCTCTGGTACGTAACACCTACGGCCCGCCCAAATGGCATCAAATCTAGGGGGCCGTTTCCATTAGAGAAGCTAGTATGTCTTCAAAGGTTGTATTTGCTGGGTCAGATGTATGGACGTGTATATCGATATCGGGGCCAAAGGACGCAAAGGGCTGTAATAGAAATTGAATGATTGGGCCGCCGATGCGTCTGAGTGCTCGGTTTGACGCCTTGCCCGAGCTTTCCTGCCCCGACAAGTTACTCGCGGGAGAATTTGAAAATGGCGAATCGCGTGCCATGTCTCCTAGGTCGATGGCTTTGGTCACCGCAACCAGCTGCAGACAGGCATAGCACCGATCAAAGGCCCGTGAGGCCGCACGGTTAATCTTTCTCAGACTAGATAGCCAGAGCAGTGCTTTTCCCGCGGCAGCCAGGATAGTACCGGACACATCAGCAGCGGACAAAGAATCCTGTAGTTCGGGAATGCCTTCGTGAGCGGTGCCCCACATACCAGGCCCGAGTGACAAGTGGATAAGCAGAATAGTCAGAGCTTGAACAACAAAGTGTAACAAGCTCCACCATGGCCCAATGAGGAAATACCAATCCATATCAGGCAAATCAGGAAGGAGGGATATCAACTTTAGTGACGCATGTAAGCAATTCGAAGCAGTCTGGCCTCCGAAACTCGAAGAAGGAAACTGTACTTCCTTCTTGTTACCGAACCTCTTAAAACAAGGCCGATTGAGGACAATGCGGGCGCTGTAGGACTGAAGCGCTAATATTGCCTGGAAGGCCGAAAGTGATCCGGTGCGTGGTCTCCCTTGATCATCGGCAAACTGCATAGCGGAGTGTAGGTCAGATTGCCAAAGGTCCATTTTGACGTTATAATACGCGATGCGTCTCTCTATATCACTCCACCCGTCCTGAAATATGTCAATACCAAATACCCGATTGGCTATGGTATGGGTGATTAGATCCAAGTCAACCAAGTAAAACTGGAATAGGGAGTGGCTCGGGGTCAAACTTTGCAAAAGCGTCCGTTGATTTGCCATGTCATCCTGCTTCTGATAGATTGTCCACCGAATACTGCGATTCTGTGGGGGTCGTTCCCAGAGTTGATTGGGCGAGAGCACTTCGGAACAGAATTCTAGGGGCAATGGGGCCATTGAAGAGTTCTCACCCAGCCCAGAGGATCTGCCAGTCATTAGAGATAGTAGCGTGTCCAGTCGGAAGATCGACCACCAAAGATTGACCCGGGCGTCGAACGATTCCCTTTCGGAGAAAATATGGGTTGAATGGAAGTTCAATTCCAAAGCAATGCCCAAACGGCTGGCTATGCCTATCACTTTCCAGGCTCTGTAAAAGTTAATGCAGGTTCTGTGCTAACAAAACGAGGCAATGTTGTCTAGGGCGCATACCTATCAATATTTGACGTGATCAGGAAGTATAGGGCCGCAAGGGTTTGAGCCTGAACCTCCTGTAAATCCTCGTGAGCTCCGGTTATATAGTCGAAGGAGTTAACAGTTTGTGCCCGAGCGAGGAACGTGCTACTGTCAATCCGCTCTTCTCTACGGCTCATATTGTGAAGCTCCGCCCCAATGCCGAGAACCTGGTTAAACACCGCAATCCACTTTTTGCCAGGCATCGACGAGCCATCATTGTATAGTTCATTGCATTGCTTCTTGAAGAGATCTTCGCGAACGATTGGGAGCGCCAAATTGACGTGACGAAAGTATAAACTTATAAGGTTTTCTACCGTCCAGATCGGGGGCAACTCAAAGGGATCGCCCTCAACAGTCGCTGTCTCGCACAGTCCGTCTAAATGATAGCAGCGGCTGTGGAGCTGTGGGGAATGTCGAATGTTTGCTGAAGATCAATAAACCCCAGCTTATCGGCTTCCTGTTTGATATTCGACGACAGATGTTTAATCCAAGTTACCTCTGAGGTTTTACCATGATACCCGGTGGCTCGCGCCTTTTGATTTCGATTAACATCCTCATCAACCGTGAGAATTGCGTCTCGTGAGTGGAGAGAAAAAACAGAGTGTGACCGCTCAGGGCACCATGTTGCTGGCTATCTATATGTACGTCGTTGCCCTGAGGAGGTTAGCTTTCCGGGTTCTGCGGGGTTCTGCGGGCTCTGCCGAAGCCGACATGGAGAGGGTACCCTCGAGGGTATCTGTAATACAGCAGTAAATCGCGAAGAAGGTCCTCATAATTCTGAATTCTTTGGTTGGCAGAACAAAGTTTTTTTTTTCCGTCTCACGTTCTTCTTGTCGGAGTAACAGCAGTCTTCTGAGCATTGGGCCTGGCATTGCGAACATCTCGGCATTTTCCCATCACATTTTCTTTTGCAGGCGCGGCAGGCATCACAGGCCCGAGTAGTACGGTGCCGAGGATTTGGTATATCTCTTTGAATAGCTGGAATAGCTTTATTACTGCTACTGCTACTACCTACCGGTTAAAAGGGGGTGAAATGCGACATCTTATATTCGACGGGCACGGCGCGCATCCTACCTTGAATTTCTTTAAAAATGCGAGGATAATTTGATTGTCCCATACACCTTTCTACCGCATTCAACTCACCTCTGTCAACCGCTCGATGGGAAGCCCTTTTTGACTTATAAGCAGCAGTTTCGGCTTACGAATAATGGGCTATCGTTTTGGAGTGGCCGACCGCATGAAATCAGATTTCCTTCGGATTATCGCACCAATTCGTGAAAGGGCCTTTAATCCGCGAAATATTCGTCAATCCTTCAAAGATCGTGGTATTTACCCAGTGAATGGTCGTCAGATCGTGGCCGATCTGACGACTCAGATGGTTATTCCTGAGCTATATACACCAGAGCTTCGATCAGCAGGTGTACGCACTCTATCTCCGGAAATTCTATCTTCTAGCGTGGATAATAGCCCTCCTGCTACCATTGAAGCACTCGAGAGGAATCAAGCGAAGATAATAAGAGATCTCAATAGGGATTTAGAGAGGGCGCAATGAAATATCGCCAAATTTTTCAAACACCAGCTAGATAAGCCTGAGGAGCTTGCTATGACACTGGATCCACTTTGGCGCGTTCGGGCTGCGCAAGACCCCCAACGTCGGGTATATACTAAACGGCAGGTTAAATCGCTTAGCCAGGATGGTATACTGAAGCCTCGTGACGCGAATCGGTCGATTCAACAGAGGAAGGCGAAGGAAAACGCTGCTCACGAGAGGAAGCTTGATAAGCAATTCGAAATCGTGCATAGTTTTAAGCCCTCAATGCGCACTAAACAGAGTAACTATTCAGAGGTCAATTGATAGCGAAAAGGAAGCAAGGGAGAAAGGAGAGCTGTCTTTTATATGATTTTAGCTAGTTTGGTGGATTAATTGCATCATGTATTCGAAAATTGGGTATGAAAATGCGGTGGGAACGAGAGTGTGGGTGATATGTCGGTACACGAGTTCGGCACGTTTGGTGATCCTAATGCTTTGGCGCGGCGGCATTCCAATAAGTTGGAATTCGGCCGAATTTCTAAGGCCGATCGATATTCGGCCGTTGCAATTCGGGGCTGAGGAATAAGGTTACATGGGGCCGTTTATCCTAGGTGAAGGCGGTAGTTATTGGACCGGTGTTAACGCCACGTTAAAGCAGAGTTCACCTAACATGCCATCGCATGTCTAACGACTCGGTTAACTGGTTAATGTTTCGGCACATTGGTAATCGGTCACCTCGTCCGAAACTCCGAAAACGGACACCCCCCGTGCAATGGAAGACATGCGAGATGGAAAGTTTGCGCAAAGGTGCTAGTTCAATGCTCTGACAATATTTTTAGTATTGTGTAACAGCATAACAAAAGCCCTCCGTAGGCTATATAAATGTAGCTGGTCCCTGCGGCTTCCACAGACTTTCAAAAATTTAGGCTCGTATTACCATCGCTATTAAGTCTCAGATTATTACCGTTTTTGGCGCTACTAGCATTCAGGGAGGTTCCGTCATTAAGAGTCTCCTTTCTGACTCGTTATTGTTGAAGAAGTTTAAAGTTCGTGGGATTACACGGGATGTTTCAAAACCGGCCGCGGAGGCGTTGGCTAAGTTAAGGGTTGAGGTTGTAAATGTATATACTTATATAACCTTCTTTAATGCTACCTACCCTACAGGCTGTACAGATACCGACACCTTTGTTTGTTATAGGGCGACCTAAACTCGTTATTCTCTGTTGCCGTAGCAATCAAAGGCTCTTATACTGTCTTCCTCGTAACTAATTACTAGGAGACGATAATAACCAAGGTCGAGATTAACTAAGGCAAGAACGTCGCTAATTGTTATGATATACCCTGGCATGAGGTTATTCCCAAGTGTTGGTGCCTCAGGCTTTCTGTGGAGGTTCGCTGGGGCTTCGGCATCAGTACGTGCACGAACTCCTGCAGGGAACACCCTTGACAGAGATTACACAAGCCTCGTGTTTCACCCCGCTCCCATTTTCCTACCAAGGATACATCTCCTTCCTGTTTGAGCGATGAGACTGTATATAAATTGACCCATGTTGAAGAGGTTTTACGATCCTCAAGAAACAGTCTTTGGCTATCTCACACAATTGACTTGGTCCCTTTCTCCTACCTGATTGACAGGCCTCTATCCTGACTTATAGAGTATATCCTTACACTTCATCTCGCCTTGTGAGAAGCTTCTTGACAAATTCTGCCCCGAAACGATTTTGTCCTAGTAATCAGCTAGACCTAGGGTGTTATTATGCTTCTTCTCTTAGAATATGAATTGTGTTTGTTTCTTGGGGGTGGTGAACGATAGTCAAACGGATATGTGAGGGTTTCTCTTTGCTTGGGTATTTGGAACAAAACGGCCGAGCGCATAGAGGTTTTCTCAAAGGAGCGATGGAGATCTCGCTTATTTAAAAAATTAAGGTTTTTGTAGTGCAAATTTGAAAACGTTAACCCGGGAATTTTATCGTTAGTTCGTTGGTGGCGAGAAATTCGATTTCGTTGAGTGCTGACTAATTCAGTATCTTGTCTCTAACTAACTAACTAGTTAGATGCAATTCCGAGCCATACTACTACTATGTATGTATATCAAATTCTGATGGGTCAATTCACTGTGTCTGAGGTAGTGAAAACTAAGATTGTCCCGGCCGATTTTTAATTATCATTTCGGAAGCTGATTAAGCTCATACGGATTTCTCGCAAAGTTACGTGCACTGAGCGACATGTGTAATGGAGCATGGATACCATAGATATTATAGATATTTCATTAGTATTTTCCTCACCCTAAACTGCACCCGAAGAATTGATTAATCTTGTTAACCCGTCCTGTCATCAGAATCTTAACACCGAAAGACCCTGTAGTTAAGGCCGAAATATGTTGTAATTAATGCACCCCACATTTGTTAAACCCGAAGAGTCAGATTCTTATCCACATGAAGAAAGCCAGTGGGCCAGCCTCTTCCACGGTTACCATGTTAGCAACCTCGCTGAATGCTTTACAAAGTTATATTGCCGGAGTATTGCGGATCTGGATAGCAGACGCCACCACCGTAACCGCAGGCCAGATACCGTAGGAATGATGCATTCGCTGATCCCGTCTCTGGTTATAAGATGTGTTTTCTTTCCTCAGTCTAAACAACTTGTTGCAATAGCAGTCAATCGTTCTTGCATTCATACCATATCAAATATTATGAGCTCAGTCTACAAATTCACCGTCTGGCGCGGCCAGAAGGACGGCAGCATTGCAGAAGACACCACTGAGCGCCCCGCCCTCACTGGTGATCAGGTGTACATAAATGTTACTCACTCCGGCGTCTGTGGCTCTGATCTTCACTGTATCCCCTTCGGCATAGCTCTGGGCCATGAAGGTGCTGGCGTTGTCGAAGCTACTGGACCCGAGGTTAAGAGCTTGAGGGTGTAAGTGTCCCAACCAACCATTCCCCGTATCCTTCAACGGCTGACTTATCTGTTTCCAGCGGTGACCGCGTCGGCTGGGGCTATCCCTTCGACAGCTGTGGTACTTGTGAGAAGTGCATGGACGGCTACCCGACCATCTGCGATACCCCGGTCTACTATGGAACAGCTAACTTGGACTCTGGAAGTTTCGCCACTGGAGCCATCCGCAAGGAATCCTTCGTCTTCCGCATTCCCGATAACATGCCATCCGAGCAAGCCGCTCCCCTGATGTGCGGTGGTATCACCGTCTTCGCACCCCTGATGCTCTGCGGTGTCAAGCCCTCCGACACCGTCGGTATCGTCGGTATGGGAGGTCTCGGCCATCTGGCCATCCAGTTCGCTCGGGCTATGGGATGCGAAGTTGTGGTATTCAGCCAGACGGAGTCCAAGAAGGAGGATGCAATGAAGCTCGGCGCCTCGTGCTTCGTGACGACCCGTGGCAAGACGGACCTCACCTCCGACGTCTCAAGCAAGGTCCACCACCTCCTTGTCACCACCGCTGAGTTGCCCGACTGGGATCTGTTCTTTCCTATTCTTGCCAAGGGCTCTGCTATTTTCCCGCTCACCGCGACCGGCCCCGAGGCCCAGCTTGCGCTGCCTCACATGAAGTTTCTTGTCAACGGAGCTAAGGTTCAGTCGCCGATGCCCTCCAAGAAAACCTACTCCGATATGCTCAAGTTTGCTGCGCGAAATAACATTCGCGCTATTATTGAGTGCGAGCCGCTGTCGACTGAGGGTATCAACAAGACTCTCGACAGACTTAAGAGGGGCAATGTCAGATACCGTGGTGTGTTGTGCAAGCACTAGGAGAAATGTGGTGTATTTAAATCAAAATTCCAAAAGATACATTTCTGTCTAGACTAGAAAATGCAGCCCTAGTAGACGTTTTTCTCACCGGCTGAACAAGGATTACTTCTGATCGCACTTATCTGCTAATCATAGGTACGTTTCACAAATCTATCGAAACTAAGTCAAATTGAGGAGCTCAAGCGTCTTTTCCGAAAGCTTATTCTCTCCAGGATTGTACGCCCATTCCGCATACCCAGGTCCAGCCTGACCATTGGACTGTGCAACACACGCCCCGGCAATCTGGCAATCGTTCTGGAAAACACCTCCTCTGCCTTCCAATCCCTTAGCCACCGCACCCCAGGCCGTAGTGTCAGCTGCCTGCTGCGGATTTTTCCAGACTTTTTTCAATTCTTCATCCTTGCCCTACGAATCCAACTGTCTTTCTGAAACATGGCGTAATACCTCTGTTCTAATAGCACCAGGGTGTAAACTCAGTCCATGGAGACCCTGGGATCCAAAACGACGCTCGAGCTGGTTTGCCATCCAGATATTTGCTGATTTGCTCTGCCCATATGCCTCCCAAGGGTCATACTCGAGGCTCAAATTGTCGAGGTGGATGGAGAAATTACGGTGGGCGCTGGAAGAACAACCACGACGCGGGAGTTGAAAGCAGGGGTAGAGGAGGAGAGCAAGAGATCTTTCAGGAGGTAAAAGAGGAGGAAGTGGGCTTGGTGGTTGGTGCCGAACTGGCTTTCGAACATGTCTGCGGTCTTACCTTCGGGGCAGGCCATGACACCAGCATTCTCGATCGGAAGGTTAAGTTGGTTACTCTTGGACTTGAATTCTTCCGTGCAGCCAGGGACGGAGTCGAGCAAGTTAAGTCAACTTTAGAAAGTGGAGCTCAAGGCTGTTAGCGATGTCGCTTAGGGCGTTCTTTGCTTTTTCATATCGCGCGCTGTGGTGTAGATGGTTGCGCCGGTGCGGAAGGGCGCGCGAGCAGTCTCGACACCTAGGCCTGAGAGAAACCAGTGATGAGCATGACGTTGTCGGGAAGCTTGTTCTCGAGGTCTTCGTCGTCGATGATCTGCGAGGCCGTAGGGCGGAAATCGCCGGCACTGTTGGCGGCAGTGCATCTGGACATTTTTGGTGCTGGATTCTGGATAGTAGAGTAATTTGTAAGATGGTGTTGAATCTGTCGAAGTGTCTATCGTTTCCGGTGACAATATATAGCTACATGCTCTCAAGGTCCTACAGGTATCGGGAGTATTACGTAGTACCTTGTATGCACCATTGCAGGCAGAGGCCATTCCGACAGTCCAGGTGTGAGGATTCGAGAGCGTTTGAGACATCCGACAGATGTGCGTCGGCAGAGCCGATGGCCATCGGGCGCATCACAAATCGGGCTCATTGAAACGAAATGCCTGACCATTTAGAAGATTAACTTTGGATGCGGAATAGTAGCTAGCTCCTAGGTATTTTCCTAGGATGCTGACTCGGTGCCCCCGGGGTATCGGTCCTGCTCTTAACGCCGGTCTATGTCCGTCTACCTGAGCAGTATTGTCATCGCCCTTTTTTCCTCCGCGGGGTTACGGCCCCTTTTTCGGACTTCTTTTCAGGAATGAATTCGAGTAGTAGGCTAGTAGGCAGAGTATTGTTATTATGGTACTCTAGCCTTGTAGAATTGTACACATAGAATAGGCACAGTAAGCAGGGTCCCAGCGGTGCCCGAACTACACGCAATCTTATTGTTATTTTTGTTCCCCTAAATTTGGCTAAATTATATAACCACTCTATCTCCCATAGCTTAATTCCCACGCTATTCTTCCATAACGCTTTTTCGAAGATTTTCCGGCATGAATGCTCAGGAAGCCACCAACAATTCATGGTCCGCAGTGGACACGGAGAAGAACGATTTTGGACCTACGGTGGAAGCCGAGAATCAGGACATCAACCCACAGTAAGGAATATTCACTCTTTCGCGATAGAATGTGCTGATAAATCTAGAAACTTTTCCAAGCGCCGAAAGTGGCTTTTATTGTCCCTTGTCAGCCTCATGGCGTTTCTTAGGTATGCTAGCACTTCGGGTACTTCCTAAGAGGTACACTTACTAACGGCTTCAGTCCCTTGGCATCATCCATCCCTGCCCCAGGTATACATCTTATGGATAAGGACTTCCAGGTTACTTCACAAATCCTCAACTCCTTTGCTGTCAGCATTTTCGTTCTTGGTTTCGCCGTAAGTTCTGGACTAGCACAATTATGACGCTCATGCACTGACGGTATTCAGCTCGGCCCACTGATTCTGGCCCCTCTAAGCGAAGCTTATGGCCGTCAAATAGTATTGAATGGTGCAAATTTCTTCCATGCCGTCTGGCAGCTCGGCGCCGCGCTCTCACCTAATCTGGCGAGTCTTATCGTCTTCCGGTTCCTTGGCGGTGTCGGCGGTTCAGCATGCTTGACTATCGGAGGAGGCATTATCGCTGACCTCTTCCCGCTTGCCCAGCGAGGAAAGGCAAATGCAATGTTCACAGTTGGCCCTCTCCTTGGCCCTGTGGTAGGCCCAGTAATCGGAGGATTTATCGCACAGCGTGCAGGTTGGCGATGGGTCTACTGGGTTTTACTCATTGCCACTGGAACACTGGCCATCGTCAACCTCGTTCTTGGACAGGAAACTAACCACGCTGTAATGCTCCGTTGGCACAGAAAACCGCTTCAAAAGCGTGGAAGTGCTAATGCAGTTTACGACAGCGAGGAATCCCAGGCTCCAAACGCCACTGCTGGTCTTCTCCTCGGCATTACAAGGCCCATGAAAATGGTCCTCGGCTCGCCAATCCTTTTCTTCTTAACGCTCTACATGTCCTTTGTGTTTGGACTGCTCTATCTCCTCTTCACCACAATTACCACCCTCTTCACCACTCAATACGACTGGCCCGTCGAGCTCGCCGGCCTCGCCTACCTGGGCCTCGGAATTGGTTTCATCATCGGCATCACCGTTGTAGCTAAAACCTCTGACGACACAGTCACCCGCCTCACTAAAGAGAACAACAATGTTTACAAGCCCGAGATGCGCCTCGCGAGCTGCCTCATTGCCGCCCCATTCATCCCAATCAGTTTTTTTTGGTACGGTTGGACAGCGGATAAACACATCCATTGGATTCTGCCTATTATCGGTCTGGTGCCGTTCGGCTTTGGGATGATCGGAATCTTTGCCTCCATTCAGACGTACTTTATCGATGTTTCTGGACCGTTTGCCGCGTCCTCCATTGCGGGGTTAATTGCTGTACGTTGTCTGTTCGGTGCGTTTTTGCCCTTGGCTGGGCCTAGCATGTATAAGGTGTTGGGAATGGGTTGGGGTAATTCTCTTCTAGGATTCCTTGCCCTGGGCATGACTCCGGTGCCAGCGCTTATTTATAGATATGGGGGAACTTTGAGAGAGAAATATCCTATTGCCGTTCTGTAAGTTTTCAATATTGTTGTAATAGAGATCACAGAATTTCGAAAACAGTTTCCTTTCCAGAGACACCCGCTTTCTTTCCCAGCGCCCCACTCCGATTATTCTAAACCTGACACGGTAGAGGCTAGGTCTCTTCGAGCACTAAATGTACGATTGGTTTGATTGCCCCTTTTATGGTTCGAAGATCTAGGCCTACCCAGCCATAATAGACACAGAAACTTACTGCATTTTGGAAGCATTTACGTACGCCGCTCAAACCCGAGAAAGCCAGTCACTCTACACATATCATGATTCCTTGCCGTATCGGGCTTTTTCTTCCAAGCTTCTACCGGGTTGATCTGGAGATATTGATGGTGGTTGAACGATATTCGCAAAGGTAAACAGTTCCTGGTAAAGCTTCGTCCAGGTAAACAATTCAGGGCCAGCGTAAATGAAATCATACATACATACATACTCACTGTACTCAGAAATGTGGACAGACATTCACACCCTTCCAGAAACCAATCCGCCCTGCAGGATTACAGCAGGGATCAAGAAATTCTGGAGACACCACCATTCACCGCTGTACCAGGTAGCATTTTTACATTAGAATAGGGGGCTTGTGTAATAGTATTCCCCGCTCCGACATATTCTTGGAAAATCCAGATGCAGCGATGCCTCATACGGGGATAGTCACGATCGCAAGAGCTCTGCGGGATATCTCTGCAAAATATTTGGAGGACCGGTGGATTGGAAGGCTGCGAAGTAGAAAACGGTCACAACAAGCACCACTGAAGCTGAACTGTTGGCTCTCACAGAGGCTAGCAAGTCGATGCGCATGTGGATGCGCGTTTCCCCTGAGATAGAGGTCAAACATGGGGAGTGTCTGATGTCTAGTCACGTGACAGTCACTCTGCCTAAAGTGGACGAACCTGATGTTCAGCTTGGCGTCACTGAAATATCAACGATGTTGTTAATTACCACCTGTGGGTTTTGAATTTAATGCCCCCAATAGTCCTCCAATTGTCCTTCAATCGTCCTTCAATCGTCCTCCAATCGTCCCCAGTCGTCCTTAACTCCTAGTCTACGGTGGACAGTAGTGGCCACCTTTGGAAAGTGGCGTTCCACATACCGCCTTTAAGACCGCCTGCTCTGTATACCTGATAAACTAGGCATCAACAGACCCGAATAGGCAATCTAGTCTGCTTTCATGGCCCCCTCCTAGGGCTGCATCTCTTCCTCTGCATCTCTTCTTCTGCATATTATGTTCTCTCTTACACCTCTCTGATCCCTTTCCTCTGCCTTGGTGCCTTCAGCATGACGCCTCGAATCGATATTGACCTATACAAAGATGATATTACGAACATAGCTCGCCGTGGTGAATCAGACAGAGCTATCGCGGCTATCCTCTCTAATGACTACGGTGTTACCGTTACAGGGCGCACTATCAGCAATCGTCTGGTTGAATAGGGTATTCGCCGCCCTAGAAGGGCTCCTGAAGCAGAAGAAACCGATGACCTTGTTATGCAACTCTACAAAACGGCTCTTCGCTCAGATAAGATTCTACGCATCCTCAAGGAGCAGGGAAAGCCAACGTCTAGCAGGACACTTCGGCGAATTCGAAAGCGTCTTAGCATTCGCCTTCGCTGTGATAACCCTGCTAAGCGTAAGCGACAGATTATAGAGCTTCAGGAGATCCTGCGGGTTGAAGATATTATTGGAGAGATCGAGGGCTTCGGCGACGCCTACAATACGTCTTTCTACGTAGCTAGGGTGCCTGTAAGAATATAATCTACAAGTCAGGGTAGAGGCCTGTCAATCAGGTAGGAGAAACGGGGCCAAGTCAATTACGTGAGATAGTCAAAGATTGTTTCTTGAGGATCGTAAAACCTCTTCAACATGGGTCAATTTATATACAGTCTCATCGCTCAAACAGGAAGGAGATGTATCCTTGGTAGAAGGATGGGAGCGGAGTAACCACAAGGCTTGTGTAACCTCTGTCAAGGGTGTTCCCTGCAGGAGTTCGTACACGTACTGATGCCGAAGCCCCAGCGAGCCTCCACAGAAAGCCTGCCGGCTTATCAGGTCTGGGAAGCCTGAGGCACCAACACTTGGGAATAACTTCATGCCAGGGTATATCATAACAGTCCTCCTAGTAGGATCTTCCTTCTTCCCACTCAGATAGCTAAATAAACCTAAGAGACTTAGGCCTAAGTCTACTTATTCGCTCGATTCCAGTCTCAAGTACACTAGACAGAGAGGGGCTTAAGATAGATCGAGCGGCGTACAGGCTGCCGAAGTACCCGGGTGTCGGAGAGTATTCCCATTGACTGTTTTGACGAGTGCTCGGTAAGAAGCGTCGGAGATATGTCAAAATTAATAGAGAGAATAGCGCAATTGCCATTCCACCCCGTACGTTGATAGGGAGGATACAATCCTGTGAGCGTGTAGTGAAAACTTAACATAATGCAGAATGATCTGCAAGGAGCATTAAACAGCAGTGACACGAAGGAGCATATAGACGCACTCAAACAAGAACTTCGACGAGCCGCGAGGGCTGTTTTGGATGAGCTATTTGACAAGTAGAATATCAATATCCCGGCAGCTCCAGGAGACTCTCCATTATGTGTTCATGCTGCCGCTGCAGATAATACCTTATCGAGCGTCATTTTGGCTCACGGTTTTCTAACAGGATCAAGGTATCCCGTCGCCACGGTCCCGATAGGACAACTTCGCTACAATGATGGACCATTCGGTTCATGTTTGGTGGCCAGGGCGGATGAGGAGGAGACTTTGTTGCGGTTCATGGCCGAGTACGAAAAGGTAGCTAAGCCTCGTCCTATTCCAAAAAGTGCCATGGGTCTAGTATAGCATCAGCAATTGTGTGATTCGAAAGGGAAAATGTGAGATATTGGTCTGCAGAAACGGCCGATAGACTATCTAGACTGGTTACCGTTATTTGGATAGAAGGCAAGCGGGGGCTTTAGAAAAAAGGGAAAGCATTTCAAGACGTTAGACTATGTACATTGACCGAGTGTATGAAGTACTCAATCCAGCATTCCATGAACTTTTTATGGAGGAATAATATTATGTGTTGTGGCAAAGATAATGGTGTTCTTATGCAATGTGAAAGGGTGGAAATGCTCCCTCTTCATCATTTCCTTCATCATTGAGCAAAAGCCGGTCTTCCAAGATACGCTGACTGAAAATGAATCTAGATGCTTGATTTCGGCAAACGGAGCAGCTTTCCTGTAGGGACTTTGAAAAAAGAATTACACCAGTATTGGTATCGAAACGTCGCCAGACCTTCTTCAGATTAGAAATTAAAGATCTGGTATGGTGCTGTTTGAATCCGTCTCGACTAGGTGCGGGGAAGGGGTTAGATAAGCTCTTTCTACATGAGATATGTCCCGAGAAGGCGCTATGAGATTGGCCACCAAAAAAATGTCAACCACGATAAAATTGTAACTTGTGAGGGAACTTCCCTCAAACATACCAAAATGGTACCTACACAAATGATTGGACATGGTGCAACGAACTTCTGGCGTTACGAGCCCGGCTGCAACACTATTGACCTCTCTCGAGGATCAAAGTCCAACGACCTCATCAGCCTGAGAACCACAACACAATCAACTCGACTCGATCCTGAGAAAACCGCACTCCTGTTGATCGACCTGCAGAATTTCTTTCTACATCCAGCAGTGCGACCACGAGCCGGAGACAAGCCCACTCCAGCAGAAGCAGCCACGAATGCGCTCCTTAGCGCTGGTATTCCAGCCGCTCGGCATCACGGAATCCGAGTCATTTGGCTGTGCTGGGGTTTGACTGAGAACGATCTACGCACTATGCCACCAGCAATCATGCGCACCTTCAGCTGCTACGAAGCTGGTCAATCTTCGAAAGATCATATTGGAAAGAATGGTCCTCTCCCTTCAGCGCCGAACATGGTCCGAATCAAGAACCCCGCACTTTATAAGGGCCTCGGAACGGATCTCGGTACTGTGGAGTCGGCTGCTAACAAGACGGTCCCCGGCGGGCGCGTACTCATGCGTGATTCCTGGAACGCCGCACTCTACGATCCCTTCGATCAGGAATACAAGAAGAGCCATGGTATATTGGGGGACAACACTCAATCAAAGCCGGATGTACTATTTCATAAGAACCGCATGTCTGGGCTATGGGGATCAGGCTCTGAATTAGAGAGTTTCCTGGAACGAGAGGGGATAAGCACACTTCTTTTGGGAGGGGTGAATACCGATCAGTGTGTTGGTAGTACGTTGACGGATGCGTTCAGCAAGGGATACGACTGTATCATGTTGCGAGATGGAGTGGGAACAGGCACGCCCTTTGGTGCGAGTGAGGTGTGGGAATGGAATGTCACAAATTGTTGGGGATTTGTGTCAACTTGTGAGGCTTTGAAGAATGCGTCGAAATATTCAAATTAGTCTCAATATACGTAGCTCTTCAGTGGCCTTTTTAACAGGTTTCTTCCTCCATTATCACGCACCTGAACCAGTGAAATGTGCATGTTGGCGGCCTTATGTAGGATTCCAATCAACATACATCCAATTTGAATCTCTGTTGCTCTACTTCTGACCAAGCTCAAGATCTGGGAGTAATCTATCCATGGGATCGTATGGCCTGTGGCTGTGCATTCAAATCGGAAGGCTGACAGGGTGTTCACGTCTCATCCTCCAGTGCATACCCTGGGTTGCAGGGTGACTGCATGAAGATGATGGTTAATATAGCATCGCAGTGTAAGAAACCACAACTAAAGTTCGATAGATATGGAAGAAACCTCCAGGTTAGTAGGACGAAGGGTACAGTAGTATATAATGAGGCTGGTAGAATGCGGCTCTGCTAAAGCCGAGTGTAGATGATGGTCAATTGCGGCCTGCTGTGGCTGACTTCACACCACCGTAGACCCTAACAAACAGCAGTTCATTGATCAGGAGGCTGCGTGCTTGGTCTCAATTCTTCCATAAAGAGGTAGTTCCCATTGGCATTCAACCTTAGTCCGAGACACATATAGGACTGCGCCCTGGGGCTAAAGACGGTCGGAAGCGCTAGTCTGTTATATCCACTTTCTAGCCCAAGCAGCCATGCACGACTTCAGCCACAGAAGATGCCACGATTCAAGGTAAGCCTTAGTATAAGCGTTGATAAGCCTTCGCTAGTTCGGGTCCTGATAGAAATTTTACGAGGAAACCTCCACAAAGGCGAGGGTAACATCGGCGAGGCGCTTTTCGTCTCCCGTGTGTGGGGCTGAAAGGGTATAATGGCTCGTGTGAGACGACCTTGCTAGTCGGGCACTAGCTTTGGCTTAGGGTCAATTCGAGCATTGTGAATCATCGCAAAGGCCCCACCAGGAGTAGATAAGGGACGCGTCCCCAGAACCTCCCTTTTCCACTCCAAACTTGCGTGCAATTCAAGTTTTGAATATTTAAATAACACATCTGCCTCCTGTCACTATGGCTGCATCAAGGCCTGAACTCGATTTCAAAATCGTCGCCGCAACAGAAGCTGATTGCGCAGCGTTCGCAACGATAGAGGATATTTCCAACTCTAATGCCAGCAAGACAGAGCCGAGAAACAATATCTCGCTAGTATTGTTCGGCCCCCTAGCGATACGACTGCTCGATCGAAAGACCTCGCCGATAAGGTCCAAAATGACAATAGTGCGCATATGTGGAAGGCCGTGGTTACCGATTCAGATGGCCAGGAAAAGATTGTCGCCGTTAGCCTTTGGCATTTCTACCTTGAGCCCAAGGTGATTGACGACTGGAAGGATATCGAGTGG
Organism: Penicillium subrubescens; assembly: GCF_028828155.1. Lineage (NCBI taxonomy): Eukaryota > Fungi > Ascomycota > Eurotiomycetes > Eurotiales > Aspergillaceae > Penicillium > Penicillium subrubescens. The sequence continues at coordinate 823,514 of NW_026643156.1, forward strand.
CGGCCTACCGCGAATCAAGAAGGCGCCAATTTATTCCTTCGGTCGGCAGTTGCGATGCGAAAGAAATATATGTCTGGGAAGATATTTGGACGTAAGTTATCGTTCAACATGCCATTTTTGGACATTTCAACTAATTTAGATAGATAGATTTGCAAGTTTTGGCCACACTTCCAGAGTATCGTGGTTATGGAATCGGTTCTGCTTTGATCAAGCAAGGCCTTGAAGAAGCCGCGAAGCATGGGCTAACAGATTTTTGGCTGGAATCATCGAATGATGGCCATGCGCTCTATGAGAAATTTGGATTCAGGGATGTCGAGCCAATTGTGATTGACTTGGAACAGTATGGTGGTGAGGGGTTGGCCCCTGTCAGGACTATGAGAAGAGTTCCCAATTGAGAACAATTCTTCTGATATTCGATCCAAGAGACTGAATCATACATGTCGTGAATTTCTATTGGCCTTTGCTCTCGCATTATTACCCACATTCACTGTTTTAGGTCAGCAAGACATGCCATGCCGTACCTAGAATTGGCTACCCGACCGCATTTTGGTAACATCCTTTGCCCCTATAGATTTCGACTTTATTAAACTAAACATGCTATTTGGAACAGATTTTTGAAGCGTTGTGGTATATCCCAAAGAGGACACGATGGTACTGTTTGTCACAAATTATTTGTCGTCACAATACTTATGACTATCGCTAAAACCGGAAACGAAATTCAGATAAAGTGGCTCGCTTCATATTACCTTCAGCCTGTAGTCAATATAGATTACTCACCACCACCGAGCATAGCGCGGCAGTCTAACAAATAGTCTCAGTCATGACTGCCCATTCTCGTCACTGCCTTCCTCGACGAAAGCCTTGTGGTCGGCAGGTTCCGGCTTGGCTTTAGCCGTCGACTCTGTCTCAGTGACTGCCCCATCGTCATCATCGGCATTTCCATTCGACTCATCGGCTGCACCATCCTTAGCATCGATTTGCGCTGGTCCTGAGTCTCCCTTTTCCTGCACTGATTTACCCTTCTTCTTCTCTCGGATGGGCATAGGAGTTTCCGCTTCACTTTTCAACTCGGCAGCAGACTCCTCACCGGCCTGCGAGGCGCGGGCGCTCCGGTTCCTGAGAGCTCGGGCACGCCGAATCATGCGATTGTGGTAGTCCACTTGTTCCTCCTCTGGGTTTTCATGGAGAATGCGACGAGCAGCCTCGCGACCGACAACGGGGAGACGATCAACTCCTTGCGCAGACTGCGGGACCAGCTTCGGATCCAGAAGGCCGACTTGGACCAACACACTGGCCTGGTCCCAGTATGTGTGCTCTGAGTATAGACGGCCCCCGCGCAGGCTGACAATACTGACAATGATGATTTCGACACGCTTGTTGGTGGGAGGGACTCCTGGAAGCATCCATGGGATCTCTTGGGAATGCTCAAATGAGACGTAAAGCTCATCGACTACACGATCGGCTCCCGTTGTTCGCGAGAGCAGACGAATACGCATAGAAGGGGGAAGCTTGCCGATGAAATGGTGTTCGTAGAAGCGGCGTAGAGCTTGCGTGCCGATTCCTCCGCTGACAGTGGGAACATACGTGACTGCAGGCTTCTTTTGCAAAACATACGCGTCCATAGTCTTGGTGATGTTAGACCCGAAGTATTTGCCTGATTCTCCATTAGCATAGGCCACGATGGACTTCCAGCTTTCGGCTTACCCTCTTGATGCTCCTCCCATCTTCTCTCCAGATCTGCCTCCCTTGAGAACCCCTTGCGCAATACCTTGATTGTTCGAGTCCATGCCAGATCTGCTGCGAGGTGATCATACTCCTCCATATCATGTTCGGCAAAGCCCGGCTGGGCATGATCATAGGTGTAAGCCGGGTATGCCAGCTCGAGTCTTTCACCAGTTCCAATACCGGGATTGATAGGGCGTGTCTTGCGTTTCTTCTTGCCTTGCAGGCCCAGTGCGACCGGGATAGTAGTGACGTCCACAGTATCACCGGCTAGGTGCACCAGCACAGGAAGGGAGAGTGGAAAGCGGGATCGAGTATCAGGGATAACGCTGGGATAGTATGCGACCAACGCACAGAGACGACTAGCATTTTGCGATTTCAGATAGTAATCCAAACAATAATTGGCCGCCTCGCCATAAGCTGCTCATAGTTAGCTTCGACGATATGTTTCTCTTGACCTATTTCAGGATGTCTTACCAATTACTGCATAGTTCTCGCCAACTCCCAAGCCTTCCTTGACCCCTTTCAACCGGCTCTCATAATCTTTACCCCCTGCATCTAACGGAAGGTAAACGACATCGAACCCTTCATCCTGCCAGTTTTTGATCGTCTCCATGTCGAACTCGCCCGTCTCCGAGGTGATGCACACCCTCGCATTGTTCGACCCATTGTTATAAAGCAGGCCCCCGCTCAAGCCGGGAGCATTAATCGAAACTGTCGCCATTCGGTGTCCTGGGTTTCGCCCAACGACGACTTGAAGTAGGTCTAGTGTTTGTTTAGTCCCGGTCGGCTCACTGGGCGGGCTTTCAGTTCGAGTTGACAGTTGGTTGATGAGAAGATTTTGCGATAATCTTCAATCGAGTTCTCGGAGAATATTTCTGGTCAACCTGTGATTAATTGAGACGTCAAGAGGGAGGTCGGCGACAATGCGATCGTTGTTTGACAGCTAACGGGCCTACGTCATTGGCGCTGTCATGTTCCCAGCATCGACGTCATTTCGGTCGCAGTTCCCTGGCACTCGCCAGGTTCAATAGATTAATTGGCCACAGACTACCTCAAATCCAGTGGGAACGAGGCTATTTTGGGAGATATTACCCTGGGAATATTATGGGGAAACTCGTGATATCAAAAGAAATGTCATCCTGAAGCTCCTCTCGCTACAGTATAGTGGCTGTCGGTCGCATGTTAGCCTTTGGGTACATTCTTATCGCATTCGTAGCCATCCTTATCGGCCACACGTCCCATCACTGCCTGGCCCCACATTTATTCTCCGATCCTATTAAGCTTAAACATGTCAGCTTGAGAGGGCGGTATCCATAAAATCAAGCAATGTCTGATGAGAAGAGCTCAGTTTTCGAGTGAACAAAATTATGAAAGTAACTTCGGGAGCAAAAGATCCTTAAAACAACTTTTTGTCACATAATTCTCACCATAATGATGCACCTCAATGACAACTGGAAAACGACAAACTGGTGTCCCCAAAGTTAAGTCCAGACATTCAAACCTTTGAAGCTCTCGCCGTCTCTCTGAGAGAGAATAATCGAGGCTGTACTTCTTGTACGGTACTGTATAGAAATTTGCACGAGGGGAAATTTCGGTCCTTTCCACGCTCGTCTGCTAATATATATTTCAACCAAATCTAGAGGATTTGGAGAGTACGCATACGACTCATTCACCTTAGTGTCATCGTACCCTTCGTCCTCCTGCCACATCTATTCATCGCTAGAGCGAAGCTGGGATTGCGAAAAATTGACCATCAATTGTGTTCAGAGCCAGTGATGACGATCTCTATGTTGAGCCTGACATCGCGGTCCCAAATAGGTCCGGATTTCAGCATTCCACAGCTCCAACACCTGGAAGGCTCTCCTAGCCACGACAATTTACCATCCACCATGATAGTGCAAACCTTTCCCAGCAAATTTATTTGGGCAAAATCTTCAAAGAAATCATATTGAGTCTGTGGAGATGTATTCGGGGCCGGGAAGATGCTTTCGGACGTGTCTAAGTTCCGAGGCGAGGCACAAATGCAGTAAAGAGAGCTACGGGCGGTTGACCAGCACACAAGAACTCTAACATCAAGTGAATTGGCTCCTGCTGCATCGATCGAATTGAAACAAACTACTCATTTCGTACAGTGCAGGTAATGTTCACCGTTCTCCCTAATGACTGGCTTTATCACTATCATACTGATGCATAAGTGCGCTTTGGGGCCTATGGCTTGAAAGTAAGCCCGGAATAGCAAAAAATCTCCCAAGAAGATACATAGGCGAACCCGGCGACGCCGAAGTAATCTGTCATACGGCATGTTTACAGCGAGACCCCGCGAATTCCGGCAGAACTTCGGTATCGGGCAAAGAAGGGAGCAGTCGGCCAATAATGGACATAGTCAAAAGCAGACACACTAGAAGGAGACTAGTCAAAAGAAGAGTGCTCTTCCTGTCTTACCTGCCCACCAGCAAATGTCAACGCCCTCGTTTATCCTTAGAACAATAGTGGCTATCTTGCAAATGATTTGCATGAACGACTTCATCGTGACTATAAGTATGCGGTACGAATACATGCTCAACTCGGCTGGCCAAGTAAGAGATACTCAATTGCATTCGTTCTAGCGGGGCTGATAGTGACAGTCATATTATTGGTCTTGCTACGACCGCAATACTACTCGGCGATATTCGGCGAGGTCGGGGTACATACATGCCTGAGAATATCGCTTAAAATTAACCAACGACCTCAAGCCATAGCCCTGGAATGCCTACCCCACCAAATCCTTCGGGTACGCAACTTTTGACACGAAATACGGAACAATCATATGTTTTTCAGGATTGGCAGCCTTCTCTCATAATGGCCTGGATGCTAGGTACGTTCAATGCGAGCCCAGTCCTATTATTGCTGCCTTGGCTGTCGCCGGGAATTCCATAAGATGTGCTCTGGTTGGCTCTGAGACGATGATAGTGAGATGTATCTCGGAAGCAGCCGGAGAGTTTAGTGAAGAGGTAGAGGAATAACCCCTGTTGGCAGATGGCTCAGGCGAAAGGCGGGGATATGAAGCTTTTACCGAACCGAGGTGATTTCCATGGAGTCTAATGATGATTCATTTGCAAGTACCGACAAGAGGAACGGTAGTTATGAGGTATAATGAGTAAGGGCGATGGAAATACCTTTCTCATATCATAGCATGATTCGAAGGATTCTTCCTATTAGCTATGTATAACCTCGTGTAGACCCTTCTAGTCCTCCCACTTATCCAGAATCTAACCAATCGGTCCAATAATTATAATAAGCACGTAAAAGCTGGGGTAATACCCTCCACGTGGGGCCAATGCGGCTGTCCTGCCATATCTATCAACAATCCCTGTCCCAAATCCGCGATCGATGATGGATCATGCATTCTGATTTGTAGGCATAGTTCCCAAGTCGGCTATATCATAGACGCTATGCTATTCCCAAGTGATGAGATCATACGACATGAATCTAAAAGCGAATGAAGTCTGGTCGAGGTCCAGCCAAGAATGGGTAATAGGGGATTTTGCATCATGCAACCATCACGCGTTGTGGTTAGTGCCAATGCCAACAAATCATGATCATACAATACACATCCGGAATATGCCGCGGTACTTTTTTTGCCAAGCTACTTTAGGTCTGACATTTTCTGTCTGTCTTTCTTTTTTAAACTTTACAAGTTCCGTTTTACAAAGTTTTACCTCGCTCCTTCCTTATCTACTAGCTTGATGATCCTGAAAGGTAAAAAGTCAAAGACCCTGCCTAGGTAGTGTCTACCTCGTATACATCCCGTGGCTCAAATGACTAGCCTAGCTCGCGGAGGCAACAGCTGAACAGCACCAGCATACACATCACCCGCCTCCAAAACCTTAGCTTTCTCGGCGGACCTGAACAGTGGGGGCGAATACAGTACTGTGGCGGTTCAGGTTGGGGTAGCTAAACGACGCTAGCAAGCTCAGACAGGCAAGTTTATCCAATGATTTGTCTCGGAGAGTTTACACAGTCCCCCTAGCCAGGCGCTCGACATCTACCCTACCACCACCGGGCACCAACCCCAAACTTCTAAACCATCCTTCCCAGGATAAAGAATCCCTCCTAAACTCAAAACCTTAGATAAAGCATAACCATAACAACCATATGACCCACTTCCCATAATAATTTTAAATAGCTGACGACACGAGATCTCTCACACGTATCACCGCTTTGTCTCTCGCCAAGCTCGCCAAGCCCACCTAACAAGGTCTCTTCCCCGCATTTCTCCCCGGCGAACAACCCCAGATCGTCACCTCGTCTACGCCCGCCACGCCGTCCATCGCTAATTCTGACCCGTACACTTTTCTGCCCAGCCTTGACTGTGGGGTTGGCACCCCCTCCTTTTTCTTTCTTCGGGGGACGATTGTCTCAGGCTGCGTTTATTTGGCATACATTGACTCAATGCGCCGAGGTACTTTCCTGATTTCTGTCGGCTATTCCTTTGTTTGGGGGTTTGTGGCGGAGGCGGGGATAGGGCTAGACTGGGTAGATTGGCTGGGCAGGGAGATGGGAGCCTTGTACTCGAGCGCTTGGATAGGATTTTGTGTTTCCTAGTGGATAGTCAGTCGTTTGGTTAGGCACTTGCTACTAGCTAGCTAGCTAGTAGAGTAGTAGGGTAATCGTGACTGGTTTCTCTAGTCTAGTCCAGTCAAGTCTGTCCTCGTCTTTCTTTCCGATGGTTCCCCAGATCCAGATCTAGTCTCCGACCCCGAGAGATAAATGCAAGTAGTACCCCTCCATTCATCCATGCTTATAATCCCTGCTTGCAAGGGTTCCCAGCTTGCACCCCTCCATTATTCCAACAAAGGAACCAACAACCCCCTTTACTTATTTCCTTTCCTCTTTTCTACCAACGACTTCACGACCTCACGCACCATGTCCGCCGACGAAAAACCAAGCAGCGTAGATCGCATCGAAGACATCGCCCAAACAGAAACAGGCCAGACGACACCTCCCGACGACTACGATGAAGAATTCACGCCCGAGGAACAGAAGAGGATTATTCGGCGGATTGATCTTCGTCTGGTCACTATGACGGGTCTGGCGTATTGTATTTCGTTGATGGATCGGACAAATTTGAGTGCTGCTGCTATTGCGGGGTGAGTTTTATACTTATTCTCTGAGAATTGAACTGTATCAATTTGGATGAGGATCAAATGGATTGGATTGGATACAGTACTGACCGGGTATGGGGGTGGGTTAGATTGAAGAAGGAGTTGGCGTTGAGTGTTGGAAATCGCTACGTTCGTTCGCCCTTCCGTCAAATACCATCTAACGATTCTATTGTGCTATGCTAACATGCGGATCCTGGGTCTAGTCTATCGTCGTCCTGATGTTCTTCGTCCCCTACGTCCTCTTCCAACCACCCATGACAGTCTTGATCCGCAAGATTGGACCGACTATCTTCCTGAGCACGATTATCATGACTTGGGCGGTTATTATGATTGTACGTTTGTAGCTACCTATGGTCTAGCCACCTGCCCAGTCTATCCATGAGTCTTCGCTAACATCCATTCCTCCAGGGAACGGGTTTCGTCAAGAATTGGGGTCAATTGGTCGGACTACGTGTCCTGCTCGGTGTCCTGGAAGCTGGATACTTCCCTGGCTGTGTTTATCTGTTGTCGTGCTGGTATACGCGATGTAAGTTGCCCTGCTCTGCAAAAGCCGTTCCTTGCCATTAGTTTTCCGTTGGTAGTTTGTCTGACATTTGTTCTAGACGACGTGCAAAAACGATTCTCCGTTTTCTACTTGATTGGCTGTGTGGCTTCGGCGCTGTCTGGTATTCTTGCCTTTGGACTGATGCAGTTGAATGGCCAGCATGGTTTGAGTGGGTGGCGATGGATTTTTATTCTGGAGGGTGTGGTATGTGATGATGAACCCAGTGGCAATGATTAGCATGGGAGTATGGGTTTATTCTGACTGCAATACTAGATCACCGGAGCAATCGGATTGCTCTGCTACGTCTTCCTGGTGGATTTCCCCGATCGGGCGGCCAAATCGTGGAAGTTCCTGAACCAGAAGGAGTGTGACTTTATCGTGCGACGTATTAACAATGATCGCAAGGATGGAAATTTGGAAGCCTTTTCGCTGGTGAAGTTCTTGCGGCCTGCGCTCGATCTTAAGATCTGGGGCTTTGCTATGATCTTCTTGTACGTGCCATCAAATCATAAGCTGTTAGTTACCATCTACGACCACTGCTAACAACTTCTACAGCTGTCTGACTACCGTCACCTACGCGATCGCCTACTTCCTCCCCATCATCCTGATGGAGGGCATGGGCTTCGGCGTCGGCGCGGCCCAATGCCTCGTCGCTCCACCCTACGTCTTTGCCGGTATCGTGATGTACAGCACGGCCTGGTTCGGCGACAAGTTCCATGTCCGCGCACCGGTCCTCATCTTCAATGCTCTGCTCTGCATCATCGGCCTGCCCATGATGGGTTTCGCCAAGGGTGACGCGACCCGGTACGCGGGCGTGTTCTTCACCGTAGCAGGCGCCAACGCCAACATCCCCACGTGCATGGCATACCAGGCGAATAATGTCCGTGGACAATGGACGAGAGCGTTCTCCAGTGCGACTCTGGTCGGATTCGGTGGTCTCGGCGGTATTGCCAGTAGTTTGGTGTTCCGTACCCAGGACGCGCCGGGGTATCGGCCGGGAATGTACGCCGCGCTCGCGTAAGTTTCACTCCGTCCTATCGCTCCGGATCGCGCTTATCGGGAGGTTCGCTCTTGGCGGTGTGGTCACCTCTGCAGGGTTCCGTGCTGACTTGTTCCTTCTTGCAGGTGTAATGTTTTGATTATTGTGATTGTGTGTGCTATGAGTCTTTGGTTCCGAGTGTGCAATCGCCAGGCTAGCCAGGGGAAACGGGTTATCGAGGGGGAGGCCAGTTTCCGGTATACCATTTAGTTCCAGGATTTGGAGGGTGGATGGCGAGACCCGCGGGGAGCAAGCAGGAAACCGGGGCTGTTATTCTCTGGTGGATCACATGTCACTGTAGTTCCTAGTGTCACCCCATACTGCGGGCAGTTTGTCAATCATGCGTTCTTCAATCTGTGGTCCCAGTCGTAATCATCATAGGAGAAGTAGATGAGATCTCAATTGACTCCAAATCGATCGGAGCCTCACCGTGGAGACCGACAGGGGAGCTCCGGCAGTGTTGGAGCGCGAAGCCGGAGGGGAAGTGGAATTCCCCCTCGATGTGGATCCCCCGACTTTATCGGGATGGAAATTGGTGGGGAGATGAGAGAGAAGAGAGAGACAAGATGAACTTTCCCGACGGAAAACCAGCGGGAGGACAGGGATGTTTGTCTTGTTTGTTGGGGAGATAAGCCTGATTAGAAGTGTGATTGGTCTGATAGCCATATCTTATCAGCTTATCAGTGTTTCCCGTCCAGTTTTCCCTTTTGCCCGTTGCCCGCCCCTCGGTCAAAGTTGATTGGCATCCCCGAGAAAAAAAATTAAAGCTTTCCATGGAGTCAGTTAATAAATATACCATTTCTCTGATTCTTTCTCTTATTCTTCTCTTCTGACACTCTCCCCTCCCCAATTGCTTCTCGGGTTCATGTGTTGAGGCCCCTACCTGGCTACCGCCCCTCAACCAATACTCCCGACGTCACTCCGTCACTCTCCCCGGTAGCTTCTTTTCCAGCATGGCAGCTTCTTGGTTTGCCCTGCGTGGCGGCCGACAGCTGGCCCTGCGGTCGCGTGTTCGTGTTGGTCCTTCTCCGGTCTCTCTGCGAACCGCGTCTGTTGCTCCATTGAACATTACTCGCCGAGCTCTGCACACATCTCAACATGCGACGACCTCGCCTATTCGCCGTGGTGTGTATACCAGCTCCGTGAACGCCCACGGTGATCCTCACCCCGAGGATATCTTCCAGCCCCTCGACACTTTCCCCCGCCGTCACATTGGCCCTTCTCCCGAGGCTGCCTCGGAGATGTTGGCTGTTCTGGATCCTCCTGCGGCCTCCCTTGATGAATTCGTCAAGCAGGTCCTTCCCGAGGATATCCTGTCCAAGAAGGATCTCAAGGTTTCCGAGCCCCATGCCGACATTAACCTGTACCGATCTCCCATCCAGGGTGGTCTGGGTGAGACCGATATGCTCAAGTTGCTCGACACCTACCGCAAGCAGATTGATATCTCTGGCAAGACTTACATCGGTACTGGTTACTACCCCACCATTGTGCCTCCTGTTATTCTTCGCAACGTCCTCGAGAACCCGGCCTGGTACACCAGCTACACTCCTTACCAACCCGAGATCTCCCAAGGTCGTCTCGAGTCTCTCCTGAACTTCCAGACTTTGACCGCGGATCTCACTGGTCTCCCCTTCGCTAATGCCTCCGTTCTCGACGAGGCTACTGCCGCCGCCGAGGCCATGACCATGTCCTTTGCCACCATGCCCGCCTCCAAGCAGAAGAAGGCCGAAAAGTCCTACGTTGTGTCCCATCTCTGCCACCCTCAGACCATTGCCGTCATGCAGTCCCGTGCCGAGGGATTCGGAATTAACCTCGTGGTTGGTGATATCATGGCCAATGACTTCCAGCTGGTCAAGGACCAGGGTGATCACTTGATCGGTGTTCTGGGCCAGTACCCCGATACTGAGGGTGGTATCAACGACTTCCAGTCTCTCAGTGATTCCATCCACACCCAGGGTGGTACTTTCAGCGTTGCTACCGATCTCCTCGCCCTGACCGTCCTCAAGGCTCCCGGTGAGTTCGGTGCCGACATTGCGTTTGGTAGTGCCCAGCGTTTGGGTGTCCCCATGGGCTTCGGTGGTCCTCACGCCGCTTTCTTCGCCTGTGCCGACAAGTACAAGCGTAAGGTCCCTGGCCGTGTCGTCGGTGTCTCCAAGGACCGTCTGGGCAACCGTGCCCTTCGTCTGGCTCTGCAGACCCGTGAGCAGCACATTCGTCGTGAGAAGGCTACTAGCAACATTTGCACTGCCCAGGCCCTCCTCGCCAACATGACCGCCATGTACGCCATCTACCACGGTCCCGTCGGTCTCAAGTCCATCGCCCAGCGCATCATGTCCATGACCTCTCTGCTCCGTGAGAAGCTCGTCGGTCTGGGCTACAACATCCCGTCCCGCTCCAACGTCGAGGGTGGTGCCGTCTTCGACACTCTTGCCATCGAGCTTGCCGATGCCTCCGAGGCTGACGCTGTTTACGCTGCCGCTCTCAAGGCCAACATCTTCCTCCGCCGTCTCGATGGTAACAAGGTCGGTCTCTCCCTGGACGAGACGGTTGGCCGTGATGAGGTCAAGGGAATCCTGGATGTCTTTGCCGCCTACAAGGGTGCTTCCCCCGTCGAGGTTGACGGCACTCTTGGTCTCGCTTCCGTCCCCGCCAGCCTGGAGCGTACCTCTGAGTTCATGACCCACCCCGTCTTCAACACCCACCACTCGGAGACTGAGATGCTCCGCTACATCCGTCACCTCGAGTCCAAGGATCTGTCCCTCGCTCACTCCATGATTCCCCTCGGATCTTGCACCATGAAGCTCAACGCTACCACGGAAATGATCCCAATTTCCTGGCCCGAATTCTCCCAGATCCACCCTTTCATGCCCGCCGCCCAGGCCAAGGGCTACATCCAGATGATCGACGATCTGGAGGCCCAGCTGGCTGATATCACCGGCATGGCCGAGGTTACTGTCCAGCCCAACTCCGGTGCTCAGGGTGAGTTTGCCGGTCTGCGTGTCATCAAGAAGTACCAGGAGGCTCAGGGTGATGCCAAGCGCAACGTCTGCCTAATCCCCGTCTCTGCCCACGGTACTAACCCTGCCTCTGCCGCCATGGCCGGTATGCGCGTTGTTACCATCAAGTGTGACACCAAGACTGGTAACCTCGACCTTGCTGATCTCAAGGCCAAGTGTGAGAAGCACAAGGACGATCTCGCCGCCTTCATGATCACCTACCCCAGCACCTTCGGTGTCTTCGAGCCCGGTGCGAAGGAGGCCTGCCGCCTGGTCCACGAGTTCGGTGGCCAGGTCTACATGGACGGTGCCAACATGAACGCCCAGATCGGTCTCTGCTCGCCCGGTGAGATCGGCGCCGACGTGTGCCACCTGAACCTGCACAAGACCTTCTGTATCCCCCACGGCGGTGGTGGTCCCGGTGTCGGCCCCATCGGTGTGGCCGCCCACTTGGCTCCCTTCCTGCCCTCCCACCCGACCAGCGAATACCTGCAGACCAAGCGCGGCAGCTCCTCCTCCCCGCCCATCAGTGCCGCCCCCTGGGGTAGCGCCAGCATCCTGCCCATCACCTTCAACTACATCAACATGATGGGCGACCGCGGCCTGACCCACGCCACCAAGATCACCCTGCTGAACGCCAACTACATCCTCTCCCGCCTGAAGCCTCACTACCCGATCCTGTACACCAACGACCACGGCCGCTGCGCCCACGAGTTCATCCTCGACGTCCGCGGCTTCAAGGAGACCTGCGGTATCGAGGCTATCGATATCGCCAAGCGTCTGCAGGACTATGGCTTCCACGCCCCGACCATGTCCTGGCCCGTGGCTAACACGCTCATGATCGAGCCCACCGAGTCCGAGAACAAGGCTGAGCTGGACCGCTTCTGCGATGCACTGATCTCGATCCGTGCTGAGATTGCCGAGGTCGAGGCTGGCAAGCAGCCTCGTGAGGGTAACGTGTTGAAGAACTCCCCCCACACCCAGCGTGATCTGCTTTCCACTGAGTGGAGCCGTCCTTATACTCGTGAGACGGCCGCGTACCCGCTGCCCTACCTGGTGGAGAAGAAGTTCTGGCCTACTGTTACCCGTGTTGATGATGGTAAGCAATCTCTCCGCCCCCTCTATACCACATCATGCATTGTCTTGTTAAGCATAAACTAATAACTCCTTCTACAGCCTTCGGTGACCAGAACCTCTTCTGCACCTGCGGTCCTGTCGACGACACCGAATAGATATATGATACCCACGTTGCGTTGTGATTAAGATTTAACTCTTTGGTCTGGTCTGGTCTAGATAGACAGTCCTGGCCTTGCATTTTTGCTATTCGCGGATTCCTTTAACTGGTTCCGCGCGGTGTTTTCCTTCTTGTGTATACATTCAACATTTTTCATTATTCTTTTGGGCTTTAGCTTTTTTCGTGTATCGCATTATGATGATGATTTTTTTTGTGGTTGGGGTTTTTATACAGCGGTAGAGCTGATGAATTGATTCAACATGATCAAAAAATATTCTTGAGAGATTCAATGCGTAAGCTGGATTTATGGTTGGAGTAAAGTAAAAATACTGCTATTCTTGCCTTGCCCTGACTTGACTTGACTTGACTTGACTATATTATCTAGCTCTAGAATAGCGGGGTTAGACCAGTTTCCTAGTGGAACAACTCCACGCAGTCGAAGATCTGGAGACAGCATTAGTTCCAACACTCGTACTCAACAACCATCTTTAAGACGGATAAACTCACAAAGTTAGGACTCAAGAATTCATCTCCTGAACTTCCAGAAATAACAGAAATGGTAATCTATGCCAAGTCAGCAACCAATTCGTATCCACACAATCTCCTCCCTCCCCTTCCCCTCACCAGGAACAAGCACAACTACAAACAAAGGAAGAAAAAGAAAAAGCATACCGTATTCGTCCCCACAACAATAGTCCCACTCGGCAAACTAACATCGTAAACTTCACCCAAACCCCTATATGCCCCCTCGTCACACCCCTACTATTCAAATTCGTCGGCGCACTCGGCGCAGCAGCCGTATAACTATTAACAGTAACCTGGGGTCGACCGCCGGCAAACGAAAGCGTAGTCCCGATACGTAGCGTTGCGGCACCTGTTTGCGCCGATGTAGCGGTGAATTTAATTGTTAGTGGGGAATTGACGGATTTGAAGAGCGCCATTGGGAAGGACGAGACGGAGGAGGACCCGACTGTGTATGTGGAGGTGCTGGTCCAGGAGGACATGCGGGTGTCGGATGGGTGCATGCGGAGTTGAGAGGCGGCGTTTAGGAAGCCTGTTGGTCTGATTGTGGAAATGATGGGTTAATTGGGTGGGAACTGTGGAGGTGATGCATGGGAGGGAAGGAGATCGTACTGTCCATCCCAAGTGCCAATCTTGAAAATCGTCGTTCCTGTTTTCACAGAACCGGAGATAGACTTGCTAGTCGTTGAACCCGCAGTGACAGTCACAGAGCTCGTAGCCACGGGATACTCGCCCTGATAATACACCATAGTGTAAGTACCCGGTTTCATGGCCGGGGACGTAAAGCTGCCGCTGGAGGAGGTGTAGGTCCAGTATTGTGCGGCGTTGTTGTACCTGGTCTCATCATGAGAATTCAAATTGAGTTGTTTCTGATGGAGGGTGATGCTCACCAGTGAATAACCCATTTCAACGACGAATCCGCACCAGACGCTGTACCCGAGACATATCCTCGACCTGAGGTCGCGACATACCCCTTAATACCGAGATTCGCGAAGAACGACGTATCAATACTTGTACTTGGTGTCCCGCTGCGACTGAAATACATCAGGTATGGACCGTGCAGGCCCTGGCGGTATGATTCTGTTTGGACGTGGCCGGAGTTCATGTACCAGTATAGACCGGTGTAACTGCCGACGTTGTTGGTGTTGATGTCGCTGGTGCATGTGATTATCAATACTTATCTCAATAGGTAGTTCATTGTCAAGGTTAGTTAAAGCTGGGGAGGGAACTCACCGGTGGAAAGGTCCTCCAGCAGATGTCTCGTATTGATTAAGAATCATGCAGACGCGGTGCGCAGATCCAGACACGCAGTGTCGCTGGTCATCGATGAATCGCTCGCTGGAGTAGAACTTGCTGCGGGTCTCGGAGCCAACGAGGTAAACATCTGATCCTTCGATGGCAGTACCGCCGGCGATGTTGGAGGCTGTGCCGAAGGGTTCTTCGTTGGGGAGGAGGTCGGCGTTGAGACGGGCGATGTAGCGGAGTTCTCCGACCGATGGCTCTGTATATAGTCAGAATTGATCCTCTCGTTGAATTTCTGAGGTAAAACTCACCAGCAGTGGTGTACGTCGCCATGTAGATAATAGGATCACCACTGTGCGCGACATAATAGTGCGTCAAGGTACTCGTCTCGCAGGTAATCTTGATATAATCACCTAGTACAATCAGCAACTCAATTCCAGTCGATGATAATATCATTCATAAAAGCGAAGGGGAAAACCAACCGCTCTGAGTCGCAGTCACAGTAGCAGTACCCAATCCCGAACCAATATGCGAACCCGTCGATTGATACTGCAATTCCGATCCGTAGAAGTTAATCGAAGTAATATCGCAGCTCGTGCGATCAACCGTGAATTTCAGCGGATTAGCAGATCCAGCATCAACGACGTAAGTACCAGAGTTAGTAGTAAGACCAAAAGCAGCCTCCACCCCTTTGCCCCAAAGGGCCAGGGAGGCCACAAGCAACGCGGAGATGAACATGGTATTGCCAAAAATGCCAGGGAGAGCGATCCAATTCTTCACAACATAAAATCCAGCACACCATCCGCTTTAATATCTCACCACCAACTCTTCACCCTAAACCCTCAATCCTGAACGGTGGACATTCCCACCCTCCAGCCTCCGTTTCTCCAAAACCTCCGAAGATCATCCTAAATCCAATTATTCCAGTCCAGTTCCACCAATCTGGATGACTAGCCCTGCCTGAAGAAACCGGGGAGAAACCTCCATTCGTCACGGCAACTAGACTTACCCCGGTAATTGTGGATGCGGATCTTCTCCGAACGCCCAAACGCAGTGCAAAAATGGCAAAACGCAGGGAAGAAATGGTTTCCGCCCTGACGTGCCAAGAGTTCTTTGGCTTTGCTGAGATGGGCTTGCCAAGAGTGACCCTTTAATTCCGTGTGGGGTAGACGGTTGTTTCGACGCGTCGGGTTAATGCCCGGCGGAAGGATATAGCCTGAGAGAGAGGCTTAGTTAGTGATAACCTCTGTGGATCCCCCTCTTGCCCAGTTGTCAAGAACATCAAAGTCAAATGATCTTTGATGAGGGGGTTTGTCGGTGTTATATGTAGCGAAAGCCGAAGGTGGTCTTGGTTCTTCTATGTGTACGGCTAATTCTTCGCGTCTACATTAGGTGTTATGCCTAGTGGGATACAATCCGGGGATTTGTTGTCTACAATGATCAAGACAGTTAAATCCTTCTAGAGATATTCAAAGGCCTTATTAGAAGGCCCTTTACCTTCGCAGGGCTTCAGCGGGTCTTTAAGAGTGTATCATGTCAATGCTGAAACATTGCCTTGGTATCAGTCCTTCGGAATCTGCACATTAAACCCAGGTCGTCGCGAGATTCCGAGTAAGAAATGTGCGCATGTACAAGGGAATGCTCAACTGAGATTTCTTTTCTTTCATCATGCAAACACAACACCTGCTCAATACTTTAGCTCGGCAGTCTATTGCAAGAACACCGACTTCAGGGGCACACATCCAGCAAGTCCAATTCTGTACTCCTCTCCGTCGCCAAGATTTTTGCGGGGTACAGCAGCGCGCGCCACGAGCATCACTGGTGGGTAATTATGGGGTGCCGGATGTTAGAGAATAGCGGGGCTTATACTCGGTTTATCTTTATCCTTGACACCCGCCAAGATATTTAGAAAAGGCGTGGTCAGGTGCAGACGGCTCTGTACAGATTGTCCATGACACTTTCACCTGCTTCCATGTATACGCGAGGTGGGCGGTCAGCACAAAGTGTATGATTTCCTAATCACCAGTAAACAGACGCCAGTTACCCAATTAAGATGTTCGCTTACAGGGAAAACTGTTGCTCTAGAAATGTCATCCAGGTAGCCAATTATTCCAATCGATGCTTGTGATTGTGGTCCTTCCACGGCGCGACATTTTGGTGGTTTCCACTAAGATGGTAGTTCCAGTACCTGCTCAACTTATAGTCCTGATGATCCATACAGATATTTCTAAGCAATTTACATGGCAAATCATAGATCTCAAGGGGCCGTTTTCTGTTAGTGCGACTCCAACTGTATTTTCCATCTGACTTGAATCACCGAAACTTTTCACGGCTTTCCTTCGTTCTGGAGTTCTGGAGTTGTGATCGTACCTTTAAGTGGATGTTGGCTTCCCCTTGGGATCCAGGTCGTGGGGTTCCAAGAGATCGACACCGATCGCAGTTGGGCTCTTTTGGGTATAGCAGATAGCAATGGTTCGATCAAGGCTTGCGGAGCAGCCAGTGACAATGGCTAGGTTGTTTTGTGGGCGAACATACGAGGATTTGTGCAGACTTTTAGAACTAGATGCGATATTTGAGGGAGTGGAGGACGCATAATGGATGTGGAAGATGATGGCACTTTTAAGCTCTTTGTAGCGTAGTGTTCGCGATATATATGGTGGACTTGGGTGGAACAGGCATGATTGAGGTTCGCAGAGCGTCGGGACATTACCAGACAGGGCGATGCGATGCAATCGTTTCTTAAGCAAGCACCTAGGATGGTTGTGGTCATCTACGAAGATCAATTCTTTAGAATTCCGAATTGAACAGTGATTAACGTTGAAACTCTGGACACCAACTTCACGATCAAAGATGACACTGGAGACACTCTTCTGTTCCAGTACAGAGACAGAAAGAATGCCGAGCTGCTTCGCATTCATTTCCTAATTGGGTCCCACGAGGCCGATCGTCCCTGGTTGCATTCTTGATCAATAAGCCACTGTTCTCTACTTATACGTCAAATCAGATTAGTCAAGTCTCCTTGATAATGCCATACGCTGCATTCTTCTATTAAATGGATGTACCCAATAAAGTATTGGCTTGGTAGTTTTCTTGACTAGTAATAAATTAACGTCACCGTCTATTTTGTACAGTGGCTCGGACGCAACAGTCAACATTCTTCCCCGTTGAGCCACATTCCAACGACCCGTTTCCAGCCCGGATCATCTTGGCCAAAACCAAAATGGCCCGATCGCAATCCCCAAAGAAAGAGTCACTTACTCCGCAGCGGTGAGATTCGGTGTTCTCCGTCCCAATTGTTTGTCTTGAGGTGATTACCTCGCAGGCTGGACGGGTATGGTCCACTGTAAACGAACAATATCAAGCCCCACCGATTATTCTCTGCAGCCATCCATCACGACCCCTCAAGCGCCACCAACGGACGAGTCAGTGTCTAATTACTGTTCTAGTGGGTACGTCGGACATTCTTGAACATTCCTGACCGACTAACCATCGCCGTGCAAAGCACAATCTCTGGTTTCGGATCACGATCCAACGGATCACCCGCGTGCCACGATCTAGTCTCGCGTGGTCCCTTTTTTTTAGAGCTTGAGTCTGTTGATTGACTCAATTCGGAAATTACCGATAAACATCATCCACCAAGAACCCGTATTTTGCAATTATCTTTCGTGGGAGGTCTCAGCTAGTTTGCTCTCTATTGAGTCTGCTCGGCATGCTCTTCCGACACTGTTTCCTCCGCTGTGGTATCTTGATCTATCTAAGTGACGTAGTAGTATGCACCGACGGACTCCGAGCTTGGTGGCGGAGTCCGGTGCAAAAGGTTAATCTTAATCTCAATTCCAATGTAACAGCTCAAACTTGAATCAGGAAGAAAACGCTGTTTGCCAGTACATATTGTTCCACGTCGCTGGTGCCTGGCCTCGCCAAGACTGTTTGATTGTTTGGGTTGCATAGAAAATACAAAACAAAGTTCAGTCCGCACGCGATCGCTGATCATTGTCTCGGGTACCTCTGCCGAGTTTGCCCATTCGACCACTCACAGAGCTGATTGGGCGGGGATACCTGCAGTAGCCTCCGCAAACAATCGTTATCGTAGTATTGTTCTTGTAGTATTGTTCTCAGCGAGGGTGTTCCATTAAAACAGACCTGGAGCACCGAGCCTGGTGGGCCTACAGTGGGCAACTGCATATATACTAAGAGCAGCCATTTCACCCCCAAGATGTGGGTTTGAATAAATCAAGAGCGGACCTTTAGATTGCACTCTGGGTGTTGTCCAGCTCATTGCACTGCGAAAACGATGCGTTACTCCGTCTTGGCCCAGGTGGCCCTCGCCTTGGCTGGACTGTCTAGTACAGCGTCTGCGATGGGAATGGGTGCCATTCGACGAGAGTTGAGGCTTGCAGCGGAAATGGGAATTAATCCTGACCATATGTTGAAGCGCCAGTCTGTTCCTACCCAGGCGAATCAGGCCGATTCGGATAATGTTGTTGCCAAGACTGTTTCGGTGAGATAATTGAAGCATTGAGTGATTAACTGTGTGGGTTTTGCTGATGAAGGGAATGAATAGCTCCCAATCGACCACGGTGATCCCTCTGTCGGGACCTACGAGAATCGGTATTGGGTCAATGACGAATGGTATCAACAAGGCGGACCAGTCTTTGTGTATGATGTCGGCGAAGCTACCGCCGAGGCTACGGCGAAGCAGCACTTGGGCAATTCGACTTCATTCTTGGTGGAGATGCTGGAAGATTTTGGCGCAATTGGTATCGCGTGGGAACATCGGTATGTCCTGTGATCTAATTAGTACATTCATCTCGACGATTATCACTAACCAAGTGTTGTTCCTGTACAGATACTACGGAGAGTCATTGCCGTTCAACGTCAGCGTCGATACTCCGCCCGAGCACTTCAAATACCTCACGAACAAGCAGGCCTTGGCCGATATCCCGTTCTTCGCAAAGAATTTCACCCTCGACGGACACAAGGAAGATCTAACACCCGATGCTAAGCCGTGGGTGATGGTGGGAGGATCTTACTCCGGCATGCGGTCGGCTTTCACTCGCGATGCCTACCCGGATACTATCTTTGCGGCGTATGCATCGTCGGCTCCTGTGGAGGCTCGGGTGAATATGAGCATGTACTTTGACCAAGTGTACAACGGGATGGTGGCCAAAGGGTACTCGAATTGCACCAAGGATATCAAAGCCGGACTCGAGTATATCGACGACGAACTCTCCAAGAACGCATCCGCCGCTGCAGCAATCAAGAAGCGGTTCTTCGGCGACGGCGCAGAAAAGAATAGCAACGGCGACTTCACTGCTGCGCTGGCAGGTATCTTCGGGTTTTTCCAAGCCTACGGAGTGGGAGGTGGCGACGGCGGACTCGGATCATTCTGCGAATATCTCGAAACCGACGCCGCAACCCTCCAACCAGCCGGACCACGCGGTTTCGCACCATACCGGGGCAAGAAATACGTCGCCGAACGATTCGCCTCCTGGCCCGTCTTCATCGACCTAGTCAACTTCAACTACGACACAAACTGCCGTCAAACCGACACCACCAAACCACTCGAATGCACATTGAACCCCAAATCCACCGACCCCGACACCATAAGCTGGACCTGGCAATTCTGCACAGAATGGGGCTACTACCAAAGCAACAATTTTGGCCCACACTCCCTGCTCTCGAAATTCCAGACCCTCGAGTACCAACAATACACCTGTAACCGGCAATTTCCCGACGCCGTGAAAAAGGGTCTCTTGCCGAGCACGCCGCAAGTCGAGGCGACGAACAAACAAACCGGAGGCTGGACCATCCGTCCCTCAAACGTGTACTGGAGTGGCGGCCAGTTCGATCCCTGGCGTACCCTGTCACCACTGGCCACCGAGGATATCGCCCCGCAGGGAGTGACGTTTTCGACGGAGATTCCTAAGTGTGGAGTGGAGACGGGGGAGGATCGATTATTTGGGTATATTATGGAGAACGCGGAGCATTGTTTTGATTTGATTACCGGGTTTGGGCCAGGGAAGATTTCGCGGGGGTTCTTTCACGAGGCGTTGAAGTCTTGGTTGCCGTGTTTCAAGGCTGCTGGTGCGGTTGCAGGGCACCGGGATTGATCCGGAGGGGGTCTGGGAGGATTCCATGGAGGGAGAAGGGACTCTGTTCCGGGATGGGGAAGGAGAATCCACTACAATGGTGCGCCTTCGGTCAGGATCGGCGTGGTGGAGGGAGACTCATAGTAGCGATCTAGCGATGGATCTTTTTTTGTTCATAGGATTTCTTAGGATCATTAGGAAATTGTGATCGTTTGACAAGCCATCATTGTATTTCATGTTGAATAATCAACTGCCACCTTCTGATGGCCTAGTTGGTGTCTATCCACCTTAGATTGGTGAACCATTGATGTGCCCTGGAGGATTGGGCAATCAAAGAAAAAGCTACTGGGCCAGTGTTGACGATTCCAGCTCCACGGACAGCCGGGCACACCCCTAGGCGGGGGGAGTTCATTTTTTGGAGATTTTTTTTTGGTAATATTACTTTCTAGTAGAGCTATTGATTTTAGACAGTTATATTGTATTGATTCTAGAGGTTCAATATCCTTTTTGACTGTGTTAAGAGGGTGTAAAACGCTGTATCAGGCGGTACTAGGGACTAGCGATGTTATTCGGTGTCCGCGGATGGCGATGCACTAACAAGGCAAAGTATATAGGGAACCAGAAGGTTAGCGGTTCAAATCACGGAGGCAGAGACATTGCCTCTTTTGATTTTCGGTATCCAGTTAGTACTGTGAATGGCAAATAGAAGCAGTGACAATGTCATGATATGATGTAATGTTGTAATCTATTTAGCCCCCCGCGGGTAGTCTAAACCCTTTTCTGGTGTGCTTGCGATCTCGGCGCTTCTCCAGTCCAGGGAGGTTTATTATTAACAAACTAACCTAACTAATGTTAACAAACTAACTGCATTTAGACTTTGGTACCTTCCATGGCGATCGCACGTGCGGTGCTGCCGAGGATTTCCGCTTCCCCGCGGTAATTCAAAGGTGTGAAATTGTAAACTTTTTTTGGATCAATGTTGGGTACTTGATTGACTCATATTCTCCCTTTCAGTCTTTTATTCTTTTGAACAATGACAGTCCACGATCCTTAACACTTCTCAAATATAACTACTCAAATATATTATCGGTGTTAGATCCACATATCTTATTTGCATCGGAGAATAACGGCCACACCCCACATCACATCAGCTACACATCATGTTGCTCAGCCCGGCCATCGCCCTATTTGCCGCCCTATACGCAACCTTCCTAGTCCTGCGTTACCTCGTCCAGTTACACCACCACCGGAAACTCTCCAAACAGTTACACTGCCAACCCCCAGCCGCGGGAAACTCAGGCTGGCTCGGCATCCCGGGCTTTTTACGGCTGAGCAAGGCTGTCCGCGAGAAGAGATGGATTGATTACATGTGTGACCAATTCGATATCCACGGCCCGACGTTTACGCAGCGGTTTTTGTCGCGCAAGTTACTTACGACTATTGAGCCCGAGAATGTGAAGGCTATCCTGGCGACGCAATTTCAGGATTTTTGTCTGGGGACTAGACATGAGCAGTTTTATCCGTTGTTGGGAGATGGTATTTTTACGCTTGATGGGGCGGGGTGGACGCATGCGAGAGGTTTGTTGAGGCCGCAGTTTACGAGGGATCAGGTATGTCCAAACCGCCCTAGGGGGAATAAAGACTGAGGAATGTATTTCATATACTAACACTGTTCACCAGGTCGCCGACCTCTCCATGCTGGACGACCACATCACCCACCTAATCAACCTAATCCCGAAAGACCGCACCAGCTTCGACATCCAACGCCTCTTCTTCCTCCTCACCCTCGACTCCGCCACCCACTTCCTCTTCGGCGAATCCGTTGGCTGCATGTCCCCGACAACAACAGGGGTTCTCGAAAAATCCGCCGTCCGCAACGCCCAAGGTTTCGCCGACGCCTTCACCACTGCACAGGATTACCTCGCCGCGCGATCCCGCGCACAGGGGCTATACTGGGTGATTAATCCCAAGGAATTCCGTGAAGCGAATCGCCGTGTGCACGAGGTCGTCGATCATTACGTTAATGTTGCGCTGGAGGCGAAGCGTAACCCGGAGAAGAAGCACGGTGGGGATGGGAGGTATATTTTCCTGGAGGCGTTGGCGGCAGAAACGGATGATCCGAAGATGTTGAGGGATAATATGTTGAATATTTTGCTTGCGGGCCGGGATACAACGGCGAGTTTGTTGTCGTCGACTTTCTTTTATTTGGCGAGGTATCCGGCTGTTTTTAAAAGGTTGAGGAAGGAGATTGTGGATGCGTTTGGGGATAAGAATGCCGGTGTGGAGATTACCCAGACCAAGCTCAAGGATATTCCTTATTTGCGATATGTTCTGAATGAAGGTGAGTCCCCCGGTCATTGCATTTGGATTTAAAATGACAATTTCTAATCTGTGCTGGTCAGTCCTCCGTCTCCAACCACCAGTCCCAGCCAACTTCCGCGTCGCAACAAAAGACACCTCTCTCCCTGTCGGAGGAGGTCCCGACCGCCGCTCCCCCGTCTACGTGCGTAAAGGCACAATGGTCGCCTACAACGTCTTCGCCATGCACCGTCGCACCGATCTCTGGGGCAAAGACGCCCGCACTTTCCGACCAGAGCGTTGGGAAGAGAACGCAAAGCATGGATGGGAGTATCTTCCTTTCAATGGTGGTCCGCGCATTTGTCTTGGTCGTAAGTGATGAGCCCTCTTTGCAAATGATATGATTCGTGTTGTGAATCATTTGCTGATCTTCCTACAGAGCAATACGCCCTTACCGAGGCAAGTTATACCGTCGTCCGGCTGATGCAGCATTTTGATTGTCTTGAGAATGCGGATCCGGATACCCGGTTGGAACCGATTAAAAATTCGAATTTGACGATGATGCATGACCATGGTGTTCCTGTTAAGCTGTATGCTTCGGAGTAAGTTCTGGCAGGGTGATTAATGATCTTTTGATGTCAATGTACATAAAGAATGACACGGGAATAGCAATGGACGTGTTTACTGCACATTCTGATCAGGGATGCACCGGCCATCTCAAAAAAGATCTGGCCCATGCCGGAACTATAATAGCCTTTCTCAGTCGTCAAAAAGACCTAGTTAGATTCGTTCGATCTCGAGCGGTGTTCGGGTCTATTCCTGTTGGAATCTATCTTTCGACCCGCCACCCCCCCCCTTCAATCTCCAAAAGCCGAAGTGGAAACTCACGGGCAAGCCAGCTTTTCAAGTAATGATCAACAATAAATCATCCCTGATGTAGGTCGTAGTCTCAATACAACAGGAAATTGGTGCGAGTACCGGCTGCATGACATCGGAGATAACGGAAACTCGGCCTTACGGAACTAAGAGAAACGAACCACGACTTACATTATATACACACACTTCCCCAGCAACTGACCTGAAATTGGATTTAAAAGAGGATTTGATTCGAAGTCACTACGAATCAACTTTGAAATACACACGCAGAACCACCATCAAGATGTCCTTCCCCTACAAACACGTCCTCCTCATTGGTGCAACGGCAGGCATCGGCCGCGCCATGGCTGATCGATTTATCGAGACAGGCATCAAAGTCACGGCAGTAGGTCGTCGACAAGAGCGACTGGATGAGTTCGTGCGCAAGCATGGCGAAGACAAGGCGAGTGGGGTGGCTTTTGATATTTCGGGTATTTCAAAGACTCCGGCTTTTGCTGAGAGGTTGGTTCACACTTGGATGTCCTCCGTTACCTTGCAGCATTGCTTACTGGAACATTCAGCGTGATGAAATCTTATCCTGGCATTGATTGCCTATTCCTCAATGCGGGTATCCAGAATGCGTATGACTTGAGTGACCCGGCTACCTTCGACCTGGAACGGTTCCAGAACGAGACGCACGTCAATTACATTAGCCTTGTTGCGCTTGTGCATGCATTTCTCCCGGTTTTCAGAGAGAAGGACACTCCAACAAGTATCATCTTGTAAGCTACCCTGTGAATACCATCCTCGGACGCTCCGGGTATTGACAACTACCAGCACCGGCACCAACATCGCCATCATCCCCGCCGCAACGCTCCCCGCATACTGCGGATCCAAAGCCGCCCTGAACGTCTTCACTCTCTGCCTTCGAGAGAATCTAGGAAACACAAAAATTAAAATCATCGAGATCTCTCCGCCTCCCGTGCAAAGTGACTAGCTCTCCCCTCTCGCTCTTGTAGGTTTTCTAACAAACGTCTTAGCGGAGCTACATGATTACATGGGCGAAAGCGGCAGAAGCTTTGGTATGCCTGTGGATCAATTTACCGATGCGGCGCATAGGGGTCTCCTCGAGGGTAAGGATCAGATTGTTATCGGTGCGGTTGGTCCTGCGGAGACTTTCAACGAAATTGTTGAGAAACGTCGCGACGCTTTTGAGAATTTTGCGAAGTTGATGCGATCGGCCCATTAATTTGATAGCCTTTCAGCTTGAAGATGATGTATTGAAAATGCTGTAAGGAAATCTGATATTTTGACAAGAAAGTTTGGTTGACATAATTCATTTCATCGGTAGAAGCCTGTATTGGCCGGATCAAGGAAACCTAATCACAACCTTGGTCTCCAAATGCTGACTAGCCCTCTCATAAAACTGCGGCGCCTCATTCACATCGATGATACTGCTCACAATTAAGCTAGGTCTAGCCTTGCCCTTTGAGATCATCTCGATTAATTTCGGAGCAATCAAAGCCGAGTCGATAACACCTGATCGAACCTGCGGATCCTTCTTGAACAATCCAGACACAGCAAGCTGGAAATTGGGCAGTAGGAACTGCCACGGCGATGTACTCGATGAATTACTCGTAGTCTTGAAAGTACCCACTCGACCAATCCCACCACCATCTTTCGTGATAGCTGTCATGTTTTGCAGGACTTTATCCTCTGTCCGGTGGAGTTTGGTCGCAGCTTCGATTCCAACACAGTCCACGCTCCGGAAAACACCGTCTGGTTCCTGGCGGAGGATTTTTGAGATTGGCTCAGAGTGGGTGAGGTCAATCGGCATCGCGCCGAGGCCCTCGGCGATTGATAGACGTTGACGATCGCCGTCGATGAGGAAGACGCGGGAGGCGCCGCGGAGGATAGCTGAGTAGACAGCCATGAGCCCTATGGGGCCGGCACCGAAAATCGCGACGGAGTCTCCTGGTTGGAACCCGGATAGATCGAGGGCTCCCCATCCTGTTGCGAATATGCCGGTTGCGAGGAGATAGTCAAGGTCGAGGTCTGTAACACTAGATTTCAAGGAATCGGCATCGTTTTGAGGAATGGGGTAGAGATTGTCGTTTGCGAATGGCACTCGGACGTATCCCGCTGCAGTTCTATCAGTATGTGGATGAAGTCCATGGGAACAGGATAGACTTTTCTAACCTTGACATCCCGTCGTCAGATAATACTCCGATCCTAGTCCCAAACCCATCAATTCTGCCGTCGAGAGATCCTCAAGTCCATTTGAAGTTTGATCTGGGACAACCACTTTATCGCCAATAGAGAATGAGGTCACTGAATTCCCAACTTCAACGATAATCCCGAGTGCTTCCTGTCCCATAACCCACGGTACCTCTTTGTCCTCGTAGACCCCATTGTAAGTGTGAATATCTGCGCTGCCTATAGCTGCTAGGCTGACTTTGATAATTGCGTCCGTTGGGTCGAGGATTTGCGGAATAGGGAGGGTTGACACGTTAACTTGAAGCGGATTCCCACCC
Organism: Penicillium subrubescens; assembly: GCF_028828155.1. NCBI lineage: Eukaryota > Fungi > Ascomycota > Eurotiomycetes > Eurotiales > Aspergillaceae > Penicillium > Penicillium subrubescens. The sequence continues at coordinate 849,739 of NW_026643156.1, forward strand.
CAAGTAACAGCTTGCATAGACGTAGCGTTTAGAATCATGATAACTCGTTAAGACGACGACGATATAAAAAAAAGGACAACACCAGAACTTTGAAGTAAAAATAAGAATCCAGCCCAGCGCGGCCGTATTCCGTCCTTTATCAAATCCAAATTCTAGATTGGAAATCAACTCAAAAACGTTATGTACGATAATTTAAAGCCAAGCATTGCGCCCAGAAACCCGCCGACCAAGCCACACTTACCAACCAGCTCTTTCTTGGCAGTCATCAAATTGTGGAGCAGCACATCCCCGAAAAGACGATCTAGACTAGGCACCAGTTTTCGGGGAATAGAGCCAAGACGTTTGACTTAAGTACCCGTTGAATAATTGGCAAATTGCTAGTAAAGCAGAAGCCAGGGATGCTGATAGGGTCTTGGCATTGTCAGCAGGTGGCATTAGTGTCAGCTCAATTGAGCTTGGAGCCAATGGCATTATGGTAGTGGGGTTTATGGACTTAAGGATTTTTGTGGCCAATGGGGTGGTCGGTCGGCATAGCCTCGGGGATCCACGTTGTCATCATTTGAGTTTGTTTTTGAGGCTGGGGGGAGCTCTCTTTGGTAAATAGTCAGGGGATGGACGGTCGTATTCGTAGATTCTGATCTCAAATGACGTCGAGTAATTGATGTTTCTCGATTCTTCAGAGTGGAGGGTTTCCCAAGGATCTAGTCCATTACGTGGGTTTAGTTAGGATTTTGAGTGAAAGTGAACGATTCAAATGTATATCTTTTGGACCGGTCGCCGAAAAGACAAATAACAAAGCTATCATTCAATCTCATGGCATCAAGCTTCATACCTAACTACGAGGCAGCGATCTCATCAAATCTTCAGCGATTGGGTTAGGTAGGTGATACCGAAGCCGGGAATCACCCTTCTCCATCGACGCGTACTGATCTCCGGCAGGCACCTTTACCGGAGACCCTCTGGCTGGGCCCTGTTCGCCGGAGATAAACACCTTAGCCCCGCCTGTTTGGCTCAATGCTTCTCCATTCCATAAATAGCGCCGGTATGATTATATCGCAAGCGAGAACCAATTGGAAGCATTATACAAGTTAAATGAAATGGTTAAAGATCTTTGAAAACCTTTAACAACGGATATTGGAAAATTGATTGCACTAGTAATTAGAATTCTCGTTGGGCCTATTTGTGCCTAGTCCCCGTGGACCACTCGGAAGGCACTACATGATTGAGAAAAAAATGATATCGAAATACGGCATAAAGATTCTGTCCGCCGCTCTAGGATATCTGGTGGTGAGAGTACCTCTTCCGTCACAGAGGTTAGCCATTGGATACAAATAATTGCGCCAAAGCCTGCTCGGGACAAACGCACCTCAGCCGAGCCCTTTCCCCCGAACACCACAACGGGCTATACCTTCTTCAAGGATCGAGATCAATTACTCTGCAAACTCGGTATCTCGACTTTTGGAGCAAACATCGCAACAACAGATTCAAAACGGAGAGAACTATGCTGAAGATGGAGTGGAACGAATAAATACCGTTTTGCAGTTCTCCGGTGGTCATCTTCAACTCCCTAATATGTCGGACATGCAAGGCGGTCTTGAAGTGGACGAGTGGACGTGCCAGGAAAGCGATATGATAGTCTTTGACAGCTTGGTGAACACGGATCTCATGGGTAATTGGACCTTTTAGTCAGTGTTCTTAGACTCGAGGATCTGGGTAGAAAAGTCAGCAAAAGCAGCGTTAGACAACAGTTGAATTGATTTCGAATGTCAACTTAGAAGCAATTTGTCAACTCCATAAATCAAGCCCACACCCGCTCTTTCGTGAACACACACTGATGCTCCATGTCCGTCCTTTTTAGACCACGAGTAAATGCGTAGTCCGATTCTGCATTTGATAGTGAGAGAATCGGGCAACAGCGCCCCAAATCCCCGTCAAGCAGACAATCTGTCATATAATCGGCCGAAATCGACCGCCACCAGCGGAGGGACAGCGTACTGAAGACAAGATCAGTCTGCCAGACTACTTAACAAAGACTTCTATAAGAACTCGGTCCCTCCACTGAAGTGATCTATATTCCCCTAGACACACTCCTCAACATTAATTTCTCACAATCCCAAGTCTCAGCGAAAACTAAACTATCATCATGGCCCTCAAGCAAGATACAGCCGGGATCATCGCCGCGGCCGAGAGTCACATCACCTCTTACTGCGCCACTCTTTCCTCACCCTCGTTCCCAACCTCAACCGGTCGCGCTACAAAGATGACGACCTACTACCTTCCGACCATATCCTTCTTTACAGATGGAACCATCATTCAACTATCCGATCCATCGCATTTCGTGCAACTGATTTCAGGCCCTCTGGACAGATTGGGAGGTCTTCCCGACGTAAAAGGCCACCGAGTCGAAGGTGTCAGCGAAAATAGTGCAGTTATATGGCTCTCATTGGAGGTTAAGGGGATCGAGATTTTGAATGTGTATTTCTTCAGAAGAATGGGGGATAGAAGTCAAGGGTTCGAGGGTGGTATTTTGACGGGGAAGTTTGGTTGTTGAAGCAGTTGGCGAAGGAATAAATAGGGGTAGATATGAGGGTGGACTTTATATTGTGATAGAACTGCTTTGAGCTTAGCAATTGGAAACATGGTGATCTTCGTCGCAACGCGTGCTGTTTTGTATTGCGTGGTTACCTCGGAGACGGACGCCATCCCTTTAGATTTAACAGAGGCGGTGGGACGTGTTGACTGTCAGAGTGAAAATGGAAGTGATACTTTCTCACTCGAATCATCCCTCTGACCTACTCGAGAATCATATCACAGCCTATTGCCAGTCTTATGTCCAAAGTTGTAGGGGAGTATCGAAATCCTACCTATCTACCGGTCAGCTATGATTCTCAGCGGTCTCCAAATCGTCAACCGTCAACTGGTTCGGAACCTGCAAAACGTCATTCAACAGCAACAACCATGCGGTATCGACCTTACACTCCGCCAAGTTTCCAAATGGACATCAGCGGCAACAATTGATTTCGACAACTCGAAGCGCCAAGCAGCCAAAGTCTCAAGCCTGCCTTTCAACGATGACAGCCAGGGTATCACACTACCGCAAGGGGCTTATTTGGTTGATTTCAACGAAACTGTCCACGTTCCATTGAACTGCATGGCAAGTGTGTTTCCTAGATCATCGCTATGGCGGTCTGGAGTGGGGATCCATGCTGGGGTCATTGATGCTGGGTATAACGGGGCGATGGGTGCGTTGATGGAAGTTAAGAACCCGCATGGAGTGATTATGTACAAAGATTCAAAGCTTGCACAGATTGTGTTCGAGGAGATGACAGAGAATGTCGAGGGGTATAGTGGTGTTTATCAGTCTTCGACGAGTAGCGCTGGACGGGATGGACAGGGAAAGTCATAATCAGGGTCTTGTTTTCAATATGACCTGGTATTACCAGCAGCTAGCCCGGGATTGAGAACAAATGCATTCGTAAATCAATTCGTGTAGCCCTTATCAGAGAGTCTATTCAGTGGCACCAGAAAATAGGCTTTTGAGTTTACCTTTCGCTCGCCATTTTCCCCTACGGTATCGGCCCGTGAGTCTCCGGTACGCAGTTTGTCTCTACCCGCTGGGAGTGAGTAGGTCTGGGCTCCCAAGGAAGACGATATCGGCATCCCCAAACCCCGCATTCCACCCGTATTCTCCAGCACTCGGAACTCGGATGGCTCCTTCGGGTTCGACGCATCAAACTAACTTCCCAACGGGAACGGAGCAGCGAAGTCCTAGAACCCGCCGACTGCTGTCGAAGCCAATCGTGAACTTCGACTGCACTTTCCACTCGAAAGATAGGCTCAGTTATCGGATGGCTCTAACCAAAGCAGTTCACCGGAGGAGTCAAAGGCGCTTGGAATCTAGACGTTGTCGCGCGAGGACTAGGTGTAAAGTTTCGGCTTCAACTCGCTCATGGATCAGTGGAAGGCTGTGGCTTATGACCCTCGTATGACCTTCCAATCAAAGTGTTGCCCGGAACAGAGTAGTCCTTTGCATATATAAGATATGGATTTGGAACATACTGCTGTCTCCGTGCCTGTGCAAGAAGGTTTGAAGGGAATCGCCCCCGAACGTGGTAGTCTGAACCAATCACCATGGAAGTAACCTTTTAGTTGACTTATAAGTTGTACGAATTCAATTGCAACTGTCAATCTGGCCATTCTCAATTCACCAGCGAAGTTGATGAGCAAAAATCCAAAGTCCATCAGCACTACTAGCATAGTGTAGAATTCTCATGTCTGTGGTAGCATCTAGGAATCCACCTGGGCGCGCGGGGATCTAAGCTAGAAAGAAAATTCCCCGAAAAAGCCCCGACGAGCACTACATGCATAACCTCATCATTTAGCGTTTGAGCTATCCAATCACCCAACAGCATACCGCAGTCTTGGCCACCCAGTGGCAAAAGAGTAGCCAACCACAGCCAGGAAAATTTCGCCGGCCGGTATAGCCACACGGCCCGTGTGTTGTTGCTTTTTGCGCCCGACTCCGAAAATCACGGCATATGGTCTCTACAGACTACAGAAAGACCAGCAAAGTTTAAAAATGTCTCAACCCGGGAACCGGTCGTCTTCTCGGGCATGGGTCTGTGGTCCGATAGCCTATAATGATTAGTTCACCGAGGGACTCTCCCGAGCTCCTTCCGAGATGATCCCGACTCGATCGCGGAGGGGCCCCACTCCTCCACTGCCAACTAACAATTGGTTGTGTACTAGTCTGGCATATACTTCTCCCCGGAAGAATACTACCTCAATATGGTTGTCAGACCGTTGTCAGACCTAGACCATCTTGATGAAGTCTGTTAGTAGTAAGAGGGTGTTTTGTTGAGGGAGACTTCCCTTGGTCTGGGGTCTCCGCGTTGATCGGCGGGGTATAAATGTCACGTCAAATCCCCCAGATTATTCTCTCCAGACCTCACAGGCTCTGGTTCTATTCCACAGGACTCTTCATCTTTCCTTGATCCCTTCTCCCTTCTCCTAATATTTATATACATTTGGAATCACCAACAAGATGGGCATCCTGCTCAAACAGCCCGAGGGAACCGCAGGAAAGGCGTGGCCTGCTATTTTGATCAGTGGTTTCGTCGCTTTCGGAGGTATTTTATTTGGGTATGTTTGATACAGTTTCTCAATTTATCTGTCTCTACATGGGAGCTAATGCTCGGTGCAGCTATGATACAGGCACAATCAGCGGCATTCTCGCCATGCCCTACTGGGATCGGACATTCTCCACGGGCTACACAGACGCCGATGGCAATCTTACAATCACCTCCAGCCAGTCTTCAGCCATTGTATCCATTTTGTCTGCGGGTACCTTCTTTGGTGCCCTTGGTGCTGCCCCTATGGGAGATTTCATTGGTCGTCGCTGGGGATTGATTGCCTCGACTGGTGTTTTCACGGTCGGCGTTGTCTTCCAGACTGCTGCTACCGCTATTCCTCTTTTCCTCGCTGGTCGATTCTTTGCAGGCTTTGGTGTTGGTTTGATTTCGGCATTGAGTGAGTGATTGTCTATCTTCCTTGTCGCATGATCTGTCCTCGTACTAACTAACAATCTTCCTTGATCAGTTCCCCTATACCAATCCGAGACTGCGCCTAAGTGGATCCGTGGCTTCATCGTCGGTTCATATCAATTTGCCATCACAGTCGGCCTGCTGTTGGCCGCGGTCGTGAACAACGCCACCCATGACCGCGATGATACCGGATCCTACCGCATCCCGATCGCGGTCCAATTCGCCTGGGCCATCATCCTTGTGGTCGGCATGCTCGTCCTCCCCGAAACACCCCGTTACCTAATCAAGAGAGACAACCACGAAGGGGCCGTCCGAAGTCTAGCCAAACTCCGACGTCTTTCTGGCGATGACCCTGCTTTGCTCGCGGAACTTGCCGAGATCCGTGCAAACCATGAATTCGAGATGAGCATTGGAAGCGCCGGTTACATCGAGTGTTTCAAGGGCAGCCTTGGAAAACGTCTTCTCACTGGATGTCTCCTTCAGGCCCTTCAGCAGTTGACCGGTATCAACTTCATCTTCTACTACGGTACTCAGTTCTTCAAGAACTCTGGGTTCAAGAATGAGTTTGTTATCAGTTTGATTACTAGCTGTGTGAACGTTGGCTCGACTATCCCCGGTCTGTACGCTATTGATAAGTGGGGAAGACGCCCTGTTCTGCTTATGGGAGCTATCGGCATGACTATTTCTCAGCTCCTCGTTGCTGTTTTGGGAACTACCACTACCAGCCAAGATGCACTGGGAAATATTGTCGTTCATAACGAAGCTGCGCAGAAGGCTGCCATTGCTTTCATTTGCATCTACATCTTCTTCTTCGCTGCCTCTTGGGGACCGATTGCCTGGTACGTTCCATAGACATTTTGTTTTTCCATTCTTCTCTTTCTCTCTCTCTCCGTTTGATCATCAACTAACACCATTCCAGGGTCGTCACTGGAGAAATCTTTCCTCTCAAGGTCAGAGCCAAGTCTCTGTCCATGACCACTGCCACCAACTGGCTCCTCAACTGGGCACTCAGCTTCGCCACCCCTTACCTTGTCAACTATGGACCCGGCAATGCGAACCTGCAATCCAAGATTTTCTTCATCTGGTTCGGCTGCTGCTTCCTGTGCATCACCTTTGTTTACACCATGATTTATGAGACTAAGGGGTTGACCTTGGAAGAAGTTGATGAGCTCTACAATGAGGTCAGCTCTGCCAGGAAGAGTGTTGGCTGGAAGCCCACCATTACCTGGACGGAGAAGAAGGAGATTTCGAATGCACTGGGAGAAAAGGGCCCTGCTGGTGAACACAAGGAGTTCCAGGAACCTGGACATGTTTAAATGGGATGCTCTGAACGAGATTATGAATGGCGATAAAGCTTTTGTTGCCATCGCGGTGAATGATGTGTTTCCAACATATTTACGCACTACACCTTCGTCTCGATGGGGTTCACAAGAATTTTGAGGCATCTTAGATTTTAAACGGATATATCATTATCGGCCAAGCCCGAATCGTTCTGGTGTTGACACGAAGAACGTAAAATTTTTGTCATCTATTCTTGCATTGTCGGGAGCTATCCAGACCAGGATCCGCTGTTATCCTACAATCAATGGAATTGCTTTGATATGACCCATGGTTTCAAGCTGAGATTTACCCGCCACATAGCAAGATTCGCCACATCAATTCAAAAACTGATATGAGGCTCAACCACATTTGCGATACTGCAAGTCCGTTTATGTACCTCTTCTTGGCTCACATTTGTGTATTTCGCAGAGGGGGAAAGATATTGTTTACTATTCAGGAACTCAAGCTCCATCCTATATTCCAGACAAGGGGTAGTTATGAGCTTAAACAGTCATCATATTTCCGAATGCGGACGAGAGATCTCCTAGTCTTTCAATGCTTGATGCTGACCATCGCAGAGAGTCCAACGCGATCATTCGCAGTAGCTTCGTTTCTATCGAGCAGCATAAATCGAGTCTAGCATGACCTTCACACAAAAGGGAGCAATGAAGCTCCGGCCACCCCCAGACTTAGGCAGCGGAAGATAGGGCTTCTCCCAACGGCCAGACTAATTCATATATCTTTGAGGCTCGGTATATGTTCCTAAAATAGGGAGTGGGTCGAGCTTTCAGGGGTACATACGGAGTACATAGTACAGGTATTCTAGCCTAGAGTCCTAGACAGCCGGCCGGCGGAACGAGAGTAAACAAACTTTATTCTCCATATAAAAAAAGTACGGAAGGATCATCTAAATTGCACATGACCTTCTGGAAATGAAGATCAAAATCCTTTGCTGTGGATCGGAAAAAGGAAATGTTCAGGAATAGGGGCCAAAGCGAGACGAAACAGTCTTGTCGATGTTTCGGGCGAGTAGAGCAGATTTTTCATTCCTACAGTATTCTTGTGAAGTACAAGCATCAGAGTTTTTTTTTTTCTTTGAAGCATGGATTAGCTTTTAGGCGAAGTTCCGAGAGTTTATCTGGCAGGGAGAGCTGGGTGTAGATTTATGCAGTGTAAGTGACCTGCAGTACATAAGAAGGAGGGTGGCAACTGTGGCCGAGAAGGGCGGTGTGGGGCCAATAATGACAGCTGACTTTCTGTCAGGCAAAAAACTCTTCACTTACGAATGACCTCCTCTTTATACTAATTTTATCATCAAACCCTCAGACTATCAACACACTATCCGAGACTACAATCTACCCCGTATCTTTCTAGAAAGATCATCTCGCTATGGACCTTCCATGGGCAGATGACCTACTTTATACAGTAGTTGTCTGTCTCAAAAGAGAAAGTCGCCTCCGTGATGGGCCTGATTGACCAGATGGATGCTCCACCTCCCCTTATCTCCACTGTTTCCCACCCCGGAAGATCCAAACAAGATCCAGAGATTCGCAAGATTCTCCAAAGCTTCCTCACTGTTCCCAACTTTCCCATGGATCCAGATCTCCACCGCCCGACTCCCATGATGTAATGCTGCTCCCGGCACATTTTTCGGCGATCCGTCAAAACCGGCGGTGTCCCAGAGTCAAAAGCGACAATCTTGCTCTTTCTTTCTTTTCTCTCCATCTCTCTGTAAATTCCTCTTTCTCCTCCTCACTCTTCTCCCTACCCTCTGTCATTGTCATCTAGCTCTGTTCCTCCCTCCCTTCACAATGGCACCCCTGAAGCTCAACAACAAGAACCTGGCGCAAATCGCGACCGCGGGTGAGACCCAAGTCAAGGTTCCCACCTACCAGCGCGGTGGCGCGGTCAAGGAGGGAATCGTCCATGTCGGTGTGGGTGGCTTCCACAGAGCTCATCTGGCTGTCTACGTCGATCAATTGATGCAGAAGCATGGTGTGACCGACTACGCCATTTGTGGTGTTGGTCTGCAGCCCTTCGATGCCAGCATGCGGGACGCCCTGGGCTCTCAGGACTATCTCTACACCGTTATCGAGCGGTCGGCCAAGGGCAGCTTCGCCAATGTCGTTGGCAGCATCAACTCCTACCTCTTTGCCCCTGATAACCGCGAAGCCGTCATTGCCAAGATGGCTCACTCCGATACCCACATTGTTTCCCTCACCATCACCGAAAGCGGCTACTACTACAACGAGAACACCCACGAGCTCCAAAGCGAGAACCCCGATATCCAGCACGACCTCAACCCGGCCAACGAGAATGCTCCCCGCACGACCTTCGGTTTCCTCTACGCTGCCCTTGTCCGCCGCCGCAAGCAAGGCCTCAAGCCCTTCACCGTCATGTCCTGCGATAACATGTTGAAGAACGGCTCCATCACACGCCACATGCTCGAGTCATTCGCACGCCTGCGCGACCCGGAGATGGCAAAGTGGATCTCCGAGCAAGGCGGTTTCCCCAACGCCATGGTCGACCGCATCACCCCGCAGACAGCCCCCTCCGACAAGACCGCACTCGCAGATAACTTCGGCATCGAAGACTCCTGGCCCGTCGTCACAGAGCCCTTCATGCAATGGGTAATCGAAGACAAGTTCTCCGACGGTCGCCCTCCCTTCGAGAAGGTCGGCGCCCAGGTAGTCAAGGACGTGCACGACGTCGAACAATTCGAGAAGCACAAGCTCCGCCTCCTCAACGGCAGCCACTCCGCAATCGGCTACCCGGGCCAACTGGCCGGCTTCAAGTACGTGCACGAGGTAATGGAGAACCCGCTCTTCCGCAAATTCATCTGGCAATACATGCAAGAGGAAGTCAAGCCTCTCCTCCCCGAAATCCCCGGCGTCAACATCGACCAGTACTGCAACACCCTCATGGAGCGCTTCTCCAACCCCACAATCATGGACCAACTGCCCCGCGTCGCCCTCAACGCCTCCGGCAAAATCCCCCAATTCATCATGCCCTCCATCGCAGAACAGATCTGGGTCTCCGGTCCCTTCCGTCGCCTGTGCTTCATCGCCGCAGCCTGGTTCCACTACATCAACGGCGTTGACGACAACGGCAATAAGTTCGAGATCGACGACCCCATGCGCGAGGAACTCCAGGCCAAGGCCCGCGCGGGCGGTACCAACCCGACCGAGCTGCTCAGCATTACGAACCTCTTTGGTGATGATCTGCGTAGTGATAAGCGGTTCCTCCAGGAGATGACTACTGCTATGGAGGATATCGCCAGGGATGGTATCTTGAAGACTATCCCCAAGTACATTGATTAGATTGTACAAACGTGTGCCCCTAGACAAAGGTGTGTTCTGGATATGTATGTGGTTCATTTATGAAGATAGATATGGGTCAGCGAGCGATTTGTTTTTTGTTTGTTTATGGATTTATTGCGTCATGATTCGGTAATTTGCTGTGATTTTTGAACATAGAGATAGATTCGAGGATAGAAAAAAGTCCTTCATTCTCATTCATTAATCTACCTACACTACATACAATCATCACGCTGTAGCGTATATCTCCACTGCGTTAGGATTGACTCCGATACCGTCTGATAAGGTCCTCTGAAATCGTACAAGTTCTTTCTACTTTGTTAAGACCACGAATGACCAGGATAGGATCACTGGCGGGTGTTGAATTGGCGTTCTTCCCCCCATGGTTCCTCACTTTTATTCTCGAAACATTCTTGCGAGCGCTTGATTATCCCAAAACGGCAATATGATTTTTTCCGATGCTTGATTTTCCTAAAACGGCACCTTACTTCATCAACCATCGAGCATATGAAATTATTGCCAATACTTTTGGACGGAACGAGGGGTCAAGCAGATAGCATAATCAGGGCGCCTCATAAGTACACTGGAATCCTCGAGGAAATCTGTGTTCTATCCTTGGAGAATAGAGGCATGAGGGGGTGTTCATTATCTCAATGGTCTCGGGAGCATGGCATCCGCTACCTAGCAAATAGATCATACTCAAACATACCTTTAGAGCCTATGATTTGGATTATAATGTTGATTCTACTACACTAAAACCCAGCATCATTATCACGTCGATGAAGGCAAAGGCTATTGTCAGTTAGAAGCTGCAAGTCTTACTGGAAATTGGATTCGATATCGCGTGGGTGTTCAAAAAGGAGTCTTGCTTTTTTCTGAGTACCTAGAACGCATTCACGGGCCTCTGGCTATCCGGATCATAGGTAGGTAATAAGGTCTAAAGCCGTCTACCTAACCTCAATGTGCCGTGGAAAGCCATCCTAGGTCGAGTTGAGGTATATATCTCAGGCAACCATGACATAAGCTTCAATCAACCCTTACCATGGACGGTCAAACGCGTGAAACAGTGCCATTAAAGTGCATGAAACCTGGAGGGCATAGTGGATCTTCAAACAGCTGGAATGTAGGAGATAATCTTCATATTCAAGAGATGGAGATATTGATTAGTCGAAATGAAAAGCACTCGCGAGAAGAAGTTGAATTTGATTGCCGAAAATTCATAGGAAAGGTAAAGAAAGGGTCTTTTGAAAGGTCTCTCATGGCAGAAATTTCCCAAAGGGAAGAGCAGCTGCAAAGCCCTTCAAAAGACATCCATCCTGCGACACAACCTAGTTGATATTTATTGCAGGACATCCTGCAGCTGGTCGACGGCGGCTTCGTGTGGTTCCTCATGCTCTGGGATGGTGCCACGTTCATCATCGGGGGACTCCACCTATTCACTCCGGGCCTGGCCCCGGGACGCAAGGTGGTATCTGATGTAAATGTAGAAAAGGAAGGACCTTCGAGGGTGGTAAGAGTAGTGTTGATGAAGCTAAGTTCTATCTAGAGCTTGGAAGATCTGAATAGATAGGGCCATGTGACAGCTATCTATCGAACAGTATCATCCAACCACCCCTCTAGCTGGCCAGGCTGAGGGGTGGCATAGGGAGGCACAGAAAGAGAGAGCGGCGTTACGGGGCGTCACCTTCTGAGTGAATTGGAATAGTCAGTCAGGAGCTTTGGCGCCAGCTGTCTGGGTAACATACATTCTTGCCGCGGGAGCTCTGTTGTGTACTCCATCTAACCATAGCTCTGCTATGAAAGAAAACTGAATCTTGAACGAAGTGTTGTCACTTCTAAACAGTCTCTGTTAGCTATCAACATCCTTCAACACTTAGAACTCGGTCCCGTCATCCTCCAGGGCTGCCGGCGTCCTTGGCCCATTTGAACGATCACATATCGTCCGGATATATATCTTCCGTGTGTTTTGCTCGAGAAACTTTGAACAGGCCCCTTCTTATCGAACTCCATTCTGAATACTGTCATTCGTATTTTCAAGTCTATCGTGAAACCTCGTTTATCAATTCATCGCTCTATGCTGTCGCACAACGCCAACTACACTGTCAGTTTCCGCCAGGTCATCATCTTGTGTATTCCCCAGAGAATCCTCCGCGATCCAATGATGCGTGACTGGCTAGGTATATACATACACCTATGACCTGAGAAGGCATCGCTATGTCGATCACATCTGAATGGTCACTCACTGTTCGTCACCTCAGTTTCTCTTCATATCTTATCGATATTGGCGGCCCACATTTCTCTCCGCTTCCTGTCCGACTCAAATAATGACGTCATAAAGTTCGATGCTCCAGGTTGTTTTTTGCCTTTAGTCAACCTATGATATGTCGTCAACGCTCGACTTTGTCAATATTGATTTCATACTTGGAGAATAATTTTGCCTCCTATGTAGAGAAAATCTTTAGGAATAAGTCTCCTTGAATTCGCCCCATGCAATCAAGCATGTGAAAGTGCTGGACATAGACGCAAAAATTCGCTTTGATTTACCTCCGCTTATGGCCCGAGATCCGTTGACCATTAGGAGACGATAAGCGATACGAGATTGAATCATGAAGGCCTATTCTAGTGTAACGCAAGCATTGACTAGTGCATGTAACCCGGAGGATTTGTGTAGCGAGGAAAGTACAACCCGGGCTGCTGAGGATTTAATGACAATGGACATGCTGAAGAAAAAGCTAAATATCTTGATAAAGGGTCAATCCAGGCATTGAGGCCTTACATGGCTAGTCTGGCCACAAAAAATTATGTTTTTTTTCCAGAAGGGCCCAAAGTGGACAGGGCTAGCCTCCTAGGTCATTTTCAGCTATCAGGCCACGTTGACGTCGCAGATCTTAGCGGGGTTTCGACACGGGGCTTTCAAATTTATCACAGACGAGGGATGCTTTTGTTGATCAATTGTTATTGTTCTATGTAACAAGCATCAGGAATTACACGAGATATTACCAACGTCCGTGCATAGAGTTCCGGATATTGAGATCTTCAAGGCCGATTTAGACTTTGGCGTGGCTTTTGTGAGCGGGTTGAGGTCCCCGCAGGTAGGCTGAGATGACGATATGCCGATGTTTTTGTTATGGTAGATGTTAGGAGGGCTTCTTTGAATATCAAAGCTTAAGAGTATCATCGAATTGAATGGTTAAGTTTGAAAGGATTGCGACCACTAAGATCATTGAGATAGACATTCGAGAAACGATGGAGTTGCGATCACAAAATCTTGGAGGGCGGGGGCGGGGTAGGAAGAACCCACTTCGAAAGTACGGAGTAGAGATCTACAGAATAGAGATATGAAGCTGTGCAGCGATGGAAGAATAAAGGTGGCATTGAGATTGCCAAGCGATGACGGGCAGCTAAGCACCAGTTTCACTTAACATCTGTCCACGATGACCAATCCGTACAATTTCAATTGCTATTTCCATCCATCGGCGAAACACAGAACTACCAAGGGTAACATCCTTCTATCCAGACAAATTTGCCAGCATCTTCATCTCTCTGTCCAGATACAATTTCCAGAATTGCTTTAGCTGAATCCATAGGATCACCAGCATTGCCTTGGGCAGTAACTGCTGCCTCGGAATCGCCTCTCAGCTTTGATCGCACAAGGCCTGGACAAAAGGCGAAGACGCGGACATTCTTGTCCTTAAGTCGCTTATTCATTTGGATGGTCATCATATTCAATGCAGCTTTGCTCATGCGGTATTCATCCCATGGTGGAAGGCTGTGCTCACTCGATGGATCGGTAGCAAGCCCGACCGAGCCCAATGCGCTTGATATTTGAATGAGATAGGGGCGACTAGACTGGAGGAGTAGGGGAATGAAAGCTTCAGTAACAAGCATCGCACCAAAGACGTTTGTTGAGAATATCTTTTGTAGCCTTTCCCGTCCAGTAGAACCCGGTGAAGTTGTGCCTGCATTACTGATGAAGACGTCGACTCGTCCGAATTGTTCAGAAACAAGGTTCACGGCCTTGGAGATGGAGGTGTCATCTTCGACGTCTAGCTGGAGAACGGAAAGTGTTCCTTTGATGTTGGTAGCTTCGAGTTTGAAGCGCGCCTGATTTCCTTTCTCAATGTCTCGGCAGGCCAGGATTACATGGTAGCCTGGCTGGCATACGATTGTTTCGGCTGTTGCATAGCCGACGCCGGAGTTGGCACCTAGACGAAATCAGAATTGTGGGATTTCCTGGCGCAGCTGGAATCTTACCCGTAATAAGGATGACTTTTGACTCGGACATGATGCTTCTCACTCAATATGATCTGCGTGGGTGAGCTCAGGGCTTGAGTGATTTGCAACAGTCGTATGGCTGCACATAGAAGTCTCGAAGTGGGCAGATTTTCAGTGAAACATGTGTAAGACTTCGATGCAATCATCGCACGATCAATTCAAAGATACTACTCCTGACAATTTCCATTAAACACAAGCACGGAGTTACGCAGGCTGCCGTGTTCGGTTTTGCCGGTCTAAAACTCGGAGACCGATGCTTATTTCGTCGCGAATATGGAAGGTGATCCACGGAGATCATCAAATGCACGTGCTTTTTTAAAAAAAAGAAAATCGGAAATAAAAAGCAAATCCGGAAAAGAATATTCCCTTTTGATTAAGGTGGAAACTTTATTTTTCTGCATTTCGATCTCCGGCCAAATCCGCGTCAAATCCTCATCGGGCTCCGTTAAAGCCGCTGCTATGCAGATCACGTATTTCATGATGTATACACCGGCGTCGTCTAAATAGCATCTAATACCTGTGTTTATCGGTCGCTATTCCCATCTAAACAATTTTTCTCATCGAAAGACATACTGCAATCACCTCTGTCAACATGAAGATACCTCACACGATCAATAACGTCGCCCTCGCTGGGGTAAGCACAGCAAAAAAACCACTTTATCGTTAACGAAGTTGACAAGATCTTAGGCTAGTGGCAATGTCGGAGCACGGGTGCTTACTGCATTGCTGGATCTCGGATTCAATGTAACAGTGCTTACTCGTACTGCTAAGCCTTTCCCGACCGCCGCGCGCGTGGAAGTTGTCGATTTCACTTCGGTGGAGTCATTATCCGCCGCACTCGTTGGACAGGATGCAGTCATCGACACGACTTTCTCGCCTGAAGTCGAAACGCCACTACGACTTATTGACGCCGCCGCCGAGGCCGGAGTGTATCGCTTGTAAGTGAACTCAATTGATAAGGAATTAACTTTAGCTAATACTCTTATTCTCCACCTTATTAGTATTACCAGCGACTTTGGACTCGACCCTGAACTCCCGGGTATTCATGACATGCCTGTCTTCGGCCGTAAGAAGGTTTCATACGAGGCCGTGAAGAAGCAGGCGGCTCAGAACAGATTGACATACACTCTGGTCGCCTGCGGTGCTTTCCTTGACTGGAGTCTCTCCACTGGTTTCATGGGCCTGGACTTCCAAGGAAAGAAGGCTTCCATCTATGGTGATGGAAACAACGTTGTTCCTTGGTCGACTCTTGAGGATGTCGGCACAGCGACTGCAAATATTCTCCTGCATCCAGAGGAAACCCTGAACCGCCCAGTCTATGTTCACTCCGTGTACATGTCGCAGAATCAGATTTTCGACGCAACCAAGGCGGTCCTCGGAAGCGAGGGCTGGGAGGTCAAGCATAACGATATGGAGCCTCTTTTGGCACAGGCGATGACGGATCTCAAGACCGGCAACATTAGTGCTGCAACCTTTGAGGTTCAAATTCAGTACTGTCTCGCTACCAAAGCGCTTGCACATCCCTGGGCCAAGGATGACAATCCCCTCTTGGCACTGCAAGAGTGGGACCTGGAGAAGGTCAAGGCACTGATTAAGTCGATCGCTCAGAAGTCAAACTAAAGTTGAGATCGTCATGAGCGTGAAGTTGTCAATTGAGCGACTTTGAAAGAGGATAAACTTGATTATTTTGGCACTTAGATCAATGGATACATTTCCAAGATATTGACAATAACAGATTGTGTGTGGCCATTGATAACACCTGGAGTGAGCTTTAGCACTGCAAATCATGGGCATATCGCCCGATCTAGCTTTCCGCCCGCATCTTGCGGTTAGCGAAACGCCAAGCCACGCTATATTAGCTTAGCATGTAGATTCTGACGCTCAGCCCCCTCGCTAAGAGAGAATGAACATCAGGTTAAGTAGTATTCGTAAAGGGTTCTAACCGTTATTGAAAAGGGCAGGATCGTTTCCAGAATCTGTCTAGAGTCCCGATAGTAAATCTGCATTGAAGACATGCCTTAACAAGGTTGGAAAGTTAAACAGATGACACTTACGTCGGCCCAGATTCGAGGCGCAAACCTACACGTATCATGTTATCCCCCGCCTATACCTGGCTTTGTCCTGAAGACTTCCAGAGCGGGACTTCCCGGGAACCTAGTTGTCCATCCAGAGCACAGACTGATGCCACACCCGCGGCCCACCAGATACGAGACTTTCCAGATCACCGTGGCACTAGAGTAAGCCATCAGTCTCACCACCCGCAACCCTGTAAAGACCTTCTTTATTCAGATAATTCGACCGACGGGATAGTGCACCTCGGCAAGTGCCAAACTCAAAGTGGCGCTTGGAATATTCAATATCATACCACTAACCGATGAGGAGTGACTATTCCTCCCGGTCAGGGTTCCACCAAAAAGGACTAGAATAACGAGGCTAGTCAATCTAGACCTTGCCACGCCCTGCGGGCGATCCTGACAATGGCCACGACCCTGGATCATGCAGGGTCAAGGGTTGCAAGCGCTGCAAGGGGGGAAATCCGACCCGACGCGCGAACTGCCAAGATCAACATGCACGTACCTACACGTGATTTATGCAAAGTAAAGCTCGTTCGAAGGATCTAATTCATGCACTATGAAATAATATTCGGATGTCGTTAGTTCCTCCTTGACAAGCATTATAAACTATTCTAGTTGATTCGTCAATTGATGACCGGTTCGCTTAATTGCAGTAAGCCTTGACTTATCAAGGGCGACCTTCATATTCCATCCGGAAAACGACGGTAACCCCGCCACTGGAGAATGGAGGCGTATTGAGCCCATACGGGTAGCTCAAAATACCAGATCTATTGCTCCCAGGTTTGGGAATTGGTATCAAAACTTCTCATTCTCCCTTCTAACTTCTTGAGTGGTAAATAGACGGATGTAATTACTATACTGTAAAGAACACATGCGTAAATAAAGCAAATCTAGTAAATGCATAGCAATAGCACGCCTGGTATCGTAAGATCTACGAAAACTCTCGGGCTTAGCGTGCTATGGACATTTTCTAGAATTATTGGGTCGGGTTTTAAAACCCACGGACCCTCGACCCAGTGATCCACCCGCGGGTTTTAACTTACAGTATGACAAGGTTTGGTTAGCCGTCAGCCTTGACCCCTTCAAGACTATCTCATATACGGAGCACGTAGGCGGTGATGAAGATCTACTAGGCTTAGTTTTGATTAGGCTGCCCAATTACACACGTGGTCTGTTTAATACGAGATAGGCTAAGCAGGACTGCAGGAGCACATGTAACCATTCGGAGGCGAAGAATCCGTTGAGCCAATGAATAGTTCTTCAGGCTATAATAGTGCAGGTTCTAATAGCGGACATTCGTATTATGCGATAGGGGTCCACCAACTACTATTTTCAAGCTCCCCTGGTGCTTCCTTCGGTCTTAAGCGTTGGCGACAGCCTTCTCGGGCCCCGCATATAACTGAAACAGAGCGGAAGCGGCGGGCAGGCCGAAGCTAGTGCTGACGGTAAACGTTGCTTCGGAAAATTCAGTATGCCGATTTGTTCGGTGGCGTTATCGTATCTGCAAGTCACAAAAGATGAAAACATAATTATAAACATTTTGTCTGAGGAAACGCCTAGTTGCTCGCGGAATTGGAGAACGCTCCCGTTATCTGCTCCACTGAATTCGACGAACAAGCATTTTCACGGGCTACCAAAGCTTAGTGCAGGGTTTACCAGTCCAGGCAACCAATTGCAGTGCATGACAGTAGATCCTGCGATTCAGCCACGCAGCTGAAGACCACACTCTTCAGACAAACACCGTACGGTATACTCGATCTGGAATGATACGGATTGATGGTAGCAGTCTGGGTGGGGTAAATTTCAAGGTGGTCAGCGCCAACTCAAGTTGGTGGCCTTTGTTGGTTGTCGTGTACAGTGGGGCATGGCAAGCATGGGTTATGATGCCGTTGGACAGGGGAGCTATCCCAGCATACATAAGGCTAGCATAGCTCGACAGAAACTAGGTTATCCAACCCTGTCATTTTTTATTCAACAGTAGGTTGTAATGCACCTGCTCTATCCCTTATCACACAGAGAAATCGAGTCTAGTTGGCCAGCAATGTTGGACGAGAATAAGGTGCGGCTACGCGCCTCGTGCAACGCTTGCAACGAATCCAAAGTGCGTTGTAGCCAGCGCAAGCCCACTTGTTCGAGGTGTGAGCGAAACGAAATTGATTGCATCTACGGCCTCTCACGAAGGACACACAAAGACGCACCGCCCATCATGATCCCTCCTCCACAGCGAGGACGCAAAACTTCACGGCCGGGGAGGCCTTCAAGACAGCCATCCAGTGGCGATACTCGCACGAGTACTAGTGCCAGTAGCAACAGCTCGAATAGAATTGCTACCCAGTCTAATGATTGTGTGACATCGGACGAGCCAGTGGAGATACACAATAGTAACACAAATATTCTGGACGACTACATGTTTCAAACAAGCATTGAAACCAATCCAATGCATACTACGACACAGCTGCTGGACTTTAGCAGCCTAGTCACTGGTACCACCACCGGCACAGGCATGATACCTGGGCACTTCTCAATGACCGATCCCACTCCCACACTCGGTGACCTAGATACATTCTTCGGTACCAACCACAATAACGACGTGATGGACATGGGGACGTTTCACGGGTTGCATGGCCAGGGTGAATGCACCTGCCACGCGGGTGTGACGGAGCTACTAGCGTCGATGCGCGGCGCCAGCAGCAGCAATGATCAGCGGCTGTCTCTGGACGCGCAACTTGCAAGATTGAAGCAATGCATCGTATCATCAGAGGAATCTATGGGATGCATACACAGTCGCGACGATTCCGAGCCTATTCACATTATGGCTGTCACTATGCTTATTGGGTATGTGATCGATGACTTCAAGATGCTTGCGAATGAGTCCACGGTACGCAGGGGATCGTCGTTCTCATCCTCATCATCAGTGGCCGATTTTGCGTCTTTGGGAAATAAATCGAGTGTTGCCACTCCAAGTAGCACCACAACGTCTCTGGGAGACATTATCGAGCCTCGACTATCATGGGGAGTATTTGAACTAGAGGAGGATGATGAGATGGATCTCCGACAGCGGCTATACCTGCTGTCATTCCGCAAACTAGAGAGGCTGTTGTCGCAACTCACACTGCATTTGCGAGATCAGCACAACGCGTTGGCCAGCCTTCCAGATCCTTCACGACATATGGCATTTGTCATTGCGTGTGATTATGCACGACTGTGGCTTGAGCGAAAAGCTGGAGATGTTAAGAGACTATTTTCATTCCATACGACAGATGAGATCATGAACTCAGTGCTTGTATAGCACTTGCAAACACTTTTAGAACGGCTGGAGTTTCACCGACGACTTTTATTTCCTTCCAAACATATTTGTTTATTATAGAGGATGAAGAATGGAGCCAGTTGACATTGATGAAGGGAGAAATGAATGAAATTTAAGTACTCGCAAAACATTGTATATCTATACTGTACCTGAATCTACACATCTTGATTTACAACGACCAGGCAGAAATAGCCCCTTAAGTCGGATCTTCTTACTTGCAAGCACAACAGTTACTTTACAGGATTGTGAACGGGAGTAATCAGGTCGGAGCTTCAACAGACCAGCCGATTTATGTAAAACCAGGGAGTCGCAAGGAACATCGTACCTACTTAGATGAGAGCAATTTATCAACTTTGCCTACAAAAATCTGAGATACATTTCAGACAGCTTCAAGTTTGTAGCTACTAACACTACCTTCCGGATTATCCCAGTACCTCAGCCGTGAACACATTGAATGCTTGTCCGCTCCTGTATGTGGTCATACAGGTCGAACCCTTCTTCGTGTTTCTAGCACCTGAATCCTTCCAACCGAGTGGCCTGAATTTCAATTTTTTCGTTTCAGATCGACAAAAAGTCCTTGAGACATGCATTTGAGGGCCTGATTCGAGACTTTCTAGGAATAATCCCAGTCTAGAGAAAGATAGTAGACCCGGATGCGCGATTCGGGACCGAAGACCGATAATAGTAACCACGAGAAGAGGAGCGCGATTTTTGTCACCGGGCGTAACCCCTGTTCCCCGTCCAGGCAGCAGAGTCCCCGAACGGACGGCTCCTCGGGGGTGTTCTCTCTGAGCAAATTCCCGTGTTAGTAACGCTATTTCTTACACTCGGGCATCATCTTCGCGCGGGGCATCTGCATATTCCTTATTCACAGAGATCCACAACGAGGTTTTATAACATTACTTCATACCCTGAGTAATAATGGCGCTCAAATCCGCACCCAACCGCAATCATGGGCGTCTTCACCAATGGCACCAATAATGTCCCCACCGACACAACTGACATCCTCGCTCTTGCGCTGGACATTGTAACCCACGCGGCCAATATTAAGACGTTGCTAGGTTCTCAGAACCTGCCTGCTCCAGACTTCTCGCCAGACTCGGCTGAGTTGCCTGATACGCCTGAATATGCCACTCTCCGCAGCAAGCTCACTGCCTCACTCGAGGATCTGCGGCTTCTGGTTGTCGGCCCGCGGAGCATAATGCGCAGCCTTATGGGCTCAAGCAATGACCTGGCTGCCCTCCAGGTCGCTTTCGAGTTTGACTTCTTCAAGATCGTGCCCGTTGCGGGCGAACAGGGTATCTCCGTGGAAGAGATCGCTAAGCAGGCGGGTATGGATGCAGGCCGAGCGCTGCAGGTGCTGAGATTCCTCTGCACACACCGTATCTTCCGTGAGGTGAAGGATGGTTGGTTCGCACACACTGCATGCAGCGCTGCGTTTGGCCGAGATGATAATCTGATTGGACTTGGACAATATTCGTGAGTCTCAATTTCCCATCGACGCCTCAATTAGTGGAAATGAATTGACCTGATTGGTGCAGCATGGACGATATGTTCAAATCTGCCTCCTCAACGGCCGACTGCATCAAGGCGTCCCCTCAAGTCTCGGATCTCGTACACTCACCATTCACAACGCGTCTGGGCTCGACCATGTTTGATTATTACGATAAAAACCCAGACAAGGCCGCCCGGTTTGCCAAAGCTATGGCAGGTGTTACGACCAGTAAGACCATGAGCGTTCTTCTTCTTTGAAAATAGCTGACAGAGATGGCACCCAGTCGACCGTAAACCCAACGTCCTTAGTGACATATTCCCATGGGACACTCTCAAGGGCACAGTTATCGACGTTGGTGGTGGTAGCGGACACGTCTCGCTCGCACTGGCACGCCGCTTCCCACACCTCTCCTTCCGCGTCCAAGACAGTGAGAAGATGCTCGCCGAGGGCCGACGTGTCTTAGGCGAGGAGGATCCCTCCGTGGCTAGCCGCATCGACCTGCAGCAACACAACTTTTTCGAGCCGCAGCAGGCCGGTGGAAACGGCGTTGCGGCATTTTTCCTCCGCCACGTCTTCCATAACTGGGCTGATGCTGACTCGATTTCCATTCTTCGAGCACTTGTCCCCGGCCTTGAAGCTTCGCCCGCAGGAACCCCTGTGCTAATCAGTGACAGAGTGCTGCCATGCCTTGGTGATGGGACGCCTCTACATGAAGAGCGCGCGATGCGACGACAGGATATAATGATGTTGGTGGGACTGGGTGCTAAGGAACGTACTCGCGCCGAGTGGGAGGCCTTGTTACGGGCAGCGGATGAGAGGCTTGAGCTGAAGGAGGTTCACGGCCAGGGGCAGACGGCGCTGTTGGAAGTTGTGTTGAAGAAGTAAGGCAGTATCTGCATGATGTTATTTTCGTACCTAGACTGGTAGGGAGTCTTTCTGTGAGCAAGCATCCAGATTTCATCAAGACACTTATTTTTCAATGATTAGACATCGTAATTTTCGAGTGCTCAACCGGTAGGTGTGGCCTGAACCGATCGTACTGCTTGGATATATTGTTTGAGACAAAATTAAGCGGTTTCAAACTTGAAAACACTCCCCTTTGAAGCTTCAGATTAAATGTTTGGCTCCGGGTGCATATATACCACATAGAGGCTAATTATCACAACTTTGGATTCAGTGCAACAAATTGCTGACAAGCACTTCCAACAATCTAGGATGTCGACCCCCTATATCCTTTTGACCTTATTCAACCCCCGAGCGGAGTTGATCATCCTATCCACGAACCGCGTAACATTCAACCAGCTCGCCCACCATACCAACGAAGCAAACGCCCCATGCCATATAACTCCCCTCGTCCCACCAATGATATCCTTGACCAACTTTCCAGCGAGCACGTCGACATCCGTGGCTTGACGCTGATGATCCATCCGCTCTTTCCACGCTTCCGCTTCGACGCCGTGATAATATGATGACTCGGGTATCTCCATAGGACCACCGGGCTTACCGAACATAGGCGTATCAGCGGATCCGCATATGGACGTCACGACACGAACACCAAGTGGTTCAAGTTCGACACGCAAAGTTTCTGACATGCGTGCGACAGCGGATTTGGAGCTTGCAAAGATACCTACAAAAGAGCACACAAATTGCGATGTGAGTAAAGCTGCTCATGAGGCAGGAAGAGTAGCTTGCAAGCACTAAAAGGAGGACAACTTACCCGCCCATACCATATTCAATGCCCCGTCGATAGAGCTCTGGTTGAAAACAACTCCTTTGGCCTCGACAATTAGCGGAGCGAATGCCTGGACCATGGCAAGAGGACCCCAAACATTAACTTCGAATAGCTTCTTCGCCTCATCAATGTCCGTGTCAAGTAACGGGCTATTGAATTCAACGCCAGCGTTGTTCACTAGGACATCGAGACGCCCGCCAGTTCGTTTTGTGACTATCTCCTTACACTGCGCAATGGTCTTGGGGATTGTCACATCTAGCTCAAGAATCTCTATATCCTCTAGCTCGTCGAGACTCCCGGTCCTAGAGCGGTCGCGTGCCGTGGCGAAGACATGGAACCCTCGCTGGTGAAAGGTCTTGGCCATGGCCCAGCCAATGCCGCCGGTACTGCAGCCGGTGATCAACACTGACTTCTTTGTTACGGTCGCCATGTTGTAAAGATTGTTTGTGGGAGAACACAGTTTGCAAGAATTATGAATGATGATGCGCTTTTCTTTGTCATGCCATGATGAGTAACCACAACTTTCAGCTCAGCTCGGCAGCTGACAGGATTACGTCCGAGCTAGAGCTGTACCTAGGTACCTAAGTGTGCTGTCATTTGTAAGCACATTGATCTACCTCAAGCTTCCCTCGGATTTAAATCTTTGTATAACCAAAAGCAGTTAGACAACTCATTGAAGCTGTGCTCCTCCCTCGGCTTTACTTCTAGAAGGTCCGATAGTCCGAACGCATGGACCTGAGGAAAGTAGCCCGGAGATGTTTCATATACCTGCATAATATATTCATGCATCCGTTCCTATGAGCAACAACGAGGCAATTTAACCATATTGAGGATAGTCTGCTGCTCAAAGTCCTCCACTGGCGAGGTGATTTCGCAGATAATCTGCTCACTATTTCCGTAATTGAGAAGGTTGGCAAAGATCCGAGAAAGTGGTTATAGGACCGGGTTGAGCTTCCCTGCACAAGTGAATGATCTCTTTAGATAGGCTATGTATCTATTGAGGTAGTTTGAGAAAATTGAATTCGTTGCATCCATCAGCTTTAAATATGCCGGAATTCCTGGATGTTGATCACCAAGTTGCCTCTTCATACACATTCGAGCTGGCGATTTACCATGGATCCATTCGCAGCCAAGAAGCTCCCGCCAACTGACAAGGAAGAACGACCACCCCGGAAGGCATACTCTCCTTGCAATCGATGGCCTTGATGGAGAATCGCCTACTTAGTAGGACGAACGCAATTGGTTTGATGTTCTGCCTTTGATTGGTGGCACTATGTATCACGCTATACTGGATACGGATAGTAGGTGTCGCTATTTAAATTGAAGTGAGCTTTCATCGACTAAGGCGAGAACAGCAGACTCAAGCATCGCAGCATTCAAGGACCTCTCGCTTAGAACGACGACATTTTTTCCCACCTCCTAGCACAAACTATTATTCTATTTGTGGTGTGTAGGTTTCACTCTTGGCATCCATCTTGCATGCCACCCCGAAGATGGCTTTCGCCGAGTACCTACGTACCCGAATGGTGCTCATGTCAGCTGATCCCCGAAGTACATCCCCGAACAATATACGAACTACATGCCCGCATTTCTCATATCGGGCAGCATAGATCGTGAGATGTGAAAGGAGTCACGATTAGGAACAGCTCATTAGTAGAAGAGCTAGAAAACAACGGGGGGCACCCGGACTTTTCTCGTGTCCTTGGTTCAAAGACTTCAAGCTTCCTCGAACAGTTCCCTGTCTGAGTAGAAAGTCAATTGCTGCTCGTAGCTATGGTAGGGCTTTCTTTCCTCTCCCTGCTTGCCCTTGCAGCAACAGGGGTATCGGCTGCATCGATCCCTGCCCCCCTTGGCCCAGGGGCTACTCCTCGCAAAACCAACCTGACCCCAGGATGCAAAAACGGCCCCAAGTCCCGTCAATGCTGGGGTGAGCACGACATCAACACCAATTACTACGACACGGTCTTTTACACCAACCACACTGTCGAGTACTGGTTGAACCTTGAGGAGATCGACTGTGCCCCAGACGGGTACCTGCGCAAATGTCTGACGGCCAACGGAACTATGCCCGGCCCAGCCATCGTGGCCAACTGGGGAGACGAGATTGTCGTCCATGTCACCAACAACATCAAGACCAACGGCTCGTCTATCCACTGGCACGGTGTGCGCCAGCTCAACAACAATGCTAATGATGGAACACCCGGTGTCACGCAATGCCCTATTGCACCTGGGACAAGCATGACGTACCGCTTCCACGCCGACCAGTACGGCACAACTTGGTACCACAGCCACTTCAGCTTCCAATACAGCAATGGTCTGTACGGACCGCTGATCATCAACGGTCCTGCCACGGCCGACTACGACGAGGATCTCGGGGCCGTCTTCATCACAGACTGGGACCATGAAACAGCCGACCTGCACTGGGCCACTGTCGCCAACTTCAACGTTACCTTCAACGGTTCTGACACTGGTCTGATCAACGGCATGGGCACCGGCAACTGCACGGCGCTCAACGCGACCAAGGCTGACCCCAACTGCCTGAGCGATGGCAAGAAGTTCGAGTTGCACTTTGAGCAGGGCAAGAAATATCGTCTTCGACTTCTCAACGTCGCAGAGGAGGATTGGGTTCAATTCAGCATTGACAACCACACTTTGACGGTTATCGCCATGGACTTCGTGCCTATCGTGCCATACCAGACCAAGAGCATTTTCATCGACATGGGCCAGCGATACGACGTTATTGTCGAGGCGAACGCACCTCCGGCCGATTACTGGCTGCGCAGTGGTTTCCAGCCGTTGTGTATTCCCAACGGCGCCGGCGCAAACAACATTAGCGCCATTGTGAGATACGACAAGTCAAGCACCGCGGACCCGACCAGCGCAAGCGTGGATGGTGCAATCATCGCATGGGATCTCTGCGTGGACGAGCAGCCCTCCAACTTGGAGCCCTGGGTTCCTGTCGATTTGGACCTGGCAAATGTCGTCGCCGGCATCCAGACCGAGACCATTGGACCCGAGTGGGTTGACAACAACACCTACCTCCGCTGGTGGGTCAACGAGGGATCCTTCATGTGGGTGAACTGGTCGAACCCGGCACTCGGAGACGTGATCAACGGAGACCTGAAGGCCATTCCCGCAACCGACAACATTTTCCAGGTTGGATCCAACGCGACGGCGAAGAGCTCCCTTCGTCGTGACGAGGTGGAATGGGTGGTTCTGGTCATTGAAGACAAGACGCCCTTCACCGGTATCTCCCACCCCATCCATCTCCACGGCCACGACTTCCTCATCCTCTCCACCGGTTACGAGCAATGGACTGGAAGAACGTACGGATGGCAGTTCAAGAACCCGCCTCGCCGTGACACGGCCACCATGCCCAGTAACGGATACCTTGCCATCGCGTGGCC
The DNA here is from genome assembly GCF_028828155.1 of Penicillium subrubescens. Lineage (NCBI taxonomy): Eukaryota > Fungi > Ascomycota > Eurotiomycetes > Eurotiales > Aspergillaceae > Penicillium > Penicillium subrubescens. The sequence continues at coordinate 876,210 of NW_026643156.1, forward strand.
CCTGGACAACCCTGGTGTCTGGGCTCTGCACTGCCACATTACCTGGCACAGCAGCCAGGGCTTCGGAGCGACTGTCTTGGAGTCGGCGGACAAGATTCCCAAGCCGATTGGCGGTGACTGGGCCAAGGAACTTGACCCCATTTGCAAGGCCTGGCACGAGTGGGAGCCAACCGCGCCATTCAAGCAGACTGATGCGGGTATTTAAGGTGTCATCACCAGCGGGGACCGTGAGACCTGCAGGTACTTTTGGGTCGTGTCATGAAGCTCGGGTTGTTTACCCACCCCAGTCAGGCGGATTGGGCGCGCGATCCATGCTATGTAATTAGTCGTTCTGAGCACACTTGCTGCCTGCAGCCTGTACTGCCCATATTTTCTTCTCCTCTATATAGAGCCCACATATACCCGCCACACTAAAGTGTGCGTGTGTATAGGTAGCGAATCTCAGGATATAGTTTTTCGCGATCTCTTGACCAGAATTTGTTGTTAGGAAGACGCCACTCCTCGTATTGGAGAATCGCCAGATCCTCCCGCTCACGTGACGTAGATCAACCTCATGTCACAACAACACAGCTTCCATTCCAATTTTCCCACCTTCTTACTTGCAGCAGTGGAGTACTTGACAATTTTCAAAGATTTCCATATTTTCGCTCATCTCTACTTAACTTTTATTTGTCTTTCCCAACTTAAAATTCAATATGGAGCCTCGAGTTTTCTCTTCAAGTTACGCGACGGGAGATCCTCAATACACAATCAAAATATGGACGATATGCCGATTCCTACCGAAAAAAAATGTGTACACGATGCAACTAGAGCATATTGGTTGCAAATCTTTTAAGTGAGCCCTCAAAAATTTCACTTCCTCGGGCTGAAGCTAGTCGAGTTCTTCGCCCCGCCACCTAGCACACAGGGCGCTATGCACCAGCAAAGCAAAGCCAAGCGAAAGCTTCGCCAGCAGTGCACGGGGGGATGCAGGGTCCAGTGGCATTCGAGATGCCTTGGGGCAACACTTGTGTATGATTTTTCGTCTTCGGGTGTGGCGGCTCAAAATATCTAATGCCCCTGATGACATCACTTGCTCTCTATTCCATCCACGGGCGACAGGGAATGAGCAATCTTAAGCACGGAATTCTACTCAAACTGAATACTCTCAATTTCTAACTCAAACCACTCATTCTGGTTACGGATGCTGGTTACTGATGTAGGGAAAGGGCTACATGACATGAATATTCCAAGACCGCACTTTGCTCCTGAAATCCACGTCGTATTTATGTCTCAGGCCGCAAGTCATGACCGGGGGAATACGTTCAACTTCCTCAATGTTCCTCACTTGGGCAGTACAAGCGATCTCTGGGTATTGAACTCCATTCGGGATGGCAACTTGACAGTGAGGCGTTGATGTACAAGGGCAAAAGTACCTCACCCTGGTTAAGTGAAATTCCCGAAAGGAACCTTACTCCACGCGGGAGTTGCTTAGCTGACATAATATCTCGGTGAAACAAGGGTTATCAGGGAGGATCGGGGACGCAGCCGTTTCGGACAGACATTCGGGTACGGCGAGGCCGTTATCAGCCCAACCATGATCGGGAACAAGATCACGTTAGATTACGCGCTCTGTGCTAGGCTGAGAGGGTGTCAATGCAGTTGCATAAACATAAGATGTGTCTTTGACTGTCCATTGTTTCCACTGTCTGTAGCGATTCATCATCGCCCCAAGGTCTATCTATACAATTAGAGAAGGCAAACAACAGCAATAACAATGGGCTCAACTCCTCCCACCGTCCTCCTTTTTGGAGACCTCACAGACTCATGGGTTGATGGCATGGACTATGTCTTTGACCAGGCCACAACGACGCCATGGCTCCAATCCTTCTTGAACGATCTGTTCTCTGCCTTCAAGGCCGAGGTGAGAAACATGGATGGCTTTTTACAAGAGAGCTTTGGACATGCTTCAAATTTCCAAGAGCTCGCTCAGAAATATCGTCGTTCGAGCGATCAGGCTGGCCTTGTCCATGCCATGCTACTATATACCGTTAGAGCGGTTCTGCTATTAGAGTAGGTCTTCTTCCCTCTCCAATACTGCCTTTTCTCTAACCTGAATCTCCCATTTCGAAGGACTGCCAACCGCGAGCCACTATTGCTCCACCCAGGTGACGAAGGTAGGCCCGAAACACATCTAGTTGGTATCTCTGCCGGTCTCTGGAACGCTGTTTCCGTACCAATCGCAACGAATTTCAACATTCTGTACGATTCCTCTATCGAGGCCGGCCGGGTATGGGTTCGAGTCTGCAGTCTAATGTTTGGGCGGGCAAGAACCCGGGAGGACCGCCCTGGAGTTTGGGGCTGGGCTATCTTGGGTATCTCGTTGGATGAGCTCGAAAGGAAGCTCAAGCAATTCCAAGATGACGTGGTAAGTCTTTATTCTTATCACGAGATCGAAGCATCGGGACCATGCAAGTCCTGGGAGAGTCGATCAATCTTGATTTGAGACAGACTAATCTAATCAAACTGGTGCTTAGGGCATTCCCTCTTCCAAGAGAGCCAAGGTTGGCTTCACGGGAGACCGCTGGAACACCATCATTGGACCACCTTCAGTCTTGGAGCTCATCTTCACCCAATTCCCTGAATTGAAGAATCTCCCCAATCACAAGATAGCCGGTATCCGCGGCTTGCAGCACACTCTCGATGTCTCTGAATCCGACATGGACTACGTTGTCGGGAACTCGGCTCTCTTGGAAACGCCTCTTCGCCCAGGCTTTAAGGTATGGGGCATGACCGACGACGACGCTAGCACAACCTACTCCAGCTGGGGCCATCTGCTGAGAGTTGCGGCTTTGCAAACACTGTCACAACGCCTGGATCTCGTCAAGATTGTTGGAAAGCTTAATACCTACCTCGGCACGTCGTCAGAGCATGTCGAGGTTAAGATGATGGGCCCCAGTGGCCACTCAGCGTACATCAATGGTGTTCTCAAAGCAACAAGACAGGTATCCATCGAAGACGGCCTGCAGTCATCATCAGCTTCCAATGAAGGCGTAGGCCTCCGAGAGGGCGCCATCGCGATCGTGGGAATGTCGGGCAAGGGGCCCGGCAGCGAGGACATGGACGAGTTCTGGAACGTTATCGTCACCGGCCAAGACTGTCATCAAGAAATTCCAGCTGAGCGGATGGACTTGGATGAGTACTACTGCACCAAGCACAGCTCTGGCAAGTGCACCATGACATGTAGACACGGATGCTTCATCAAGAATCCCGGCCACTTTGACGCCAAGTTCTTCCAGATCTCGCCGCGTGAGGCGCTTTTGATGGAGCCGGTTCACCGACACTTCCTTATGAGCGCATATGAGGCTCTGGAGACGGCCGGATACTCCGCAGGCCAGACAAAGACGACTGATCCTAACAAGACCGCTGTCTTCTTCGCGCAGAGTTTCGATGACTGGCTCAAGGTCAGCCATCATGCGCTGGGATGTGATGCCTATACACTACAGGGCATCCAACGTGCCTTTGGCCCTGGCCGATTGGCTTTCCAGATGAAGTGGGAAGGCCCAACATACGCACTCGACTCGGCCTGCGCGGGCTCTACCTCGGCCATCCACCTGGCATGCATGAGTCTGTTGTCAAGAGATGTCGACATGGCTGTTGCAGGTGCCACGACCATCTTGTCTGATCCCCATTCCTTTACCTTCCTGAGCAAGGCTGGTGTGTTATCTGAAACAGGTGGCTGCAAGACTTACCGTGACGACGCAGACGGATACTGCCGTGCTGACTTCAGCGGTGCCCTCGTCCTGAAGCGACTTGAAGACGCCGTTGCTCATAATGACAATATCCTGGCCGTCATTGCCTCGTCGGCCAGAAACCACTCTGGAAACGCGACTTCCATCACAACTTCTGATGCCAACGCGCAGGAGAGTCTCTTCAAGAAGGTCCTCCGGAACGCACGAGTGAACCCCGATGATGTCTCGTACATCGAAATGCATGGTACCGGGACCCAGGTTGGTGACAAGGCCGAGATGGGAGCAGTCTCCAGGGTCTTCCTGCCGAGACCGAGCGGCAAGCCTCTGCCAGTCGGAGCCATCAAGGCAAATATCGGCCATTCTGAAGCGGTAAGTTCCTGAAATCAGCACCAGGAGTAGGCTGGTTAACGAATGGCAATTCATACTGATATGCGATATTTTACCTCAGGCTGCTGGTATGTCCTCAATTCTCAAGAGCATTCTCATGCTTCAGAAGGGAATTATCCCGCCTCAGGCTGGCATGCCACATGCTATGAACCCTAACGTGCTGGAGATTCTCGGAGACGATCCCAGCGTTATGATTCCCACCAAGCCAACCGAGTTCAAGTCGGCGGATGGGAAGCCCAGGCGCATTCTAATTAACAACTTCGACGCGGCTGTATGTTTACCTACTATGTCCCTGCTCTATTCATCCATTTCTCTTGCAAGGATCATTACGCTAACGTTCGGTATCCTATGTCTCTAGGGTGGCAACGCAAGCGTCCTCATCGAAGAGTACAAGCAAGACCAAGCCAGTCTCACCAAGCGACAGGAGCTTGACGTCCGATCGAGTCATGTCATCGCCAGTTCAGCCAGGACACCTGCATCTCACCTTGCCAACATGCGTCGACTCGCGGAGTGGCTCCGTGCGAACCCCAATGCCCGGATGCAAGATGTAGCCTACTCGACAACTGCTCGAAAAGTGCACCACCCTTTCAGATTCGCGATTGCGGCTTCAACACTACAAGACGCCGTCTCGAAGCTCGAGGCTGAGATCCAACGCACCAGCAACTCAGCCAAGAAATCATCCGCTCCTCCCGTTGTCTTCGCCTTCACTGGTCAGGGCTCCCACTATGCAGGCATGGGCAGCGAGCTGTACCATACAAGCCCCGTTTTCCGCAAGACCGTCGACCTTTGCGCGGCCATCTGTGCTTCTCACCAGTTCCCGGCATTCCTGGACATAATCACCACCGATAACGTTGACTTATCTACCAAGAACGCTGCGCAGGTCCAGCTCGCCGTTGTCGCACTGGAGATTGCCTTGACTGCCTTCTGGAGATCCTCGGCAGGGATCGAGCCATCCATGGTCATGGGCCACAGTCTGGGCGAGTACGCAGCCCTGCACGCGGCAGGAGTCCTCTCGCTGACGGACACGCTGTACCTCGTCGGCCAGCGTGCCCTGCTTCTCCTCGAGCGATGCGAGCTTAACTCTTGGGCTATGCTCTCCGTTTCGGCACCCGTGGCAACCGTGCGAGAGCACCTCGCCCGGCTTGGGGAGACTACTTGTGGAGTGGCCTGCATCAACGGCCCCACGGCCACCGTCATCAGTGGAACGGCCGAGGACCTGGCACGCATGCAAACAAGTATGACTGTCCAGGACACCAATCTACGCACTAAGATGCTCCCTGTCCCGTTCGCGTTCCACTCCTTCCAGATGGACGCCATCTTACCCGAGTACAAGGCTCTCGCCAGTGGCGTGACATATCTGCCGCCCAAGATTCCCGTGGCGTCGACCTTGCTTGCATCTGTGGTTGATGTACCGGGCGTCTTCAGTGAAGACTACCTCGTACGCCAGACGCGCCAAGCAGTCGACTTCTCCGGGGGCCTCAACGCTGTCAAGTCCGCACTTAAGAATGATGATCCTCTCTGGATCGAGATTGGCCCCGGTCCAGTGTGCACCTCGTTTGTTCGATCTACACTCTCGCCGCCAGCGGCTAGAATCAATCACACTATCGACGCAAACAACAGCAACTGGGCAATCATCTCCAAGACTCTCGTGGCAGCCTACACCAGCGGCATTGACGTGGACTGGCTTGCCTTGCACGCCCCATACGAGAGCAAGCTCGAGCTGCTGACTCTCCCAACATATGCATGGGATGTCAAGAATTACTGGATCACACACACTGACAAGAACAACGGCGCAATGGTCCCTGCTTCTGCTCCAGCCATGGCAACTGCACCAGAGCCTTTCCTTACCTCGACGGCCCAGTACCTCGTTAACAAGACCATTACACCTGAAGGACAGGTTAAAGTCACCTTCCGAGCTGGTCTTTCTGACCATGGCTTCATGGGCGTGATTGATGGTCACAGGATGCAGCAAATCGGTCTCGCTTCCGGCACTGTCTTCTGCGACGCCGCTGCGACAGTGGCCAAGTATGCGTTCGAGTATAGTGGCGGCAAGACTGGCGTGACAGCTTCTCATCTTACCTTCCACGAGCCCCATCTGCTCGCGCCGCTCACTCGCGATCTTGTTGGCGTTGATGGCGACTTGGTAACCACGGCCACCATGGAGAGCGCCTCGTCTGAAGTCGTCCTGGCCACTTTCAAGGCCACTTCCAAAACCGGCGAGACCTTCGATCTCGGATCAGTGGTAGTCAAATATCGAATCCCCGAGAAGTCTCAGGCCGATTTGGACCGAGTCTCTTTCTTCATCAAGGCCAAGATGGAGGAGCGAATTCGACTGTCTAAGGATGGCTCAGGTCACCGCATGCAACCCGATGTTTTCTTCGCGCTGTTCGCTAATGCAGTCGAGTTCTCGCCCGACTTCCGTGGCGTTCAAGAGGCGTACGTTGCGGGCGACTATCAGGAGGCCGCTGCGACGATCAAAATCAAACCCGACCCGACCGGCACCCGATTCACGGCATCGCCATATTGGGGTGAGGCCTTGTTGCATCTGGCGGGCTTCATGGTGAACGGTAACCCAAATACGCCGCAGCCATTGACCTATGCTCTCATGGGCTACGACAGTATCGAGCAGCTCGCGCCTGTTAAGGCTGACAAGGAGTACATGACGTACACGCACATCTCACGATGGGAAGGCACCACAGCTTTCTGCTCAGCCTACGTCTTCGACCCGGAGACGTGGAAGATTGTTATGCTGTCCACTGACCTGCGATACCAGCAGTTCAAGAGGGCCACTTGGCGCCACATTCTCAGCACAAGACCACATGCTGTTGGTACAGGGCCCCAGCATGCAGCTCCCAAGTCGGTATCCCTGCCTCCTGTCAAGGAAAAGAAAATGACCCATGAGAATTTGTCTGCTGCTATGGCCACAGTTCCTATCAAACAGAGCAAAGCACAGCAAAAGGCTAAAGAACCGGAGACTGCAAACTCACGGGCATTCCAGATTATTCTCGAAAGCCTCATCGCAGCAACTGGAAGTGATCCTTCCGAGTTCACTGACGACGCAGAGATTGCCGATATCGGTGTTGATTCCATCATGGCCATTGAGGTCGTTGCTGCCGTTACTGAGAAGGGTGTCGATTTGCCCGCCTCCTTTGTTTTCGATTATCACACAATCGGTGACCTTCGTCGCGTCTTTGGAGGTGGTAACCCAGACGACTCGGACGCCAATGATAGCAGCGACACGCCTTCCAGTGGTGATGAAGATGGCATGACGCCGGCCGCCCCGTTCACCCCTTTCACCCCTACCTCGCCAGCGTCAAGTCTGTACAACGTGGAGAAGGAGGAGCCGTCGGTTCTATCACCGGGGTTTGACACAGACACGTCGCCTCTTCCTAGTGTCAGAATTACCCTCCTACAGGGCCGCCCTGAAGCCGGCAGCACTCCGCTGTACATGATGACCGATGGAACCGGTACGGTCGCGTCCTTCATTCATTTGCGCCCCTTCGGGTCCAATCAGGTCGTCTACGGCATCGACTCGCCCTTCCTCCGTTGCCCCTCTCGCATGAACAGCAAGGTCGGCATCGATGGTGTTGCCAAGCTGGTCGTCGATGCGCTACTTAAGGCGCAGTCTACTGGTCCTTTGATGATTGGAGGATACTCTGTCGGCTGCTTTGTTGCCTTTGAGATGTCCCGCCAGCTGGCCCAGGCCGGGCGCACAGTCAAGGGCCTCCTCTTGATTGACATGCCGTGCCCTCGTCCTCGGGCAATTGACCAAGGCAAGCTACTCGCTGAGGCTGACACCAGTGACGCCGTTCTGGAGGGAATAGTCAACCGAGATGGACAGTGGAGTGCCCTCGGAGCCCGTCGCGAACATATGCGTCAGTTCTTCTTCGCCATGAATGAGTACTCGCCGGCGCCGATGACAGCATCCGAGCGGCCCGCCAAAACGGCTGTCATTTGGGCGGAGCGAGGCTTGATCAATCGCGTATCGGATGATCCAGCTCACATTCAGAAGCTGGAGGCTCAGGGTGTGCCGACTAAGCCTTACCCGGGCTTCATGGAGGATCCCAAACTGGGTACTTTTGCCTGCCATGTGCCCAACAAGGGCCAGGAGAACCTCGGTCCCAATGGGTGGGAGAAGTACACCGGTGGAGAGGTGAAGACTTTTTCTGTTAATGGTGATCATTTCGAGCTGCCTATGCCTGGGCACGTCCAACTTCTCCAGGAGAAGATGGAGAACGCCTTGGCTTATTTCTCTTCGAATTAGCGTGTGTAGATTTTGTTTTATATAGACCAGATTGTGAATACATATACAGATTGATATAGAAATATGCGTTTTGTTTCCGCGATGTACAGGCAAAGTCATGTGCCGCAAGGGCTGTGCGAAATTACAGTCTGAGCAAGGTGACACTCATGAAAACGACCAGCAGAGACACTAATTCTCACATTAGTCAGGGGGCGAACAACTGACTTTGAAACTCTCTTTTACCCCATTTCTGAACAGGAGCAGTCTTTATCGCACTATCATTGGCTAGGAAACCATCACCTGCTTCATACGTAGCTGAATTTATGGAATGTTACTGTATCCTAATAGCTTCAATCCTATGTACTTTCATTACGCTGTCATTGAATTCTGCATGATCTAATCCACGATTGATTCTAATTTTCATAACCTAGCTGGAGTAACGAGTCTTATCACTGGATCTCTTGTGATCTTAATCGGCCCCATTATCAAATTTCTCTCTCTAACTACAACTCTACGCAGTGGCAAGCACAGCCTTACATTCCCCAATCACATCAAACGAAAAGACATAGTCGTTGATGTCGTCGGTGGAATCCAACCTCGTGCCAGCAGGGAGATACGCGGCGGCAGCATCGCGAACGCTCTGTGATGCCGGCGGGTTTGTGTTGGACAAGATTTGGAGAGCTGATCCTCTGTTTCGGCGGACCTGCTCGAATAGTTGTAGTCTTTCCTCGATTGCATCTGGGTCATGAATCTGATCGAGCAAGATGCCGAGGGCGGCACCGTCTTCGATGGCTTGTCCGCCACCTTGGCCCTGGACTGTATTATTGTTACCAACCGCAACATAAAGTGGCTCTTTCTTTCGAGACTTACAGGTGAGCATAGGATGAGCTGCGTCTCCGATTAGGACCAGGCGGCCTTTGTGCCACTTAGGAATCGGTCCTCTAGCTACTAGCTTCCAGAACTTGACATCTCTTGCTTTCCTGTCGGGGATGAGCAAATGAATGATTTAGTATTTTAGTGATAACTCACCTGATTACGGTGTGTAGCTCAGGGGCAAAGTGTTTTTCAGCATATTCCAGGGCCATGCTCGGTTCCACCATAGCTCGGAAATCTAGTTCGCAGCATCAGTCGTCAGTGCCTCAGCTCGTCAGGAACCAGCCCACCAATTACCTTCTCCGACGTGGGAGGTATTGAACTCCCGCGAGAGGTACAGGAAATTCTGGACTTCATTGCTACAAATTTCACACACATAAAGTCAGCACATTGTCAACCATCGGCGTGGTTGGACAACATCGCGATTCAGGAATATAGAAGGGCATACACAACAAGACTTACTTTCTGCACGGATACCACACCAAACCAGCGGCACCCTCAGCTGCCGTGAAGTATCTCGTAGCCGAGTCTACAATCATGTGTGCAGTCTCCGGATCTGCGAGAATCTCATCTCTCGGAACCAGCCACCGCATACACGCCCAACCGGTGTCCCCGGCCTGAACAATCTGGTCGTCTTCGAGAACATGCTTGACGGCCGTTGAGTGTACTCCATCAGCCGCAACAACAAGATCAGCTTGCAGGACCTCACCAGCTTCGGTTGTCACTTTTCCGTTCTTAGCATCGTAATCGACCACTTTGGCCCGCACTCGTACTTCACAGGGTCGTCCTGGCCCCTCTACTTGGGTGGCAAGCTCTCTCAACTGGGTGTGCAAATCAACCCGGTGAACAGCATACATAGGCAGTCCCCAGTTCGATTCGCAGTCTTTGTAATAGGTAGGCACGAGCGTTTTCATGTTGGTACCGTCGATTAGGCTCATTCCGCGCAGGGCTACCATACCAGACCGCTCGGGGACGAAGTCCCACGACTTAAGGACGCGTGAAGCATTGGGCTTGATGGTGATGGCCGCGCCAACTTCATGCATCAACGAGGATTGTTCGAGAATCTGTATTTTAGCGGCATGTTAGAAATTGAGTCGTCTTGTCGATACGGGATTCCTGGAATCGAGGGAGGTGCCCACCGTCACTCTGTGACCTGCCCTGCGTAGAGCAACTCCGGCGCCGAGACCAGCGATTCCAGCGCCCACGATGAGGATATCCATGCTCTCGGTGATTGTCTATTGCCTCGGTTGTTCTACTAGTCGCTGTGTCTCTCAGGAAAACAGGCGTTAGATCGTTATGAATACTAGGTTTTCGATTAATGTCTGTGCACTATATATTTCTGCCTACCGACACGGTGAACTATCATTGTGCAGGATAGGCTGTCATCATGTCAGGCCTCTGCCCTACATTATGCAATCCAAGGGGTCTAATCCAATCGGCGCCGACTGTTCCCGACCAGACTTTATTACCCCTGGTGGCGATGCCAGGAATTATCGTGAGGTTGTTCCCGATATTCGTTCCCCGAAGTTCGGGGACGCAGGAGGGGCATGCAAGCCGGATGACATTGGATGACACTGAATGACACCCGGGAATAAAGACCAGACACAGCAAATCTTACTTTAATTCAGATAAGTGGCTGCGATGGAGGGCAAAAATTACGATGTTAGAATGTTAAGTCGCTCCTTAGTATGGGTCCCATCCAGTACTTGAACCAAGTTGTAGTCCGCCGAGCGGGAACGCGTGTTTCGAGGAAATCGTGTCGTGAATAACAAACTTGAGAGCAAACACTTAGCGAAAAATCACAAAAACCAGAGACTTTTAAAATAATAGAGTCAAACTTCCGTGGTATTTTCAGATTGATCAACTAGCTCTCTCTACTAATTCACAAAAACTTCAAAACAAAAACATACAACAGCCATACTATGGTGATGCTCACCTAGCACCCACCATTGGGTGGCAGGCGGCTTTGGGTGGCAGTTCACCCACATGAATATTCTTCACTTAGAGAGGTGAAGCCTAACCCCAAAACGCGTAAAGGCCCTTTGTAATGAGAGGAAGCTATTCGCGGGGTGAGAACAGACACTACTTTGTTGCTTTCCTTGCTGCCCCTCCTGTCCGTCCTTTCTCCTTCCATCTCTTCCATTTCTCTTCTATCTTCTTAACTTTACTCTCTTGCCTCAAGTCGACCGTAACTATGAAGAAAAACGACCCAATGCTGGCTTATGCCTGTAATATAGTAAAGCTGAGCGACTTCAGTAATTCAGAAATCAGACGGGTCGTCCTGCCACGTACAGAGGGCGACTAGTTATAAGCGTGCACTAAGCCTTAATAAGCCTGTCCCTATCTCTAGTTCTTGGCTTGACTGCGGCACAATCGATAGAACTCACTTGGGTCGAGTGGGTAACCTATGCTAACCTATTAGGTACCTAATAGTGCAAACATAGAGAGTTATCGCATCTATATTATTTATGTAGTATTGTGACAAGGACATAGTCTTTAGAAAAAGAGTGCAATCCGTAGCGAATAATGAGATTAGAGAGAAGAGAGAGGGGAAGGGTGCTGGAGCTCTGTGGCTGCCTTCCTACCTCTCTATCTAAGCTAATCAGGTCGCTCGGAACTAACTAATCTATCTACACGTATTTTACTTAGCGGAAGCTTGGTATTTGGGAGGTTCCCCTATTTATTATAGCGAATTCAGTACCGATCTTCGATAGATCCGTTCCGGCACCTACACTAGAATCCCTGTAGTATACTGTAATACCTCCGCCACGCGCTATGCCTCACGCTACCGGTATAACCTAGAGCAGGGAGATGCCCGGCGAGGTAGGCAAAGTAGCCGGCACTAATAGTAGTTGGCCTAGTAGTAGCGGTAGTAGGCATAATCGGCCACGCTCGTTTAGTGGTATCGGATTCCCCTAGAGGACTTCTCGCTAAACGAGCCCTGCTCGGGGTTCCGCGACTAAGTGGTATATACTGACTACGTTGACCACGATGTTGCATGTAATCCTTCGTCACTGCGTCGCGCGCCGATCTACGACTAAGTATTTATGTTTCCTACGACTTGTGACTAATTGTGATATGTTTTTGTTTGTCTCTATATTACTACACATCCATTTCATCTCTTATCTAACTTCAATTCCTCGTTTACAATTATTATTCAATAGTTGTGTAACTAATAAAAGCCGATTAACCTTACCTAAGTAGCTAGAGAGAGGCAGGGTAAAATAGAAATCAAACGGATCAAAGCGACGCATCACCTATATAGACATCTCCATCCGCTAATGAATAAACTATAGATCCGGAGATCTCCTTGATATAAGTATGTCGAGACGGCTCCTTCGAATAAGTAGGCGACATCGTCGCTGACTGCTGGAAACAATGGACGAGCAAACCTAGAACCTCATTGTAGTCTCTAGTCGGGGCTTGGAGATGGCGTTCGGACCATTATTTAGTAATTAGACCGAGATGCCTATTTCTATTAAAGATCATATAGCAACATACCTTAAATTTGTTATTAATTTCAAGGAAGGTGAATTCTCAGTCGTCTGAAGCGATGCCATAGATAGCGCAGTCCTCCTTGCCAGACTCTTTCCGTAACCTATATACGCCTACTAGGAGAGAGTTAAATTTCAATCACAGTAGAAATATGATAAGGTACTTACCCATATAGGCCAGACACTGTGGTAGGCCAGTCGATGCGTATTGTCTTCTCTTCGCTTCCACAATAACGACATTCACGCCGGTTTCCTCGATCTCGCCATACCAAACTGCATAATCCGGCTCCCTAACTAGTCTGTGACGTCGGTTATCTCGTACCACTAGACCGTAGCCCTATTGCCTCTCCACCTGCAAGCAAAGAGAACGAGCAGCGGTCGAATTTCTCGAGGTGACAATATCGTGAGCATAAATAAACAGTATATCGACCATTAGTCGGATAATAGCCTTTCTTAGTAGACTTCTAGATGTAGCGCGATCGATCATTCCTAGGGCGTCAGCTTGCTTCAGTAGTAACGTGCTGTGTTCCTTATTTGATTCCAGGATCACGTACTAAGCTCCGGTGGTATCGTAATAGCAGTCACGGCTCTAAGCTCCGGTCCTTAAGAGTGGGCTCGAGACTGATCATCATCTGCACATCCTCTAGATTAAGACTAGAGATAAACAGTTGCCCGAAACTGGATTTAGTCTTATTCATAACCTTCTACATAGGTCGTAAAGATCTTGATTGTGTGATCAGTCGAGTCAGCCGGTTTATAGCTGAGGCATTTGCGAAGTTCCTCTTTCTAGATTTTAAGCATTTTGGGGAGCGGGACAAAGATTCGGAACGTAAGAAGGTAAGGTACAGTGCCGCCTGTTTTTGCCTTCCATATCTGGAAACAGAGAGATACTCTTTCAAACCCTAATCACATCGTCAGAGAAACCCAATGTGGAATAGCGTTAATTACGAGTTATGAATATACATTGTAATATTACCTGATCTTGTACCCCAGCTGTATCGATACAAGTTCCTGAAGCGTGGATGACGAGAACTTCGAGAACTTCTCGACAAGAAGGCTCCATGCAAAACTAAGCAAACCAGCGACAGTTAGCAATCTGTCAACTTCCCTCCTCCATCCTTTAGTTGCTTCACCACAGAGGGTCTGACACTGCCCTGGGTGTCCATCTTGGGTCAAGTTGATAGGCAAGGCTTGACAGTAAGTTCTGTTTTGTGATCACTATCGCTTATCGCCATATGGCGGCTTCGGGTCTTCATTGGGCATCATGCATTCCTGGCTACCCTTTACGGAATACAGCTCTAGGCGACCTAGCATAGCAAGTAAAGAGTGATGTTTGGGATAACCCAGAGCTCTTTTTGTGAAAAATGCAGATCAACCCCAGATTGTCGACCTATAGGAAATTGGCAGTGTGCCCCCACTCCTGGTACCTCGGTAGCACGCCCGCAATCTTGTACTCTCCTACATAGTCCTGCCCCGTACTGTATCGTGCCACAGATCAGCCGTAGTCGGATCAACTCAATTTTCTACCATTTGCCGAATAGGATAGTGGCATATACAATAAGGACCCTCGAAGATACGTCCGCTACACAATCGAATAGAAGCTTATATTCAACCGCAATGCGGTAGGTAGAGTGACCGAAGCCTATATACTACACGGAATCTTCTAATCCTGATTTCAATTTCTTAACAATCTTATTTGTCAATGACTACACAGTTATGGAGTACTAAGGATTGGCCAATCAGAGCGACGGAATCAGAAAGGAGAAGAATTTATTTTGATTGAAGTAAAGATATGATTCTGAATTCGAGAAAGAACATAAATTAAGGAGCTCAGGGGGGTTGAAATACCCTTGAGCGTACATAATTGCCGGGGTACCCGAGTGTTGTAATCTCAGAGTAGCCTGATCCGACAGGATTACATAGAGATCCCGTACGAAAGTGTCGTAACGTCAATAAGCTCGTTTGCTTCTCCGTGTATATCAGGAGATAGTGCATAGAGTACCGATTTTGGTTGACATTATTATACTCGAGCCAGCCTACTAGCTGAGATTATCGGTCCCTTCATTAACCTCTTCCAAAAGCAACCCCGCTATCCTGGCTTCACCTTCAAATTTCCTATACAGAGAAAGACTCAAGGCTCGGCACATCTCACCAGGTGTAAACTCATCAGCGGGCATTCTCTCTAAGTAAAAGATTTCTTGTACCCTCCCCTTAATATTAACATCCGCACCTTTTGACAGAAGGAATCGAACCTTCTGGAGTATATCTGGACTGTTGCGCAGATAAACAGCAATAATACTGTAATATAAAGGTGTCCAACCCCACATATCCTGCCTGTCACGATCATCCAGACATCCCTGAGTGCAGAGATACTCGAGAACTTCCACATCATCGGCAAGCTCCGCAGCTAGATAAAGTAGTGACCTACCATCATCAAAGACTCTGCTCATATTGACGCCATTTCTAACCAGAAATTGCAAGGCTTACAAAGAATTTTTCCTCGTTCTGATAGCCGTAAAAACCGCCGACTAAGCGGATTTATCAGCCGTCTCCCAGTAGATATAGCCCTCTAATAGAAGGATCCTGAAGTAGTCCATAGTTTGTTCGTCTCCGAATAGATAGTTGATATTTAGCATACTCAAGGTCTTGTCGCGGTTAACTTCGTGCACAGAAGCGCCATGCTTTACCAGGAGCTTAAAAGCCTCAAGCCACGGAGCCCACTTTAGGGGAAGCTGCGGGAAGAACCTCTTCTTATCTGATAACATCCCTGCTACTACAAAAATAGGAAGTCTACCCAATCGTATTCATAGAGGTTAGCAAGGCTTATACAATACTCGGGTCCTATCATGTACTCACATCTGACTATCATCTCCGATATTAGGATCGGCACCTAATTCCAGAAGATATTAGACTGCATCCAGATACTGCCCCTCGATAGCTAGCTACAACTAGACATTAAAAAAACGACATATTAAATCGTAAGAGATTACATCAATCTTACTAGAAGAGGTGTTTTTCCGCAGCAGACAGCCCTATCTCCAAGCTGTCCAGTTCCCTCGGCTAGATACTGTGCAATCAACTTAATATCTCCTAAGGAGCAGGCAGTCATAAACGGCGATGCTAGAGGGACTTAGTTTTGCAGGCGAATACTTCCAGGTAGAATACGAATTCCATCCCCAAGAAACCCAGCCCTTTCCAAATGGATATCAATTGCGATAGACTTAGATAATATCCATGTAGGTGGTTTGAAGCCTATACAGACCCGCGATTTCCACTCTGTATTATCGACCGAAGACATAAGCGAAAAAAAGCCGTAGAGTCTGAATTTATGGATCCACGAGTCAACGCCTATTACAGTCTCTCGGTGGTGTCGACATTTTGACAGCGGTGGGTTGGTGATCGACTTTTGTTGATATGCAATCGGTCTGCGTCCTTGGTGGAGCTCTCTTTGTGATGCATATATCAATAGCAACAGTCGCCTGCATACATAACATATCAGAAGTGAACTTTGTACAACCAACCGTAAGCGCTTACACGTTCAACAATTGTAAAACACAACTCAGTGTGCGTTCTGAGTCTCGCAGACGCTCGAGTATGCCGGTCATAAGATGTCTCTCGACGAAAGCCCATTTCAATCGCTTCCCAGTACCCCGAGGTTCGCCATTCAACGACTTACTGCACCTTTTATGTAGCGTAGTCACTTCTTCAAAAACTGACTCTACAGTGTTTTGTAGAATGTAGTATATATCTAGCGGCAGAAGGTCATCGTCGTTGACTTTATCTAGCTAGTCTTAAATACCTTCAAGGCTTATCTAGAGGTTGAGAAGTTTCTCCTTGATACGGCGAAGCTCAATCGGTGCATTATAGACAGCGGAGCAAAATGAAACGATCACTTCTGTACTCTTGATAACAAGTCCGAGTATCTGAGCGAAGGAGGCGATCCCCCTAACCACTGTGAGAAGTTCAGCCATCAATTGAGCCAACCTTTCTTCTGTGGTACGCAATATATTATGCAGGTGAAAACCTAGAGTCGTTGACAGCCCGATTAAGTTCGCAAAGGCTATAAAGAGAGATTAGGCGGTGAGTCTGTAGAGAATGCGGCTCAACTGTCGTGGCGGAGCTGCGCTTCGGTAATACTAGTGGTTATATAGGCGGGTTAAGATAGGCTTGATGTTATGGATAGTCCCTATCTAGATGAATTAGGGTAACGGAAGGTATGACACTGACTGAGCTGAATATTCTTGCGCGACAAGCTGTTCGCACCAATTTCGTGACTATTACTCTACTGGCGATGTCGGCTATTTTTAATCGCCTCTGGGGATAACACAGATCCGCTTAAAAGCTCGCTGCGCAGGTATAAGTTACACTCATTCCACCAAGTCGACCTTTCAGCGCAATATATCCCATCGACCACAATACATTTTACTATTATGTTAAAGGACGAATTATGCTAATTACGTCGTTTCTATAAAAATATAGCCGCTTTGGGCACCTACGTATGTCTAAGGTAGCACTTACCCCACTCGGTAGAACGCATCGTTTATATATTCGATGATGAAGGGAGGGAAAGGTCTCCCAAGTGAATAATAATAATGTTTGGGACCGACTAAAAGTATCGAAATTTTTTTCGCTTGACATGTATGCCAAAACGGCGATACTTCTTCTCCTTCAGGCGCATTTCAATATTACCAGTCGAGAACATAGAGAGTGTAAGCATATTCAGACACCTATATTCTTACTACCTAGGTTCATTAAGCTTCTAGCTATATACTTATCGCTTACTTGCTAAGGTACTCGACGCTTGCGTTGGATATCTGAGGCATAGTTTCAAAGTTCGCTATTTAAATGCCTTGAAATTCACACGCGCAACGTGGTGGATCTGTGTAAGTTGATTGTATACTTACAGACGCTTCTGGCTTTAGAAGTATGTCACTAAGATGTTTATATTGATTCCGGAAAGTGTCATTGCGACTCAGCGAATAACCCTGCAATTACTCCTGATAGATACGGTGTCTGCTAACATTATAAATACGCCGCCTGCGCCGCGATCATTGTTTAGGCCGAAAGAGACACGTGAGGAAAATAGAGATCAGATATAATGACTTGTCAGGTACCACTGTGGCTGGTTGATATTTTCAATCGTGCTAATAACCCCGCGCCGTGTACTTTTGACACCTCTTACTCTTAATGTGAAGCAGTAGCAGGAAACTTGGATGATATTGAAGCTATGAGGAATCTAAGTTTGGATGAGCCCTGGGGCTCCTAAAGTAGTGTGGGGCCGGGGCTCTACCCTAATCTACGAAGACTTACAACCTGGGTACCTCCGAGTTATGTATTCGTAAGGGCATTTTAACCCCTATGAAGCTTGATGGATTAGTTCACTAGCACTCTTTTTATCTGAATCTTTGTACAGTATCTTCACCAGTTGACTCTGTTGCTCTGAGGAACCGGTAAACTTAGCTAGTGTAGGTTATTACTTTAAAAAAGTTGAACTTTGTAAGAGTATAGTTTACTCCGCTATGGGATGACTTCTGTTATATCATCCGTATTATATTGAGGATTTGTTATCTTATGTTGCCAGGAATAGATGTTTCTTGCTATTTTGTTAGTGGTTTGAGTGACTGCAGGTATTGGGTTCTCAGGACGGAGAGCAAATGACGCTAAGGTGGGTATGGTTATTTTGGATATGTAACAGTACATGATTATACGGTTTAATACTTCCACTCTTGTTACCATGCAGACCTGGAACCAATCTTTAAATACGGACTTACCTATATAAGGTTTAGTTCGTCATGTGATTAGGGTTTCAAACAGCACCTCTGCGTTTCCAGATATGGAAGGCAATATCGGGCGGCACTGTAGGGGAAGTGCAAATGAGGGATTATGTTTCCGTTAGAAAGGGAGCGGTCATTCAGCGTGACTGCCTCACTTAGGCGGGATGACTCTCACTCCCCCTCCGACACCCAGAAAGGTTCCGAGCTTTCTACCTGCTGCGATCTTTTTTATAGTTCAGAATTATCACTCTCTTTGCTATATCTGCTCAATAGCCCTGCCTCTACTTCTCTTTCTAAACCACTAGATATAAGACGGCCAGCCTCTCTATAGCATCTTCACGGGGAATCTGTCTCTTCCCTTTATCAGCAGTCGGGACCATTTAACTCTGAGACGTCGAAACCGTCTTTCATCTAGTCTAAACTTATAATATGGACTAGGCGCTATTTCGAGCCTCGTTTGGATTGCTATACGATTGCGGTTAGTTTGATCAGGAAATATTTACGAGCTAATCACTGATTTATTAAATCTGCTGAGCGCTTGTTCGTAATAAGATTAACTCCATAGTCTCCCGCTCTGATAGGAAAGCATGAACTCGGGTTGCGACTTTGGCTCGGGATACTTCTCAGCGCTGTGCACTCTATATCCCCCGACAAACGTACCTCTGATCTAAACCTGATCCCTATCTCGTCCGGGCACCGCTTTTCCCTTAGAGTCGATTATCTACAAGGAGGAGATGTACCGTGTACAGGGAGTCCCTAAGTATTCCCTATGGTATAGCTAGTGTGTTGAGAAGGATAACGCGGCTATCAATTTCGTCATCGTGGAAACGAAGAAGAGGGAGACTTCTTACGGTGTTCCTTAGGCTCTTGCCTACATATGTGAGTGATTTCTCTTCGCTTCTAGCCTTTTGGAAACGAGACTAACTCTAATAAAAGTATGATTTATAGAAAACGACAGTATAAGAATAGGGTTCAAAATGTTATTTTCGGTCTCTCTACCGATTATAATTAGTTTCATTTTGTTCATATAAGTTGCTAAGGAAAAGTGCGTTTTAAGTTAGGAGATATAGATATCTACTTATGCTAGCCCTCTCTTAGTGATCTCGACTAGATATTAATTATAACATCGCTAGCAAATTATCGAAACACTTGCCTATATCTATAGGCAAGCTTCTCTTCTGTCTGTCTCGGAAGAAAGCGGTAGATCCAAAGAATGTTGTTCACAATCTCGAACGAATCGCAGACTTGTGATCGACGATAATACTAATAGCTCTGCGAGCGATAAAACTTGGTCGAGATTCCAAGTAGACGAGTATTAGACAAAGGATGGAGGAAGATGACAATAAATCTGTTATTAACTATTAGTATTAAATTCCTTAACAAAAGAATCGCTTTTCGGACCACCTCCCTGCTTATCAGACTACACTTTGCTATTCATGCCACTTATATAGTGCTCAATCCAAGATATTTGTAATCGCTATACTTTTATGTCAGCGATAGTCTCTCGATACAACCAACCTAGTCGGCTATTTACCTAGGTGTTTCGCTGGACAAGCACCTTGACTTCAACACAGATTGGCAGAAGCTTGTAACTAAGGAAACGGCAACCTCTAAGCCCTCCAGGGAGTGATAGGTCCTACATAGAGTGCCTCGCTTCTCGCTATGAGGAAATTTACTAGGCAGTGGTCGTGCCCTAAATGTCCTATTAGGTATAGGCGTGGCACTGTCCTCTTGCTAGGTCGATACCAGCCGGTGAACTCACGTGGATCGTGAACGAGTTCGCTAGGATACAACGTCGCGCGGCAATTTTGATTAGCGGGGCATTCAAGTCGATAAGCGCCGCGGTACTAAATATTGAACTGCATCTACTACTAATTACGCTGAATATAGAACATATCATCTAGGAAACAGCCATCAGGATCTAGACAGGCCCGAAAGGCCCGAAGTGGCCGCAACTTGAGTACTTGAGTACCATGAGGGGCCCACGTAGCACTAGATAGAAGAATCCCGAGGGATAGAGCCCACCAGGAGCCTTCCGGTGGAAGAAAGACGGTGTCCTAAATCACTAAGATGGGATATCTCGGAAAGCGTTTGTTCTGGCGCAATGGGAGGCATAGATCCAATACGTCATTGACCAAGATGTAGAGGTGGTACGAACCTCGCATGATAATATTAAGAGTCTCTCTGCCGATATGCTCAATCAGCGTCCGAATAGTCCTCTTCTACACCTAGTAGTGGGTATAAAGGAATGGTTCCTCCGTCGGCCGTGGTCCCACGGGACGGCATCTTCGAACGACGACACCTTAGAACCACCGACGATTCGATAGTGTACGCTGTCGAGCTCAACGACATTGAAATAGCGCTTGCTAAATTCGTCAACCAGCCTGATAACCAGAGACCTACAAAGATAGTTATATTCCCCGACTGCCAGGCCGCTATCCAAGCGGCGGAAAATCCTAAGTGGTCGTCGGACCAGCACTTGCTAAAGAGCACCTATAACCATATACGGGCCCTCCGATCAATACAATAGCAGCAAACGCCCACGTTTTACCAGATTCCCGTCGAGATCCGTTGGATACCCGTATACTTAGGCGTTCCTAGCAATGAAACGGCTGACGTTGAAGCAAAGTTGGCCGCCACGGGGGGAGTCGGAAAGGCGGACCGGATCAACACTCCACTAGTGATTCAATCAAGGTGGTAGAGTGTACGGAGTAAAATCCCACTGCTGTGTGAGTTCCCATTACGCCATGGCCCACCCATACCGCGGGTATGGGTGGGCAATAAGCCACGAGTACCTATTTTTCCGGGTCAGCTAGGCATCCCCGATAAGGGTCAATTTCGGCCTTTGAAAAAAGCCAAGACAGGGGCCAAGTCAGGGGGCAGAAGGATAGTCTTTGAGACGGGGATGGTTTAGCCGAGGGGCAACGCCAGCGCTTCCGGGGTATTCAGGGCGTTCGGATGAAGAATTGAAGGCGGGGGTCCAAGGCTTCAGTTGAAGGGGCCTGAAGGGGCTGAAGAGTACGGAGTAAAGCGGTTAAAATAGAATCTAAAAACAAAAACATACAATAGCCAATACTATGGTGGTGCTCACCTAGCGCCCACCATCTGCTCGTGGGCGGCTCGCCACTTTTACAGACTCGGGCTTTAGAAGGGTGTTCACCCACCTGTGCGCCCCCACCCAGAGAGGTAATTCCCCATTTAAAATATGTCAACACAACTTAGGATTTAGAGGTTGATTTCGCGATGTGAGTATAGAAACCTAATTGTGACTTTCCTACCTGTCACGATCTGGTATATTCTCAATAATTCATGCAAATTATTTGATGTGTGATAAAATTCGGATTCTTGGCCCCCCTTTAGTCCGAATATAGTGCATGGAATCCCAAGGCAGTGTAGGGTGGCTAAGCGCCGAGGCAGAAAGTCCATGCACATCCACCAATGCCCCGGTCATGCATTAAGGTGGAAGATACTGTTACATTATTCTCGTAGTGGCTATGCTTGTCCCTACCTTGGCATCGCTCTAAAAGGGCGAGGTTGCCCCAGCCACCAGGCAACCCCGTCCCCATAACTGGCATAAAATAGGGCGAGTGGCTGCCCAGGATCGCACAAAATTTTTCTCTCAATTGAATAAGAGACCTAAACTTCACGGGACCTGAGACCACCGTCCACCGAATTTTTGAATGCTCAACACCAAAACTTTCCTTTGTCTAGTCCAATTATACAGGCCATGAGGATATCAAATGAGGCTGATGCCGGTTCGGATAACAATACTAGTGACAAAAGGTAAAGTGTCGATACATTCAGAATAGTTCCCTATCTCACAAGGATAATAGCACAATCTTAACTAGAGATAGCGCACAACAAGAAGCTCCCCTAAAAAGCGTCAACCAGACGGAACTTGTGCTTCAGTCACTTGTGAAGAAGCCTGAAACTGGGCCGAGAAATGCCCGGAAGAATAGATGGCGCAAAGTCACGTCTCTAAAGACCACGCTTCAGCAAATTCAATGGCCAGCATACCCAAGAAAGGAAGGGTTTGATGATATAGAATTGCTTATGAACAGGGCACCTGGATCAGCTTGGCTTGCTACTGTCCACCACTTGCTGGCGATAGCATCAGCAATAATCATTGTCGTTCTAAATGCGGCTGGGTTGTGGGTAGGCAAAGAGCTCACCGGGACAAGCGGCCAGGATACGGAGAAGCTACTTGCATTACAATTCGCCGCAAAATTACACGAACTATTGATGCTTTCATCCTTGGGGAAAATATTGTTCTCAGAGACCGTCAAGCAACTGGTCTTCGGCGACGGATTACCGTTTGGTTCTATCGCCGTCGGACTTCAGTTTAACCAAATCTCCTATCTCTGGTCGAAAGAATTCTGGGCTACGTCTCGTGCTACGTTTGAACGGAAAAATCTTATCATCCCAGCAATTATCATATGTACTCTTCTCGGAGTGAGCATCGGGCCATCTTCGGCGACCGCAATGAAACCTACGTTAGGTGACTGGCCAGCAGGCGAAACCTCCTTCTGCCTAAATGCGACCGCCGAGGAGTTGTGGCCTTCGACTCTGTCATTGACAGATAACAAAACTTGTACCCATTCACCGAAGACATGCGGCAGTTTGAGTGTTTGGACCTCTCTTGCCGATAATTTCTTCAAGTACTGGGGACATGAGGCCCTTGGAAGTATCCGCGCAATGCCGGAGAGCGTCCAGATCCCAGGTGAAGTCTCTATCAGAACACTAAATGCGCGGTTCCGAGGTCCTTTTACACTCTATCAACCAGAGATTACGACTGCAACTGTACAACCTGATGCGATTGCCAACGTGGTGAATACGATCCGGCAGATCTGGCTCAGGGCGAATGGCGCTCGATGTTATTCTGCAGGAGGCGGCATCAGGGAACAGAATTTTTGCACATACCAGGACATCACTTGGTCGGTTGATGCGCTCCAACCTGCAGTCTATGTTGCTTGTAATGGTGGAAGTTCTGCAGTTGCACCCAAATTCCCAACGCTTGCGAGCGAGACAGACCAACCTAGTCTGGTTGAGTATGCGGTGAACTTAAATAATGACAGCCTTGGGTCAGCTACATCACCTATCACATGGGTTGATCTATCCGATCTGAACCTGGTACGCGCATCTGTTGGTGCCGTAATCATGCCCATTGATGAGCAGTCCCTAGGCAGAACCACTTATGCCTGCACTATTGATGCGCGATGGGCAAATGTGACTATCAAGTCGTCTTTTCTTGGGCTCCCGTATATTGTTAACGGCGAGCCAATCAACTGGTACCAGCCACAGGATGAATCTCCCAGTCGGTATCGTGGCCGCCACGTGAGCATTAGCCCAGCGTGGGCCTCGCTCGCCAACCCGGCTCTCGTCACAGCACAGAACACATCCTCTAGCCCATTTGACATCCTGTTAGCCGCAACGAGTTTGTCTAATGGAGAAAGCCAGTACATGGCAGAGAAAATCGAAGCCATTCTTGCAGTTCTTCTGGCAGATCGTATGGCTCGTGTTAGTGCCGATAAAACCCTCCAAGGCAATATCACCAATATCAATCAAGTGCTGCAAATAAGTGGCGGACAACTCTTTACAGCATCTCCTTCGGACTTGCAATACCACCGCTTAACGTTTCAAACCGCTGTCACAGGCTTCGCCTACGGCCTTCGCAGAACGACAGGCATCATTCCTTCAACACTGGTTTCAATGATCATCCTCCTATGCTATATCGTGATTGCAGTGACTTATGTTCTCTATACGCTTTGCATCTCAGGTGTATTCATCTCACAGTGGGAGAATGTGCTAGATCTGGTTGCACTTGCTTTCCACTCAAACGTTACACATATACCATCGATGCATGATACAAGCACGGGTATTAAAACAATTAAACCCCTGAAGACTTTAGTTGTACTCAGGCAGGCAGATAGCCATATTGAGATGGTTTTTGATGATGAAGGGAGACTCTCGGGAAAACATGAGGAACGTCGGATAAGTGTTACTAGCATGCCAAACCCACGCTTCAGGGGTGTACGGCACCATTCTGTTTAGATTGAAGCTGGTAAAGTAAGAGTCGTTTTCTTATTATTACGTTACCTACGAGAGATTTTCTCTCTATCGTAGCAACCAGCGCGAGCGTTAAATAATAATACCTATTGCGATTATATTGGTTATATGAAGTCTAGAATAATCAAGCAATTAATAATATTTCTTTATATCTTAAGATTTAATCTTAAGGTATAGGAAGTATGGGAGCTTGGAGCCTTCTTACGATAGATAAGAATAAAGCCAGTCATTTGCTGGCTAGTCTTATCTCCGTTAAACCGAGCAGCTCGAATATCCCCAAAGCGGTAATATTACAATGACAGGAATATTAATTACTCCTAGTTTTAGCCAACTTGAAAGTTAGCATAGTGCCAAAATTACACTCCTCGAATATCCCTTATTCAAATATTCCCTCGTAGCTAAATTTCTCTTATTCTAATTTCCCTCCCTTCTAGTTTTCCTCAACCAATCAATCAATCAATCAACACTCTATTAACCTGTTGCAGCCTAACTAGGTTCTAGTTTTCCTCCCATCCTAAATTCATCCCATCTTGACTTTTTCTCTGTCCTGAAAATTTCCTCCTGTGGAAATGACATTTAAAAAATGGGTTGTGCTTTAAGCATTGCAATCACCGTCGAGAGTATACCGCTGCCATGGGAGTGAGTTCACGCTGGGTCAACCAACTTAAGGCTGGGTTGGCACTCGATGGGAAAATCTCCCGGGGCATTCTTGGCCTAAGGAAGCGAATCCCGGGGAAAACCCGTCGTTTTTGTGGCCAAGGGAGACTCTTTCCAACTGCTCAGTTTTGAAAGAGATGAAGCGAGTCTACGGCAGCGATAGGACAGTTTTTAGTGGTCGTTTCGCCGACAACAGAAAAGCAATCTTCCCGCGCTTAACATAAAGCGGAAAGAGATACTTTCCTATTATGATATTTTCTGTGGGCTACGTCAGCGCTTCAGGGGCCTGAAAGGGCTGAATACTAAAGCGGCCAGGGCAACCATCCATCATCCCAACGATAAGGAAAAAAAGGCGAACAAAAACATACAACAGCCAGGATTCGCATGTGGTCACCCACCATACTACTAACTGGCCGGCGTGTGGCTTAAGTACGGCTGAGCGGACGGGAAGCCCTGTTCTCCACACCCTATGGTCGTATGTGCTTGGATCGTTGGATAAATAAGCTATATCCTGCAAAAAGCTTGATCTTAAATTACGTCTTCGGAACTGCTTTAGCGTTGCGGGGCTAGGAGTAGTCAGTCGCGTAAATGCGCAATAAACAGGATGAGAATCTGAATCACCCCTCGGTCACACGACTACCTGAAACCGTTGTCTCTTGGCACTTGCATATCATCGAATTCCAACCTCTTGTGCTTCCTTTTTACTTCCGGCCTATCGACAGCGCTCTCCCTGTATTGTTCCTTTTCACTTCGTTGATTCCACTGACAAGATAGGAGGCATGGTCAACTGGGCAGACCTTGAATTTGGTGGGCCACAACCGCCGCAAGATAATATCGACAAGTGGGAGAGAGCAGTCAACGAAGGTGATGCTTCCATTCTCACCACCGAAGATCGTCTAAAAATACTACGACGATGGCCCTTGCAAGACGCGAATTTTTTTTGCAATTTCTACGTCGGATTGAGTATCGACGAGCTAATCCAGAAGGCCGCCGGGACGGATGACCTTACTGAGGCGGAAGCAATTATAATTCTCTATACCCCTTTCGGCGATTGTACCCCTGAGGACCAGAGAGAAATGACGAATCAGTCTCGGTGGTCGCAGAACACAAAAAAGAAATTTCACGCTGCTCTTGACTTGATCCTTGCGGAGATGGACACGGAGAGGAGAGCGCGTGCAAACGCTGAGGTCGCCTTTGAACGGGTTAAAGCTATCCGGAGAGCTGAACTGCAAAATTTCTCAAAAGATGATCTTAGAAACATTACGGGATGTAACAAGCTACCATGGGTTAAGGCGCTCGAGAAGCACCTTGAACAGCAACCAGCGTGGGGCTTTGTGTGCATACGGACCTCATTTGGTGATGAATCGGCGTGGCTAAGGTTTAAAGAGTTTTTCATTCATGCGACGGACTCTGCGCTAGTTTTCCCTCGAAATTTCCCATCTATTCGACTGCGATGGAAGATACAGTGGGTAGAGGATTTATCTGTGGACGGGGCCTCAGTAATTGATCTTTGCAGGCAAGTTTTCAATTCATAATACTTCACTCTCAGCACCCGAAGCACTACTAACCAATCTTATTAGTTTCTTTCGAAGTTTTCGTGACGAGAATAAAATTGAACCAGGCCTTCGCTATGATGCCTTCCTGTACGCCAACTCTGAAGCCATAGACTCAGTAACCTCCTCTCCTGTCTTGCCCTCACCAGCATTCATAATGGCTGCAGAGGCAGCGTACGATGGAAGACATATGAACCGTCCCTTGCGAGACCATGGCTACGCTGGCTCCGTTCGAATTGCTATCCCTCATGTTTACACAACTTTCTGGGCGCGGTTGATCTCGGCCGAAGAGGACCAGCAGCAAAGAACTTCGGCATCAAGCATACGGCATACCTGGGGGGATGTCTTTGCAAAGTCACAGATCCCGCATGAGAAAACGTATCCCATAAAACCTTTTTTCATGGGGTTTGCACTGAAATAATGGATCTAAGAGTGCTACAGACTCCTTGAACTTGGAAGTGAGATACATATATTGATTCATACCGTAAATCTTGGAAGCACTCGAGCCCTAGAGGTCATCACATATTCATCTGACACCTTCTTAAGAGTGCCATTTCAATTGCCAGACCGGGGCCAAAGGAAGTAGCAACAACGTGGGCCTTTTTACTCTTGGAACGAAGCCGATCCAAGACAATCAAGACCGATGCGCTAGATGAGTTTCCACGTGTGCGATATATCTCCCGGCTTGTTTGCAGTTGATCCTCAGAAAGCTGCAAGACTTCTGCTACGCCATCTATGATAGCTCTCCCTCCAGGATGCAAGGCCCAGTCGAAATCACAGATCCCAAGAGGGCTTAACAGTTGTCCTTCTGCTGTTGAACGAGACTTGAATTGCTCATCGTATGATGGCAGAAGTCTCTCAAACATCGGTCTGATCGCACTTTTGATGTATTTGGGAATATCTCGATCGAGACTCGCTCGATAACCTACATATGTAGATGAGCCCGTGTTACTTAGAAGAGCGAACGAAGACCAACAAACCATCTATATCAGCATAAAATGTCATATGCTCAGCGGTGTCCGGGACCAAATCACAACACCATTCAAGAAGCTCAAATTGAGGAGTGACTTTCTCATCCTGAGCTGTAGCGTACTCATTACAAAGAACAAAAGCGGCCGCAGCATCCGAGAACAAAGCCGCTGCGATGTTGACCTGATCGGTATCCGTGCTACACTCTGCCATAGACAGATAATGTCGCACATTCGGCGTACACAGCTCACAAGCAAATGCCAAAATACGGGCCGGTTTCCGTCGTAGACTTGCTCCACCGGCTATCTGCGCCGCGGCTCGCAAAATTGATAGCCCACCTGCACATCCAACGCCGTGAAGAAGCATGCGATCGACATGGGGTGGGAGGTTCAATTCACGGGCCACGTGAAAATCGTACCCCGGGTTACCTTGGTTGGTACAGGTTACCGCAATCGTGTGGGTGATTTGCTGGGGAGACACCCGTGCTTCTGTGAGGGCCTTTTGGCATGCTCGGATGGCCAGGTCGACTCCAGCTTGACGGAAAAATTGATCAATCTCGGTGATTGAAGATGGGTCCGTCTGCGTTGCAAATCCTGCCTCGTACGGTTTGACTGCAGATCTGGTCTCAATCCCCGTTGAACGATTGACCCGGAGCAATTTTTGGATTCTAGTACACAAGATTAGACAATTTCCATGTCCAAGCAATCGAGTTCGGAAAATTTACCCTGGACTGCTCACATCGTGTAAGCGCGCTGCGAGTTGATCAAGGTCCTCGGAACGTAGCAAGTATGGCGGATATTGGGATCCTAGTCCTGTGATGTACAAGCCTGGGGCTGGTGAGTTGGGTTGCATAATTATTGAGAGTTATTCACTTACAAAACAGGGGGAAAGCGGATATGAGAGATAGCATGGCCAGACAGAAATTGTGAGCTAGCTTGTGCTTGGCCTTTTGCTAATAAGGGTTTAGCGTCCAGCCAGCCACTGAAATCGCATGTATCAAAGCCCAAACTATCATGGTTATTTCAGATACATATCGTTGAATGTGAAAGGAAAAAGATGTTCAACAATATATTAGTGGAGATAATTTGGAATTCCTTTCGCCATAAGAAGAAAGAGACTCAGGGCCTTATTGCGAACAAGGGATGTCCGAAAATTTCCACGAGGTTGTCAATCGGCATCAATACTCGACGGCATCTTTAGCGGCGCTCCCGTTGCCGTTGTGCTGTAACACCTCAACCGCTTTCACCTCGCTCCCACACCTATCACCCTGATCTAAAGTTCTCACCTATCTCACCCTCGTCCCGCACTGACACCCTCAGCTGAACTAAAGTAAGAACGTTATTCGATCTCCCTAATCCACTTTGAACACTTAGACCTTTTGGGCTTCAGCACACAGTTACCCTATGCAATGGCCCTCTTCCTCTAAATTTGCATACACTCTAGGGTGGCTGATATTCCGAGGGGTCTCTGGTTTAGGCGCTCCGACAGATCCGTCATGTTTGTCCGATTGATCTGCACTCAATCCACCGTAGCGCAGCCACGATCTCTCTCCCGCCATGCAGATGGCAAATAAAACTCTTACACGAGCGCCAGCTGAAAGAAGAATGGGTCCGGGTGGTTCGCTTAAGGCAGACATGCACATCTTTTACCACACCTGTTTATCGACGGGAATATACTTCCACAACAAGCCGAGCTCTGCTTCTCAGTGTCGAGATCCGACTTCCTTTCCGCTGAAATCGAAACAAGGTTTGAAAGTTGGGCATAACATGTTGAAGAAACTTAAGAGCAAGCGTCATAGGCATAAAAATGTCGAGCAAAAGACAGTTGAAGCACCAGTTCGTTGGACAGAACCATCTTCCGGTGATACGTTAACATACTGAGTTGTTTTCCCTCTATCCAAGATTAAAGCCCCTCCCGCATCAACACCAGCACCAGGACATGTGTCCCAGGTCAAAGAGGTGCCTGAAAAAGCACACACCTCCAAGCAGTCTGCTATTGCCCCCTTCGAAAAAGCAGCGAGTTATTCTATAGCTATCGACGAAAAGCCCAAAGCTGAACTCGTCCCAAGAGACCTTTGGCCAGATGCGCTGGCCCAGTTACCTCCACCCAAGCAGGGTATATTGAAGAATCTGGGTCTGGACGAAATTAGATCCGTGTCTGCTGAATTCATAATCAACGATCTGGTGGCTGTGGTGAGCCAGAAGCAAGAAGAATGTGAAATGAAATTTTAGGTCTCTTGTGGTGGTGAGGACATTGTTCTGCGAGACTACACATGCCGAATCGTGGACTGGTTAGAAAAAGCTGGAAACATCGGGAAACGTCGCAATTCAATTTGCACCCATACAGGCTAGCCTGGCCTGGGCTGTTGTGAAATCTTTGATGGAGGTAGGTATCGCGGTTTCGAAAATACGGGTGAATCGTATACGCTAATCGGCTTTTAGATTCCTGTTGCCGAGGTAGCGCAAATGTGTGCACTTCTTGGTACCACCGAAAAGGTTGTACGCATTTTCAGTCGCGGGCAGGTATATGAACAAGTCTACCTCCCGCAGGTCTCTGGTTCACCTTTGGACACCGCGCAGAAGAGTCTCGAGTCTGGTCTGTTGAAAATTTATGCCACTGCACTAAAGCTGCTCGCAGATTCTGGAACGCTTTTCTCGATGAATATGGTTAGACGCACTCTGGAATTTATCGTGAATTGAATCCAGACAAGACGGTTGGAGCTCTTGCAGAAATTACAGAGCAAGAAGACGAACTTATTCGTGATGTTCAAACCTGTGAGAGTAAGCGCAGCTCGGAATCTGACAAACGAATGATTGGAATGTTGGAGACCTTCAACGGTTCGACTTTCCGGATTGACCAAGATGTCAACTATATTCTCGAGAAAATGGAAGAAGCGAAACGTATCAAGGTACTAGAATGGATTTCATCAATTCCATTTGGCAAGAATCGCGATAATATCAGAGAGAGGAGAACCACCCGCACGGGTCAGTGGCTTTTGCAGCATGCTGATTTCCGGTCTTGGGAGAACAAAAAGTCTTCGGCAGTCTTGTGGCTCCAAGGAACTGCTGGAACCTGCAAGACATATCTCACATCGAGTGTTGTGGACCGAATTCGGAGTTCCGCCACTGGCGCTATTAATGACGAAGGATTTGCGTTTTTCTACTGTGATCGCAACGGGTCACGACGTGCCCAACCAGATTCTATCCTCCAAAGCTTTGTCCGACAACTTTCAATTCCTGCGCAAAAACCTCAGCATATCCAGTCTCGAATCACAGAGGCCTTTAAAAAGGCTCGTAAAAATGGCACCGACTTCCGCCCTGACCAGTGCGTGGAGCTTGTCCAGGACTGCTTGGACGGATACAGAACAACGACTCTAATTATTGATGCCATGGATGAATGTGATCCTGACGATCGGTATATCATAACGGATTAAGAACCCGGTGAAAATCTTTATTTCCAGCCAACCAGACTCTGACATCAGGAAGCAGCTCGAGGACAGTCTGAAGATCGCTATCTCCGCAGATACCAATCAAGAGGATATCAGAAGTTACCTTGACGCTGAACTTGATAGGATGGCACAAAAACCGTCCAAGTCCTTCCTGAAATCAGTGAAAGAGATCGTCATTGAAAAGCTGCTCGAACGTTGCCAAGGAATGTTCCAATGGGCATATCTTCAAATTCATCAAATCCTCGAGTGTTAAACAAGACCAAGCCTCATGAAGCGACTTGAGTCCCTTCCGGATGATATTAAAGCGGCGTATGACGAGATTTGGGCGGAGATGGAATGCTTAGATGAGCCTGATAAATCACTTGCCAAGCGGGCTCTGCTATAGAACATGACCACATACAAGCCTTTTTCCAGCACTGAACTCCTTTCCGCCATCCACATTGATTCAGAGGGGAACCTGTTCCATTTGGAGGACCAGGTGACTGAACAAGGCCTGCTTACCCTTTGCAAGAACTTCCTTACCATTCATACACAATCAAACGTCTGGCGGTTCCCTCATCTTTCAGTGATAGAGTACCTGGAAGCCAAGGAAGGATGGTCCCGCTCGAAGGCTCATTACCAAGTGGCCAGAACATGTCTTTCATATCTCATCACAACATACGACCGAGACTTTCCCGAATTGCCTCTTCAAACATTTGACCTCGACACCGACACAGCAGTGCGCGATGAAGATATAGTGGACGCCGACAAAGAGATAGAACCCACCGAATTGGAAGAATCAGATCACTGTTTTGGAAAATATCACCCATTCCATATCTACGTGAGCAATGTTGGATGCACCATACCTGCAAAGCTGAGGATACAGAGGAGAAGACATTGGCGGATCTTCTAAAAGAATTCCTTGGTTCATCCGAGGAAAGCTCCTCACAATCTAGAAAGCGGTTTAATGTGCTCTATAAGGATGGCTGGTATTTCTTCAAGAGTGGTGGGGGCCACTTCTAGGAGTGGAGACATTTTGGAAGTGCAAGCGCAGGAGACATTATCCATGATATCTTCGACGAGAAGTTCGCTATCTTCGGAATTTGTCGCATGGGGTTGGAGGAAATTTTGGCCGACTGGTGGGATGGTGCTGATTTTGGCGTCTGGCGAATCAACGGTCGAGGGCATAGCTTGCGGGGCGCTTGCTCAAGAAGCGCTCTCTTTGGGCCCCTTCAACATATATGTTTTTCTTGGCCGGCTCCTATTTCATTCTCCTATACTACCTTCCAACCTACTTCCAAAGCATTGACAATACCAGCCCTATCGGGTCCAGAGTACGGAATCTGCCTACGGTGGTAACCTTTAGTATCGCAGCGATCGTTGCAGGCGCGTTTGTGGAAAGAACCGGCATTGCAACACCAGTCTTGCTTGTGGGTACTGCTATCGCAACGACTGGAACCGGCTTGATCTACACATGGGACTTGGCACCCCGACTGGAAAATGGATTGGTATCAAATTCTCGCTGCCTTCGGTTTTGTTATTCCATGGCTGATTCCTATGAACATTGTCCAAGTAACTGCGGATTCTCAAGATATGTCAACAGTGAGAGCTTATATTTTTCGTGAGCAAGTCCCATCAGATGTCGCTGAGACTCTTCATTTACTCTACGAATCTGATTCAGTGGCCCAAACACTCGGAGCTTTCAGCGTCTCAGCGGTGCAGTCAAGCCTTCGTGAACACGATGCTCAAAAAGTTAACACCAACGGCTCCAGATGTCGATCCTATGGCTGTAATCGCAACGGCAGCAACACAGATTCGTGCAGCATTTCCCAACGACATAAACGGTGTTCTACTTGCGTACATGGCAGGCCTCAAGGCAACTTTCGCAATTTCAGCCGGAATGGTTGGATTCGCCTGTCTGATAAGATTTTTCACTCCCTGGAATAGACTGCATGGCTCGACTGGGGGAGCAGCCTTTGCTTGAGTGGACATTTGTAGTGTGTCCTAATAAAGGCCCTATCATGGCTAGGCTGTTATGGTCGATGGCGAAGCGAAGTCCTAGCTTTACATTGAAGAGTTTTTGCTGTTTGTTTGTTTTTTAGGCTTGTGTTCATGGTGAAGATGCTTCTGGGGCTATCACCGCTTTATTTCTGCCTCATTTAGATATAATGTCTTCTTTGCGTTCCTTTTATTTCTATGTCTGTGATATCTTGAGACAATATTATGTTTCCCGGGTACCTTTACGCTTCGGATTTCTCATGTGTAGATGGTTTGTATAGTGTGACTACATTTAGAGCAAGTGATAATTTCAATGAATCTATGAATTATGGCACTCCGTTTCCGAACATCCCAGCTTGGGAAGTTGGCCTCTGGGCATGGCTCCTCATTAATAGAGACCTATAGAATTAGTGGATGAAACAGGATCAAACATTCTACAGCTGTCACCTCCGTTACTCTCGTACTTAGATAATTAGTTGTGACTGCTTTATTTCTGGCCTTGACTTGTGTCTTACTCAATGAAGGAATGGAAAAATTCTTCACGCAGATTACGGAATCGAACAAAGAAGTTGCGAGGCCATCAGGGCTATATGACAATTCAAATTGATAGGTAAGTTATTTGAACAGCGAAGCTGAGACGCACTTGTTATGCGTCCGGGTGACGCAAGCACCTAAAATAGAGAACGGCGAAGTTCCCGTGGCAGGAAATCCCTCGACCTTTAGAGAGGTAGCAGGCACTGGGCGTAAAAAGTACTATAAGCAGTGCACACCCCTTGAGCACAGGTCGTGGGCCCGGTCCAGCCATATCCACCGCACTGCCCATAGAGAGGTGCACCCGTTCCAGTGCTTCCCGATGACGTGGTCGTAGATGTAGGCTTGGTGGTCGTAGCCAAGGTGGTAGTGCTAGTGGGGGTGCTACCACCACTGTTACCACTCATGATTTGCGCAACTTGGTTGACGATGGCAACCATTTGGACTCCTAAGAGTTGTTAGAAATGCTTCAAACATCGGCGTGATGAAATTAATTTACCTCCAATCTGATCAGCATTTGTGCCATACCAGCCCACCCAGTCCCAACAGCCATTTGGGTTACTCAACTGAGTACCGCTCCAGACGGTGTGCAGGGTATTGTCAGGGATTGCCTGGGGGTAGAGAATGATGATGTTGTTGGTATCTAGGAGACAGTGTACACAAGTTAGATTTGCGTGGTATTCAAGGAAAGGTTCCACTTACCAGCCCACTGATTATAGCCAGTATTTTGAACAAACTTCATCTGAATACTGCTATAGCTTTGCAGACATCCATGCAGAGCAACATGGAGCTTGCAGACCGTGGTTCCGCTCTGGCAGCTAGCTGGAACATAAAGGTAGCCAGTAGTATCCATGCCAGCAGCGCCGTACGCACCAGTCTGGGCGAAAGACACCACAGTACCAGAGAGTGTTCCGGTATTTCTTGCGTTCAAGGTGCCATACATCCACTTTAGCACTGCCCCAGCACCGTCATAGTTGCAATTGCTAATATATGGCGAAGATGACATACTGCACGAGTTGTCACCGGAGCCATCGAAGTCAGTTGGGAAGGTGTGGACAGCACCGCTTGTTGTTACATATGAAACATCGGCCGAGGTATCGAAATTGCTCAATTGAGAATTCAGCGCATTCATTACGTTTGGTCCAACGGTGGTGTCCCCGGAGCCTCCCCACAGATATATTTTGCGGTTCTGCAAGTTGCTCGTGGGGGCGATTTTATTGCCGCTCCAAGATTTCATATTGGCAATCGGCGTAGTTATAGATGGGTTTTGGTTGTACATGCAGGAAGTGTACTGTATTCAACATGTCAATTAACCCAGCGATTCGGTATCATGGTCCGAATAATGGGGGATTTACCGCTTGGTTGCGGGCGCAATCGAATGGACCACCCGCAAACACACCGAAGCCAGTCTGGAAGACATTCGAATATGCCACACCGAGCTGGGCCGAGAAAAATCCACCACTGGAAAGACCGGATACCGAAACAGAGCTAGGGTCGATATTATATGCCCCTAAAGCTGCTGCAGAAGTGGTTCCGGCTAAGCTAGCCAGCCCTGCCAGGGTTGCCCAGTAAGTCATTTTGGAATAAATCTCAGGTGTAGATGATCCGTGAAGTTGTAATGCCGAAGATCTTGCTCACGGACATACGACGAGTGTTATATAGAGGACGAGTCGCTTATTCTTTGCTCGTATCGTGAAGCTGAATACTAGACAGATTTGGCAACTCACCAAGGTCACATTCGAAACTCTTGATGCGGGACATACTCCGTAGCTCCATGAATGTCGCGAATAACGCGATTTCCCCACGTTTCGGATCCGTGAACAGAGTCGGTTAAAGCTTTTGGTGGACACCAAGTGTCATATAGCCTCCTCTCTGCCTTTCGGGTTAGATTGAAGCCTGTGCGTATCCCAGAGTCGCATGGTGGCGTGCGGGAGTGCGGGGTAAGAACTTGCGGAGTAACCCTGTCGAAGCGATGTGATGAAAACACCGGTTCCGAGATCTTTTTCTTCAGAGATCGGTGAAGTCTAATGTCATACTAATTTCTCATAGTTGATGGACGTCTATATTGGCAATCTCGTGAACTGCCGCGGCATTGCCAACAGTAACCAGGGGCCGTGTTCAGAATCCCATCTGGAGACTTGAAACAATAAATTGGCTGAGATGATAATTTCTGGCCCAGAATTTTCAAACAAATTGATCCTTCAAATTAATCCTGTTGTTACTGTCAATTTGGACTCCTGTCTACTAACGTGGGTGCCGTCTTTCTAGTCATTTCGGAACCGACTCTGTGTTTGAGCTTGAACGACAATCATCAAGCAACAAAGCGACTATATCATCTCTTCTTTAATTCAAAGTCGTCTAACATAAGCCAATAAATTTCTGGTGAGTGGCTGTTCCTTGTTCATCCCTCGGGTCCACTGGTTTTCTCCAAGTATGCCCAATCTAGTGTTTACTCTCATTATTCTCATCTTACGATTTTTGCCTTGATCCGACAAGCCACACAGGGCAGTTCAAGCTTTTCTCATGCAATGCCTCCTGGTGATCGGCTGAAGTACATGTTGCGGATCGGATCCGACCCGAAGCTCATGTGTCTGGCTATTACCATAGGCTCGAGTGGCGCTAATTAGCAGAAATCCCGCTTATCTAGGAGACGCTATTCTGCCGTGGAGGCCAACACTGAACTCAGAAGCTTTCACTATCCTTGCTCATTTCTAGAAATCCCTGTCTACCCCGCGAGTCGGATAGGCCAATTTTGATATCCAACCGGTCCCTTCCTCGAGCAAGGATGACTTTGACATGAAGAGAAAGAGATTCCTGGATTTTCGCCGCATGCTTGGAGTAAAATCATTCGGATCCGGAGACACAGACACATTCTTAGTGGCCTGAGTCGTACAATTTGCGTTTCTCGACATGTTTCTGAAATCGCTGAGCTCTTGAGCCCAAAGGCCTCCGGGACTTTGGAAAGCGAGGTAGTGTTTAGATGCGAATATAAAACGACTGTATCCATTGTTGGCCTTTTCCAACTTTTGCACACCTTGCCTCTCAGATACTGCGTTGGTTACAATATCGACACTCTACTCAATGATCGTCATGGTAACCAAGGGTGCAGAAACGGCGACTGCCACAAAGGATTTCGTCGAGAATGACTACGATCTCTCCCACCGTGAGAAGCAGGTAATGCGGCGAATTGATCTGCGCCTCGTTTTGGGGGCAGCTCTGGGTTACTCGGTTAATTTGAAGGATCGAGGTAATGTCGGAATGGCAGCCATCGCAGGGTGGACCAATCACTGCCATAATGCCCATGGCCAAGAGTAACTTATGCGCGTAGAATGTTGAAAGACCTTGATTTTGTGGGCTATCGATATGTATGTTTCAGTGTTCCCCGAACTGTATGGCGTTAATGGTCTGTGGGAAGTCCCTCGTGGTCCTAATGTTCTTTGTCACCTACGTGACATTCCAACCGCCATCAATGATTTTGATCCGAAAGATTGGACCTCCTGAATTTTTATCGTCTATCATTCTTTCTTGAGGAATATTGATGCTTGTGAGTTTTTTCCGATAATGTTGGGGCATGTTCTTGCTGATCAAGTTCATAGGGACTGGGATTCGCCAAAACCTGGGGTCAGGTACTTGCCATCCGTATACTCCTAGGAGCTTTTGCGGCTGGTTATGTCCCGGGATGCATGTATTTGCTATCCTGCTGGTACCTTCGTTGTGAGTTTTCAGTATATACATACCTCCATGTACAGACTTTTGCTAATCTGCTTTCGCCGATTTCATTAGATGAGTTGCAGAAACGATTCTCCGTATTCTACGGTATAGGCTGTGTAGCATCGGCCTTGGCAGGTATTCTAGCTTTTGGGCTGATTCATATGGATGGTATTCAGGGAATTTCAGGTTGGCGTTGTATTTTCTATTTTCACAATGGAAGGAATGGTCTGTTATGGTTCCATAATTCCGACGCTATTTTTCAGATCCTAACTTTGCCAGATAACTGTTGGTCTTGGTGTTCTCTGTTATATTCTCATTGTTGACTTTCCCGATAAAGCATCGGGACGTTGGAAATGTCTCACCGAGGAAGAATGTGCTTTCGTCATCCGCCGCATTGATCGTGATCGACATGATGCCGAGCCAGAGGCGTTTACAATTCGACGGTTTCTTGAAGCCAACACTTGATATTAAAATCTGGGGATACGCAGTATTGTTCAGGTCGGTCTTTCAAAAGCAGGCCTGGCTGTTTTTCCCACTAATTCCAATTCTTCATAGAGCTGCTTGACTATCAACACATATGCCATAGCATACTTTCTCCCGATAATCCTTTCCGAGGGCATGGGATTCGAGGCTGGGGCATCTCAATGCCTCTCTGCGCCCCCATGAGTATTCGCTGCGTTAGTCATGTTTATGTTGCTGCTTGCATGACATGGCAGGCCAACAACATTCGTGGTCAGTGGACACGTGCATTTTCCAGTGCTACTCTAATTGCGTTTGATGGTATTGGTGGCATCATTACTAGCTTGGTTTTCGAGAAAGATGCACCTCGATACCGACCTGGCGTATATACCGTACTCGGGTAAGTGAACTATTGTGTCGCTTCAGCATTATTGAAAGCCATACAAGCCCCGACTAATTGGACACGCTAGAGTAAACATTGTCTTTCTCCTCGCCGTCTTATCTCTGGCCCTTTGGTACCGGCGTTGTAACAAGAAGGCAGATCGCGACGAACTTATCATTGCTGGTGTGACAGGGTTCCGATACACGGTTTAGTCGGTTTGGAACCCGAAAATTTGCGAGTCCGAGTAACAACCCACCGAGCAACAGTGAAAATCCAGAAAATATCAATAGCGACCATCCATAGTTCTCAACAAGTTGTCTATTTACACGAATAATTGCCATATCACTATGACCTTTTGTCGACGAAAAATCCACATGTAACCCAAATGCAGATTTATGGCAATGGAGCGCCATCTAGGGTTTATTTGTCTCTCTAGAGCTTTGGCTAGAACGATGTGTCAGTTGAAAATTACTTTGAATTTCATGAAACTGTATCCCTCATTGTGCTGAATGTGCAAGTACGAGGACAAAAAAACAAAATGCAACGAGGCTAGGAATCGAGTGGGGGCCGGAGCGTCCGCGGAGTGTCCGAGCTCGTTCTCCAGCTTCTTCCCGCCGTCGTTCTACCGCGGATACGACCTGTTTAGCATCGTGCATGATCAGGTTTGCCCTCTGTAGCAGTAGAGCAGCAAACATTTGGGTATGGTCTTTTGTTGAAAATATCCAAACAGAATGGTCAATCCTCAATCATGAGTCACGCCCTGCTGCCTTCTTTTTCCCTGCCAGTCAATCACTGTTTCCGATCAGCCCTTCTTCCTTCATATTCAACGGCCATCGGCGATCATGAAACGCAAAACAACCCACGAGACTACCGATACCCCGCAAAAGCAGCCTAGACAAGACCCAGTATCTTGCGAGTCTTGTCGGAAGAGAAAGACTAAATGCGACCGGCAATTCCCATGTGGCAGCTGTGTATCTCGTCGGATTGATTGCAGTTATGGCAGCAATGACCCAAAGCCGAGCCCCGGGGTACCCCCTGGTCCTCAGGGGGACGATAGACCTTGCAATATTGTTGCTGCGTCTCGAATGATACAGGCAACAAGAAGCTCTCGGGACATATGTCAGAGCCGAAGAGGAGAGGATCCACTCATGACGGCCGACTGCCTCGAGAAGATTCTCATGGGCCACCGGGTCCCTAGTGCCGTTCCAGCAGCGCTCCGAGAAGAGCTGTCAGGCTATGAGCGCATACCATCATCCCGACAACACGCGGACGCCGCCTCGGGCAGCTTCCATTCTCTACTTCGCACTAGCGGTTCTGTGTCTCTTGCGCATCCGGCCACCATTTGTCTCGCATCATATCTGCCCTCGGAGGCTGATGCACTAAGGCTCTTCGACTATTACAAAAATCACCTCGACTACCAGTATCACCTTGTAGTTCCTGCCAGAACCAAGCGAGACATTCATGCCTTGTACGAAGCAATTGCTCGTGGTGAATCGGGGGACTTGAATCAGATCGCACTATTGTTCAGCATTATTGCCACGGCTTTGTTCTATCAGCTGCTCTCAACCGACTCTCCAGATGTTGCCGAGATCTGCAGCCGCGAGACAGTGTTTCTCGCTGGCGCAGCATTGATTCAAAGCAACTATGTTGCATATCCAACGGTCGAGGGCTTACAGGCCGCGATGATCATTGGGCATCACTTGTCTAGTTTGACCCTGAACCCATCTGTGAGCTCGCTGTTTTCGCAGGGTGGACTTGTGAGCCAGGCCAAAAGTCTTGGTCTCCATTTACTCGATTGCCCTCAAGTTGTAGCCGCGCGTCAAGAAAAGGGATTTGACAAGAGTGAGATCGAGTTGAAGCGGCGATTATGGTGGGATCTGGCATCTTATGACTGGTAAGTTCTCTGCGCATGCTACCAAAGGTCCTCCCACTAATAATCTCGTCTTAGGTTAGTGGGTTTCCTCAGTGGGCCCCAGGAATGGACATACACGATCCAACCTCAACACATGAATGTACGGCGACCATTGAATATTGAAGATGACTCGATCGGGAACGAAACTGAGTTGCCATTGTCGACCCCAACGTGTATGTCCTACAGCCTGCATCGTCTGAGATTGGCCGAGGTATGTCGGGAGATTGTCGATGCAGGAGCGCCCCATCATCTTCAGGGCGAGGAAATCACATACGAAATTATACTCGACTTGGATCGCAAGCTTCAACAAGCGTACTCGGAGCTTCCGACGTTCTTTCGATTTGATACGTCGTCACGTCGCCAGTTTGCCAACATTTACCGTGGGCGACCGGAGATTGCGTGGCAACGTGCCTTGATACAACAAGCCTACCATTCACGTCTTTGCCGTCTACATCGTCAATACTTCATTCGAGGTGCTAAAGATCCGAAATACTCTTATTCGCACGTTGTGTCTCTCCAGTCCGCCCGGAAGGTCTTGGAAATTAAGCGCATAATGGACGAGGAAGAACCTTTGTTCACTCCAAACAGCTCCTTTTTCTGGGCGGTCATGCATCATGTGTTCATGGCAGCGGTCATCCTACTTATCGATGTTTGTTTCAACTGGGATGATATCCTTGCTTGTAAAAGGAAAGAAGAGGTTCTTGATGCCTGCCGACTGCTAAGCCGCGCGCAACAATCTTCGGCGGTTGCCCGAAAATGTATCAACGCGATGATGGACATTCTCCGTCGGCATTGGAAACAAGAAAAGAGACCAGTCTCATCCGGTGAGATGCAAGCTCAATTGACATCATCTCCTGGCCTTCCTTTCTCTGTCTTGCACGATCAGTGTGCTATACCGGCCGCCAAGAATGTACAGGATTCCAAGGGTTTCCATTTCGCCGGTCCTGAACAGGTACATAATCTCGCTATACATGACCAGCCAATTGAGTTCGTGAGTTCCGAGCTTGGATTTGCCCCTTTGGAGGACTTGTGGGGTCAAATGCTTGACGAAAGCGCTCATATCGCGCTGGACACGCCAGAGTGGATGGATCTATTGACGGAGCTGACAAACGCGACTGCTCCCGACCGAGTGAATGATCCCGGAGCTATTGAATGACGTCACTTTTTGTAAGAAGGATGGTTTAGTCCAATAGTGAAGCTAAGCCTATTTGGATAATGTTATTCCTCTTCGAGGCTCTCAACATGGCCTGGATTCGTGAGCAGAATGCCATTCTCCATGCCATACATGCCTACTTCTGACCACCAAAACTTTCCCCGGGTTTAAATTCTTTTACCATGCCCAGCCTCAAAGAGCTCCTTGACCGACAGCGACCTGGACCATGGCAAAAGTTCTGGGCCAAACCTTGCATGTTCCTCGCGTGGAAGCTTTACAGTTGGCATAAACCCATTCCAGCTACACCACTCACTAATCCAGTCGCGATCGTCTGCATCTCCGATACTCATAATACTCAAATCAACATTCCAGACGGAGATATCCTGATTCACGCCGGTGATCTCACACAATCTGGATCTTTTCAAGAACTCCAGGCAGCACTCGCCTGGTTGTGCGACCTGCCTCATCCTACAAAAATCGTTATTGCTGGTAATCATGACTTATTGCTTGATTCATCCTGGAACAACTCATCAGGCCGAGCACCTGCAGTGTATGAGCGCGCTCAACTGGACTGGGGTGATATCATTTACTTAGAAAATGAGGAAGTGACAATATCATGTTCGAATGGACGTCAGCTCAGAGTCTATGGAAGTCCATGTACTCCACGCCACGGTAACTGGGCATTTCAATATCCCCGGAATGAAGACGTATGGACTGGCTCGGTGCCAGATGGAATTGATATACTCATTACTCACGGTCCAACACTTGGTCA
Organism: Penicillium subrubescens; assembly: GCF_028828155.1. NCBI lineage: Eukaryota > Fungi > Ascomycota > Eurotiomycetes > Eurotiales > Aspergillaceae > Penicillium > Penicillium subrubescens. The sequence goes on from NW_026643156.1 coordinate 918,302, forward strand.
TCTTGACTTACAAAAGTTGGGTTGTGCTAATCTACTACGAACATTATGGAGAGTTCAACCTAGACTGCATGTATTCGGGCACATACATGAGGGTGCAGGCACCGACTGGTTGTTGTTCAATGGACTCCAGGCTGCGTACGAGCACACTGTCGCTGCTGGAGGGGGAATTCAAAATCTCTTTTTGACAGCGTGGGAATTGGTCAAGGCATATCTTAGGCCGGCTGTGGAAGCAAATTGTTTACTCGTGAACGCATCCATAGTTGGGGGCTTGCGGGATAATGAGCGGAGACAGCCTATCAAAGTTTTTATTTAATCTAGCAATGCCAACGGAGTTGACCAACGTGGCACATGTACCTAGTGAAGGTTGGCTGGATTTGACCTTTTCTTGTGCTTACATGACGACGAGGGGCAGGCTTGCAGAAGGCTGTCCTGCCCAATGAGCCTCAATGCCCCACTTTTGAGGGGTGAAGACGTACCAATGTCAGCGATAATTCGACTCAAATCGAGTGGTAAACAAAGCCAAATCACCTGATGTTTTGTTTTGTTTTGAGCTAGGCTACAATTTTCAATCAATAATCCTCTCCGTTGACGAATGCGTCGCTCGTTGACAACAGGATCAAATCAGCAAACTCGCCATGGCCTCCCAGACCGAGAAAATGTCACAAGCGACCGCACATATGGATGAGAAAATCGATCTGCAAACAATTTCAAGCCGTATTAAGAACGGTGAAATCACTCGCGTCGTTGTCCTGGCTGGTGCTGGTATCAGTACTGCCGCCGGAATACCTGACTTCCGATCACCCAACACCGGTCTATACGACAGACTCGCGCCTTTGAATCTGCCCTATCCTGAGGCAATCTTCCACATCAGCTACTTCTCTCACACTCCAGAGCCATTCTACGCGATCGCACAAGCTCGCCATCCCGGAAATCTCAAGCCGACTATCTCTCATGCGTTTCTGGCACTCCTAGCGAAGAAGAATGTGCTCCATTTTGCCTTCACCCAGAATATCGACGGGCTTGAGCAGGACGCTGGTGTTCCAACAGATAAGATTCTCTGGGCCCATGGGAACTGGAAGAGTCAGCATTGTTGGAAATGCAAGACCGAGTACCCTGACGATCTGATGAAAAAGGCGATTCGCGAGGGCGAGGTGCCTTATTGCCTGAAGGCTGAATGTGGCGGCGCAGTCAAGCCTAATGTCGTTTTCTTTGGTCAATCCCTGCCCTTTGAGTTTGATGAGAAACAGAAACTCGTGCCAGAGGCTGACCTTATGCTTGTCATGGGTACGAGTTTGAAGGTTGCGCCATGTTCACAACTACCACGCCTCGTTAAAGAGGGGACTCCGAGACTTTTAATCAATATGGAAAGATCCGGAGATATCGGGAACAGGAAAGAGGATGTATGTCTTCTAGGCTCTTGTGACCAAGGTGTACGCAAATTTGCGGATGAGCTTGGCTGGAGAGAAGACCTGGAAGCCCTGTGGAAAGTCGCAGTGGATTCAATGAAAGACGATCGAGAATTCGAAGGGGGTCCAAGTCTTGATGAGTGTATCGCAAGAGTGGCGAGCCAGATGGACGAACGACTCAAGATTTCCGAAGGGCATAAAAGGATGTTGGAGGGCCACTTGAGTAACAAATTAGCGCAAATTATGTCAAGACCTGCATCGCAGCCTTGACACCCGAATGATCCGGCCAATCCAATGGGGGAGAGGAGGACGTGTATCTATTTTGGCGGCAAACGAGTCATTGCGTAGAACCAGAATGACGAAATGTGATTGAACGAGCAAGAAACGAATGATGTAGATACTGGCAGGTATTGAGTATAAAAGATAGTCCCTTCAAATTGCCTCGAGAATTCTCTTAATTGCAAGAAAAATGGGTACCTGGTGGGTTAGAGATCTCAATCTTCCCCGGGCTTTTTATAATGCTCGTTGTATACCTCTTCACCCATTTCTTTCCCTTTAATTGTAATCTTCTGCATGGGCAAAAATACAAATAGCATTCGACACCATTCTGACGAGCTCCGATTTCGATAAGAATGTGCCGTACCGCGCTGTACACTAACGTCGCCTCGTCGAAGATGTCGACTTGCCCCCGAGTCAAGTATCAAGTCGGCCTCACCCTCCACGACAACTCCATAGTCAATGCTGACTGTACGGTGCATCGGGGTAATTTTACCAGGTCGAAGATCGATCATTCGGAATGCAGTTCCTTCCTCGGTCGTAAGCCCAGTTGGTTGGTGGAGAAACTCGTCATACATCGCGATATCAGCTTCATCATCGATGTTGGCGGGGACACTTGTTGTAGCGTATAGGAGTGCGATCTCCCCATCTTCTCCGGCTGGCTGTGATGGCATGTAGTCGGGGATTTGAGCATGGGAGACAAACACTGCCTCGCCGTCGGAACTGTGGGTGGTGATGTAGCGGTGGATATAGGGGAGGTCGTTTTTCTTGTACGGGGACATTATCTGCCAAGTGTGTTCTCATGACCTTTGGAGCTGGAGAGATGATAAGACCTTGGAAAGGAGAGTGAAATCAATGGGGAATATTCAAATCCTATTCTTGGAGTCAAAAAAGAAAGAGCCATAGAAATGGCGCCGTGCATCATTATGGCATCATTTCAGGATTGTGAGGCGGGTGGTTCACCCGGTGGCACAGGAAAGAACAAAAAAATGCAAGTTCATTTGGAAAACCACAATGGTGAGTTTGATATTTCTAATGGGCTTAGGACTCTAACGAGCCAGACCTTCACTATCTTCATTAACACTATCCTTTCGTCTAGTTTCTCCGGCTCATATTTAGCCAAGTTGCTACCTACATCACAAACGGGGTCAGTATGCGGAACAGGCCAAGCCGGCGGAATATACGAGCGTGTGACAATACACCTGACCTTCCCCTTCCGGATTATGGATCGATTTTCGATTGAGAAGTTGGGGATAACTATTGTCAGTCCAGTGAGACGACCTTCTCAATATTATTGATCTAGGTACCGATGGCGAAGGCTCTAGCGAAACACTTGCCGGACAATGTTGTAGATTCCAAATTCACCAAGTGAAGGCTCAGATCCTTGGTTGATGAGAGAAAGCCCTTGTAACACTGGGCATATTGTTCGCGTCGCATGCGTGCTATCGGCTAATTTCTCCGTGCTGTCAACGAGCTAGAACCCTGGAAGATCTGCCGTCCATTATTCAGGTACCCGTCACCATCCAAGCCTTGTTGCTTGTTAAATATGGCTAAGGCGATAAGGATAATGATAAAGGACTTCACATTCCTCATCCGGCCACAGTACCATTTCCATTGGGCGACGGAAGCATCGGTGTTGACCGAAGAATTTAACCCAAACCCCTTTGGGCAACGGAATGCGACCCTGAGATGAGTCCATGATCTTAAGGCGACAGATTGATCTCATCGACTCCAGCGATTGATCTACAGTATCGGGGGCCGAAATTTTGCTCGGCAAGCCGGTACGAAGGCTTTTCTTGTCTTTGGCTCGGCCCTCAGAGGAGGAGGCCAAGAAATCCAATTATCTGATATGCTCTTCATCTTTGAGATTATAGCGCTTTTCCAAATTCGTCGGGATTTGATTCATCATATTACCATGGGTAGCTGCACCTCTCCCTATCCGTGGTACTTAGTCGCGCCTTACTGTGGTGAATCCCTGGGCCCCTCAGAGGACCCCGGAGTCTCTTTCCAGGAGGATGTACCTCACTTTCAATCTCCACTCCCACCAACGTGCCGTCAGGAACAGGCCCAGATCACTTAGATAGAAGTCTGAGGGTTCCATTACCTTCGTCACCACTTGAATGTAACCTCTTCGTGGCCTTGGACCACTCCTTCTATATCTTTAGCTGGGGGTTGCTAGGAAAATGATTAATTTTGCTCTTGTTCTAAGCACTGCGGTTTTCTACATATATATTACATTGTTCTCTAGCAATTTTCAACCTAGGTTTCAACAGTATCTTGGTCTTGAAATGCGCTATTTTACCCTCCTACTAGCTACAACAGCTTTGTTCGCCTCGGCCCAAGAGGTGACACCGGTGTCACAGAGCGCAGCCGTGCCAAGTGACAGCCCACAGTGTGCTTCTCAACAGTAAGTACTAAGGGAACTTTACTCGAAGCAAAAAGTCTAATTTCAAGCAGGATTGTAGATAATTGCGTTGTGATCATGAAAAAGGCACTCCAAAAATGCGCATCAGATAATTGGGATTGCAAATGTTCAGGGTCGGCAAATATTGCAAAGTGAGTTGCTAAGAGCCATGCCTTGATTTCAGAGCACTTACTCATAGAAAATCATAGTTGCTACGTCAATTGCCCCGATAGCCCAGACTATATCGCAGCTCAATCATCCAGCGCCTCTGATTGTGCTACTGCCAATGCGTACGACAAGGGACACACGATAGTACCCGACACATGGAAAACGATGGATTTCCATAACGATGTCCATGCAACCGCTACAAGCACTGCTGGCCCGACACATACAGATGTAAAGATACTGGACACTCACAAAGAGTCTGTGAAGCCGTCCAAGGGAGCCGCAAATGTTAAAGCTACGGGCAGCTGGCTTGCTTTAGTTGGTTTGGGTATTGGGGCTTTCTTCTGAGAGCCGGAGGCTCTTAATTGTTTCATTCGGCTGTCCAATATAGAACATTTATTCCTGTTCTTCCTAAGAAAAATCTGAAATCCCGTGTGAAATAAGTCTCGGGTACAGCACCCTATTCCACAGTTACCAGAACCTTGGACTTGTCTGGAGAATAGTAATCAGCGCAGTCTTCCAGTATGAGAGAATGATTCGACTTACAGAACGCGATATGATCCTTGATATTCGTCGCCTTCTCATATGGGTTTGCGTAATACCAGGCAGCATCCTGAATGACGGTGTCTAAAGTAGTGCGTTAGCACTATCTACTCACAACCAGATACAAATTTTGACCTACCGCCAGTCTTTACCGAATAATACTCTGCCTCACCCTTCCATGGGCAGAAAGTCTTCGTATCAGAGCTCAGGAAAGTATTCGGGTCCTTAATGGCTGAGCGCGGAAACTGCCGGATTTTGAAGCATCAGCAGGGGCTCGATCCCCCCGTTCCTTTCCCTCAACGTACGTATACATTCCCTTCGACTGTCTCCCAGGCATCAGCTTCAGCCAGCACTAGGTCTCCAACACTGGCTTTTGCAGTTGGCATGGTAACCTGTCTCCTATAGTGTCCTCGTAAGATGGGTTGATGATGGTCGAGCTTTGGAGACGGATGTTTGGGTGTCAGCAAGTGTCTGGTTTGGCGAACACGGATGTCACGGGAGTAGTGGTGCGGGGAAGACGACACTCAACTTTCAACGTGGAGGTTCCTTATCCCGCTGAGAAAGTGACTTAAGAGTTTCCTCGCCCCGAAATTCTCTGTTCGCTTGAGATCTGATTAGTTAATGCTTCTGTATGCTCACAATCCCATTGTTCCGACGATCTTCAAGCTTCGTTGAAAGCGTATCGAACTAATCCTTTAGATTAATTACTACAGCAAATACCTCTCTTCAACTTGTGGGGCTTATTTTTGCGACTCATTTTATTCAATTTGTCACCCATTTCCATTTGCTTCATATATTCTCTATAGTTCTTTTTAATTTAGGTAAATCGTGATATTAGTCAAAATTTCGGCCTTAATCCACCTGGATTGTCCGAGCCAGGTAGCTTGATTGAAGGCTGGTGAGTCGGGTACAGCCTTGTTAATGCCATTCTCTTACGGGTTTCCGACTGTTTGGAGGTTAGCTTGAGCGCCTTTCTTACACAAAGGATAGTCGCTGGTCTTTTCTCCCAATCAAATCTTCAGGGCCACGGTGGAGTGGAACGTTTTGGCCCCAGGCTTATAAATGCTTCGATTAACAATCACTTCAACGGATTCAGGTTTAACTATTGCCCGAAAAATAAGCACAAGACCACCGAGATAAAAAATGGAAGCATCTGTAGAGGTCTAGTATTTAAGTAACAGTAAAGGCCAGTCACCCAGTATGTAGTAAGTTCTCTACATCATATCTTCAAGTAATCAATTACATCTCTCAATCGCACATCCAATCAAAATGGACACTCCTGTTCGTCGCGTTATTACCGCCCACGATTCCAAGGGCAAAGCCTACTTCGCCTCCGACGAAACACTCATTCCATATGATCCAACGACTGCGCCAGAATTTACCACTCCTGGCCCAGACTCTGGCTTCGGCGTGGTGCAGATTCATCGGTCGCGCGGTTTCCCAGCGGATAACATGCGCGACCTTCCAGACCCGAATCGAACACTCGTTCCTCTGGCCGATACCAAGGGACCATCCTGTCGCATTCTTGACCTTCCTCCCGCTGAGAACGGATGGATGCATCGAACCTTGAGCTTGGATTATGCTGTCATCTTGTCTGGGACTGTGGGCCTAATCACCGACGATGGAGTTGAGAAGGTTCTTAAGCCGCATGATGTTGTTGTGTGTCGAGGAACAAATCATGAGTGGGTGAATCGTGGCACGGATGTTGCTAGGCTGTTCGTTGTAGTTGTTCCTGCCAAGGAGATTGTCACGGAGGATGGTGAGCGACTGGAGAAGACGCCAGCTGGGCCTATCTTTGACCCGGCAGAGGAGGATTAGGTGGATTTCTTGGAGGACTAAATAAATTCAAAGCTGCTGTTTGCTCAAAGATGCACATCGGGTTCGATCAATATGGCTGTAATATAAACTCCGACGGATGCTCGTATTTGATTTTTTGTCTTATGATTGCTCTCTGCTAACTCGAACCAATCTAAGAAAGAGTTTCCTTTACTTGCTTGGTAAAGTCCACTACTGTGTCTCTGAAGCTGTGGTACTTCACACCAAGCTCCCGAGCGACCGTCTGCCCATCCACACCATAAGGCGCATGCGGCTTCTCTCCAGCCTTGTAGTTGCTAGTCACAGAGGCGTTTGCCCAATCAAAAGTTTCCTTCATAATGTCCGCTGCATATTCATACGAGAACGGCTCAGGAGATGCAGGAATGAATCTCTTCCCACCAGCCTCGGGAGTGAGAAGAGCTTGAACATGTGCCTCAGCCAGATCTCGAGCATCGATCCAGGCAGGCACACGGACACCGGGAAGAGGGTCGACACCCGCAGCGACACTCCAAAGAACCGCATTGGATTCATTCAATTGTTCAATATTTGGAACTGGGTGGACGACGGGACCGAAGACCATGGGAGGACAGAGTGCGACTAGGTCAAATTGCGGCTTCTCATTCTTGACGAATTCCCATGCGGCAAGCTCCGCGAACTTTTTGGATCCACGGTATGCGACAACTGAACTAGACTCGGGATCAATCGCCGTTTCGTATGTGAGGGGGTTCCAGTGAGCAGCAGTGTAAGTAAAATCAGGAGAAGGATTGCTGTCGATATCAACGACCGAGGCGAAGGAAGATGTCAACACGATACGTCGGACTTGACTTCCAGGCTTGGCCGAAGCAGCCAGAATAGACTTGACGCCGTTTATAGCAGGCAGAATGAGTTCTTGCTCGTTGTTGGTGGTATCATAGAAGAATGGCTGTATCCGCTGTTAGTGATATGAAAGCGCCCACGAGAACGATCAAACGTACACTCGCAACATGAATGACAGCATCGATTCCTTCCATCGCGGCATCAAAGACACCGACATTCGTGAAATCTTCCACCACGACGAAATCCAACTTCGAGGCATATTGCGGTCGCGCAGCTTTCATCTGCTCCCCCTTCTTTGCTGATCGAGTGGCGCCACGAACTGCGAACCCACGCGCCAGAAGGTTGTCAACGACATGGGCGCCGATGAAGCCGGTTGAGCCAGTGACTAGGACATGACTGGTTCTGTTAGCTTTGTACTCCTCAAATAACGGACTGTGTGCCATACGAGGGCTTCTGCGACGCCATCTTATAAGTGCCTGGAATGCGTCAGGTCCGTGGATTATTGAACGATGAGGAGCTGGGATGACCCAGCGTGGGGTGGGCATGGGGTAATATCTATTCGGAATAACTCCGAGAACGGGATGATGGGCGAGATCAATCGGATAACCATACACCCCCACTCCTCCATGTGGGGGGACGACTCTTGCATCCAAGACCTGGCTAGTTGAACTTTGCTTTATATCGTCTGGATTATGCACAACTAAAAAGATTCCCTGGCCATCGTTCTGTCTCTTCAAAACGGTGACAAAATCCCGACGTCGTAATTGCTCACCCAATCAGTCAAGATTCAGCCCAGTCCTCCCGAATCATGGCAGCTCCTTTCTCTGCAATAGCATAAATAGTTGCTTGAATATGTGCACCAACCTGCAGAGGCATAGTGCTAGCGTCTATAACACGTAAGCCGCGCACTCCATACACCCGTAGCCGGTCATCAACGACCCCAGCCTTTGCCCCTTCGCTTCCTCCCATCGCACAGGTCCCAACCGCTAGGTCGAACGTTAGCCATGAAGTAACAGGATGTGTGGGAGAGGAGACATACGATGCCAATCCGTGACGGTGTAATTTGAGACAAAATCCTCATAGACGCTCGGTTCAGAGGTCGACTCATCAGGCGGAGGAGGAAAGACCTGCCGTTGTATGATTTTTGCAAGAGGCTCTGTCTTAGTAATTCTTTTGGCCATTCGTTGGCCTAGAGCCATCACCTGTCTGTCGATATTTCCAGGTCCTAGATAGTACCGTGGATCAATGATAGGCTTGTCGTCAACTGTAATCTTGTGTGACTGGTCTTTCCGTGGGGGTATGTGAATGCAGCCTCTCGAAAATGGATATTGAAGCATCTGCAACAAAGTCCCGTATTTCTTTCCCGGCTCCGACTGGAAATATGTGCTCCAATTACCCAGATCAAAGATGTACTCGAGCTGGCCTCGCAACTCCTTCGTTGGATTGAATTGCTCGACAAGAAGTTCGTTTTGCAACCGGCCCGTCTCTTGGGCAACTTTTTGGGCGTCTATGTGCAACTGGGTCTGTTCAGTTGGAGATGCCACTTGAGATAGAGGGCAATAAGCGACAGAACAGGGTAAGACGGTCCATGGTCCTGTCTGTGAAGCGTAATAAGCCCGGTCGGCAGCCTCACGCAAGATACCGTCGCTGAGAATGTCGTCGCGAGATGAAAGAGTTGGTAGAACTTCGAAAATAGTCGCCGTCACTGAGAAATTTGTTAGGCCAAGTTCTCTGTCCAGATGAAGAAAAATGCCATACTCATGTGGTCTTGCAGATTCTCTCCAACATTCGAGTTCTCGATTTTCACATCGATTCCAGCTGCTTCGAGTACTTTTCTCGGACCGATGCCGGAGAGCTCCAATATTTGTGGTGATTGTATGCTACCTGCGCACAAAATCACCTCGCGAACAGCTTTCACTTCCATCTCCTTGTCACCATGTCGCACTCTCACCCCAGTTGCAGACCATTCTCCATCAACCATCTCGATGAGCACGTTCAGCACGGTCGCATCAGTCCATACATGCAAATTCTTCCTCTCGGCGATCGGGGCATAGTAGGCCGATGCAGAGTAACTTCGCTCCTGGCGATGAGGATCCATTGTGCACACCATGTTCCAGGCTCCGCAATTGAAGCCAGCGAGGCTGTCACGACTGGAGGCCACCCCCAGTTGATTAAGAGTGGCATGCCAGTACTGATGTGCTGGACCGTACTGCTTGATATGCGTAGTATGAAGGGGCCCATCAGTCCCATTGAATTCAGCATCATAGGACGAGTGGTAATGTTCTTGGTGTGCAGCGCTGGGTTGGTGGAAGGTCTCGCTTCGTTGGAAATATGGACTGCGGCCGTTAGTCAAATCGAAGTTTTGATAAAATGGTCTGCGACCCGACCGGATCTTTGGAACAATTTACAGTAGATCATCCCATCCCCAGCCTTCATTTCCTAACCGAGCCCATGCATCATAATCTTCGCGGTGTCCACGGTTCCAAGCCATGAAATTCAATGCACTGGTACCTCCAAGAACTCGCCCTCGAGGCCATTTGAGTGATCGCCCTCCAATACCTGGTTGAGGAATAGTTTCAAATTGCCAGTCATATTTGGATCCGATGGTTTCGCCATAACGGCCTGGCACTGTGATCGCACCATCATCTTCCCCATTTAGAGCTGAAGGGCCTGCCTCGATCACCCCCACATTCACCTCCGGGTCCTCGCTGAGGCGGGCTGCGACTGCTAACCCCGCGGTGCCACCTCCCACGATGAGATAGTGTAAAGGGAGTTGACAGAAAATTTCAAAGTCTTGAAACATGATGAGTTGCTAGTTTGGGATGCGGGACACTGCAAGGAGGGGCAGGTCTTGGAAGTACGAGGCTGTAGACTAGTGCATAAGCCCCGAATAGAAAGTCGAATCGACTAAACAAAACATCGGCCAATATTATTCGCTCGATAACTACTAACTTTCCTGGAGACTTTAATGCAACTTCCTGAAATGAATATCCTTCAGTAGCTTATTTTCAGCTCAAATCACGTTCGTACCACGGTAACGTCTCAATTTCGTGTCAATTTGAATGTGATTGGCCGGTTTCTTTCAAGGCCACAGTAAGACCGAAGCGAAGTCGTGCATTAGTTTAGGAGGGGCTTACTTTAGCTCACTGCGTCAGAACGAGGAATTTCCAATCCGTTCTATCGTCGAACTCTTTTAAATCAGGACACACCGACCGCCACGCCCGCATTTTACTCACGACGACCTTGTTGACAGCACGAAGCCGTTCAAGTGAAACCCAGCCCAGTCCCTCCACTTTCCACGACATAAACCCTCCGAACAAACATAACATGGCGACCGCAGCCACTCTCAAGCTCGAGCCAGCCACTCTAGAAGATGTCCCTACCATCACCGAATTATGGTTTTCGGCCTTCACAGACCCAGACATGCAACACTTATTCCCAAACACCCCCGCAATGCGCCAATGGTGGACCGATGCCAATCGCAACGACATGATCAACAAGCCCTTCCAAAAATATATCAAAGTGGTCGATACACAGTCCACCGACAAGCAGGGCCGACCGCGGTTAGTTGCGTATGCGAAATGGGACACGTCCAAGCTTTCCGATCGGGGTCGTCGCTATCCAGCTTGGCATGAGGAGCAGCCTGGAGATGAATGTGAGGCCTTTTTTGGTGGGGTCGATCAAGATCGGATTCGTATTATGGGGGATTTGAGGCATTATTGTAAGTGATGGGCCCCGGGTTCGCCTACTTGTTTACCTACCCTAGTGTGTATAGTATTCTGTGCTAATCTCCGATGTTAGATCTTGACATGCTTGGTACACACCCGGACTACAGAAAGCGAGGTGCTGGCTCTATGCTCGTCCAATGGGGTTGTGATTTGGCCGATCGTGAAGGGGTCGCAGCGTATGTGGATGCTAGTAAGGCTGGGGCTCCCTTGTATGAGAAGTTTGGGTTTGTGGACCACAGTGCGCCCGGTTCCACGAGTGGAGTTGCCTCGATGGCGCGGAAGTAGTATAGATTTTTTTTGTATAGAGCTTTGAAGGGACTTTGTGTCGTTGTGCTAGCCTATGTATTGCATTAAAAAATACTTACCTATGCTTGGGTTGTCGCATGCTTTTGATTCAAATGCTGTCAGTTTTTGAGAAATATGTCCCGGAGCTCTTGGAGACAACTAGACCACGAACGTATCGTGTAGGGCAATCGAATACTCGATATCCATGTACGGCCGTCCAGGTCTCCAACTTGTTCGAACTGGATATACAAAAATAAATCTTAGCTGTCAGTAAGTAGATAGACATAGCTCCAATTGACTTCCTATGGATAATTTCTTTTCCCTCGCCAAGCTTCCCCGCCCAATAGCCAGCTGTGCCAGCTATTCTCCTCGGCAACACCAGGTGACAAAGAACATGCTAACATGCTAAAACAGACAGCGTCCACAATACAAGTCTTGAGGTGTCTATTTTTGCCACTCCCCTCTCTTTCAAGCCTCTGTAGCAACAGGCCTGTCGCTTGGCCGTCACACAGCATCAACCAGTCATAAGCGTCGCAAGCCAGCCACAGGCCCCCTTCCCCCGGCTGATCAGAAAAGCCAAGATCGGTAAAACTACGGGGAGAAATCCATCGGGCTGAGTACGGTGAAGATTGACAGTGTAGATAGCTGTCGAAGAGGTTCTTACGCAACGCTGCAACTCGGCATTTCTTACCCCTGTCACTTGCAATCTCCTTTCACCCCGGTGTCCATCAACAGCACTTGCTGCCTGCTACCACAATGTCGCGGGTATATGGCTGAAGGTACGGAGTATATGAAGCAGATCGGCAGGCTATGATTTGAGATGCTCGACACCATCAATCGGAAAATAATTAGCTGTGGATGCGAAGCCTCAATTTGCGACCATGCAAAAGCCCCTGGTTCCACCTTGAAGCCCAACCCGCGCGATACGTCATGCAGGCCGTCCTCTACTTGGAAATTGGATGCACCACTGGAGGATGGCTGCTAGCTACACCAGCTAGCTACACTAAGAGAGTAGCTGCAATGCTACTGCACTCTCACTGCCAAGGCCGACATCATCTGAGGTTTTACAAACCCGGCAGCCCTGAATGGAGGGAGCACTGCAGATCAGTGGCTCCCATCCAGACCAACGCTATTACCAAGCACAACGGGGCTCGACCATTTCGCTTGAAAATCAACTGCAGAACACCATCACATACTGCCAAGTTGCAAGTCCACTTTCGATACATGCTCTGATCGGTCCTTGGTTCTCCTTTCTAGGCTTTTTCTCCGATTAAGTCCGGGCAAGCCCCGCCAAGATGTTTGTTGCAGGCTTTCGGCCGGTGGGGGATCGCTTCCTTGCCGTGCTGGTCGATTGCAACGATACTCGTCAGGTTATGTGATCTTACATTTACTGGTCTTACATGATTGGAAGTTCAAACTACTCGATTCTCTGGTGGATACCAAACCATCGGTGATTCGGTCTTAATTTTGAGACGGCCGGAGGACAAACGGTCTCCAGCTAGAGAATGTCCAGGATCTTTGTATCTGCAGGATACCGAGACTTGTACTTCTCTGATCAATTCGGTGTCCACATCTTCTCCACCAGGCGACCAGCCAAGGCGTATCACCAAGCTGGAGTTCTACAGTACTGTTCGGGCCCGCTGTTGCTAGAATAATCATCTCCCCGCTGGGTTGGCAGGCGCGAGCCGGTCGTGCCTGCACGATGCCCATGTGGTTTCCTTGGTCCTGCATCATTAGACTAAATGGGATCCGCCATTGGCTCTTTCCAAGATTGGCAGTCAAATAGATTCCATTCCCCCCGGCATAGCTTCTTCTTCTTCTTCTTCTAAACAAAACTTCCAACTCCCCCCAAGTTACCCACAAAGATTCTTATACTCGCTACTCGTCCATTATATTATTCCCTTTCGAATTGAGTTACCTCTCGCAGTCAATACAATGCGTGGACTTGCCCTCCTTACGGGCCTCGTTGGCATTGCCAATGCTGCCTGTCCTTACATGACGGGTGAGGCATCTGGCCTGCATCGTCGTGACGAGGGGGATGCCGCTGCAGGCACTGAAGATTTCTTGTCCAATTTCTATTTGAACGACGAGGACGCTTTCCTGACCTCGGATGTTGGCGGTCCCATCGAAGACCAGAACAGCTTGAAGGCTGGAGAGCGTGGGCCCACTCTCTTGGAGGATTTCATCTTCCGCCAAAAGATCCAGCGTTTTGATCATGAGCGAGTAAGTATCTCTTGTCTTTTGTGGAGGAAGGGAGCATCATTCACTGACATCAATTGACTTGACAGGTTCCTGAACGTGCCGTCCATGCCCGTGGTGCCGGTGCCCATGGTGTATTCACTTCCTACGGTAACTGGTCCAACATCACTGCTGCTTCGTTCCTCTCTGCGAAGGATAAAGAGACTCCTGTCTTCGTTCGCTTCTCGACCGTCGCCGGAAGCCGCGGAAGTGCTGATACCGCTCGTGATGTACACGGCTTTGCAACTCGTTTCTATACCGACGAAGGAAACTTTGGTATGTATCTTCTTCCCTGAAACCCCGACAGGACATACCTCTGACAGAATTTAGATATTGTTGGCAACAACATTCCCGTATTCTTCATTCAAGATGCCATCAAATTCCCTGATTTGATCCACGCGGTGAAGCCTCGGGGCGATAACGAAATCCCTCAGGCAGCGACTGCGCACGACTCTGCTTGGGACTTTTTCAGCCAGCAGCCCAGTACTCTGCACACCCTTATGTGGGCAATGGCTGGCCACGGTATTCCCCGGTCCTTCCGACACCTTGACGGTTTTGGTGTGCACACTTTCCGTCTAGTCACCAGTGACGGTGAATCCAAGTTGGTCAAATTCCACTGGAAGGGCCTGCAGGGCAAGGCCAGTCTTGTGTGGGAGGAGGCACAGCAGGTGTCTGGTAAGAATGGGGACTTTATGCGTCAGGATCTTTTTGAAGCTATCGAAGCCGGCCGTTTCCCAGAGTGGGAGGTATGTGCTGCCATCTTTGGTATACCTTCATCTTGCTAATGGCCCACAGCTCGGTGTTCAAATAATGGACGAAGACGACCAACTTCGATTCGGTTTCGACCTTCTGGACCCGACCAAGATCGTTCCTGAGGAATTTGTCCCCGTCACCAAGCTGGGCAAGATGCAGCTGAATCGAAACCCCAGGAACTACTTTGCGGAGACTGAACAAGTCATGGTACGTCCGCTGCGCCTCGATATTCTTCAACATCTGCTAACAATCCCAGTTCCAACCTGGCCACATTGTCCGAGGTGTCGACTTTACCGAGGATCCCCTCCTCCAGGGTCGTCTCTTCTCCTACTTGGACACTCAACTCAACCGGAACGGCGGCCCCAACTTTGAACAGCTGCCCATCAACCGCCCACGCGTCCCCATTCACAACAACAACCGCGATGGCGCTGGCCAGATGTTCATCCCTCTCAACCCGAATGCCTACACACCCAACACGCTCAACAACGGCTCCCCCAAACAGGCCAACCAAACCGTCGGCAACGGCTTCTTCACCACGCCCGACCGTACCACCAGCGGGAAGCTACTCCGTGCCGTCAGCACTACCTTTGAGGATGTCTGGTCGCAGCCGCGCCTGTTCTGGAACTCCCTAGTGCCCGCGGAGAAGCAGTTCGTTGTGGACGCAATGCGCTTCGAAAATTCCAATGTCCGAAGCTCCATCGTTCGCAACAATGTCATCATCCAGCTGAACCGCATCAGCAATGACCTTGCAAAGCGTGTTGCCGAGGCGATCGGTGTTGATGCGCCCGAGCCCGACCCGACCTACTACCACGACAATACTACGGCCAACATTGGTGCGTTCGGACAGAAGTTGCTGAATCTGGAAGGCCTGAAAGTCGGCGTTCTTGCCTCCGTTTCGAACTCATCATCCATTGCGCAGGGTGCAACTCTGCAGGGCCTGCTCAAGGAAGTGGGTGTCGACGTGGTTGTTGTCGGTGAACGACTGGCCGATGGTGTGAACCAGACTTACTCGGCAACCGATGCCATCAACTTTGATGCTGTTATTGTTGCAGACGGTGCCGAAGGGCTGTTCAACTCGAACTCTTTCACTGCATCTCCCACGGCCAAGGCCTCCGGTGCGAGCTCGTTGTACCCAGCTGGTCGACCCTTGGAAATCCTTGTTGATGCTTTCCGTTTCGGAAAGCCCATCGGTACCTTGGGCCAGGGCACCCATGCGTTGGACGATGCACAGATTTCTGGTGATCGGGACGGGGTGTACGTTGCCGATGAGATCGATGAGGATTTCGCCAACCATGTCAAGGATGGACTTCTCACATTCAAGTTTTTGGATCGATTTGCGCTCGATGAATAGACCATTAGAGTCACTCTATTTATATCCTCGCGATTGGGCGATGCTTTGCTTTTGGGTTGCCTCTATCACTATTATTATCTTAACTAAGTCACGCCACGACGGTTGTATGTACTACGTCCTGCAGGTATCAGAATCACAATGACACCAGGAATGGTAGATTATATTCTGCTCAATGCGAGAACTAAACCTCGGTGTAAACGTATATGTACAAATCATCTCGATCGATCATCGTCAACCCCTCCATGTGACGCTATCACAATCCACTCTTCATGGAAGCCTTCTTTTGGCGGCGATCCATAAACGATCGTGAACCAGCCATAGCAGCCGCATACCGAACATTCATAGTCCTCTTAGCATTTCCACCAGACTGCGTCTCGTTCTGACTTTGCCCAATAATCGCCCACTCCGCGACAGTCGCACCAGTCCCATTCTTCGCCTTAATATCAACCTCATCAAGAGCCTGGTTACCCACAATAAGCAGCGACGCATATTTAGCCGCCGGCACCGGAGAAGCCAACGTCACATTAGTAGTATTACCAACGGGGATGGCAATCGCATCCAAATTCGTCGTCCCCTCTTCATAAGGATTCGACAATTTGATATTGCTCAACATGCTAACCACCTGGTAATCCTTGCTCGAACCAGAGGCATACGCCTGGGCAGGATCATTAAGCGAGTTGTTGTGGAAGATCACCGTTGCATTAACGGGCGGAGCTTGCGCCCAATCGAACTTGAAGCCTGAGACTAATTGGCCCATCTCTGTCCCGAAGGATACGGTCACAGCACTAACGTTTGCTGCGAGTGCGGGTTGCCATTTCGTGGATGTGGCGCCGTCAATGGCGGATATGGGGAATTGACCTGGTTCGTAGGAATCGGTTGCTGTAATCGGTTGGCATTGGACCAGGTTTCCGGGGATGGTGTTTATATAGCCGATTTGGCGGTTTGGTATGACGATTCCACTGCCGCGAGCGGGTAGTGTGTACGAGGTATAGTTTGACTCTGGACCGGCGTGCACAGTTATAGATCCGTTTTTGAAACGGGTATCTGCCGTCGAGAGCGGTTGACTGTGTGCTCTGGCCAGCGTGGTGTGTGTGTGATTCGACCACGCGGAAATAGGCCATCCGCGCCAGTAGAAAGTGCGGTATTTCAGGTAGGGGATTTGCGGGGGCAGGTTGGGGTCCACGTGGAGGATGTCGTCGGGGAGGAGGCGGAGGCCTAGGTAGCCGAATAGAACTACTTGGTTGGAGCCGCCGTGGCCGGTTAGGAAGGGGAAGGCGGGGTGGGTGCCGCCGTTTGTGGTGGCGTTGTCGAGGAGTTGTTCGGACATTTGGTAGAAGGGGGCGCGGATGTAGGGTTTGAAGGCGTATTGGGCGTATGTGTAGGCTGAGCAGCCGGAGGGGGACATTTCGTTGGCGACGGCGGAGAAGATGGCCCATGTCATTGCGGGGCCGTCGGGGGATTGCTTGTTCGCGTACTGTGTTGGTGTTAGCTTGGACTGGTTTCTTTCTTTTTGGAGGGTATGGTGAAGGGGTACTCACGTAGTCGAGGTCGTTCAGAGAATCCTGGGCGCTGTAGTTGGAAGTGTAGTCTAGAGGGTAGGTGTTCAGGACAACATCGGCCTGCTTCACGACAGCGCTGCCGTTCATAGTGGTGAATTCCAGGGTGACGCCGTTCTCGCGGATGACAAGGACGTTCTTGGCCATGTCGTCCCAGGTTGTGTTCTCGGCGAGACCAAACTGCTGGCGGAATTTATTGGCGTACGTTAGAGTCTGGGCGATGAGCGGCATGGTGAAACCACCGGCGTCGACGTGGTTCGCATACTCGTCCTGGACATTGTTAGATTGTCATCAACAGAGAAGAAAGAGGGATCGTAGACTCACAGGATCAGTCATGTTCTTAAGCGTCCAGTAAGATCCATTCTGCACCAGCAGATCGGCGTACAGAGTAGCAGCCGAGTCATATATAGGGAAGAGGCTTTCCTGGAAAGTCTTGTTATCACCGCTGGCAACCCACTCGTTAATGATGGACAATCCAATGTCACCATTTAAGTGGTACTCGTAATCCCAGCATGGACCGGTAGCGGTACAATTTCCAGCCCGTCCACTAGTCCAGGGATAAATCGCAGCATCGGGTGAGAAGTAAGTTTGGTTCTGCGACCCGGCATAGGCAGTCTTGATATTCTCCTGTGCCTGGCCATACCTGTCCACGCGGTAATTGGTGATCCGTTGAGCAGACTCGGGGTGCGACGCGGCCAAACCGGGCTGCATCCAGACATCAGCGTCCCAGAAGACCTGGCCAGCGTAGGAGTCGGACGTCAAACCGCCGACGGAAATGCTGTCTCGGTTGAGCGTAGTGCTGTTGGACATTTTCATGGCGTTCTTGCCGACGGTGTTCTGCAGGAGGTAGTAGGTGTTTGCCACTGCGATCACGGCAGAATCGACAATGTGGCTATCATCGGGCAAAGTGCCGTTGGGGAAGGCATAGCGATCAACCGAGTCATCGGGCATCACGCTGGCCCACTCCACGACGTGAGTACGCAGGGACTTGTCATATCCATTCATGGCTGCAGCCGAAACTGCCGCCTTGGCAATATCCTGCGGGTTCGCAAAGGCATCTGTGGAAGCGCCACCAACGAACTTGGTCACACGCACGGTCTGTCCCTTCTTGAAAGTGACGGGCACAGTCTGGGCGATGGAGGAGGAGTTGTGGCTGACATATGGCTTGTTATCAACCAGCTTCCGCGAAGAAAGATCCACGTTGGAAGTAGCAGTAAGGTTGGCATAGATGTAAGCCGTGACGTTGGCGATACCATTTGGTCGCACAGCGGAGTAAATAGCTCCATTATCTTCGCCAGATTTCACAAAGTCTGTGCGAACAGCAGAATATCCCTCCAGGACATTGGCGATAGTTCCATTCGAGTCCTGGGAGGGAACAATCCGCATATCCACGACAGCCTGGTTGACATACAACTTGTTGGCAAAGAGACGGTACTTGATGTCAAAGGAACCATAGTCACCCTGGGGCTTCCACTGGTAAGACCAAGACAGGACACCAGCCTGGAAGTCATAGGTAGAGGTAAAGCCCGAGATAGTCGAGTTATCAACCTTGGCATCCAAGTAAGTGTTGCTGTCAAGCTCTAAAATCAAACCACTCCAGTGAGGAACACCGCTGATAACGCTGTCACTGCCGTACTGGGAGATCCAGCCAAAATTCGAGCTGTTAGTGGTAGGCTGGGAATCCCAGAATCCACTAATCGTCGCGAACGACTGACGTCGCGAGAAGAGCGGCCATCCGGAAATCACATCGCCTCCCATTTCAGCATCGTCCACTTCGAAGAAAGGTCCAACGCTGGCAACGTTGATACCGAGGTAGCCGTTGGCGACGGAGCCTCGTGATTGGAAGCGACCCTGTTCCAAGGTAGTAGTTGTCAGGAGCCAGTTGTCGTCATCCCAGGTTACGCCATCAAAGTCGGTCTGGTAGACGTTTTTGCTGGCATTGGTTGATGCAAAGGCACCATGGCCTGAATAGGTCTTCAGGCATCTGTTCACACGGCTTGCTGGGGAAGCCGCATCCGCCAGTGAGCCTTGGAGAAGCACTGGCAGTGCTGTCCAGAGGAAAGACTTTACAGTTGTTAATACTGGTTCATTAAGAGGATAGATGCATATTATAGAGTGTGTCACTCACCTTGAACTGCATTTTGCAGTCTATCCTCCCGTTGAGGACACTCAGTCTTGAAAGAGTGAATCGTCCGCTGGGTAAGAAGCGGGGTTCTTTCTGCTTATACTCCTGTCAGAAAGAGGCGGTGGTAAAGCGAGGAAGCAATGATGATAGACAGATGGAGGTGATGAAACCAACTAGATACAAAGATGTTAAAAGAAGAGTGACGATGCACTAGCTATTTAAATGCAACAACCCTTCAGTTTAAATTCAGGAAAATGAGCGCCGATCCCAGAACCACATGGCACTTGGACCTTGATCCAGCAGTACTTGCATCTCCAAATCGCTCAGGCCCATCTCATCCGTTGAGTTCAATGTGGGGAAGTAATCAAAGTTACTTACATTCACGTTGCAATGGGAGTTACGACACCAAAACTCAGTGAAGGCAAGTTAATAATACGAGCTGCAGATCCTCCCCAGTGGAGTCGTCAGTGCAGTCGCCCCGCCAAGCCGAGAGTCGTGGAGAATGTCGTATGAGGCTGGTGCATTCACCCAAGAGACTTTGACTGGGCAATTCCCAATAACCCCATCTTTTTTCTATTATTATGGGTGGCAACCGGAAGAACCGGCTAAGGTCGAACTCCTTCAAGGAATCTTTCCTGACATGACGATATTGGCTGACTTTGGGTTAGTGGTGTAAGTTTCTGGGGTTCGACTTGTGCCGCTCGATGCCGGTACTTTTCCATTTTAGTGTTCCGAAGATTCCATCACCGAGAGACTGGCCCAGTTCGGTCCCAGTAACCAGGCAGCGGCCGGTTGGGGAAGCGGCATACCGTCATTGAGCCCGCCAGGATCCTTGGAAGGCTTGGAAAAGTTTGGGGTGTGGGGGTGAGTGTATGGGGTCCGGGACGGCTCACTGGATGGGCCCATAAAATGCCCGACAAAAGCCCGTCATGGCTTTGCCGGGAGAGGCAGGTCCTTATGGAGAGGACGAAGGTTATATGTATGAGGGGGCCAGGAAAAGGGACGGTGCACGAGGTGCTTCTCCTGTGAACTTTCGAGGGAAATTAAATCAGGGGAATTGATGGATATGATGGACATGATAGAGGTATTCTCATTCAGTTAAGGTTGTGGTAGCTGTGCGACCGTCGAACGCCAAAGGCTTGGATGGGTGCCTGAGGCACTAAGTGGATTCCATTTCCCCATTCTCAACATTTTTCAGTTACAGTAGAGAGGTCCTTTCGAGACTGTTGTTTATGAGGTGGTTTTCTTTCCTATTCATAAATATTTACCGTACTTTATTATAATGTAGACCCGAGGATGGTCATTCACCGAGTAAACGAAGCAGGCGGCTAGCAGATTGGCCCTGCATGAACCAAACCATATACCAAGTAGGGTCACGACTCTGCACCTCTGAAAATAAGCGTATCGGGATCATGCGGGCATGCGTCAAATCCGGGTTCGATCTGACATGGGTGTTTGTCGAAGTGGAATCCGGTTCCTGATCGTCGTTGGGACTAAGACAAATCAGCTACCACCACGACTGGAGTACTACAAGTGTGAGCCCAGCAGGGCGTTTCGACATACGAAGAAAAGTGAACAGGATGGGTGTGAATAATTCTGAACTCTTAGTTGTCATAAGCCGGCTCTATCAAAGACAGCCAATCCGTCTAGGCTATGGTATGAATAGTGAATAATTCCAGTCCTCGAGTTGTCAGACACAGCCATCTGAGCGACCATCGGCGCTCATCAGTGACCAATGCTATGTTCGGCAATGAGCCGAGCGAACCAGCTCTCTCTCTTGCGCCCATATGGGCAGCGTGGTCATCCATAGCCGTGTATCATCGTGAGTAGTTGGGACTTGGAGTTCAGAGTCGCAACTCGATGGCGCGGATGAGAGGGAGGGCATTTGGTCGAGGCATTCGAGGATTTATCAAGCGAGGTATATCGCACGATATGAAGATTCCAGATCATGCTGTCATCATAGAATTGTCTCCCCATGTTCACCCCTCTTCTTCTTCGCTGTCTTCAGGAGCACCAGAATCGCCATCTGCTTCCGGGGTATCCTGGGTTCGCTGTCGCACATTGGTACTCGGTCTTACGCGACTCGCCTCCTCCACAGCTCTCTCGCCCACAAAGCTTTCTCCAGACCAGTCCTCCTTGCAGACAGGACATTTCTCCGCTTGTTGCATGCGGAAGAAATTGCGCACGCAGTGATCATGAAGACGACCCAAGCATTCATGATCATCACACCGTTGGCCCTATAAGCTGATAGTCAGTTCACCGCAAACCCCAGCTTCCAAGACAGATTCGAATCGCATTCTCACCACCGTAATAATATCCTTGCAAGCCGCGCAGAACTTAATACGAGGAGCCCTCCTCCTCCTCCCATCTTCTTCATCGTCATTATACGTCGAGACCAACCAAGTCCTTAACTCCATCAACGCCCGCGGAGTTAAACTCAAATACCCCTTCCGACTCTTCTCCAACCAACCCTCCGACACCAAAGACTTCATCATATCCTGCGCCTGCGTCATGGTCAAGTTCTGCGCAGCACCGCCTTCCTGCTGTGTTCCAACATTGGTAGACCTGCGTCGATCTTCGCCCGCTTTTGCCAGTTGTACGGCTTGCATCTGCGTGATGACCATCCCCTCGCATCGGCGTCTGTTATTTGTGTCGAACATGAAGTCGAGGACGCGCTTGACGAATGCGATTTCGTCAGCGGAGTAGGTCGTCGCGAGCTGGGTTAGGGGATCGCTTGTTGTATTGACGAGGGCGTATACTAGTACGGGGGGTGTATTTGGTGCGTCTTGGTTGGCTTCTTTTGGGTCTTGTCGGCGGGTGGTTCGGATTTCTAGGTCAAAGGGTGAAATGGCTGAGTTTGCGGCGTCTACGAAGGCGCCGATGTCTTCGTGTGTGATGCCCTCTGGGTCGACAGTGGTTCCTTCTGCGCGTATCGGTGGTCAGTGATGCTTTTGAGGACTAATGTGAGGAAAAAGGGTGATATTTACGTACGATTAGCAGAGAGTATCGCTGCTAGAACTGGTTGTGCCTCTTCAAAGGTCATGGTAGAACGTGCCATGAAGGCCTGTAAAAAGGCACGATTTCGATCATCGTATCCGTTGGTTTCCATGATGTCGAAGACTATGGAGAAGCTCTGCGGCTATGATTCCAAGTCGAAGAAGGCCTGTCGTTGCTTGTCTGCTCACTTCTTGAAATATGAAGGACGTGGTGGGACGCGATTTGACGCGCCGCGTGTGGGGTGCCAAGACTTGCCGGAGACAAAGAGTTGATAGTCCTTTGATGGCATCTACATCATCGGATATTTCCCAAACCGACGAAGCAAATCAATTCTGGATATTCATTAATTACTTTAAGTATTCCACCTTTTGATACCTCTGGTACTAACAATTCAAACATAGCATTTGGCTTGTGAACATGAGACTCATCCACAATAAACTGCATCATGTAGGTGTCTACTCTTAGTATTCGGAGCACAACATTCACCATGTCAATTACGATCGAGTATACATGGTGACAGATATTTACCATCAGCCCATGGTGGCAATTAGTGGTCAGCAATACTTTCATATGCAAGGGAACCGAATTACAAGTGCATACTATACAGGATTAAACGAGTCCTGGATGGCACTTAACTCACTAGTTTACCAAGTGGCTGTCGGTTAGGTGACTGGCGGCAGCAGTACAAAGTCATAGGCGAGCAATCATTATTCAACCGTGTTAAAAACGATACCTTGTAGGTTTGATATCATGAAGTAAAATACAAGATGCCAATCAGCAGAAGAAAATGCTGAACCCCCCTCGAAAGCGGAATCGAATTGCCCATAGGCCTCGCCCAACGCCGGGAGTATGAAGACAAGAAGATGAAAAAAAACCACATTTGCAAAAAGAGAAAAAGAGAAAAGAGACCACCGTCACTCAACCACTCAGCGCTTAGAATCTCCGTCGAGTGGGCTCAGGGGTTGGGCTGCGGCTAACGCTGCGAGCATCACGACCCCGTTCCTTGAGCCACTTCTTTGTGCTCAGTCGCAGCTCTCGGTCCAACTCGGGGCCGGGATCTTTGCGATGAATGAAATTGCAGAATCCCCCACGTACACATCCCTCCCCACTGTTGAGTCGACAACACGCTTCTCGGAAATCCGTCACGGGTGATAGTTCGCAATATATGGGTCGCGCAGCGTACCACCGGGAGTTCAATGCATCGCATGCTGCTTGTGCGTCTTCTTCGTACTTGAATCGAGCGTAGACGTTACCGATCAGGTCTGTAGAGAAAAAAGAGGAATGTTAGTTACTTGCGCCAAATGCTTCTCAATGAGATCAAATCCTCGAAAAGCCGGACTTACGGTCATTGTTGTTGTCACAGACAACCAGTTCCTCGAGTTCACCATATTTGCACATCTCGCACCATATGTCCTCGTAGAAAGCGTCGAAGTGATTCTGCAGCTGGCTGGGGTTCATCTTGTTCTTGGGATCGTAGGCCGGGTTCTGGTACATGTTCGGCATGAGAACGGTCTGCGAGTACGAGGGCTTGACGTGTTTGCGCGAGCAGCGGTCGCCGTGGCGGCATGCGCCGATCTTGTAGTAGAAGGAGCAGTTGACCTTATCCTGCTCGGTACCGAAAATGGAGGCGAGGTAGTTGGCCATGATGGGCTGATGTGGAGGTTTTTGGTCGCCGGGGTGAAATTAGGGTGTAAGGATGGAGAGGTGGAGGAGGTTCGCGAAGGGGAGGCGACAGAAGGCACGGAGCGAGAAATTGCGAGGGAGCGGACGACTGCTTGGTGATATCGGATGCCTGAAGATTCTGGAGAGCTCCAGTGGCGCAGCTGACTAAAGCCAGGGAGCTGTGGTCGGAACAACTATCATCCGAGGTACTCGGGCCTCGGAGATGTGTCAGGAATTACTATCCTTGTATATACTAGAGAAAGTGAATATGCAATAGAGAAGATTTGCCTGAATGAATTCATGAGCATTTGAGCTTCCGTAAGGTAACCATAGAAAAGTCATGATTGCGCAAGCCAGCAAGAGTTCAAAGTGACGAGCTGGTTTTACCTCACCACGGCTTCAGGAGCCGTTGGATAACGGAATACTAGACTAATATTCGAGCCATATCTAACTAGCCACAGCCAAATATCAAAAATTTCGAAATAAGACAAATCGTATCCCCCGTGAATCGAACCTCCATTTTTGCTTCCCCTATATACTTCGCCTTGTTCCTGCATCGCCATCCACGGACACCGAACAACATCGCCAGTCCCCAGTGCCGCCGATACAGCGATTTACACCCTCCAACATAGTCAAAAAAGATATCAGAGAGTTGAGATAAATTCAATATACCATTCTAGGATAAGTTTTGACTACCAGAAAAATAATATTACCCAAAAAAATCTCCAAAAAAAATCTCCCCCGCCTAGGGGTGTGCCCGGCCGTCCGTGGAGCTCGAAGCGTCAACACCGGCCCAGTACTTTCTTCTTTTGTTTGTCCTTTCCTCCAGGGCACACCAATAATTCACCAATTTACGGTGGATATCAACTAGGCCATCGGAGGAGGGGGAGTTGAAAGCCTGACCTGGAAGATGGTCATAACCCTTGTTTGATGCTTGGAATTGTCTTGTTGGGTCTTGGCTGTTTTTGATGCTCTACTTGCTGGATTTGGGGATCAAAGTATTCTCGACCCATTCTCAACCCTGGAATAGGTAATCTACCTCTACTCGTGCAAATTCTCCAGTCGATGTCACTTTTCGAGGTCGGGTACATGAAGTGGAGGGTCCGATATATATCCTTACATCAGTGACACTGAGTACATCCAAATATAGTTTTAGTGACCTTCCAGAAGATGGCACCTTGATTTATTTTTATAGCTTCCATATAGGTCATAGCTTTTTGGATTGCCCACAAAATAACTCTATTATTCAAACAAAGGTTTTAATTAATGCCGTAAACTAGCGCACCATGACGTCTGTAAGCAGAATGCCATCCATAGGTACCCCGCGGGATTATTAAGCCCCGCCCCAAACGGCCTCTTCAGTGTCAGCATTCTGCAGTTCTCATCCATCCAGTCATATCGAAGCGTTCCACGTACAAGCTTGCTTGTGTGTATCGTAATTCAAATTGTGCGTTTCTTGTTCTCGTCGCGGTCAATTCCCCAGCCACGTGCGTGCGAGGAATCCTTACCTCTTGGAAAGCCCGTGTGTGCTGTGATATCGCCGGCCACTGGCAGCAGGCAGGAACCGCCTTTGTCCACGGAACTTAATTTGTTGTTAGTCTACTGGACTCGACGCTAACCACACTCACAGCGTTCAATATGGCAGCCAAGACTATCATTGTCACGGGTGCCTCGCGAGGTCAGAGTCCACCCTCCATGTCTCCCCAGCTAGGACTGACAACCTCTCAGGTATCGGTCTTGCGATTGCCAAGTACCTTCTCACAGCACCCCAAGCACACAATGTTGTTGTGGTGGCCCGCAGTGTCGAGCCTCTCGAGAAGCTGAAGGAGCAGTACTCCAAGCAGGTTGAGGTGGTCAACGGCGACCTGGCTGACTTCTCTCTCGCTCAAAAGGCAGTGGATGCCGCCATCAAGTCCTTCGGCCAGCTTGACGGAGTGGTGCTGAACCACGGCATCTTGGGACAGGTCGGCAAGATTGCTGCCGCCGATGTCGACCAGTGGAAGAAAGACTTCGATGTCAACTTTTTCAGTTTGGTTGCCTTCGTATGCTATTGTCCTTCCACACAAGACTAGCGAACTGTGCCACTGACAAATCTACAGGCTAAGGCAGCTCTGCCTGCCCTCCGCCAGTCCAAGGGAAAGATTATCTTCACCTCCTCTGGCGCCGCTGTATCCGGCTACCCTGGTTGGGGTCTCTACGGAGCTACCAAGGCCGCGATGAACCACTTCGCCATGAGCTTGGGCAACGAGGAGCCCGATATCACCTCTGTGGCCATCCGGCCTGGCATGGTCGACACCGAAATGCAACGGGAGCTACGTGAGGACCACGCCACGAATCTCGACGCCGAGATGCACTCCAAATTTGCAGGTGCCCACAAGGACGGCAAGCTTGTCAAGCCCGAGCAGCCAGGTCATGTTATGGCCAAGCTGGTGCTGGACGCACCCAAGGACCTCAGCGGGCGATTCTTCTCGTATGTTTTACAGCTCTATGAAAACTCGGATGGTGCTAATAATACGCAGATGGAACGACAAGGAGCTCGAGGCTTTCCAAGAATAGATTTGAAAGTCATTGATTATAACTAAATTCGAGATCATACGGACTAGGAAACTGTACAGCAATCAGTACGAATGCCATAGAAAGCAATGGGTGCAATGTCAAGGGTAATTGAGGTGTAATCAGCCGAAAGATGAAAAGCAGGTACATTTTATAAGCATTAGGTGCAGAACACCTTCATACTTAGCATGGAATGTAGGATGATCATCATACAAAGAGTGTGTGTATTGAGAAAAAGGCATGATATTCGTACCTATTGTGTATACTCGAGAAAAGAGTGTGTTGGAACAGAATGAAAAGATAAAATTCCAAGCGAAGGCCCCATAATTTGGATCGTCACACCATCATCGAATTTGTGTTCCTAGCAATCTTGAAGAAGTCAGTCGAAGATTCTTCATAATCCAGTCATATGCAGAAGCAGTAGTAGACAGCAGATATCAGTTCGTCCGTTTGGCTAGGACAGTGTAATCACCACGGTTTGGTATGATAGGGGCGACAACGATGTTCATCATAGTAAAAAAGCAAAAGGGAAGTGACGAGGGATTGCAAGCTTACCATTAGTGACCAGCCTCAAGAGTGAATTCACATTGAAATCCACTCTTGAGGAAGTATCGAAAGCAGACTGTGGTTGATGAAGGAAAGAAAAGAAATGCAGGCTTGAAGAAAAAAAATTGAGAATAAATGTGGTTGCAGGCGGTGAGCATCTGCCGGCAGGAAAATATATGGAGCCGAGTCTTGCGCGCCTCGGGGCAGTATTTAATTGCTTCAAGTCCGCCCCACGCAGGAACTCCAAGAAAAAAAGAGCCACGCCTCAGCCTTGCCGCTAGCTCTCTCTTTGTCTTTCCTCGTGGCTGCGAACGTTATCTTTCATATATTCCATCTACCTTTACACATTTAAACACCATGTCCGATCGAGAGTTTGGTTGTAAGTGTCCTCTTTCAAGACTCATGACGTGCGCGCGCGCGCAAGCTGACATGTTTGGATCTCACTTAGCCAACGATGACCTGTCGCTTCCCAAAGGTATGACCAGACACTGCTGCAAACTTCATTCCAGAATCTTCCCTCTATCTGATTTGGATCTTTCGCTTTGGGAGCACCCTTTGTTTCCGGCGCCAACGCCAACGATCTAGCGCGTTTGGTTGAACTTTGCTAATAATGTTGACGACAGCGACGGTCCAAAAGATCATTACCGAGATCCTTCCTCCCAGCATGGGCCAGACCTTCTCCAAGGACGCGCGCGACTTGCTGATGGAATGCTGCGTCGAGTTCATCACCTTGATCTCGTCTGAGGCCAACGATATCAGCGAGAAGGAAGCCAAGAAGACCATCGCATGTGAACATGTTGAGAAGGCGCTCCGGGATCTTGGCTTTGCAGACTACATTCCGGACGTACTTGCGGTGGCCGAGGAGCACCGGGAACAGTTGAAGGTGCGCACGCACAATGTTATCCATCCCCAGATCGTTCTGAGTTGCAGCAGCTGACATTGTGTTCGGAATAGTCACGAGAGAAGAAGCAAAGCAAGATGGAGCAGAGTGGTCTATCCGAGGAGGAGCTCCTTCGTCAACAGCAGGAGCTCTTCCGGTCTGCAACTGAGAAGTACAACGCAGGCCCGGAATAAGATGACATCTAGTTCCATAACGAACTCATGCTGGTCATAGAGGAAAATGGACACCGGCGGGCGTTATTTTTGCTGTTTCTACGGGATGGTGCGGCCTTGGAGTTTTTCTTGATGGTTTTTTCATTTTCAGCAGCTACTCAAAGTGCATACAAGTGAGGCGCAATATCATTAATGACATGTTTTTTGATGCATTATGAAAATTTCAGACAATTTACCCGTGAAGCCCGATATACGACTTATATTTTCTCCCCTAGATATGCTAGTAGTCATGCCCTTGATTGAGCCTGATAAGTAGGTGTTCAAACGGAAAACTCAGACATTGCTGTGGATCATGGGGAAAAATGCTGAAACCTCTAGCATTATTATTTTGTGCAATATTCTAGTATATGGGAATCATTAAAATCTAAGTAGCTGGCGCAGTATACACGCTATGTAAAGATTTGGTTTCTGGAGCTGTCCAAATGTTTGCGTTGGGCCTCAGGCCACAAAAATAAGGCGCCCATAAAAACACGTGATCCAACTTCTCCCTTTTCGCCTCATCCACACGTGACAGCTTCACCGCCTCATCTTTCAGGCGACAATCTCACCGCCTTTCCACGTGATTATACTGACAAGACTCCTTTCACGCTAAGCCAAGATGGGAAAACGCCCCAAGCTCAAGGTTACTGGGAAGAAGAAGCCCAAGACCACCCAGAAGGAATCTCCCCGGAAAGATTCCCCCGAGAAGACTTCACCCCAGAAGGGCACGCAGCGCGAAGAGCCTCCCGTGTTTCTTGCTCGCAGACGCTCCAACATGCCACCCTTCAAGGATGAGCATATCCTGGTACGTGAAGCTTCATACCCTTGGTCATGTTATTTTCATCAGCAACAGGTTCACTAGCTAACACTCCCCCCAGCTGATTGCGCCAGGTTCGCAAATGACCCTGGCGCAGCTCGGTCTGCCGGAAACCTTTACGCCCGCGCGCTTTCGCTTCCCCACGCGCATGTTCCCTGGCCAGAAGATGGGAGAATACGAGCCTTACCGAATCCGCGAGCGACACCAGACAGTCAATACTAGCAATGGAAATGGCGCTCAAACCACCGACCCTCCCAAGACGGACGTGGAAATGAAGGACGCCGAGTCCGCTGGCCAAGATGGCACTGGCAACAACGAGCCTACTGAGAAAACCGAGAAGCCTGCCGGCGACAGCGCCGACGCGACCGACAAGACTGAGGCCCAGCCAGAGACCTTCTACGAGGAGGACGTGACTTCCGACGAAGGCGCCGTGTATCCGATCGTCAACGGACGCATTGTCCACTGGCCCAGCTTCTACGCCCTCCTGACTCACGTCTACAATGCACTGAGTCCCCCATTCCACACTCCGATCCTGATGATCGGCCAGCCAGTCTGGACCGCGCGCGATCGTGAGATGATCACCCAGTTCGTCTTCGAGAAGTTCAAGGTGCCCGCCTTTAATATCATGGACTCTGCACTTGCTACAATGTGGGGCTACGGTGTGCCGACTGCTTTGATTGTTGACATCGGAAAGACCAAGGCCGACGTGACTGCGGTGACCGACTTCATCCCCAACGAACATGGCCGAGGTATTGCAATGAAAGGATGTGGTGGTGATGCCATGACCGATCGACTCGTCGAGCTCCTTGGCCCGAAGGGCTTCACCCGCGAGATGTGCGAACAGCTCAAGCGGAGCAACATTGCCGAAATTCTAGCTCCCGGTACACCACTTCCCGGGGCTGCGGCTACCGCACACCAAGGCACGAATCCGGCCGCTGCTGCTTCGACTGGCGGACAGAGTGGAAATGACCTCGTTCCTCGTGGTCCTGGCGAGGGTACCCAGACTGGTACTGATACCAATGGAGGAGAGGACGAGGGTGTCCTGGACGTTGCTGCCATCGTCAGTGGTGACACTACCGAGTACCTTGCCAAGATCGAGAAGGAAAAGACCACCAAGAAGGGTGGTGCGGAACCCAAGCAGAAGAACGCCCCTAACCACCAGAAGGAGAAGGCGACATTCCAATTCGAGGAGTTTGTCCCATTGGATGATGATAACGCACCTGCCAGCGGTTCCCGCCGGTACATCCGTCACACGCGGGAAATTGAGGTTGGCGCCGAGCGCTTCCTACTTGCCACGCCTCTACTGAAGGTTAAAAAGCGTCTAACCAACGGCATTCTTGAGGATCTCGCTACTCAGATCCACCGAACCATCCTCGCCGTTCCGGATGCGACCAAGCGCAGCGAACTTTGGGATTCCCTCATCATCGTTGGATGCGGTAGCCGTGTTCGAGGTTAGTGATGATTGTTCTAGAATTTCCATCTTCACCCCTGTATTGGAGTTTGACTAACGGTTTGAACGTGTAGGCTTTGCCCAGGCTCTTCTTGGTGTCATCACCCAGAAGTACATCCTCTCCCCCTCCGCCACCATCTTCACATCCGAAATTCCCTCCGCCTTCAGCACTCCTCTCCCAACTGGCGGCACCAACACCCCGGCACCTATGGGGCAGCCTGGCCCCATGTATCACCCGGCGGCCCACGGCGTCAACCCCCTTCTCGTGGCTGCCACCCACAACAACCCTCCCATGGCCGGCGCCACCCCTGGCACCCCCGGTATGGACCCCAACATGTCCGCTCACCACCGCTCGACCGGACACTCGCAGACTCCGAACTCCGTCAAGTGTCTGAGGCTGCCCGACTATTTCCCCGAGTTCAAGCACGAGGGAAATCGTAACGCCCCGGGCGCCAGTCATGGCCCCAGCGCTACACAGGGCGGACACGGCGCCGAGGAAGCCACCTTCCTCGGTGCGCAGATGGCTGGTCGGGTCATCTTCGTTAACGACCAGGGAGCCACGAAGGGCTTCATGACCCGGGTCGATTACAACGAGAATGGCCCGTCCGCCATCCACGAGTTTGCCCTGGCATAGGTGGGCGTGACGAGTACAGCCGTGACGGCTGTGTAACGACTGAGCGTGTTTGATTCTTTTACTGTTTGATTCTCTTAATGGCTCCCTTTTCATCTGGAATATCGGAACATGGGGCGAAGCGGGTCGGTTTCTTGTTTTTTTTCTCGTTTTATTTTTTATTTTTTGAAAACCCTTGTGTTTTCTCAAGTTTCGTCTACATTTGTCTTGTGCTCGTATGCTTTGATGCCTACTAGAAAAGCGGGTTCATGATACAGGTGCTGGGTGGGGACTCCGGAGTTTCGGTTTGGTCTCTTAGACTAGTGTACACAGATTCATATGGGACATGAGTTAAATTTCAAGTTTCTCCTAACTGTATTTCTGAATATTTTGTATCATTGTAGTTGGATATGATCAGATCTATACAGCAGACCAATTGAGTAGCTTAAATTTGGGTGGGACCTGCCTTGCCTATCTGCACGTGACAGAGATTATCACTCGCGACGCCACTCCGCCCGCAATTTGTCACAGATCACCTCTGGCTATTCACTACAATCACCACTACCTTACACTTTGGACACGATCTGAGGTCTCAATACCCCAAATCCAGCCCCTAGATTCTTCAGATCTTCTCTCAGCCGGAGGATTCCGCCATAACAACACACATCCGCGAACATGCCACGCGCAGAGGCCGGTAAGCTTTCTTCGAACTACCGTTTGGTTGGTACAATCAGCTAACTTGACACCCAGGCAGCACTAAGGCCATTGGCAACAAGATCAAGAGCAAAGGTGAGTCTTTATTGGAGGATTATGAGCTCTTCCGGGGCGTTGCGCTCTTCCAGACGTCGAGCTATTGCATACCGAGGTTTACGAATACTGACCGGGCTCTTTGATCATTAGGATTGGGCAGATTGAGATGGTACTGCCAGGCATGGTAAGTCTC
Source organism: Penicillium subrubescens (assembly GCF_028828155.1). Taxonomy (NCBI): domain Eukaryota; kingdom Fungi; phylum Ascomycota; class Eurotiomycetes; order Eurotiales; family Aspergillaceae; genus Penicillium; species Penicillium subrubescens. Next base: position 950,433 of record NW_026643156.1, read on the forward strand.
ACAATTTCATTGCGGGGTCCACGAGCTGACATCGATTCGAAAGCGAACGGCAAATGCGCGACGAGAATGGCTTCAAGTAAGTACTTTCCCTTTGTCCAGTCTATTACGAGGTCCATGAGCTAACATCTGGTTCTACAAGGTGCCACGTCCAAAGTGAAGCGCATGTCCGACAAATGCTGCTCATAGGCGAAGATCCCAAGAAACACATTAAACAATTCTCCAACGAGTTCCAGAAGCAGTTCGTTGACCTCTTGAGAACAAGTACGCAGTGTCCTCCTACCCTGTTGATGATTTTGATTGCTAACATCTCCACAGCACACGGAGAAAAGCAGGTCAACGCCAATCATTTCTACCAGCAAGTCATCGCCGACAAGACCCACATTCACATGAACGCTACGGAATGGAAATCGCTATCCGCTTTCACCGCATACCTGGGAAGGAATGGAATTTGTCGGGTGGAAGAGACCGAGAAGGGCCTTTTCATCTCGTGGATCGATAACAGCCCTGAGACGATGCGCAGACGCGAGGCGGTCATGAAGAAAGAGCGACAAGATAAAGGCGACGAAGAGCGTGAGCAGCGCTTAATCCAGGAGCAGGTTGAGCGGGCGCAGCGCATGGCCAGAGACAAGGAGAAGGAAGAAAACTCCGAGGAAAGGTTGCTGCAGCGGGAAGAGGGTGAAAAGGTCAAGTTGAATTTTGGATTCAGCGCAAAGCCAAAGCCAGATGCCGCCCCAGCTTCAACCCAGACGACGACCGTGCCAGCGACGGACGATTCTTCTGATGCCAAGGATTCTCCTGCCCCGACAGACACAGGTGCCTCAACTCCAACTACCTCTCAAGCCCCAGCCAAAATCTCCATGTCCTTTGGCGGTGCGCAAAAACCGAAGAACGTGTTTGCATCGGGCCCCAAGAAGAACCCCCTGGCTGGGAGGAAGGGACCAGTGATGGCTCAGCCGAAGAAAATGTCAGAGCAGGAGAGGATTATGAAAGCCGAGATGGAAGCTGCAGAGCGCAAGCGCTCCAGGCCGGACTCTGTGTTTAACTCTAAGCGGCCGAAGCTTGCATAGGCTTTCTTGTGTGGTTGGGCCAGTGTCGTCATTGGGCGTTTGTTCGGTTCAAGTTACTTCCTTATTATACCCTGCCTCCTGCACGAAATAGATGAGATCATTGTTCGTAATACAAACATAATTCATACTTGCAAAGTCATGCCACCTGGCCCTGATCCATATCTGGTAGCCTATTCTGGCCCATATTGGGACTTCGAGTTGCACCACCCGCTCTTTTCGTTTTCATCGGAGAGACTCCAACAGTGAATCCTTTCTGTGGTTTGTTCAAAACGTACACTATGAAATCAATAGTAAGTCCGAGAAGAATGAAACTGTACTACCGCGGCATCACACAAAGCAAAAACATTCAACTCATCCCTTCACTCGGAGTTTCCATTGTGGCTTTCCGCGATTGCAACCTAAACACGGCCCCGCTTCAGCCACATCTGCATCTATGCAGATCATCCTCCTCGGCTTTTGACGAAAGACCGAACGCAAACTCGCGCATGCCCCTTTCGCCCTCGCGCTCAAGTCGGACCGTCAGCGGTGGTGTCACCGAAAGCGGGGGTTATCCATAAAAGTAGTTCTCTTAACTATCGCAGGATGCAATAAGTGAGATAAATCCTCCGAAGTTTGCATTCCATCTTTCGCTGGAAAAAGCAGCACAAAGGTCTGCAGCGAGTTGCAGTTCTTCAGTCATGGAGGGTTTCAGCAATATCCCGATGATTTTGAGTTCTTTGATTGGGCTTTTTTGTCTGGTACGCTGCTATTAACATAGGTGATATGGGATCGGGCCCAAGCGGCTAATTATACCCACAGCATGCTTTATACAGACGGGTTGCTAGTCCACTCTCCAGGATCCCGGGTCCCGAGAACTCGAAATGGACAGACCTGGTGTATATCTACTACTGGTTGAACGGCCAAGTCCCATTCTACATTCATCAGCTACACGAGAAATATGGTCAGTAGCTTCTTGAAGACGTGATCGACCTAGTCCTTTGTCTGTTACCAAGCGACTAGCCCAGAAATAAAGTGCTGACCAAAAGCTTGTCCCAAACAGGCCCGATTGTTCGCACCGGCCCTAGCCGCGTTGACATCTGCGACATCAGCGCCGTCAAAGAAATCCACAGAACAAACAGTCGTTTCCTGAAATCGGACTGGTATCGCAAGCTCGTTCCTGGTGGCTTCGAGAATATGTTCACAACTGGAGACCCACACTTTCATTCTGCGCGTCGGCGTTTGCTGGCGTCGCCTATTTCTGATTCGTCGCTTACGCGGATGGAACCTATTATCTTGTCTCGGGTGCAGATGGCTATTGACAGGATAGCGGAGGAGATGGGGAAACGGGGGGTAGCTGATGTTTTTAAGTGGTGGTTGTTTATGGCGACGGATGTTATTGGCGAGCTTAGTTTTGGGGAGTCGTTTCGGATGCTTGAGGCTGGAGAGGTAATATCTCTTGTGACCAAAGGAAATTTCGAGGAAGACGGCTAATCAGAAACAACTTGAACAGAAAACTCAATACAGCTTGGATCTCGAACATATCTCCAGCCTCCAGCCCATTCGAACTACCTTTCCACTCCTTGTCAACTTAGGCAGATACCTGCCGCTCCCAGTCTTCAAGAAAACAGCAGACGCAGGGAAAAGACTCGGAAGCTACTCATTCAAATCCATCGAGCGATACAAGCAAATGATTGCCGAGAATCCAAACGACCCAAAGCCAACCCTCTTCACAAAGATATTCGACTCAGAGAAAAGTGGCCTCACCCTGGAGCAGATCCGGTCAGAGGCACAAGGGTACATCGTCGCAGGCAGCGACACTACTGCTGTAACATTGACATATCTCATCTACGCAGTCTCTCGCGATACCCGGGTCCGAGACAAGCTAGTCGAAGAATTAGCGAGCTTACCCGAACCAGTGGCTGACCGCAATCTGCGTGATTTGCCTTACTTGAATCAAGTCATCAATGAGACACTCCGATTGTATACCGCAGTCCCATTTGGTCTACCCCGGTCTACCCCTTCCGAGGGAGCCAACTTTGATGGATACTTTGTTCCAGGCGGAACTACAGTTTCCACCCAGTCTTACAGTATGCATAGGGATCCAGCGATTTTCCCAGATCCAAATGACTTCAAGCCTGAACGATGGGAGGATGTGACAAAGGATATGAAAGATGCGTCGTTGCCTTTTGGAGGAGGCTCAAGGGGTGAGTGTTGAAAAACGCTTTGGAATTTCTTTTTGTTGTCGGCGCTAATTATGTCGATAGTTTGTATTGGATTGCATCTCGCCCGCATTGAGCTGCGTCTTGGTGCAGCACTTTTCTTTCGCAAGTTCCCTTATGCGCATCCTTCAACTAAAGAAGGTATGTCGGAGGAGGATATGGTTATGAAGTCTTTCTTTTTGATGGCTCCGCAGGGACATCGGTGTCTTATTGAGGCTTGACTGCTGGAGGGACCTTTTTCATATTGCATATAGCCAATTTGCACATGACATTAGCGTCCTAGGAATTTGATTTTTGGTTTAATGGGCAAGTAAATTCTCTGGTATTAGAATATTATTTTGACAGGCCGAGCAATCTACCGCCAATAAGATGTCTAAAAGGTGAGGCCCATATCTTGCATGCAGCATTCTCTCGGTGATAGATATGAAGGCACACCACACAAAATATATCTACACATACTTCTTTCACCTGTACAGGGGCGAAGAAGGCCCACTATACTATGATCATCTCAATTTATACCACAGTCACGAATTTGGGCAATGATTAAGCTCATAATCGGTGAAAGCGAAGATCATCTAGCAGATTGAGGCCCTTTCTTCTTTGTAATATTCAAACTCTTCTCTCGTCTTAGCTGCCATCTTCAAAAAACTTCCGCACGTAGTAGCAAACGAGCCAAACATAGAAAGCGAAAGAGCTAACATTCAGTCATTAGCTTATCCTTATAAGACAAGCCTCGCCCCTTCCCAGGGCCAGTTCTAGATTAACCTAATGATGACTCCCCTACAAATTCCATCTTACATTGCGGATTACCTTCCATACTTGATCACAGATTACCTTCAAGGCTACACCACTAATCACTTCCCACACCATATCAAAAATTCCCTGCCCCAAAACATCGGAGACTGCAATAAATTCCTTGACACTATCCAAAATACATGTGTCCCCTTGAGCTCCGTGGTAACTGCGATCATCATATACTCCGCCATCGCACTCCTGCTTTCTTGGTATGCTGAACTCGAAATTTCAGAAACACAAGTCACACAGGAATAGTCTTGCTCATCTACAACCTTGTTGTTACAGCCTAAATATTTTCGAAGGAAAGCGCACAAGACGTCGGAATTTGCGACACGGTAATCAACGCATTCTCTATATCACACCTATCAAACAGATGCACTAACATATCTGCATGACATGAAGTTCTCGACTACCGCCCACCGCTCAAGTTGCCATCCGTATTCTGTGATCGTGCGAATGAAAAGTCGACACCTTGGAAAGATCTGAGTACTACGAATGCCCCGTGTTTAACGCTCGATCGGAGAATGCAGCCCCTTCCAGCACCTGAGCCTCCAGCGGCGTTTCACGGGTTCAGCTTTCGTCCAAGATGAAAAGCGTCGGAATTGAAAAGTGCCGCGGGAATTTATTTGAGTCATTAATGTATGCGAAGAGATGGCACGATTATTGCTGCTTGGTTTTTGATCACTTGGATTTGATAACCCAGTGGTTTAAAGATGATGGAGCTGCCTCACAGGTCTTATTGTGTGCAGTGTCTGAAAAATGGAATGGAGTATGGTCCATGAATATCTGACTGAATTATAGTGCCCCCTGAAGTAATGGAATCTATAATGTGTTTTATTGCCTCAAACTCGTCTACACACTCACTGCCTAATATAAAACTCAAGAATACTCAACAAGGGCCTGCTTCGCATGCTTCCCCATAATTCCTCGCCATCTGATCCCGCCAATCATCACCCAGCTGACCCCCGAGAGTTAAATCAATCTCTCGCAATATCTCATTACTAACATCCCTCCAACCTTCCATGCCGTGTTTCTCCTGAAGCCAAGCCAGCGGCGTAATATCAAATCGATGACCCGCCCATTTCCCCCGCGTAATATGATCACCGCCACCAATCTTCTCAGGTTCCGACGACCAAGAGATCCGCGAGATCAACACCTCCGCAAAACCAAAGACTTCAATCTGAGGACCGTGGATGAATTCCTCTTTGAGTGCGATTACTTCTCCCCGGACGTATTCTCGAGTCGTCAAATTACGCAGTATCCACCGCTGATCCCGCGGATAGAACTCTAGAATCTCGGGCTTGAGACCCATCATAATTTCTGCTCGATTTGCGGAGCCCATGTAGTGACTTGCTTCGTAGTCGAGGAACCATCTTTGGAGTCTTTGCGATAGTGGTGGCCCGCCGATCTTTTTGTAGGTGTTTCGGATGGAGAATGAGTTCAGATCGTACACTTTGTTTAGTTCCCTGACCTCTTCGGCCTGAGTCGCGTTGAGAAGACCGGGTGGAAAATCGTGCGGGTCGCTTTTATCGCTGACGCACATGATCTTCTCGCCGGCCCATGGCGCGAGAGAATTGATAATGTGGTCTTCGATATGCGAGAGTCCGACCGCCCAGAAGTATCGATTCGTCAAGCTGAATCTCAGCACATCTTCCACAAAATCAAGGTATGAGAATATCTGGTGATGAATCGTAGAGGGAAAATTAAGAAGTGATTTCGGGCTCGTCATGCTGATTTCTGTTGCATTGTGACGCTCGATTCTTGCGGCTTTGCCGGAGTGGTTCTGGGAGAGACCGTCCCGTCGTGTTTGCTTTGAGCAGATGAAATCACCGTCTTCATTATCTTCGGCATTTTCGCCCGGCACGAATCCGTCAATTTGCTCACTGGAGTAATACAGTTAGCGCTGGTCAATAGCTTTGGGTGTTATGATCGGCCGACCGGTGGGCATTAAGTGGAACTGCTAGGAGTGGAACGAGTCCTCCAGCGCTGTTTGAGGCTAGGGCGTCCATCCACTCGCCTAGGACGCCAGTTGTTTCTTTGCGCGCGGGTGCAATGACTTGCCAGTGCTGGACCATGAGGAAAAAGCCCAATTATTGGGCTGTGCAAGTTAGTGTTGCTGTTGAGAGAATCAATTCGGGATACGGTCGTGGACCTTTAAGCCGGTCAACGTCAGTGATACGTAAAGCATGCCCCTATGTAATTGATCTATACACGCATTAGGGGAAACTAGTTCTCTAAAACACTCTGAATCGCTGCTATCTGGTATAATACAATAATTCAAGCCTTGTTATCAAGTCATGAAATTTCCAGTCCACCAAATCTAAGCATAAAACCTTATTACCTTATTTAAACAGCAGGGATGTACATTTCAGCACTCCACCAAACACCCAAGCACAGCTGACTTGATCGACCGGTATGAATTTGTAATTTTACGTTCCGGTTGCACTGGCCGAAATGTCCACCGCATCCTTGACTAAACCAAGCACGGTTAAGTCAGCCTCAAGTTATCCAATCTTATTGGATGCGTCGTCAAGAGTCCCCCCTTCCCCCCTTCCGCCCCACGACCAACCAGCAAGGCCCAGGCAAAGCTGAAAGCTCCCTGGAAAGAAACCCCCGCTCACCCGCCCGCCCGCTGTAATTCCTGACTCAGGAAATCTCCCAAGAATCCCCGGTCTTCCTCCAGTCCCAGTTGGAATTGATATCGGCTCGAACAACCCCCGGGACGAGAGATCGTGCAGGAGCGAAGATGGGTGGCATTCCGTGGCAGAGTAAAGGATGCAGGACGTGTCGGAAGCGGAAGATCAAGGTGGGCGCCCGCCTTTTATCTTGTGACGTGACAGCCTCGCGATGGTGACTGATTGGGAAAGTAGTGCGATCAACAAGAACCCGAGTGCGCACGGTGCCTGAAGACGGGGATAAAGTGTTTGGGCTACGACAGGGACCGATTCTTCGTTCATCAGGTCACTACAAAGCCCAAACGATCCACTAATGCTGGCACTAGTGGTGGTGCTGCTGCTGCCGATGGTGGTGCTGCCAGTGGTAGTGGTCCTTCCAAGGGCGCGGGGAAGCTTCAAGTCATGAAGCGCCCGCCGCCGCACCCGCAGCAGCCATGGATTATGCCGCAGTTCGTGGCTTCGGGCCCAGCAATGCGCAGCCAGATGTTTTCGGAATTTGCCAATATCTATTTCCCCCAGAGTATTGATACTAGCTATAACCTGGATGTGTGGCATTATCTGATCTCGGGCTTCTCGGCGCTGCCTAAGAAGACGCAGATGTTGGATAAGGCGATTGCGGCGTTGGCTTGTTTCTACTTGGGCAAGCTGCGAAACGATAAACGTCTTTTCCATCATGGCATTCAGTTGTACAATAGTGCCATTCGACATCTTTCCACCATGATGAGTCAAAACAACTATTGCGACGATATTGTTTACACTACGATTGTGTTTCAAGAAATAGAGGTATGCACCCCCTTCTCCCCTTTGTTGATCGTGCATGATACATCGAATTTTCCAGAAGATAAAGATCGATCGAAGCTAATACGCATGTCATCTAATAGTCATGTTACTGCCCCCATGGGCTGCATGTATGGGTTGCGCATATTGCAGGCACCAACGCAATCCTAAGGCATTTTCGTCGAAAAGCAGGGAGGAACCCTTTAATCGACGCCATCTATAATCAACATCAAAAGCTACGAATAGTATGTGGATGTCTCATTGCCTCTATCAATTCCCACAGAACCTCTCGCTAACTATCCCCAGCTATTCTCAACCACCGGCACGGGCATGTCCCCAGAAGATTACGACTACCTCACAAAACCCTGTGACGACCGTCCCGTAAACGGCCTAATGAAATTCTACGGCGAGGCCTCGCCCATCGTGGACGCAATCAACACCGTCGACGCCTCAGACCATCAAGCCTGTCAAACAGTTCTGACAAAATGTATTGCCCATAAAGACGCCCTCATGGCATGGTACGCCGCTCACAAAAAGGATTTCGGCGGCGGACCCTCAGAATGCGGACCCGGCACAATTCTCAACCCTCGACTACCCCCAACAGACAATCTATTCGGTGCATCCTATCGCTTCTCATCACTCGACAACGCAAAACTCCACATCGTCTTCTGGGTCGCACTCTCCATCAGCCACCGCATGATCTACGAAGCCCGCGGCCTGGTCTTATCCCACACAAACACTAACCAATCATCCACACCACCAACCAACCGCACCCAAGACGAAGACCTACTCCTATCAATGTTCTATCACGACGAAATCGGCCGGTCCGTCCCGTACTGTGTCCAAGATAGCATGAAGTCATGGGGCTTTTCCACGCTACTATGGGGACTAAGCCAAATCCTCAATCCCTACGCTGAAGCAGGGAATTGGGAGAAATTCGCTTGGTGTCAGAACGCTTTGATGCTTGGTTCTGAGCGGGGCTATGAGTCTGCGATTCGCCTTAGTGAGATCTTTTGGGCTGTGTGGCACCGGGTAAATCCTCGGCAACAGAGGTTTATGGCGCTGGCGTTGAGGGATTTCGATCCTCAGTATTTGACTATTCCGAAACAGCATTATATGGAGCTTGTGGATAGGACGGTGGAACCGAATCTGTTGGATGCGCCGCCGGAGGAGAGTTTATAGGGGTTGTAGTCTGTAGTTTTTTGAACATCTCGATTGGCGTTGTTTATTTTAACCCGGAGAAGAATCTCCCCGTCATAAATGTCTGTACAAAGTGGATTCTCTACTCAATCACCTCTGGAAGGGATGTCAAATTGTTCAAATGATCCCATCTCAATGTACATAATCTCCAATCATAACTCTAACTCTCAACCATTCGTTCCACCAGAATATCCAATCAACAATTACTCCCATCATCACAATTCTGATCACACCTATAAGTCCCAATCCAAGCATCATCCCCATAAACATCCAACCCCATCAACCACCCATTCAGCACCTGATGCAAATAATCCAAATTCTGCGGCACCCCATTCGCCCTCCCCTCCTCTGAACATGGATAATCCACCGTCAACCCCTTATCCCCATTCAACCCACTCCCCGCCGTAAACCACCCATTATACGCGCCAAATGCCTGAATCGCATTCCCACCCGCCGCATCAAGCTGAGACTTGAGATAATTTGTGCCCGCGTCCACGTTATCCTGGATGGAATCCGTGCATACCCCGTTCGGGTAGTTGTCGCAGGAGACCTGCATCAGGCCAGGGGTGGGTCCGCCGGCAGAGGCGTTGCAGGAGGATTCTTGCATGGCGATTACGGCGAGGATGACGGGGTCGATTGTGTACTTTGAGCTGGCGGATTGGAAGTATTGGTCGTACTGGGCGCAGGGGGAGCCGATGGTGGCGTAGAATTGGGAGAGGGAGATGTGGAGGACGGAGGAGAGGGCGAGGTAGGGCGGTGTCCAGCCGGTGCTGGTGAGGCCGGTGTTTAGCCAGTCTTCGGAGCTGGGAGGGTAGTTAGTGGTGATCTAGGAGTGAGAGGCGATGGAGGGAGATGGTGTGGGTGTACCCGTTTGGACCGGTGCTGGGCGTCACGTCGTCGGTTGCGCCTTGGGCGTTGGGGTTGCTGCCAACGCCGGGGTTGGCGGATTGGGCTTGGGTTGTAGTAACCATTGCTGCGAGTGCTGTGAGCAAAGTGGGCTTGAGAATCGCCATTGTAGTCTTGTAGAAGGTTGGATGCGGTGGTCAAGAAGTTGCGGTGCTTCCAAGAACATGTCTGGAGCGACTGAGAGGCGATTTTTATATTCGAGCATGGCATTGCAGCAGCTGACTGCTCTTGTACGGATGTAGTCTCCAGCAGCGACAGACGATGGTCGCAATGTTTCAGCTTCTCGACGATTTTCCCATCTGGGCAAAGCTGATCGCGGACGTCGTATCTGGAGAAGACGATCAGCTCGTCAGCAACCAATTTCCTGTTCGGGTAATGGTGATCACTCAGGCTAAGATGCGCTGATGTAGGGGTTTAGATTTCCCGCGCGTTGTTATTGGAGGAGCAGCATGACGGAGAGTGGATGCGTGGTGTGGATGGGATGTTTATTGGCGGAGGGAAGATGATCGCGGGAGTGGTGGGGCTATCAAGCCTCGGGATCAGGACCCCATATTCTTGATATGGAGTATCAAAATGGACGATGTAACAAGGATCAGCACGGGAGAAAAGTGTATGGAGGCAAAGAGTGGGAAATGGGAAGGGGGTGGGAATAGAAACGAAAACAAATAAAATACCAAAAGTTAGATAATGTAAAAAAATCCCCACACCTCACAGTGCTTTGGAGGGTCCTAGACCGGTATAGGCTCAAAGATCGCAGACGCTGATCCCACACACTGAGGGTCCCCTTGATATAGGCAATGTTACTAGCTACGGGCGTACTGGGACCAGGAAGGTAACCACAATGACTTTTCTGCCCTATGTGTAGTCTTGGCAAAGCTTCCGACACCTCCCCAGGTGACGACTGACCGAGGAAGTCCTGCCTCCCTCCCGGGTCCGTTGCTTTGGGGTCGAAGGTTAGCCACTGCCACTTTCACCTTAATCACAGGGAGTGCAGGGGAGTCCAGACATTACCACTCGACTATCGGAGGGGGTGGATTTAAATAGACAACTTTTTACCCTATATAAGTTCTCTCCCATTCCCCATTGCGAATGAATTTTGGTAATTCCACCGCCTTCCTATGGATTGAATTCATTAAAATTCGAATGGTAGTCTCAAAATGGCCTCATTTATCTCTCATTCGAGTTTTAAGCCATTCTGATCGCTGGTGATCGAGTAATGGGGTGTGTAAGTAGAGGACGTGCCATCGTGGCTGATGCTATTCCCAGAACTGATGTCGTAGCCATCAGGCGAATCTCCCGCCAAATCGGGAAAGTTGCAGGTTCAAATCGACCGAGCTCCACTGCGGCTCACTTTCTTTTTCGGAAATTATTTCCCTGCCATTTCTTGGCGCCCACTTGCGAGGAAATTGTATTGCATCTCCCCAATACGCGGAGACATCAGAGGGAGCATGTCGACCCATACATACCCCCAAGTTGTTCTTCTCATGGTTTATGAGCTACAGTATACCTCTGCTAACTGGCCGACTCCCGCAATGTTGGATCACCACGCCCGGGTTGTGTTTTGTTTTGACCCGCCCTACACTGCCTGTTCCATGCACGGCAGGAGCTATGGACATAATAGAAGCGAACCCCATTAATTCCATGATATCTATTACGCCATAATGATAATTTTGTACACCGTTATTGAATATCATTACCCACCATCTATCATGTTCTTGTTCGCACTATCTACCGAACATTGCTGACTTTATATCTTATACTCGATCCACGTTGGTCTTTTCCGGTTCCCGGTCTTCTTGGCAACTTTAATTAGACGTGACACATATAGCTCCCCTGACGTATGTACACACTCCCATCTCATCCTCTTTAATTCCTCATCCACCGAAAAATCAACAATTACAAAATCAAAGCAACAAAAAAATAATTACCAAAAAAAAAAATAACAAAAAAAGTGAAGACCGAAACCGCGCCGCCCAGGTGGGACAGTGGCCCAAGTCACCCGCTAACTCCGCCCCACTGGCCGTCAGGTAATGAAACTAGACGATCATGGAGAGAGTGGAGTCGATTCTGCAAGTACACCGACACCACCCGGTTTCGAACCTCCCACCGCCGGAGGTTTACGACGACCTAGATGTTTACCAACTAGGCCACCGTGGGTGTCTTCGTTCACCGTGTCAAGGCCCAAGCTCCACGAACTTCACTCCAAAGGCGTACTGCTTCCAAACTCCCCAAGTACAGCGGCCGGGGAGCTTCAACGAAATATCCGAGATTCGACTTGTGCGTATTACCCGAGAGCGCAAACCCCGAACTTGAAACCGAGACATGGACTGCCGACACGCGCCGATGGTGGATTTACACTGGTTGGGCCGTGATTCTCTACCGGTGGCTTCGGATTGAAGTATGGAAAGGCGGGCAGAAAGGGAACAATGCCTCAATTCTGTCTTTATACCAGCAATCTCCAGCGGAATACTCGACAGAGTTTGTGACCAGGGCGAAGACTACCTTGCTGGCCTCTGGGGGAGTGGCTCTCCAGCCAAGGCCTAGCGTTCCCAGGACATGCATGTATACTCCACAGCATGAGGCAAGATCCTCGCTGCCTATTGTCATCAATCCAAGCCAGCATCTCTGGTATGCACCAAATGGTCACAAAAGAGTTGGCGATGCCCCCACCGGTGATCTCAAAGACGTCGCTATGAACGGGCTCGAAGCGGGAAGGGCCTGCAGCGGGGGATCAGGATTGCTGAACAAGGCTATACCGATGGAGTCACCAAGGGTGGCAACAAGATGGGTTCTCATGATGGTGTCGAGAGGATCTGGATCTAGAATCATGCTAACTGTCATAGCGTCTACCAGAACCTCATCACACCTGACATCCGGGTAACCCTGAACCACCTCGGCAGACGGCTTGAGCCAGCGCACTATACCATTCATACGGTTGAGCTTGCTTTGGCGTGTTTGCTGGCCAGTGGGAATGTCTTGCTAGGGAGCGCTATAACCACATGCCACTGCTACGTCAGAATACACAAGGAGAGCTGGGAGATCTGCTTAGCATTTGACTGCTAGCCATTGTATTGGGTAATAAACAATTTATACGGATGGAGTCCTCCACACAACGAACAATTCCATGCTGTATATCGAATACCGAGCCCTTTAGAAAGATCTTGCAAAGCCCAAGAAGTGGAAGTATACCTATTCGGTGATTCCTCTGGTCTCTAGACTCAGACTTTTGAACTATCACTGTATGAGTCATCGTTATAATAGGTGCTGAAATTCTCCATGAAACCCATCGGTGCCTGGTGCCTGCAACTATGTATCCCGGCAAGCTGATACAGTAGGACATGCAAGAATGGGGTTATTCTACCAACGGGAACCAATCCAAAACAATGATTTGAATCAGTTTAGGAGATAAACGAAGCGGACCATGCGAGGACACGTTAGGGTGTCCTGGCTTACATGAGTAGGGAAGGGGACTTGAAGCTCCCGATTCTCAAAATGATATACTAGAAACAAGGAAGCCACGACACAAATAGTATTTCGAACGAGGTTTACTACCCCACTTCATTCAACACCTGATGGAGTTTCCCTCCCGAGGAAACCCCTGTTGGATTTAGACCGCAGGTTCTTGGCCCAGCGCGCGATTGATTGCTTTGGCCTATTTAGGCCTTGCCCTTCTTTGTTTTACTTATCTTCCTGCTCCTTAGAGCGAGACACTTCTCTTTGGATAGTCGAACTGAGATTTTTTCCTTGCTTCAGGCTTCCTTTGCTTGCCAACGCCTTATTTTAAGGCCACCGCGAGGTTCCCAGGCGATCGGCGCTTGGACCACACGTCAACTCACGCTAATCAACTTTGGGAGTCCGCAGTCCAGCACTGACTCACGAGGTGAGGCTGAAGGATAAAGCTTAAGCAACCATCTGTGGGTACAAATACCTTGCCCATTCGCTCAGCATTTTACATGAGCATTCGTATTTACTCTCCTCACAGGTCGCGATCGGCTTCATCCCAGCTGCCATGGAACGAGTCAGGAAAGCCTTCTTCAACCCTCTCGCAACCTCGAAGGCCCAGATTCAAACGATCCTTGAAGATCTCCCGGTCGGCTCTGCACACCCATTCAGCCCGGAGAAAATCCTTCTTTGTCGGACAGAAAATGGCATCGAAGAAATCGATATCTCTTCCTACCCGGAAGACTTCTTTTTCAATGCCATGGACTTGGGCGAGATGGGCGAGGTCCTTCTAAGGCGAATGGCCGGCTTCGAGGATCATCTGAGTATGCCTTCTCTTTTCAATGAGTACGTGGATGGTGAAGTAAATATTAACAACATGCAGAGGTATTTGAGGACTTTCAAATTATGCAAGCACCAGCACCAACATTCAAGATCCCTGTCGTCTCAGATCAAATTACGATTCTGGCAGTATCAGAACGAACACCCACTTACTACGACTTCTGCTTCGCGGATAAATCGTGTAATGCATGCTGCTGGCTTGCAAGAACTACCTTCCCGGGAATCACCCACAGTGGAGATATTCTCAATGGAAAGGATCTCCTCGATTACGTCAAGATCAACCAGAACTCTCTAACAGAGAAAGAAATCTGCGTGTTTATCTCCGGCTATCAGTCTACACTCATCACAAGGTTCCTGGGAACACACCCTGCTTTGCTAGTCGCCGATCATGTGGAAAAGGTAAAATTCAGAATCTATCCTTGTCTCTAGCATCGACTGACTTGTTGTTGACAGATTCTTTACATCATCCCGGTGCCCTTAGACGCAGCGACAATCGGAGACGCAACCATCTGTTGCCCGTTGGTAATAAAACGCGATGGAGACTCGTTGATTTGTTCGATATTACCCGCCGCAACCACGGACCGGAACATGATGTGCCACAGTGACAAGCTGGTCAGCCCTGCCTTCCCAGAAGCAATTAAACGCGCCGACTTCACTATTTCTACTCCCGAATCGACTACACGGAGTAAGTACTGCCATCTTCAAACGAGGGAAGCTACGAAGAAGTCTAATATGTATACAGAAACAGTTCCAGTGATTGAATCAGTCAAACAGGACACAGCGTTGAATTCAGAAAGCCTGCAGAAGGTCATCATGAAAGAAAATGTCGTATTCACCACCCATTCAGTCACTCTTCCTTTTTTCATTGATTTGGAGAAGACACAGATCATAGAGTTCGGCACCAGTCTTGAGTTCAAACTACTAGACGAGGAGGTACCCACAAGAGAGGAGCAGTCCGCTGTTGTTCTCCCATGCATCTTTGGAGCCGAGCTCCAGGGCCCAATTCTACTTGCAACCGGAACAGTCCCTTTAAATGTCCCATTTTCCAATGAAGATGCCCTCCGGGACTACTACAAGCAACTCAAAAATGCTGTGGTGATTGTCGACGAACGAATGACAGACAATGCTCGGAATCTTGCACCCACCTACCGAATCAATGCACTCTTCATTGTTCAAATCAAGCCAGAAACAGAGCCCAAGGATAACAATGGTGTTCTTTCGTTGATGAATTCGGCGAATATCAATGCAGTGACGGCACTTGCTGGACCACAGTCTTTGATTCTGGTTCAGATCTCCGAGAAGTACTACTTCTACAGAGGCATTGCCAATCGAGCACATCTCAATACGTCGAGACTAGCATTTGGCTCAGATATGACAACTGTACTCGAGTCTGTGGGCATTGACTCTATCCTAGACCCGAGGATAGACCGAATCATTAACCTCGCTGACGCAAATTCGATCATCCTCCCCACTACCGGCCAGTTGGTGCAACCCCAAGATCTACAGAAGTTGTTCGATGAAATTTCAGTCGATCGGATCCAAAACCTGGAAGAAGACATATCTGCTGTAATTCCACAGCTCCAGGTGCTTCTGAACCAGAAAGACATACAAGAACTCTCCAGTTCCCTGGTGGCTGCACTCTCCGCTAAAATCAGCGTCGTTGCAGCCCCATTGAGAGACGACTACACCAAATTCCTGATGCATGAACACCGTGCTGGAGATCCAAAATCCGTGCAGAAGAAGAATAATATGCTCGGTGAATTGAGAAAGATCACAAAAGACATGCAAAAAGCCCTTGAGCCGGTGATCTCATGCCTGGCTAACATGATATCTTCTCAAACGACTTCGAAGCGAACGCACGATCTGAAGCGCCTTGTTCGCCAAACCACCATTCAAAATAATGTTGAGGCAGTGAAGTCCATGACTTTTGAAACTCTTTCGGGGTACCTTGAGACATACGCGGGAGATATGGGTGTGATGCTTTTGAACATTGAGACGACGCTTTATCATGAGCTTTTGGGTAATTTGAACCACACGACCATTGATGCTAGGTATGTGCAACCAACCCGAAGTCAGCCCGCTTCTGGAAAATTCCCCCTCCCCCAGTAAACACTAAAGTATACCTCGAATCACACTGACTTTGCTAGCGAATGCTGCGCCCTCGACTCGAGAATCCTGCACCTGGAAGGATTCGACGCCGGCATCATCGTAGAACAGTCGCAAGCCAATCATGACGGTCCACTGAAAAGCGCCGTAGGACCCTCCCAGCCCATCTTGGCATTACCATACCTGAGCCAATCATCAGGAACCGGATCAATGCTTGCCTGGGTCTGCTGGGATGAATTCGTCAACCTGAAAAGCCCCTACACAGTGCGATGGATGGAGAAATGCAATGAACCGCACATCGCTGCACTTCGAATCATCATGAGGAACACGCTTGCACAAGCGGTTTCGTCCAGAGAATATGATATTCAACCCGAAAGCCCGGTGACTGGTCGTTTGATGAGCGCCCTGTTAATGGCCGCCATGTCGAAGCTCGCGGCGATGAGGACTTCGAAGCCCATGGAACTAGAGAAAGCCGAGGATACTGTCACAAGGCTAATGCGCGGGCTTTTTGGTAATCTCTTGACAATCGCCGGCTCAGGAGTGCGTCCCCTCAGCATGGTCTGGCAACTCTTCGGGTTAAATCCCCAAAACGACCTTCCCACAAGCCCCGCTGACTGGATCTGGTATGAAACCGTCGTTGCACTTTACCCGTACACAGGCTGGCCACTCCGACAATTCTATGGGAATCTGGAAAAACTTCTCGACAAAGCCATCGTCCGAGTGGTGACCAAGAACGAAAATGTGGCCATTATCAAAGCAAATCGCATGACTGAAATGGTGAAGTTCTGCAAGCTGAGAAATATCCAGCTCGCGCATTCACGGACTATCATCACTGTCTTCATGCGCATGCTTACGACGGAGGATATTGATCTCCAGCCCGTCGCGGCGCGGCTGCTCGCGCAGCTGCCACTTAAACTTGAGAAACAGTCGCAAGGCTACACTAGGATGATCGGTTACTTAAAGCATCTTGGAGAGGGAGGTGAACGGCGCGCCAACGATGATCTCATCGCGGCAAGCGTCTACACCTCGCGATCCGCGGCTTTCGCAGAACTAAAGAAGCAAGTCTCCGAAGCATGCAAGAGTAAAGATTGGGCACGGATGAAAGAAGCCTGCCAGAGGCTAATGATCACACATAATGGAATCGCGGCGCTTTGGCGCGTCAAGCCCGAATCGCTGAAAGTTCAAAACATTAAGGTGTACAAAGCGCTGTCATCTGCGGACTTTGACGAAATTGACGAGGACACTCAGTCCAACAACCTCAAACTCACGAGACAGGTTCTCGGCGATGCGGAGATTAAGCGTGTTCCGTGGCAAGTTGGGAAGAAGGATCAATTCGGCGGTAACATCGAGCCTCTCGACGAAGAATTCATTCATGAGATTTTGACGGGGAAGAAGCTGGAGCCAGCACCCCCTGCTACTGCCGATGATATTCCAGGGAAAGAGGAAAAGGCCATGATTGAAACGAAAGATGAATTCGCGGAATTCGCATCGTCTTTGCAGGCGGAATTCATCAAGACAATGCAGAAGCCCCTCTCCGCCGAAGAAGTCTGCGACGTTATGAATGTTCCTGTCTCCGCGATGCGTGTTTTTGCTAAGGCTTTGAATCCAGATCTTGTTTGGGAAGATCTGGCGGTGAATTTCAAGCGCGTTATCTTGGAGTTGGTGAAGGATCGATCGAGTCGGGCTGAGAGTCGACCTGTTAGGAGGTTATTGCAGATTGAGGTTGGGAAGAACTTGCAGATCGAGGAGTGATGTTTCGAAAAGATTGCTTTGTATGCATCTTTATCGGTTAGTTTTTTATTGCAATTCGAGGTCGGCTTTGGAAGGCACTACATAGCGTCATCAAACCTCCAGACTTCAATTTACATATTCCTGTTTTTTTTCTTTTTTAACAATACTGGAATCGATGGCTTACCAAAATGCTATCCAATCGAAACAAAATCCGCTATATGGCGTTAAATTTACACAGAATGCTATTCTGATTAGGAAGCAGATACGCCAAATTAGATCCACTTCGGAACCCAATTGGAGTGGAAAGTGTGATTTTACATTTTGTTGACGGTGTAGGTCTTTGAAAGGCGGACGCCGAGATAATCCTAACCGAGTTATATGCAAACCCTTATTTCACTTGCGCATATACCTCCAATGCATCATGCAACTGTCCGAAAATACCATTATGCCAGCTCTTCAGTTCTTCCCATTCGCTCACCGGTAGAACCGCCCGCATCATCCGGAGCCATCCACCAACAATCAAGTCTGCATAGCTAGCCCTTGTTCCGAGGACGAAGGGTCCACTAGGGTCCTTCCGGAATAGTTTGGCTAGCTCACCTAGCGTGTTCCGGAATGAGTCCTTCACCTTCTCTCGCGCCTCGCCAACTAATTCAAAGTCCTTCCAGGATGAAGCACCCGCACGGCGAACGAATTCCGCCTTACTAATCTCGGCAGTAGCTGGATCGAACGGAAAACACTGGACCGAGAGCTGTGTATGTGCAGTAAAGGCCCCATCGACACTCATGTTGAATTTGGCGTACTCTGAAAATTCACCCTTCTGACAATCCGATAGTGGTACGATAATTGGAGGATCGGCGATGTAGACATAGTCGAGCGTTTGAGGGGGGAACAGGTCGCCCGCGCCTGAGTTTGGATACGTCTTTTGTAGGTATACCGCGATATCCAAAGAGTCGCCAACTAGGGAGCCGGTGGCGGGATCCTCAATAATGGGCAGAGTATAGAAGTCGCTACCATCGGCAAACTTGCGGCACGGTGGTACTTTGAGCTTGCTGCGAACTTTGGAAATGTCGGGTAACGGCACCCATGAGGTTGTGTAGGGAACGCCTTTGAAATTGAGTGCCAGTCGGGTTTTCCAAGGGTTTACTGCGCAGCTATTTTCCTCGACTGGAGGGCGCATGGCGATGTCGTAGAAAACGATAGGGCTGGCCCGGCTGGGTGGATTTGAAAGGGCTGACATGGCGAATGATGGATATGTGATAGAAAGACTTTGTTCCGACAGGTTGGATATTGTATATTTGGACAGAAGGATGGCGTGATGGTTGAATAGAGTAGACCCAAGTGGCTTATTTATAATTCATTTAGCGCTGGGCTAAAATTTATTGAAAGGGACCTGACTTGGCTGCTTATGACGTGGGGTAGTTAAATCAGAGTGATTCAGATTGACTCATTGTGACTGGCGGTCAATGCTCCATGCTCCACATCCCCACATTCTACTTGCAGTGACCTATGATAGATGACAATGGAAAGCCGCGAACAGGCATAGTTCCTCAATGCAGAGCTTGACCATCTAGGTATTGAGATGGGTCTGTATTAAAGCACACAGAAATTGTCAAGAGATTGCGATCAATTGTCAATGTAAATGGGATGAATGGGCGGGGCCCTTCAACTCGATATGAAGATGGTCACATGACGAGTATGGAAGACTGAAATGTAAAATCGAGAATCGAGTGTTCCGTTGGAATACATAGGATGTTTGACGGAGATTGTGAGATAAAAAAAAGGGGGACGTCTCCATATGCTTAACATGTTTTCTGAGCCCAATCGAGGCTGATCTGGCCGTTCCTGCTCTACTTGGATTGATGTTCCAACCTTTCGAGCACATACGACCATAGGGTGTGGAGAACAGGGCTTCCCGTCCGCTCAGCCGTACTTAAGCCACACGCCGGCCAGTTAGTAGTATGGTGGGTGACCACATGCGAATCCTGGCTGTTGTATGTTTTTGTTTTTGCTTCATTGTTTGTTCTTCAGCTTAATTACTGCCATGCTGCTTTACTCTCAACCCCTTCAGGCCTCTTCACCCGATGAACCGTCTCGTTCTAGGATTGCCCCTCCATGAGTCGGATTGCGACCCTAAGACCATGGCACCGAACAATTTTGGCAGGGTTGATGACTAAGAACTACTGTTTTCTCCGCCTCGGTAAATAAAACTAGTCTTTTCTTTAATTTCAGGTCCCCGAGTAACCAGTCATAATTTTCCCCTGTCTTGTAGCAACCGTCAGGGGCTTTGGATACTTACGATATTAGTTCTGAGTGTAGACCTGAATAGCTGATGGTTTTTGGGGCTTCGGAGATGGACTCCGATCAGGTCCGCACTCGGGTCCAAATCCGAAATATAGCTAGATGCCTCCTACGCTAGATTTGAGATCATGACCTTGCTTGCTACAGGGGACTTCTACGACGCGCCCGGATTTCGGAAGCAGACTCCGATTACCTCAATCCTCAGGGTTCCTGTGCAGTTTGCACAACTAATTGCTGCAAGGTGTTAGTCATCAGGAGAATGTCCCTCATATATACACTATTTAGCACGGCATGGGAATTTAAATTGCTGACACTATAGCAGCATCACAAGCCTTTCAGCCAAAGTATTTCTGCGACACACTCTGTTGCAATGGCGGAGACGATATCTTACTCTCTGGACAAGCCTCCCCAAGATGGGGCAAAAACTTGGCACAATCACTCAGTACAGAAGCAGGACGGTGCTGAAGACAGTCCTTCCAGCGAAGATGCAGACCTCAAGTACGAGTACCCTACGGGGCTCCCAGTTACGCTCATTCTAACTTCAGTTACTTTGGCCTATTTTCTCTTCCTCCTAGATCTTGCTGTTATTTCCACGGCCACTCCGGTTATTACTTCCCAGTTCAACTCTTTGGTGGACGTTGGCTGGTATGTACAGTTCGACTGTCCTCTATGAACATCGCAGATAACTCTTGCAAGTCGCTGATTTACTATTCTTAGGTATGGCGGTGCCTATCAGCTCGGAAGTGCAGCTTTCCAGCCTCTCAGCGGCAAGATTTATAGCCAGTTTCCGATCAAGGTGAGATATAGCCTGCGGCTTGAACAGCCTGTAAATTTGTGACTTGGATTCTGACGAAACGACAATGTAGTGGACTTTCCTAGTTTTCTTTTTTATCTTCGAAGCTGGATCTGCCATTTGCGGAGCAGCTCAGTCGTCGCCCATGTTTATTGTTGGCCGTACAATCGCAGGAATCGGTTCTGCTGGGGTGGCTAATGGAGCTGTGACAACCATTTCCGCAGTGCTCCCAACACGAAAACAGGCGCTTTTCATGGGGCTCAACATGGGTATGGGACAGCTGGGTCTTGCAACAGGACCAATTATTGGTGGAGCTTTTACCACTAAGGTGTCTTGGCGATGGTGTAGGTTCTTCCATCACCCTCCATTTTTATCGCTCCTTGGGCTAAAGTTCGCGGTTTAGGCTTTTACATCAACCTCCCGTTGGGCGCTGTTGTCGGCGGATTCCTTCTCTTCAACAATGTCCCCGAACCAAAGGCTAAGAGGCCACCCATGGAGATTCTCGAGAATGCCATCAAGTCTCTTGATCTCCCAGGTTTCATGCTCATCTGCCCCGCAGTCGTCATGTTCCTTTTGGGACTTCAATTCGGCGGTAATCAATACCCCTGGGATAGTTCCGTCGTGATTGGCTTGCTGGTTGGTGCTGTCGTCACTTTCGCTCTTTTCCTGGCCTGGGAGCATAGGCAGGGTGACAATGCCATGGTGCCATTTGCAATGCTAAAGCACAAGATCATCTGGTCGGCGGCCATGACGATGTTCTTCAGCCTTTCTAGTGTTCTTGTGGCCGACTTTTACATTGCAATCTACTTTCAGGCTATTCATAATGACTCTCCTTTAATGAGTGGTGTGCATATGCTTCCAATCACACTCGGCTTGGTCGTATTTACGGTGATTTCGGGGGTTCTGAGTAAGCGTATCTAGTTTCGACTAGTTAGCTTCTATTAAGTTTTATGCTAATCATTTGTGCCCCCACGACAAAGTCTCCGTTCTGGGATACTATCTCCCATTCTTGCTTGCGGGAGGCGCAATATCAGCCGTTGGCTACGGTCTTTTATCAACACTCAGCCCCTCGACCTCGGCTGCAAATTGGATTGGTTATCAGATTCTGTACGGTATTGCAAGTGGTTGCACTGCAGCTGCTGTAAGTTCTCCCCGTCGCAAATATGGTTTTATCCGCTGACCATGTCTTCTCCATGTCTTCTCTATAGCCCTTCATCGCTATACAAAACCTCGTGCCCGCAGAGCAGATTTCCCTCGCCATGGCTATTGTCATTTTCTGGCAGAACATCGGCGCGTCAACTTCTTTGATTGCTGCAAACGCCATCTTTAGCAACAGTCTTCGTCGTCAGCTCCAGCAGCGCATCGCTGAAATCGGTATCTCTCCAGATATCATCATTGATACCGGTGTACACTCCATTCGCAACCTAGTTTCCGGCTCTCAGCTGACTGCAGTCCTTGCGGCTTACGCCAAGAGCGTCGATAATGTCATGTATCTCGGTGTTGCCGTCAGCATAGCTGTCCTGGTCTTTGCTCCTGGTCTTGGATGGAAGGACATTCGGAAAGTGAAGGACCTCCAGGCCATCAGCCAGGACTCACCAGACAAGCCTGAGAAAAAGCCGATGATCCAGGAGGCAGGAGTGAGGGAATTGTGGACGAATGGAGCAAAGTAGTTGCCGGGTGGCGATTTGGGTGTGTTCAAATTATTGCTGGCTCTTGCGGCTATCTCTCTACCAACGCCGTAGCATTCCATTGTCGATTTCACCTTTTTATGTTGTCCCTGCAATAATATTTTTGCGTCAAATCTATTGAAAGATTGGCCTTAATTAAGATGGAATGTAGCTGGATAGCCATAGAATCTCTAATATCACCATTTCTTCATGTTGCCAAAAGATTACACCGGAGAAACTACACTAGAAGCACGAGAATTGCATACAACAGCATGCATTAACGATCTCATTGAGAAAGGATCTTGTATCCCATTCTGCTCGGCAGTTGTTTTCCGCATTTTCGAACACGGTGGCCCCAGCTGCACGGCTAGCTGGATCCCCGTTCAAATTCCTTGTTCAATAAGGTACGCAACTCGTTTCTTCTCAAAATTGATAGTCTAAAGAACAATAATGATTTCTCAACAGGATTAGAACACAATATTACGGCCATTAACTGTACTGCACATGCATGGCGCGTGGATAAAACCAGTAATCGGGTATATATTGGGAAAATAGTGAAGCTGACATCCTGTTCCACGATAGCGAGGGCTTGTTCCAACTGCCATTGGACACTCAACTACAGCATCACGACAAGCTTCTTCCCCGAGACTCCTTTCCTCTGAAGATCCAAAGCCTCTTGGATCTTGTTCAGTCCCTTGCCAACAACCCGCGGTGGAGGAGCTGGTACAAAATGGCCCTGCTCCAGCGCATGTGGCAGGAAGTCCATGTAGACACGAGCAACGACACCTTTGGGATCGACTAGGCCATCGATGAGGATGAATTTAGCCTCAACCCCAGTGACTAGGCGTGTACCAGTCGACTTGATCATGCCGCCTACCATGCCCATTAAAAATATGCCCTTCCCGACGAAAGACGTGAGCTTCTTGGCAGGAATGATAGCACCAGCCACGGCGATACGCTTTCTAGTGAGCTTGGGATCATGTTTCTTCATAACATCGGTGCATACTTCGACTGCGCCACTGCCAATGGTGTAAGCACCCACAAGCTCATGGCCCTTTAGCACATCAAGGAGATCCTTGACAAGCGTTTTGCTCTTGTAGTCGAAGACATGGGTGGCTCCAAGGCCCTTGACATAGTCAAAGTTTTTGGCCGAGGAGGTGGACAAGACTTGATAACCGGCAGACACAGCGAGCTGCACGGCATTGCTCCCAACACTCGACGCACCGCCAGTGATGATTACAGTGCGTGGCTTGCCTGTCTTGCCCATAGCATTTATGAGTGCGGGAATCTGGGGCGCATCGAGGCCCAGGTAGTCTGGGTGGAATAGACCGTACGCTGCTGTCCCAAGACCGAGCCCCAAGACACAGGCTTGTTCATCGGTAATGTGAGAAGGGGTAGGCGAAAGCATATGTTGTCGCATCACGGTGTAAAGCTGAAAACCTCCCTCTGCCGGGCTGTTGACCTCTTTAGCCAACGCTACAGCACTACCGAACACTCGGTCGCCAACGTGGAAGCGCTCCACATTGGGTCCGACCTCTACTACTTCTCCAGCAACGTCGGAACCGAATATGAAAGGGTACTTGATATACCCAGCAAGTGCCGGGCCGATGAATTGCAACACCCAGTCGAAAGGGTTAATAGCCACAGCGCCATTCTTGACCACGACCTGGCCGGGACCGGGAAGGGTGTAGGGCGCATCGCCAACTTTGAAAGGAATGACCTTTTTGGCGGGAATCCATGCCGCCTGATTTTGAGGAGACATTTCTGTAAACGAGTGATTGGAATCTGCTGCTGGTTTTAAAGAAGTAAATAATTGCGTATCGTTTGAGAGTAAAGTGGAAGTTTGTGATCCCGCAGAATGAAGAACAGGTGTATGTATCGCCATCATTATAATTCAAGGTCCAAGATGCCCAGGATTTTTAATGTTTACTGTCAGCTTGTACAGTACACGGATTTGGTGGCTGAGTTTCACGGTATGAACGGACTGAACTCCGGTTTTGCAATTGCCCAATCTCGTACAGTTCGTTGTTGCCCCATGATATCGCCCTGAATTATTGAAACGAAGATAATTTGTAGTTCAACTCAAGTCCTTCTGATTGAGATCTAACATGGGCCCCGAAACTACCTCTCTAGGCGTACGGCTGATGGCCATGTGCATGCACCGCTTGGGCTTTCGAGCTAGTCTTGTATATTCAACTGTACATTTTGTATCTCCATGAAAACTTCAGGCAAATTGCGTTTGAGCGCCATCGAACAGGGCCCGTTCAGATCAATTACCCACTGAAGACTAGTAGACAATTTCATTCTCCCTTATCAGTTATATTTGGTGGCGTCAGGACGAAACGGAAACCTGGAAGATAATTCTCAGCACGAATCGGACTTCGGAGAGCGGAATCCGGTCGATCACGCGTGGAAAGATATAAGCCGACGGACTCTCTCCGGCCTGGCGATCAACACGCGCAAAACGGGATCTCCCGCCCGGGCCACTGGACCTTACCAACTGTCATCAACTGAAAGTATCCGGACTTTCTAGCCTAGCTCAAGCTTTATGAGCAGTCGATACGATGGAGAGATCAACAGGATCCCACGGCCAATCAAGCACCTATGGGAAGGCTTGCACGCAGTGCTACAAGGCAAAAAGCCGCTGTGTGCGTACGGCCCCCGGTGATGATTGTGAAAGGTCGACAAGTGGAACACCTGTAACACAACTCCCCACTAATCGTCTTCTAGATGCATTCGTCTCGATAAAACCTGTGAGTCATCGGAATCGGTTCGCAGGCGCATTGCGCAGACAGCCGCAGCCGAGGCGTCCGATACGCATTTCTCTCGGCTGGAAGAGAAGATGGAGAGCCTATTATCTGCCATACAATCTTTCATCGGTGCTCGGGGGAGACAGGACCTGCTGTCAACGTCATTCAACCGACCAATGGATATGGCAGCGCTTCATCGACTACGTCTCATTCGAACAGTACTCTAGTGAACCCGACAGACACAAATCTTGCATTCAGTGATGGGTCGACGTTCGCAGCGGGTTCCATTGCGACAGTCTCGCCGCACCAAAATGCAATATTACTGCCTAATCAGTACCCCTTGTCTCCGAATTATGGGTTATCGATCCAGGCAGATGAGCGACTAAATTTTTTCCGATCGCGCATGCTGCCATTTTTCCCTTTCATCGACTTGACTCCGAATATGACAACCTGGTATCTGCGGCAGAATAGACCTTTCCTGTTCCAAGCCATCCACACAGTGACCACCTTCTCAACACAAGAAAGGCTACCTAAAATTGAAGAGTTGAAGCATGTTTTATTCACATCAGCTCTGCTTGAAGTCCAGTCAAACATTGACCTGTTGCAGGGACTGTTGACGTATTTAACATGGAGCACGGATGCTTTCCTCGGCAGAGCAGACCTTCTTTCGCGACTCATGATGCTCGCCATTTCACTTGTATATGATTTGCGATTGTTTAAGCCGTCCTCGAAAGATGTGGAAGTTATGATGACGATCACCCAAGGGCGGGCTGATGACAATAGCCAGAGCCCGGCTGATAAAACGCCCCATGAGTTATTGGAAAGGCAGCGGGCAGTACTGGCATGTTTTATACTGAGTTCCAAGTACGTGTACCGTCTTTTCATCTATTAAACTAACTTACTGACCTTTTCTTTTTCAGTATCTCGTCCCATCTTGGGCGTCAAGATGCCTTACGATGGACGCCACAAACAGAGGACGCGCTTCGACTCATTGCCATGAGTAAACCATGCCACTCAGATGAGTTATTCGTATCTCAAGTCCGGTTACAGTTGTTAAAGCAAAGAGCGGAGGATATCCGGCGTCAAGACGAAGCAGATTACCTTTCCACGGGATCAACACCCTTGGCATCGGCTCCTCGTTTATTCTATATTAAAGCTCTGCGAAGACAACTGCAAGAGCTCCGCGCATCATTCCGGCCAGACCATCCCCATATTGGTAAGCAGATCTACAGGCGAGGAGCTGGTCAAGTATCTCATTCGCCGAATCGCTAATTCTTTTTCTTACCGGGGTTACCCTCGGGCTTCTCATACAGACATCCTTAATACACAAACAAATTATGTCGAAATATATATTAATCACCTAGCATATTCCATCAATACAGACTCACTTGCTTTGCATCCATCTGGACAAAGGAATGACGGTGGGATCAATTTGGGACTCGAACGTTTCGAGTGTTTATGGCTATCAGTTGAGAACATCAAGTCATGGCTGAAGAGTTTCTACAAAATCCCCTGCTCGAAACTTGTCGGCCAACCTTTTCATTTTTGGTCGCAAATGATTCTAAGTATCACGCTCTTGAAATATCTCTCAACCCTGAAAGACCCAGAATGGGACTGCCAGGTGGTGCGCAGCACAGTCGATCTGATTCCAACCATCGATGCCATGCTGCAGAGAATTGAAATGAGTAGCAAGGAGCCGGAACTTCAGTGCAACGACCACCTACTAAAATATCTATCGAAGCTTTTGAACAGATGTCGCATGTGGGCTGAACCTCGGTGGCACCTCACGTCTCAGGTACAAGATGTAGAGACCAGGATGTCTCGGAATGTCAACCCTGACACCATCTCACACAATTACCATGTGCCTGATCTTGACCAAATGACCTGGATGCAGTCGATGGACTTGGGGAATGAGCAGTGGTTTGAAGATGTACTAGGCATGCCTGCGACAACGTACTGATTTGCTGGAATTCGCATATATCTATTTTGAACTCCCGGTTCATCCGCCTCGGTGGACGGATGGAATTGGCTTTTCCTTTGATTCTCAGTGTCCCGCTGAAGTTGCGGTAAATACCGACGAAGAGTCTCACGTGTGCAACCCAAAAAGCAACTTAATATTAAATCAGTTCTAACATGGCTATATACCCGGAGTCTCCTCCCTCTTACCCTTGCTCCACCTTACTTGGTATACTGCGCCTTGAACTCATACCGCAGACATCCGGCATCCCTATATCCCCCAACACCCCCATTGTTACAGTCTGTGAAATCCTTTCTCAGCAACTTCTGGCACGTAACTTGGTCGTTACTATCTGGGAACTTCTGATCCCCCAGCGGAGCCCAAGGGCTCTGCTTTTCTCCTCTGCACCCGTTGACCCACGATATCGAGTAATAGTACGGTGCATCATTTGTCTTTGTCTGCCACACAATTGGAGCACTTTTTTCATCCATGATATTATCTGGAATAGCAGTGCCTGCACACGCCCACCCGGTATACGAGTTCTGCCAGTCGGGGGAGATGTCTGCATGGCTGCCGAAGTCGTTGGCACCATGACACTTGATCGAGCCGAGCTTGTTTCCTGGTGTTGTTGTCGGAGGTGCTTGACCGGGCTTCTCGATTTTGTAGCTGAAGCTGGTCCCACACGAAAATTTGGCACTCCCAGATGGTTGGATTGAGTGGCTGTTGAGGCCTTGGCCTGTAATTCTTTGTTAGTGTCTGGGAACTGGTGGCTGAAGCTAGGAGTGCGGCTTACACTTCGGAGCAATCTTCTCAAACGTAGCCTTGCAGTCGGGTAGGCAATCCGTTCTTGAGTCGGTTTCAAAGTGAAACTTGTAGCCCTTGTAAGCGCTGGACTTGATGTCGTCGCTGGTCAGGTCCTTCTTAGGGGTTTTGGAGAGGTCTCCGCCGCAGAAGTTCTCAGACATGCGTTTGAAGAAGGACACGTCCACATCAATGGCCTTGCTGTAGTCCTGGATTGAAAATGGACATTAACGGGGCACTCGAGATCATCAATCAGATGGGCTACATACACCTCCATTGGCACAAGTGATGTCCGCTTGGTCTGGGCGATCGGGAATGTTGATCTTGTAGCTATAAATTGCGCCACATGGAAGAGTCACGTTTGCTCCTCTCTGCACGCTATGACTGTCAAGTCCTTGGCCTTTTATTCCATGCCGTTAGTACATTATCGCTCTCTAGTCCCAGGGAAAACTTACAGTTAGATGTCATGGCCTTGATCGCTCCCGGACAATCTGTGTCACACTGCTCGTTCACATCTTTAGGCGGCGCGTACGCCAGGTCAAAGGTGTATTTCTTATACGCATCTGACGAAATGTCGTTGCCAGCAAGTGTCATATGTCGCTCTTTCTTCGAATCGCCCTTACAGAATTTATCTGCAAGGCTGTTGACAAAAGAGACGTCAACCGCGACAGCGTTGCTGTAACCAGTGTCGGAGCAGGTTACTTTAGGCTTGTCGTCCATATGTGCAAGAGCATACTTGATTGCATCGGCCTGTGCATCGAGCCAAGCCTTATCAAAGGTGTAGAAAATGGGCTTGATTACGTCAAGACATTCACAGTATTTGTATTTGCCCTATATGAGCCAATTCATTAGCAGTCACGACTGGACAAAACAGCGGGAGGCGAGATACATACATCCTGACAAACATTCTTATCCCCCTTGCAGTCTCCGCAGAGCGGGGCATCCTTCCCCTTGGGCGCATCCGCCGGACACTTCTTGGGATCAGCAGGAGGGTCCTCTGTGGTGGGCAAGTTGTTCTTCGGCGGCCTTTTAATACCAAACACGAGCGGTAGATGGTTCTTTGCGTAGACATGGAAAGCCATCCAGACTAAGCTCATGCTACCTATTCCGGTTGCAACCATCTGGGCTTCCTGTGCGGTAGCAGAAGTACCCAGAGCTTTGAGCACCTCTTCGCTTAGGAATTGGATGTCTTTAACGGCATCTTTCAGGGCTTTGATCACCTCGGAATTGTCGGCTTTGAAATCTTCGAGGAACTTAGTGATTCCACATGCTGCTTCTCGCTTCTTCGAGCAGGCAGGTGCCTTGTTCATCATGTTTTCCAATTGCGTTTGGAGCTTGGGCGTCATGAGGATGTCAAGGTCGCCACTGGGTCCGGTCATAACGGCTACTGGGGCTGTTACGGTAGCTGTTGTGGGCTTATTATCTTTGGTTTTGACTTGGACCTGGGTGATATGTTCTGTATCTTTTGCTTTCCACTGGATATTATCAGTGGATGCCCCCAAATTGGTGCGACGGTATGCTTACGTTGCCCTTGTTGTCGATATAGTTTGAGAAATATGTAGCGTATGGTCCGTCTGTCGCACTAGTATCCATCAGCATAAGCGATAACATTCGGGGAAGAAAAGAGCAAGAGAAAAAGGCGACAAACACTGGATCCACCAAAACTGGGTTGATTCCAATCTGCCCAGTGGTTGTAGGGATAATCGCGAGCACCTGGCCGATGTCCCTCTCTTCAACACGAGTCGGGGACTCAGTCTCCTGTGGTGGTACTTCAACCGGCCAGGCCATGGCCACCGAAACCAAGAACGATGTCATAAAGAGAGACCTCATTGTGATCATGGAACATGAGGAAATGTCACTTGGCGCATTTGAAGACCCCAGCGGATTGCATGGTATACTTTATACCTTCGCCATACCTCAAAACCCCCCTTCGCCACGCATCGGGTCAAGGCAGAAACTCCAGAAACAGTTCTGAGAGTCCAGCACCACCCATGCTCTGCTTTGTTGTTCTGCCTTCTGGTTGCCTGAGCATCAAATCAGAGGTAGTTGTTGTATCTGACACGAAGTCGTATGTTTCAAATCTGGCCCTTTAGCCCCATCGCATGGATGTCCATGTTATGGGATCTGAATTCAGATTGTCAATAACTGGTGATAGTTACAAAAAACCTACAAGTAGTAGTACGCCAGACCCTGTTTGATAGACCGGACCCCACATCGCGGCGGTCTCATACTTCTTATTCCGAGCAGCCCGCTGCAGGGGCCGGAGCCAAGGCGTTCAACGCACGGACGTTGTTGGTCCGGGGGTCCTTGTAAATTGGGGGCTTCCACATGGGACGCCTTTCAGGATTGTATCTGGGCCTGGAAAGTTGCCCAATCAACTATATTGACTCTGCCTGGTCCCCGGGAAATGATGCATTCCTTGGACCCTGCATGCTGCCATGTCACCGCTAGATAATTCGACGGGAAAGTTTTACTGGCAGGTTGAATGGAAGTGAGCCTTACCGGGGGCCATACTGTGCATGTTGGATAACCAACGCGACAAATTTAGCAATGGTTATCAATTCAGTATCCCGGTGCACCGCCCCTCGCACAGGCACCATGTTGCAGTGATGAAACTCAGGTCGCTGGATGAACGGGGCCAGTCGCAGACCACCAGATGCCCTTTCAAATCTGTGAAGATATAAGATACTACCATTCGGACAGTGCAATGATCTTCCAGTATCCCTTCTTGCGGGCATTTTGTCAAGTCATCTCAAATTTTCCCGTCATCTGACTCGTCTAATTGTTGGCGATGAGGTTTCTCAAAGGCCTATTTTGTGCCTTTGGCCTAATCAGCGTGGTCAGTGCTAAGGGGCTGTCATGGAAGCTTGATAAATCATGCCAAACAAATGGTAAGCCGGACAAGCTCTTCCGATTGACCCTCGAATGACAAGTTTCTGCTCTCCAGAAATCGGCGACATGGTCTCTAGCGCCGTGGAAAGGGCCTTTGCGATGGCGAGTGATGAATACGACGTACTCACTAAGGTGATTACGAATCAGGACCTGGGCCCGAATAGGGACAACATCCGCAATGTGGTCAAGTGGATGTTTATGAAAGACGGCGAAGAGCCAAATAGCAAACGACTGGGTGTACTCAGAAGTATGTCTATTTGCTTTTATGTTCTGATTCTCGGGGCCGAATTGCTGATTGTAACAGCGCGTCTGGGGATGCTCATCAGGGCGAAGGATCGTAAGGACAACGAGGTCCCGGATGGCAATACAGTAAGTCTTCTAGTTCAGCTGGGCAGGCCAGGTCAAGCGTGAATGGGATGCAAGTGGCTGACACATGACCAGATCGTGGTGTACTGCGGCTTCGACCGCTTCGAATCAAGGTCTGGCGGCCAGTGGTACGATAAGGGTAGGTTTTCTATTCAAAAAAACACTCACAACCTCCCTAATATAACGTTTACACAGACCTCGATGAGGTTATGGAGAAGAACGACTCATTTGAAGCATGCAAAGGCGTCGGAATTACCGTAGCCTACACATTGCCGTCTGAAGACAGTGATAAACCGTCCCAAGTTCAAATCTGCCCGTGGTTCATCAACTGGATGAAATCGGTGGATACTAAGAGCTTGAAGGACGCTAAAACCAAAGCTATGTTCTACCAGGGAGTCAGCAAAGCTCTGTCGAAGATGCACACATTGCTCACGCCCATTGACGTGGACTCGCTGCTTGACAAAGTGATTTTGCACGAGCTGTCGCATACAAGTGTTGCGGGCAAGTCACTAGATGTCGACGGGCCGAGCATTTTGAAGATCAGGTATGGGTGGAATAGGTGTCGGAAGTTGGCGCAGGAGGGAAGCGACGATGTCAACCGGGAATCGCAAGTCAATGCGGATTCGATTGCGCTTTGTGGGTCGGGTATGTTGGATTTTTATTGTGGATTTGATACATGATGCTGACAGTTCTATAGCTATCAGGTTTATCAAGGAGGGGAAAGAGGTTAAGGAGAACGGGGACGTCGTGCAGAGGTAAGGATCGATTGTAGTCTTTCGGGATAGGGGTCCATGAAGTGTCGCTGGTTTATACGTTGGGGAGGTATAATCTTTCTCAGTTTGACTGCTATATTTGTGAATGGGTGTTTATCTCCGTATGGAATCAAGTTTAACTTGTAATGCTTGAAGTTTCTCTCTACTATTGGTATCCTGTCAGGGATCGGCTACATCCTTAGATGCAAGCTCTCAGTATTGGGCAATTAGCAAAGGCACCGTGATACCTGGGCGCCTGAAAAAACATACATAGGAAACGACAAAAATAAGATAATTCCATCCGGCCAGAAAATGCCCGTCTATTGGCCATCAAAAAAGCAGATTGTTGCAATGCTCGTACCTAGATTAATCGCCAGGGTTTGATGCCGAGATCGAATCCGCCTCGCACGCAGCCTGACACCTGTAAGACTTAAATTCATTGCTTCCTCCCCCCCCCCCCCCGCCCTCTTTCCATCAACTATTAACCCAACCCGACTAAGACGCCATCGCCATGAAATGGTCATGGGGTTTTAGTACTCGACGCCGAGAGAAAAAGAGACTAGCCGAGAGACGCACGCGCAGCAGCGACCGTCCCGGCCCCCTGCCAGCTGTCCGCGAACGGGCCCTGACTCTGCAACTTCCACCTGGCAACACTGACTTGGTTGGAAAAAGTCGTCATCAATCAACCTGTGATCAGCAGCAATCTGCATTTTTTGCCAAACTCCCACAAGAGATCCGGTATCTGATCTATCGGGAGGTGTTGGCTCCTGCACATCATCCTGAACTCCATGTTGCCAGCGCACACCAACGACTTCTGAGTCGGCGCTGTTTTAATGAGGACCCAGATGTCCCGGGGCGGAGGCACAGCTGTTGGGGCGGTCGCTACAAGCAAGATGGCACAACGGCCCCGAATCCGAACCTAGGGGGCTACCAGCCCGAGGACGATTCTCCGTACCCCATAAGACTAGGGCTGTTGCGCTCATGCCGACAGGCGTATGTTGCTCGAGCCTTCCACACCTAATCATGTAAAACCCCACTAATTAGATCCAGATACTCGGAATCAATCGATCTACTCTACTCCCGAAACATCCTCAGCTTCCGCCAAACACGGACAGTCGTGGATCTCCAACATACCATTCTGCCCCAGCGCCTGCATAGCATTCGATCTGTGCATTTTTACTTCCTACTCCAACTTATCTGGTGCGATACGCACCTGGCAGTAGCGGAACCTTTCTGGCCTCTGGACATACCTTTCTTCTGGGAGTCTGCCTGGAAGGCCATTGCTGAGATGAAGTCGCTGCAGAGCCTTCGCGTCGAGCTAACTGATGGGCGTGTTGACGACGAATATCCAAACATGGATGGCTTGGTGCATCTTCTAAAGCCGATGATGACAGTCGGATTCCCGAAGTATGTGGTCCAGTTCGATTGGCCAATTGAGGCAGATGAAATTGCAAGGCTTTTGGGGAGCGAGCTGCCTTTTGAAGTTCAGGTCCAAGAGAAACCTGCAGATCACATTGACTACTGGTAGGGCCAGGTATTGTTTCATCTCATAGAGGGTAGGAATAGGCCGAGACAGCTCAATCAAAATACCTTGGAAGCCGGTTTGAACGAGGAATATGAGGGCCCATCGAAATGACGCTCCAAATTGAGCACTTTTGTGAACATCAACGACAGAGCTGTACAAATTACGAAGACACCACTGAACGCTCCTACCGCCTCTCTTATATGTACATTTCGTCGCTCTCCATAGGGGCCACTCGTCGAAGCTTAGCCTTTGCTCGAATATCCAAATCATGATTGTGGTTGTACTGTGCCTTTGCATTTTCTGTTTCTTTTTCTTGGGGCCTTTCTACTGAAAATTATATTTATACCTCACCAATGCTATTATATCTCTAAACATGTTTTGTTTACCAACGACACCTTGCTGGAGATGCTAATGTGTTTGTTCGAGTCAACAGTTCACTTTGACTTCGTGCATATGGCAGTCAATTATTTCTAAAGACATTATGAGTCTTCATGTAGAATATGATGTTTATCTATACAATTTGATTTCAATGATTACCATTGAACCATTACTCATCCAATATAGCTACCGCCTAGAATGAGACCTCAATGGACCCAGGCACGCCTATAGGCTTATTCAGCAATCGAATTTGCCCCTTGGCCAATCGGGGTAGATCGGGGAACTCAGAGAGGCCAAAGTCGATATTATGTAAAGAATTTTCGCGGCGGACATTAAGTGGAGCAGTAATAAGCGGAATAACACGCATAAACTTGATTTCAAGACCCATGAGGGCCCGAGAAAAACCGCGAGATTTGCGTTGTCCAATCTTCGCTTAGCATTCTTGGCAGATGGCCGGAATGTCGGATTGCAATTGTCCTTCCGAACGAGGCTTGACTCGGTGGATCGAGTGTGGATACTTGAGGCGTACGCCATACATCAGTGGCTGTAGCTTGACCCATAGGGCCATATGAAGCTTGTCTGGTTGGCCGACATTGCATGCACCGCACGGGTAAATTGATATTATCTAAGGTTGTTTCGGCTTCATGAAAGATTTTGGCGAGTTTTTAATGATAATAATAAGAAGCGGATGTCGTACTTTCTGCCTCCATTGTCCTCTTCCGATTCTCTCAAGCGTTTTCTGAGATCAGACGTCCTTAATCCTCACTCTTTGAGGAAGGTATTCTAACTATTGCTCCCGATCGGTCGACCTCAGCTAAGCAACTTGATCCTTTTCACGCCGATTCGGCTCAACTCTTCGGATTTCCAGAATATCGTTGCCGACGACCATCGACCGCTAGATAGTTTCAAAGTCAAAGAACTTGATCCATACTCAACGTCTAGCGCAAACTCGAAGCTCCGAAAGTAGCAGCAAATACTTGCATTTTCACTCCCGTTGCGCCAATTTCGAAATCTTCGCTGTCCCATCGCGCAATCTTTCCGGTGTCGACTACCATTCGAATTGCCTTGATGAGCCCTTGCATCTACGGACGGACTCCACCCACCATCGCGCCAAACGCCACACCCGATTTAACAACCATATACTAAAGACATACCGAAAGCGAGACGACAAGCATAGCCCTTCGCGCGAGTAGCATCAATCCGTTGCACCAACCGATCACCTCACCCCTCAATTTTATTCGTTGCCCTGTTGCGATCACTAAGACCCGCGCACCATGTTTGACTTGAATTGGAAGGACCTTTTAACCAACCGCGACCGTCGAGGATTCCCCGAGGTTGTGTTACCTCTTGCCAGTGGCTCTGCACCAAAGACTCAAGACCCCACAAATAATGGATCAAACTCCAGCCTTGATAGAGCTTCCCTTCAAGAGAAGGGTACTAGCGGTGCTCATGCTGGTACAACGCTAACCTTGGAAGCTCTCCGAGCTGAAGTTGAATCCGATATCGCTGCTTCGGGCCACGACACTGTTTACGATCGTATGTATACCAAGTTCGACTAAAAGTCATGTCGTCTAAAGACTAGATTTGATGTCCACTCCCTCACACTTTGAGTTAAAGCTAAATTGGCTCGAACTCCAGGGAAAGCGAAAATCATCAATCGAGCCGTTCAAGACATTGGCATGGGTAGATACCAATGGGGGCTGTTCGTTCTCTGCGGCATGGGCTGGGTTGCTGACAAGTACGTTTACACATCAATTGCCTCGGCAAGCGCTATTGACTAACAAATTCCCCTTACTTTATAGCCTCTGGCTGCAGGTACGACTTATATTCATTGATTTAGTCGAAAACTTCCCGCTGATAAACTGCAGGGTGTTGCCCTCACTTTGACTCCGGTCGCTATGGAGTTTGGTGTTTCTGAGACTGATTCTCGATTTGCGACCTGCTCTCTCTTTGTCGGTCTCATTATCGGTGCTTCATTTTGGGGTATTGCTTCAGACGCAATTGGCAGACGCCCAGCTTTCAATATGACCCTCTGTATCTGTGGTACTTTTGGTCTTGCTGCTGGTGGCGCACCGAGCTGGATTGGGTAAGTGTGTCTCAAGGCCTGGAAAATTTACCAAGCTGACATTTAATGCAGCACATGTGCGCTTTATGCCTGTTTGGGGCTCGGTGTCGGCGGAAACTTGCCTGTTGACGCGGCCGTCTTCCTGGAATGCCTTCCTCCCAATTCTAGTAGTATTCTCAGTGGACTGGCTACATGGTGGTCCGCTGGTACTTTGATTGCCAGGTTTGTAATGTGATTAACTTTTTCCCTTGTCAGGAAACTGACTTGAAGTTAGTATGCTTGCTTGGGCTTTCATCCCCAACTTCTCCTGCGAAAGTTATGCGACATGCACAAAGGCAAACAACTGGGGTTGGCGATACCTTGTATTGTCTCTTGGAGCCATGACTTTCGTCGGTTTCCTCTGCCGTTTCTTCCTCTTCACGTTGTACGAGTCGCCAAAATTCCTTGTCTCCAGAGGTCGTCAAGAAGAGGCTGTGGCTGCTGTTCAAGGAATTGCCTACAAGAACAAGACCACCACATGGCTCACAGAAGAAATTCTCAATGAGATTGGGGGATATCCTGAAGAGGATAAGAAACAGGGCCTTTCTACTGGAGAAATCATCAAGAGGTCTCTCGAAAGATTCTCATATCAGCAGGTTGCCCCGCTTTTCAAGAACAAGCGAACCGCACTTTCAAGTACGTTATCACGAATAGTCCCATCTTATAGCATTGCTAATCCTATTTTAGCCATTCTCATCTGGTTCTGCTGGACATGCATCGGAATGGGCTACACACTTTTCAACGCTTTCCTCCCGCAATACTTGAGTGCAAACTCTACCACCTACGAGACCTATCGGAACTACGCCATCACCGCAGTATGTGGTATTCCCGGGCCGCTTCTCGGATGGGTGACCGTCGATATCAAATACATCGGTCGCAAGGGAACGATGGCCGGTTCGACTTTGATCACAGGAATTCTCTTATTCTGCTTCACGGCTTCGAAGGATCCAAATATCCAGCTAGTCTGTTCCTCACTGGAGTCATTCTTCCAGATGATCATGTACGGTGTTCTGTATGCCTACACGCCTGAGGTTTTCCCTGCTCCCAATCGTGGCACGGGATCTGGTATTGCTAGTTGCTTGAACCGAATCGCAGGTCTCATGGCGCCAATCATTGGAATTTATGCCAGTACTGATCCAGTCGCGCCCATTTATGCCGCCGGCGCGTTGATCCTGGCTTCGTTTGTGGCGATGTGCTTCCTTCCTATCGAGACGCAGGGCAAGCAGTCACTTTAGACCATCAGCTATGATGAAACATTGGCCATGAGTGCACAGTGTTTGCCCTTATGAAAAGTCAATATACCTGGCCTAGAATCTATCTTTTGAGCTACGAAGTCGCTGGACTTCGGCCTAAGGTATATCAGATTCGGCACAAAAAATCAACATACAGCAGTATTTATGTTCTAAAATTCCTTATATCCGGAAGCATGCTGTACAAATTTCAATCAGGGAGTATTGACCCCCAGAACATAGTCGGTTAATTGTAGTATCCCTCAAGTTGATACTAGCCATATGACAAAGATTGTTGATAATTAATCTTCTAGCATTATGCTAGTGTGCTTGCTCGTCCTTCCGTTCCTGGCCGCCTGCACTGGCCAGAGAATATCAATGCAACCTAAATACTGAAATGAGGGCTAGCCTTTACGAGGAAGTAGAACCAGAATTTATACATTCACCCGGTGAAATATCAAACCCCTTTTTTCCGTGTTTATGTCAGAACCTCGAAAGCCGCCGGATATCTGTGGATCTAGACTCAACATGAATTTGCGTATTCCAGCAAACTCTGGAAATTCCGAAATTGACAGAAGGTAGTCGCGTTCTGGTTTCAATATTGGTGGCTGTGTCGAGTTCAAATGCCGAATCGCTGTCATGGCTGGGAACGGCATGAGATGCTGGCGGAAAATACCAGTAGATGGATGGAGGAACAACGGGATGCAGCGGATGATTTTGCGACAACAATCGTCGACGTCGATGCCGAAATTAATTGACGATTCATTTGAAACCCTCTGATATAAATCATGAGCGATCATAAGCGTGGCCCAGTAGAAGGTCATGAGGTGTATCCCAGCTATTTGGTCATTCGTGAAACTAGGCGGAGACTGCCACTCTGGTCGTGAAGTTTCCAGCGAAATGGCAAATTTTGCAGCCCATCGGTTTAAGCGGGTGATGGTAAAATATGCAGCTTGCTGAAGCTCTTGGCGTAAGTTCGAGTTCAAATGCTCTTTGCTTTCCAGTTGATCGATGCCCTCGTATAAGGAGGGAATTTCAAGAATGATGTCCACCAGTAAATCCTTAGCCGTCTTCGCGTGGTACTTCCATGGATCACTCATCCAACAGTGTTCCGAAAAAGGAGACCTCTTTCGGGTTACAAGTGCATGAAGTACCTGTTGAAGTGTTAGCTTGTCTCTAAGGCACGATGAAAGAGAGAAGTACTAGATTGACCCGTCCATCAACAAATATTCGATGAGCGACGCCCGTGCAATAATATATCGGGGGCTTAGAAACCATCAGCGCCAGATCGCCAGAGTGATGCACACTCCAGCTACGATAGTGTTGGCTCCTGTCAACCCAGTCACTTCCATATAATGCCTAATTCGAATTGTGGGAAAGTGAGTCATTAATGTAACATGGCCGGTTAGGAAACTTGGCTGGCATAGTGGCGTACCTCGTAGAAGCTGAATACTCGCGTAGCACAAAGAAGCTCTAGATTATTCTTGCTATTGGTGGTGAGTATTTTTCTCATCTGCTGCAACGCAATGCCGTGAAGCCTGATTGCTTGTTGCTTCATCGAATGTGGGTTGTCATCCACACTCGCCGCCGATCGGAGGGCCATAGCGCCAATAGCAGTATGAAGGAGGGCACTGTGTGGGAGAAGATCCCTCACTACACTAATCGAACCTCCAAGAGTACGCTGATTTTCATCAAGAAGAGCCGAACATCGACTGTTTGGTAGATATGAGTGCCAGAACATTCCTTCAAAGGCAGATTCCAAAGCGGCACGGGAAAAAGTGACCTGGTCCATGATGGTTCCTGACGAAAGTGATTGTGGCCGTGAAATCACAAACGCAGGCGTGGGGCTCAGCTGTAAACTGCTCTGAGTGTAATCGTTTCCCTTGGCGCTTGAGAGTTCTGGACCTTGTTTGCTTTCGTAGTATCGATGTATAGTCAAAGACTTGTCATATCCCTCGCATGGGATGCATGCCTTTCGACATTGTCCGCACGAGGGCTGAACCAAGTCACACTACACCTTCGGTTATCTTCATGAGAGCCGGGGTATTCCTCCGATGTAGCTTGGGGCCTGTCGACTTACACCTTTCTTGCGCCGCCTGCAGGTACGGCATCCTTTAGAGCGACCTGGAACTCCCACCATTGGTAATTGAAACTGATAAAATGAGACACACATGAAAAGATAGCGATGCTCGAGGGTTCTTCTTACATTATCGCAGGATATTCTCTTCAAGTCGCTTTTCCTATTCAAACTCAAATTATCATGCGGTTAGATGTATTCTCTGCCCTTGATTCTTTGAGGCTATCAATCGAAGTCGAGAATGTCTGAGATTCGGACAGATCTTGCATAAGCACAGGAATCTGAGATGACAATGCTCCAGGCTAAACCCAAAAAGGATAGCGCGCATTCGTGTCTTGATATGTATGCCATTTGGGGGCCGAATGGAACCCCCGCAGATCGATCCTAGGCGTCGAAGAGCCACTTCCTGACTTTCATGGTGGCCTTCATAAATAATGGCTGGCAGTCCCGCGGGCTTCACATATGCCCATAACTCTGCGATACAGCCTTCGGGGCCAAACCAGGTGCTCGACCAACTATCCAACCGCAGGGGCAAAGACAGACCCTTTGGAGCTCACGTCTCTCAGCACGACCTTATACCATGAACTCTTCCACCTTACCGACTCCGACGGCAGCGATAGCGATTGGCCGGGTGAAGGCTGTATGTTATGATGTTGTCTTCTCACAAAGACGCAAAACGCTTGGGAAAAACTGACTTGTTTTCGCTGATTACTTCGCTAAGGACATTATGAAACTCTAGGCACAGGGGGTGAAGACGCTGGGTAGGAGGAACGCCAAACCCACGGCTAACCGAGAGGTCGTGGAAGAATACATCCAACATCAACAACGAACGCCACCAATCGAGAACGAAGCAGGAGGATGATGCGGACACCGGAGAGGGAAAGCAGGGATGGGGATGCAGAGGAAGCAGCAGACGAATGTGAGGGCGGATTGAGAGATATATCGTGGGATTGAGGGCTCTGAGGGCGTTTGGATACTGTTTTTGGGCTGGTTTTTGGGCTGGTTTATATGGCATGACGCCGTTTTCCTTTGTATTTACTGTTTCATGCGTGTGGGCTGGCATTCGGATCACTCTTGCTTCCGCCGGAGGGAGCGCCTGCATAGCCATTACGCCACTAGTTAGGCTGCAACAGGTTAATAGAGTGTTGATTGATTGATTGATTGATTGATTGACATTATGAAACTCAGTTGGAATTCTCGTCTGCAGGCACTGCTAAACGCTCCAGAGCCCTATGTCTTCTTTTCCATGAGTGCGTATATTCTCCAGAATAGTCCATCCACAGCAACGCCTCGTGTATTTTTCGGGCCACCTGGTTGGATACTGGCGTGATCCAAATATCGCCATATAATATAGTTTGGATAGCGGTATATGATACGGGGGGTAGAGAATGCTGAGTGTCAATGCAGATCAATGTTACAGACAATTTCACTAGCTTGATATAGAGCCCGTACAACTGTTGACTCCCATATGTCTCCGCAATCTCTTTATTCTGATCTCGTTTGCGTTTGGCGAGTCGTTTTCCTCCCACCACAGCCTGTTGCTTCTATATTCGTAGCTTTCAACCTCTTCCTGTGCCCCATTCTCGCGAAGAAACGACACAATATCTCTATTGCCCAACTCCATCGCGAGCTGAAGCACTGAACCTGTCTGTCTAGACGACTTGCTCTTCTCAAAGCCCTCGAAAGGAACATTCACATCTGCGCCGCTCTCTACTAGCAGCTGCACCAAATGCGCGTGGCCCTCATTCACCGTATGAGCAAGAGGTGAAGCAAAGTGCCAAGTATCCGCGTAACCCTTAGGACAATGTACGTCAGAGTACTCTAAGTCATCGAAGTCCGGATGCGTTCCACGCGCTAAGAGAAACCTAGCAAGTTGCCTATCCTCCTGCGACGCGGCTAACGTCAGAGCTATCGTTTTCTGCATACAGGTACTATCGCTGATGACAAGGCTCGCGATTTTTTCGTCCCTTCTCATCACTGCCTGCACCAGCGCACACTCCGTGTCAGATACAGCATAGCGAGGGCGCGCCCCTGCACTCAGGAACAACTCTACGAGCTCCACGTCCCCAATTCTGGCCGCCAATTCTAGCGGCCCCGTCGAATTCCTGTGTGGCCCTCCTATATTCACACGCACCCCGTAGCTGAGTAGAGCGTATATAGCCTCCATATTTCGCTTCGTGATCGCACACTCAAATGCATCCCTAAGCTCCATCTAACTTTGCTATAGTAAAAACGACCCGTACTCCCAGAGAAGGCGCATCATATCCAATTTCCCAAGGAGCACTGCGAGCTGCATCGGGGAACTAACGACCTTTGCTAGGCTTCCAGTAAGCTGCCGCCCCGACAGCTGATTCGCGCCCCTGCGAAGCAACCCCTCCGCAAGCTGTACGTGCCCATGTACAACGGCTATCTCGAGCAGCGACAACCCCCGCTGATCAGTCACATTGACATCGCACCCTTTCACATCCAAAAGAAACTCGATGATATCCACATGCCCACCCTGAGCCGCCAGGCACAGCGGATGCGGCGGTGGCACCGGGTCTCGAAACCGCCAGTCAACTCTCACCCCGTAAACAGTCCGTCCCGCAGGCTCATGGACGACGTGCATCCAGGGGCCCCGCGAAGGAATCTCAGACCCGCCCTCGAGAGATTTCTGCATCGTTCGCATCAGGCCATATTGGGCCGCCCAGCGGACTGCAGCCGCACCTCCTCCGGCGCTAGCAGACTGGCCGCGCGTCCGCTGGGCATCCTGTGCATAGAGCAGCGGATCGAATATCAAATGAAAGCGGCAGTTGGCGCGGGATATGGCGTTTAGAGTCGAGAGTGATGTGATATATTCCCCAATTTGCTGAAGTATCTCAGCTGGAAGCGAGTTGAGAGACATTGTTGTAGCGGTAAATGCAGATGGGAACCGTAGTTTGGTGGTTGGCGTGCGAGGGGTTGGCTGCGGGTGGGGGAGATTGGAGGTGAGGATCAAGCTTATGACAAGGCGCGGGGGAAGCGAGTCAAGCTAAATTTGCGCCCAGTGGAATAGTTTAATTAGATTACTTGATCCAAGAAGTCAATTCTCGATTGGCGCAACAACTCAATGCGTCGACCATGGGCGACACAGGGACAACTGCTCTAAGTTGATAAGCGATATTCGAGAGTCCTTGGCGTATGAATGTCAGTTATAGTGAGGCCATTTCCAGGCCATACTGCTCGCCCTCTTACTGCAATCGAGTTTCAAACTTACAGTAAACATTCAAAAATCCACACACTATTGCGGTACCATCCCGTACAGCGCTATTCTATGCCTTCCATAATGAAGCTCGCGCACCTTTTCTGGCATTGTCTGGTGACCTCCCTCACCGAGGCGTATCTCGTCTCCCCTGCAGGCACTGCCGCACCTAGAACAACTGAGGATTGCACGCAATGGGTTGAGTATTCTTCTGGGCTAACCTGTGAGTTGTTGGAAACGTACTTTGGAATGACGGAGGTAGAATTTGAGGAATGGGTAACGTGGACATGCATCTACCCTAGCGTGTAATAGTTAATATTGTAGGCTAACCATCTTCTTTTGCTCTCAGAATCCCATCGTCACTGAGCTCGGCGACGGCTGCGAGCTGTTACCAGGGTTATACTACTGCGTACACGTCAACTTCACCACCATATCTGTGAGCTCGGTGAACCTGATCAGCACAACCATCAGCATTTTCTCTTCCACAACAGTCGTGTCGGCGACGACGACAGCCACCACGACCACGACATTGACATCGACCGGGAACGGAGTGACAACCCAAACTCCCTACGAGTCTGGCATCACAGATGACTGCGATGAATTCCACCTAGTAGTCAGCGGCGATACGTGCGCAGACATTGTGTCCGACGCGGGGATTACACTTTATGATTTCTATTCCTGGAATCCGACGGTGGGACTGATTGTTCGGGCTTGTGGTTAAGGGACTATGTTTGTGTTGGTCTTTTGTGAATGGAGTATTCGATCAGTACCCTCGAGAATTCCGTCGCAGGATAGCAGCTAAGCTATTATCATAAAAAACGAATATGGTATCATGGATCGTAATAGCAAGCTGTAAGCATGCGTGATAACTCTGGAGAGACTACAATATATTCTGGCACCGACCCTTTGAATCGGAAACCCCCATGGGCGATGTCAAATTAACTCTTGAGGACTAACCTTCGATAAACAACACACTGTATTTACTTCACCATAATGCCATTTCGATTGCACCTTTTGGCCAAGATACAGCCCCACACCGTGAGAAGACTTATTGAGCTGAGATTTACCATGGCGATGCTCTTGAGATAGTGGCTATCACTAGGTATAGATTGTATCTATACTCCGCTACTTAAGGAGTCCACGCACACTAGTCAGACTGTCAAATCTGGCTCTCCTATACCTAGCAACGATATATGTGTATTTAGTCGCTGAAGGGGCCATTATACGCCACACCAGTCTCATTTAGCTATGCAGCCTTCAGCTTTATGGAATAGCCGCCCAGCATTGGGCAAGAGCTTCATTCTGCCTCATGAAACCATCGTTACGGCGCTATTTAGGACCCTCATTGAGACCCGTATTAAGACCCTCGTCGGGACCCTAATTAGGACTCCGATCATGACCCTTATTAAGAGTTCCATCAAGGGCCTTATTAGGTTATATCACAAGGTACCCAATTTAGGCTTCGTTAAGTTGGTTAGTGTATGTATCGATAGCCATCTACGGTACGGTCGTAATAGGCACGCACCTCCTGCTGCGGTAAACATAACACCATCTGGAGCATTCGGCTTCAGTCCCGTTCTATGCTTCACTGGTTGGATGTAGGTCAATTTGGCGGCTGTTTTATTCCAAGGATGATGGCCATATTGACGATATTTTACCCAGCGCCGTGTATTTCTACTTACCCGAGGTCAAGACATGACCTTAAAAGACATCAGAGAGGTCTTTAACATCGGCCTTGGCGTTAAATATGCTCGAGGGGAGCAAAGGGACCTTGTACGCCAGCGAAAGTTC
Organism: Penicillium subrubescens; assembly: GCF_028828155.1. Classification (NCBI taxonomy): domain Eukaryota; kingdom Fungi; phylum Ascomycota; class Eurotiomycetes; order Eurotiales; family Aspergillaceae; genus Penicillium; species Penicillium subrubescens. Next base: position 994,769 of record NW_026643156.1, read on the forward strand.
CAGACTGAGTTTGATGATCGACTAGCCACGGCTTAGACTTGGTAAAACAGCTCGGTGGATTTCACGTTTGAGTCTGTCCCTCACCTCATTAGCTTTTCTCTCATGAAATCTACTACCTGTTCTCATACACCTTATACGTCAACCATGGGAGATTCTCACCTAGCCTTCTGCAAAGCCTGAAAATCATTGGACAATTGTTGGCGTGCTAGTTAAGATGTGCCGAGTTGTAACCCATATCTCCCGAACGTCGGTCATCGTTTCGGCTCCACCTTTGCTCGGTTGAGGCCAACTACAGAGCGGTAGGGGGCTCCGTAGTCGAATACCACAAAAGTAAAAAATCCGGCTCCACTCTTTAATTTTGACCCTGGGCTGATTTATTCGTAGACTCTAAAGGTTTTCCCGTCAATTTTTTCGCGGAATTGCGCGTTATCCTTGAATTAAGTTGCGGGGTGCATGCACTACATTGGTCTCAGGCTTCGCGATAATTCCTGTCGAATCGGGCGATGGCATGGATCAAATGCCAAGATGTAAGATCAAGGGTCGCCGTGTTTCAAGGTTCCTCCTGTTTGAATGATTTAGCCTATCTTATAAGAAAAGAAGTCGTATTAATCCCTACGTCCCCCGAAGCCAGAACGCCGTCCAGACAGAAAACTCTTAGCCTTCTTCCTTATTTGCCCCGGTGGGCTCTTCAGCCTTACCCCCAAACCGATGTCTTTGTCAACACATACCGTCGACAATAGTACAGCTGGAAGTGAGACCCAGCCTTTTCCAATCGGGGGGTCCCCATTGGGAACAACTAATGGAGTCCAAGTATGGCTCCCGGAAGTAAGAAGGTATAAAGACATAGGCTAAACAATGCAGGACTACACCGATCAAGGGGAAACTGTTGTGATTGTAACAGTCATCATGATTATTGTTACCGCTCTTATTGTGACTCTCCGTATAGCGGCTCGCTTTTTTGTCTTGCGGCTGAAAGGGGCGGATGACTGGTTGATCATGGCAGCCACAGCTGTAACCATGGCTAATGTTATTTGCATTGTCATAGGTGACTCAGACCTAGTTGGTTGACCTTTGACACGAATTCGAGCAAACCTAATCATCTAAAGGAGTCAAGTACGGGACCGGGCGTCACGAGAGCACACTTCCCATTGCTCAATCCCAAGTAGCCATCAAGGCGCGTCATCCCAGCTCCATTAACCATCATTCCTAACCTCTTGCGGTTTGAGTCTATAGTATCGGCTTGTATCACATCTGCTATATACAGCTGCAACAGTCCTCGTGAAATCGTCATTGCTCATTCTATAATTACGGTTATTCCCACCACGTTCGTTGTGGCGATGGGTCTGACTTTCATACTGGCCGCGTCGTTCAGGTGTCATCCGATTGGCGCCTCATGGACTCCGTGGAAATACAAGCTCAGTAGCTTTACTTGCTTTCCAGCATTGCCATTCTGGATTGCGTTTGGCTCTCAGTTTCTGGTGTCCGACATCGTGGTCCTACTACTTCCGATGAGAACTATACTAGGTGAATTGGTACCTCGCCCATGCGATATGCAGTCTATCTGCCAATGTGATGATTTCCAAGACTCCACATATCACACCAAAAGAAAATGATACTTGTTTTTCTCCTCTCGCTGGGGGCATTGTCAGCCATCCTATATTCATTCTCTTGACTTTTTGCTAACTGAAGAACAGTGCTTGTGACGCCGGTGTTGTTCGCCTAGTATATGTCATCAAATTATACACGACCGAAGATGCTTCCTTTCGTATCGATCTCCTCGACCATAGAAATATGCTGCGCTATTATTGCAGCCAGCATCCCCCCGACAAAAGTCTTCGTCGATCGGTTGTTCCCGAATCTCATCAGCAGCACACGGCAAGGCACAAGTTATTGGCAGCAACGGCAACTTGGCAGCATAGAACTAGGTTCCAACAGGGACCGTCACCGTCGCAATCCCACAGGCAACATGACCGACAATTCAAAGTTGCCTCTAGAAAGCAAAAGTGTCAACCCCAATGGGTTGCTACTCGTACCAAAACAAGGATGAATATCACGTCAATTGATTTCTAGATGGTGCAACACTTTTATATGGCGAATCTCAGTCATTTAAGTTGTCATTAGGCACCAGGATATTCAACCTCCGTGGACCTCCGTTATACTGTAAGTTCATGGGTATTTCAACCCCCATAAGCACCCTCATTTCATGTTTCTTAATCAATCAATCATTCAATCACTCAATTCAATAATCTCCCCTTTTTGATTCCGTTGCCCTGATTGGCCCATCTCCAAGTACTCCGTAGCTGTCACATTGTTGATAAAAAGTCAACCCAGCATATTGGTGACTCGAGATTTCGAGATGAATACATCCTCTTCGCCAGTCAGCAATATCGAAAATTATCACTATGAGCCTCCTCCGTATAGGACCAGATATCTGACACGAGGTCGTCTTGGATAGGAAGCAGGGAAAACGAATGTGTTTGAGACCACACAAACTTTGCGTTGGATATCATTGTCTTATTTCTCGTGTTTTTGTAGATTCATGTGTAGCCTGATGTCATTGGCAGTTTCCTTCGGCTTCATCATTGACATATGGCCTTGGCTGCTCACGAAGTCGATACCCCGTGTACACCTTCCGAGAACACGACGGAAGCGAGAACGCGTCTTATCGGCACGTCTTGGGGTCCTGCAATGTCTGATCAAAACGTCGCACTTCTTCAGAGCCTTGCTACGATGACCTGATGCACAGTCATCAAAAATTTAAAGCCCATGTCATAAATAGGCTGTAATCTTTCTAACTGTGTTTGCCCAAGAAATACATGCGAATTCACGATTCCTAGCTAGTGTGTACTTTTCAGCACGGACTAGTCGCTACTCTGCCAGCGAGAGTGTGTGTGTACTGGCGAATTTTCCATGCTACAAAATACGCAGCAAACATGCACCAGTAAGCAAATGGCTTCCCTCGGTTAGTGTAGCCGGTGGGAATCAAGCGTGCTGATTGGTGTGCCTGGTACAGGATAATTGGCTAATCCACCACTAAGACTGGATAGTTTCTTGTTTGCTCTAGGTACTCCATACACACGGACGCTCACTTCAAGTCTCTCATGAACGATTAATCTCGCTCTTTTTGCCTGACCGAGATCTTTCCTCCGTCCGAGTTGATGCTGTACACCTGATATGAATGTAGGCTCCCATTCGAGTGAAATCACTTCAGGAGAGCAGTTTGACACGATCAACTTCATTAGTTCCTCGACATGCGGCCGGGCATACAGTATTTGCACATCACGCGTCAAAATAATAGTTAGTTAATTAGTTAGGTTATAGGGATGACCCTGTCAATGACTAATTATATCCTCCGCTCGGTTTTATCCCGACTCAGTCCAACTCGATGTAGTAATTCACCCCATATGGCGAGTGGACCGGAAGCTTAGCCCCCAGCCGGAAGTCCAATCGACCCTCTATCCTGGCATACGCGGCTCTTGAGAAATTACACTAGGCGCTTAGACCCGATGGGTCTTGTGTAATGCCATCTAAACAATTGAGTCAGAAAAGAGCACTAACTAACTTAAGTCTTCAAACCCATGGCAAAGCCCACCCAAAGTAAGCTAGCGCTCTTCAAACGATAATCACATCTCTCTACAAAAGAAAGGGGCCGCCGCTGTTCCGTGCGGGAGATTTTGGAGAGACATCCAACTTTCTCTCAACTATTGTCGCTCCTTTCAGTCATTCGCTTAAAATTCACCAACATGGTGCGTCTTTCCTCTCTTTTTACCTTCCTCGGGCTCCTGGGCACGCCTCTAGTGGCTGCGGCCTTCAACGAAACAGAGCAGAATGAGAATGCTACCTGTGATGTAAGTGACATCTTTTGTTTCCTTACGAACCCAGCCTGAATCATCGCAATGAGGGATACCAGTGACTGACATATTTTGTCCCGATCAGAATAAATGCTTCTATAGCTCCTTCAACGGGTCCTGCGCCAACGACGCGACATGCATGTGCGACCAGACGAAATACCGCGAAACCTACTTTTGCTGCCTGGGAACGAAGTGCGCCAGCTCCGTCTTACCTGGTAAGCTCCGTCACGCTCCATTCGCGATCCAAATCGATCACTAATAAAAAGTCGCGTGATATTTAGACGCCATCGTTCGTCAGGAATCAGCTTGCGAAGCCTGGAATATGCCATTCACGTTCGATGCCTTGGCTGTTTGCGGAATTACCCTGACCACCTCCACGACTGTCTCTACAAGCGCTGCTTCTACCGGCGCCGCGAACTCCGCCGCGTCGACAACCTCCACAACCTCCACAGCCTCGGCGACCGCCTCTGCCGGTTCCTCCACTGGTACATCAGCGGTATCTTCCACCAATGCATCCGGGTCAACGTCTACGGCCAGTAAGGCCAGCACGGGTACGTCGACATCAACCCCGACGGGTAATGGCGCGTCGTCAAACAAGGTTATGCTGAATGCTGTTGTGGGTATCGTTGCTGCATCGGTGATGTTGTCCTAAGATGCATCGATTCCCATATAAAGATGATTAATTGTGGCAGACTAATGAGCAGTGCCTACTTTTCCTATCTTTGATGGAGGAGGGGGTGGGTTTTACACGTATCATAACTTGTATTACTAGTCGCTAATTGCAACCACTCTCTGTAAATCGCTAACTAGTTACAAAATCTCGATGAATGTACTAAGCTCGACGGAACTATGACAATCCTACTAGTCTCTCTGAAGCTAACAAAATAACAATTTGCGATTGGCCATTGAAAAGCTCCGTTGTTTTGCCGAGAAATAACCACAACACAATGCAAGATCTCCGCGAGAACGCCGATTCCGGGGAAGCGGGGAGCGAGACCCTGATGTGCGGGGAAGTCGCGTGCTCATGAAGTGTAAGTGATGAGCCCCTCATTTTGAAATCTCGACGAAAATAAACAATAGCAGCCTGAGCATCAAAGATTCATCATATAGTAGCCCTTCTTCTGGGGCGTATTCAACTATCCACGCGAGCGCAAAAGACTAAAGTAGAAAGCAACCCGGGAGTAGAGATACATCGGTTTTCTCTGCTCTAGCCGACTGTACTATGTTTAACTCGATTATTTCGCCATTTATAACAAGAATGTAACCTCCATTATGTAAAGAATATCGTGAATGTTGTAGTCATGAATTCAGCCTCGGTCGCCCAAACGTGGAGAGTTAGTAATTGGACCTCGGCTAGCATCCACAGTTGACCTTCGTATTGATCAAGGCAATGTGACGGGTAGTCATTACAATGAGAAATATCTTGAAACTGAGAACATCTCGTTGGCCTTTGTGAGCTAGAAACAATTTTCGATCATCCCAAACCAAATTGAGTTATGGATTCCCTCGATCGCATTTTGGACGGATTCACAGATCCTTCGACGGGATCGTTGCATGGTGCAGTGTTCATCGTGGTCGACAGATCGGGTATGACAGAATTTATCAACATCCAATGCACTCAACACGGAGTTCCCCGGGTCTGACTTGCTTCTGAGTAGGGAAAACACTTTACAGCCGCACATCTGGGAGAACAAATGCCGATGCACATAATGTAGAGCCCCTGAAATTAGATTCATTGTACTGGATCGCATCGATGACGAAGCTTGTAACTGCGGTAGCTGTGATGCAACTCGTCGAACGTGGAGTCCTTTCATTAGACGATGATGTTCGCGAAAGGGTCCCGCAGCTCAAGAATATACAGATCCTACGAGACATGAAGCCAAGTACACGGATATCATCACCAGTGCTCTGGGAGAGCCCAATTACTGACGTTATATAGGTAGTTCTCAAGGGGTGATGCAACCAGAGCTTCAACCAGTTCAAGGAAAGATAACTCTCCGGTAAGCTAAACCTCGTCTTTCCTGGCTCATATCTTGGGAAATCATCAATATACTGATCCCATCTGCAAATACCCAGTGACCTGGTGTGTCACGCTTCTGGCTTCGTATACGACAGTTCATCGAGTCTGTTGAAAACGTGGTCCAAATCTGAGGGCCGAAAGGCACACACTTTCTCCGGGAGTTTGGTAAGTCTCCCGTTCTTTTTTTGAAACTGCCACTTCTCTACAAATTCGAAATTTAAAGACTCACTATTCTTGTTACAAGGATGGATACACTCACCCACTTCTCTTCGAACCCGGAACATCATGGGGATATGGAGCCGGTTTGGACTGGGCCGGGCGCTTGGTAAGCTAGTTTGAACACATTATGGACCGGTATCAACTGATCATCGCAGATTGAAACTGTCTGCAACTGTTCACTCGAAGAATACATGCAGTCAAACATCTGGTCCAAGCTCGGAGCTACATCGACAACCTTCCATCCAGAGCTATATCCGGAGACTCTCCCCCAAAAGTTAGAGATGGCGAACCGTGTGAGTATTGGACAGGGAACAAAATCTGTGAAACCCAGTCCAGTCATTCTGGGCCAGCCACTGAAAGATGATCTGGGAGGAATCGGACTTTGGAGCACACCGAATGACTTTATCAAACTCCTGACAGCTCTCCTGAGGGGTGGACAGCCGCTGTTGACAAAAGCAAGCGTTGATATACTATGTCGACCACAGCTTAGCGATGCCTCTCGGGCGGCAATGCCCAAGCCGCTTGGAGGTCAGATGCGACGGGTTCTTGGGATCAAGTCAGTCGATGACATTGACCAGGCAGACCATTGTTTGGCTGGAACGATAACGTTGAAGGACATTCCCGGTCGCCGACCAAGTGGGACAGTGAATTGGAGTGGGCTGCCGAACCTACATTGGGTAAGATAAAATTCAAACTATTTCTCAACAAATTTCATGAAATTTTCTAACGACCACATCTCGGCGACTAGTGGATCGATCAACAAACGGGGATTACAGCTGCACTTTTCACTCAACTCATGCCACCCGGTGACGCCGCTGTGACAGGTCTATTGATTGAGTTAGAAACGGTACTGTATAAAGCTCTACGCAAAAGGGAAAACGCTGGTGTCAGTGGGAGATTGTAGAAGGAGAGTATATGATGTCAACCTGGCAAGAGGATCTCGGCGATGCTCCATGTATAAGCTCATCCTTCAAATCTCACATTCATAGAAGCCTCTCGGTGGCTATTTTTCCAATTTAAATCAAGTACAACATTGAGTTTTTTCTCCCCATTATTTTAAATTTTCAGCGTATGCTTAATATTGAAGATATTCTGCGCTCGTTCCCGGCCCCAACTTGACAACAACATGAGTAGTTGGCTTTGATATGATCCTTAGTTTTCATTGGTCGATAATATCGGTGGCGGATTAAGAGAAAAGCCGAAGGGTATCATCACGTGTCAGGGTACCCGCAGCGGGAAGCCGGACCAGGCCAAGCTAACCCATTTGAGTACTTCACCACAAATACAAGGTTAAATTAGGGGCCATCCTGGATCGTCGACTAGAGGGCCAAAGCCACCGCATTGGATGCCCCAAAGCATGCTGACAGCAATTATGATGGCTCTTCCTTCCCCAGAAGGCTCAGATCAGAATGCCAATTTCTGGGAACGTCGCCAAGCCTTGACCCCCTCGAACACGCGCTTCGAGTGTTTGTCGGTGTATGTGAGAGAAGTGTCGCGCCAACTTGTCTTCTTGCGATGGACACCATGTTCGCACTCGCCTTTTTCATGGTACAGGTCACCGTTGAGGTGTCCGCGAAACTCAAACTCCCATTCAAGTTTGCCAACCTCTATCTTGTGATCAACATACGAGAGAGACCCTGTCCTGTGGTGTCTCCCAGACAGTATGGCCGAATCCCTGGCCGTCATTGAGATACCACAGCTACCGCGTCAGGTACTTCCACGGGGCAGTGGTTTTCAACATAACCCACGATGACACTAGCACTACCGATGCTGAGAGCCAGCATATAGACAAGCTCCTCTAGGCCAAAGATCTGATTGATGACATCTACAGGCTGCAACTTGCTATCCCCTGGCTCACCCGGGACCATTTTCCGAACTCGGGGATTTGCATCATCACCATCTGAGAATGCGACCCAGAACACGTGAATTGAGCTCACGAATCCGATACAATCGAAACTGACCTACTATCTTCGACGAAAGAGAGTCCAGATCAATGCAATTTTCTACAACATGGACCAGTGGACATCAGCACATGGCAAATTCTCGAGCCACACACACTTAAGTCATTTCCCCTTCAAAGGCTGCAGTGGCCAAAATCCCTTCTGACTCCTTACACACAATACCGTGTGGTGATTCAACAGTGGTCCACATTGTGCAAAATTGCGTTGATCTAGACTCCCCTTCGGACTCGGTTACTCTGTCAGCGGTGCTGATGGGTTACTGCGGTATCATCTCTACAGAGCTCCTGGGTGAGATTATTGCACACGGTCTGATTGAAAACATCGCCACGGTGTGCACATGAGTGCTTCTGCTGCCGCTGTCATCGGTTCACTGGCCTCCAACACTCAGGCCACAGGCAACCCTCGCGACCTCGCCTTGGGGTACGAGGCAAATGTCACGGGAGCTCAGAGGATGTGGTCTGGACAAGTGCTCCTCGAAAGGGTGTTCGTCAGAGTGGGTCAATAGCCGCATGAATCAATTTCTCTGTTTTTTCGTATCAAATCACTCCCTTTCAAAATCAAAATTTCCACTTCTGAGAGTGACTCCTGGAATTTCGCCTGTATTTGTCCCACCACCAGTGGTTCCAAGCGGCTTTTCACTTCATGGATGCTCCTAGCTGCTCAGAAGACTTACAGGAATAAACAGATAGATCACGAGCTAATGATAGGTGATGGTTTGCGTGCCTCAGCGACTTCTACAGTGGCTCATGTGCTGCGACGCTGGCTGACGATTCTATCGAGCTCTGCAATTGAATTGCCCCCGAGGCACGTAGTGGACATCCGATTGAAGACCCACCCCAGCAGTTTGACAAGAGGGCCGGTTAAGCAGCACGCTGGTCACGAGCCCAAAGAGCAAGATCTGATCCAGAATCACTCCATGGAATCTCACGTTGGACGGTACGCAGGAATTTCAAATGGAAAATGGAAATGTAAACCAGGAGAAAAGAGAAGAATCTCGGTATTACGAAATGCATTGATCACTACATGCAGGTACTGTCAGACAGCAAGCTCCAACCGAGCCCTACGAGATGCGCTCCTTGCGTCCCCAGTAACTGCCAAACACTCTTTTGTCAAAGAAGTTGATCGGACAGTTGCTCGGCTTTCCGTCAACGGCCTCGGGCATATAGGAAGATTAGTACGAGCGCTGTGCTGCGACATGATGGAAGCTCACTCTTTTCTGGGCGAGAGCCCAGCAATATCCCCCCAGGTCTGCCCGCAGCGGCCATTCCTTTCTGCAATCGGAGTTCATGGGGTCTATCGAGTCAACGAGGTCGTCAGCAGTGGCTCCATCATGGCATGGAGAAAACATGTCTCTTTCTTGGCAAAGTCCACCTCCATCCTCCCCGGTCTGCCTCCAGCGGCCTGTATCTGCAATCGGGATCCGGCGTGGATCTTTCAAGCCTGGGAGCTTGTCAGCAAAAGTCACTTCAGGATAAAATGGAGAGGACACGCCTGGATCTGGGCAAGAGCCCTCCACCATCCACCCCGGTCTGCCTCCAGCGGCCTTGTGTCTGGAATCGGGATCCGGCGAGTCGCCCAAAGGTCTATCAATGGTGTCAACAAATAGTAAAGCAAACCGTGAAGTGAACTGACCTGTTTCGCTCAAAGGCGAAGCCACCATCCTCCCCTATCAGCCTCCGGGGGGCATAACCTCTGCAACTCAGGTCATTCGACGGGATCGTTCGGGGGATGAGGGTTCGTCGTTCGGAGGGGTGGATCCTGTGGCCTCATCAGCGCAGACGGGCAGGTATCCGAAGATCCCCATCCGCCAAGAGAAGAAGAAAAGCAAGAAGCGCAAATAACAGACAGCGAGAAGGGGCAACGCTAGGGAGAGCACAAGGCCCATTTGTTTTTGGGGTTTTGCAAATTTCAAAGCGAGTCGCACTGGGGCAGCGGGCGCAACGCAGCAACGCAAAGAAGCAAGAAACGCAGCAACGCAAAGCCCAGGCCGGTCCCACAGGCAAAATCAGAGCGAAACGCAGCAAAATAAAAGAAAGGAAAACAAAACAAGCCCCAGTCAACCGTGCAACCACAGAGCAGCAACGAAGGCAATTCCACAGGCGGTAAAACTAATCCATTCCTTCCAGGAAGGACCTCGGACAGTAACCTCAAGATGCAATTGTCGACGCGGCAATTCCGTAATGGGCTCCACTGGGGGAGGGAGGGAGATCCGTCGCTTGGGTTCGAAAACCGCGAAGCTAGAGGGGGGAAGACAGCACATGGGAACCGCTCAACTTCATGCACGATTACATCCCCAAAGGAGACATTACGTTCGGTTGACTTGGCGGGAGCCCCGGCACGCTTCAGGATGGAAACAGGGGGGGGGGAAGGGGCACGGCCAAACTGTTCTGGCGACCACCCAGACGAGGAACAGGCAATGAGGACTGCTTGGCCTCGACGGGGAGGGGTTTCTTCTTCAAGTCATCGACATGAGCTCGATACTGAGGATGAAGACGCCAGGGACGGGCAAGGGGCTTCAAACCAGGAAAGTAGATCGGCGGGTCCTTCACAGCGGGGCGGGCCTTGGCCATGATCGAAGCGTAAGTTGGCGTCTCTACCGTCCCAGTGAGAAGGAGGCGGGCAGATCGGGGCGAGCAGATAGCTGGGAGGGCCATCGGGACGACAGAATCTGAAAAGAAAAGGGGAATGGGAAAAGCCTCGTAAGAGGACAAGCAGAACGCCAAAGGGAGCAAGCCAACACAGTGAGCAAGACAACCAGCGGTGTGAGGAGAGAAGAGGAGAGAAGAGGGAATATAAACACGGCCACTGGCCGCGAGCTCGCCATCCCTGGCAACCGCCAGCATCGTGAGGAAGGAGCAACAAACCACCCTCGCAACCACCCTAACACCCATGGAAGGAAGCCGCAATGAACCTCACAAACACGGGCACAAACAGTTTGCGCCACGGCAACGCCGTCACTGCGGACTGCCAGTACAAAAAGAGCGTCGGGGCAAAATGATATCGGAACAGGTCCATACACCGGCAGTATCAAAAGTGACTTGGTATTAACTCATTTCAAGCAGCCACATCACTGGAATGAAATTGACATTTCATGGTTCTCTGAAGATTTTCTGGTCTTTCCACACATTAATTCGGGGGGCTGAGGGTAATGGTATGGCTACATGTTACACGTGGTGTCAAAATCTTGTACGAGTCCATGAATTGATATCACCGAAGCTTTTTATTCAAAGTAACTCTACGCAAAGACGCATGCCACAAATTTAGGTTCCTTCATTGATACAATGCTTCTTACAATTGTTACCCTTGACCGATCTACAAATTGACAACACGTTCAAAATGAACCCCGGACTGGCGAGACAAGATCACCCAATAATTGGATATTATATCAAATGCGAATCATATGTATGGATTGAATAGATCTGTGACTCCATTGTCAATGAGAAGTTCCTCGGTAGCTCCGCCGTCCGCTCCTAGTCCGATTGCTGTCACTCCTTTCATGTCCCTTGCGATGACGTTGTCTCCTCGATCAAGAAGAAGTCTCACGACGGCTTCACCATCAGCTCTTTCCATGGCTGTGATCAGAGCTGTATGTTGAGAATAATTTCTTGCGTTGACATCGGCTCCTTGATCAACAAGAAGTTCCAGAATAGCTTCACTATCCGCTCTTATCGCAGCAATTAACAGAGGCGTGTTTCCAAACCCATCTTTTGCGTTGACGTCGGCTCCTCCGTCAATAAGAAGTCTCACGATGGCTTCACTACTCGCTCTTTCCGTGGCGGTTAACAAAGGTGTATATCCCATATCATCTCGTACGTTGACGTTGGCTCCGCCATCAATAAGAAGTCTCACGAAATATTCGTCCATGTTCCCGATGGCGTCCAACAAGTTATTTGTCTCCGAACTCGGTTGACGCGCTGAAGTCTGCTCCGTGCTCGAGGAGAAGCTTTGCTAGCTTCTTTCCCCCCTCCTCATCAAGGCCAAGCTGATTGGCGTAATTCCGATTGAATTTTTGACATTAATGTCGGCCCCCTTTTCAATAAGTAGCTTCGCCACGGGCTCGCATTTCGTCATTAGTGGTGGAGGGTTTGAACTTTCATTTCCACAGCTAACGTCGGCTCCTTCGTCGCTGAAGGACCGTGACTCAACATGGAAGCCCCCAGCGACGATCAGAAGGGGTGTATTTCCTTGTTTATCTTTTGCATTAACTTCTGCACCCCTTTTGATCAGGAGATTCGCTATTCCTGGATGTGCGGCTGAGAAAAGAGGTGTCCTCCCTTCTCTGTCTCTTGTGTGGACATCCGCTCCGCGGTCAACAAGAAGCTGGGCCAATGGCTCGTGTCCCATCTTCGATGCCAAAAAAAGAGGTGAAAGCTCATTATCCCCTCTAGCGTTCACATCTGCTTCATTCTCAATAAGGAATCTCACTACATCCGAATGTCCAGATTCCAATGCAGCGATCAGAAAGGCAGCACCCTGTGCCCCCCTAAAGTCCACTCTGGCTCCATTCTCGATAAGAAGCCTCACAGTAGAGAAATGGCCGTTTTGGCAGGCGTAGAAAAGCGGTGTTTTGTCATACCCATGAACTGCGTTGACATCTGCTCCTTTGTCGATGAGAAGCATTATAACATCATCAAACCCTTGTCGGCATGCTATATGCAAAGGCTGCTGGTTTTCCACAGCGACATTCATACGTCCACCAATTCCGACCATCAGGCCTGCTCATATTGATGGAAATGTCCGTTTGAGGTTGGTTACAACGTTCGCCACATTGTTCATTCCATACTGGTGAGCTGGTAAACTTGCAATGACGACATTATGCTGTTTGATGCGTCCCAGTTTATAAGTATTACTGTCAACTGGGTACGTATGTAGAGAGTCGTGAGTCTCATCCAGCATGGCTATAGCTGCTGCCATCTCGATGTGAAGCGCGCAAATCCAGGCGACAGTGTACGAGGCATGCTGCAGGGTGGCAGAGCTACCATGGTGGAAATCTTCGGCCTCTTCGGCCTCTTCGGCAACTGATATGAGTCTGATCCCGGGTCTTCTTCATCTGTGTAGTCTCTTTTGTCCATTCTAGTCAGGTAGTCGTTGACGTCTCTTGAGAGAGCGCCTTGGCTCAGCTGGTGGGTATTTTAGCCTCGAATTAGTGGACGGTCAGGCACTAGGTGCTGGTCGCAGATGCATCCAGAGGATGGGTATCTCTAAGTCGGCATGGAGCAGAAGAGTGGGGAGCAGCCAACTCGGCGGGTGATGTCGAAAGAAAACCGACAGCGGGCAGAGGATTCCAATCCTGTTTCTTTCGAAGCTGCCAATCAAACATGATTATATCAGCGTGCAGAAGCTGGAGGTTAGGTCTCAATGGGGGCCAGAAAGGCCCTCTCGGTCACCACTCATTTTCCAGTACTTTGGTCACATTTAGGCGACCAACCCGGGCGGCTCTCTGACCACAAAGGTGTATCGCTCTTGCATGGACAAGGGTAGGAACCGTCCCTCGGCATGCAACAAACAGCGGTACAAATACTGTCTACACAGTATCAGGCCATGTTATTCGTTGCTCAGCCCCAAGTCTTTGAAACTCGAGCATGGCTGTGTTGTTATACCTTTCAGACATTGGAAATTTTGTCAATCACACTCTGGCTACTCAGGTTATGCCAGCTTTGAAATCTGTGATAGTTTTGTATCGTTTTGCTCCCCTATGACCATCTTCAGTTACTCAAGCCTTAACATCAACCTTTCACAGGCCTTTTTGGACGATAAGGTCAATGATAAAAAGGAATCAAGGTCATTATTTTGAGCCTATCTGTCATGTGATCATCCTATGGTCTCGAACATCTCACCGCTGTTAGATGACGGGCATCATTTTTCGCATTCATCTACTTAAGTCCATCTTACCCCCATATTTTGATTCTTTTGAGAATCATTCTTGAAAGTTCTCTTCTAGCCATTTTGTTTACAGGAATTCAAATTGAAATGATTAAAACTGAACTCAATCTGAGCAACAGTCGCGTGCTCACATGTACGTAGTTAAATTGCACGAGCCGAGATATATACTTTCAGCCCTATGTTGACTGCGACCAATGTCGTGGTGTCCTCATTTCATTATATGCTGGACCACAATGTTATAGAGCCCTTCTTTACCTGAGAATTGATCAACCTTTAAATAATAGGTACCCAATGGTACATAACTGTATTTGCAAAGACAATGCACTTGGTCCAATCCCCCTTTACAGCTCCGTGAATCTGTCTAATCACGTGATAGTACGAGCGAGGAGGGATAGGGGAGATTATACGTCACCTCCAAACTTAGGGCTTTGTTTACATAGTAGATGGCAAGCTCCATAACTGAGTTTACCCGGAGTATAGTAGTCAGTAATGTACCAAAATACTGCAGTTGATTTTGTTGACGCGACCTGGTTAGGAGGGATGTTTATTTGTTTACAACCTTGACGTCAACAATTCACATTATCGGGATCCTGGGCCCAACACCCATAGTCTCGGGACCACCCAGTTAACTACTAAATGGTATCTCGGGAATCACAATTATCTGGTGATTTATGTGTTCTTATGATGTTATCAGGTTACTAATATGCTGATCATGTTGCGGGGTCCTTATTATCACCGGTCGCTTATTATCACCCATGCTTGGAAGAACATTCCTAAGAATGCCATTCCGAGCATTCCAACGTTGGCCAGGAACCCAACGGGGAACTCAGTAGTCAATGCCAGAAACATACACATAGAGGTCTCCCCCTCAACCGTCCGGTAAAACTCAAGTCTCATCTCCCTCGAGAGTTTTACAGGCTTGCTTTCACCACGCTTTCAAGATCCTGCTCCATTGCTCGCAAAATGAGAACACAAATTATCGCACTTGCTTCTCTGGCCTACTTGTTAGGTACAGTGCAAGCAAAAAATGAGGACGACCCAGCACAAAAATATGACTTCATTATCGTGGGTGGAGGAACAAGTGGATTGGTTGTTGCCAACAGACTCTCCGAAATAAAGGGTGTTACCGTCGCAGTTATCGAAGCCGGCGATTCAGTCTTCAACAATCCCAATGTCACCAATGTTGCAGGCTATGGACGTGCTTTCGGGACACATATCGATTGGGCCTACCAGACCGAGAATCAAAAATATGCCGGCGGATCGAAACAAATAATGCGTGCTGGAAAGGCTATCGGCGGAACAAGCACTATCAACGGTAAATTTCTCTATCTATTACGGCTCGCCCTGATTCTAATTCCTCTTCCTAGGCATGTCTTACACACGAGCTCAAAGTGTCCAAATTGATGCTTGGGAGTTGTTCGGAAATAAGGGATGGAACTGGGGCAGTCTCCTCCCATACTATCAAAAGTCCGAAATGTTCCAGATACCCAGCCTGAACCAGATATCTCGAGGTGCCGACTATTATATCACCTACCACGGAGAGAACGGCCCGCTGAAAGTGGGCTGGCCTACGGAAATCACCAACCGCACTATGCTCCCCATGCTTGACCAAACGTTTAACCAACTAGGTGTTCCTTTTAACCGCGACGTCAACGGTGGTAGTATGGTTGGCCTTACTTCTCACCCTAACACAGTCAACACGAAGGAGAATGTGCGAGAAGATGCTGCCAGAGCTTACTACTGGCCCTACCAGAACCGTTCGAATCTCAAGATCATTACGAACACTTTGGCGAACAGGATCATATGGTCCAACGATTCTAACAGTGAGGCAGTCGCAGTCGGAGTCGAGGTGACCAATCCTCATCACGGCGTTGAGACGATATACGCCTCCAAGGAAGTCATCCTGTCCGCTGGATCCTTGAAATCACCCGTTCTCCTAGAGGTATCCGGTATTGGGAACCCGGATATTCTCAGTACGTATAACATCCCTGTCAAGGTTAACATTTCTACTGTTGGTGAGAACTTGCAGGATCAAACGAACAACGGGCTTTCTTTTCAAGGGACAGAATTTTGGCTCGGCTCTCCAACCTTTTCCGTTTTGCCGTCTGCTAACCAGATATACGGATCGAATGTTACCAACGTTGCTTCCTATATCAATTCAAGCATGGCTGAGTATGCAAAGGTTGTATCTAACTCATCTAAGGGTGCAGTTCAAGAAGCAAATATTCTAGCCGCCTTCAAGCTTCAGTACGACTTGATTTTCGAAGCGCAAGTTCCTTTCGCCGAAGTCGTCCTCCTTCCAATCGCGGGATCGTTCATGTCTGAGTACTGGCCGCTACTCCCTTTCTCGAGAGGCAGTATTCACATCAAATCCGCCAACGCCTCTGCGCCAGCTTCTATCAACCCGAATTATTTCATGTTCAAACAGGACCTCGACGCCCAGGTCGATGTGGCTAAATTTATTCGTAAGGCATTTGCGACTGCTCCTCTGAGCGACTTTGTGGCAGAAGAGTTCGCTCCAGGAATGGACAATCTCCCTGATACTGCCTCCAACTCCCAATGGGACGACTGGGTTAAGATGAATTGTATGTGCACAAAGAATTCCGAAGGACTAGAAAAGGTGGCTGACAACATCTCAGATCGGTCGAACTTCCACCCAGTTGGAACTGCAAGCATGCTTCCACGCAGCAGGGGAGGTGTTGTTAGCCCCGAGCTCAGAGTTTACGGCACCAAGAATGTCCGCGTTGTCGATGCTTCCGTCCTACCTTTCCAACTATGCGGGCATTTGACAAGCACACTTTACGCCGTGGCCGAGAAGGCAGCCGATATGATCAAGAAGCAGTACCGCCTCTAGGACTTGGTATCTCCAAGAATTGGGATCGATACGACACGCCCCAAAAATTCTCTTTGCAAATATGTCTCTGCGCTCTGGCCGAAATGTCTTAATATGGGAGGTACATTGATTGGGTTTCAAAGGTTCAAAGGTTTATGATGTTGTATTGTTGGAAGGATAGATTCCGGTTTCCTGTATGTTACGAATGATGTGATCATGTCTCATGTAGGGCCTGTGAAGCCCATGTCTCTATGATGGATTCAAACTCAATTTATCCATGTGCATAAAAATTTTCTCCAAAAGCGTGTCCTCGATCGGGAAATAGTAAACAATCCACCAAGTCCGACCCTTAACATGTTCTAATCGCCTAATAATACTCAGAGCGTTTTCTGTGAGAATGATAACTTTTTTCCCTTTCAAAAAGAGATTTTTTTTGTAGGAGCTGCCCTATCGTTTAGCGTGCGAAATTTGGACCCATGGCGGATCTAGATAACAATGACCTCACCAACAATTCTCATGCTTGAAGAAAGACCGAACTTACAATTCCAATAAACAAAATGCCCAGCCTTAATCATAGAAACAAAACAAATACCTAATCTTGGATGTAACTCATATGTCATGTTTCTATTTAAACTTCAATTGTCTCGGCGAAACACATGCTATGACATCAAGACTCCCTCCTACGTAAAGATCATCACAGAATTGAGGCCGAGTGTCCATTTTTCTATACAAATAGTCCAGAACAAGGAATCTTTCTTTCAATTCTCACCGGCTGAGACTTCCAATGAGCCCAGACCTTCTTGACTGACCCCTCAGTGGGACGGAAAAACAGGCGGAGTCCGCAAAAGTTTGATCGCGCACGAAAAAGGCCCACAACGGTCGATCAAAGCCGTTAGAAGGTCGGGGGAACACAAGTTGGCCAGAAAGACTGCAATTCCAGAATTCCCCTCATTCAGGGCGTGAATGGGACTCAGATGGCCAAGTGGGTAGTCTAGTGTAGCAATCCCTCTTGGTCCGGGTATTTTTCCTGATCGGGAATTCATAGCCATCGTTTGCCAGGAAGTGGTACATTGTTTCCAGACGAGTCTGAAGCGCCAAGAAATCGGTTAATAATGTGATGGCGGAAATCAAACACAATGTATTGACATTGCATCAACAGCCAGATTTCTACAGCAAGCAGCCTCTTCAGTCAGTCCACTGGCATCGATGATGGATGGCAAACAGGCACTTTCACCCAACCTGCGACGGCAAAGTCTTTGAAAATACCCAGCTTGGCCATGAGATTTATTAAAAGCAACACATGAAAGACTCTTTCCATTCAAACAATGACAACACACAAAAAGTTTGGGCACTGTTAGACTCGTCCCATGGAAATCTCTTCTCGCTCACCAAAGTTGGTGATCGGCGACGGGTAGTGATTGGCCCAAAGCCTTGCTTTGCCCTGCCAAGACATTATAATGTATTATCATTGGCCATGATACCCTGTCTTTATCCACTTTACGGGGGTTATAACCCAATTGCAATGCTTTAATTCATGCCCTTGACCACATTATGACTGTCCATGGCGCTGCAAATTCGGCAGTCGGGAAAAAACCACGTAACCGCAAGAATATTCGAATTACCCCTGAACCAAGAATAGGGAGTGAATATTCCATGTAAGCCAAGAATAACGTACAGTCACACAGATCGAAGAACGGTGGGAGAAATTGCAAATGCGCGGTCAAACAAGAACCTGCACTGATCAATTGCGTCCGAGGACTCCGCCGGAAGGTCTAGAATCCAGTCCAGTTCGTAAGAATCCGCTAGCGCGTAGTTAAGACTGTGCGATCTCCCACTGAACGACACTGCCGAGCAAACGGTGGCCCACTGTTTGACGCTAAGTTGCATCGCTAAGGCGAATGAGCCATGAAGCCAATGCAAAGTTTAACGACAGTGTCCACTACGATTATCCGGTGTTGTAGCATGTGTAAACGGGGTTTGGCCGAGTTTTAAGTGCCGCTGGACACATAATCTGTATTCTAAAAGTTGAATGACGACCTGTCCAACCCAATTCAGTCCTATTGTCAAATGTAGTGTCAGTATTAGAAGCCATTTTTAAAACAGAGGTCTTTTTATCCCCGAACCAAGGAATCTATAGAGAATGAATTCTTTGTCTCCCGTCTTAAAGATTGATCCAGACACAAAGCGCTAAAGTCTTAGGCGACACAACCCCGAACATTGGGTGGTGGTAACCTCAAACGCCCAAAATCAGGGGTCCACGAATCACGACAATCACCTTTTCTTCCCCCACAACGTCTTTCATGCCTGAAATATCCCTGACCAATGAGAAAATTACCGTGTGTACACAGCGAAAACAAACTCCTCCAAAAAGAACCACTGGCCAGACTTGTTAGACTTCTTCTCCGATCTTAGCGCCAATCGAGACCAAGCCCGCAAGCCACCGTAACCCACCAGGCCCAAATGGCCACACGTCAACCCACGGCATCGGCCCTTCTGGAATCCCAAATGTCTACGCACCTCCGTCGTTTCCTATTCGTAAACCACTTCCAGCCCTTGACGTCCTTGCAGCCCGGTGTACCAGCCCATGGATAACCCCTTTCGGGGACCAGGCACAATGGTCTATGACTGGTTATTTGGGCTTTGTGGAGGCGAAGGCGAGACGTAACACTGGGCCCATCAGACTCTGTCGCTTCCAGAACTAAAGACTGAAAACAGAATCTAGGTATATAACGGGCCTCTCCGCTACTTTCCAAACTTTTCTCTCTTTCAACACCACTTTCATTCTCTTCTACATTCCTTTTTTTTTTGCTTCAGGAAGTTTCGATAACTTCTGTCATTCCTTTCTACAAGTCCCCTCATTACGACTTGTCCAGGACATTCCTTTCTGTCTGATCACTCGACGTGATTACATCCTTCATTTTATATCAAACCCTCGCAACAATGCAGTTCGCCAAGTCTCTCCTGCTGCTGGCAGCCCTCACCACCAGCGCCATCGCTCGTCCCGAAGGCCACGAGCGCCGCCAGGTCGCAACCACCACCACCACTAGCGCTGCTTCATCTTCTTCTTCCTCTTCCGGCGGTGCCTGGACCAACACTCCTTCCAGCGGCTCCTACTCGACCTCCGGCTTCGGCGGTGTCACCAGTGCCAGCGGTAGCGGCAACACCTACACCGGTAACGTCGGCAACCCGTACGGCAGCAACATCATCGAGGTCTCTGAATCCGATGCCAGCCAGTATAAGTACGTGATTCAGTTCAAGGGCTCCAACACCGAGGACTGGACCGTCGCTGTCTGGAACAAGTACGGTTCCGATGGCAAGATGGACGGCTGGTACGGTAACGCCTGCAAGACCTTCACCCTCGCCGCCGGTGCCACCAAGTATCTCGCCTTCGATGAGGACACCAACGGTGGTTTCGCCGCTGCCGCTGGCTCGATCCCCACCGACTCCAATGGTGGCTACGCCTCCACCTGGGGTGAATTCGATTTCGGCTCCACGGTCAACAGCGGCTGGTCCGGCTTCGATGTCTCTGCTATTGCCGCCCAGAACGCCGGCCTCACCGTCCAGGGTATGGAGATCTGCGATGCTCTCGGCTCTACTTGCTCTTCTATCACTTCCAATGCTGGCACTGTCAGCAACGCCTACACCAAGGCTGAGACTGACATTGGTGGTATTGGTGGTAACCTCGCCTCCGGCGCTGTTCGTCTGGCTGTCACCATTGACTACTCTTAAGTCGTCGTTGATTTGACTTGAGTGAAGTGGATGCTTGTGTGGCATGTCACGCAAGTATAAAAAATCTAGAATCTTGCTTTTTTTGCCTTCGACGCCGGTGTTTCACATCGTGGTGTATACCAGTTGGTACTTGTCCTTTATCGGTTACAAACTTATGCGCCCTCCCCCAGTGGATCTAGACTATCAGGCTGGTCCTTGATCTTGTGGATTTCTTGTTTTGCAAATATCCATGTTAAGCCCCCCACCTTACCATATCATACCATAGAATTGGACCTACTACTGGGTTCTAAAAATGAACACATCTTTCAAATATTCAATTCAGTTGCTTCCATACCTGCCTAAGTGCGCCATATCTGCATAGACACTTTGTTTCAGGTTCTCTGGCTGCTTCAGAGTCGTGGCTTCTGTGTGCGATGTGGCGTGCATGACCGCATCATTGCATACGTACCTCGTCACTTATTTAGTCCTACTAGTGTCTTGACTTTTCCCTTTTAAGACGACTAGTAGATGCTGTTTCACCGCCTACCTAGTCTGTGTAAACTCAGACCGACTCAGGAATCGGGTCGGCGCCCGATTGGATCGCGTTAGGTAAGCACATGAAGTATCCACCTATCAGGCATTCACTTGCATCTTTATCAGGGGTTTTTTTGAAGTATATAAACGTTGACGAGGCTTAAAAAAGGAAAGAAATACTCTCATTTCCAAAGCCTTGTGTCTAATATTTTGCTTTGCCAAAGTACATCCCTGACCATTCTCGAATGTTTTTCACATGGACATGGAATTCTCTTTGTCAAGGTTCACGTTCATGGTTCAAGAGCAAGCATAATTACGTACCCAGATTTTCAGGGGCTATCACGAGCACAAGCCCTCATCATTGAAGAAAATGGTAATGATGAAAATTAGTTGAATCGGAAGCCCTCAGGAGATGGTGGCCAATTTAGCGCTTATCTGCCCAGCTACCGCAGTTTCTCAGTTACATGCAAATCACAATGAACAAATTCAGGGTGTACTTTTGGCAATACAACCAATAGATCATACGTGGATGATAAATCCCATCTACCCCTGTCCATACTCCCATGACTCCAATGATATCAACACTTCCACACCAACCAGGGATCACATCTGAGAAGGGGTCCATTTCCTAAAGCGGAAATCATCCCAAAGCGTCCCCCACGACATATAAGGCACATACCCAGCAATCACTCTCAACAGACGATCAACGCAGATATTCCACCCTCCTCTATACTATGCATATTCTCCTACAATCCCTATTCGCACTCCTCGCATCCGCATCATCAGACTGGTGGTACTTCGACGCATGGGACGGCCTTAGCTGCGGCGACGCGCCACAAAACGGCGAGCTACTCATCACCACCGAAGGGACGGGCAACCAAATTTGCATCAGCCTTGACGAGAGCCAGAGGGCTTACTCTTATGCCTCGGCGTTTGGACAGGATGAAACTGAAGTTCGCGGGTTCCTTTATGAACATTGTGCTGGTCCGAGCAAGATTCTTGTGAATGATACCTGTACCAATCCTGATGAGGATATGCCGTATATTCGATCTTGGAAGATCTTTGCTGCTGAGTCTGATGGAGGTATGTCTTCCTTGGAAGTATGGGTAGTGAAGGAAAATGTTAACTGATGGGACAGACTACATTGGAACTTAACACCCGGCTTTTCAACATTGGAGGTTACTTTTAATACGAAGCATCTAATAATTTGCTGCCATGCTCGACTGCGATGCCAAAATAGTGTGAGGTGGACGAAGGAAGTTACCATTTCTTGTGTTACAAGCGTGCATTTCATAGACATTATGAGTTTACAAAATACGATTCTGCCGGTCGCTCATTCTTGATACCTTTTCACCAAGTGTGGAATTTGATAGCCAAGAATAGTAGATGAGCAAAAAGGCACAAGATCTGCATGCAAAATTAAAGTGTCGGAATAAGTATCTCAGGATGATGGAGATGCCGAAGTTCGGGACTGGACGTGCTTCGACGCTTCGGGCCGAAAACGGCCCAAGACAATGTTGGCCACACCGATGACAATCACGACACTACGGGATGATCGAACATTTGCAGGATAAAATCAAATTAATAGATAAGAACCTCTGTGATTTACCTGTTCGTAGAAAAGGCCGAGGCGAGAATGTTACATACGTGGCGGTCGTCCGTGGTACCTATGGAGCACCCACAAGACCTGATTCAGCATACTTATTATACAGTCCCCGCACAATGCCATCGAAAGCTGGAGGAAGTTGAATCCTTGAATCTACGTCCAATCGGATCTTACCGATATCGAGGGGTGAAATAGCACCGACCGTGGTCTGGACACTATGATCTGTAACATTGACCGTTTCCGTCCCTGAACGTGGCCCGAAACGTCCGTGTGGGGGAAAATGGCAACACGAAATCTTGCTCAGAGTGATGATCCCGCCACGGAACACCCAAAAGCGTACATATTGATGACTAGCCGTCTGTTATCTCCGGTCCCTGTCAGGGACCATGTGTTCGACGATCAGTCAGAGAGAATTTATTACGGATCTTCCCGCTGAATATTTTGAGATCATTGACTAACGGCTTGGCATGCCCTTGCCTTCTATCATGTACAGACCAAGCTCATCGAGGTCCTTCGGGCTCTCGATGTTTCGAAAGCCCACAGTTGGTTTCAAAAGGGTCCTTCTATTGTTGACGGTGCCCGCCATTTTCTTACTAGTCCGTTATCGCATGCAAGATCTGGCGTCTGAGAGGGATCAAACGCCATGGCAGTCTAGGACTGGAGAGCTTCAGGCTGAAGAAGCCCAAAAGAAAAATCTACTATCAGATGGTATAGTTTGCACCAAGAGTTTTCTTTTCATTCCGAAGCTCACAGGTCATTTTCCAGACAACACGAGCCCTTACAAAATCTCCCTTTCCACTTTGAATGGAGCTACCTCAGCAGAGGAATCATCACAGAATGATCCCTACGGGGAAAGTTCAAATACTTACCAGTTGGATAATATATTTAACGGTGGATTGCAGCGCTCCGTTATTCCTCACGAAAATGCCGAGGACGTCAGTATTGTGGCTGCAAGGTCAGGACCGGAATCAACGGATTGGATAGATGAATTCTGCGAAGATTAGTATGTCAAGCTACTACCTTCTCTCAGCATCGTTCAAAAATTGTCCGGGTCTCAACAGCTAACCAAACCAAACAGCAAATGCACACCTTACGTCTACTCCCTAGACGAGCACCCCGATGACGAATTCCTTGTCCCATATTCTAGAAAAGGCCACGAAGCAAGCGCATACCTCAGCTACATCATCGACAACTATGATAACCTCGCACCTTATACAATCTTCATACACGGCCGAGAAGAGCAATGGCACAACGACGTTGGAGGACCAAACACCCCAAATGTGCTCGAAAACCTCCGCTACGAAGCTGTCAGCATAAACGGCTACGTAAATCTACGATGCACAAACAGACCCGGCTGTCCAAGCACAATATTCCAAGAACATCCCGTAACAATTGATTGGGACTACCAGTATATGATCAATCAACTACCCGAGCTTCTTGGCTATCTCCTTGGAATTGACCCTAGCGAAGCACCGACTGATATCGGCCATCAGTGCTGCGCACAATTTGCCGTGACTAGGGAGCGAATTCAAGAACGTCCTCAAAGTGATTATATTCGCATTCTTGAATGGATTGCTACCACTGACATGACGGACAATTATGGTATTGGTTGGCTGATTGAGAAGCTGTGGCATATTATTTTTGGGATGCCTGCTGTCTAGTACGTTGATAACTTGTTCATTATTCAGAAACTAAGACTGACCATCATTCTAGCTGTGCAACCGAGGAACAGTGTCGCTGCGATTTGTATGGCTGGTGTGGTCCGAATCCATCGACTTTCAATCAGGTTCTAACACCCATCCATTGATCGGCAAGAGATCGAATATTTTCGGCGATGTGAAGCGTTTTTGAAACATAACTTAATCTCTAATTCTACTTGAGACCTGGCGTCTCTTTATTTGAGTGTGGCATTCAAGCACACCACAGAATACATCCATTATTAAGACACAGTATCATCCTATATTCTGGCTGGGGTTTACAGAAGCCTCAGTAAAAGCTTATCTAAGTAGCGGCCAAGAAGGCCATTTTTCTAGAAAAGTGTAGATGTATTTGAAAGTCTCCCCCTTGCCTCTCGAGACTGTCTCAATGCCACAATACAGCTTTCTATCTCTGACCTCCTTTCAAATTGTGCCATTATTTCGCGTTAAACCCTAGACTTCAAACCTTTTCCATGGATTCATGCTCTTTTTCAAGCTCCTTCTTATCCGTTGGGACAATATCAAGCGGCGGTAGATAATAGTCACGGAACTTTCTCACAGGCACACCCTCGTGGAAGAGCCGATCCACTTCTTCAAGTGACTTCCCTTGACAATCTGGCACGCAGAAGTAAACAAAGACACAGGCACATACTGCGATGCTCCCGAAAATAAATCCAACCTTCGAGTGGAGACCGGCATATTTATCATCAAGAAGATACGGGATAGAAAAAGTCACCGCGAAGTTCACAGCGATGTTAGTCAGGAATGACACGCGCTGTGAGTGATCACGAAGCGACAACGCAGGTAGTTCTGTGACGACGACGTATGTGAGAGGTCCCCACCCTAGACCAAAGCCGACACCGAAAATTGCAACCATAGAGGCTATTGCGGAACTCTCTTGTCTAGTAACAGGATTAGCCGTACCCAGACCACCCATGGTGAGCAAGGCTGCGAATTGTATGATGCCACCGGCGATGAACAATTTTCGTCGACCAATCTTGTCGTTGAGAAAGTTTGAGCAGAGACAGACCAGCGCGCCAATACAGCTAGTGATGATTGTGAAATTGTAGGTGTTGATTGTCCCGAGCGACTTGATGAATATCGCGCCGTACTGACTGGCAAAGGCTTGGCCGGTAGCTTGTTGGAAGAAGCTGATTGCTATGACAATGGCAGTGCGCTTGAGGTTGACCCCTTGGAATAATTCTTTGAATGCACCCTTTTCTGGCTCGATGGCAAGACCAACTTGCAAGGACGCTAGTTCGGTAGCAATTGCGTCGTCAGTCATTGTTCCATAGCGGAGGCGCTTGAGGGATTTTTCGGCTTCTTCGACGCGTTCTTGAAGTAGGAGCCAACGAGGTGACTGGAACGACAGAATTTTAGACGAGTAATATAGTGACTCGGAAAGGTAGAGATACCTACCTCTGGAATAAACCAAATCAGACAGAGTATGATAGAGGGGATAACATAGAATAAGCCAAAAGGAATTCTCCAGGAATTATTGCCCTCCAAGGTGCTAGTGCCACGACAGATGCTGTTGATTATAACTCCTCCCAGCTATGTAATTGTCAGTTGATGATTCATCCCCAAATAATAGCATTGTATACTCACATTGATACTCAGCTGGTATGTCCCAACAATAAACCCACGCACCGGAGCTGGGACGATCTCAGACTGATATACTGGGACGACAGACAGCTCAAAGCCAATGTATACATCTGTAAGGGTCAGATCCTGGTATAGAAACTCGATTTTTCTGCGCGTCTCACAATTCAATATACGTGCAGCGAGTATTTGCTCTCTGCTTTGTGAAGTCACAGTGATGGTTGCAGTGACAAGAGCGTAGCAACTCATGACAAACATGCAAAGGCGCCGACCATATTTTTGGCTGACCATACTGCCTAGAATCAAGCCTTGACGATGCATTTTCATCAGCCTAATTCAGCCGTCAAGAATGGTCTGTCAACACTCACCGACCGCGAATCCGATATAGTTCAGGCTATTGAGCAGTGATAGAAAGTAGGCTGGGATAGCGTACTGCTTCGTCTTTGGGTTATATTCTCCAAACTGTTTAGTAAAAGCAGTCATCGACTGAGTTGTCGAGAACGCTTGATTATCGAAGCCATAGTTGAGCTGTGACAGTGCAATCAACGTGCAAGACAACGCAAGCGTCCGATTGAAGTGCTTTGTGATTGATGACAATGCCATGACTATTTTCAGTCGCTCGATTGTCCAGACGATTTCTCGTAGGCCCTCTCACATCTCCTTTCATTACTGAGGGCGAACCCTGACTTTTGAATCACATCTTCTCATGGCAATTGTTAAGCTGCCAAAGCCTCATTTCTCATGCGTAGACCAAATGGCGAACGGCCGACTACCGCGATTTCACAGAGTGAGAGTCCGGCTATCGGTGACCGAAAGCCGCCAGCCACGTTTTTCAAGTGGCTTAAAATGCATTTAAATACGTGCAAATGCGGGGAAAGTCTACGATAGGCCTCAAGGTGGTCTTTTGTGTGGGGAAACCGGTCGGCACGAACCCAATCATAGCCTCGGGTAATTCGCCATACATAAGAGTCATGTCCTCATCGATTGGATGGAATTTTAGAGGCTGCTTTGAACCATCTCATAGTCTTCTCTATGCGAGATCCTGGGAGTTCTACAGAATGGCGGATGATGCAACCAAGAAGCAAACTTGTTTGCAGTGTAGGAAGCGAAAAGTACGTTGAGGAGGAAATTATCTATAGCTCAGATACTAACCTGAGTTAGGTCCGCTGCGATGGTGAGCTCAACGGCTGCTCAAACTGCAATAGACTAAATTTCACTTGCTCATTCTTGAAGGCCCCGAATGACTCGGCTGGCATCAATTTACCTCTGAACCAAGCGCATGCGGCGAACTCGAGGCAACGGACAAAGTACACGATTGGCGGGATTGAGCGACGGCGTGGACTTAGAGCTTGTCGTCCTTGCCGTGCATCAAAGTCCCGATGCAGTGGCGGATGGCCGACATGTCGCAACTGTGAACAGCGTAGACTTGACTGTCAATACCTGCCCAGCAAGCGGCGGAAAATTCCATTGGACCCAGCACCATGTCCTGGAAATAACACTCTGAACGAACCGACATTATCTAACCTCCGCGATTTGAATGGATTAGAGTCAGTTCCGGGTGTCTTTGA
The DNA here is from genome assembly GCF_028828155.1 of Penicillium subrubescens. NCBI lineage: Eukaryota > Fungi > Ascomycota > Eurotiomycetes > Eurotiales > Aspergillaceae > Penicillium > Penicillium subrubescens. The sequence goes on from NW_026643156.1 coordinate 1,022,251, forward strand.
CCTCACTCAGTCCAATTCCGTCAAGGACATCAACCTTGCATCAAACAAGATATTCCTCGAAAGTCATGTCAACGCATACTTCAAGTACTTCCACGTCATTCCACAGTTCAATTTCCTCCATAAATCGTCATTTTTGCGGGATTTTCACCATGACACTCTCGATCCGGTGACCTTGTGCTGCGTCTGCGGTATTGCCTCGCGCTTCATCAACCAGAATGCTGATAAGAGCTATGTTTCACGATGGCTGGAAGAGATTGAAGCACAAATCTGGTCGCGAACAGGCGAGATGAAAATTCAAAACCTGCAACTAATCGTCCTATTGGTATGCTGGTACTCACTTGAGAGAAAAATCTCCCATATGTGGACAGCTTCCGCTTTGGCAACGCGAATGGCATATGGCATGCGCTTGAACCATGAGACTACCGATAAACTGCCGTTCGTGTTGAGAGAAAGCCGCCGAAGGCTGATGTGGTCAATTTTCATGTTTGATAAGATGTATGCTGGAGGAATCTCTGAACTCACCCTTTGCACAGCAAGCACGATGCATATCAGCTTGCCGTGCGAGGGAAGAAATTTTGATCTTGATATTCCTATTGAAACATCTGTGTTGGAGCCAGCCAACGCGAACGCCGAGTTGGAGGCAGGTATCGGAATCATGGGACATATCACTCGACTCATGAACATACGGCACGCTATTCTCGAGTAAGTAAACATTTACGCGCTACTTGATGGGTTCCGAACTAATTCTATCTAGATTAACCAAGAAAATAATCTCATCCAGAACCAATCCCTATACAGCACGAGACAGAATACAAAACTTGGATAACCTGCTGAATGGTTTTGCCCTCTGTCTACCCAATCATCTGCGAAACAATTCACGGAATCTTCTCTGCCGTGCCTATACAAGTGACCTTTCGGGATACGTGAGTCTACACTCACTCTGGCATCAATGCTACTGCGATCTCTATAGAATGATGATCTCCGGTATTCGAGAGTCTGTTCCAGAACCAGTTCAGCAAGAAGTGCCACTTTCGTACGCCGAGCAATGCCGAAGCATTTGTCTACATCATGCTATCAAAATGTGCAGCTTATGGTCCGATACGCTGCGTGAAGCCGACCTTACCAGACTTACGGATCAATCAATTGGCATCTACGCATACCAATGCGCCAATATCATCGCCAATCTATGGGAGTTAGACCACGACGATACTTTGAAAGTATCATTGCAGACAATCGTCTCTATTTTGGAGCGACCGGCAACGATCTACCCAATTGTCGCGGAAATCGTAAGCGTTATCTTCCCTGCTCGTATGAAACGATGGCTAATATTCTGTCTACAGCAATCGGAAATAAATACTCTGATAAGTAGCCTTGATATTGTGACCAGTTTCTACAATATGCACAGAGACCAAATGCTTTCTCAGACACTCACATGTGCATGGCGGTCCAGTCTGCGACAACTAGGAGTTCAAGAAGGGCAAACCACGTCCAAGTTCTCACTTCTTGAGTTTCTTCAGAATCAAAATGGAATCGACGATTCAGATACTACAGAAGAATTGTCTACAATAACTAAGGTCCCTGCCGACTCGGTAGCCCCGGCAGAGGGTAATACGGTCGTGACAGTAGACATGGACATGCCCTTCCCAGACAGATCTGATCTGGTAGACGACGAGCTTTGGCCATCTAGCATGCTGGGGATAGGATTTGACATGGAAGAGACTCAAGTCGATCCATTCTCTCGCATATTTGAAGATTGGTCGCTTATGCCTGACTCCCAGAATTAAAACTCGGGCTTAGTTTGAGTTCCACGAAATTTCATATTGGGTTCAAACTTTGAAATGATACATTCTTCGGCATCTAAGCCTTTTCACGGCCATGGGTCAGGCGAGTTACTGTAGCTAAGATCCTCTTTCTCACGGGTGTGAAATAAAACAGCCGGAAGGGGACCCACAAAACCTAGTAGGTTATCAACTTCAGCTCTTCTCCTTGTGATAAACCTCCTCTTGGCTTGCACCAGCGCCGGAAAGCTTAGCAGCGATAACATTATCGAGCTTGTCATCAACTGAAGCTGACGCCATCGCAGCAATGAGAGAGGGAATACCGAAGAAGCTCATTCCCAAACTTTCAACATCGGCGATGATGCAGCCCCATTATCATGGGAGAAGCGCTGGCCAATCCTCGCCTGATACTTTAGATTGGAGGATGTCGGGCCTAGTGAAGGTAGTGTCACTGGACCAGATAACGTCGAAAGCCACAAGGAGGAGTTCCAGGCCCTGTGCAAGGAGCGTGGCCCCATGGAAGAGATCATGTACACCAGCATTCGGAATACTGGTTCAAGAGGGATTATGATGAAACTCGTGGACTTTCATCGCAATTTGGATTTGAGTGAGGCGAGGGCTCTGGGGCTCAATGCCGAGTTGAGCACTGAGAGTTCCTGGTACACAGCCTTTGACCGGGTGCGTGAAGCAAAGCTCATGTTGTAAATCAGCTGGAATGGGAGAGATTTTGAGAATGATCATTCCACAAAAAAGCCTTCCATGAGTATTTCTGACACTAGCCCATCTCCAACTCGGTTTGTTTGGCTGGATCTTTAATTGCTTTTTATGCTCGATTGAGTGACTCCAGCCTCAGCAATAGTATGGTCATGACATATAAGTGCTAGTCCTGACTACCATCATTACTCAATATCCCACGCTTGATCCTCCAGTGGCAGCCCCGTAGACTCGTCCGTCTCACAGATGATCTCAGCCGTGCGGATCTCAGGAGGTAGCACAAAGCCTCCATCGATACTCGACCACGAGGTATCACCCCGGGCAGAGGCCACACCACTGACATGGAAATGCTGGGGGCTAATTGGCGTCTCAAAATGCTTGAACAAGACTGCACGACAATTGGGTTCTGTGGGTTCTCCCAGACACAGTACCGAGCCCGACAGTCCCTCCTTCTCAGTGCCGTCGTGCATTGCTCGCCACAGTAGTGCAGCTGATTGTGTACGCGCCTTTCTGTTCCACAGATATTCGGTTCCCTCGACGGCAGCCTTCTGCATGGTGCCGAACGGGTCCATCCGACTCTTCTGCTTGGGTGTCTCGCTCAGAGCACTGAGTGTCATTGTGAAGGCCAGCTTGCCATCCAATGCATCACAATAGTTGCCCCAGCCAATGATTTTAGGTGCACGCGGTGGATTCAAGACTTTCGGGAGATGATCTCCTGTGACAATTGAGGTATCATGGTCGATGGTCTGTGGGAATGTGGACGAGCACGCGAGGGGATGGTCGTATGTCGTCGTGACATGTCCGATTTTCTTATCATGTTAGCAGTCACGAGGTCTCGTGAACTCCTTTCGCCTTCTCCTTCGTTGGCAGTCCGTCTTACCTCTTTCGGCTCCTGAACGAACCACACGCTTTTCCCCAGCGGCGAGTCCACGGCAGCTCCCATCTTGACACGTTCCTTGACTTTTATCGCGGTCGCCTTTGAAAATGTCGACTTGGTCTTTGCCAGCCAACTCTTCTCCTTATGCGCGATGTTCCCTTGCGCTGTTCTCAAATCAACAAAGCCATGAGTCGCAACCGCGATACCTTGTGAATCATCTGCGAATCGCAATTTCAGACCCAAGGATGTGACAGACTCGTTTTTCTCCGGCGAGCCAGCCACTGCATTGCCACTGTCGGCGACAGCGACCGCGGGATAGTGAACTGCGATTCCGTATCCCAGTCTTAGCAGTCCAAACGACGGTACACAACCCTCCAACCATGACGCCTCGATATCCTTGCGAGTTTGAAACAATACAATAATAAACCCCGAGATGAGGACCCGCGCACCAACAGCTGCAGGAAAGAACCGGCGCAATAACTCCAAGTCCGATGCTGTGAGAAACCGTCGGGGATTGATTCCACGACGCAGGGGATCCGGGCGACTCCCGCTATACACTTTCGACAGCTGAGGGAGTAAATACTCCGGGTGGATGTGGATCTCGCGTCCGCCGGCGTGTGTGTCGTACATTGGCACGTTGGGCCCAATGCTTACTACCCAGATGGACTTTCCATCGGCCTCGGTGGTTTCATATACAAAGGGACAAGGTCCGAGGGTGCTATGATGCGTGCGTATAAGCCGTTCATTGTCGACGGTCACAGTTGGTTCTTTCAGCGCTCGAGTGGCAGCTTCTTCGTGGGAGCCCCACTTGTCCGAGCGTGTTTCTGGCAACGAGGAACTGTTAACACGACGGGCACTACGGGTTTAAGGAACGACTCTAACCGAATTATAACGAATTGGGAATAGGGGAGCCTGACTGGTAATCAGGGTCAATTCCCTGGGTATATGAATGGATGCCCTGCCCGATGGCTTGAGGCTATCCTCGCAATCAGCGGGGATCGGCGGGTATGGGTATAAACTTGACATGTTTGTGATACCTGCAGAACAACTGGACGAGTTCGACCGCGATCCATTCCTGCAAGAACTCGGTCACACAATCTACAGTTACCCTGAAAGAAGCTGCACCATCATAGCATGGGAACCCTCGCCCCAGCCTCCTCAAGTGGATCATCAACATGATGTCAACAAGCCTCCCGGAGTCCCAGCGCTTCAATCACGGACTAGAGACCCACTCGCCGCCCGAGCTTGCGGCTGGCAGCCACTCAGACTGTTTGTGATTCGGCACATCGTGTCCATTACGCCAATCAACATCCAGAAGATCATCAGCACAACACACAAAGCAGCAGCTCCCCACAACCCGAGCGAAGGGGCAGAAGCCACAACAGCGGTCAACAACATGTGCATATGGGGACCGATGGAGCAAGACTCCGAGAGCGATACGGGCGCGACATGAACAAGGCACAAAACTTTACGGAGAGCAAGTTGGCTGACATTCCAGACGAACCCTATTGCCTCCCGATGGCTGCACTACAGCCCGTAGTGCGCTAGACCTCTCCAGATGTGGCCCCCGATGGCTGCAGATGGGCTCCAGATAGCTCTGGCGGACTACCTATCAGGGCTTGGTCAGCGCCCGCCAATCTGCGCTATTACATCGCGATCGTGCCGATCTTGCCAGCTACGCCGAACATTGTGATGAACGATGGAGCCTTGACAGGCGCTAATCCCGTTCTTGGGTCCAATGAACAAGGTCAATAAGATCTGTCGATCGGGAAAACATGCAAGCTGAAGAGAGGCGAAAAGCTGAAGAGGGTCCGGTCTCTGAAGTTTTTAGGTCCCTGCACCCCCGCTCTTGTGTCGCTCTTGTGTCGCTCCAGCTTGATTTTCTGTTCTCTCTGGTCCTTCCTCTACTTTCTCTGCTCTTTTTTGTGGAAGTTCTTGTTGTTTGTGTTATAGTATAGCGATAATCCCCCACTCCGTTTTCCATCATGCCTACTGAGATTCCTGGCCCGGCTGGCGTGCCACTGCTGGGTAACATTTTTGACGTCAACCCCAACGAGACCTGGAACTCGCTGAACAAGCTGGCCAAGCAATATGGTACGTGCAGAGGTTGAGAATAGCTGTCGCAAGCCAGCTAGATTAATCGTGGGCAATAGGTCCCATTTTCAAGATCAACGCTCTGGGTCACCAGATTGTCTTCATTGGCAGCGTCGCCCTTCTCGAAGAAATTTGCGACGAAACACGATTCCGCAAGTGTGTGACTGGCCCCGTTCTGGAAATTCGCTATTCCGTGCATGACAGTCTCTTCACTGCCAAACACAGTGAGATGAAGTCCTGGGGCATTGCCCACCGCATCATGTACCCCCACGTCACTCAGGAAGCGACAGACGCTGTCTTCGTCGACATGGCCGAGGTCATCCCCGATCTGACCAAAAAGTGGACATCCGGAACCAAGCAGCGTACCTTGGCCACCGATGATCTAGACCGAATCTTGCTGGCCTCCTGCATGAAGTGCTTCTTCAACCAGCGGGTGAACGTGCTCGGAAAGGACGCGGAATCCGTCAAGGCGAAGAAGATGGTCGATGCATGGGAGGGTGCTACGATGGAAGCGATGAAGCGACCAACTCGCCCAAAGCTTCTCAATCTTCTCTACCAGAGCCGCTTCTCTTCTCTCACGAAAACCATGCGCTCGTACGCCAAAGACATCAAAAACAGCCGTCTGAATAATGCCGACCAGACTCGCAAGGATATGCTGGATGCGATCCTCAATGGCGTCGACCCAGAGACCGGTGAGAAACTCACAGACTCGCAACATCTCGACGAGATCGTGACCATTTTCATTGGAGCCGCCACCGCCGCAAACCTCGTCTCCTACGCCCTGTACTACCTAATGGAGAACCCGGAGCCTCTCAAGAAGGCCCAGGAGGAAATCGATTCCATCGTTGGCAACAACCCCATCGACCTCGCCCACCTGAAGCAGCTCAACTACGTCGAAGCCTGTCTCCGCGAAGCAATCCGTCTCTCCGCAACCGCACCAGGCTTCAACATCGAACCCATCCCTCCCAAAGATGAGAACGACAAAACCCCCATCCTCCTCGCGGGCGGCGAGTACCAAATCCCCAACAAACAGCCCATGATCGCAATCCTGAACTCCGTGAACCGCGACCCAGCCGTCTTCGAGTTCCCCGAAGAGTTCAAGCCGGAGCAAGTCCTCGGCGAGAAATGGGACCAGCTGCCCGCCGCCGCGAAGAAGGGCTTCGGCAATGGCAAGCGCGAGTGTATTGGTAAGGCGTGGGCGTGGCAGTGGTCGTTCTTCACATTGGCGAGTATCATTAAAGATGTCTCGTTTGAGTTGGAGGATAAGAATTACAAGTTGCACGCCAATGGGGCGTTTAGCATTAAGCCGCTGGATATGTGGACTTTGGTGAGCCCGCGCCAGAAGTAAATGTTGTCATATACCCGACCGAGTTTGTTTGAATGAGGATGAATGATCAATTTGTATGAATTTGGTTTTTTGTTGAAATGTTGTTTGTGTGTGGACACATCGTGTCAACTTACGAAATAGCTAATGCCGATGGAAGCCTGCGAAGCGAACCGAAGTCTTCGTGTAGCTTTCCGGGTAGGTTGGTAAATTAGTATGGGTTCGTTCGGGGTGTTTGTGAGGACGATTGCAGGAAAGATGGCAACCGATCAAGTAGAGACGTCTGAAGAGTTTGATTGATTGGCAGGAAAAAAATGTTTTCCTAAGTGCTTCAAACATAAGCGGGTGTATGTTCGATATATGTATCCCAGACCCGTCAGAACAACATAATCCAGGCATCCAGGCAAGCTTCCACTCAATTAGTCAAAGCAAACAAACATCTTACACATGTAAACCAAACCAAAAAAATTGTCAACAAAAAAAAGAATATCAAATGGTACACCAACTGCCCTAAAATCTCCAAAACTCTACCAATTCCAACACAACAAAAAAGAAATGATCTCAGGTTATCTGTAGGAATAGCCGAACGCGGGGGTCGAACCCGCAACCTTGAGATTAAGAGTCTCACGCTCTACCGATTGAGCTAGCCCGGCAGGGCTGGTTGAAGAGGCGGAGACTTATGAATCTATGAATGGAGCGAGACGGGGGGTGGACAAGAATCGGCGTGGTCGAGTTTCCTCCACCTTCCTCGTAACCGACGCCGAGCCGACAGCGAGTCTCACAACCTGGAAAGAGCCCAGCACAAGCGCAAATGGAACAAACAAAACTCGTCACATGACCTCTCCAGCTAGCTTGCAAACAAACTCATGGAGGTCCGGTCGGCGAGCAGTTCGTCGCCTGCCCAGCAGCCCAATAATGGCAAACAACCTGCATGTCTGAACTGCCGCCGGAGCAAGATCCGCTGTAACCGGCCGGCGGGCCACTCGAGCTGCGAGAAGTGTCGACAGAGTAATGCGGATTGTATTGTTCCCAGCCATCATTTGGGGAGGCAAAAGGGGGTGAAGAAGTAAGTATAGCTTCTGCTATTGTGGACGAGATTGACGCTGACTGATCGTAGTAAGCGCAAAGGCCTGGAGAAGGCTATACACCAGATTGAGCAGGCTATTAAAAGGCCCAAAGTGGACTCGTCGAGTCCGGATGATGCCCAAAAAGCTATCTCGGGACTTCAGGAGCTGCTGAGTCGATTCCAGGGCCAGTTACAGGGTGATTCGGATGCATTTGCAGATGGCTCTGGTCGTGTGCGCGGTCTGCCGGAGGCGATGGTAGATGAGAGTCTTACTCTTGATGATGCGGAGAATCCTCTACAGTTACTGGCCAGGGCTTCGGATCTGCAACTGTCTCCCACGGGCGTTCGACATGCCCAGAAGTCACCCATGCCCCCGTCTGTTGCGCCGTCGACAGTACCACAGGAAAGTAATGACTCGGGCGAGGTGAGTGCAAAATCGTTCTTTGTACCTGCACAGGCGAACTTGGATGTTGGACCGGACTTGGATCCAGTAGATCTGGGACTTGTCACGTTCGACGAGGCAGAGTCTTTGTTTTCTTTGTAAGTCATACCGGAAAGAATAGAATTTGGAATAAAGCCCTGCTAATCTGACGGCTATAGTTTCTACCAAAATCTTGCACATACGCGATGGGGGCTGGATCCCCTTGTACATACGGCATCCTTTGTGCGCTCGCAGTCGTCATTTTTGTTTACCTCGATCATGTCAGGAGCGGCTCTTTTCTTGCCGTCTGCCGCTGCCCTATCTACGAGATTATCTAGGCATTGCAAATGGCTAGCTAAGCGTGTGATAACACATCGATACCGATCGGTTGAAATTGTACTGGCCTTCATGGCCAATGTACCATGGATGGCGCCCGGAGAACGGCTTGGAGATGATGATACTTGTTCATATATCGCCATGGCACTGACAGTGGCACTGGACCTATCCTTGAACAAAATCGTCACCCCCTCGTCAAGCCTCGAAAAGGAATCATTAGGTAGATTGGCTCGAGCTGATTGCATCGATGCCAAGCGAGCCTTACACATGGATGGATTCGATGATGTCAATCCCAACTCCGAATGGGGTCGTCGATTACTCCGACGGCGAGAGAGAACATGGATTGCGCTATTCGTGGTCGAACGAGGAGTCTGCCTTGCTCGCGGAAGAAGCTACACTGTCCCTCCAACAGCGCTCATCGAGAACTGCGACGCCTGGCATCGATCCGACATTGCCGATCGACGCGACGGACCGATGAACTCAATGGCCGTTCTACGCCGCGACCTCGACGAGCTTTTCAGAAAAGTCAAATCAAGCTGCGACAGCTATCGCATCGTCGACACCGGATCCGAAGCTGCCCAGGCTATCAAAACGACCATCGAGAGTTTCTACGAGCGCTGGTTCGCAACATGGGCACTAGCCATCAGCGAGGGCGGTCCACGATCTCTCCCGCCATACGTCGAGATTCTAGTCACACACACTCAACTATCCACCTACGGCGGCGTCATCAACCACCCCACAGCCCCCGTCGAAGTAAAACGGTTCTTCCGCGCAGCAGGACTCTCCTCTGCACTCAACGTCCTTCGAGCAGCTATCCAAGGCGAATCCCGCCTGAAATCCATGCCCAATAACACCGTCATCATGATCTCCTTCGCCGCATGTTCCGCGCTTAGTCTAAGCGTGACACCAGGCGACAGCCGCTCAAGTCTAGCACCCAGCGTGAGAACCCTAATCGAAGAAACAGCCGGCGTCCTTGAAAGAATCGGCGCGACGCCATCCCACCGTAATGGCGCGTCAGTGTTATACGGACGATTCCTACGTGAACTTATCCGCCGCGGACCAGCCATGTCGAACTCACACCCTCGTCCTGATACAAGATCACTCGATCTGCCAGACCCTGTCATACCGAACACGTGTCTGAGTGAACAGGGTCCCTCGCTGACTGCGACACAACCCGTTCTCCCACCGGGAGATCTGTGGACGGAACCGATGCAGTTCTCGGCCATGTCGGATGATCAGATTATCGATGCGGTTAATCGGGCTGGGAGTGCGTTTGGTGCGTCTATACCGGATGTACCCGTGGATGATATGCTTAGTTGGGATTGGCTTGATTTTGCGAGTACTGATTTTAATTTTTGAGGATGTTATGTCGGATTTGTCTGATTGGGGCTTTGTATATAGTTTTGTATTTGGTAAGAGCGTTGATATCCAGCATCTAAGGGGTGAACCCCCGTTTGAGCAATCTCTATATATACCATCTATTCCTACAGTATCCAAGTGTGGGATTGGCTCTCGGTGTCTCAGTCGCCCATCTCAAACTTGCAGCTTCCATTCTCTGATGGGTCCAACAGAACGTCATCGCCAAGAACCTCACGAAAGACACTCCAATGCTCCATTCCATGACTTTATACGTGGTCAGACGATAAAACTATGTCCTCAAGATTATCCAACGTGGAAATAACATCAATCCATGCAAACATAAACCCCAATCAAAACCTCTATTCTTGATTCAAGGCTCGGCCGATCTTACAAACCTACACAGCTCTGCTCTACTTGGCACATCCCTACAACACAACACCTACCATGCTCGATCACACAATGCTCACCCCTGGTCCATCGGGTACAAGTATGATAGGTGAAAGCACAATCGAAGCTGCAGCTAGCCGGGGCCTTGCAAAGCAACGGCTTCGCGAAGAAGAGCTTCAGCAAGGCAGACAGAGCTGATACATAATTGAAGATGATGTCCACCCGGAGGCAAGAACGTTAGCTCCGCAGAATGTTGATAGGTGGGATAGTGGGAAAAGACATGAATATGAAAGGGAATTATCGCAGGAGGATCAAGTAGACCGAGCTCGAACTCGAAGTCTCCGGCCGGGAAACAAGTTGGTAAGATTCGGTCGGTTTGGAGGGGGATACGGCCACGGCTGCGACGATTTTCGGTAATACACCATGATGTATAGTATGCGAACTGCTGCTGTAAATTAGCGCAATGATATCAATCCCTCAGACGCCGGAGTAAAAAGAATACCCGGACATCCACTGAGCCCCGAACAATGCCGACCTTTGCTTTAACTGCACTAGAGCTGTTAGTTACAGTACAGTTAGTAGGTTGGTTGGTCAACCCCTCGACCCGCCCCGTTTTCGGCCGCCGCCACTCGGCAACCAAAAGTAGCCCCGAAGAGCCGTTGTCAACAGAGCTCTTAATCGCAAGCTTCTCTCCAATTCTCTCTCTCTTCTAGAATGAACCAAAACACAAAAACGCAAAATGGCATCTTTACGAGTATCCTCTTCAACGCTATCGCGTAAAGCGCTCACACCCTGCCGACCACGGCTATACCTGGCCGCCCGATGCGCTGTCGGTGTCGCTAGTACGCGGCCATCGGCGCTGCGAAGTGCTCGGCCGAACATGCAGTCGCACATGCAGAGCCGGTACTCATCGACGGCGCAGGCTAGTTCTCTCGCGCTGAAGATTGAACGTGGCGGGTCGAAGGTGTATAAGGATGCGGATGCTGCGGTTGCGGATATTAAGAGTGGATCGACGATTTTGAGCTCGGGGTTTGGTCTTTGTGGTGTTGCAGGTGAGTCTGATACTCCTCGGATTGAAATTCAGATTATGTTTTAGATTCTGTTTATGTGTTGATAAGCTGACTGGTATAGAAACACTAATCAACGCGATGCACCGCCGTGGCGCGGATCAATTGCACTCGCTAACTGCCGTCTCGAATAACGCCGGTGCGGCGGGTAAAGGCGGGTTATCGACGTTGACACACGCGGGTCAGATCGATCGCTTGATCCTGTCGTATTTAGGGAACAACAAGGCGTTGGAGAAGAAGTATTTGTCAGGCAAGATTGCGATTGAGTTGTGTCCGCAGGGGACACTTGCAGAGAGACTAAGAGCTGGTGGGGCGGGGATTCCGGCGTTTTTCACGCCGACTGGTGTTCGTAAGTTTATACAGTGCTGAGGCGGAGAGAAGACGAGATGTAGTGTACTGATTGTTTTAGACACGTTCATCCAGGAGGGAAAGATCCCCGTGCGAATGGATGAATCCGGCAAGGTGCTCGAATCGGGTAAACCACGGGAGACACGCGAGTTCAATGGCAAGACGTATCTCATGGAGACTGCCCTGACGGGCGACGTTGCGATCCTGCGGGCATGGAAGGTCGATGAAGCTGGTAACTGTGTATTCCGGTGAGTACAACCCCGTCTTCAACTGCATTCAAACATCGTTACTCATCCTCCCTCACTATAGATACACAACCAAAGCCTTCGCCCCGATCATGGCCAAAGCTGCAACCCTAACCATCGTCGAAGCCGAGAACATCGTCCCCATCGGCTCAATCGATCCCAACGACGTAGATCTCCCCGGTATTTTCGTGGACCGCATCGTACCAGCCACCGACGAGAAACACATTGAGATTAAGAAACTGCGTGAGAGCGAGACGGGCGATGCAAACGGATCTGTCAAGGATGCGGCGCAGATTGAGAGGGAGAGGATTGGTCGTCGGGCGGCGAAGGAGTTGAAGCAGGGATATTATGTGAATCTGGGTGTTGGTATTCCAACTCTTGCGCCGTCGTTTTTGCCGAAGGATGTCAAGGTGTGGATTCAATCGGAGAATGGTATTTTGGGCATGGTATGTTGATCACTATGTTAAGGATTGTCTTTTTGTGTGCTTATTGACTGATCTGATTTGAATAGGGCGCATATCCCACCGAGGCTGAGGTTGATCCGTGAGTATCCCTACTCACCCATACATTCTAGCATAAATAAAGCCACTAACCAACTAATAGCGACATCATCAACGCCGGCAAAGAAACCGTAACCCTCGTCCCCGGCGCCGCAACCTTCGACAGCACTGAATCCTTCGGGATGATCCGCGGCGGCCACGTCGACGTCTCCATCTTGGGTGTAAGTCGAACCGAACCAATTACATATATACCTTCATAAATATCTTCCTCAATATCTAACTTCTATCCCAGGCCCTCCAAGTCAGCGCCAACGGTGACCTCGCCAACTACATGATTCCGGGCAAAGTCTTCAAGGGCATGGGCGGAGCCATGGATCTCATTTCGAACCCGGACCAGACGAAAATCGTCGTTGCCACGAGCCACGTAGCTAAGGATGGATCGCCGAAGATTGTGCAGAAGTGTAGTTTGCCGTTGACGGGGGCGAATGTTGTTAGTACTATTATTACGGATTTGGTAAGTGGATGTCCATTCCAGAGATTTGGGATTGATGCTGACTGTTTTGGTGGGGAATAGTGTGTTTTCCAGGTCAATAGGAAGACGGGTGAACTTACCTTGACGGAGTTGGCTCCAGGTGTGGAGGTGGAGGAGGTGCGTAGTAAGACTGATGCGGAATTTACGGTTGCGGAGAATTTGGTGATTATGGAGTGACGGTGGATGGAAGTCTAGGTTCATATTATACGGGGTGATTTGTATATACAGTAGATTGCATTATGCATTGTTAGAATTCTGATTGTTCTCTTATCATGATGGATTTGACTGACTCTCTATTATATTAGTTTTCTGCAATGAATTGATAACGTCTTTAAATAAGAAGTATGATATGGGATATTAGATGCTTCCTGTCTGGTATCAGTCTGTGCATGATATGCCCTCACTGTCGCCAATTACTCTCGAGTCACTCAGACCTGAGTACTTCTCACTCCGCTGATAGCTTCTAATCTACCATGTTCTAGAATCCCTCTGTATCATATTTCCATGTACATTGACTTCCCTTGAGTTCGGTCTACCTTTAAGAGCGAAAAATACTATATACAACATAACAAGCAACGAATGTCTATATCTCCTAATCACTCTCCACCTCCACTACAACTTAGCCCTCCCCGGCGCAAAGTTCGACCCATTCCCAGCCCCAATAGCCTCCACAATCGCATCCACACTCTCCAAAATCCACATATTCCCCTCGTCACTCGCCAACCACCTTGCCCCCTCCTCACTCTCGACATCCCCCTCCCAACTCCCATCCTCCAACGCCTTCCTCAACCCAAAAACATGCGACAAAACCTGCGGCCCCACACCCGTCTGCGCCCTCAAACAAGCCACCGCCACAATAGAAGTCAACACCCTCCCCGCCGACGCCCCCGTCTCCCGCTCCGGATCCGACAACAGCGCACCGTAATTCGCGTGCAGGATATGCACGGGCAGATCCGGGTGTGACGCCCCAAGCTTCGAGTAGAGCTTTTTCTCGAAGGGTCGGTAGATTGAGTCCCAGAGGGCGTGGCCGCGGGCGGAGATGGAGGCGATATTTTCTGGGTTGGGGGTACGGGTTGGTGTTGTGGAGAGGTTGGAGGTGATTTCTTCGGGGAGAGCTGCGCGGAAGGCGTTTAGGCAGTTGATTGTGCGGGGGATGCCGTTGAAACTGATGCATTTGAGACCGACTTCGCGCATGAGTTCGGCGGCGGGGAGGGCGGTTGTGGGGTTTGTGGTGGTTATGAGTTCGTGGAGGGCTGTGAGGGATTCGGGGGAGTTCATGGTCATTGTTGCGGCGGTCTAGGTAGGAGGTGTTAGTGCTTTGAATAGAATTGGGATATAGCTATGGCTATCTTGGTGGGATTGGAATTGTACAGCTGGATTAGAAAAATGGCGACATACCGACAGCGCAAGCCACGAGGGCTGCGAGACATTGTTAGCCGCTGCTGTCTGCTGGATAGTCCGGTAGACATGAGCGATATTTGGAGGCGCGGGCACGGTATGTGGCCGTGCGGCGGGGGAATTGATCAATGCCTTTAGGCTGGTGGAGAGTTTGGACATGGTTTGTTCTGAGAGGTGGTGAATAGGAAGGTGTTGAAGGTCCAAGATCCAAGTTCCCGAATGCCAATTTGAAGCAACGGGGAAGGATCAAGTCCCGAGGTCCGGCGTGCACTTTTGGATGCCGATACCGGGCGCTCAGATAACAATGGCGATACGGTCATTTTACCATTGAAACAGCCAAGCAGGCTAAAAGTGCCAAACTGGCTAAGCAACACGACAGTACTCAACTACCGTACTCGGTATGTACAACAATCCACTTAGAAACTAGGGAGCCCAACAAAGTCGCCCCCCACGGAATTAGCGAATCCGGGGAACTGCGGGGAAACAAGATGAAAAAATACACACCCAAAGACTAAAGTGTCCAAACTCAATATGAATCGGCTGTAGAATTGGCCTCCGAGCGCGGGCAAGATTCCTTCTTTTTATCTGGGCTGGTCCTGCAAGGTCGCTGACATTCTCGTCTCTTCATTCTCTGCATCTCTCCCTTTCTCCACCTCCTTGCAGAAAACGCACCAAGGACTCGACGGAGAGGACATCACGCATTGATTGATCATGGAACATAAGCCAGGCGTGATGGAAGTGGAGGATCCCAAGCAAAGCGAACTCAATCGCTTTGGCGACCATGATCACCAGCAGAAGCTAACAAGACGGGTGCTATTTAAGCTGGATACTCGGTAAGTCACCCATGACAGAGTAGAAAAAAAACAAGTCACAACCCCTAATCAAGCGATAGAATCCTACCTATGCTAGCACTGCTATTCCTCTGCTCATTCCTCGACCGAACAAACGTTGGAAATGCCAAAATTATCGGCCTGGAGAAAGATCTTAAGATCACTGATCATCAGTACGATGTCGGCCTGACCGTGTTCTATCTCACGTATATCTGCAGGTGAGCAGTCACATCAAGGCGTCCAGCCTAGCCTAGCCCAGCCCGGTCCGAACTAGAACCAGAATTGACATCCAACCTACAGCGAATTGCCGAGTAATCTCGTGCTGAAGAAGGCTTCGCCAAAGTTGTGGCTGCCCTTTTTGACGGCGCTGTGGGGTATTATTACCATGTGTCTGGGGTTCGTCAAGAACTATGCCGGCTTTGTCGCCGTGCGGGCATTACTGGGAATCGCAGAGGGAGGATTGCTCCCTGGCATGGTACGTTGTGTCGAGTTTCTTTTACGGACGTTTTCTGATGGGTTATAGGTACTATATTTGTCTGCTTTCTATCGACGCGGAGACCTGGCGCTGCGCATTGGTCTGTTTTATACCGCTGCGTCCTTGTCGGGTGCATTTGGTGGTAAGTGGCGAAGCCATGTTATTTTTCTGGCATGAAGCTAATGAAAATAGGTCTACTTGCTCGAGGCCTGGCAGAAATTGGTCCACGTGGTGGACTGGAAGGCTGGCGATGGATTCTCATCATCGAGGGACTGCTGGTACGTTCACCCAGAAAAATCGGAGGAACTATAGATAATGACTGATCATATAGACCTTTGCGTGCGGTGCTTTGAGCTTCCTCGTCCTCCCCAACTCCTTGGAGACTGCAACCTTCTTGACCCAAGAGGAGAAGGAGTTTGGTCGGGAGAGACTGCTGCTGGATAACCCCAAATCACCGGATGGGTAAGAGGTCACTCATTCCCTCTTAAATTAACATCATCTAACAGACCATAGAACTCTGGCCGTCGAAGAAGACGCATTCAAATGGTCCGAAGTCCGTCGAGGTATCCTGGAGCCACAAGTCTGGTTCTCGGCCACCGCGTACTTTGGCATTCTCTCCGGAATGTACTCATTCGGTCTATTCGTACGTCCCGTCCCATCCCCCTCCCCGGCTCTAAAAAAAACAGCCGTCATTAACGCTCACTAGCTCCCAACAATCATCCAAAACCTCGGCTTCGCCAAAGACGCAAACGAAGTCCAACTATGGTCCGTCATCCCCTACGCCGTCGCAGCCGTAATCACAGGTAACCATCCCCCCCCTTCCCCCCGTCCCTTCCAACCTCAATCTTTCCAAAACAACGCACATTTAACAATCTACAGTCCTCGTAGCATTCATCTCCGATCGCCTCCGCCTCCGCGGCACAGTAATGCTCTTCACCCTTCCCATCGCTATAATCGGCTACGCCGTCATCTCCCACGTCAAGAACCCGCACGTCCAATATGGAATGACCTTCCTCATGGCTACGGGTCAATACGCTAGTGTACCCTGTATCCTGGTGTGGATGTCGAATAACTCGGCGGGTCATTATAAGAGGGCGACTACGTCTGCGTTGCAGCTTGCGATCGCGAATTGTGGAGGGTTTGTTGCTAGTATGTTGCCCTTGACTCCAGACTACATCGAGAACTTATACCGTCTCCTATTTTGTGGTGGAATTGCTAATGCTGGTGGTTTTTTTTTACAGCGTTCAACTATCCCGCGCGTGATAAACCGTACTTCCACCGTGGACATACTATTATTCTGGGATTATTGGTGTTTGCGTGGTTTATGTGAGTTTGACACTACCCCCTCTCCCTCTCCCTCTCTTTCTCCATCTCTGTTTGGAATGTGATGCTAATAACGATGTTATTGACAGGATTCTATTTAACGTGCTATACTGTGCAAAGGTGAATCGTGACAAGAGGAATGGGAAATATGATAAATATGCCGGATGTAATGATGACCGGAACCCGAACTTTATGATGATTCTTTGAGAGGGTTATGACCTTTTGGAACGATGTTTTGATTGGTATTTTGAAAGGGATTAGGATGGGTGTTAGTTGTTTATAGTTCGTTCATAAGAAAACGCGATTGGTCGTCTTACTACTAAGTTATTGAAACGAACAATGAATCTATACATTGCACCGAACCGAATTTAGAAAATCTCAGTACATGAACTTCTCATACCCCCTACCCACCAAAACAAAACGATCCTCTTCAAGGAGGAACCTCATTCGGATCCGCCGGCACCGGCATAGCCTTCTTTATGTTCGCAGGCACAACCAACCCCTTAGGATGCGGCCCCAACCTATTCCCGGACAGCACAGCATTCGTCGTAAACGGCGGTGCCGGCGGCGGATTCTGCCCCAAATCCCTCGCCGGAAGATTAAGCGCAAGCGCCGCCTCAGAAGTCGCAAGATGTATACACCTATAATCCGGCGGCTCAGAACCCACATAAAACTGTCTCCTAAGAAGCGGGCCATCCAATCTAGGCATTGAACTTGCGCCTCTGTAAAAGCCCGGCTTGACGGTACATTCCATTCGAGTCCAGCGTGTTAGACTTTTCGCGCTGGGATCGCGACTGTCGAGGAGGGTGACTTCTATTTCGATGACGTTCATCAGTGTAGCGCCCGAGGCGGTTGTGTAGGATGAGGCGTAGAGGACGGGGGACCAGGGGTTTGGGGGGGATCCGGGGCGGGCCCATGAGCATGTTTAGGTCGCCGTGGTATATGGACATGCAACTTGCGCCGGTGTCGTACATGAAAGGTAGTTCGACCCACCATTGGTAGCCTGGGAGGCGGAGGGCTAGATGGACCTTCAAGTGTGCGAGAAAGTTGGCGATTTTCTTATTCGGTGCGCTTTTTGACTTTAAGTTGATGGAAAGCGTACCTGTATAAGGTTCCTCCAGCCTGGGAATCCACCTAATGTCACGAGAGGAAACTGACCTTGGGAGCCAGGCCCAACCTTCTTGACAAGAGATTGTGAGTGAGACCGTAGACCAAGATTAGAACCTCCAATACTTACGCCTTCCCTCCAAAAACCTTTATGTCCACCATGCGCTTGATTGAGGACTTCAAACTCATCCCAATCAAAAGGCCGTTGCTCACAAAGCTGCTCCCCATTCGACCAATAAGTAACGAGCTTCGGATACCGTACAAGCTTCTTAGATCGATATGCTTGCAAGTTCGCTGTGATGTTGGGTAGTTGCTCTGTTGAATCTTCATCTTGACCAATGACGAATTCTTGCTCCATTTCTCGATGGACTTTTATGCGTCCGAGAGTTTCTCAACTCAGGCCCTCCAGTTCGGAAGAAACCCAACTGTCTATTCTCGTGATCATCAGAAAATATCTGTATGTGAGAAGAATTTTGGGAGAATGGCTTACCTGCGCTCCTCCCTCATCGCCTCATATTCTTTAAGTCTCTGCTCGAAAATATGTGGCATAATATTGTCCCGGAGTCTTTCGTGACATCTCGCAATTAGACCCTCAACGTCTCTACACCAAACGTTGAAAGAAAATTCCATAAATTTGATCTAGTGGAAGTGTACTCACTCCGGATCAAGGTTCACGCAATCATTAATTGTTTCCTCTCTCCCCCATCGCTTCCATCTTCTGACACTTGCTGGCTGAACGGGCTCATATTCCTCTTCTTCTTCTTCCTCAATCTCATCTACATAGGACCTGTAAATGTCAATGTCTGACTCGGTGATTGATTTGCGAGGAATTTGGTCCAGCAGGGAACCCTCGGGGGCTGTTCGGGTAGTGCGTTGGAACGACGGCGAAGATTATAACGAGATAACATTATGCCAAGGATGTAGATGTATAAAATTGAGAGATTGGGCAAGAAGGGCCACAGTCAGCAATTAATCAAGGACTTGAATTTCAGAACTCAGGACTCCAGCTGAGAAACGAAATCGAAATTGATCCATGATTTTTGAAGCTCCGAGCTCGGTATAATAGTAGAAGCATTGAACAAAGAAATCACCATGAATTCCGAGGCTGCCACAGCCTTATTTATTTGTACTCGAGAAACGAGGTTTCAGATGTCGGTCTTGAGTCAAATTGAAAGGCTCAAGACGAGGAGCTCGAAAAAAAACTGACATTCTCAAGATCCCACCTGTCCAAGATGAACGAATATTCTGGTGTATCACTAAAATGCGAGAAAATGAGAGATTATGGTAACTGGCGACATTATCTTTCTTTTGTCCATTGATTAGAAACACCATTCGCAAGACCATTCGAAAGACCAGTCAAGAGAGATAGACGAGTAGAAAGACTATTAGACAGACTGATAATCCGATTTGCATATGATGGGCATGGTGATTCCTCCAGAGCAACCTTATTTATTCCAAGCTCCAAAGCAAACATCGACCTGAAAGACAAAGGAACTTTCAACTATTTTGGGCACCAGAATCGGGATAACCCACGTTTGATTTCTTTCAAGCGCCAGGGAAGTACCGGGCTGCTTCTTTGTCTTCTATTAAGCAAGCCCCTTGTCCACTCACTCTCACGATTCCTCCTTGTAACCAACCAGGCTTCTCAACACTTAAACTATCTGGATTAAGCTTATCAATTCAAATCTATATCATGACTCGAATCAAGTTCCACGAAAGCAGAGTTCAAGCTCTTGTGCAGAACCCACTTCAAGTACACTTGATTCGTGAACAGATCAAGGGTACGTACCAAAAATTGAAATCTACGAATCCTTCTAGCCTGGAACTAATTTAACACCTCATTCCAGCAAATGCCAAGGCGGTATTCTTAGACCACCCTTTCGAAGTTGTCACCGGGATAGAGAAGAATAATAAAGGCAAGTACGCTCCATTAATTACTTCCATCTCCTTGCAGAGTTGGTACTTATCCCACTATGGCGATTTCAAGAGATTCGATATGCATATCTCCTTCGTCTAGATCTCTTGGAGTCTGAGAAACTCGATGCTAAGGATATGGTGGCTGTTAGGGCGCGCCCTGGTTACTGTCCGCTACTTGGATTACTGCAATTCTTGGAACAGAAGGTTGGCAAAAGATGGACGAATTGTTGGACCATAAGAAAGCCAATTGGTCATGAATGGGTCATAGGAGGTAATCTACTGACGAGATTGGAGGACTTTGAAGGACTGCGAAGGGGTATTACTTTTTAACCACCGAGTGAAATGCTAGTAAGATGCTCGTTATGTGACTCCTCTACGAATAAACATTCAACATGAGAATTTCTTGAAGTCCATATTTGATTTCTGTGTAAAGAAAAATAACACATACTCACCCCCACCAACCCTTCTCCCTCCAATCCACTCTACTCGCGGCCCTCAAATCATCCACATTCAACATATCAACACCCTCCCGAACCAGCACCCTCCACACATAATTCCGCAATCCAACCGGCCATCCAGGTGTACCCCAATACCTCACTTTCAAGCCCCGGTCATGTGCAGCGGCAATCTGAGCCCTGATTTTAGCCAGCTGGTCCTGCGATAGTCGACCCAGCGGGATAGATCCGATACTGGCGTGGAAGTCGACAGAGGCGTAGTAGCTGTTGTACTTTGTGTATGATGGCTCTGTATCCGAGGTGTAGTTTGTGGTAGATTGGAATTCAGGTTCGGGTTCGAGGGTGAGTTTATCGAGCGGTGCGTCGTAAAATATGTCGCGGTATGTGGTGCTGTCTTGGATGCGGTGGAAAGGTGCGCTACCCGTTGCTACGACGGTAATCGGGCGTTGAATGAGTGTTGTCCCGTTGAAATGTGTTAGGTAACCCTTTTGGCGGAGAGGTTGAAGGTTTTTCATGAGGAGGGGCCAGAGGAGTTCGGGGGATGCTTTGAAGTCGATGAGTAGGATTAGAGTTTGACTGGGTTCTGTGACGAAGACGCCGACTGGCGCGAAGTCTGTTTCAATTGGTGATTCTGTCTCTGATGTTGAGACATTGCTGGCAGGATTATGCTGCTCTAGAATATCGAGAAGGGGGTCGATGTATAGACTGCGCAGTGATTGATTCGGGAGTACAGTGCGCATTGTATGTCCGACGAGTAACTCGTCGCCGTCGAGCCAGATATCGGCTTCCACACTAGTGCAGCCTACTGCTAAGGCTGAGAATAGCGGAACCCGCCGCCAGTAGTCGTTGTGTGAATGGCAGGCGATTGGGATTACGCCATGTGTGAGCCAGTCTGAGAAGAGTGAGGGCCGCTGGCCGGGGAGGATGCCTGCATCGCGACTATCGGCGAGGACGGAGAGGATACTGTCCCATGCGAAGGAGAAGAGGCTAACGAGGCCGCTGTATACAATCAGTCTTGAGCCCGAGAGATGACAAGAGTATTTCAAAATACAGGATAGCGACTAGAATCCAGAACAGCCGCTTAACAGTTCCACAGAAGAGCGCCCTCTTCCACCAGAGCCTTGAATCGCATTTCTTAAGCCCACAACTCCATGGAAATAGCCGAGAACTTAGTGATGTCTTCTTCCTTGAAGTGCCAGCTTTCTCTCGAGCATTCGACTCCTGAGCATGACCCTCCAGGTCATAATCATGGAGCAGATAGACACCCTCCTCCTCTTCCGGGATCCCCTGCAGAACCGAGTCAGCCGGTGCAGCTGCAGCGTCGAGACTAGACTGGAAGCTGGTGGACCCTTGAATAGCCATACCAACGGAGACAAGAAGTGCACCGAAGCTTGATTGCTATAACCTCCCGTCGATCCGGGAAATCGGGTGTTATATGAATGAGCTAGTGGGGTCGCACCACATCATTAGTGATTTGAGTTCTGCCTACGATACTGGGCGAAAAGACAGAATCAAAAAGTAACCTAGGGGGCGAGAGATGTGGTTGGTGAGATGGGCCAGGTAAGCTTTTGGGAAAAGCGGTTGCCTAAACGTGGAACAGTGCGACTCGAGAGCTTTTTTGGGGGTTGTATGCGCCAGACCGGTGAATTTTACTTCCGGCGGCTTAATTTATTTACCAAGGAGAATAAGAGGAGTTTGAGGACTTGCGTCACTGTCGAATGTGTGAGGATTATTCCGTGGGATGGAATGGAAAGGAAATAACGTTCAGGATGGAGGCTGTATTGCTTATACTTTCGGGGTCGCATCGGCTAGTATCACCCCAAGATGGAACTCCACACAACTACTCGGATCGAACATCGAGTGGCGCAGGGTAGATGCTTGGCACTACTGCTTATGCTTAGTGCTGAGTAGTACCTGCATTATTATTTTGCCGTCAGATAGGAAGAGTCAATAAATGAATTTGCAATTGGAAATGATAGAGATATGAACACTAGGGATATGAATACAGACATGATCGCCATTTAGGGCAGATCATAATTTGAAGTCGCTCTCTAAAGACAGAAAATCTGCTGGTTTCTTTTGCTAACTTTGACAAGGAATACAGCCCCCAAATGGCATCATCGGTGATCTTTCCGACCGCCATATGCCTAGCAGGTGTATAGTGGAAAGTTCTTGTTATTCTATGTATGCCATCAAATTGTAGCCATGAATGCAAACATTATTGAACCCGAAACATGAATCAAAACGCTTTTAGTAAACCATAAGGCAGTGGTCTGTGTTACCACATCGACCATCATCCCACACCGCACGAGCCCAATATAGTATGATACAAGTATGACATTGCACATCCTACTGAGTCTCCTCCTCATCCCCAGCAGTCTCACGAGCAGTCTGCTTCCTCTTCTCCGCCTCCTTCCCCGCAAAACTCACCAACATGCCCAAATCATAGCTAACCTTTAAACAACCAGCGATGATAAACGACACGCCAAACATGTTGTTACGCGCAAGAATGCCGGTTAGCAGTGGACCTAGACTTTGACTGGTGGTTTTCACCACGTTGACGGCGCCCATGATGGCGGTGCGCTTGTCAGAGGGCAGTGCTGCGGCGAGGAAGGCAGAGCGCGGTGCGACATCCATGTTTTGCGAACATGCGCGCAGGACGAGGAATGTCAGCGCTAGCGGTAAGCTATT
This sequence comes from Penicillium subrubescens, assembly GCF_028828155.1. Lineage (NCBI taxonomy): Eukaryota > Fungi > Ascomycota > Eurotiomycetes > Eurotiales > Aspergillaceae > Penicillium > Penicillium subrubescens. Next base: position 1,045,495 of record NW_026643156.1, read on the forward strand.
GGGGACGGAGATCAGGGCTAGACAGATTGCCGAGGGCAAGTGTGTGAATACCATTGTCTAGATTGATTGTTAGTGGGATATTAGATGCGTGGGGTGAGAGATGCTGACCTTCACATTGCCGATACGCTTAGCGATCGAGGATGCGACTAGCATTGATGCCGCAGAGATAGAGCTCGTCACGAAGAAGATAGTCCCGAGTTCGCCCTCGGGCAAGCTGAACTTGCGGTGGAAGAAGTATGTCATCCAGGATCTGTTCAAGTTAGCCCCGTCAAAGCTTTTCAAGTGAGTGCAATGACTTACAGAGATGCCAGCCCCGACGCAAACGAGTCGATACCGAACAAAATAAACAATCGAATCACGAGCGACCATAGATCCTTCTCGATAGATGCGAACAAGGACTTTTTCGGTGCAGGCTGCTGCTCCACGGGCGCCTGATCAGCAAGCAGCGGGCGAGTTTCGCCATTCTGTTGCTCCTGCTTCTTAGCTGTCTCAACCTTGCGGGTCAGAGCAAGTGTAAGGATGAGCTTGACAAGACCAACGCCCGCATAGACGAAGAAAATGATACGGCAGGACGGAATAAAGGCCCATCCGTGCAGGTCTTGCAGTGAGCTTATCGTCCACCCACAGATCAATTGACCGAGTGCGGTACCCGCAGTTCCAACCAGCGAGTACCACGCAAATACATCAGGCAATTTCTCGTGCGGCGTAAGATGAGCCAGAGTCGACTCCTCCACAGCGCGGAAGGGTCCAATCTCGTTACCACTATATAATAGAAACTCGTTAGTGAAGTGTTATACTAAAGTAAAAGACCATTCACCTTGGACTAATAACTCCAAACACCGCCGCCGCAAGGAGCACCCAAAAATTCCCAGACAGCGCAAAAACAACGCCACTACCAGCCATCAACGCCGATCCCAGCGCCAACACAGCCTTGCGACCCATCGCGTCCGCGAACAGGGTAAGAAAGAAGCTAATCACCACATCGCCGACCAGTGTAAGGGTCATAAACAGACCAATTCGGTCATCCGTGACTCCAATAGCCGATAGATATGATGCGAGGATGAGCGTTGACCCGCCATACGCGAAGAGTCGTACGAAACGCTGGGCGCAGAGGAACTTGACGTCTCGGGTGGAGTGGTACATGGTCCGCAGACCGAGCTCGTCTAGAGCGTGCGATAGAGCTGTCATGTTTTCCTGCGTGTTTGGTGGTCACCAGGAGTTGTTGGATGAGGGGGAAAACGCGATCGGAGAAGATGTCGTTGGAGTAAATAACTCCGAGAATCTCGGATTCGGCGATTGTTGCGGGTAACGGGGTGCGGTGGTTGGCTAATGGGGGGTTTGGAGTGGAGTCGATTTTTTCCATCTGAACAGGCAGCAGTTAAAACCGGATATGTACTGTAGTGTCAACGGAGGAGAATTAAGATATGTCAGCGAAGCACTTTCATTGGTCGAATTTCATAAGTTGATCACGCTTTGATTAGATGCGCCATCAAGACGCCTGATGTGTACGCCAATGCGCTAATGCAGGGTTTACGCCAACATCAAAACAATGACATCGCCATGGAATGAATAAATTGCCTCTTTCGAAAAACCTCTTTGAAGGTTCAGTTCAAGTCCAAATCAGAATTTACCTGTAGCTCAAATCGTACACGGAACACCCCTCAGAAGATCCGAGGTAACCAGAATAACAGCGACTACCTACAAGACTATCAAACGCTAGACGTCAAACCCAAAAGGGATCATAGTTGACAAAATTGATCAATTAATTGATGACACCATCTCAATATAATACACGCTCAAGCCAGACCATCTCCATCCTCATATTCACATCCTTCGCCATTCATCACCATCTTCTCCCACCTCAAACCTCCGTCTTAGGCGGCCACTTAACCCGCCTCTCAGCCCTTACATACAAATTATTCGGTCGAATCAACTGGAACATAGGATCATACTCAATAGGCCCATCATTCTCCCTCGTAAACTTATACCGATACAATAACTTCGGCAAGAAAACCTTCACCTCCTGCAGCGCAAAGTTAAAGCCAATGCACATCCGCGGACCCGCCGCAAAGGGGATATAAGCCGCCTTATGACGGTTCCGCACCACATCAGTATCCCAACGATCCGGGTCAAATCGAGCCGGGTTATCCCAGATGGCGGGGTTATTGTGGACATGGTGCAGGGCTGGGATGACGACTGCGTCGGCGGGGAGTTTGTACCCGCCTGGTAGGATCATAGAGACCTTTGCTGTGCGGGCGGGTTGGTAGGAGGGGTTATGGCGGCGTTGGGTCTCTTTGATGAATTTGTCCATGAAGGTGAGTTTGTCGGTGAGGTCGGCGGTGATTTGGGTGTCGGCGTTGATGTCGTTGTCGATTAGTTCTTGGAGGAGGCGCTCTTGCATGCCGTCGTAGTTGACGAGGGAGTAGATTAGCCAGGAGAGGAGGGAGCTGGTTGTTGTGAAGCCTGCTCCTGTGGCGACGACGAGGGCTTGCATGAGGCTGGATTTGGGGAGTTTTTCGCCTTTGTTGTCTGTTGCTCGGATTGCGTAGTCTGGATAGTTCGTTAGTTAGGCTGCGGAGTGATATAGATATAGGCAGGGATGTAGATAAGGGATTGGTGAAGTACTTACCGACCATGTTAGTCGCCTTCAATGCAGCATCTTGCAAGGGCAAGTCTTCGACACCACCACGCTCTGCATTCGCAATCGACTCATTGACCATCTCAATGATACGCCATCTCGCATCCCGCAGCTTCTTGGGATCACCAAACGGTAGCTTAGCATACCAATCACCCCGCGCCGCCACCTTCTTATTCAACGTCAGCGACTCAGCAATGCGATACACGAGCTCGTGAGGCGGCGCATCAGGACTGGTAAAGTGCTTGAAGTCAATACCCAACACCAATTTACCAACCGCCTGCGAACCCAGCTTCAGCATATACTGATAAACATTCCAGGCCTCGCCCGCCTCATCGAGCTGATCGAATACGTTGAACGCGTCTTCGACAGTAGATTGCATCGTCGGCGCGTAGTGACGCACAGCCTTGGGGCCCAATGCCGGTGGGAGGAACTTGTGTGCAGCGCGCCACTCAGGAGTATCCGTATCACCGAGGAAGACGCCTGCTTCTAGGTTCTTGATGGGATATAGAGGGTGAGCTTCATTGATTTTCTTAGAGAAGAAATCTGACTCTGCGAAGACGATAGCGCTCAGTTGGGGGTCATTCGTGTGGTAGATTGTGCGACCCATGTTGGTCGTTTGGAAAATGGGACCATATTGATCGAAGAGTCGCTGGTGGTTTCCCAAGTGGTCTGGGTAGATCTCGAAGAAGTTGCCCACGAAGGGGAGACCCTTGGGGCCGGGGATCTCGCGGACGGGCTTGCCGTCTATGGAGATGGCAATTGGGTCTGTGGAGGAGAGAACTTCGGAGACGCTGGATATTGTTACATCAGAAGACTGGAAGCCAATGCCTGGAAGAGTTGGTTAGTCATGTTGGTGATTATGCTTAACATGCGTAAAACCTTAAGATGATTAAAGCTGTCATTCCCAAGGAACTCAGTTGGAACATACCGTTTGGCTCGACAATGGCAAACTGGCCAGCAATCCAGTGCTGCAATCCTTCAAAGTCAAGCTTCTCCTCAAATTCAACATTCCGAGCTGTAGAGCTAGGCTCTCCCAGCAGGTAAAATTGTTTGACGATCATTCTGACTGATTATGTTCTTTAAAAACTATCAAAGTCAGAAAAGAAAAGCACCCAGGAAAGCACTCAGGAAACCCTGCGAACTAATATAATCATTTCCAATCCAAATCAACCCGACCAACTCCACTCCTATCCATTCAATTTGCAATCAACTTCCCTGCATAATTCCCAACTACTCCTACATACGCGCAATATCCCTCTGCGCAGCCTGATGGCCTGCCTCGGCAGTTTCAGCAATTTGCGATCGCGGGCCCACCGTCCCAACTCGAATCGAGCGATGATCGTCCACTGCACAATTTGCACCCCCACTATGTACCTGATGTACCTGGCAAGGCCGACGCCATTCCCGATCAGACATGAAATGCAGCGCGATAGTGGCGTTTTTCTCGGGATCGCGGTGGATCGGCTTCCAAGTCGGCGTGCCGTTGTCGTTGGCAGTCGGGTACGACGGAGTGATGTGCCGTTTGTTCCTGGCTTTGTTTGATTGCGCCGAGGTTGAATTGTGTTTTTGGATGGTGGATACACATTGAACGGGGCATTTATGCATGGAAGATGACCGAATTGTTACTTTCTTTCATTTGATTGGATCTTTAGAGAGAAGATATGTGTGGGCTGTGTCTTGGTCGGTGATTCCGCGACTTGATTTATTCTTCTCTTTCGCTGTTTGTGTTTGACTTGGTTACTATTCTATATTGTCTAACACAAGCTTGGAGAATGGCTACTACAGAGACGACAGAGCTGAAAGCTCAATGGAAGGCCGAGGTGGTCTTGCCTGAGTATTCTATGCAAGAAATCGCGGCGCATAACACCAAGACTGATACCTGGATTGTCATTCACGGACAAGGTAAGTTGCTCTGCCACATACTCATCGAGTCAATTGCTAATTGCGCACAGTCTTTGATATCACCGAGTACCTGCAAGATCATCCTGGTGGCGCAGAAGTCCTCGTTGAAGTAGCAGGTCAGGATGCCACCGCGGCCTACGAGGATGTCGGCCACTCTGAAGACGCTCGCGAGATAATGCAACCCTACCTAGTAGGCACTCTCAAAGATGCGCAGCAATACGTGCGACCCAAGGCAGTGCGCGTCGTCTCACAAAGCACACCGGAAACCCCCAAGACCTCGTCAATAGGCACTGTGGCAGTTGTGGCCGGCACTTTAAGCGCCATCATCCCAGCCATCTACATCTACAGCTCCAGCACACACTTTACCAATGGCCTAACCTCCATTTCCCACCTTATCCGTCTCCCGCGTGGCGGTTTCGTAAATGGCTTCCTCGCCGCCAGCCTCATCTGCGGCACCATTGGTGTCTACGCAGCCAAGCAGGCGAGTCGCTTCACCAAAATCGACTCCGGCTTCATGCGATACCCACCACGCATTAAGTCCAAGAAGGTCATCCGAGTCGACCCGCACCTCACGCGTGGATTCCTCGAGCCTCAAACCTACCAGGACCTACCCCTAGTGGCTAAGCACCAACTCTCCCCCAATGTCTACCGCTTTGTCTTCGGTCTCCCCGATCCAACCACAGTCCTCGGTCTACCAATCGGCCAACACGTCGCCATCAAGGCGATTGTCGACGGCGCCACGGTCACCCGCTCCTACACGCCTACCTCCAACAACCTCGACCGCGGTCGTCTCGAGCTAGTCGTGAAATGCTACCCCGACGGCCTGATGAGCAGATACCTCTCCGGCCTGGAGATCGGCGAAAATGTACCCTTCCGCGGACCCAAGGGCGCGATGAAGTACACCAAGGATGTCGCGCGGCATATCGGCATGGTCGCCGGCGGCACTGGGATTACACCCATGTATCAACTGATCCGGGCGATCTGCGAGAACGACGCCGATAGAACTCAGATCAGCCTGGTCTACGCGAACCGCAGCGAGGCGGATATCTTGTTGCGTGAGGAACTGGATGCCTTTGCTCGGAGGTATCCTGGTAATTTCAAAGTTTGGTATATGCTGGATACCGCGCCGGGAGGTTGGAACTATGGTACTGGCTTTGTGGATGCTGATGTCCTGCGTGAGCATATGCCTGCCCCTGGTCCTGATACGAAGGTTCTGCTGTGTGGACCGCCTGGTATGATTGGTGCTACGAAGAAGAATCTGGCTACGCTGGGATTCAAAAAGCCAGGGACGGTGTCGAAGATGAGCGATGAGGTGTTTTGCTTCTAGAATTGGATTTGTCATGTATAGTATAGAGGGAGTTAACTGGTGGTGCTTGTATGAGATAATAATGGTAGGGTTCCTTGCCAAAAGGGGAAAATGCCGAGGTTCAAATCAACACCTTTCTATAACAACCTTGTTCTAGAATTTTTTTTAGTGTAATTAGCCTCATTTAGTTTAAAATGTGGAGCAACCCTTTCCAGCAAGAAGCTCTGCACAAATCACCGCACCAGTAAAGCTCAGCACGTCCCGGCCCGTCTTCCTTGAAGCGGTACCGTGTCCGATGGCCCAACGAAATTTGATTTGAATTGAATGATTGATAATAATGTTGAGTTTGATTTGAGTTTGGCTTTTGTTAAAGCCATTGACGCACTTTCGGGAGCTCCGAAACACTTCTCTCCACTTATCTTTCCTGAAACCTGCACGGTTTGCGCCCGATGGGGTGGTTTTCGGGCTTGCTTATGCAGGCGTTTGCTTCATAGGCTTGGGTGGGGATGGATGTGTCGGTACTTAGATTGGACCGAGGCTCTTTGGCATGGCGTTTTGAATTGAGCATAGTAAATATAGCACGATATACTGCAAATTAATTTAGACTAAACGATGCGACTGATCGGGTCTCGGGTGGAAGCGTTCCATGGTCTATCGGCTTGCCGAGTCCGTCAAAACTATGGTGATTCGGGAATTTACCGAGGTATTGGTGATGAGAGGTAATTTGGGCAAGAGGCGAGAAAATTACCTCAATAGGCATATTAGTCTCGATGCTTCGCGATTAAAACCCCATGTCCTCCAGATTTCCTGCATAGAGTGAGAGTCTTGCATCGGCCCTCTTTATCCCACTTGTGGAAAGATGTTGTATCAAGAAGTGGTGACAACATAGCTCATTTCCTGGCTATAAACTCATAACTACTGAGAGAAAATGTGACTATCGCAACATTCATAAGGCGAAAACGTTTCACTTCGGGGTGATCAGAGATTCTTGGTTCATCTATCATACATTACGTCCAGTATCAAACCATGCCACTAGCTCATAAGATTCAGGTTGGCTCATCGCGCCGATGCAGCGTCAACTCATGAGACAAGTTTAGACATCGAGCACCAGCCTCAAAACATTCCACGCATACATCAATCGTGAAGTCAGCACACTTGACACACTGGTATGATGACTCTTTACCCAAGGATGCCCGCGTACACACATCACATAACCAATCGTATCCCGTTTGGAAATCATTGAGGACAGACGAATCATCTAACTTGATCTCAGAGTCATCTTCATGAGATATCCCAGCCTGCTCGCGAACGATCTGGACAATTTCCGGTTTTCCACTTTTCGACGCCCACTCAAGTAACGTCCGGCCCAGGACGTCTTTTGAGTTGACATCCACTTTTGACAGTGATATTAGTCGTTTCACAACCTTTTCATTCCCGTTTCTCACTGCCACCAATAGAGGTGTTGCGCCGTAGTGATCTCTGGCATCCACAGAGCTTCCATGAGAAAGCAAAAGCTCGGCAACGCCATCATGGCCGCAAGCTGTGGCCCAGAAAAGTGGAGTTCGAGCATAGAGATCGCCAGTATCAAGACCCTCACTCGAAACCTCTAGCAGTAGCCTAGCTGCCTCGACTTTTCCATTAAAAGCGGCATAATGTAGCGGGGTGCTTCCATCATCGGCCACAGCGGTGATGTCTGCACCCTCATTAAACAGCAATTTGACCACATCGACGAATCCACCGAAAGAGGCCAAATGTATTGGTGTGCTTTTCGTCCGTTTATCTGCTAACCTCACATCCGCACCATGCTCAAGAAGTAAACGGACTACATCTGTGTGTCCCTTCCTCGAAGCGGCATGTAGTGCTGTGCTTCCATCCTCATCCACAGCAGCGATATCTGCCTCTTGATCAAGAAGGAGCTGCACAATCTTGATGTATCCCTCGCAGGCAGCCATACCCAGAGGTGTGATTCCGAGGGGACCTGGAACATCGGTATCAGCACCTTTGTCCAGAAGTAGCCTGGCAATCTCGGTGTAGCCGTCAATGACGGCGAGCAGTAGAGGGGTGCTTCCATCGTCGATTCTCACTGTTGGATCGGCGCCTCTTTCTAAAAGTAGTTTCACCACCTCTATATGACCCATGTCGGAGGCGAAACAAAGAGGTGTCCGCCCGTTCTCGTTTGGAATCGTGTGATCTGCGCCGTGATCCAGCAGTAGTCGGGCCACCTCCATATACCCATTGAATGAAGCAATAGACAATGGGGTAGATCCGTGAATTCGTGGTGTGTTGGGGTCAGCTCCCCACTCGAGAAGTAGTCTCACTAATTGAGTATTCCCATCGTAGACGGACATGGATAGAGGGGTGAAACCGCTATTAGCTTGGGTCGCAAAATCGCCGTCGTGGTCATGAAGCAACTTGACCACGTCGATGTGACCACCAGCCACGGCCATTAAGATGGGTGTTCTCCCATCGTTAATTGGAAGTGTGGCAGTTGCTCCATTCTCAAGTAGTAGGCTCACTACTTCTAAATGACCATTCCCTGAAGCTAAATGGACAGGTGTCCATCCATCTTTATCCGGAATCATCGCATTCGCGCCATGCTCCAACAACAACTTCACCACATGGATGTTACCCTCGTGAGAAGCCACACTAAGTGGGGGGTCTCCACCTTGGGTTTGACTTGTCAAGTCTGCATCATTCTCGAGCAGAAGCTTCACTACATCGACATGATTGCCTCCCGATGCAGCGTGAATGGGCAGCCAACCTCGCTCATCAGCGACAGTGATATCTGCGCCATGCTCTAAGAGTAGCTTCACCACTTCAATATGACCAAATGCAGAAGCAGAGTGAACAGGTGTACTCCCTTCCACATTTGGAATCGTAATGTCAACATCATGCTCAAGAAGAAGTCTGACAATACCGGCATGGCCACTATCAGAAGCTGAATGTACCGACGTCCAGCCTGTGTCGGATTGTTTTTTGGCGTTCGCTCCATGCTCGAGTAGTAGCTTTACCACCTCGATGTGGCCTTCGTCCGATGCAGCGTTAATAGGCGTCCAGCCGTGATCGTTGGTCTCCTGGACATCTGCGCCGCTCTCGATGAGAGTATTGACCAGGTCGAGATTTCCGCTGCATGCGGCTTCGTATAGTGGTGACTTTCCTTCCATGTGGGGTACAGAGACATTCACTCGCTGTCCGAAATATGTCGCCAAAAAATGTACCTTTTCAATGTCTCAAAAAAGACAGGATTGTTGAGAACTTCATGAAAGGTACTAAAGAGGGTAGATAGCCCAAGATTCCGACAGCTAAGTGACAAAGCCCCATACTAGCTTGAATGAGTCAGCATATCCTTGAAAATGGAAGGTGTATAGAACAGGTGCTGACTCGGTGTCATAGTCATGTACTAGCTCAGCTGAGTGCGGGGCAACGGTCTCAGTATCCACTAGTTACTACAACAGAGCTTACTAATGTACAGTACTGTATGAGTGTCGCCACCAGAACTTCGCAGCTGAGCCGTGATGGGAGAATTGTCGTAGGACAACTTTTCCAGCCTCTCGATACTGGATGTGGGAGCTTATCTTTCCTGTATTTTAGAAGGAACCATGGCCATGAGCGAGCATTCAAACCTGGGTGCTTGTTTATTCTGGGAATCATTTTGTGAACCCTCAAAAATGGATTCAGCCATATCTCCATCAGCAAACATTTGAGAGTATGGGATTCCACCAGAAAGAACATGGACAGCAGGGACGCGGTCTTCTGAGAAACCGAGGACCCATGCTCAGGCTTTTTATACGAGTCGAAAACGACAGTTCAATGCATGAACTCTACTTGATATCTTCCATCAAAATGACTGTTCTAGTATATGCGACCATAGGGTGTGGAGAACAGGGCTTCCCGTCCGCTCAGCCATAATTAAGCCCATTACAGTTCGCGGTCAATTCTCAACGTGCCCTGCGCTCTAAAATGGCGTTGGATTTGACCTTAGGGTGAGTGTTGGTGATATTACCCAGACCACCCAGGCCCCCGACCTCCCACCCTCAAACTGATTATCAACCGAATCCGGAAAAATACAAACTGAAGGCTTATCTCCTTTCGTAAAGCTAATGCTATGCCGAGCCTCTTAACACTAAATCAAGTGAAGCTGTAGAAGTCGTTGCCTAGCTCTGGATTCTGTTATTTTTAGGCATTTTTAGTGGGATAATATAGAATAACTAGAACAATACAAGTAGGATTTAACTAACTAAATAAAATAGATTAACTAAGCCCAATCATTACCCGATAGGGAGGACTAGATATATCAGGACTCAATCTTACCATTATTTATTTAGTTCCTCGCGATTGATTATATATTATTACTGAGTAACTACCTTTCGTACTCTACTTTATAGCTCGCCTTTAGGACAACCTAACCTATAAGTGAGGGAGCGTACTTCGTGGTAAGACTCGGTGCTGAATTAGTGCGTACTCTGGCACGTTCTGCAAGATACTCAATAGGACCTAAACCCGTAGCAACGATACGGTTACAAGATACTCTTGGAATCCGAAGTAGTACCGACAAGGTCGGAACTAGCCGTCTCAGCACATATCGTCATTGTTCCTTTTTACAACGACGATCAGGGTAACTATTACCCTTTACGCACTACTCACAGTGATCAGCATACTTCGCGTAATACTGTGTTAAGAAGAATTCTAATTAAACGAGACAATCTTCACGAGGTAAGTAAGCTCCTAGTCGTACTAACTAGTATTTCACTATTACATGCTAATAAATACCTTGCGGAGCCTAGTACAAATGCATTACGGCGATAAGGATTTAAGGGGTTGTGGAATAAGAGAATTTGGTGCTGATATAAATTCCAACTCTTGTAACTTTGAATAACCGGTATTTTTAGAAGAGAATGGCTCGGGCTGCTGAACAAAGCATAAACAACCCCTTATGTGGTTGCCCTCGGGTGGTTGGTCACCTTATTCCAGCAACCTTTCAACCCAGCACAATGCTAAAGTTCAAATGATTTATCTTTATTGCTGCTAATACACTGAAGCCTCTCTTCATAGGCGACCACAGTCAGACTCTCTTGGAAATAAATAAATTGTGTCATCAAGTACAATTAGGCTTTCCTAAGACTCAAAGCCACAAGACCTTTCTCAACAAGATCGCATATAAACACATCGGAAAACTTGGTTGGCGCTTGAACAATTCTAGGCTATTTCAATGAAACTCTCCACTTTTCCACACCAGATCTTGATGGGCTGAGGTGGCTCTGAACGTATGAAGCCTGAAGGTAGGAATTGGAATACACCCTGTCTACGTGGCCTTCTATGTATCCATCCGAGAAAAAAAAACCATCATTGACGATACTATTTGTTCTGCGTTTCCGAATAATAATAAACGACTATATGGTTTTTGGACTCAATTAGATTGAAATCTGGCAAGGCCCGATGCTGTGTTTATCACGGCATTTCTATCACGCTAGAAAGGGGCATACTATTCCTGAACCTTGGATTCGGTCACTCGTTGAAGCCTAGCACCAAGGTCCGTATTGACGCGGCTAAAAAGATCTGTCGAGTAGTTAGAAGCTAGAATGATCGAGGAGAAACGCAAACAAATGAGCCGTAGACTGCATTACGCAATCTGGGCGACTGAACGCTGCTGATGCTACCAGCAAGGTTATCGATGACCCTATCCTGGTGTCCAGGCTCACGTCCAAGAACATCCCATAGGGCTGCAGATTGAACGAAGTCGTCCACAGAATGACTTCATTCCAAGCAGTAGATACCCTGCAGCAAACATACTGTGCTTAAAATTACCCCCGATGTCTCCTGCCCGTCAATTCCAGAGGCGGACATCGTACGAAACTCGGTCAAGTTCGACCGGCATTCCTGTATCAACCTTGTGGTGTCGGGTCAATAACAAGCCTTGAATTGCCGATAAAGCCGCCAATCGGCAGTACCTGACTCCACAAGAGGAGCAAACGCTGGTGGAATATGTCTTGCGGTTAGCGAACAACGACTATCCGTCCCTACTCAAGTTTCTCCGATCGCTCACTCTGGTCATCGCGCTCCAACGATCCTCGATCTTCTAGATCAGTGCTGTAGCTAGGTAGACATATAACGAACGTGGCCCTGTTCTATTGACTATCTTAGTGACCGTTATGTTCAACACCAAAATCTGCGGTGGGTTAGCGCTAGGCGGGTAACGATATTGCAAACCTAACCCTAACCCACGCCTGGTGAGGTCTATATGATACCCAGCACGCCCAAGACCTGCCAGTGGAAAAATGGCCGAGACCGGGTGATTATATTTCGACTCTCTTTAGTTTTGCTGTGTATTTTTCAAACAAAAGCAGTATAAACCCTTAAATATTTTAACAAAGTCAATCTAGGCCTGTTATAATATTCATACCAACGGCAAATCAGTATATCTCTTAATTATGAACACTCTGATAGATTCGGATGACTAAATTTGTCTAGATAATCTCTATCGCTAGGTAGATTTCTCCTCTGCCCTTTCCGCAGTCTTGCTACCTTCTTTGAATATACAGGTGGTTTCCGAAATGTCCTCTTGGCTTGTTACAGAGACCGCTATATGTAGGTGTAGTAGGCGCTCCAACAATAGGACTAACACGGAAATATGGTTCTGGATTCTTATTACCAATATGTCTTGTTATATCGGGAGATACTCCTAATACGATGTTGCTGCTGCCTAGTAATATTTCTATGAAGGTAATAAATATACGACTTAGCTAGTTATTGACAACTAATAATATATCAGTGTCCGGTCAATTAGAATCCTCCAGTTCTGTAGTCAAAAAAGTGATTTTTCAGTACCGGCGGGAGTCGGCGGGCTCTGGCTTCCGTAGCGTTGTGGTATTTACTACCCAACAGTCCAGCTAAATTTTAGTGAGAACCGGATAGGGAAACTCATCTCGTATTGGGTATTTTATTGTGGGCCTTTTGGTGGCGTGTGCAACCGATCTGGCCCTATTAGAAGTCTCCTTGCTATTGGAAGATTTCCTATTAAACTCGGAGGCAGCTTAATTCTCACCGCCGTTTTCTAATTAGCCCAGTCGGCGGGGCTCCGCAAAATTAACCAGTTCTGATTAGGAAGTCTCTCTTCTATTGGACTGTTTCTGTATACGAGGAAAATCCGAAACCTTATTCAAGTTCGCTCTTATGGGCCGGTTAGTTATTTCTCCTGACCCGCTGCGCACGATTTGCAATCATCACCAACTGACTCCGGCCGACACAGTTGGCGTTTATGGCCGGAGCGGAGTTAGCGTAGACATTTGGCCAATGAGGCTGTTATGCGGTAACTCTAGTGACGTTATGGCGCGCTGGCTGCGCCGAATGTTCTGGGCGTGGTATCTTAGAGTCTTCGCCGGCATCGTGAGTATCCGGCGAAGAGAAAGCGGCACTACAAGGTTTCGGACGAACTTCGTCCAGTACCACCGATGGTATGGCAGGCATGAAGGGTTCTTGTGGTCTCTCCTCGATCTATGTGGAGTTAATATTGCCTCTCTTGGCCCCTGTGCTGCTATTTGGCTGCCTTGCTGGAGATTTGCTAGGCCAGGCTAATTGCTACCGGTACGCCGCTAACCCTACGGCACAGGATCAATGCTGTCTAGGATCGTGCTTCCCGCCCTTGCCGTGTGTGGGGTCTGTAGCCATCCCTTCGGATTATGGACTAGAAATGAGAAGGACAAAATTATTTAAATAACCTCCGCCCTTCGTATTGGTGCTCTTCCTATGTTTACAACCGCTTTGTACCTGCTGATATTTATCTCACTGTGAACCACCGAAATCCCCTTAAGCAGCAATGGCTCAGAAGGTTGGTGTTGCTACAGATCTCGGGATTCCACTTTCGCAAAATGTAGTGGATGTGAGCGTCGTCAATAGTACAGCTCGCATTCGCTGTCCATTGGCCTTTTTCGTTAAAGATCCGTTGCCGGGCCATGAGACATTGGATTGTCCAGCCTACGTTTTCCTCGTCGAAAACTCCCAGGGAAAGAAGGTTCTTTTTGATCTGGGCGTCAGGACGGACAAAGAGTCCTTCCCCCGGTCATTCGCAGTGGGTTGGCAGGTCTGCAGATGGATGTAGAGAAGGATATTGCGACTATCCTCAAAGAAGACGGCCGTGTCGTGCCGAGCGAAATTGATTCCATCATTTTGAGGTACGAACCATATCAGAGAACATACTCAGTGTTGCTAACACTGTCCTGGTATACCTAGCCACTGGCACGCCGACCATATTGGCGATCCTTCTACCTTTCCGTCCCATGTCGAACTCGTCGTCGGTTCGGGGTTCAAAGATGCGTTCCTTCCTGGATATCCCGCTGATCCCAATGGAGTGATCTTGGAAAGTGACTATGCGTAGGCCTGCTCCTCGGTCTCCACATCGAGATAGCCCTATCTCACTCACGACGCAACACTAACCTATTGTTTCAGGGGTCGGCCTTTGCGGGAAATTGATTTTGCAGCAGGGCTAGAAATCGGCGGTTTCCACGCTATGGACTTTTTCGGTGACGGCAGTTTCTACTTGCTGGATTCCCCAGGCGTAAGTGCGGCCCAGCTATCGTATATGTCTAGAAAGCTCACTTAACTCTTCAGCACGCTATTGGACATATGTGTGCTTTAGCGCGTACGACCCCTTCGACATTTATATTTATGGGTGCTGACGGCTGCCACCACTGCGGCTCCCTGAGACCCAGCAAGTATCTCCCCCTTCCGCGTGAGCTTTCACCATCGCCGTTCTCCGTTCCGCCGTATTTACAGGGTACGATCTGCCCCGGTTCTGTACTTGAGGCAATTCACCCGAGCCATAGCCGCGTAGAGCCTTATTACAGCCGATTGGCACCTGCTCCAAGCCACAATGTCCCTGTCGCAGAGGCTACTATCGGAAAGATGATACCCTTTGATGCGAGCGAGGATGTCTTCGTCATTATCGCTCATGATAGCAGCTTGTTGGATGTTATAGACTTTTTCCCAGGTCGAGTCAACGAGTGGAAGAAGAACGGATGGAAGGAAGCTGGCCGATGGAGGTTTCTGGAGGATTTCAAAGGTGCTGTGGCGAGAGACTCTAACTAGCCCAAGAATTCATTCACTAGTAGGCATAATATGTATAACTGCCCCCTTTGGCTTGTTCACTAGTGATTTATAGACCTTGCTTGTGATCTCTAATGTGTTCTGTCGGACAGTTCCCGACGGCTCTTGGGTAACCGAGACAAATCTGAATCATTCTCTCTCCATCATCTGATTTGGCTGTTGCATTTTCTCACTGATGATGTTGAGGAATCAGCTCTGTGTATCGCTGGTGACTGTATTATTTCATAATGTTTTGGTATGACAGGTAGTCATATTCATAGAGGGTATAGAGTACTCTTATATTCAGTGGTCATTATAGTCCCCTTCTCCCCCTCGGTCTTCAACACTTAGTTTTTGCTGCCTAGTTGGCGCATTTCTTTCCCTCTCATCCAAAAATATCCTCTTCTCAACAGTAAATGGGCGATCGGGATTATGCGGAAAAGATCTTCTACGTTGGTATCGGAATCTTGATGCTTGTTAGGTATATTTCATATTGTACGAGCACCTACGAATGCCTACATCCCCAGCGCTTACAGAATTCGCGCTATTGCTGTCGGTGAACAAGTTTTGCTTTCATTAATTCTTTTGGATTATGCATGACTCATACCTGCAGAGTTGGTTCATAGTTGATATGTGGAATGGACCGGTTCCTCAGTGTCTTAGAGGACCCTTGGGTTACTCGAGGAGGCACAAAGGTCAGAACAGATAGAAGGATCTGTCTCAGAAACCCGCTTTATTGCGCAAGATACCTATTTCTCTGAAAGCTCCTTCACTCATAGGGTACTTGAAGAAAGATTGCGAAGAGCCTCAATTCCTTGAGCGTAAAGAGCGACTAGGAAGAGCGATCTGCTTCCTCAAATGAATAGTCGGCTGTTTCTCTCCCTTTCATGAAGCCCCTTCCCGTCCTCTCCACTATATAACGAGCTTCCAAGCCAAACAAGAAAGCGCCGATGAAACAAACGATGTATGCTTGAAATGCAACCAAGACATGAAAACCTAAGGAGGACCACAGTGCTAACAACCTATTATTGACCCGTCAACGGTTCCCCCATAACAATAGACAACAAATGGGTCACCTCACAGCAAGTTTACGATGATGCAGAAGGATCAATATCTGCGCAGCATAATCATGGTAAGGAGTTTTGCTGAGCGCTCACTCTGACGAATGCTGGTTTGGTGCGATTCGGTTCGGAAGGAAAAGGGACAGGTAGTCGGACTTGCCGATGTTGACACCCTTGGCACGAAGGATGGCATAGGTTATATTAATATGAAAATAGAAGCAGGGCAAAGCAGGTGATATAAGTCTTCGCTGTAAACTCGAGTTCCTTTGGGCCGGCTTTCATGAGAACTTGATCTGTTTCCTTGCCGGCAAACTTGACTGCCTCCACTGCCTTGAGTAGCTCGACAATCTTAGTGATCCGCTTCTGGAGCTCGGCTACGGTCCTTTCGTTGTCCTCCATGGGAACTGCCTCGGTACCAGCAACGCGAGGTAGTGAGTTCTTGGCCGTATTACTGGCTGTTTGCACCTGGAAGGATAGCGGGAGCATGTCCTCGGCTAGTTTCCAGCCGGCAATGTCGTCGATTGGGATGCCATTCTCCCTGGCGTGATCCGCGCCCATTTCCAGCATGTGCGCTAGCACCTTCAGTCCTTTGACAAAGGTGGGGACACTGAAATCATAGAGAGGCGCCGAAATGATGTGATCTTATGGTTGGGCTGTATCAAACGTGGTGCAATTGATAAGTGAAGGAAATAGTGGGAGAGTGAGAGAAGCAGGCGACCGGTAACAGAGGCTATGTTAACGCCACATAGATCAAAGAGAGACCACAAGAACCCTTCATGCCTGCCATACCATCGGTGGTACCGGACGAACTTCGTCCGAACCTTGTAGTGCCGTTTTGTCTTTGCCGGATGCTCACGATGCCGGCGAAGACTCTAAGATACCACGCCCAGAACATTCGGCGGAGCCAGCGCGCCATAACGTCACAAGACTTACCGCATCTCAGCCTCAGTGGCCAAATGTCTATACTAACTCCGTTCCGGCTATGAATGCGAACTGTGTCGGCCGGAGTTAGTTGGTGATGATTGCAAATCGTGCGCAGCGGGTCAGGAGAAATGACTAACCGGCCTATATAAGAGCGAACTTGAATAAGGTTTCGGATTTTCCTCGTATGCAGAAACAGTCCAATGGAAGAGAGACTTCCCAATCAGGACTGGTTGATTTGCGGAGCCCCGCCGACTGGACCAATTAGGAAACGGCTGTGAGAATTAAGCTGCCTCCGACTTTTTAGATCTTCCAATAGAAGGGAGGCTTCCTAATGCGGGCCAGATCGGCCGCATAAGTGACGCCATCAAAAGATCCACAATAAAGATAAAACAGCGAATACGAGACTGGTTTCCTTATTCGGTCCACTCTGAATTTTCAGTCAATTAGCTCGACTGTTGGGCGGCGTATACCAGTCCTACGGAAGCTGGAGCCCGTAGCAAAGAGAACTGCGAAGCTGGACTCCGATTGAACGGAAACTGATATATTATTAGTTGTCAATAACTAGCTAAGTCGTATTATTATTACCTTCAGAGAAATATTATTAGGCAGCAGCAACACCGTATTGGAAGTATCTCCCGATGTAACAAGACATGTTGGTAATGAGAATCTAGAAACATGTTTCCGCGGTAGTCCCATGGGACCAGGGTGAAGCGTCATCATGAATTGTTATTCACCAAGTGCAGTACGCATTACTTGCCGACCGTATATAAGGGATGAAGGGTGCCTTTCGCGCTTCCCACTACGACATTAACACCGTCTAAATCGTTCCATCCAAGATGAATTTCCCTCAACCTAAGGTCACGTCGCTGCCTCCGAATAGCGACCTCCATGGCAAAACGGCTTTGATCACCGGCGCTACTGCAGGTATCGGCTTAGAGACCGCCCGCCAGCTACTCAAGCTGCATGTCTCTCACCTCGTTCTCGCGGTGAGAAACGTCTCGAAAGGCGAATCTTGCAAACGGGAGCTTCAGCGACTTAACATCCACGCAAAGATCACCGTGTTGGAGCTTGACATGGACAGCTATAAGAGTGTGCAAAGTTTCGCCAAAGTGTTGCAGCTCGAAGTGCCTTCGGTCAATATCCTCCTCCTCAACGCGGGTATTGGACTTCTCAAGCTCGAACGAAGCCCAAGTGGCCACGAACGCGTCACCCAAGTGAATTATCTTTCAAATGCCCTCCTGGTTGCCGAACTATTGCCATACCTCGAGGCAAGCGCGGAGAAGATTGTCCAACCGTCCCGCATCACTTGGGTGGGTAGCAGAATGTACTTTACCACATCTCTCGAGAAAAAGGCGCCCTTGTAAGCCCGGCGAATCGGTGCTTGAGCATATGGACTCGAAGGAATTTTTCTTTCCAAATGAGAGATACAATGACAGCAAGCTTCTGTGTGCCATTTTCATGTACAGCCTCGCTCCGCGACTCGACAAATCCAAGGTGGTCTTGAACATGGTTTGTCCAGGCTTGGTCAACACCAACATGACCGATGTTCTGCCGCTCCATATGCGTATGGTCATGGGTGTCGTGAAGACCCTGTTCGCACGGCCCGTAGAGGTCGGCGGGCGGCTCTTCGTCAATGCGGCCGTCGTAGCAGGGCCAGAATCACATGGAGGATTCCTCGGAGACAAGGAGATCATTGAGTATGAATAACCCCCTGTGTTACCTATCCATCAGCCCATAAAGAGGAATCGTAACTAACGACCCATTGTGATCAGGCCATCTCCGTATCTTCTGTCGCCTGCGGGGCAAGCCGTGCAGAAGAAGCTGTGGGCGGAAACTATCGAGGAATTGGGAACATTGACCAGGCTCCCGAATGAGTTCTCTTAGAGGAGACGAAGCTCTTCGGCCGACCTTCGCTTGTACGCTCCGGTTATCCCACTTCGCGAGGGCAAGGCATCGCTGGATCCTGGCAGTTGATGGTGGCGGGTGAAGGGGAGCCAACGTCCTTATGATTTCTTAGAGGCTGGTACAACATTGAGGGTAGGATGCGAATGTATTAATTATATTTACCTGACTTTCCTTTCATTTGTTTTGTAATGTTATTTAATATTATCAAACTACCATTCACTTATAGCTACCCTGCGGGGGATTCTTCCGGTCATTGTTTTCCCATTATTTCTTCAAGTGGGAAATCGAGAGTGAAACGTTCAAAATATGGAGCTGCGGACTACTTATCCCTCGGTTCTTTTCCCTCGAAAGAGATGGTTAAAAGACGTATTATCGAATCATGATAGGCCAATAGCCGTGAACAAGATACTGCCGACTAGAAAAGCCTGCCAAAGGCTCAAATTGCCATGAAAAACAACAGTATACGCGTAGAGATCTTTCAGTGGTGGAGAACGTGGCGGGTCCAAACAGCGAGAGAGCGCACCGGGCATATCAAATGTCTGTGGCTAGTGCTGCTATTGTTGCATAGTTCACCACAGATGGTGGCAAAACGAAAAGTGGCCAAATCTGATGGAAGTCGGCAACGAATACCATGTATCCCAGTCTATGAAGCCAGAAAGTGCACAGTACAGGCGCTTGAGACCAACGCAAAATATACCTTCATAGATTGCTCACGGAATCGCCCACCCAGAGATGTGTATGAAGGTGCCTTCGCCACATATACAATCCTAGCCACTAGCATTGGCCTCCTGCCAGAGCGCCTGCCCTGATGTATCGTGAATGGCATCAACCCATGGAAATGCAGCAAGGAGTACCTTAGCGTCTTGCCAGCTCATAACTTTCAGGCTGTGCAACGTGCATTTTGCTGCTGAAACCCACACAGGATACTTCCATAGCCTTGAAGCGGCTGCTCCTATGAAAAGCAACCAGAGTAACGTCTCCCGCCCATCCAGGTCAGCGTTGAAAGCTTGCCGAGCTTCTGAAATAAGCATTTCTGCCAAAAGATCATTTTGGGCAACTCGACCATCCCACCCCTGCAGGAACGTCACCAAGAAGGCAGCCAAGCCTAGGTGTACTTTGTTCTGAAGCCGCGAGATCCCGCGGGGTAGGCCGCCAAGTGGCCCAAGGTTGACTAAACGGTAGCCGAGAAAGATAATATCCTGGTACAACTCAATGGCGTCCATTTTCGGCGCATTGCCAAGAATCGCATTATTGAGCAACGATGCCAGAAACAACACGTCGACGAACAGATCTCGATAGTTGGCGGGCAGTGCCCTGGCTGGGTATTGTCCGAAGGCTAGAGGCAGAATGGAGTCATCTGACTGCAGGCACATGCTAGGGAATCCCGATAAGGGTCTGCATCCATTTTCGGCCTCTTTAAGCGTAAACGCCGTGGGTGAGCCTAATTGTAACGAGGACTCCAGATCGATCCTCCAGGAATATTAGTATAAACGCGATTGGTGCGTTTGGCTGCGGGGGCGTACCGCAGCATTTTCTGCCCTAAGCCAGAAGGGCTTCCAGTCAGGTTTGATACTCCACCACGCAACTGAGAAATCTGCCACAGGCCCTGCACGTGAGCAGAACCCTGTTGGAATCGGTTCTGGTGGTGCTCATACTGAGCCATGCTGATTACGGCCGCGATGGTGAAGTCAGTGATCGCACTTTTCAACGAGAGTTTCTGGTTCACCAGGCGGACTGTACGCGATGCATGGCGCAGTGCCTGTAACTTGTTCTCCGATCTGCCCATTATGTTATCCAGGCAGAAGAGGGCCGTCGCCATCGAGCTATGGAAACCTGTAGTCGAGTCAACCGATGCATTTCACGGAGAGATTTCCATTAGAGTGTACAGGCTTCGTCAACAAGCATGTATTGGACACACGTTGGGACGCCAAGACCTCTATAGTCGAGACCGTCATCTAGTTCCGGAGAGAATCGCATCGCGCACAGGAAGGAGATAACTTGGAATTTCTCGTTATTCATCAATATCCACATTCACGCCTAATCTACGCGATACGACAGGGATCTTTTGAGCGTGTGCGATACTCACCTTTCTTTACAAGTCCTTTGGGTTCGCCCGGTAAGAGGTCAGGGCAAAAAAGCCCATCATCGATCGGGCGCTCGATCTCATCATATCTTTCTGTTCTTTCGACTGACGTTCCACCCATAATCAGGGGAACTCGGAATTCTGTCGTGGTGTTCGTCAACACTTCTTTCCTAGACATGCGTGAGATCTTCCTGCCCTTGTTTCTCCCCAAGGCTGCATGCCTGCGGATCCGCTTCCTCGTAGCATCATTGAAAACGTTATCGTTGTTGATAAATTGGAATGGCATACTGAAAGTCGCGCCGTTGCCGGACGGTGAGAGAAGGTAAATGGCCGCAGCGGCGAGATCGCTAATGCGTTCCTCTTGAATCGGCAATGACTAAGCAGAGGTGATTGAACCCGAGGCACCTTCGGGAGCTCAGCCTCACGGGAACGCCATGCTGGCTGACCCATAAGTACAAGCCACAACTAACTTACAAACAGCGTCAATTAGTCAACAGTGAGGCTGTCGAACAACTTACAGTGGTTGCCTACAGCGACGGCATAAGTACATCCCGATAGCTTAGATAACTACGTTTTTGGGTATCACTATATAGTAAATAACGATACGCGAGCAGGCAGAGATATATAATATCTAACACTCGACTAGACGAAATTACTATAAGCCACTCCTGGGCGATCAATTAACGGAAACACAGAAGTTCTAGGATGCCGAACAAGTCTATAAATCTAAAACTGAGCAATGACCACTCATATTCCAGGCTTGAATTTCCTGCTCAGCCTTACGCTTCTCCTCTGATTTGGAAGGGGGCTTATCCCTGCCTTTCGACCTGCTTTTCCTCATGTGGTCTTTCGTCACTGTTATGTCTCGTTTCTTCTGCGCCTCAACGATATCTTCGTAGCTCATTACTTTTGCGTGTCCTATAACTGTCGTGCCACTAGGCTTTTAGCAGATCTTTTCATTGTTCTGCTTAAATAGGATCCGGCTCTCCTCCAGCAACAAGGCGCGCTCCGCAAAGACCCTTTCGGCGGCGCGGCTAAGTGTCTACAGGCGATGCTTGTATACACTATCCAGATTCTGAGTGTCTTTCTCTACCTCGCTACGAAGCAAAGAGTACTGGTCAGAGGTATTTGGAGTGTGACAGACGTTAAACGATACGGTCTGAGGATCCACAGGGATCGTGGTCTGTATCTCGGTTCGGGGCGCTGGAAACTCTCGGAGGACGCGAGACGGATCGAATGGAAAGAGGCCGCTCTTCGACCAGGCGGATCGTATATTCCAGGGTTTAAATGCCTCATTTCAGGCGCTGTTATAAAGATAGGTGAAGTGTAGCTTGCCGATTGTATTCACACTAGCCCGGTATGCCTGCTCAACCTGTGCCCGATATACCGTTTTCAGAGGACCGAAGACGCTTATATCGCACGGCTACAGTTTGTGAGATATATAAGAGGGGAGATAACACAGGATTATACGGTTAGCAAGGCAAAATTTTATAACCTCTAAAGACTTATAAGTTCCTAAACTATCGCAGATTAAGAGTCGTGGCCGATCGCCTACTCGATCTCGAGTCTACGGATCGAACATATGTTCCACCTAGTACAGACTAACGTCTTTGTTCGTATAGCCTGTTTCGGAGCAGGCAAAATGCTATCCGGGGGTAGGGTGAGTGGTCCACGAGCTACGATAGGTAGCGGCCGGCTAGGTAATAAGAGGATCGAGGCACCGGCTATCGGCGGAAATACATTCGATTGCTATAACTAGCGTCCGCTTCACCGTAGTCCCTCGATGCTTTCTCAAATCGTCTCTGTAGACAAGGACTTTGAGGGATTTGAGAACGCTAAGCAGAACTCCGGTCTCGTCCATATTATATACATTTTCCGGGAGAATAGCGGGATCGGCTAGCTCTCGGCTAATAATAGCAAACCGAGGTCGGACTTTGTCTTCGATCTACCGGTCATCTCGCTTCCAATCGATCGCTCGTAACCGTCGCGCTTTCTACTGCGGGTAGCGTAGGTAAAAGTCCTGCGGCCAATTCTTCCCGGAGGTCGGATCTTAAGGCGGGGATCTGTGATCTAGAAAGTCGAGGATCGTTAGCGCGCAATAACCAGAGCGAGCGATCGTAGAAACCTAACTAGAAGCGGATAGCCATTGTCCGCTAACCGCAGCACATATTCTACCAGTGCTTGCTCCTCTTGCGGGGTAAGATACTGCTGCTTAGCGGCTTTATCGGCAATAGAAGGCCAGTTATTAGCCCGACGCCACAAGGTAGATACAGGGATCCCAGTCGATCTCGACCTGGTTGCGTACGATGTCCGCCCCTGACGTTGATAGATAGGAGACATCGAGGGGAATTTTAAGCACAGCCTGCTGTAAGAAATCTGCTGGTTGAAATAGAACCAACCATTCAGATTTTAAGAGGGTATAGGAGTAAATACTGCGAATCATACGGATAACAACGAGGGGTGGAGGTTCCCGGTATATGTTACAATACCTTATATTAGTACTAGAATTATTCTTAACTTGTAACTTAAGTAAGGTAATGTTGGAAACAACTTTCACTCGTCAGACTCAGCGAATTCAAATTTTTAAAAAGGCTAAAGCCTACTAAATCTCTATATGAAGTTTCACCATACTATAAGTAACAATATCGGGGAATGCTGAACATATTTTACTCATCCTATGACTATTAATGTATTTGCTAGACTAAACAATCGCCATCTCGTTCAACAATCATAGTTAATTCATGCAAGGCAGTCGATAATAGTGATACTGTATCTATAATCTGCCTTAATAACTCGTGGTTTGACTGTTGAAAAACAAGAGATGATTTCAACACTGTTATTTGAGTATTATAGTTGCTGGTATATACGGTATTGATAAAAATAAAAAATATATGACTATTAACATTAATAGCCTTCAAACTATAGCACAGGCAAAGAGCTGTAAAACTTAAAAATTGACCTTAGATAGCGCCCCTTTTAACCGTTGAACACTAAGAGGAAAATTGAATATTGCCCACTGAGCAAAAAGTAAACAGTCTCAAAATAGAAGTTGGTAGGGCGGTCTATGGCGGTGCGTAGCGGCCATTCTCCAGTGCATAAAACCTATCATAAAATTGACCGCTTTTCCCTCCGCCCTAGCCAGATTAGGTCACATGACCCCTTTGATCTATATAGATATTCAAGCTTTCATGACTATCTTCCCTCTTCACACTTCCTCCTACCCAACCACCCCTACCTCCAGTATACGGTAGTATTGATAAGCCTTTCCCTATTAGGAAATTGATGCTGATTGGATTTTATTGCAGAAATCGCCGTATTCGGCAGCTCGCAGCTCGCTATCCTTCGGCCTCCGCCATGTGCCCCCAGCTTGATCTTGAGCCCTACCGGAGGGAAATCACCCAACTTGCGGGTTCGAATTGCTCGCATGAGGCTATTCGCATCTTCCTTCTCCATACGCACGGCGTGTGCGCTTCCACGAATACGATATCCCGGCGCCTACAGTCCTGGGGCCTCCGTACACGCCGGCTTTACCTACCTGCAGGCGCTCGCGATGCGATCGTATGTGAGCTCCTCCGGCTATCATTGAGTACTGAGGAGATCCTTATGATCCTTGCGAAGAAGGGTATGCCATCCTCTGAACGTACCCTACGCCGCACTCGAAAGAAACTTGGTATTCGGCTCCGCATTGACGATCCTCGCGAGCGCGAAGCGCAGGAAGAAGAGGTCGAGTTGATTCTTATGACGGAAGATCAGATTGGAGAGATCGAAGGATATAGCCGCCGTTTACAACGGGTCTTCTTACGCCGCCATAGAATATTCATCTCTGAGTAAGATGACCGCCTTCATTGTTAAGATAGTCGCTCCGGATGAGAATATAGCTAACGACTATATAATAATAGAGCCCGGGCCTACGAAATCTACCGATCGATTAATCCTAGTGCTATTGAGCGGCGCCAAGCTGGCCTACAACGGCGGCGAAAGGCCTACACCTGCGAGGGGCCTAATACAGTGTGGCACCTTAACGGCTATATAAAGCTAGAGCCTTTTGGGATTGAGATATACGCAGCCATTGATAGCTACTCTCGGTGCATTATGTGGATATACGTAGGAATATCTGCGCGTACCGCAGTAAGTGTGCTTCGTCAATACCTTAACTACGCTGCTTCTAATAGGTATTTACCACGAAAACTTCGCACCGACCTTAGTACTGAAACAGTGCTAATTAGTGATGCTCATCTTATGCTCCGTCAAAACCCTCCATTAACATCAGATATTCTTCCATCGAGATCGCTTCCATCGTCATCGAGATTGCTTCCATCAACATTAGATCCAGCAACATTGCAATCTCTTCTCCAGCTAAGAGAATATTTTATCTACGGCCGGAGTGTTGAAAATCAGCGAATTGAATCCTGGTAGGGACAGCTTTCTACATCGAGCCTATTCGTTTATCATAAATACTTCAATCAGCTACTAAATAATAGAATCTTCTCAAAGCAATGTATCCCTGAGCAGGTAAGTAGAAGTATTCCGGCGACACATTTCCTTATAATATTATACTAATCGATGTCTAGATAGCACTTCTCTCTATATACATACCTATTCTCCGTTCTCGAATTCATTCATTTGTTAACGATATCTGGAATATACACCGTATTCGCCCGCAGGCTAAGCGGCCACATATAGTCCCAGGGAAGCCGATTATGAATTACTACTACCCTGGCCCAGGCGTTCCTGATTGCCAGGAGCCTCTTGATTATAATCTTCTAGACTAGTATAATTCTATATTCTACTATTCTGTGATTTTCTAATACTATTCTATTAGGCTCCAGCAGGATATAGCTGAATGGGACCCTGCTGAATATCTTCCATCTGCTACTCTAGCTTAGTGTCATACGCAGCTTTATGAAATTGGGCTCCAGGAGGTAGGCGAGCCATTTAACCCTGAGGATCCTCTTATTCAGCTCCGTGGTGAGAGAGAGCAGCCATATCGCTAGGTCTATAAAGCCCTACGCGAGCGGGCCCTTTTATACTACCAATCAGGTGCCTTACCTATATTAGAGGTTAGTACTAGGCCCCTTAGCGCGTTTAGATGGGGCCCGAACACCCAATAGCAGCAGGGCGCGGAAGTAGAAGCAGCTGAATACAAGGATCCTGATCCTTTATGATATTTCCTTTTCCATCGTCTATCTTATCCTTGCTATCGTTCATCTCATCCTTTCCATTATTCATCTCATCCTTGCTATCGTTCATCTCATCCTTTCTCTTGTTTATATTATCTTTTCTATCGACTATATCCTCAAAAAAATCTGTCTTCTTTTATCGCAAAAATAGCATCCCAGCAGGCTGTTCCTATCGAAACTATACTAGCTGCTATCTATCAACTAGGAGCTACACTATCAGCAGCTGCAAATACACCGTCGCCATCGATTTCATCCAGTACATCATCAATTCTACTCAGTACACCATCAATTCTACCCAGTACACCATCGATTCCAACCGGTAGATCATCAATTTCAACCAGCGCACCATCGGTTCCGGGTATACAGGCACCGCCACAGCTCAATACACGCTTTGCGGCTCTCTCTAGTACTACAAGCCAGGCCCGAAATGCTTATACTAGGCGCCTACCACTAGTGGTTAAGCCTCCGGTTGATGAGGATATTGTATTCAATATAACCTACTACCTAAAAGTAGTGGATTATGATATTCACCCAATCAAGGGTAATATTCCTTACTCTCTAAATCATATTCCTATCTCTCTAGTTCATATGCTAATCACTAGAGTATAGATGCCCATACCACGATATACGTATCATCCTCTCAGCAATAGAGCTCCCTACATGTCTTCTTATCCGATCTACATCGCCGACTACAAGGTTTACGCAGCGCTGATTACTCGGCGGATATCGAGGATACTCCCTTACTCGCTCGGGACGTATTTCCGACTAGTAAGACTAGGCCATTAACAGCGCGCTAGCTCGAACCTACTAGTTTTACTAGTGATAGTGACCCTACAGTGTTGACTATCCAGCAACTTTGTCGAGTAGCGAGCAAGGAGAAGGGCATGCCCATCTTCCATGTCATTATACAACGATCACAGCAGGGGGAAGGTAGGCTAACGTACAGGCCGCTATCAGTTGAATCTGAAGACGCAGCTACATACATAGAACGCGTGGCAGAGGAACGCCTAGCTAGGGAACGCTTAGCTACCATCATGGATGGCACAGCTTCCATCGTGGATGGCCCAGCTTCCATCGTGGATGGCCCAGCTTCCATCGTGGATGGCCCAGCTTCCATCGTGGCAGAGCCTACACAGCGCAGGGCTAGCCAGAATGCATCAAAGAAGGGAAGACCTCGTAATTCTCCTCCGCCAGCTATAGTGCAAAGGAACCTGCGTCGGCGACGTCGAAAATGATGAATACTATGCATTTTTGCTAGTACTATGTCCTATATTCATGTACTTAGAGAGCAGTAGTGAATTGATTGTATTTGTTGGGTGTATAAGATCTATTTCCAAGACCTCTGTGATAATGCATGAAAATTAGGTAGTGGTGTAGAAGAATTCAACAGCGATGGGACTTGGCCAAATTTTAATGGAACTTGGCTAAATCGGAATTCTGCCGGCGAAATCTGAATAATAATTATGCACTGGAGAATGGCCGCTACGCACCGCCGTAGCGGTCAGTTTGATAAAACCGAACGTGCTATTTGGCCGTGACCGTCAACGGCCGAGCAAACATCGCTACGTTTATCTGGGCAAACTTCATCGTTTAACGGTTTTTACTAGGACCGTTGATAAGATACAAGGTTAAACGGTAGTTTGTGGTGCTTTTGGTAGAACCCTATATCTTGCTGCCTTGAGTTATAGGTCACGTGGAGTTTAGGGTTAACGGGATCCCCCGAGGGATAGGAAATGAAGTGCTGGAATTTTTTTCGGATCGCACTGGAGGCTGGCCCTACGTAAACCTTCTTCTCACAAGGAGCTAAGTCTAAAGAGGCTAGCCCTGAGCTAAACTAAATCTGATTGTCGTTTGAGTTGTAGCATATGATGTCGCGCTAAGACTGATGGAGGTACTAGGCTATTCATTTAAGGTTATGATAATAAGCTTTTGTCGGACATAGAGTTTAGAGGGTATAGATAGAGTGGCACGATAAATAGCGGTAAAGCATTTTCTCTATAGGTAGATGACTTTCCCTGCAGCACTGTATACGCTTATAGTTTGATGTGGTCCTGAAATGCTTCAAGGAAAGTCATGTTTCCTTAAAGCAGCTAATCACCGACTTGCAGAGGTCGCGTGGCGCGGCTATTCCGTTTAAGGGCGGTAGCAATTTCTATACACTAAATTTCCATACACTAAGTTATATGATCGTTACAGTTCCTGTGTATTCCCTTTTTCAGTATTATTATTTAATGTACCTTTATACTGCCAAGACTTCCACTAGAATTGGCATCTTCTCAGGTAAGACAATCATAATGATATTAAAATCCAACATAGATAACTAGTTCGGCGAAATAATGCTACGGAGACTTTCTCATCTATCCCATGTGTTTTCGTGGATGATCTTGGCGTCGTAGTAGCAAAGAGCTGGTTCTCGAGTAGTGCCTGTGGTCCTGTAACCTGCCACGCTCACAGGGTGTAATTTTGTGTTGAATCGAGCTATCAACTAAGAAATCAAATGATCCTTTCTTACACTCTTCTATAGCATATTTCAATATGCGGGGTAGGAGTGACCTTGTTTGAATGTGCGAGTACCTGGGGGGCGTTTCATTACACAGGGCATTTCATGTCACCGGGACGGAGGTTAAGGCATCAGTAGAAGGGCGGCCCCAGAGGCGGTCAATCTTATACATGATTTAGCACCAGTCTTGCTTATTAATTATGCACTGGAGAATGGCCGCAACGCACCGCCGTAGCAGTAGACTGGCGCTTTGGCCACATTGGTGGGCAGTTGTTGACGCCAAGACGGTAGCGAGCTGCATCTGGGTATGCGAACAAACGGGCCTGCAGAACTAATTCAAAAATTAGAAAGTATCTCATTAGGATATTATCAGTGTCTTCCTAGGATCCGCAGAAGCGGCAAATTCGGGGACCATAGTGGATGGCGAGAAGGCCGCCTGTTCGATATCTGTGAAATAGTTGTTGGGCTAAACGGTTAGCACAAACTTATTCAGATAGGAAGATCGTATCACTCACATTGCGATTTAAAGTTATTTTGCCGATTTTCCTCAACGGAAAATCCTTATGTGGCCAGACCTTCGTCATGTCGAAGATATTCCAACGGTAGTTTTGAGCCTCAGAAGGGTTATCATGTGAACAAAAACGTCCCACTCCGGAAATTCCTTTCTTTCGATGGCCTCATACATATCCCTAATCATATAGTCGGGATCCTCTCCTGCGATCCGAGTTGTCTCTTCATGTGTAAGGTTCTTCACCCTTTGGCGAGACTTGATGTGAATCTTGGTGTAGTTGAAGGAGCCGTTCTAGGTATAATCGATCAGTATGAGCCAGTTATAGCAGTTGCTATTTCGTTGCCTCTTTGACCCACTTGTAAGTGTGTCAACTATATGAGTTGAGGAACCGAACAGATTCAGGGGTTCCTCTGTCACTAAAGAGGACCAAAAGTTGATGAATTCCCTCCGGGTTTCCGACATGGAAGCTGGGAAGTGTCAATACGGTGATAGTTGTGTATAATATGGTCTTAAAGAGCCTTACTCCCAAAACTTATTGATGCTAGTTCAGTACTTCTGTCGATTCCAAAAAGCATGTGAAACTTACCATATTCGGATCGGGCAAGTGGGTTCGTGGGTTTCGCTTATGGGAACGGTTCACTGAGTGGAATTTGATAGGGTCGCGAATAAAAAACACGGGCTTAGAATAATATCAGCTTGTGTGCACCAAATTAGAATGACGAAATGTTACAGTGTTGTTGAAAACCCGGTCCAGGTTACCCTCATCGGTGTACATCTTCATGGCCCAGCCATGAACATCTCGGGCAGTATCGGCAGAGCCTGACTCGGGCCCGACAGTAGAAACACGAAGCAGAAGCGGCGTTCTCTTTCCAGCTTTGCTAAGGAAGCTCGCACAAGTCAAGTCGGAAGAGTCTTCACTCGCTTCGAATTCTCCGTAAGCACTGGAAGAAAGTCATGATTAATGCGCACCAAGCCAGCAGATAGGGATTGAATTCACCCACCCAACAGCCTTTGCATGGACAACTCTACAACGGCAATTAGCAACATGTCAAATTAACGCAAAGAAATTATTGCTCATACCGCTCAGGGATTCTTTCGCGGTTGAAGTGCGCAAGTGTTTCAATGAGCTGGGTGTCCTGAAGGAGACCCAAACCGCTCGGACCACGATTCCGAATTAAAACTGCGGTGCTGTCGCTAGCGAAAGGACATCCTATCTCAATCTTAGTAGACATAACTCTTCGGCTCGTAGAAAAAATCACCTTCAGCAAGAGTATAATACTTATCGGCAGACATGATTGCGTGTAAGAGGTAAGTGTCAGTAAAGAGAAGATGTGAACGATTGTAGGAGGAAAGACAGTTGGATATAAAATAATTTGCGGGTTCCGGTCATAGTCAATCACTGATCCAAGATAATTCATCACCCCTTAATGTGCCAGGGAATCTCAATATGCCTACGCCGTGTATCGATGGTCCTATACGGACTTCCTCGAGCCACGCCGATAAAAAATTGCCCAGATTTGGCAACTCATCGACCACACTGTAATAGTCCTACATGGCGGATAAACTTGAATTCAGAAATTCTGCTAGTGAAGTGTTCCAAGATGTCAACTTACCTCATCATTTAACTATGTTACTTTATTTAGTAGTACTACCAAAGCTGGCAAGGCGGGTAGGATCCGTACAAAGCCTCTAATTGGCCATACAGTATTTCCTAACCCCATATTCACGCGTCAAAATCACATACTCATGCCATACGGAGCACCTTTGTTGATCCTTTGACGAGTCACATTCAACTGAGCAATTACAAGGGCCACTGAGATATCAGTCCCTGACAGTTACAATCCCATCTTCCTACTCCCGATATCCGCCACGGATTCTGTATCTTTAGGTGCTGCGTTGAGGCCAAGCGTCTAAATTTTGATCGTCGTGCCGCTTTTTCGGGGCTACGGGCCGGATGGTCATTAACCTGATGAATTTAGATTATGCAAGGACTCAAAATCAGGAGTCTCAGGCGACGTCACCTGGTGCATCAAGGCTAGTTGGTTTGGCTCTCCACCTGGAATTTATCGGTACCCATGAATGAGGAACACGTATGCTTCCCTCACATTTTGAACTGTTTACTCTTGCTCGAAGGGGAGATTGTAGGATGCATGGAGGGACCCGCGCCATCCAGACCCCCTGTAAAGTGTGTATGCTCGCTGATCACTGGCTTTCAGCCAACAATTAAGCCGGTCGAAGATATGGTGAGCTTCTCACAGCACTTCTAGTTGGTTCGTCATAATTTCCACTTTCTCCTATGTTACATTTTGAACAAAAGGCTGACGAATTTCAGGACAACACCAATGCAATTATGTGGTAGTTGAAGAGTGGCGGTCGTCATAGGCTTGATGATGGATCAGGAACCCCTCTGTATATGCAGATTGAAAATAGTGAAACTAGGATTCTATGACAGGCTCATGGGCCGGCTCAGATAACAAACTGGATATAAAACCACGATGTTCGGACCGGTTCACCTGTACTTTATTATTTCACTCACATCTTTCAACTTCTCTTTTCACTTTTCTGTTAGACTCCATCCATCCGGCAGAGCTCTACATCATGTCTCCACAAGATGGTGCCCGTTTCGACTTCATTGTCGTTGGTGGTGGGACCGCAGGCAATATAGTTGCCTCCCGGCTGGCGGAGAACCCTGACGTTCGCGTTCTCATTGTCGAAGCTGGTATAGCCACTTCTAAAGACAATGAAGAGATCCGAACCCCAGGACTTGCTATGGAATTGCGAGGCTCCCAATATGACTGGGCCTTCAAGACCACTATGGTTAAGCGTGACGACTACGAGCGCGTTGAGAAGCCTAATACGCGCGGCAAGGCCTTGGGTGGTAGCTCTTCCCTGAACTACTTCTCCTGGGTTCCTGGATCTAAGGGAACCTATGACCTTTGGGAGAAATATGGTGGAAAAGAGTGGACCTGGGAACCTCTTGTCCACTACCTTCGCAAAAGTGTTACCTATCATGACGACGCGGGCATCTATCCTCCTGAGCTAAAAAAATTGGATTAGGAGGCCCTATTCCAATTGCGCACGCCGATTTGATCCCTGAGATGAAGGGCTTCCGTGAGCTGCTCACGAAGGCCTGGAAGTCTACTGGAGAGCCTATCACCGAAAATATCTTTGACGGTGAAATGCGTGGCCTTGTGCATAGCGTCAATACAATCTACCATGGTCGCCGGTCTGGTAGTTTCCTTGCGCTTGACGGAAAATCCAACATCACTATTTTACCCGAGGTCCACTCTAAGTCTCTTATTATCAATCGCGCCGATCGGACCGTAAAGGGTATCACTGTGATTACCTCTTCCGGTCAAGAATTGAACTTTTATGCTGAACGCGAAGTTATCGTATCCCAGGGTGTGTTCGAGACCCCGAAGCTTCTTATGCTTAGTGGTATTGGACCGGCTCAGGAACTGAACAAGCATAACATTCCCGTTATTGTCGACTCCCCCCATGTTGGCCAACATCTGCTTGACCACCCTGGTGTTCCATTCGTTCTTCGTCTTAAAGATGAGTTCTCTATGGATAGCCACGTCCTCCGTCAAGGCAAACTTCGCGACCAAGTCCTGTCCACTTATTCGAAGGGTCACGCCGGTCCTATGGGCTCTCCCTTCCTAGAACTGATTGGTTTCCCTCGGATTGACTCATATCTCGAGAAGTCGCCGGAGTATCGCAAGGCTAAGGCTGCGAACAATAACCTTGATCCATTCTGCCCACAAGGACAACCGCATTTCGAGCTCGATTTCATTCCCCTGTTTGGTAGCGCGTTCCAGTGGCACTTCCCCCATCCCTTGAAGGGCAGTTACATGACAGTTATGGTTGACCTTGTCCGGCCTGTTTCTGAAGGTGGCGAGGTGACCTTGAACAGCGCGGACCCCCTTCAGCAGGCTAATATTAACCTTAACTACTTCAGCAATGATCTCGATATCATCGCTATTCGCGAAGGTATCAGATTTACCTATGATGTTCTGAAGAACGGCGAAGGATTTAAGGATATCGTTGAGGATGACTATCCCTGGGATATGCCGCTCGATGATGATGAAGCCATGAAGAGAACTGTTCTCGACCGTTCCCAGACTTCCTTCCACCCTTGCGGAACCGCTCGTCTTTCCAAGGACATCAAACAGGGTGTTGTTGACCCTGGTCTCAAGGTGCATGGAATTCACAACCTCCGCGTCATTGACGCTTCTGTTATCCCCGAGATCCCGGATTGTCGTATTCAGAACACCGTT
Organism: Penicillium subrubescens; assembly: GCF_028828155.1. Taxonomy (NCBI): domain Eukaryota; kingdom Fungi; phylum Ascomycota; class Eurotiomycetes; order Eurotiales; family Aspergillaceae; genus Penicillium; species Penicillium subrubescens. The sequence goes on from NW_026643156.1 coordinate 1,078,860, forward strand.
TACATGATCGGTGAGAAGGGTGCTGATGCCATCAAGCGTGACCACGCGGATCTCTACAAATTGGGGTCCTAGAATTTACGATAGGCCCTACTCTTCAATTGCTCAATTCCGTTCTTACTCTGCCGCTTCCTATGAGTTAGTGAAATGTCTATTAAGATTGAAGAATATGTACGTAGTGAACAACCGCATCTTTCATCATTCATCGTCCTCATAAATGGCGCTTCTTATTATAACGTACGAGCTGCCATTGTCTTTCTATTTTATATACATTCACGTCTAAAATTTCGTTCATGGAAGGACCGCACGACTTCATTCTCAGATGCGGATATAGTTCGTGTTTAACGCTCCTTCCATGCCCGCTTGTCCCAAGAATTCATTCTCCGGGAGGTCATCAGGATATGAATACTGATCATGAGGTCCTGGGCGTTTAGATTACAGATGGACGGTCAGCAATCTCTTAGGGGAATGTAATGAAATACGTATGCCGATGACCGTGACTTTGAACTTCGCGATCTAAGGTCTCTTGGTTTTTTTCTGGATAACGGAGAAACCGCTATCTTAGGGGTTTGGAACCCGGTTGGTGCATTCTTGGGTGATGTAATTTATTGAAGATGAGGTGTTTTCCACTGCTGTCGTAGGTCTTTTCTGTGGGAGCCGTCTTACCTTATACAATCTACCTAAAAATGGGAAAACTCCCCCTCTCCGCCCAGAGATCGCTGACCCTTATAAATAGTGTTGACGCTATGGATTAGAATCTTCTGACATTTCAGGCTGGAAGGGTCAAGCAAAGGAGAAAGAAATAGTTAATTATTGTCCTGTTGCATATTCTACGTGATAGTTTGGAGTCGCTGAGATGGACAATTTGGAGGATTTTACGCTCTAATTAATAATGCCTCGAACGACTATAGGACTACGCTATTATAGGATGTGACTTTTGTCTTATTTTATCCATAATATTAGTCTATCTAACAGACAGAGCTCAAGTCCATGGAGTGCTAGTGGATTTATGCCACGTAAAGACCCCGTTAAAGTAACAATTTGGTTTTTCAGCAGAAGGTTCTCTTTCCTGTGTGCAAACTGATCCCAGATAAGTTCAGAAAGTTTTTCTTCCGAGTCGACCCAAATTTCATAAGACGTGAAGAGCAGAGATTCAAGGGAAGGCAGGTCGATGCGCCACGTATTTATATCATCTTCATGTCTCCATTGTGTAATTCCGACGCAGATGAAAATGATGGTTGCAAAAACGGACATTTCTGGGCCATGTTCCGAATAGATGTCTCTATCGTGTGGTTTCTTTTCAGAACATTTCTGTCGTAATAAGCTGATGGCGTTTCCCAAGTGCCGCAGATCAGGCGAATTCATTTCTTTTAGGCGTGGGCTCTGAATAGACCGAGGTGGATAGGAAAGACTTAGTGCGTCGCAAAAGAAATCACTCAGCGCTTTCACTGAAAAGCCATACCAGCTTGGCTCCGGCGTGAGATATACTCTGTCAGCCAGAATTGTAGTTAGGAACAAGTCTTGTGGCCGCCCCAATTGTCAATCAACTTACACAGATAAAGCCAACTGAAGCTTCCAATTGGTTTCAAAGGTTTTGTAACCTCCTCTTGCTTCTACCATTTGACGCAGCCCGTTTTTGTGCAAATCAGATCGCTCAGAAGTTCCCCAGTGTCGCTAATATGATTTGTGTCAATTAAGTTTTGATTCACTGGAATATATGGCAAGCAAACGCAAGTGAAACCAATATCGACTGACCTCGAATGTGAAAAGTCTTAAAACAGCCGCAAAGACCTCATCATTCAATGCAGTAGCTGGATCACTGAGCCATTTGTTGACACTCTCGATAGCGTCTGTTTTAAACTCCAAACTGTCTTGGTTGCCCTCTTTGTACTGGATTTGAGATAAGTGTGCAGCTGCGTGTGCCATAATTCCATTGAAGGAGGCAGGGTTTGACAGATCTAGAGGCATCCAGATATCTCTAAATGGACTAATTGTGTCTGTTTTGAGGTGTGAATGGATCTCGTCCGCATGCATGGCTAGCCCTAAATGAAAAAGAAGAGCGATTAGCTTCCGATTCACATCCTCTTGATACACAACAACACTGACAGTGATAGAACAATTTTCGATGGTGTACCGTAACTTGGTATGGGCGGCCATTTTTCCCTCGATATAGTATATCAGAGAAAGGAAATTGAAGCCCCTCCCAAAGTTGATACGAAAGATTCAGTGAAGTCGTGTTTTGTATGTTCTGGGCACTGTCTTTATTTTCACCCAGGGTCACCTCTTGAAGTCCCAGTTCTTCCGGAACACGTTGCTGGAGTTCCGATGTCTTCTTCACCAACAATGGTAGGATAGGACGTTGATTTTCGTTCCATTTTTTCTCTTGTCGTTCTCGACCGCCCTTTTTCTGGCGCCAATACATCTTCATTGCATGGCTGCGAGCAACTCTATCTGGAATTAGGCTCACAAATTCAAATTGCACACGATGAAGAGTGTCTTTTGCCTCTGATGCTTCGTCCACACATAATCCAGCTTCTGCTGTAGGCTCAACGCCATCCGAGATTTGGGTGGTATTTCGTGGCGGGGATTCCATTTTTCGGGGGCCGTTTATTTTCGTATCTAGATTGCAGCTTCTTTGACAGCTTCTTTGACAGAAAAGTTGATGAGAGGTGCCACAATGCCTCAAGTAGTTATGCAGTGAGCTCATCTACGCCGAATTTACCAGTCGTGCGTATCACACCGTAGATTCGGCCGCTAGGGCATGTTGCGTGAAAACTCAGTATCCCAAATAGTGGATCTTCGCAAAAATGATATTAAAATACGCGCTATGGCCCCGGAGGAGAAATATAATTATGACGATACAAAATCCTACTGGATAGTGAGGATCTCGACATGTACCAAGGTTTACTGCTCTCATTTGACTCAAATGATTTTAGTGGAGTTTTGTATATGTTAAGACAATATCCCGTTATTTTCTGCATCGGCGCCCTATCTACTTTAACTAATGTGGCCCGGAATTTTTCACAAATTCGATTTAAAATGTGTCCTGCTAAATAGTATGCCGGATTGGGTATAAGTAATCAGAAGTTCTGATTGGGTGGTAGTACTACCGTGAGAGAAGTCGTGCATCGCCCGCCCCACCTAGTCTGATTCTCCCCGCCCAAATTGGCATTTGTGACGGTTACGCGAAAAATGCGAGAATTACCCCGTCACCTATCCCTGTTGGCTACTCTAATTAGGTATTGACAGACCACTATTCGATAGCTCAGATACAAAATTATATTGTCCAGAAATATTCACCATTTAATGTACCTCCGATACACGGCGTTTTGTTGATAGTTAATGTTCTCCTTCAGCTGTTCCACTTCATAGCGACATTTTTTAATCCTGATTTTCAGTTGCTCCCGTACCGGCAGGTCAATGAAGCAAAACGGTTGATCGGACACGGAATTAAGGGCTATGATTTTGCGGAAGAAAGTTGTCAAAGTTGTGACAGGGATATCACGGATTTCTAAAGCTCTTCGAAACCCATTTGCTTTATCATCGCTATATTCGTGATTACGATGCTGGGTGAAAAGCGCATTTATAAGTCGAACCAGCGTCTTAAAGGCGAGCAGTGGTACAAAAGAGGAAGAGTCCAGTAACTAAGCGCAAATCGTCAGCCGAAGTGAATCAAATACAACACTGCATTTTCTTGGATATTTCTACTTCGTTTACTGTCTAATTATCCACTTCTCAAAGAGATACTCAAGTTGTGCTTATGTGTGGGTTAAATGCGCTTGTAATTTTGTGAGTTTTGGCTAACTATATCAATGCAGCTGACCTTTTAGCCGTTGCAGTTCCTGCTTAAAGGATTGTTCCAGCTGTACCAGGTGCGCCTTATATTCTTTCAGTGTATCTTGACTTGGCGACTTATCACACGAAGCATTATTCCCAGTGTCGTTTTCAGTAGCGATTGTTTTGGACTGAGAACACTGATCTCCTGTAGGATCAATCCTCTCTCCTATATCTGGGACAAAATCCAGAGTCAGCCGGGGATATGAAACGTGTAGTTAAGTATATTTCACAAACTTTTAGGCATTTGGAGCTGCGCAGTGAGTTTTCCAACTCTTGCTATGAGGCAACAACGTCGTAGAACTGTTGGTAGAGATCAATATAGTACCGAGTAGGGCTTGCTATTAGGCGAGCAGGCAATTAATGTCATGAGAATACGTCGATGCACTCTCATTGTTGCTTGCGGCTGGCCTCCTTTATATATGTCCCGAACTTTGCTGTCCGTAGACAGGTTGGTAATTCTACTAGGCAGGACTAGTAGCCCCCTACCTCGGTGTCCGACCGTATCTAATAGACGTCTGTTTGTACATGGAAGAAGAACGTAATGAAATTTCCGTACCAGCAGGCTGACGTTTACTTTAACGGGGGCTGTATCTGTTTGGAGGGCGGCAGACGGAGAGCTCGAGCTCTCGGAGCATTACAGTACGAAGAAGGGTGCGGTGACTTCTGCGCACAGACGCAAATATGATTTCAAGATTGAATTGTGAATCCTGGCATGTATACAACTATCTGGTCAAAGCGAGATTTACATTTGTGGTAAGAGTAATAATCCAGCCAGTGTCGTCGCAACACACTTGAGGGCCATTGGGTGGTTCCACCAATCAAGAATCAGGCAATTGAAGTACCCAGGGTGCTAGAGAGAATTATAAATTGACTCATTGATGTTCTGACCACCTAGTATAAGAAATATTGTTGGCTACCTACGTCTCCGCTGCCTTGGAACATATTTATACCCAACTCTCACCTCTTTACTTATTCAAATTGGTATCTATGCATCTTTGGAATTCTTCGAAGTTAAACTGTTATACTAAAGTATGGCTCTTGTATCTAGGTACTCTTTGAGTACTAGTGAACGGTTACCCTTTTCCCTACTGTCAACTAGTACGAAGTATATACTACCAATACCAACGGTTCGACCTCTGGTTGGCTAGTGGTGAGCGCTCTCGCACCCTTGGGTCCGTGGTGCAACCGTAGGCAACCTGCCCGGCCTAACAAAATATTTAATTCCACTAATATCATATCAGACCTCTCCCAGCTAGAGTTGCCTATCTAGTAAGAAAAGCCAGTGGTAAGTTTAGAAGCTAGTAGAAACGAATCTTCTTTAAATTAATTCAGTATTACTCTATAATATTCCTTAATCTCACCAGATTATTGCTAGCAGAGCAGCGAATCTCTGTATAGATATACATCTTAGAGATTCTCCGAGGATCGTGGACTTGTTTTCTTCACTTGAATGACTATGGTACCATGGAGAAATTCTATTACTTAACCGTATTAATGGTACTTAAATTCCTTTTAATTGTATAGCTCTCAATTTGTAAATTTTATGTGAAGTTGAAGATTCTAAGCAAGCTCAGAAGTCAAAAGGTTGATGTTGATAGGTTGATAGAGATATTTTATTAGAATAGAAAGATCTTCCTGATTGAATACGAATGGAAAGGTGTCGGCCTATGTGTGTAGGTAACGCCCCGCTTTGTTGACCCTCTATCATCTAACCCGTCAAGAAATCCTTCCCTAGGAGATTCATACTTCATCAACCGAATTTATCTATCTTTGACTAGATCTCATCAGATCTATCGGATTTGATCTTTTTCGATCTGGCTGACCTATCCAGGCAGGAGGCTACATAGCACTCCGAAGACCTTTGATTTCCTCATATAACTGTTTATCCTGTTCATTCTATTATAAATTCTATATTATTTCCTAGAAGTTTGATAAGTTTTTCAAGATTCAATTAAGTGTTACGACATCTTGCTATGAGGCTATTCACAGAGAGGTGCCTTCGGCCCAGGAGAGCCCGAGGATTCTGCCGAGTCGGTGACCCTTCAGCAGTTATTTATAGTGGCACCGCTAAGGAGATATCCTGCACGTAGGCTACGCTAACAAGTTACACTGCTTTTAGCTTAGGCGCCTAATCTCTCTATTAATCCTTCTTGTAATTTTTTGTTCTATGTAAGAAGACTATATATAAAGGATCCAGTTAACGGCACGACAAGAACGTTCACGGCACGACATACTAAACCACTTTCGGGTTAGCGCGGACCCACCACCAAAAGGTACACTCGACCTCTGCATAAACATGCCAAGCTATTTATGTATACATATCTCAATACATAAGAAATTTGGAATGTTCCATATAGTGTCACCTCGACTTTAGCAATGTGCCTACGTAAGGGTCAGTAAATATCATATCCCTTGCTGCCACAACAATCACTACTCCATGGCAACGCCCTTTCACCCCTACCAGCCCTTTATAATAACCTCGAATTTCCCCATCCACCTCCTCATTTCACCATCCTTTCTTCTATCCAAATCGCTCAAATCCGCAGAGATTTTAGAACAGCGTTGATTTCCTAATTAGGAAGCTGGGATACTATAATACTAATCGATTTTACCGCGCCTTTCGCCCACGCTTTACACCCTTTTCCACCCAATCCTTCTTCGCAGCGCCCTTCTCCTTCGCCGAAGCCTTCGCAGCACCTTTCTTCGCCGAATCCTTTGCAGCAGCGCCCTTCTCCTTCGCCGAAGCCTTCGCAGCACCTTTCTTCGCCGAATCCTTTGCAGCAGCGCCCTTCTCCTTCGCCGAAGCCTTCGCAGCACCTTTCTTCACTGAATCCTTTGCAGCCGCGCGCGCAATTCGATCCGTACGCTTCCTCACAGTCTCAAATGCCGAGGCATCCCGCTTGGTGGACCGGGATAACCGAGTGGATCTGCGGGGGGTTGCTTGCCGGGCAGTAGCATTAGCAGCCTCCTTCGCAGCCACTATATTGGGATCCTTTCGAGCATGATTCGCTCCTCCGCGGGGGCGCCCAGCAGCAGTAGCGTTGATAGGGTCATTGATCCGAAGCACTTCCTCTAGGCAAAGTGGCTGGTAATCATCTTTTTGAGATATTAGTAGCCACTATTGCCGATGGAACTGACTCCTTGCGAGAGGTGCGTCAGCTTCAACTACCGCCAGAATCTCGTGGATACATAGTAATCCAAGTGCCTGCCGATGGTAGTGAGTGCAATCTGCTAGCTTAGTCTCCCCCTTTGGTATACAGCTAGTTGCTGTGCAACCAGCTATAAGGTATACGGAGCTACCCAACCCAATACTAACCGAAATAAGGGCCTAAGCAGGTTATCTAGAAGCTTCTGACGATCCTCTCCGATAGCTTAGTTGATTGCAATGTGACGAGTGGATACACTAGTTCGAATTGCTAGTATAACACTTAGCAAATCCCTGATTGAAACCCTGGTAAATCGCTTAATATAGGCGTAGGCCCCTTCTACCCGCGAGGAAGAGGTTTCAGCGAAGTGGAGGGCCTAGTTAGTGTAGCAGCGAAGGAAACGCTGCCGCATTCTATCCTATATCTATTGATAAGTGATATAGCGAATTGCCTCTGCAAAAACCTTGTGTTTGAATTCCTCTCTGAAGTTCTCCTAAGCAGTCTCTATCTTAGCTATTGTAGGTGCGAAGATAACTTAATTGAAGAGCTGCTTTACGGCCTTCCACTTCGCGTTAATTTCCTTCCTAATATCTCCCTCTATCTTAAGATAGACAAGGAGATACTATATAATTATAAGCCTTAATCTCTTCTTAATATTCTTCTGGATATGCCAAATACAAAGCAAAGCTCTCGTCTCAGGAAGCTCTGCAGCTAATACAGCCAGCAGGCTATCCGCGTTATTAGAAAAAATAGTGGTAGGAAGGGGTATCGAACAGGAATATAGGATACTACGGAGTTCCCCTAACACCCAGCGGTATGAATCCTCCTTCTCATCCGACACGAACGCACAGCCAACGTAAAATGTGCTACTATTAGTAGCCCTGCCGACGATATTAACTATAGGTATCTTAAAACGGTTAGTCTTAGGCTGCGGCAGCATCCGCGAAAATCCAAATCCGCTCCACATCCGCTCCGCAGATTGCGGATATGGATGCGATTCTGATATCCAACTATCCGCGCGGATTGGATGCGGATTTCAACTTCAAAAAGTTGGATATCCGCGGATATCCAGTGGATTTGAAAACAGTATAAACATGCCAAGCCTCGTGATCACATTCAGCATGCATAACTTGTGCAAATTTCGAGGTAATGTTTTGTAATGAGTCTCTTAATCACTGTTGAATAAATTACTCCACTATAATACAGAAGTTCATACTAATAATATATTAAATAAATTTGACATTCTTTAATATATAGTACTATAGCTTGCCAATCTCAAATCTATCTGGAAGCCGCGGTTTCTTCCGAATCCTCCTACTGCTAGTCCGTGCCTGTGTACTATCGAATACTATTTCTCCTTGCAGGATACTATTATCTAGATCTGAAATATCTACAGGCCGCTTTAAGGAGTGAGAGATAACTAACTTATCTCTATTATTGTCCGATTCCTCCTCTTGTAACTCTTCCTGGTATCCTTCGATTCCTTCCTCCTCATCGTCACTAATCGGCTCCAGGAATTCAAGCGATAGCGTAGATTAACGGCTCTGATCAAGCATAGCAGCTTCGCTAGGTAAGAGATACTCCTTTATTATCTCAATCTCTGTCTGCTTCAGCTTAAATTTGGATAAGAAATAATAAAGTATCAGACCCCTAATTGTATCTAGCTTCAGCTACCCACAGCGATAATAACAGATATCGCGAGCACAATTGAATAAGCGCTTAACTCCTGCTCTACTAGCAGGGATCGATAGAATATCTCGTACTATTTTAGCAAGCACTAGAAACTCCTGTTTATGTTCCTTCTAGTAAACACATAGATTTCCCTTACTTAACCCTTTATTTTTATTAGTTATAATAGACTATTAGATTAAGTAAACTAGAGACTTACCCGTTAAGAGATATCGTATAACTTTATCTTATTAGCTATTAAACGTAATAGTAGGGAGTTTAGTTTATTGCGAATCGTAAAGCAATATAAGCTCTTTATCCTCTGTATTATTAATAGTCTCTAAGACGTTAGGTTGCTAAGCTTCGATCTAAGCCTGTTTCTAATATATTGCAAACTCATTTCGAAATACTTCTTGATATTACTTTATAAAATCAATATCCCTACCCCTCTAATCTTTATTATCAAAGTACTATAGCTTCTTTGATAGGTAAAGGATTATTGTAAGCGTATAGGTTGTACTATATAGGCTGTTGTCGGTTACACTGTAATACTTAGAGAGCTTTTTCTGTGCTAGCTAAAGTGCTTAAAGCATACTTTTCTTCTAGCGCACACGCTTATATCTTAGCTTCTTCTTAGCCTCTTTAAGGTAGGTAAAGAGTCTATTGTAGATACTAAAGATATAGTGTACTGTGCAGTCCCTAGTCTTTGATAAGATATTTGTAAAGTTAAAGAAAGGCTTAGTGACTAATAGAAGGTACTTAACCTAGCGCTACTTCTCCTTGTTGAGCTTAAAATAAGTATATTGATTTGTAGTACAATACTTATCAAAGTAGGATTAAAGCTTTTGTGCGCAGGTGAGTATCAAGAAGGTTAAGTTCCAGCGTGTACGGATATCCTGAATTAGAACTATTTTCGGCTCCTTTTTTTAGAGTCCTAGGAATACCTCGCAGCGCTATAGGCTTATATTAATAAATACCGCAAACCCTCGGACCTATAGTAGTATTTAGTACTATTTATTAAAGAAGGAAGAGGTTTAGAGGAAGGATACTTTACCTTTTTAAGAGTATTCACAAGTGAATTAGCAGAGGACTTTGCCTAGAGTTCCAGAGTTTGCTTATTTAACTACTCTGATTTAGCTTTATTATTCTTAGGTACTGCCCTTAGCTTCCTAAGGAGCTCCTATAGACTAAGCTAGATAATATAAGTAATACAGGGGACTCGAAAGATCGAGGTACTAGATTAAAGAAGGGACTAGACTGTCTCGTGGATACCAGTCATTATAGTGTTGTTGTTCGTAGTATTATTAGTAGTGATTAATAGAACTCGGTTAGCAATCTTGTGGTGTTGTAGAATCTGAATAACAGTGTTATTTAGATTACTACTAGTATAAGATCTATAGAGATACTCGAACCTAAGTAGTACTTTATAATAGTTCTAATCTTAATTAATAAAGTAACTAGTAAGTACTATAAATACTTAGTTAAATAGAGATATCTAGCAATCTAGTGCAATTAAGATCCGGTATCTATCCGGGAGCTTATCGAGTATCTTTTGCTATTAGTCTTATACTGATATATCTAGCAGTCGTCGGATAGTCCGGGCAGAGGGAATATTCAGCTTTGAGTCTGCAGTTCGAGCATAGTCTAGAAGACTTATAAAACTAGTATGCTCGATAATCCGAAATAGGAGCCGCGACGTTGTTATAAACTCAAGAATCTTTTGTTAAAAGATAGACTAATCGAAAGGAGATATCTGAGTATACAGCTAAAGAGAGTTAAAATATAAATAAGGCTTCTTGATTATCAGGGAAAGACTAACTATATCCCGTAGTAGTTGATTAATACCCTGCTTCTTTAGGACAGGAGGCTTCGTATATATAATACTTTTTATATGTATCTTTATTGGAGACGTCCCGGCCCGACGATAACTTAGATAGATAAGAATAGCCTAGCAGCGCCTATATATAACCTTAGGCTCACTAGTCTTCTTATATACAACTTAATTAAAGCAGTCCTAAACATCGGAAGTCTTTTACTTACTTTCCTATTGAATTGACTTCTGTAAGTCCTTTTTCTTACCAAATTCTGTCTTTAACTACTACTCGATAAACTTCTTCCGGGAACTCTCTATATCAGGGTCGGTCGGGTTGTTGTTAAAAAGGATATAATGCTTTTGAAGATACTTTCCAACCTGACGAAGGGATTCCGGTGCGCAAACAGTACGGTGTTATATAGGGGGCAGAGAATAATCGGAAAGAGGAGTTGAAGTGCTACCTTCTTAGCTTAGGAAGTTAAGAAAGTCGTCTAGTTATAGGATATCTAGATCAATAAAGGACTTAGTATATTAGGATACTAGGTATTGACTATTAGAATATTAGGATTAAGATATAGTCGTGAGATAAGGAAGTAAGTAAGGTGTATAGCATAACTAATAAAACGAGAAAGAAGAATTTAAGTACTTACTAAAGTAACCTAGCAAGGGAGATCAGGGGGCTATTTATAGTATAGCTTGCGCGACCGTAACTTAGAAGCGACTAGAAGATAAAGAAGCGATATATCACATTCCCTACATTATTCTAGCAAAGGCCTAATAGGATAAAACAGTTTAGCACCCTGTTAAAATCTCTAATTAGCTCAGGAGATTTATACGGATATTCATTGGATAGTTATTAGATATTCAATAGATATCCAAGAAATAACTAATTACTATCCAACAAATATCCGTATAAGCGCAAGTTCAAAATCTTAAAGTCCGACAATTCCAGCTAACGTAAGGCTTTTTCTTGACATTTTTATAAGATAACCTACTAATTAAATTATATTTTCTGATTCCTTAGTCTATAAGTATTATATAATAAACACAAAGAAGTAGGAATACTATAGATTTATAGTTTTCGTCTTTTCAACACCGTTTTCTATAGAAAATAGACCACCTCCCGGTACCCGAGTTATATATTTTCACCAACCACCAAAATAACAAGAACCACTACTTTAATAAATAAAAATTACCAACAGTCACAATAGGCTATAGGAATTAAGCCGCTACAGGCAGGATTAGAAAATAGGATACTTAGTTAGATTCAGTATTATTTCATATTATTTCAGTAAGTAAATCATACTAAAACAGCATTTGTGTCGCCAATAACAATAACATACTAATACATCTGTAATATAGAGAAAAAAGGAGTGCGTAGTCAGCTGCATAAGAGTCACATAGGATACTGAAACAGGTTAAGTTAGCGAATTTTATGCTAGTGCGGATTTCTAATGGATTTTGCGGACATCCAACGGATATCCGTGGATGTCCAACAGTTAGATGCGGATACCAAGGTGATATCCAACATCCGCAATTTGCGGATGCGGATATCAATTTGACATCCAACGGAGCGGATTTGCCGCAGCCTAGTTAGTCTTGTATATAGCGTTAATCTATAGTAGAGAAGGATACCGAGCAAGGAGATCGAGGCTAGAGAGAGATACGCAGAAGATATACTGAAGCCGTCGGGGAAGCCCCTTAGCTTCTTTGCGGCGAATTCTCTAACTATCTAACCCCAAAAGAAGAGCCGCTGTAGGTGAGCAGCCCTTAAGAAACCGCTTTCGCGCGCGGCAGCGAAGGTTGCGAAGGTCTTATATATTAAGGCGAATCCGCGCCTTGTAGGGATCAACCAGGTCGGCGCAAGACTTATCATCGACTCGTTCGGTCCAAGCCCCCTCCTTACGTAAAATGCAGATAACCTCTAGGGTAGTACGATGCAGTATAAATAGGTTTATCACCTGCGCTTAGAGCCCTTCTAACTAATTGCGACGGTGTATTAGGTACGTAGCCGGTTCGGAAGCGATATAACCACTATAAGTGCCCTCCTTCACAGTCAAAAACTACCCCCCGTCAACCTTCGCTAGGTAGGCAGCGAAGTGGCAACCGCATCGGCGAGAGGCGCGCGATCGCTTCGCAGGCTTGCCAACGCCAACTAGAGGATCTTTTGGCTTTAGGGGTAGGCCGCTGCGATCGCAGTGTAGGTAAACCGACTAAGTATTCGAATAGCTTACGGTGATAGCGTATCCCTAGAAAGCAGCGAATTGATTGAGCTTAAAGCGAGCTTCCTTGCTGGTTTGAACCGGGATCAGTCCGATTGGGGGTGGGAGGAGGGCTCTAGCTGGTAGGGCTTCGGCTGGGGGTGGAAGGAGGGCTATATTGATTGGAGATGGTTGGATTCAAGTGAAATCTTCGCGGTTTAATACTATTCGAATAGCTGTGAGGGCCTGAAACGAAGAATAGTGAGTATTTGATAGCCTCAGGGCCCCTGAAGGGGGGCCCTGAATATATAGCAGTGCTACTGCTGCTGCTGCTGGAGGGCTTTCAGGTAGTAGAAGGGGTAGGCAGTAAACAAAAGGCGTTGCTAAAGAGATAGGTGTGGTATGCAAGGCAAGCGGTATATAGAGAGGGGTGAAAGGGCGTTGCCATGGAGTAGTGATTGTTGTGGCAGCAAGGGATATGATATTTACTGACCCTTACGTAGGCACATTGCTAAAGTCGAGGTGACACTATATGGAACATTCCAAATTTCTTATGTATTGAGATATGTATACATAAATAGCTTGGCATGTTTATGCAGAGGTCGAGTGTACCTTTTGGTGGTGGGTCCGCGCTAACCCGAAAGTGGTTTAGTATGTCGTGCCGTGAACGTTCTTGTCGTGCCGTTAACTGGATCCTATATAAATTAGTGTCATGAGGAGTAGGTTTTGAACTCCTGAAGAAATAGTCTTGTCACGAATTTGACTCGGTGTTTTCAACCTTACCTGATAACAGGCTTCTAACCTGTAAGCAGTAATCTTTACACCTGCCTCTCTATATAACACCTTATTGGTAAGAGAGATTTCCCTGGAAAGGCCCGTACATTTCTAAGCTCTAACATTACCCTAAATAAAGAGAAGGCACCCATATACGCAAGCAACAAGGCAGACATGCTTAGTATAAATTCGCCAATTTAAGTGTAGGTCGTCGAAAAACAAATATCTTGAAGGCCTAGGGAGAACGAGTAAGACTAGGCATGGGTTTCTACTATACCGGGGCAAGCTGTTATGATATATCCTGGCATGAGGTTATTCCTAAGTGTTGGTGCCTCAGGCTTCCCGGGCCTGATAAGCCGGCAGGCCTTCCCTATGTGTTGGTGCATCAGGCTTCCCGGGCCTGATAAGCCGTCAGGCTTTCTGTGGAGGCTCGCTGGGGCTTCGGCATTAGTACGTGTACGAACTCCTGCAGGGAACACCCTTGACAGAGGTTACATAAGCCTTGTGTTTCACCCCGTTCCTATTTCCCTACCAAGGATATATCTCCTTCCTGTTTGAGCGATGAGACTGTATATAAATTGACCTATATTGAAGAGGTTTTACGATCCTCAAGAAACAGTTCTTGACCTTTCTACACTATTAACTTAGCTCTATTTCTCCTACCTGATTGACAGGCCTCTATCCTAACTTATAGAGTATATCCTTACAATTTCTGTTTCTTCTTCTTCGATCACCTAGGAGAAATAGCACTAAGGACCTGTTCTACTCCCTCTACCGAAGGGGTACCGAACCCTCCCTGTATTACGGAAGAAATCCTAATTGCGACCGACTAGGGTTTAACCCCGACCGATCTTGATGCTAACCTCGCAGTTACTTAAGCTACTATAGAAAAGCTGCAGAGGCTTAAAGATTTACAAGACTAAGCCGAAACGCTTAGATTATAGCTTATAGGACGAAACCTAGACGAAACTCTGTCGAACCTATACTAGGACCCCTACGAATTATTAGGAAAGGGTTAGGATATTAAGCTTAAAAATATTCCTATATTCACTCTTAACTCTTTACTATAATAACAACAAGAATAGCTCCTAGACCTCTAACAGTAATTCGAAGGAGATTTAAGGCGCTATCACGATAGTCGGACCTAAATCCTTAGAGTATTAAGCTATATAGATATAACCTATTAGTAGAGATAGTACTAATATATTAACAAAAAGGCACTGATTACTGACCGGAACCTTAAAGAAGACTAGCCCTACTTTAAGGACTAGACCCTAACCCTTATTAAGAACGTAGCTAGTCTCTAATCTAAAGTAATAGGCTAGCTCGAAAGGGCCTGTTAGCTAAAAGATAAGGACCTATAAGAGTTCTACGCCTATCTAGATACCTTAGAACGCTACTTCCTAAGGGTAGCTAAGAAAGAGAGAGCCCTTTCCTTCTTCGCGAAACTTCTGTACGACCTCTAAAATAATATCCGCCGCTATATTATAAAACTCCCGGAGACCCGCAAGGAGATAATTAATATTGCGTACTACTTCTAGGACTTATAGCGATTAGAAACGAATCAAAAGCGAAAGTATATAGAGACTACAGATAAACCCTTATAAAAGAGGAATTTAACTAAAAGAACCTAAGATAACAAAAGATCCTAAAAGCCCTAGACTAATAAGAATACGCCTACGAAAGACCGCCTAAACCCTATCGGAGATAATAGGAAACGTAACCGATACTTTAACTATAAGAGCGAAAAGTATTACTCTAATAAATACCCTAATCTGCTAAAAGATAAACCTACTACTGCTATATAATCTACCCTATAGGGAAATAATAGCGAGATAGATTAAATCCTATAGATCTATCTCTCCCTATAGTAGGAACCCGAACTTGGTTCTATATCCTAGTTATAGTTACTACCTGAAACAATCTCGAAACCTATACTAACCTTAATAGTTATATTAAGGTTAACCTTATAAGCTTTAAATTTGCTAAAAAGTATAAGCTTAACTAAGCGAAACTTACTATACCCCTTATCGACGCTATTAATAAACGAGTAACCCCTACCTATAGAGTATAGAACGTCCCCCTAAAGGCTACCGATTCTAGGGGTATAACCTATTGATTTACTTACCTATATATAGCAATCGACTAAGACCCCTAGCTAGAAGGAAGCCCTATACTCCTCTCTATAACTATAATTCACGACCTAGATATCTATATTACAGGACGAAGCGGCCTCTAGTGGTTTAGAACGTTATCTATCGAAATTCTTCTACCTATACGCTTTACTAAGAAAGCCTGAAACTACGCGTATGTCTTCGCTATAGTTAAACTACCTAAAGAAGTGTAGCTTCTAATCAACCGCGATACCGACGAAACTATACCGGAACCTTACCGATTACCCCCTAAACTATTAAAGTTTAACGAGTTCTTCTTATCCTAAAACTCGAAGACCCTACCTTTATCGAATAAATACGACTACGCTATTAACCTTATACCCGGAGCGAAGGTCCTGTATAGGCCTATCTACCCTCTGTTGTAAAAGGAGCTCGCTAAACTATATAAATATATCGACGAGAATCTTAAGAACAGCCGAATCCGCGAATCTAAAAGTCTAGCTAGAGCCCCTATTTTATTCGTACTAAAAACCGACGGAGGCCTCTGCCTCTATATCGACTACCGAGGACTTAATAAGGTTTTAGTAAAGAATCGCTACCCTTTACCCCTAATTTCGGAGATCTTAGACTGACTCGCCGGTTTAAAGGTCTTTAGCAAGATCGATATCTAAGACGCCTATTACTAAATTCGTATTAAGGAAGGTAACGAATAGAAAACAGCCTTCTGTACTCGTTATAGGCACTACGAATATATAGTTATACCCTTCGGCCTTATAAACGCGCCTATAACCTTCTAGAACTATATCTATATTATACTTTACGATATTCTTGATACCTTTATAGTAGCTTACCTTAATAATATCCTAATCTTTTCGGTAGACTAGGATTTATATATAAGCTACCTTTATTAGGTACTTAAACGGCTATAGAAAGCGGGCCTGTACGCTAAGCCTAGTAAGTGCGTATTCTACTAAGATTAGGTTAAATTCCTAGGTTTCGTTATATCCTTTAAGGGCGTTTCGATAGACCCTCGCTAGGTTAGCGATATCGCTTCGTAGGAGATTCCTAAAATATACAGGGATATCTAGGTGTTCCTAGGATTTTGTAATTTCTACTATAGGTTTATTAAGAATTACTCTTATATTATACTACCTCTTATAGCCCTACTAAAAGGTAGTAAAAATAGGCGAAAGCTAGGTTAGGTTAACCTGACTCTTAGCGAAAAGGTAGCGTTTCGCTACTTAATCGCTGCCTTTTAGTCTATACCTCTTCTTCGACACTTTAATCTATTAAAGCCTATTCGGTTAGAGACTAATACGTTTAATAGCGCTATAGTAGGTATCCTCTCTTAGCCTAACAAGAGCAGGATATAGTATCTAGTAGCGTTCTAGTCGCGGAAGTTTAGTAGGGCAGAGACCCTCTATAGAACACCGGACTAGGAGCTATTTACTATTATATATTTGTTTAAATATTAGCGGTATTACCTCGAGGGGAGTATATACCTAATTAAAGTGTTCTTAGACTATTCGAACCTTTAAGCTTTTATAAAGCAACTAAAGCTTAATAGTAGGTAAGCGTAGTAGTGCTTAGCCCTTATACTATTTGATTTTGTCAGCATATAGTAGGGGGTATATCGGCCCCTGAACGACCTGATCTCTTATATCTCCAAATAAAG
The DNA here is from genome assembly GCF_028828155.1 of Penicillium subrubescens. NCBI lineage: Eukaryota > Fungi > Ascomycota > Eurotiomycetes > Eurotiales > Aspergillaceae > Penicillium > Penicillium subrubescens. The sequence goes on from NW_026643156.1 coordinate 1,096,085, forward strand.
CCTGAAGACTGTGCTTAAGTACGCCTTTTTGGCCTAATGGAAATATGACCCGCTTTTCTGCCGACAGTTATGAGCCCGATCGCTGCAGCCTGTTGCTAAAGCTTTCGGATTCACTCTTCTCTGATCTATCTCTTACTTTCGTCTCACCTGTCTATCACTTTCGCTTCATAAGTGATGGATTCGACCAATATTCAAGCCACCTGGCTTAACTACCCTTTAAAGTGCCACGCGCACTGGATCCCCTGGTACACTGCTGTGCAAGACTATGCACTATCGAATGGTGTGTGGAAATACACCAATCCTGACGAACAGCCTGCTACACCTCCGCAGGAGCCGATAAAGCCACAGATATCTGATGTGGTTAAACGACCATCGAATACGTTCACTTCAGACGAACAACCTACGCGCCTGATTGATCTTACACCTGATCAGCTATCAATCTACAAGATTCTGCTAAGCGAGTATGAGTCGTCGAAATCAGACTACCTTCGCTATATGCGCGCAATCGAATTGCTAAAGCAAGGTATTCGCTCATCACTTACGCCTGAGGGAAGGCAAATCGTTAACGGCCTATCCCCACGCGAAGCTATCATAAAGCTTCGTGCTACGTTCGCTCTATCCAGCCAATCGAAGAACCGCCAAATCCTACGCGATTGGGATGCATTGAAGCGCCAAACGCCGCCTACCAAGCCTTCCAATCTAGCCACATGGTGCCAGAAATGGGTGATTTGCCAAGCCGACGGCGAACAGGCCAATATTGCCCAGTTCCAAGATCCCTTATCACCAATTTATGACTTCCTAGAGGCTATTCAACCTTGCGATCAAAGCTTCTACACATTCTGGCATAACACTATCCTTCAGGGGATAAAGCAGCCGACTTTGACAGAGCTAGTCAATCAATTTATCGACCAATATCGATCAGCCCCGCCGTCTACTAGCGGAAGCAGACGGCAGATTGCTCACACGACCTATCAGGGCCGAAATCCTGATGACGACGATGATAGTAACGAAAAGCCACCGAAACCACGCCGAAAGGGCACCTGCCCTTGCCAGGGTCCACCTAATGACGGCAACCACGATTTCAACAGATGCCCATACATCAATCCACGCGCTAGGCCTAAGGGCTGGCAGCCAGACGAAGAAATTCAACAGACCTTCCAAAGGATTTGCGAATCATCACCTGCATTTAAGACTGCGTACGACCTTGCGGTCAAAAGACACCAAAAGCCAGCTAAATCGGGCAACCAGAAGCATACACACAAGCGCGAGCTAGAGCAAGCTCCACTAGACAAAGAAACGACGACTAGGGATGCTTTCTCTGCCTATATCCCGAAACAGCAAGCTGAAGACCTCTTCCGAGCCGATGATGGGAAAGCCATGAGCACGATTTGGATCCCAGCTAAGAAAAATGACACCTGGTGCTATGATACTGGAGCATCTATCCATGTCACGAACAACAGAGATCTACTATCAAACTATAGGCCAGTCGTTTCCTCCGTCATAGTAGGAAATACTGAGACCACTATCCTCGGATATGGAGAGCTTATCTTGAAGCCAACACAATCTCTTGATGGAACTAGTTTTCCCTTAAAGCACGTCGCATATTGCCCTGGATTCCATATCAACCTAATCTCTGCAGAAAGAGCTGCAAGCGCTGGAATCTATCTGAATAGCAAAGACTACACGCTAGAGGAGAAGGATAGCACGCCAATATACCGATTGAATGCGAAATCAGGCATTTATTTGATCAAATAGGACGAAATGTCTACTACCGGACACTCTGCCAATCACGTTTCCCTTCCTTCACCTATCTCTCAGCTATCTCTCACTTCCGATTCACTTAATAATGATATTACTAGCCAATTCGACAAGATTGCTCTATCTTCACATACGAAGAAGCCGCTGGATGGAACCATTGACCAATAGCACCGACGATTAGGCCATATCAGCCACGACGTTATAGCACGACTACCAGAGCACTCATCAAACATCACTATCAAAGATATATCTTCGCCTATAAGCCATTGCGAAGCATACAAACTGGCTAATTCACCACGTCAAATCTCTCGATTACCGATGCGATACAATCGACCGTTCGAATCTCTGCACTAGGACCTTATTCACTTCGAGCAATCGCTCACGAAAACTTCCTACCTATCACATTCGGTCGATCCAGTGACTAAATATCAGCTAGCGCAAGACCTTCCTTCGAAAACCGATTCAACACAATCGCTGTCTGACCAAATCGACTTCGTACGAAACCAATTCAACCTAAGCGTCCTTACAGTGCATTCAGATAACGAAAAGACACTATCCGACTTCTTCAACCAGCAAGCAACCGCTCGCGGAATCAAGCTAGAGACTACTCCGCCCTATCAGCCTAACCAAAATGGCTACGCCGAACGATATGGTGCATTGATATCAAAGATAGCTAGGCAGATGACGATTGATGCAAATCTACCAAGCTATCTATAGCCTGAAGCAGCTAAGACAGCTGTTTATATTCAAAATCGCATACCACACCGATCAATCAACTGGCAATCGCCACATGAAGCACTCGCAGCCTATCTAGGCGATAATGCACCACATTAGCTACAAGCCAAACCTGACCTTTCGAATATACGAATCTTCGGATACAAAGCGTACGTGCGCATCAACAAGCTTCCTAGACTAGCTAAGCTAGCGCCACGCGCGGCTATCAGCTACCTAGTAGGCTATGAAGCACACAATATTTGGCGAATTTGGATACCCTCTAATCGCCGAGTGATTCGTGCACGGGACGTGCAATTCAACGAAGACGAATTCTACGATTCCTTATTACCTAATCAGAAGATTCGCATCTATGAAGATAGCAATCTATCGCAGCCGATTACCACTCTTGATGATGAAGAAACGCTCAAGATCCTTAACGATATCGATATACCAATTGCCTCCCAACAGACGATGCAGTATGATCTAGGGGGTGGAAGCCCTAGTACAACGGCTAATTTAGATCCTGCTGCACCCTCTCAGCCTTCCGAAACTTCATTTTCGCCTCACTTTCAGCTCACTTCTGATCCTGACGATCATGACGAAATCCTTGGAGACCAACCGCCTACCCCTCCACTGGATCCAAAAGCAGACGAATTTGACCAATCTGACCAATCAGACCCTTCTGATACTGAAGATACTGGCCAATCTAGCCAGATGCAGCCTTTCGTGCTTATTGATAACACCAATTTCGACCCTTCCGGCTATGAGCCGCTTACTATATCGACTAAACGCCCACGTTCTGATTCAGATGCTAGCCGAGACTATGATGATGTTAAGCGCCCTCATATCAACCTCACAGCGTTTATGCAGGCTTTCCTGCTAGACCAAAGCATACAAAAGCAGCCAAAAATTCTGATATCCTCTATTCCACCTGCACCATCCGGCTACAATCAGCTAGCTAGCCACCCTTTCGAGAGCCAATTTCGTCAAGCTATGCAGATTGAATTCAACAAGCTTATAGATATGCGTGCATTTGAACCAATAAGCGCACATCTAGTCACACACGCACACCAGACGAATTGCAAAGGAATTGACCAGTCAGACTGCCCCCGCCACCAGTTCATCCCAATGCGATGGGTATTCGCTTATAAATCAGACGAATCAGGCTATCTCACACGCTTCAAAGCCCGCTTATGTGTGCGTGGAGACACCCAAGTTCCTGACGACCAAGACGCTCGCACTAGCACACTTGCAGCTAGAACGTTTCGCACGCTTATCGCGATTATCACACGATTTGACCTTGAAACCTTTCAGATGGATGCTGTCAACGCCTTCCTAAACAGCTCGCTAAAGGAAGAAGTTTACTGCCGATATCCCCCAGGATTAGGCAGGAAATCGATGGTTTTACGCTTGCATAAAGCAGTATATGGCCTACGAATCGCTGGTAAGCGATGGGAAGATGATATTAAAGAGATGCTGCTCTCACTTGGATCCAAACCTTGCCCTGATGACCCTGCCCTTTATACCGATAATCGCATGATTATTATGGTATTCGTCGACGATTTCCTTGCTGCCTATCACAAAAGTGAGAGTTCGCACGCTCAGCAAATCAAAAGACTACTCTCAGAACGATTCGAAATGAAGGATTGCGGCGAACTGACACAGTTCATTGGTATTCGAATCGTACGTGATCGATCAAAACGAAAGACCTGGCTAAATCAAGCAGCCTACATTGAAAAGATAGCTGCTAGATTCAACCTGCTAAACAGCCAGAAAGCCCCAAAACTGCCACTTCCAGCCACACAAAAGCTTGATCCAATTCTGACAGAACCAATTGACCCGAAAATCGTCAAGCTATATCAACAAAAGTGTGGATCTACCCTTTTCCCTGCTGTTTGGACCCGACCAGATACTGCATTCGCCAACCAATTGCTAGCTAAATCGCTTACTCGCTGCAATGAGAAGCATTTAGCAGCTGTCGACTATCTGATATTGTATCTCTATGCGACGAGATACCTTTCGCTCTGCTTTGACAGCGAAATGAGAGCTTCTATCTTCACTGCCGCCTCAGATGCAAGCTTTGCTGACAATCCTGACCGAAAGAGCTCTGAAGGATTTATCTTCTGCTTATTTGGTGGCCCAATTGAATGGAAATCGCGCAAGCAGAAGACTATCACCACATCGACCACAGAAGCCGAATTGCTAGCTATTAGCCACGCGGCTAAGCAGCTATACTGGATCAAACGCCTCTTTTCCTTCATCCAATTCGAAACTGACCAATTGGATGTAATCGAATGCGATAATCAGCAGACAGTTGATTTGCTCACGCGTGAGAAATCAACATTTCAGACCAAACTTCGTCATGTTGATATCCACCAGCTTTGGATTCGCCAGGAAGTCCAAGCTAGACGATTGCGAATTGAATGGGTTAAATCGGCCGAAATGATAGCCGACGGCCTCACAAAGCGTTTATCTGCAGAAAAACATGCTGCCTTTGTTCAACAGCTAGGCATGGAGATCTTACCTGCAGAGAAATCCCCTTCCTTCTGATATCTCTCATTCAGCTCTCACTTTGACCTCACATTGAGAGCTGAGGGGGTGTGTCGACATGAGTGGGTGCATAAGCCCCAAGAGAGTGGGTGCATAAGCCCATGAGAGCGATCGAACTTGACAGAATGCGACGGAACGACCACGTGACGACGATCTTCAACGATTGACATCAACAGATTGCACACATGACGAAAGAGCTTCAACACTCTATATTTCTATTGATTTCTATGAGATTCTAGTCTGATGTATTGCCTCGATTTCATGAAGTTATAAATATTGCCTGTTTTCCATAGCTAGTTAAATCAAGTTTAATGATTGTGATGAAGTTGGAGCATTCTTCTATCATAAGTTAACTTCCGATTCTGAGCCGAATCGTACGACCTAACCTGACCTATACGATTCTTCGCCAATCGTATACTGATTTGACCAATCGTGCACACTCGCTTGCTTGTGCACGACCGAAGGATTTATGCTGACCCCGTAAATCCGACAGTTATGAGCCCGACTGTCGCATCCAGCTTGTTTCCGTATAGTCACTGGTTCGAATCCCGACCACAGCAAGTCTTTTCTAGTCACGATGACTAATAGCCGCTTCTGCTTATGATCCTGATTCTGATTCTGATTGCTTCCGATTGATACCCGAGACCGTATCCGCTTAATGCCCGAGACGCATTACTACTACCACGCTGTCCCATGAGGGAGTGACTAAGATGAAAAAGTTCAGGACCCTGACTACTATTGCTATCTCCAGCTCTTTATCTGTCTCATCTAAAGAGCTGAGGGGGTGTGTCAGCATATAGTAGGGGGTATATCGGCCCCTGAACGACCTGATCTCTTATATCTCCAAATAAAGCCTGAAGACTGTGCTTAAGTACGCCTTTTTGGCCTAATGGAAATATGACCCGCTTTTCTGCCGACAGATTTTATAATAAAATATTACGCTAGGAAGAATAATCCCGCGGATAGACCCTCTTAACGTTAGCTCCTAAGTAATTATAAGGTTAACCTGATTTCGCTATTAAGCCGCTGAATAGCTAGCGAATCGTAGATAACTAATTACTGTTCTGTTATAGTCTAGTCGCTAACTGTAAGTGCGCTTACCTCGAATATCCTACACTTCGAAGAGAACGAAGATAGGGATAAATTAATTAGTGTAATTGATTAGGGGGAGCTCGGGCGTACGCGCTGTCTCCTTAACGCACGAGTAAAGCTAGCTTATACCTCTAAGTAGGTATACCTTACTAAGGTAGGTATAGACCTTAAGGAGCTTATTAGGTAACTTTAAGGCGAAGACCTAGAGACTTAGCGCTAAAAGACTACTATATAGTTATTAACTCTAGGGTTTAAGAGCTAGAGTATTAGACCTAAGGGTCTTATATAGTTTAAAGAACGTATTTATATCCCTATAGGGAGTAACTTAAGAAACACACTAATAAGTATATATTATAATAACCCCTTTACTAGCTACTTTAGTTATACAAGAACCCTTAAGCTAATAAAAAGGAAATATTATTAGCCGAATATCTATATAGATATCGCCGAATATATCCGGGCTTATTAGACCTACTAGGGTATTATAGTAAAGAGATATAAGCTATATAGGAAGCTATAGCCGCTCCCGATTCCTTTAAGGCCTTTCTTAGAAATTTTAATAGACTTTATAACGGGCTTACTGCTAATAACCTACGAAGGGAAGCTAGTCGATATAATCCTAGTTATTATTGATAGGTTCACGAAATAGTCACTATTCCTCGCTGTTTCTACGACGATTACTACAGCAGAACTTACTAAGATCTTCTATAATTATATTAAGCTACGCTTTAGACTACTTAAAGGTATTGTTTTAGACTAGGGGTCCCTGTTTACTAGCAAGTTTTAGTTAAATCTATACTACCTTACCTAAGTACGCCTAAGGCTCTTAATAGCGTTTTACCCCTAAACTAATAGCTAAATAGAGCGTATAAACTAAACGCTTGAGTATTATCTTTGATATTTCGTAGCCGATAACTAAGTTATATAGCCGAACCTTCTTAGATCTGCTAAGTTTGTATATAATAATACAGCGAACGCAATAACTAGTGTCTCTTTATTCTAAGTATTAATAGGCTACTTATTAGATTTCTGTTAACGTTTTAAGGGTAAAACTTCTTACGGAGAGGTCCTAGCGGTATCTGTATAAATTAAAAAACTCGAAGCGCTCTGTTAAAAGCTATAGGAATACTAGCGAAAGGTAAGCGAAACTATAATAAAACACTATAATAAGGATTATATTCCTATATAGTTTAAGAAGGGAGATCTTATCGGCTTATTAATAAGGAACCTAAGGTTAAAAGGAAGTAGGAAACTAGCTCCCTGCTTTATTAGGCCCTTCCGAATCTTATAGACTATTAGAGAATAAGCTTACTGCTTAAGCTTACCTTAGTAGTACGACTAAATCTATAATATCTTTTATGTATCCTTACTTAAGCTATAGCGGAATCTCTACGGAAAGGATAACGAACCCTTACTGATACCTAAACTTAAGGAGGAGGATAAGTACGAAGTAGAAGAAGTGTATAATAAGAAGCTAATTAAAAGAGAAAATTACTTCCTCGTTAAATAGAAAGGCTAGCCCTTAAAATATAACTAATAGGTCTACTACGAAGATATAGAAAACGCTATAGAAGCAATATAATCTTACTTAAAACGAAAAGGAGTGAAGAATTCCTTAGTTGCTAAGAAGAAGTAACAAAAATATACCGAATCCCTAGTGAAAACTAGTAAAATACGTAGACAGAGGAAGCCTTAAGAGTAACCTCTAACTAGATTATTAGTAAGGAGATCTGTATAAAAGATCCCTGCTAGAAAAGTAACGAACAGCTATTAAAACTATAACAAAAGTACCTAACTCTATTAAGTAAAGGGAAGGGAAAAGATAACCCTTAAATTTCCTTTAGGGGCAGAGGAAAATCGATTATAATCCGCTCCTCTAACTTATCTCTGCTAATAAAAATATTACTATTATTATCCGAATCCCGGTTATCCTAGGCCTCGCGAACTACCTACGAAACACTATTGAAAAAGGTATATTTTCCTAGAGTCTAAGTAATATATCCCTTATCCCCGGGAAGTAAGCGAAGGAGCCGCTTCGAGAACTACGTAACCTTCTCCTCCTTAATATTAAGAGGACTAGGAGCAGGAATAGAGGGAAGTTTAGAGTAGCAGGCTACGAGGAATACGTTATAGTCGGTATAGTTTTGCTATCGAAATTATAGTTAGAATATACCGAAACCTACGATCTATAAATATACCTTAATACCGCGGGATTTAGTTAAACCGGTTAAGTCCAGGATGCTGATTGGTGTCCGTGTTAAAGGCCTAGACACTAAGCAAACTACTTTGGCCCAGGGCAACCACGAAGTCGGCCTTGCCGTTGACTTGGCAAATCTTTGGATGGAATTTTGTGGGAAAATGCTTGTGCCAAGAGGTCAAAGTTTCAGCCAGCCTATGGTGAGCTAATTACGCTATATCCGAGCTTATCTGAGAGGGTCAGTACGGTGGTTGCGCGCGACCAAGGGTGGTTCTCACCCAGTCTATTGACTCAGTCTATTGCGCACTCAACTCACCCGTTGTCACGCGACGCTGAAGCACTCAATGCACCCATCACACGATATTCTTTTTCCAGCTGATTCTGACACATACGACCATAGGGTGTGGAGAACAGGGCTTCCCGTCCGCTCAGCCGTACTTAAGCATATTATAGTATGCGGTTAATTCTCAAAGCGCCCTGAGCTTTAAAATGGCGTCGGATTGTATCCTAGGGTAAGTGTGGGTGATATGGGTGAGAAGTCTGGAGACTGGGGTGATAGAGGTGAGAACAGGGTGAGAGCGGGTGAGAGCGGGTGAGAATTCTCACCTAGGATTACCCACACGCCTACTTTGACTTGAGTCCAGCCTATAAATATGATACGAACCCTAAGTGACTGCCTGGCCTTCTGTTCTTATTTTCTTAGCGTTTAGCTATTTCAAAGAAGATGCTCCTAAAAGACTTCTAAAAGGAACTTGAGGAAAGAACAGCACGTGCTGCGTCACGTGGCTTTACCCTTGAATATCAGAACAAACGGGAACAAGAAAACAACACTATATGCCTAAAACAGCTCGCTCTAGCTACTCTTAAGAAATATGAGGACACAGCAGAAAATTAGGCGTTGTAAGTAATGCTATTAGCAACTATAGGCCGTGACACTAATTTCAGTAGATGGAGACTTTACCGGAACGAAGCTATTGTCGGACTTGAGAGTGTGTTCTAAAGTCGTCTTGGTGCACTATATTGTAGTACACGGTGGGATACGCTGTGATCTTATTTGGACCACAGGGTGAGTGCGCGCTATGATCTTATTTGAATCATAGGGTAAGTGGATCGTGCGATCAGTAGGATCCACGATGGTGGAAGAGTAACTTGATGTCAGAATCAAAAGAGTGTTAAACTTGTTCAATTTAGCTATGGAATGTAGGCAGTATTTATATCTTATGGACATAGTGGAATAGCACAGGAAAAGAATAACAAGAATCCGAAATAATCATGGGGGGATACGAGAGTGTTAGGAAACTCGTTGCTTTTTCTGTGTGATGTGATAATTGATATTCAACATCGTATCGGTCAGCCAATCATGCAGTAGATCGTAAGCGCCAGGCGCTAATGGCTTCGTCCACGCTAATAGCGGGGTAAGGGCACACACATGCCGACAGAATTTATATAGTTAGTAGCTATACTGTTGACATGAGTGGGAAATATCCAGGATTGGAGCATACAGCAAGCTGTGTTCTGTGGTGGAAGTTCTTCAGGTTGAGGGATGTAGTCGTTGAGATATGGATCTAAATCAATTTTGCGAAAGAGATCGAGCATCTCGCTACGTCCCGAATCATGATACCCGACGAGATAAGAGATGGAAAGCAGATTGATTCTCAGCGGGAGCCAGATGCATCATCTAAACACCGGCAAGCACGCTACCCCGGTGTTATTATCGAGGTGTGCTATTCACAAAAAGGTCGATGTGTTTCGCACTTAGCGGATGAATACATCTTAAGCACTGATGGGAGCGTGAGCGCGGTGGTGGCCCTCGATATCGATTATAAAGGGTCCAAAAAAGCGACAATTACTGTATGGCGACCGGAATACGCAACCTTGGATGGTAAGGAGGAGCTTCAAGCGACCGCTACTATCGACGCGCTGGTACGTACCATATGAGTGACAATCTTTCCGAGTTTTAGTTGCTGACTGTTACAGCCATTTCGGACTGATTGCGGCCTTCCGATCGAAGAAACAGCGCTCCGACTGTCCTTGAGGGACTTCGCAACCCAGGAACTCTCACAGGGGCTCACTAGTCTCAATCAAGATTTTTCCATAACATCGACGCAGCTTTGTGACTTCCTTCCCCGCGCCAAAGAAGAACAGCCAGGGCAGATGCTACTGCAGGGCTCTATCAATCGACTACGCCCGGGAGCTGGAAAGCGTCGTCGGCCTCAAACTCCGCCGGAACAGCCAAGCTCGGAAGATGAAGGATAAGTTGCGAGGAAAAGGGAAACTAAACGAGGGCGTCGAAGCAGCGATTTTTCCCCGGACTCTTCGTCAGGGGATTCGAAGGGTGAGCTCCCTTAAAGTGGAATATGTGGAGCAGCTCAGGAAGAGTGTGCCTTCATCTGGAGATTTCAATACTCTCCCTCTTGGTGGGCATATGCGCCCGATAGGTAGTTGTCATTGGTCAATATGTATCCCAAACTTACGACTGATAAATCTCCGATTCTTCGCTGGTCATGAGCCTTCGTTCTTATGGCTATGGATACCTCAGTCTCGCAGCACCCATATTAGTATGCTTGTCTGGATTCATATTCAGATTTACGTCCGCACTGCATGCTGCGATAACAGCTGATTCCGGCACTATCGGTATAGGCTTCGATCCTAAGGGCATCTCGCAATAGTACGACCTAAGTTCTGAAATCCAACCGATCCTTCTACTATCCAATGCGTTCTCTCTTACTAGCTGATTGTCACATAATTGATTACTTCTCATCATCCTATATTTAAGTTTCCGTCAACGTCGTGCAGCCTTCCACGCAGGGTATTTAGCTCGCCAGAATCAATCTGTTCAAGTAATTCATATCTCTGTGCATCACCGGTCTCATGCCGATAAAGAAATAGTAAAGGCAATGGATCATTCCTCCACTTGGGCACTCGCGTCCGCCGTGTCTTCCAGAAAGTCCCTACCAGCGCGACAGCCCCGAGTATCCAAACAAGTACGGGTAATACAATCCATTGCCAGTGAATCGAGACATATGTCACACTGGTCAGAACATGACCTGGTGTCATGTTCGCGTTTTCCAGCTTCGAAGCTGCCTGGATGTACATGGTGTCTCGAAAGGTTTTGGAGATTGCTGCTGCAATGTTTTCCATGGCGCATCTCAACCTGATCGCTGACTCGCTACTACATCCAACAATATCTTCCCGTCCAAGGGCCTGAAGGATGTCGGATGCGGCGTACTCCATATTGTCACTTGTCGCTCCATATGATTGATGTAATGGATTGTGCGAGAACCCGCCACTCAAAATGTTTATTAAAAACGCCCTGATAGCAAATTCTGCTTCCCTCTCAAGTATAAAGGTTTGGTTAGGTTGCACACCCATATCATCTCCCCAGGGTGGATTAAAGTACCGTCCTGTCTCGTTATTGGCAGTCGCAGTATTCCAGATCGCTAGTGTGTCATCGGTGAAGACATTGTTCCGGACAGAGGGCCTAGAAAGGCGTACGACAGGCTCAATGACGCATTCCGTTGCCTCCCATGCGTCACTGCCCAATGACAATCCTTGGTTCATAATTGGATCCGCAAGTACTGAGATATTTGCGAGTCGGGGAGTAATAAACTGTATTGGAAACATTGTCGCATTGGTAAATACCAAGGCTGCATCCGGACCAACTGCAGAGCTAACGAATGCACTGAATGTAGTGGCCGATGTGACCCCCTTAAAGGATGCTTTTACGTTGCTTTTGGGGAGGGTGACATTGCAGCTCGTATCTGAAAAGCCATATTCATCGGTCACTTTACATGACTTGGCGAGGTGCTCAGTGATGTTTGCGCAGAGTGCGCGGGTTTCCAACGATGCAACAGCACCCCATGTGCAATTTGCTGAGCTGCAGGAATACTGAGGAATTGCCCAAGGTCTCTTTTGGTCGCGGTTTAGAAGAGAATTGTATACATTCGATTTGAGTTCAGAATCGACCATTTTGTTCTCTGTCATATCGTCAATCCAAGCCACAGGTAATATGTTTCTTTTGTTTTGACCTACGTCCACTACCCGTAAGCACATACTGAAATCCATAAGCATTGTATATGGATGAATTTGCCACAAAAGCAGGTTTTGATGAATCCACAACCATTTTTTGTTGATAGTGAACTAGATTCTGCACAAATGGATCATATCCCAACGCCAGGATAACAGCCAAGCAGCCCCAGACCGCAAAATGCCTGTCCATCGTGTTAGTCTGGAAAAACTCTAAGCTAATGAGCATGGCCTACCTAGCACGTAATCTCCATATCAACTGGATAGCGCCATAAAATCCTCGACTCGCCGTGTCAAATTGACGAAGGTCTGGTAGGGGTCGCGATGCCTGCTTGAACCATGTCCACTTCAACTGGCCTAGCACCCCGCTAATGGCAGATATAAGGCAGCCCTTTGAGACGGTGCTCAACCAGGAAATCAACGAGTTGAGAGACATGTACTTCCACTTTGGTTCAGGTGTGTTGTTGAGCGAGGCAAGGATGACGACTGTGGCAACTAGGATACCACCCGATATCGCGACTCCCAGGAGTTCCCAGACAAACCAGTCACTATCAACCGATTTCTGTGACTCTCCCTCTGCTCCTTCGTCATGTTGTTTCGATGTTGCAGAAATAGGAGAGCCTTTAAAAGTCGGTGTTTCGGCGTTCAGGTCCGGGTTATAATGATCATCGTCTGACCTCTTAATCGGTTCATAGATAGGGCTTGCCGACTCTGGACTTCGAGACATCTTGAGAAGTAGATTGAAACGTTCTGATGGAACGGAGCATGAAATCTCTTCCCTCTTATTTATTACCAAGAACGGAAGCACGGCTGACACGGCTGCAAGGCTTTAGGGGCTAGCTGCTACCTTTCTGCGCTGCTAAACCGCTAATCAGCTAGACCCTGTCCTTGGCCCCCATAGACCTTGGGGACCAGCATGTCCGGCCAATCGTACCCCGGAGACTCCGGTTGATATAGACCTAGGCAAACCACCTTGCATTAGCTCTTGAGCGCAATTACCCTCGCACGTATTTCGCTAAACCAGTATCCTCGTCGTACTGAGTAGAACCTGGCAAACATTGATCGTACAGAGAACCTCCATACAATTTTGGGCTTCCAAGGCGCTCTAATTATACCCCCACAGTATTTCGAGTGAGTTGCGCTGAGCTTGCGGAAGCCAACGGAGCCGGTTGTCTAGTTGATAGAAAGTACTAACCATAGCGCTCTTTAAACAGCAGGAATAAAAAAAGGGGTATCGGGTGGGTCCAAAACACGTTATAAGTTCGTTGTTTTCGCGTGGCAGTGCTCTTCGAAATAGCGGCAAAAGTACACGGGCACAAGTGTAGACTACCCCTATTATTGTATCATATCGTAGTACGACCGTTTATAAACGTTAATTTCTGTCGACCTATTTATTTCCCCCTACCTTCGTCCGTATTTGGAGTCTACTCTAACCCTTATCACTGAGTCTGCCTTGTCGCCGAAGTCCCTTTAACTGTGAAGGGCTGAAGCAAGACTTGATTAAATCTAACTAGGCCAACATGCTGTTTACAAAAAGCTTGGACAAGGAAAGGAGTGGAACGAGTGGAACAACGACAGAAGTAACGTGCAAGGCGGTGGCAGAACGAGGGCGTGCGGGGAAGAGGCTATGGCAAGGCCATTGTGAGAAGCGGGTCTGACCCGTGACATTAACATCATGATCGATTAGCGGAGATAATAATCGTATGATCATTTCCAGAAAATTACCAAGTAGCCAATCATGTGACTCTCTCTTACAATACGTTTCCAGGATCTGAAACTCACCAAACTAAAGCTAGACAAAGGGGCTTTTAAAATAGAGTTTGGGAAGAGAAATCGAAAGCAATAAACTACTGAAACTGATTTCGAGCACGTGTGTACCGAGTCTGGAGAAACAGAGAAGCCTCTAATAATGATATGGATGGGCTCATTTGAGTTCATGAACTAATCTCAGCGGACACAGTATGTCCCGCCTTTGGGAACCACTTATCCTGTGCTTCCTTCCACCATAGTAGACGTAAATGTCCACGTGACATTCCTGATGTCAGGACAACAGACACACGATTTGGCCCCAGGCGACATCGAATTCAGCCTTGCCGTTCTTTGGCCAATCGAACTCGACGGGATATGCAAGTGGTAGAGACCGTAGTTTCAGCTCTTTGGGGATGAACCAATAAGGCTGGATCTGAGCTCAGATTAGAGGGGTTAGCGCGGTGGTCGCGCGACGCTGGGTGATTCTCACCCGCTCTCACCCAGCTTCTCACCCTGTCTATTGCGCACTCACCCTCTCTCACCCAAGTCGCGCGACCTTAAAGCGGCGCTCACCCATTTCTCACCTGGGCGGCACCCACTTGACTATCTGCCGCAGATATGCCACACGCCAGCCAGTTAGTAGTATGGTGGGCGACCACATGCGAATCCTGGCTGTTGTATGTTTTTTTGTTTGTGTTCTTTTTTTTCTAAATTAGATAGAGTGAGTTGGTCAATCTGAAAATACCACCCGAGTTTGGCTCTAATATTATAGGTTATGGTCCATCTAGCTTCCAAGCACCCTCTGCTTAGACTAGCACACATCCAGGCTTTAAACAAAATCGCGTCACCTGACAGACATAAGCTTTGCGGGTCAACGGGTTGGCCGATTCACCGCCCGGCAGAATATGCCAGAAGCGCAGGAGATATCGAAGGTGCCCAGGGCGAGCATCCCTCTTACTCCAGGAGTCCAGCCCCGTCGCTCTAATCAGTGTGCGCGTGCTGTTTGGGGTCGCGTATTCTAGCTTTAATCAATTTGTGCTTGAATGAACTCCCACTAACATAGACCACCAGCATGAAAGCGCCCCCTTCTTCATGACAATGAGAGGACTCCACTATAAGACGCCGAGGGCCTATCTTCCCCGAGTACGGTTCCTCACAATCCATTATGTCTACTTCATTGGGCTCTCTTTCATTACTTCCGCCATCTTCTGGGGCACCTCCTCTCCTCACCAGAGTGTGCGATACATCGACTCTTTGTACCTGACTGTCAGTGCTATGACGCTCGCAGGAATGAACCCGGTGAATCTGTCTACACTCAATACATTCCAGCAAGTGCTGCTGTTCTTTCTCATAATTTCTGGATCTGCGGTAAGAGCTCGCAACGATACATTCAAATTGACTGTCCTGTCCGGAAAGCTAATGCGACGAAGATCTGGGTGTCGATCGCGATGGTCCTAGTTCGGAAACATGCATTTGAAAGAAGATTTGCCGAGATTGTCAATGCAGAGCGGCTTGAAAGAAGAGCTCATAGCCAGATTGGGTTTGGCCGCGCAATAAAGAGGCCCCGTTCTTTATCCCGGCAAAATACTATGCCTGAGGAACGTACTTGGTTTCCAGGACTCCTACCTACGTTCCGTTCTCCGAGCTGGGGAGGACCGGTTGAGCCGAACGGTAGCCTCCAAAACAGGAGTTTGGAGAAAAAGGACCCGGTCCCAGGCTCTCAGCCTAACCAGACTGATACTGGACATCTCAATCAACAACTAAATCAGGCTGCCCCGGAAGTTGGAGATGATGTTTCCGGGTCAGTGGCTCCTGATGAAGCACTACCTAATGAAGACATTCTTCGGGAGCAAACCAGTCGCACTGATAATGATGTGCATATTTCATTCGCTTCCCACTCGCGGAATAACTCGGAAAATCAGCAATCCAACACAGAACGCAGACGCATGCTTTCCCCGTACACCAATGTTCTGAATCGCGCTAATACGCTCGGCGAACTGGAACAATGCCCATCCGCCGACGGTTCTGTTGGAGGAGGTGATCTTCACTTGAACCTTCTCCACAAATTGCACCGCAATTCTACTTTTCACAATCTCACTGAAGCAGAGCGACAAAAGCTCGGCGGTGCCGAGTATCGAGCAGTATCTTTGCTGGCAATCATTGTGCCAATCTACTTTTTTCTCTGGCAGCTGCTTGGAGGCTTAGGTTTAGGAGCGTATCTCGCAAGAAACAAAGCGTCGCTGACCGAGTCCAACGGTCTGAATCCTTGGTTTGTATCATCTCAGTCCCTACTACTGTATTTGGATGCTTGAAACGCTTGATGCCAAGTTTCTGGTTTGGTGTTTTCTAATTGTAGGCCATGTTAAATCAGGTGGACCGGCTTCTTTTTTGCAATTTCTGCATTCAACAACTCTGGCATGAGTCTTCTCGATGCAAATATGGTGGGTGATTTCATTCACTTGTTTCCTCCGAAAGCCTGACATTTCTGATCACCTATCAAGGTTCCCTTTCAAACATCGACCTACATGCTCATTACGATGAGCCTCCTGATCCTAGCAGGCAACACCTGGTAAGAATACGATTCGCGTTGTCTCGTTTGAAGGTTCACTATGCTTACGATGGGCTCATAGCTACCCAATATTCTTACGATGGATATTACGTGCTATCCACCTCATGATTCCTAATCACGAATATTTCGATCAGTTCCGTGACACGCTAAACTTTCTCCTGGATCATCCACGGCGATCTTATACCACTTTGTTTCCGTCCGCCCACACTTGGTGGCTGCTACTCTCTGTGATGGTATTGAATGGCATTGATTGGGTTGCATTCGAAGTGCTCAACGCAAGTTGCTTAAATTTACCCCGTTGTACTTCTATCATCCCACTGACATCCAGCAATAGGTGGATAATCCATCAGTGGATGCCATCCCTCGGGGATCGCGTGTGTTGGATGGATTGTTCCAAGCCTTCTGTGTTCGAAGTGGAGGTTTCTACGTGGTCAACATCTCAGCGCTCCAGCTAGGGACGCAAGTCATCTATGTGGTGATGATGTATATTTCGGTCTATCCCGTTGTCATCACGATGCGACACTCCAATGTCTACGAGGAGCGGAGTCTGGGAATATACGCGGATGATCCATCCCCCAACGACGATCAGCAGAATTCGTCCTCAGATACGCCGGGAGGGCCATTCTCCAATGCCCCTACTACCGGAAGACTTTACTTCATCCGACACCAATTACGGGCGCAAATGGCATACGATCTATGGTGGATCGCGTTGGCTGTCATCATCATTTGCATCGTGGAGGCAGGCCAGTTCAGCCGTGATCCTGTCACGTTCTCAGCATTCAACATTATTTTCGAGACAGTGAGTGCTTACGGATGTGTCGGGATCAGTACGGGACTTCCAAATCAACTTTATAGTTTCTCTGGGGCCTGGCATACATTGAGCAAGCTTGTCCTTTGTGCCGTAATGATCCGAGGTCGCCATCGAGGTCTGCCAGTCGCCATTGACAAGGCGATTATGCTACCGAGCGACAAACATTTCAGAGCGGAAGAGGAAGATGCACAGATCAGGATGGAACGAACGGTGACTCGATCCCGAATGTCAATCTAGAGTTCTGAAAAACCAGGCAAATCCAACAGTTTTCACACATTTTTGACCTTGGGTTTCTGTGCCGATGGTAAACAAGAGAGAGCATGCCAAATGTCCAGTTCATAGGAAATACCCGATGAAGACCCCAAACTTTCTCTGCGCGATTCGCTTTTGATCCCATCCATGAACGCTGTTTCGTTTCAGCACGAAAGACATCTGCCTTGAAACGCCCCAACTCTAATTTACAAACTATTCTTCTCACAAGTAAAGCAAAGGACTTTACTTTTACCATATAGTCGATACTCATAGAAAGTGGTATCACAGAACTTTTAAATTCCAAGTTGCTCATGCAAATACTTCTAATGTCAATTAATAATTATAGAAAACGCCGGCTGGCTGTAAAGTGGTATCCAAGTCGTAAGAAGACGTGTCTGGACAGATCCATGCTGCCCTTCTATCCAAGGTAATCCAATTCACCAATTATATCGAAATCTATCCACCCAAATGCCTCCTTATTGAGCGCGTCCAATCTCGCCATCTTGGGCTGGCTTTTGATGGTGAGGTTGGGCCTCGGCAGGAGTGTCATTCTGAGGCTGGGCCTGGGTCTCGGTCACAGTCTCGGTATGAGGCTCGCTTGGAGTCTCAGTCTGAGTCTGGGCCGGAGTCTCGGTTTGAGCCTGTTGCTGCTCATGGGCTTGCTCGACCTCACGCTGCAGAGCGCCCGAAGCCTCGGGAATCGGCTGCAGGGTCGGTGCCTGTCCCAGGCGTTGCGGATTTGCCTGCCTCATTTGCGGGCCCGGGGCGCCTGGTGGATACACCCCATTATGTGGTGGATTGGCGAAGGGCAGAGGCGGACCCGTGGGTTGACCACGGTTGTTGCCTGGCTTCTTGCTCACACGCTCAGGGGCAGGGCCCAGGATAGTCGGGTATGAGTACCGGAAACCCCATTTTAAGAAAAGAGTGAACTTGTTCCACGCGGTCAATTTCTTCCAGCGGCTTTGCAGTACGGCAGCGTCGTGGGCGTTACGCGAGCGATAGCCCTTGCGCAGACAGCACAGGCAGAACAGCGTGAGTGGCATGATTGTCAAGGCCCAGCAGACTGGCATTCCGCGCCGTGTCTGCCAGCCGGTCATGAGACGGCGGAACCGGATCCAGGCTTCCAAAATGCCTAGCAAGAACCATAGTCCGATCCAGCCCAGCACACAGATGAGGAGGATGGCGAGTGGAGAGATGGCAAGTCCGCCGTAGTAGTCGTCGTTGTAGTAGCTGTCAGGGTAGTTGTAGTACGTGGAATCGCTATTTTGATAGCGACACTTCTTGTCGCTGTAATCGTACAATGTCGACGGGACGTAACGGTCACTCAGCGAGCTCAACGATCTAGTGGGCACTTGTGTTGGCTCAACATAGATGTACTTGTACACGTAGGTTGATGACCTGAAGCCCTCGGCATTGTACACGCTATACGAGGTCGAGACAGCGGTGCTGGGGAGGAGTCGATCGAAAGTGTAGTCTGACGGGGGCGTGACTGTAGCAGCGGTGGTCGTTGTCCATTGCGTAGAGCAGGCAGTTGGTGCAGAATAGGTCAAGTTGACGACCCAGATGATAGACGTCCATGCGCTGTCCACGTAATTGTACACCGCGCTGTAGGGCACTGGTTTACCCACTCCGCCAGACGGATAGAGCTTTTCAACGATGGTTACCTCGTCGGCATAGTAATCTGAATTGACGACGACATTGGTCTGGATAGCGTCCGGTAACGAAGTTGCGGTCGGGATGATCTCCTGATAAGTAGTGGTGGTAATGATCGACCATCGATGCTTGGAAGTGTCGTAATCGCCATACGCCTCCTCTGGAACAGCCTGGTAATAGTCGGTCACGATCCAGGGAGCGCCAAGAACGAATGGAGTTAGATAAGTCAAAACGAGTGACAAAACGTATAAAAACGAGTGTGAGGGCGCCATTGCGAATGGGCCTGAAAGTTGGAAACTGCGACTGCAACAGCGACTGCGACGTGACACCCCTACGACGAGAAAAACCTGGATGCGGCTCTGGTCATGGGGACTGGCTTTAAGAGAAATCCATCAGCGCCTCTTCCTTGCCATTTTGTCGGACTCTGCTTTGGCGAGGCCTTAGTTTGCCATTTGGGGGCCATGAAAAGCGCCTCAAAGCCCATTCAGGGACCAGGTGGAAATTGCCTCCCGACCGAACGCAGGGTAAATCCCGGAGTCGCCGCGGTGCGATTGGTCGGACATGCTGAATCTCAAGGGTCCGAGGAGGCTAAGGAGAGAGGCTAGCGGTGCTTAGCGTGGTTTAGTAGTGGCTAGTGTTGGGCTTAGTCCCAATTCGGGAGTTGTGCTGGTTGGCGCCGGTGATGACTGGCTCGCTTATTGTGGCTTCCATTGCAAAAATAGCCTGGCGAGAGAGAAAAGATCCAAGGAGTTCGACAAAAGAAGACTGTGTTGCATGAACGAGGTGAATGTGATGGAGAAAAATTTTCATCGGAAGCAGTAACCTGTGACTTGTGACTTGTGACCTGGGATCAGCTGACTGACGATGTTTTTGGTGTGTTTCGCCTCGTAAAACATCAGAAGCAACATGAATCAAAGCGGAACAAGCCGAAGAAAACCGGCGATTCTCGTGGTCCAGTGAGATCCCAGATCTCTGTCACTGCCGCACTGGTGGGGCTAATCTCCTTGAGCCTCGAATGTGTAGTGAACTTCTCCAGTGCAACATTATAGTCTCGCGATGCATAGTAATGCAGCTAGGGTTAATATAGAGAAGAGACCTCTATATTCAATAGTCATCGCAACTGCAAGACTGGTTCAATTAACTTCATTGGGCTTCTAACTCTTCTCAAGATCAAATCTAATCCCGTTCGACGGTATAGAGGTGATCTTCAACTGGAGTTGTTGATCTACCCACTGAATTGGTCTCCACATAGATCTACAGTATGCGTTCTGTCAAGCCCTCTTAAGGCATCCTATTCCCGGCCAGAATCTTGCAATGGTTCTCGAAATTCCATGCTATCATAATCTCTGTCAAGAAACTCTAAATATCTTCGAATCCGAATGTCGTTCTTTGATAGAGGCTTACTAGTTAGGTTGACCCCTGCTGGATACGATGTTTACTTGCAGAACTTCTGTATAGTGGATGCTCTAAATATCATACAAAGCCAATTTCATACCAGTCGGCATCACAATCGTATCATGTTTCCGAAGCTAGGCACTCGTTTTCGACTTTGACATCAATTCGTGCTAATAAGTTAAGTCAACCAAACATAAGGAATTTATCAACCTTGAACTCCTCAGCTGGCCATACATACTTCATCACCTCGATCACCAGGACCAGTCTTCATCTTCATCTTCCTCTTCAGCTGGCGCTGGATCCGTAATGTTTTCAAGTCTCCACCCAAGTCTCTCCTTCTCCGACTCCAAAAACCGATCCTGTTGTAGCGGTGCCCTTTCGCGGGACAATTCCGTCTCCTAACCCTCACAACAATCTCCCGAAGCGATGGGATAGGTCGAAATAGGACATCTGTCCATTCCAGAAGTTCTCTGATGTCATCCTCCGAGTTGTGTCCAGGCTTGAGCCTCTGATCCAGAGCTTGAGAACGATAAGGAGATGTCATGAGAGTTTTCAAGTTCGTACAGTGCTTTTGCTTCTGTTTGAGTGTTTCATGGATACCGTCGATATGCCCACCTGGCAGAGGTTCCCCCTGAGTGTATCGGAACTGAACCATAACATGCTCTCTCTGGCTGACGCTGTCATAGCCAATCCTTTCAAAGATCCGGGATGTCCAGGGCCGCCACACCAGGCAAAGTTGAAAGGATTCTGGCTGAAGAAGAGGGATTTTGCTTTTTTGCTGATTGTTTTGCTCACGTACAAGAGGTTGAGATCAAGAATGTGTAGCTCGTCAAATGTGCGTATTAGCCACCAGTCGTATAGAGTACGTTGTCTCAGATCATAGCAAGGAATGACGAATTCTTTGAAGCCAAGGTTTATAGCGCCTGGCTTCAATAGGACATAGCCATAGATCTTGTTGCGGATTCCCCCCGGGAGCTCGAGGAAGCTAGTTGGCATCTTGAAACCCAAGTTCAA
The DNA here is from genome assembly GCF_028828155.1 of Penicillium subrubescens. Classification (NCBI taxonomy): domain Eukaryota; kingdom Fungi; phylum Ascomycota; class Eurotiomycetes; order Eurotiales; family Aspergillaceae; genus Penicillium; species Penicillium subrubescens. The sequence goes on from NW_026643156.1 coordinate 1,117,865, forward strand.
GGATTGTAGATCAATGTCAAGTTGATTTGAAGGCCAGAAGTGAGAAGCAGAAGTTCTTGGGTATAAGTGACTGCTGATGGGATCCTCCATGTTTGCTTTCTTGACTCAGTGGTTGTAATAGCATATCTTTAAGTAGAAGGAGATTTCCTCGGATCTTCGTGGTAATAGTTAAATACAATCAACACTTTCTGTATCAGAACTTAATTTACTAAAGCTCTGGTATTATTCCAGCGATCTCTTGAAGATACCATGGTATGTTGTTCCAAGCACGATGAGAGTGTGATTTGTCCCAGAGTAAAGGTTCCATCACGATATAGACATTGACTGTCAATGAATGGAAGGAATACTGTCCATCTAAGACATCATGATATGTTGCTACAAACACCACAAGAGTGTGACGTCTCCCGGAGCTGGGGTTCCATCATGGTATAAACATAATGTGATCTATAGAATACTGTCTATGCTAGTGTGAAGTACGTCTACCCAGGTATTCTCAATAATTTCAGTATCTAGATTTGTAGAGCATGATATGAGAAAACCCTCGTCAAATAGACGTAACCCTCCATTTACAAACGCCTCAAACATACACAATCAACGCAAGACAAGCACAAGCCCAAGGCAAATGAAAATAATCGAATGAGCTCAAGCAAAGAACCAAGACAAAAGTAGAATAACAGGGGCCAAACCCACTCCTAAACGCAGAAACCGTAACGTCGTGATATAGCCTTAGTCCGGACTGGGTGGACTATGACTCAAGGCGAGACAGGACAAGACAAGGGATGGAGGGGATCATCCTTCTTGGGTATCACCCAGTATAAACAGAACAGAACGGGCTAGTTTCCAAGCAAAGCATGCAAAAGACAGAGACAAGAATCAAAAACCCTCATCTCATCCCCCCCACCTAATTAGCAGCCCTCAGCGCCCTCAACCTCGCCCCAAGCCCATCCTCTACCTCCCCAGGAACTCCCTCTGACACTTTTGGCTCTTGAACCCTCCCCTCAGGAACCTTCCCCGCCTCATCTTCAAGCGCCATCCTCCACTCAACCCCCGCATCATCCGCCAACTGGCCCATCAAAGCATCAACCTCCCCCTCCCCCTCCGCCCCATACTCCGCCATACTAATGCCAGCCGCAACATCCTCAATAGCGGCGCCCGCAATCTTAAAGTCCTCACTCCTGGCCAAAAAGTTATTCGCATGCGCCACAAGACTCTCAAGATTCACACTCTTGCTCGCAGCGTCCAGGCCTCGCGATGCAAGCGCGAGAGTCCGCGATGTATCGCGCGTGCTTTGAGCGGCTTTGAGTTCGTTGATGATTACGTCTGCGCGGGCGGCTTCGGCTCTTAGAGTGACTTGGCGCCTTTTTTCGCGGACGGCGGAGGAGGCGTGGATGCGGGCGATTTGGAATTCGCGGGCTTTCATTGCGCGGTCGGCTTTTGCTTTTTCGGATTTGAATGTTGCTTCGGCGCGGGAGGCTTCTTTTTTGAGGCGGTTTGAGTGGAGCTATACACTCGAGTCAGTGGATGAGGACTGGATGTTGGGTGTTGGGTGAGAGGGCGGGTAGAGTGTGGTATGGTATGGATGGAGTGCGGGGAGAGATGGGCAGACTGGACGGACCTTGACATTTGTGCGAGCTTCGAAGATGGGATCTCTGCGGACCATGGTGGATAGACTAGTGCAATGTAATGCACTTGTATTATGTTATGAAAGAGACTGTGGGTGTGTGTTGTCGAGGGGAAGGAGAAAGAAAGTTGGAAGTTGTTGTGGCTGAGGTGGAGGAGGATTCGGCGCAAAGAGATGACCGGAGAAAGAGACACACACAGAGAGAGAGAGAGAGGGGTGGCAAACGTCACTGACCGCATTCAGTTGTTAGCGCGGATATTGAACCACCCACGTAAATAGAGAACAGTGGTGGTTGAAGAAAAGAAATGGAATAGAGAGTTATAATTATTTAATAGACATTTTACATGGTTTTATTCAGGATAGGTGACTGTATTTTGAATCAACTGTTACTTCGTCTGACTGGAGTTAGGCTGCCAAATTGCCATCCCCGTGCCCACCTTCTACATACATCTACCGAGATACACTCACGACTACTATTAATAAGAAGTCGTCTACTATGGAGATGAACACATATCAAGATAGCTAGAAGCTGAGCCAGTCAATTTATTTTGAATCTGGATGATTTGAAAGGTGGGAACTAGTTATACAGCCAAAAAAGAGGATCCCTAAATCCCAAGGTTCTCCTAAGGAAATGTCCCCCGAACCAGCAAACTATCCTATCATAGCTGCTTACCCAAAAGCACCGACGACATAGTCTCGCCCGTACCCGTTGATGACGAACTCCAGGAACTCCGTGTACTCCGTTGATGTTGATGTTGATGAGATGGACCCATCTTTCCGTAACTGCGTCGTCGGCCAGAAGAAGAGACCCGAGATTGTATCTTGCCAATCCCGGCCCCTTTCACAGTCGACATAGATAATGATGATGATGAAGCTACTCCCATAGCTCGCCCGCGTCGTCGCGACTGGCTGGTGATACTATCGATTGCCCAGGCCATAGTCAACAAGGACATCCAAGTCGATCGACCCTCCGACGTGGCCGACACCGTCCCCTGCGGGCTGAAGATCTGCTCCCTAACCGCTAGCTGCAATGCTCTGCCCGTCGCATCGCGAAGTGGACGCGCCAAGGCTGGGCTGCATGCTAGCAGTCGAGTGAGAAGTCTCATCCGAAAGGACGGGCCGGTCACCGTCGAGGGTGACAGACTCGGGGTCGAAATCAACCAATGAATCAAAGGGAAATGCTGATAGATCTCCGCCGTCGAGAGTGCCAAAGGCGAACCCGTCTTCAGGGAATGAAGAATGCGGAGCAGTGGGAATGTCACTGTGGAAGAGGCGACGGAAGTCATCGTCAGAAAGAGGAGCTGCAACGTCGTTGCTAGAGTGAACTGGAAGTTCGAGGTCGAAGAGAGGGAGAGCGCCTGCTCCTTCGAGGCCGCCGACGGACACTGCAGGTCTGGGGAGCACAACATCGCGGCAGGATGTTGTGTCACGTCGGTGGTGGCCTCAGCCAGAGTGGAGGGCTTGAGGGTGGGTGAGTAGTCGAGGGTGATGGTGGATGGGGTGGGGAAAGGGATTCGCTCCATTTGGAGTTCTTCGCCTTCTTGTTTGAAGAGAGTAGGAGTGAGAGTAGGGGAGGTAGTGGTGGCGGAGGAGTTGGGGACCGGAGAGCCGGCCTTGACGGGAGTGCTGCTACGAGAGCCGCGCACCTCCGCAGAGAGCTGAGCGACCTGTTGAGACAGGCGGGTGTTCTCGGCTTCCATCTGCTGAAGGCGCTGTAGGAGGAATTGATTTTGTTGCTCCATGCGGATCTTCTCGGTTTCCAGCTTCTCCATTTCAAGGCGCTTGCGCTCACGGGATGTTTGAGCGGCCGCGCGGTTTCGAAGAACACGCTCGATGCGACGCTGCTCCTTTTCATCTTCGGTCTTGGCTCGTTTCCTGATGGAGGGGGTGAAGTGTTAGAACAAAGCTCACTCGCTGGACATAGCACTTGCTGAGGGATACTTGGTACATACCTTGGAGGAAGGTTGGTCTTGGGCACTGGTAGTTCCTGACCCCAGGACTTTCTCTTCTTCGTGGGCTTCTTCTCGTCTTCCTTCATGTCGTCGTCCACCGGTTCCGGAGAATCCAATGACGTATCTGAAGGAGAGATAGTCAAAGGCATCTCGGGTTCCGGGGATGCGGAGAGAGACTCCAAGTCACGGAGTGACGTTGTCTCTGCCATCATGGATATGTGTGTATTGTGTATGTGGTGGTTGGATGGTAGGATATTATCGAGTTGTATATCGAGGAGAGTAGATGGCCGGTGCCGTCAAGTGATGATGGTGTGTAGAGAGCGGGGACTTGATTGTTCAAAGTAGGATGTGCTTCTCTGGTTGCCTGGAATCAAGGCCACGCTGTCATCACGGTCGGGCACCGTCAATCTGCCTCCAGATGAATCGAGACAGAGGAAGGAATGACTCAGCGAAGGTAGAGGACAGATGGTCCTTTGGGGTTGGGCTGTTGGGGGAGGGACAAAGAGTGGGCGAGTGGCGTGTTTAAGTAGAGGCCAGCGTGGTCAAATGGAGGGAGAAGAGGGACAGGGAGAGAGGACAGTGGTAGGGGTTCCAGGGATGGGGGCCTGGGTCTAAAGGTACTTGGACGGTACTTCTGGTTCCATACATTCTTCTATGGTACCTGAAGTACCTGGGAAGGGGCCAAGTTGATTTTCCCATTCTGGAGGGGCGGAGTCGTCAGCCCCGGGGCCGTCAGCTTACAAAGTCAATACCAAAATTACCACTCTGACATTTACCCCTCCAGTCAGAATGCCTGTAGGAGTGTATTAATACAGTAAATCAGCCCCTGCGCCCCTGGATTCCACGGCTCATCCGTTTCACCGTAGACCAACAAAGTACAGTTCTGTACGGAGTACTCCATGCTGTAACTATGAATAGCCACTGACTACGACATGCACCACTCCTGTTGTCTCTGGACCCCAAGCCTAAGGCCCCCAACTGCAGTCTATATCTACTGCGCATTACGGGCCAAAAAGCAATTCCAATCTATATGTACAGTCAAGTTGATGATCCTCTCTCTAATGATCTATCCATTTCACATGTCCTCTGTACACTTGAAAATGGTCACACAATCAATGGCAATTGCCTCTTGTCCCACCGGACATTACCACCCCCTCCCCTCCCCTCCCCTTCCAACACGGAGTCATCCTTCCCGACAATCCGCCACGTCCGTCTGGAACAATGGTGGACCCCGCTAAGAACCCAGTCTCAAGCGTCTGTCGCAACTGTGGAGAGCAGATCGCGCACACTGTGGATTGGATGTTGGTCCCTGCACAAAAGCCTCGTCCAGGTTGGAGACAGAGGGCCCCAATCAAGGTGAATAACCAACTGGAATTACACTCGCCACCAGCCGTTAATTCTCCGGGAATTACTCTCTCTCCCCTGCCCCTTGGAGATGCATCATGCACGCTTAACTCCACTACTACACTCCATACGGAGTTTGGTGTTGGAATGGTATTTCCAGGGGCAGGGGCTAGCCCCCTCCCCTCGGACATTAACCTGCAGTACAGTACTGCATTCACATTGGCCCTTGACCCTGGCTGAAGAATTCCACTCTTCAATCCTACCGAAGACTGTCGAAGAACGCAGAACACGGTAGATTTCGACAGTTTCGACACTGGACTGTAGTTAGTTAAACCCTCTACTGTATAACTACTGTAAGTATCATGATAGACTGTGGACCATCCATCCGAATCCCTAACATGTGCGTTCACCCCGCGGTCGCATTGGCGAAACTCAGTCCCCGCCGGAGTCCGCGTCCAAGAAGGGGTGGCCCACAAAGACCGTACTAAGTATGTACTCCGTACTGAGTATGGACTAAGAATTTGGATCCTCCTTGGTAACAATTACTAAGGAATTACACGAGATGACTCCCGAACAATCCGGGGCTCTCCTATAGGTGCAAACACTGAAACAGACTACAACTTTGATTACATACGGAGTTGTAGATAGTTCTTAGTTCTCGGCTAATGTCAAGTGTAGCGTGGCAGATGTGCAAAGTTAATTAATCCTTCTAACCGTTTCAATGGCGGGGTAATTTAGCGTAGGAACCATGAACCATGAACCATCCTTTCATTTTCATCCAGGAGTCGCGGATTGACGGAGGTTCAATTTGTAAGAACTTGTGTCTAAGCGACTTTTTGAGCTCTCTCGGCGTTTGTGTTTGAAACCCCGGAAAATAGAGAGAACTTGGCAAGAAATGGTCACTGTTGTCGGACGATTTCCCCATGTTGATCCTCCACAATATCATGTTCATATCGTGAAACCGAATATCACCCATAATGATAAAGGCTAAAAAAGCTGTGGGTTTTTGGCTGTTCTCACGTGTTTTTCATATTTTCGGTTGAACCGGAACAAAGAAGACATAGCAACAATGCGTCGATTTGCGTTCTCACGGTTTTTGATGTTATCGTTCAAACCGGAAACCAAAACGACATGGCGAAAAAGCATCGAAACGGCTGCGATCTTTCGTTGCAACGGTTTTTTGATGTTGCCGTTTGAACCAAAAACCGACAAAGCATAGCGAAGAAGCATCAGCCGTATTGATGATAGCTTAACATCTGCACTTTTTTTCGTTTTGATGTTTTGACGTTTTCTTTTCGCGGTTTTTTTCGGTTTTTTGATATTGTTTGTTTGAACCAGAAACCCAGAAACATAGCCAGGAAGCCACCTTTAATGACGAGGGCTCAGCGACGTCTGCACTTTTTTTTGTTTCACGTGTTTTTGATGTTCGCGTTCAAACCAGAAACCAAAATGACATAGCGAAAAATCGTTGGTTTTGTTCTCACGGTTTTCCGATGCTCTCTCCCAAACCGGAGACCCAGAAAATATAGCTGCAAAGCATAGATTTTCGTTGTAACGAATTTTGGTGTTTCCCGACCAGAAAAGCAATAAACCAAGCATAGAACTCCAACCCGCACCTATCCCTCGGTCCATCTCTCATTGAGAAGTCGAGCCCTAACCACCGAGGGGGGATTAGCCCCAGCGGCTAGGACTCAACCTGCTGGGCGACTAAGCCTCAGCAACGGCCGTACCAGCCCCATCGTCCTCATCAGCCTTGCCGTCCTTATCACCCTCATCCATCTCGCAAGCCTTGTGCTTTCGTGGGACAGCGGTGCGTCGGACCTTGCGCGGCTTCTTGGGAGCTTTGCCCTCGTCAGCAGTGGTGGAGGGACCGGAGGCAGCAGGATCGGCAGAGGCATCGGGGTTCGAGGGGCCAGCATCGGTAATCTCTTGGACAGCATCCGCGGAAGCAGATGCTGTGCGTCGAGAATATGGCTTGCGGCCGGGATCTATGCCAGTCGCCTTGATCAGCTTACGGCGAGTGCAGCCGTAATGACTTTGGCTGAGACGACTGTATATCCCAGCTCACTTGCCAGCTTCTCGAAGTTGACAGGATTCTGCCGAAAAGTCAGCAATAAGTAACGAAAATGTGAAGGGGTAGGGAGGTAAAAGGGACTTACCCGGCCGTCGTGGGTGGCGTAGAGGATGCTGTAGAGTAGCACCCTCTGTTCAGGCTCGGTCAAGCCCAGGAACTTGCCGTAGCCATGGGTGCGGGCCATGACTGTGATGGTGGGTTAGGGGAAGAGTTTTATGTATGAAAAAGGGAATGGAGAAGGAGAGGGGGAGGATGGGAGATGGGAGATAGAGATGAGGGAGGGTATATGTAGGAAGATGGGGATGTGTGAATGTGTGAGTGAGTCAAGGTGGTGATGTGAGTGTGGGCAAGTGGTTGCTGGCAGGCAAAACTTGGATGTAGAAGATATGAGAAAAGGAAAGATTAGGCAGGAGTAAAAAGCGAATTTAAATGAATGGGTCAAAAATGGAAGATGAACGAAAAATTCGTTTTCATAGAACCACAACGTACCTCGTCACCATCTGCTATGGCAGAGCATGTGTTGGAAAGGTTTAGAGACTTCCTGTTTGGGAAATATATACTTCGGTAAATTCATTCGGGTATGTTAAACAACATTTGCCTAGCAAACCAGCCTATGTACAGCCATGCCAGGCACTCTAGCCCCATGAAAAAAAGTATCTGGCCTCACTACGACACAAAAAGTCCTACCTTAACTAATCACCACAATATACACACCATAGGCCTTTTTCTTTTATTCTACACTAGTTCCTTGGTTTTCTCATTTTTACCACACAAAGAATAAGCTATTTTGCCGCATTTAGAATCAGTTTCGTTAATATTCTAATTCTAAAGTGAGAGATATTTTCCTATATTCTCCAGCAACTTTACTTCCTAGGGAACGAGATTGGGGTTCCGAAAATTTCAAACTATGATGAATTTTCAAAATCATCTTTGCCGTCACGAGTTAAAAGATAGATCGCAGAAATAGTATTTATACTATCAAGAAGGACGACGGTTCGAAAGCCATTAGAAGACATTTAGAAAGACATTTAGAAAGACATTTAGAAAGACATTTAGAAAAATGTCTAGAAAGATATTTAGAAAGACATCTAGAAAGACATCTTTAAAAGATATCTCGAAGGACATCTAGAGAGACATTCAGAAAGATCCTTCGAATAAGAGTAATTGAAGCACTATTGTATAATTTTTGATAAAAGCTACCATGAGCATAAGAGGCATCAATCAACTCAAAAGAATAATTGTAATAACTTCTACAGTAACATGGCGACCCAGAAACGGCTACCGTAACCTTGGATGGCGAGCCGCCCCCTAACCGCCCGCCGCACGGGCCTTGGAGAATGATTGGCTTTCGATTGCATCAGCCCATTGCGGCTCTTAGGCGCTTCGGCACTTGAGGTCCGCAACACTGGGTCGTTTTTCACTCTTTCTAGGCCTTTCTAATATCTAATATCTAATTCAATACTTCTATGTATATAAAGAAGAGCCTTGTATATGAAGTGCTAATGCAAGAATTAAATTTAACCTAATCAGGCCACAAACTGCGTACAAAAAGCTTTAAGAAGAGAAATCCTCGCGTATTCATAATCAACACGCTAAGGCCTCGTGGCACACAGAACTAATGCTGGGCACCGGCCCTTAGAAAGTGGACCGAAAGGTTCGTGCGGGGAAAGAGAACGGGCACGTACTTGGAGCGAATGAGGATGTAGAGAAATAGGATCTGGTAGATATTTTTAGCTACTAGGGTAAGCCATCCCTCAATGTGATACTGCGCCTTGCCCGACCCTCCTTCGTATCTGCAATGTGCCGACAGGTACTCCGTACATACGCCGCTCATGCATGATAACCAAAAAGAGTAGTAGGGGACCAGACCCTATCGATGGATTAGGTTACTAGTCCGAATCCTGATCCTGCAATGTATGGGTTGGACAAGTCGATTTGTTTCTCCTCGATGATCATCATGCAAGCTAATGTATTGCCAACTCGTAGATTGTCACACAGGGAGAGGGGAAAATAATTACAGGCTTCATCTTCAGCCTCGTCTTTAGCCTCATCCATTATAAGATCTGGCGAGAATCTCAACTCGCCCCCCGTATATGATCGCTAACCCAAATCGTTCCTTAATTATAATGTCTTCATCAATCGATAGGCAGACTGAACACGACCCTCTCCATATTCAAGGTTCCGATCATCATATCCGCGGCCCTAGAGCGCCCGAAAAAACAGGTTACACTTCTCATCCTCAACCAGTACCCCATGATGAGATCTCCCCAGCCATATGGGGAATCGGATGGTGGACTCCAACCCTAATGGTTGGATCTGTGATTTGTGGTGCGGCGTTGTCGGTGGGCCATCACTTATACTACCAGAGCCTCGACAATACTCGTGTCCACTCGGTCGACCAACAAACATGGGCAATCCGAATCGGAACTGGCTTTGCCTTTCTTAACAAAACCTTCCTCGTTGCTGGTGTTGGAATCGCAGCTGTGCAAGAGATATGGGCAACTCTCCGCCGGAAGAGCATGAAGCTTAGCGGAATTGATGGGATGTTCGCGGTGCTTAAAGACCCACTCGCTTTTTTGATTCCTGATCTCTGGTTGTATGCGAAAACCCTCACATTACTGGCAATTTTCTCATGGTAGGTTTTTCCCATCTCGTTCCTGCGTGAGAGTAGAAGGGGCTTAATTTACTGATCACAATAGGCTTATCCCATTGTCGGCCATCATCACACCTGCGACCCTGTCCGTCCATCTCTTAACAACCACAAACACCACGCAGGTGCGCGTTCCGACCGTAAATTTTACGGACTCATCCTGGGTCCCCTGGGCGAATTTCGAAGGCGTTGGACATATTGATGCTCCCTCCGCCGAGATCAGTCGCCTCTTTACAGTCACCTCATCATCCGTCGACGTTGTCCCTGCCGCTGCACCATTCCCCAACTCAACCTACTCCCTAGACTTCTACGGCCCATCATACAAATGCCAGAGACTTAGCGAAGCCATTGAAGAGATGAAAGGTCTCACCTTCCCCGATATCCTGAATGAGAACCACTATACCCTAGCACAAGTCTGGAATCAGACATTCGCAAACATCACCAACGTAACAGTCCCTCAGTTTGTATACTCAGGGACTGTCCCCGATCTCCTCAACAACACCCTCTTCCTATATGCAACAGGTTCAAACCCCCTCTGGAATACCAACGCCACCCAACCTACCGAGCTGGTCTGCCAACTATGGAACACATCCTATACCGCAAACCTAACCTTCACCAACGGCGTCCGCACCCTAACACCAGTATCAACAAAGCCACTCGCCCCGGCAAATTGGGACTCGTCGGCCGCAATTTCTGTATTACTACCCGGGTACCACGACACACCCGCAAATGGCGGCTACTATGTCATACACATGCTATTTTCAGGCCTCATCAAACACAATATTGCCATCGGCTCCACGGGATCAGTATTAGACGACTCGCCCTCCTCCGTCCTAGCCAGCAACCCACTGTCAGTCACCCAAACGGGTCTCTGGTCATGTCCCGAAATATGGAACAACACCGATTACTTGGAGGTAACGATTTCACGCAATATGTCGACCGCCCTCTGCCGAAACAAAACCCTAGCCCGGGCATTGGAGGACCTCTCGCATAATTTCACCTATAGTCTCCTCAGCCTGAATGCCGCGAACACCACCGTCCCTGTAAAAGTGTCATCGCCTCAGAACTTCTACAGCTATAATAGTAGGAATCTGCTTTTGGCGTATGCGACTGCGCTGGGCGTGAGTGTCGTCTGTGTTATTGTTGGGTTTATGGCACTCTTTGAGAATGGTGTTTCGCAGAGTACGGCGTTTTCGAGTGTTTTGGTGACGACGAGGAATCCCGAGTTGGATCAGTTGGCTATTGGACATTGTTTGGGGAGGAATCCGATTGGGAAGGAGATTGGGGAGGCGAAGTTGCGTTTTGGGGAGATTGGGGAGGGTGTTGGTGGTGCTAGTGGGAGGGAGTATAGGCATGCGGCGTTTGGGATGAAGTGGTCCGTGACTGGACTGTCTAAGGGGGAGAAGTACTACTAGATATGGGATATATCTGGAGGGTATGCATGACAAGGTCATCGGTTTCGGGCCAAGTAGGATGGGTTGCGATATTTTTTAATGATTATGTGATTGAATAGTTGCAATCCTTGGTTAAGGTGCAATAGTTCAAGCTAGCACTGTTAATCATACATCATTCTAGCGTGGTATATATAATAAATAAGAATGAGGAATAAGAAGACGCCTAGAGCAACCAGTCATCTCGGATTGTCTTCTACAACTTGCCAGGTTGAAGGGCTATCAAGAAGCTATCCTGGGCTATCTCTATTGTGCCAATATTCCAGTAATTGAAAATACGTTTCTCTATATAGAAATTTGAGCAAGAACACACCTAGATCTTAGAGAGGTCCGGACTGAGCCCCAGGCTCAGTCCGTTAATCTTTAATATCGAGTCGCCTTAGGTTAAGTTACTCAGGTTATGCCAGATTGAATATTAACAATGCTTTTTTGGCCAATAGACGCTATTCTGCTCTATTGACTTCACCAGTTCCGACACCAAGGGGAATATATGCAGTCCCACAGAAAGAAAAAAAAACACAACAGTAAACGCCATTCCATCAAGTACGTGCTCATGACCAGGTCGTAGGTGGTATATGCAGGGGGGCAAAGGATTTTGGTGACAAAGGAAAAGAAATCAAGCTCAATGGAGCATCTACATAGTCACATCCATCGTGTCATCACCGGCATCGAGGGCATTCTGTTGCTCGGGATCCAGAACCACGACGCCACGGCCACGGCCGGCAAGCAGCTCTCGTCGCACCTCGGGTCCAATATCCTTGTGTCCGCGAACGAGCAGCAAATCCAGAAGGGCTTCGCGCTGGTCCTCGGTGATATCGTTGCGGTAACGTTGAGCAAATACCAGGAGAGACTGGTGCCACAAGACGGGCAGCTTGTAGGCTTTGGAGCTACCGGGGCCGTCCATGGCCGCGGGATCTTCGTTGCGGAAACGCAGGAAGTGGAAGACCAGGGCATCAATGACCTTGTAAGGCATGGCGTACTTCTTCTCCAGGAAGACCCGGATGAAGGTGTTGACGGCACCGGTGCTCTCGAGCGAGCGCATGGACTGCTCGGCAGCCAAGTCACACATGCGGAGGAGAGCAGCGGCAGAGTGGAGGACGGGAATGGACACGCGGGCGATCACCGAGGAGACAATGTGGGCCTCGCGGAGGGAGCAAGTACCGCTGGACACAAGCGGGAACAGCAGACCCTTGAAGAAGCATGCGGGCTTGTACAAGGCCTTGCGCAGAGCGTTGTAGGTGTGGACGTTCAACTTCTTGGTCTCGTAGATCTCCTCGCGGACACGGTTCAGCAGCACAGTTGAGATGAACTCTTGAGCCACCCAGGGCTTGGCGGAAATGAAAATGCGAGTCGCGGCGTAAACAGCGTTGGCGGTCCATCGCTCGGGCTGAGTGATGTCGAGGAAGGTCGGCCAGTTTGGCACAGATGGGAGGATCTTGAAAGGCTTGGGGAGAGGACCGGACTTGTAGCGAGAGAGAATCATGCCGACCCTAGAGTTACGTTGGTTAGGCTGGCGCAGAGATGCAATGGCTTGGTGATCTGACATACTTCTCGTATACTTCCACAGCCTTGGCTGGGATCTGCACAGCATCCTCGGGCGCACCACCACCTTGAATGAAGGGCCCACCGACATTCTCGCCGTTCAGCTTCGCTTCATGTTCGGCAATCTTCTCCAGGATCAAATCGGCAAGGTTTGTCGTCTGTTGCTGCATCTGCTCTCCGGGCTGTCGCGTGCCGAAGATAGGGTCCTCGTCGTGGCCACCAGGCATGAATTTGTTGAACATATCGAGATCATTGGGATCAACCTCCTACAAGCCTTGTTAGATAAAGCTCCGAATAGTTAATTCCATGCTCCTGAGAAGAATCCTTACAATATCCTCAACCTCCTCCTCATCATCAACCCAACCGTCATTCTCAAACTTGTCATCATCCGACAAAGCTTCATCCTCGAACCGAGTGTCAAAGTCAAAGGCCGCGTTCGATTTTTGCTGAGCCCCACCAATGCGGAGCTTGTGTTCGGCAGCATCTTCGTCTGCCAATTCTTGACCGATCTGAAGAATCTTGCGAGACATCTTGGCATCAATATAGCGATCGCCATTCTCGCCCTCCTCATCGTCATCCTGGCGCTTGCCCTTCTTGGTGGTGCTGGTTGTTCGGAGATGCCCCACGGCAGAGATATCGTCTGCGAGAGGGTTGTGTCTGCGCGCCGCAGCGGCGGCTCGGGAACTGGTAGCCTTGGGCATTGTAAATGATATTCTCTTCTCAGCTTATCTGAAAGAGAGAAATGCGGGGATCCGTCGGGCTGCTCGAAGTTGTTGCTTGACTATCCGTTGATCAGTTGTGTGTAAATTTATGGATCATGTGATCTAACCAGTATTTTTTTCTGCCCGGCGGAGACCCACTTACTTTTTCCTTCACCGCCTTCCAAGAGTTTTTCCTCTTCCCACCGCCTTTCCCACATCACAACACCGCTTTTCCTACCGCCGACGCTGTTCTGCCGGGATGGCTTCACTTTCGCAAGGATCGCGAGTTCATCAGGTACACCAGACTCCAGTGATTCTGTGCTTCTGCTGGTGCTCTTGAATCAATATATATGAATGCTAAGAAGATCTGAACCATCAGGGACTCTGGAATCAGCAATAAGGCTTTTGCATCTCAATTCACTTCACGTGCGCAGCTGCGACACTCCGGCCGGAGCTGAGTTGACTGGACCCGCGTCATTCAGGTAAATGATCATTGCTGCTGCAGTTATAAACGTGGCACTGGAGAGCTAGAGATACCGATTGGCGATTGCTTTCATGCGCTAACTCATATGCTTCACTATAGTTACTCGTCCATTCAGCTCTAATTCGCCGGCCACGTTCAATCAGCCCTATTCGAGGTCTATTGGTTTGATACTTGACATCGCCCTGTGTCAAATCTACCAAAATGGCATCTACTCAAGCTCCTGGCTCGTCCGCGCCTTCCTCAAACATCAACTCCCCCCTCCTCCCACCAGGCAATGGCCCTCTCCTCAACGGCGCATTGTCTGATCTCAACTCTCGAGCCTCTCCAGCTCCCGCCAGCAACGCATCTGTCCAAGGTGCTGATGCAGCTCGCTCAAAGCGCAACAAGCGAGATAGTCGCAAGAAACGTGAAGCCAAGGGTCTAGACCCGGAAAACGCACCACCGCCCAAGAAACGCGCAACGGTTGCAAGCATGGCGCGCCCCAGTTCGGAACTCTCGATCCTCCGCCCACTGCTACTCGCCGAACCCCGGGCTTCAGATCAGTCACCACCGCAGCCGCGTCAATTCAACCTTGTGACAAGCAAGAGCTCGGAAGTGCTGGGTCAGACATGGGATTTCCACGAGGTTGTCGATAAACTCACCAACAAGAACGGCTTCCGCTACAGCTATGCAATCGGTGACCCGGGCTTCCCCCATATCAAGTACCGACAGACCGATGTTGAACCGTACCACGCACGCTTCAGCTTCGAGGATTCTCCTGCCGCGATTTCCTTTTCGCAGGACGCTAGGGCAGTAACCACCAGTAGTGCGTGGCATACGGCGCGCGCAAACGTGTGTGTTCGGGAAGGATCATATTATTACGAGGCACGCGTCATCAGTGGCCGGGTGGATGATCCCCAAGGAGCTCCCCAAAAGGGCGGACCTAGCGCATCCCCTCGAGGCCATGTGCGACTCGGATTCGCTCGACGTGAGGCGGACTTGGATGTCAACGTGGGCGTCGACTGCTACGGATACGGCATCCGCGACGTGAACGGCGAAGTCGTCAATCGCATGCGCTGCGAACCCTTCTTTCCCAAGGGCGAAGGCATTAACGAGGGCGATGTCATCGGCATGCTGATCACCCTCCCACCTCTCTCTCTACACAAAAAAATTGTCGAAGGCACCTACGACCCGGCTGTAGATGGCGATGGATCCGACCAGTCATCCCGGGTTCCTACAGCCGCCAATATCATCCGAGACCGTATCCCTTTCCACTACAAATCCGACTTCTGCTGGCAACAGTCCAACGTCTTCTCTACAAAGCACCTCCGCGACTACGCCTTCAACCTAAAAGAAACTCCTACCTTCGGGCCTCCCTCCCCACTCAACAGTGAAGACCCTACTCTCCGCACATTGCCCGGCTCCAGCATTACCATCTTCAAAAATGGCGTCAAGATGGGCACGCCCTTCAAAGAGCTGTATGCTTTCCTACCACCAGCTAGCCGTCTCGCCAACGGTACGAATAATCTCGGCATCGGAGAACGTGAAAATGCCGACGACGGCATGATCGGCTACTACCCGGCTGTCAGCTGCTACGGCGGTGGTGCTGCCGAATGCCGCTTCGAAGGCCCATGGTGGTTTGGTCCGCCCGAGCAAGACGAGTTCGGTGGTCCAGTCCGACCTATTGGCGAGCGCTTCAACGACCAGATCGTTGAGGATGTTGTTGCCGACCTCGTCGACGAGGTCGAAGCCATGTTCACCTGGGGTGGAATCGATGGCGACGTGATTGGAAATAATAACACGGGAATGGACGGTACGGCGTCTAGTGCCATTGGGGGCTCCGAAGTTCTACAGAATGGCGTCGGTGCTGCGCTTGCTACGGCTGGTGCGGCGGGGGCTTCTGATTCCGCTGTGAACAGTAATCAAGCTACGCCTGCTGCTAACCCGGTGCTCGAGGATGCGATGAGTGTTGGCACAGCCGGGACACCTCAGGCTGCGGATGCTCCAACGGGTGCAGATGAGGATGTTGAGATGACTTGATGTTGCTACGACTATGTTGAAGCGCAGAGTATTATGTACGCTTATTGTATTGAAATGAACCGTGTAAGATTCAAAACAGCTAGACAATAAATGTAATGCACAGAAATAAATGGTATCATTGTAATCATACAAATATATAATAAAACACAGTCTGTCTGAAGGCCAGATCTCGGACTCTTAATCAGCTATCCAACCTCCTCCCCTCCAACAACTCACCAACATTCATCACCAACTCGTCATCCCCATACTGCCCAATGACCTGAATACCAGCCACCTCATCAGCATCGGGATTCCGCTCAGACTCAGCCACAGTCACAGGGACCGAAATAGCAGGTAATCCAGCCAGACTAGCCGGAACCGTGAAAACATCATTCACATAGGCATCCAAGGGCGACGATCCGGCTGATACATCAGACAATCGGGGTGGTGGAGATGGTGCAGTAGGACAAACGATTACATCGACATTTGCCGTGGTCGATCGATCTATCTCGACCGCGTCTGACGCAGCGGCGAATGGATGCGCAGCCGCGAAAACAGCGTTGAAATCCTGCTGCACTAGTCGGCGCACACGTTGCGCCTGGATGAAGTAATTATCCATGGCATCTGCGCTTAGACTAAAAGTGCCAAGGAGGATGCGGCGCTGTACCTCGGCGCCGAACCCATTGCCACGCGTGTTGGCGTATAGATAGCCATCTGGCTGTCCATCACTGTCCGGTCCGTCGGAACGCGTTCCGTAGCGAACACCGTCGTATTTGGCAAGGTTTGAGGATGCTTCTGCGGGTGCGAGGACGTAGTATGCGGATAAAGCGTGTTTTGTTGCTGGGAGAGAGACGGGGTGGATTGTATGTCCTTGTTCTTGTAGGTGCGCGAGAGATAGAAGCCACGCTTGACGGACAGATGGGGTGAGTTCGGAGATGTTGTATTCTAGTGGGACACCGATGCGGAGGGGGGTTGAGGTTAGTCGAGAGGCGAGTCGTGGTGTTTGCAGGCGTGAGAGGATTCGAGAGCGTGAGGAAGAGGTTATGTTGGTTGGATCGCGAGAATCGTGCTTGTTGAGGATGGCTATGTAGGTCTGTTAGCAAGCAGTACTTGACAAGCTGTAATGGAGAGACGTACAGAAGACGTCTCTCACGCTGGACGTTTTCTTTCCCAGAATTCCCACCGTGTCGAGGGAATTGGCATATGCCACCACGCCCCATCGAGAGAGTAACCCGTATGAGGGCTTGAAGCCAACTGTTCCCGTGTACGCCGCGGGGAGTCTGACGGAGCCTCCAGTATCTGTTCCAAGGGCACTATAACCACGCAGCGGTTAGTATACATCCATAGTCAAACAACATCTCCAGTACTCACGCATAGCACTGATCAGCAGCAACAGCCACCGCACTCCCACCAGAACTTCCGCCCGCGGAAAGATCCCGACCATCCGCATCCCGTCGCAAGTTCTTTACAGCGCCAAATCGCGAATGCACCGAATGCGATCCCATACCAAACTCATCTAGATTTGTCTTGCCAGCAATCACAGCCCCCGCGGCCTCTAATTGATCGACGACGGTGGCATTGAACGGGCTAGTGAATTTGTCGAGGATACCCGAGGCGCAGGTCGTTGGGAGATCGCGTGTGCAGATGTTATCCTTGATCGAGATCAAGCGCCCGTCGACTGCGGACTTGGGGTTTCCTGTATGGTAGTTCGCTTGTAAGCTTCAATCTTCTGGGTGAAGAGCATAGCTCTTGAGTATCGTAGGCGTACCTTGCTCGCGACGTTGGTCTGCTTCCTTGACGCGATCTAGCCATTGCCCCGCGCGGGGTAGTGGAGTTATGAAGGCGTTGAGGGTGTGTGCATGTTGGTTCGCAAGGCACCTCTCCGCTTCGCGTAGAAGGGACATGGAGAGTCTATTGGAGCTTGGTGAATGCGAAGTTATTGAGCGGCGGACTGGAAATTGACTTGTCCGAGCCTCCGAGGCCGATGGTCCGTGCTTTTGAGGATCCACCTGATCCGCAAGAAGTATACGACTGATTGAACTTACATATGAATGGGATATAGTAAAGAGTTACTGTATTTTAAGGCATATCCTGTGTTTCTTCCGAACACTGGGCCCTAGTCACGTATTTAATCTCAGATATGAATATTTGGTATCCTTTTGCAGCAGGTAGCGTTCCCGGAATTATATTTCTAAAGTCTGTAGAAGATTCCTCGATATTGTTAGGAATACTACGCAGTCTCCAGATGGGAGGACTCACTTGAAGGTAGGAGAAGAGGACATAATCTTACTAACGCAGCCAACAATCAGTCAATCATGCAATATCTTTGCGATAGTATTTACCAACGCAAAGGATACAAGTAAATACATTCAAACAATTCAAACCAAAAAGCCAAAAGACAAGAAGAAACATTCCCGAGAATAAACAATCTCCCCCTTAGCAGCTTGAAACCTTAAAACTCCCCATCGAAGTACTCAACTCATGATCATTCCAATCATCCGAAGCAATCCCAATCTGCGTACGGCACTTGCTATCGCTATACACGCGCAGAGTGCAGTCCGAACCCCACTCATTCTCCCAGTCGATGATCGCGCCTGCACTGGAAGATGCCTTGGTGCATCCGCGGTTGTTCTCGCCGTCCCATTGTCCGGCGGTGGTGGAGAAGATCCATGCGTTGGCCATGGGGAGGACGGTGATGAGGGAGGCGATGGTGGCGGTGGTGAACTTCATTTTGATGGTTGGTTCGTTGAAGAGTGGTTTGAATAAGATAGTGGTTAAGATGGAAGATTTGTAGTTTGGTTTTAATGGTTGGAGGCTTGTTTGAGATGCTTTGAGTTTGATGGGAGTTGATGATGGGGTTAAGGGTGGGATAGATGGAGGTATTTATACTTCATCAAGAGACTCATTTGCCCTGGTTGCTTTTGAGTATGCTGAAAATGACTTGGCGATTCAAGTGTCCAATTCTCGTATCTTGAATTAACTCAAACCAGAAATAGTTCATCACGAACGATCGGCCATCGAATATGTTGCTGGAGTGGGCTGCCAAGGGTGTATACGATGACCTGAAGGTATTCAATTTCTGGGCATTTCGATCGTCACAGATTGACTGTGAAGCTATTGGCAGAGTGACTATGAGACTCAAAATAGTACCTCGCAAATCCAAAACATATTAAGAAGGGATCCGACAATGACTTCGTATCGTTTGGTCTTGGTATTTTGGGGGTCTCCCAGACGGGCCAAATAAAACATGGGAACACTTCGTGATACTCCAAATTCGAATATGAGTCAGTCAATACTCAGCCGAGCCGTGCTGTGCCAAGCTTAGATATTCAAATGGTACCTTGGTAATGTTGTTGTCCCTGAGCAATCCGACGGATGTACGTATTTGTAGCCCGCTCCTCCTCCCCGGAAAGATCAGCAGGCGCTTCGGAGTGGCTGAGGGTGTCATGCATGACCCAATCAGGTAGTCCTGCAGGGCGATCAAGCTCAGCCTGAGCTTGGCCGGAATGGTATGAACAAGCCAAGACTTTCCTCTCCTCGCGGGGTTCTTGGCTCTCGTATCCGAATCTATGAATAGGTTGTTCTGGTTGTTCAACTGTAACTCTCGAAATCGAATTTTGTTCGTCGATGTAGCATTCTCAGTGAATCTAAAAATTCCCCAAAACATCAAGAATATTTTCCCACGTCGCAGAATCTCGCGAAAGCCAATCCACCACAGACCCAGACCCATCATTAGCCTGATAATTAAAATGCAGGTCGTTGGAATCTCCATCCAAACAATCCTCATCACGCTCAACACGCGACATGATATTTTTCAGATCGAAGTGCGCTCGATGTCCGTTCTCGATGTGATCGTATGTCTCTAGGAGAGTGTTGATGAGAGATTGGCCTCGTTTCGCAATGCGGCTTCGACTTTGATTAATTTGTAGGAACCTTGCGGACTTCAGGGCCAGATTCTTGATTTCCCTGCTATCGAATAGTGGTCCTTGGTCTTTTGAGAATATCAATTCGAAAAGAAGCCATATTGTGGCCGTCAGCACGTGGGTATTGACTGTCCACATGTTCCGGATTGTCCAAAAGTAGGGTTCATCGGGCGAGGAGACTATGGTTGTAAGGCTTTGGCGCATTATTGGAAGGCAGGAAACCTGGTTTGTTTAGTAACGGAAGGTGTCTGAGGCGCAACGGTGGTGGAGGTTTTACTTTGGTATACGCAAACCACGGATCTTTGAAGCTCGGTATGTGGAAGTGTCGATGGATTGAGTGAAACTGGCGGAATGAGCTTAGCAGAGCTAGACATGGAAAATGGATGAAGTTGGTTACCTTATGGGCAAGCGCGAGTGATAGTACCTCTCGTTGACACTTGATATGCATAGGTAATCCAATAGTCGACTCGGAAGACATCTTAAAGAAACTCGGCATCCTTTCCATGATATCTCTCAGGTCATGGTCCGCCTGTATAACCTCTGCATACAGCTTCCGCAAACCATCTTCAACTTGATTAGGATGACCTTGCTGACACATTCTGTCTTGCGTTCTCCATATCAGGACCGCCACTGTGCATGATTTCAGGGCAATTAGTCGAGCTATTTGTGATCACACGTGACTTACTCACCATGATTCAGTACTGTTGTGTAGCTTCCCTGAGTATAGTGTTCCTGGTCATATTCGAGGATACGGTTCGACTTGAACATTCGAGCGATATCCTCATCACAATTCATGGGCATGGGTGTACTGAATTGCGTCGGGTGGATCGTGTATGTGTTGTTGAAAGGGATCTGTAGCCAGTCCTGCCGAACGAGAAACCACCACACTCGCTTGGACACTTCACGATCAATTAGCCGTTGCTGGATTGCTTGCTCTGTGTCTCTTTTGCCCTTTATCTCTACCGTTGGCTCAGAACCCTGACGATGAAGACACAGACACTGGGCTATTCGTATGCCACAGGAGAGCAGCACAGATATTCTGTCAGACTGCCCTATATTGTGTCCAACGTAGATGAGAAGGCATATTGCCTGAATCGTGCAAAGGCTATGGTTGATCATGAAATCAGCGTCCTGCAGGGCATCGATACTTTTCTGGTAGCATAGCTCAGAAATTTGAGCTGGTTGGAGTTCACTGTCAACTCCCATGCCCATATCGCGGATAGACAGCAACTTACCAGGCGACTCAATGTCGAGCTCACGTAGTATCGAGGGGTCAGAGTGGTATAAAGTGACCTAGATACGCACAGTCAGTGATGGCAGGGAAGTCATCGAATCGCTATAGACTCACAGAAAGCATAGCGTAGTATAAGGCGAGCCACCCTCCTTGCAGCTCAGTGTTATTCATAAATAGTTGCTCGCATTGATCACGAAAGGTAGGAAGATGGACAACATTATGAATCCAAGAGATGCACTCCTGATGGTAGAGCATCATGGCACGAACTTGACTCTCGGTAAATACTGGGTCAAATGTCTCGGGCACCTTATTATTGACCTGTGGAGATTGAGCTTGCTCAATTTGAGCAACCTGGAGGACATTTTGGCGGCTAAGTGCCAGAAATTCGAGCATGATAGCCGCGTCTTCAGTGACTTTGTGTACGATCTTCTGGCGTGATTGCAAAGCTTGCGATAAGTGAACTGGAGAGTGAGCTGCACTAGACGGCTCAGGGCTCGAAGTGACAACCACTGGTCTGTGTACAGCATCAGGTATCCGCTCTGACTGTGGTGACTTTGAAATGTTATTGCCAGAGGCTTCGGACCACGGAGTGATACCGGAGCTTTCTCTTTGCCCCAGGCCTGAACTCATCGGTCTAGCCCTCTCCGTGGGTGGTTGTTCTCTTACAGCATCGTCGGTCCGCCGGCGACAGAGTTGAGCAATGCCCCGGTCGACGCAGGCCGAGCAGGGTATGTGCTTCGAACAACGTAATTTCCGGCGCGTGCATTCTATACAAGCATAGGAGGGGCGTGGGCGCTTTCGTCGCTGCCGTTCTGTAAGCATGACTGCTTCTCTTAGTACCAGAATAACCACAGAGGTGAGTCTGGACAACGGAGCATACCGAGGCATTGACGATAAGATTCACGTTTAGCTTATCAAAGAGTGGGGCATCTTTGCGGCCGCGGATGAAGGCCGTCTACTGTACACATCTAGTACATAAATATCTTCTAACGAAGAAAGTGGGGTAGTAAAATAGTTTCATTGGTCGTTATAGCTGTGATATGCTTTCGGCCGCGGGGAAATTGTCGTACTCTGTACTACATATGTACAATACTCTATCGCGGTAGTACTCGACAAACCCGCGGCCGAGATTGTAACCCCGCGGGCACAGCCAGATAGACCACAATATAAACTGTGACGCTAGACTATTCTTCTCGCTATTGGAGCATCAATCTTTTCTTCTCCTGTCTGACTCGTATACCCTTGAAACATCCACAATATGACTGCCAAAGAGCCCCCAGTCATCGACTTCGCACGTACGTGAACCAACCGCACGAAAGTACGTAACAAAGCTGGCCTAACTAACACCTGCGAGGACAGCATTCTACGGCCCCGATTCCCCCGCAAAAGATAACCTAGTCAAGGAACTACGACAAGCCTGTGAAGAATTTGGGTTCTTCCAGATCATCAATCACACCATCCCCTCCGACCTCCAAGACGCGATTCTCCACCAGAGCAAGAAATTGTTCGACCTACCAATTGAGATTAAGGAAAGTTATAGCAAGGGTAAGCATTAAGGGATACTCGAAATTCTAATACGCTGGTCCTGTACCATCATTCCTAACTGAACGAAATGAAACAGACATTGGCGACTTTAACCGCGGCTACGAGCGCCTACGCGCACAGAACTTCGAGAAACGCACCGCAGGAGATCTGAAAGAGGGCTTCTACCTTGGAAAAAACCTGCCGCTTGACGATCAGTATGTAGTTGCGAGGAAGTTTGGACAGGGGCCGAATAAGTATCCCGAGGAGCTTGGGACGGAATTCCAGTGTGTAACAGAAAGATATCACGCTGCGCTTACCACGCTCGCGGCGGGTATTCTGCAAATCCTTGCTCGCACGTTGGATCTGGATGAAAATACTTTCAGTGATTTTTGTGAGCATCCTGTCGCTGTGTTGAGATTACTTCATTATCCACCGCAAGACCCCGATGCTTCTGCACTGGAACGTGGTACGTATGCCCATCCCATCCATCCCATATCTAACTAGCTTGAAGAATCCATCACACCAATGTGCATGTCCTGACCTTACCTAATTTTACCATTTTGCTAGGAATCGGCGCCCACACCGACTTCGGTGCTATAACAATCCTCCTACAAGACAGTACCGGCGGCCTACAAGTCTGGAACAACATAACTTCAACTTGGGTCGATGTAAAGCCCATTCCAGGCGCATATGTCGTGAACCTGGGCAACATGATGATGCGATGGACGAATGACCGATATCTCTCCAATCTGCACCGTGTCATCAATAAGAGCGGCAAGGAACGGTTTAGTGTGCCGTTCTTCTTCTCGGGGAATCCGGATTATACAATTCGCTGCTTTCCGAGTTGTGAGACGGAACTGGGGGCGAAGTATGACCCCGTTACGGTGGGGGAGTGGATGACCGGGAGGTATGCGGATACGTATGGGAAGGGGGAGGGGGCTATTGAGGAGTTGAGGAAGGAGCTGCATGTTGGTGCTGTGGACTTGAAGTCTGGTGAGGGTCTGTAGGTTTATACCTAGTCTTGAGTCAAGTATAGTCTAGTACCGAGCGAGTAGAACCTGGGCTTTTTCCTATTTTGCGACTACTAGGGGCTGCAATCGGATGTTGCCAAAAACAGGACATTAGAACATCTCTAACTGTCTACTATGAGTATCCTAAGTGAATATTGAGCATATTCCGAACTTCTAAGTAACCGAAAGGGAAACAGTATAAAGGCCGGAATAGATCAGTTCCGACTTCATTGATAATGAAAGATTCTAGTAAACAGAAGAACAAGCCTCATTTTACCATATATTGGCGTTTGATATAACTCATATCATCTTCATTTCAGAACGTCAACTAAAAACCAAGTATGGTATTCTAATCATCTTATAGCTTGTCTGCTCCTCTTCCTTCGGCCCGAGCTCCAATCGCCGAAACAAGACGTCATTCGAGTCTCTTCCCTTTCCCGCCTTCTCCCTCGGCCAATTCCTCCCCCAACTTTTTTTTCCTTTCTCCCTCTCTCTCTTCCCCACACAACCCTTCATATACCACACAATGCTATCACGTAGCGCACTTCGAGCCGCTACTCAGAGCGCTCGCCATCCGGGCGCGACTCGTGTCGCCGGCCTGACCGCGACCGGCAAAGCTCTAGCTCAGACTCAAGCTCCATGCAGCTCCACACTCGGCCGCCGGTACATCTCCATTTACGGCTACACACAAGCCAAAGCCCTGATTTACTCGAAATACGGCGAGCCAAAGGATGTCCTCAGGTTAGTATCTCTCCAATCTTCACCCTCTCCCTCGCTCTACATCCTCGCTCAGCGCAATTCCAATCAAAACTAACTCTAATCCAGCCTACACAAGCACTCCATCTCCGCACCCCACGGCACCCAGGTAAACCTACGCCTCCTCACCGCACCAATGAACCCCGCAGACGTCAACCAAATCCAAGGCGTCTACCCCAGCAAACCGCCCTTCTCAACCTCCCTTGGCACATCCGAACCCGCCGCCGTCGGCGGAAACGAAGGCGCCTTTGAAGTAATCTCCACCGGCGCCTCCGTGACCACCCTCTCCAAGGGTGACTGGGTAATCATGAAGCGCACCGGCCAGGGAACCTGGCGCACGCACGCGCAACTCGACGAGTCCCAGCTCATCCGTATCGAGAACAAAGACGGTCTCACCCCGCTACAAGTTGGCACCGTCAGCGTGAACCCCGTGACAGCGTACCGGATGATTCGGGATTTCTGCGAGTGGGACTGGATGCGAGCGGGGGAGGAGTGGCTTATTCAGAATGGGGCGAATAGCGGTGTTGGCCGTGCTGCTATCCAGCTTTGTCGGGAGTGGGGGATTAAATCTTTGAATGTTGTGAGGGGACGGAAGACACCCGAAGAGACCGAGGCGCTTAAGCAGGAGCTTAAGGATCTTGGTGCGACGGTCGTTGTTACGGAGGACGAGATGTTGACGGGTGGGTTTAGGGATATGGTTCATGAGATTACGCGTCATGGTCGTGAACCTATTCGGTTGGCGTTGAATTGTGTTGGTGGGAAGAATGCGACGGCGTTGGCGAAGACGTTGGCGCCGGATTCGCATATGGTTACTTATGGTGCGATGTCGAGGCAGCCGGTGGCTTTGCCGTCGGGGTTGTTGATTTTTAAGAATTTGAGCTTTGATGGGTTCTGGGTGAGTAAGTGGGGGGATAAGAATCCGGTGTTGAAGGAGAATACGATTAAGGATGTGTTGCAGTTGACTCGCTCTGGGCGGTTCAAGGATATTCCTGTTGATAATGTGGAGTGGAAGTGGGATGCTGAGGGGCCGCAGCTTGCGGAGAGTGTGCAGGGAACTTTGGGCGGGTACCGCAGTGGAAAGGGAGTGTTCACTTTCACTGGTGGAGATGAGTAGATTTCTCCTAGAGAAGGGGAGATTAGTGTATCATAATTTTCGAGTAGATTGAATATACACAGGTAATATCTGTCTACTTTCATCCTATCCAAGGCTATGGCGGCTGTTAAGTATAACATGTGTATTCAGATACATACTGTAGTAGCTATACATGCTTGATAAGAACAATTCATAATAACCAGGGAATAAAGGTGTAGACATAATACAAGTATCTATCACTCGCACTTCCAGTGCTTCCTCACCCACCCCAAGATAAGATCCGTCAAAGTGATATTCGGCATATAAACATCACTCTCCCTGACAAAATCAAGTTCAAGACCCGCAAACTTGGCAGCCAGCGCCAGATACGGTTGCACAAACTCAATATAAATCAAATCCACCTTCTCGGGGACACCGGAAGTATTGGCAGAAATCAATGCTTGAATACAGTTGGGCACCTTATAGAAAGAGATTGGCGCGTGGATGGTATCATCTCCATCCTCGCCAGCGTCATCCTTGGTTGTGTATCCGGGCACAAGCTTGCCAGCAGTGTTAGAAGAAGAGAGCGGGATTTGGTTTGAGCCGCCCATTGCAGAAGAGGACCAGTGGTCTAAGGGTTCATCGTCTTCGATGATAATTTCTTCAGGACGCGCGAGCTGCTCGGGAGAGACTAGAGGGAGCAACGATGGCTCTGTCTTGTCTTGCATCGTGGACAAGATCCGGGTCTGTTTGTTAAGAACCTCCATGATCAGTTGGACCTTCTCGTATGGAACGTCCTTTACATAGCGGAATCCATTGGTGAATGGGGAGATGGTCCAGGTAGTGTCCTGTGTGAAGGTACCCCGGAAAATGTCGAAGCGGATGGCACCCGAGTTCAAGATCGCCACGGAAGGCCTCTCGCCTCGAGATTCATCTTTCAACGTCTCAGCCAGCACCTTGGTCTCCAGCCATGTATAGATGCTGTCCGGATTTGGATATGGGACTCTCGACATCCACAGGTCCCGCGGCGCACATCCGTGCACCTGGTCAAGCTGGAGTGCAGTCCGTGACTCGGCGATCAGCTGGGAGACCTTGCGACCCTTTTTCGTTGGGAAAGAATCTGCATTCAGTCCAGTATGATGGTAGAAGGAAAAGAGGTTGTTGTCAATATAGCGCCGCTTGAACGTGGGTTGTAATGCTTTGCTCGGCCCATTGCTGGTGGAGAGCCCGTCGATCGACATGAACCCAATGGTCTCCATGAACCGGCCACTGGCAAGGGCAACGGCTTTGGAATCGTATTTTGCATAGTCACGGATATGTTGGTGTCCGGCGAAGAACTGAATGGGAGTGTCCCACCGGATCCTGCGAATCTCTTCATAGATCGCCCGATACTCTGACGAATGCGCGGGAACATGGCCAGCCACTAGAAAGAGATCGACGTCCCTATCCCGGATGGCTTCTTGGAACCAGTCCTCTTTGATCGTATCCTCCACGCGCTGCACAATCGTGTTATTATAGTTTCCGGTAAAATCGAACAAGAAGCCGAATGCTACGATGCGAATGCCCTGCTGCTTAGTAGTAAACTTCTTGTACCGCGGGGCCAACGGCACGAGCTCGCCGGTCTCGGGGTGATAGATATCAATGTTCGAGGCGAGGTATTTGCCCCGAAAATTAGGTACGGTGTGTAGGAGCTCGGACTCCGAAGTGTTCTGTTTGTATAGTTCATGGTTTCCCGATGTGATCACATCGATGTGTTGATGGCGGAGAATCTCCGAGAGATAAACACCTTTCGGCTCGGACGAATCATAAAGACCATTGCCTTCGACCCGGTCACCCGTATCGATGACCAGCAAATCTTGTCCTTGCGCTTCTACCTTTTCCCGCATGCGCTCTGAGAACGAGATATAGTCCCCCCAGTCCGCCGAGAAGGATGGCCTGCAACCACATCAGTTGGGGAGCTTACGGGCGGAGAACCTCCGGTGGAGCCTACTCCTGCAAGTGACCAGCCAGCCAGCCATGAGTATCAGTTGTATGGAGGAAATTCAGTTGCCCGAACTCGAGGTCTCGCAGGGGAGCGGAGATGGGAGACGGCGCGGAGGGCTGAGCGGCGAGCGCCGACGGGAAGAGGAAGGCCAACGCCGATAACAACATCCTCAACGGGGGCCGTCTAGGAGAGGAACCACCCCTATGGAAGAGACAGAGCTCGAGTCGTGGGATATTCAGTTGGTTGCAGAGAGTAGCTGTGGACGAAGATAAACAACAGTAGAGTAGATTAAAGAAGCTTTCCGATTAGCTTGAAGCTCCAAGGTTCGTATGATTACGGAAGGAGCTGCCGGTGAGATTGCTGGGATGGGACATGGCTGCTGACTCAGCGCCCAACATCTTCGGATTTGCATCTCAAAGATTCTCGATGCGCCGCTTTCCCTTCAACTTGCACCCTCAACGTCGTCACTTCCGGTCTTCTGGTCTTTTGGTCTCCAATCGCCTTCGTGCGGCTTTTTTCGACCTTGCGGACCTTTTCAATTGATTCTTCTTCGTCCTTCTCCCCCGACTTTCGTCCCAAATCCCCGATATGGCCGCTCCCCGACTTTTCCGCCCAGCATCCCGGGTGCTCTCTTCGCGCCTGACCTCCGCTTCTCTGCGCCCGGCTTTCGCTCAGTCTGCTCTGCGCGCTCGCGGTTATGCCACTGAGGATGGTGTCAAGCAGGTCACCGTCCGTGATGCCTTGAACGAGGCGCTCGCCGAGGAGCTGGAGGGCAACCAGAAGACCTTCATTTTGGGTGAGGAGGTCGCACAGTACAACGGAGCGTAAGGAGTCCTACAATGTTTCTCCAGGAGCTTTACAAAGCAATTGGAGGAATTGTCGCAATTCTTTTCCAATTGACAGCGGAGTACTGACGTGGTTTCTTGTTTTCCCGCAGTTACAAGGTGACGCGAGGTCTTCTGGACCGCTTCGGCCCCAAGCGGGTTATTGATACCCCCATTACTGAGGCCGGTTTCACTGGTCTTGCTGTTGGTGCTGCCCTGGCTGGCCTGCACCCTATTGTGAGTAATTTTTCCGGATACTCGTTGTCCCAAAATGGGCACCTAGCTGTTATCTTCAGGAACTAATCCGTATAATCGCAATCATCTAGTGCGAGTTCATGACCTTCAACTTCGCCATGCAGTCCATTGATCAGATTATCAACTCTGCCGCCAAGACTCACTACATGTCCGGTGGTATCCAGCCCTGCAACATCACTTTCCGTGGTCCCAACGGTTTCGCCGCCGGTGTCGCCGCCCAGCACTCCCAGGACTACTCTGCCTGGTACGGCAGCATTCCTGGTCTCAAGGTTGTCTCCCCCTGGAGCTCCGAGGATGCCAAGGGTCTCCTGAAGGCTGCCATTCGCGACCCCAACCCCGTCGTTGTCCTCGAGAACGAGTAAGTCTGGCCATACATCTTTTTTTTTTTTTCCTCCGGGGATCGTTTCTCCGGGGATCGGAGAAATCGCCGATTTGAGATCGGCAATAAACGGATAGCTAACAATCTTCCGTCTCCGCAAAATAGGCTCATGTACGGCCAGGCTTTCCCCATGAGCGAGGCCGCCCAGAAGAGCGACTTCGTCCTCCCCATCGGCAAGGCCAAGATCGAGCGTCCTGGCAAGGACCTGACCATCGTCTCCCTCTCCCGCTGCGTCGGCCAGTCCCTGACCGCCGCCGCGGAGCTCAAGCAGAAGTACGGCGTCGAGGCCGAGGTCATCAACTTGCGTTCCGTCAAGCCCCTCGATGTTGAGACCATCATCGCCTCCCTCAAGAAGACCGGCCGTCTGATGGCTGTTGAGTCTGGCTACCCCATGTTCGGTGTTGCCTCCGAGATCCTTGCTCTGTCCATGGAGTACGGTTTCGACTACCTGACTGCCCCCGCTGTCCGTGTCACTGGTGCTGAGGTTCCTACTCCTTACGCCCTTGGCCTTGAGAACATGTCCTTCCCCCAGGAGGACACCATTGTCAGCCAGGCCGCCAAGCTTCTGCGGCTGTAAGTTTTTGGAATTGCAGTGAGCGTGCAATAATAAAACCTTGTGTCTAGTACCCCCAATCCCTCTTCAACATTTTTCCCATCTGTCTCATCTATTTTTTATTATATTGTTGTGTCCCTCCACCACCCATCATGTCATTATCTATTGCCACCTAGGCAGATTCTTGGAAAGCTGTGTACGATTACCTTCCTCGGGTCTGTGCTATGTTTTCTCTTTCTCTTTTTGTGTTCCCCCCAGCGTAAGTTCTTTTACTTAGAATGATAGACATTGGAAGGTTGATACTCGGTGTTGTGTTCGTAGAGCGCAGAAGAATGTAGTTGACAGGTAGAAAATAACGCCGTGTCCCTCGCTGAATGCCCATAAGTCCATAATCATACATCAAGCAATGGTTTCTGACCAGTCGACCTGCCTCCTGGGGGTATCACGAAGCAGTCTTCACTTCTGTCAGACCAGCACACGCAGCATAACAACCCGTCGGCCGTCGAGGATCATAATACCCTCCCCCGTCTCGATCTCGCGTATACTCTTCATCAGTATCACTCTCTGCATCCTCACGAACCTCCTCACCACGCCCTCCTGAGCTCCCACCACCAGCACTAGCACTAGCAACCGGTTCTTTCCCACCTCGATCCTCCCCTCCTGTACCACCCTCTCCATCTTCTTCATCATCATCATCCCCAAGAACATTCTTCCTCACCGGCGCAACAGGCCCCTTCACCGTCGAAAACGAACTCTTAAACCCGCCCTTCTTGAACCCCCCACCCCCGGCCCCTCCACCAGTCCTAGAACTCCCACTCGTCCCCTTCCCGAGTGCTGTATTTCCACCTGGCGCATCTAAAACCTTCAATCCAGCCTCAGCATCAGCCCTCCTCTCCGCACGCCGCGCCTTTTCAGCCGCGTTCGGATCCCGCGAGAGCTGTTTTAGGTCTTGCAGGCGTTTGCGGTGTTGGTGGTCGTAGGAGGAGATGTGGGCTTCGTATTCGGGGTGCCGGGAGTAGGATTTATTGCAGAGGGTGCAGGTGAATGCGCTTAGGGCGGAGCGGGCAGATTCCGTCTTTGATGGATGGTTGTTAGTTAAGGGTTGTTAGTTGGTGGGGAGGAGAGCTGTAGATAGCTGTAGTGGGTGGTAAATACCTTTGGCGCTGGGTTCGTAAAGGCTCGCTGGGTTGAATAGTTAGGTTAGTGTATTTTGGAGGGTTGTTTGAAGAGGGAGGGATATAGTTACTGGTGGCATGATGTGTGGTTGTGAATAGAAAGAATATTTGAACAGTAGCAAGTAGTGTTGATTCGATCTTGAAGACTGACGTCGGGGTTGCAGTTCTGCGCCTATCAGAGGCGAGTTGATCGGGTTGACGGACTCTCGGCGTTTCCCCAACGGTTCCTAACTTGCTAACTTGCTAGTTTTCTTTTCTTTTCCTTGAACAGCTTCAATTGTCACGACTATACCCACGGGGATGAATTTCTTTTAATTCACGATTTTCTTTTGACCTCTTTTCTCCCTTTTGTCTGTTTATCAAATTCATCAATCCTCCAAAATGCCACCAGCCCTGGACACAAAGTCCCAAGACTTCGATGCCAAGTCCATCCTCTCCATGCAGGAGCTCGACCCATCCCCTGTCGACGATTCACTCTCAACCCCAGAACTCGACTCCCTCGAGAATGGAGAATACTTCCCTAAACCCGTCGAAGACAAGCCGGCGCGTACTTGTGGCTTTCCGGCGCCGAAATTGGGACTACGCGCACATCGTTGGGATACTCTACGTAAGTACAATTCGCATACAGCTTGACCATTACAATTCTAACAAAATAATAACAGTATCCGGCATCCAAAAATACTCTACATACCCACCAACAGCATTCTTCATCCTCCATTTCGCCAATACCTCCCTCATCCCATTAATCACCCGCTCCATCCCCGCCAGCGAGCCCTACCTCCTACTCACGCGACCAGTCTACCAAGCCCCAGGCCTGGAACACCTCGTCCTCACCGTCCCCATCCTCGCACACATCGCATCCGGCATCGCACTCCGAAACATCAGAGGTTCCCGTCGCGCCCGCCTCTACGGCGCAGAAACCCGTGCCCAGCGCAACCTGCTCTCCTTCTGGCCTAGGGTCTCCGTCCAAGCTAAAACGGGATACCTGATTGCTCCGCTAGTCGGTCTACACGCGGTCGTGAACCGTGTTACACCATGGATGGTCGAGGGCGGGAGTTCCGGCGTGGGATTGGGATATGTCGCGCATGGAATTGCGCGGAGTCCCGTGTTCTGGAACACTTTCTACTTGCTGTTTGTCTCGGCGAGTGTGTGGCATTTTGTGGGTGGGTGGGCGACGTGGATGGGGTGGAGAGTTACTACGGCGAGGAAAGAGAGGAGTTCCAAGGGTTCGCTGGAGGGGTATTTGGGGTATCCGGAGAATGAGAATCGGGTTAAGCGGCAGCGGAAGATGTGGTGGGTTGTTAATGGCATTGCGGCTGTTGGGGCGGCGCTTTGGCTTGCCGGTGCGTTGGGGATTGTGGGACGGGGTGGTGAGGGCGCTGGATGGGAGGCTCAAGGGTGGAATGAGATGTATAGCCATGTACCAGTGATTGGTGAATGGTTGTAATGGATGGCTTGGTGGGGGTGATCATGGATGATGGATCAATGCATATATTGTAACTCTGGCTGTAAACTAGACATAATTCTTAATACATATTATAAAGTCATGGAGATAAGACTGATAGTCCAGTGTCTGATATAGTTGCTGAAACAATCCTTATAATCCATATAGAACTATATCTGTCAAATTCCTGAGGTATCGCTATGTTGTTTTATTATCTCAACGTATAGTGGTCTAAGTATAGTGGCTCTTTGAAGACGTCTGCTGATTCATAGACATCTTTTTCGAGACCCCTTTCGCAAAATTCCATTTCCTTAGACATCCTAGAATGTCTACATTGAGCAGTTGTAACCCATGTAGCTCTCATCCAATAGCCTCATCCATAGTATAAGCGCTGATGAAGTGGCACATTCAGCTAAGCCCCGCCCCACGGGGCGCAGATACCCAGATACCCAGGTGTGGAGAGTGTCGAAAGGAGTACAGTGCCGTGCCGCCCGTTATTGCCTTCCATATCTGGAAACAGAGAGATGCTCTTTCAAACCCTAATCACTTGATGCATTAAACCTCATACGGCTAATTCCGTTTTTAAGAATTTGTTCCAGAGCTGTATGGTAATACGCATGAAAGTATCAAACTGGTGACGCGCGCTGTCGCACGCTATAGCTCTGAAATGAAATAAGCACGAAAAGTGAATCGTACATTAAGTGATAACATAGAAGTCGAACGTGTATTTTTGATAGGGCACCGGAGAGGTACACACGTATGTCCTAGGCTCAGCCAATTATATGCATACCGATTTGTGAAGCAAAGTATGGCGTAGGGTGTGATGATTGGACAAGTATGGATGCATGCAAAAATATGTGAAAAAAAATGACGTTGAAAACCGTGGCCTTCTGATCACGAGGGGCATTTACCAAGAAAACGAAGCCACACCAGCCCTATGCTCAAAGTAGCAATGCTCTTTATTTTTTGCTTTGCAAAAAAGCAAGGAAAAACATACAACAGCCAAAAGTATAGGCGTGTTCACCTAACGCCCATCGTTCGGTGCTGGGCGACCCGCTGCTTTATCTAGGTGGCCTTCAGGCGGCTTCAGGCGGCAGTTCACCTACCTGAATATTCTTCACCCGAAAGCCGGCCAGAGTAAAGGCCGGGCTAGCAAAAGGCGCTTTTGCACATTTTAGCACAGGGAAAGATTTCGCGAACAGCTAACATAAGAAGCCACGGTAGAGGAATTATAAGCACGCGCTAGGAGCGTCTAGCAGCGGTCTCTCGCTAGCCTCCCCTTATACCTCGTCCCTCTAGCCTAATGATTAATATTTACCCTTATAATAACTAAGAGGAAGGACTAAACCGCTAACTTCACTTTCGTCGTAGATTTCGATAACTACAATAACTTAGAAATCCTATAGGCCGTTCTCCCGAGAACAAAAGAAGACTACTAGCGTATACCTTGTATCTGTAATAAGTAAGCGCCTGATCGGAGCACGTTCCCCAGGAGAGCTTGTCGTGGCCGACAAACGCGGCATTGAGCCTGGTGGCGTTCTGGCGGCGTCCGATGACCGAATACGCCGACACAGCCGACGCAAACAGGGCAGTCTGCCCAAGGTTCTTAATATAAACCATCTTGAGTTGAGTTGACTTGCAACAAACGATAAGAGTCGATATCGATAAGAAGAAAAAAGACGATGCACCAACAAACTGACCACTACAATCCACTCCCCACCGTCCCACTCCCCTATTTATACCAGGAATAAAGTCGATGGCGTCCGGCACTGGCAAAACGTGGCTTAGGCTAAGTTCCCACCCTTCCCCATCGGGCGCGGACCTGGTCCAGGAACGCGCATATTCAAAACCAGGCACGTTTCAGCCAAGCACGAAAGCGCCATGCTGCCATGTGACCCACGGGCTTTATTTCCTTTTCCCCGCATATCATCGTAGTGGTTCCCCCGCTGGAACGGGAGTTTTTCCTGCAATCTTCAGGCTGAAGACTACCTGCCCCGGAGAGCCGGGGGTTGTGCAGAATGCAAGCGCTAATTTCTCGGATGGGTTGGAGAATTTCCGGTGGGTAATTTGCAGTAATCTGTATATAGGGATAACTTAGGGAGGCTAATTAGATGAATGGAAAGGTTGTGTGTGGACGGTTGTTTGCGCTTGATTGGGATTATACACAGTACAGAAGGGGTTGCTTGGTTTTGGTCTGTGTTGTTAGGGCTGTGGATCGCGGTCTGGTATGGGGGTCGAACCCGGACACGGTTGTCCCTGACTTTCGAAGTTTGGGTGCTCCAACGTTTTGGTTTCAGGTACGATATGGTGAAGGGGGTTTGTTTCATTCGGTTCCACGTGTCATTGTGTCATTTGGGATGTGTATAATTTCAAGTCGAATCCTTCCAGCACTTCAACCGAAGACCAAAAGCCAAAAAGCAGAGACATCGTCAACCATATTTTTCCAAGTAATCATTTGGCTATGGCTTAGTACTGCAGTACTCCACTCTGTTTGTTGATCTACTGGTGGTCATTGGGCACATCTGACAATGTTAGAATGTTTAACTAGGTGCCTATTCCAGTATCATTTATATCGAATCTCCCTTCCCCAGCGCACGCCATCTGTCTGAACGACCGTAAATACATCCTCCCACTTTCGCCCACAATCCAGAAGGACCTCATCCTCCCCTTCCATCTGCACCCCAATCTGCTCGAGATACAATCGCACCTCCTGCATCATCTCCCGGGCATTTTCATATCCCCCGTTAAGCTCTTGCATTCTTGAGGGCATGTGTATGGCCTATTTCACTGATCAAGACAATACGATTTAATGACGTCATTTCCCTGGCTAGTCCCAGCTCCTTTTCGCTACACTACCCAGTTGTTGGTTGGCGAGGCCATTGCGCCTGAGGTCGGGCTGTGTCGGGGTGTAGCTATCGGCGGTTGATAGCCTTTGAAGCTCGACGATATTAAGATTATTTTTTCCCTTCGCGATTGCCGCCCCGATAAAGTCAGCTACATACAATTGAACGCTTGTGTCTGGCGGCCAGTTGCCAAACAGAACCCAAAAATTCAAAGATGAAGCGACCTCTGCACTCGCTTCTTTGAGAATTCCAAGTCAGCGTGGCTGTGCGAAAATGGGGTGCGTTGTTTGTGTACCATCCCTGGCATTGCCTTCAGGGCAAAGCACAGCGGCTCAATCCCCCACACGATTGACTCTCGAAGCATTTGGGTACTAACTGGGCGCTTGGGTCTAATTTACTAATTTACTTAGGTATACGCTTATGGGCCGTTCAATCTCTGTCTTTGTCTTCCTGACACTCACTAAAGTAGAGACCTGGATATAATAATGGAAGCTGTGTCTCAACACTAGCATTGCGTGGGCAAATAATATATACTAATCAAGACAGAGCAGAGCTAGTTTAGTTGTGGTCACAACTCACCGACCGTTAAGGTCAATTCGTCAATTCCGTTTGTGGATTCAAGGCTCAGTAATATTGGTCGTCTTTGATTCTTTAGCTGGGGAAATGCGGGCCGAGCGGTGCTTATATGCGTAGCACTATACTAAAATTAACCTTTGCGAGATAAAAGTCTCAATGTTGTAATAGGATTTAGAGTAGCGCTTAGGACTGAAGGCTCAGATATTTCAATGCGGTGGCGACTATACAGCACCGCGAAGATTCTCCCACGCTAACTAACATTGGACCATTCCTATGATGACCTAAGAAGATTCACCAACGTGTATTAATCAAATTAGACGACCTTTTTCTCCGAATTCAATCTCTCTCTGTATTAAAAATTACAAATAAACACATAGAAAAACTCCTAACATCTCACAAATCAATCCCTCCAACCCTCTACTTCTCCGAGTTCTATACCTTGGCCTCAGAGTACCCTGTCATTTCCTTTTCGCCAGTACTCAAAGTGTCGGCCCTGTCATCAATCTCCTTGGTTTCTGCATCGACACTATCAAACAGGCGACGTTCGGCGACAGCAATGTTACCACCAGCCTCGTTGAGCATCCTATCGTACTCGCGCTGGTTGGCCTTAACTAGGAGCGAAGGGGAAGCGAAGAGCAGGTTCATTTCTTCAAGAGAGCGGCCATTGGTCTCAGGGTAGATGAAATACACTGCAGGTATTGCAACTGACAGATCATCATTAATATGTGCTTAAGTAAGAATGGCGGCAAGGAACTCACTGATATTGAAACAGGCAAAAAGGATGAAAGTTCCGTATCCTATATTTGCCAACATGATGGGGATGAGCAAAGTTGTAAGGCCAGAGCCCACAGACCTGAGAATCGTCGTCAGTACACTGTATCGACCATTTCTGTATTTTATAGGATAACTTACCATCCAAATATTGCAAATGAATACCCTTGAGCCCGAACCTCTTGTGGCCAAATTTCTGTTGCATATAAAAAGCAGGGCACAATGATAAACTATGACTTGTTAGAAAATGGTCTGCACATTTACTAAGGGTGTCTTACCATGGTGAAGATCCATAAGAAGACGAACAACATGGAGGCAGAGGCGACACCGAGTTTCTCGGCTTTGGAGACATCGTCTGTGTCCTTGGAAACTTTGAGAAAAGCAGCGCACATCAAGAGAACAACTCCCTGGCACGAAAATCCCGTCAACATACTCTTGATTCGACCGATGCGATCGATGACAAGGGTCTATGATATGTTAGTACAAAATGCACTTTCCTTGGCATGTAGCTAAGGGTTACTCACAGCTGCCAGGGTTCCGAAAACACCACACAATGTGTTGCAGAAACCGGACATCCATGCAGATTTGGATGCAGTGAAACCAGCCTGGTGGAAGAGTTGCCCTGAGTAGGTAGTAATGGCCATAATCCCGCTCCACATCAACATCTGCTGCGTGAAGAAACTCATCCAGGCACGACGACCGAGGTGCAGACGACCGGAATAGCGGCCAAAGGCAATGTTCCAAATGCGGTTGCGCTTGTGTTGAGATGCCTCCACAACGGCCTCGAGCTGCTCAACCTCCGCCACAAGAGCAGGATCGTTGTGATGGAGATCGCCACGAACCTTTGCCAGAACTTCAACAGCCTCTTCCCGGCGATTGTTAGCAATGAGCCAACGCGGCGATTCTGGCAAGAACACCACAGTAGTGGCGATGAGGATGAGGGGTGCTGTCATGAAAGCCAATCTGTATGGTATTAACAATGGTCTTGCAAAAATTGGGGAGGATCACTCACGGGAATCTCCATTTGAAGGATTCATTTGAATTGTTTTGAACACCATAGTTGAGCCAGTAGGCAATGATGATACCGATATCTAGAACGATAAGCTACTGGAAAGTCCAGCTGGAAGGAGGAGACACTCACAGTTAGAGGTGAAGATCAGAGCGAAATTTGAGCCTCTGTTATGAGCCTTTGCAAGCTCCGAGATCCATGGCGGCACAATTGTGTTGATGAAACCAATTCCAATGCCAGCAATAACTCGAGCACATATGAACATGTTCGCGTTCTGGCTTGCAGCCATGAGAGATCCCCCGAGCATGCCGAAGAGAGCGCCGAGCCAGACGCCCTTCTTTCGACCGTATTTGTCACCGAACCATCCAGCAATGAAACATCCAAACATGGAGCCGAAATAGTAAACGGAAACAATTCCTCTAGAAAATGGTCAGATGGCAAGAAGTAAATTTGGTTCATATGACCCACCCTTGCTTGGTCGCGTTGGTGATCACCCCGCCTGAACCAATCTGAGCGACTCTAATGAAATCTGATGTACCACTGACACCACCCATGACACCTATCATGACGATCAGCTTGGTGATATGTAAGCATGTTGTGAATGAGCGTCAATACGCACCTTGGTTATAACCTTCGACAATCAAAGCCGTGGCGGTAAAAAGGTTGAGAATCAGGAGCAATAGCTTCCCAGGAAGACTCCGCCATACTTGGAAACCCATATTGGCTGTATACGATGCGGTTTTCTTTTCCGGCGTGTCCAGTTTACTTCAGAAATCGTGGGGTGTGGGGAGGTGGACCTAGAGTCGGTTTTTATAGAAAGTCGGCAGCTATGGGCGGCTTCGGAGATTACGCCACCTTAGACAAGTACGTAGAAAGGACCCTATGAATTTGAAAAATCTAGACCTTGTTTGCATTATGGGATTGGAATGAATAGCTGTTAAACGCTTAATCCAATAACGCTTGGGCAGTCAGCCACACTTCGCCTCCGCGAAGCTATCTGGGCGTCTAATTCCTGTCCCCCACATTTGAGTCAAACCGAGTCAAAGCTTAACTCCCACAACCGTTATGGGATTGGAATGAAGTGTGGTAGATTCGGAACAGGCCACGCTCGGTTTCCAAGTATTACGATTATTTGAAGAGTTCTGGCTCTAACAAACCCAGGGAAATCGGCAGAGTTGTTAAACGCTTAACCCAATAACTCTTGGGCAGTCAGCCACACTTCGCCTCCGCGAAGCTATCTGGGCGTCTAATTCCTGTCCCCCACATTTGAGTCAAACCGAGTCAAAGCTTAAACCCCACAACCATCTGGGGACAACCCGGCGCTGCCTTGGTACCAGGGAAAGCCTATATATGCAGACGCACTTGTGGGAGGGGGACAGATATGCTTGCGGCCTGTACAGACGCCCATCAAGGGCATACTCGTGAGTTATGCTGGCATAAGGAAACGGTTAAGTGGTTAATTGTAAAACGGTTAAGTGGCTAATCGGTAAGACTGTTGAGCATTGAACAGCCGCGCCACTGATCGCACTCTGCAAGCTTCCGGACATCTGACAGCCTGGGAGTGGAATCTAAACTGAACCCCACGTGTTAATTTAAAGTCCCTGCGGGGTGGACTGGGAGTGGTGTTCCGTGAGTACTATCGTACAAATATATTGGTTCCCTCCACCCTCCCCCTGGCCCCAAAAATATTCTTCCACAGTCTGATACTCTTCCGAATACAAACTCGAATCTACCATCAGAAAAAGCCAAGAAAAATCTTGAACCTGACCTCCATGGCCTTCAACAACCCTGTCAAGACGATGCATCGTCAAACACATCTTAATCGAGAGGACCCGGAAGTCAGGCTGTATTACCAAGAATGCCTACCCTCGCAGGAGAAGAAAGGAACGATCCTCCTAATCCACGGCTTTCCTCAGAGCTCTTATCAATTCCGCTTCGTTATCGAACCACTCGCTCAAGCTGGATATCACGTCATCGCGCCAGATTATAGAGGACATGGCTTCTCGTCCCATCCCTTGGGTGATACCGGCTACACCAAGAAAGAACTCGCGAGTGATATCTTCCAACTGCTCACTAAGCATATTGGAGTCACAGAGAAGGTGCACGTGGTTGGGCATGATATTGGCGGCACTATTGCCCACGCCTATGTCTCTCAATACCCAGACCATGTCGCCAGCGTGATCTGGGGGGAATGCCCTCTCCCGGGAACCACACTATTCGACAAAATCAAACACACGCAGACCCTCTGGCACTTTGATTTCCAAAGCCACAATCCCGAAATCTCGGTGGCGCTCGTGCAGGGCAGAGAGAGGATGTATCTGAAGCACTTCTACGATCGATTGACGCAGAATTCGGCAGTTTTCACTCCCGAGGTCTTGGACTTCTACACTATGCAATACCAGGTGCCCGATGCTTTGCGATGTGCCTTCCTTAGCTATCGCGCGTTTACCGAAGATGGAAAGCACAACCGGGAATGGCTGAAACAGAACGGGAAGGTGAAAGTGCGCGCTATGATTCTATCGGGCGATCATAGTTTCATTGCCTCTGAGGCGGAGGGCATGGCAAAGGAGATGTATGAGAACATCAAGGTTGGGACTGTGAAGGACAGTGGCCACTATCTCGCAGAAGAGAATCCTGAAAGCTTCGTGAAGGAGGTTTTGGCTTTCGTTGAGGCGTGAATATCGTTAGGTCGGCCACTACCTGTGGAGATTTCTATGACTTGACAGGCTTACCATCCGAAAGAAAGGAAGATACTTTTTATTCTCATTCTATTCAAGCGTGTTTGATTCTCTCCCCTTCGGAGGTCTCACGGCGAGAACGTCGGTTGCCGTACTGAGCCCCTTAAAAGCGCCGTCAGCTACGCTATACACTATCACCTAGAAAACAAAGCTCATTCGAGAATTAGATGTTCTCTGAACTAGTTCTTCGGTCTTTCATCCTTCGAATCAGCATCCAATCTTCTTTGTTTCGTATCTGTAGAGTCATAGGACTTTATTATTGTGGCGATTGTGGCGAATATGATGTTCTGGCGAGAATTAACGAGATCGGAAGAAATGGGAATAGCCTCAGACGTCGCCATTCACGGGTGTCTGGCTCAGGTGTCTGTTCGCTTGCTTTGAAACCTCACTTCGCTCGAATACGATCTGTTTTGAAATATTCGACGATGAAGGAGAAGCTGAAGCTGAAGCGGATACAAATGTAGGTGCACCCTCTACATCAATCGGGGCATCTCGATCCTTCCACTTGCCACGTGTGGCGATCCCGCAGAAGCGAAACTTGTCTGGGTACTCACCGCATTGCAATCCCTTGCTGATGCAGCGTTTACACATCGGCCGCCCCCGGTCACATCGGCGGGATTTCTGACGACATGTCAGACAGGCGGCTTCTAAGAAGAGGATATACTGTCAGGAAACCCGGTCAAGATAGAATGCGACTGTTACGGACCGGTAGAACGCATGTTAAGCTCTCACTCATAACATGTCTGGAAGTCACTCATTCTATTGATAGAAGTTCAAGTCATTCGATTTTTCAGATAATCCCGTGCTGTTTGTCGGTCTCGCTTCGTACAAAACCGGGGGACAACCCTGACAATCTCAGACTTGCGGTTCAAATGTTGACACCTGGGGCATCAATTGATTATGTAATCGAACCAGAATCACAAAAAATGGACAAAAACTAAATTATACAACTGCCTTGATTGGCATCGAGCATACCGAATTCTATCTAACCAACAAAAGAACAAAAACATACAACAGCCAGGATTCGCATGTGGTCACCCACCATACTACTAACTGGCCGGCGTGTGGCTTAAGTACGGCTGAGCGGACGGGAAGCCCTGTTCTCCACACCCTGTGGTCGTATGTGCTGAACA
Organism: Penicillium subrubescens; assembly: GCF_028828155.1. Taxonomy (NCBI): domain Eukaryota; kingdom Fungi; phylum Ascomycota; class Eurotiomycetes; order Eurotiales; family Aspergillaceae; genus Penicillium; species Penicillium subrubescens. The sequence continues at coordinate 1,158,885 of NW_026643156.1, forward strand.
ACTTTGAAAGGTGAAATATATACTAACAAAACACACATCGTAGTGGTATGGCAACCAATTCACGAACCCACACCCATGGATGACATGACACTACATAGTAGGGATGAGTCGGAAATAGATTGATATCCATATTCACGATAGACAGAGCGCAGGAAATTGTCATGATGGCTAGCTACAGTTCCAAGTTTTGCCCGGACAACACCGAGCTGAGGGCTTCATGGTGCTTTCATAGTCAGGAATGAATCACGGACATGCCCTTCGCCGCCTCCGTACTTCGAGTAGAGACGCTGCGCAACAGAACGCCCGAAGGCCTCTAGATTCGGCAAGTCGAGAATCTCCAGCACCGTAATCTCCACTCCCATCTTGTGTCGGCACCAGTTACGTAGCTCGATGGCCACAAGCGAGTCCACACCCATGATGGAGATGGACCGGGAGATGTCGATTTCCTCCTCTGAGATCTGCAGAAATCCGTACAGCGTCTTCCCCAGTTCTTTCGTGAGAAATATGGCACTGTTGGGTTCGTTGAGGATGGCCGGATTGGCTGCCGCGTCGGCGAGGAATTGACGCAGTCCTCCATCTGCTGAGCCGGAGTCTGTTGATTCTTCGACCTGTTCGATGTTACGGTAGATTGCTGTACGTCGATCACGTTTCCAAATGCATCTTTTTCGCGGCTCATGCTTAGCTTGAAGGTGAGGAGTAGTGTGTATCTCTGACTGAAGAGGTGCTTACCGGTTGTTTGGCGCTTGTGATGGTACAGTCATTCGAAGGCCGATGGCGATTTGGCTTTTATTGACGAAGCCATCCTCACAGGAGACTGGTGAGGAGGAGAGAATGGCCAGGTGCAGAGATTCAAGGAGATCGATTTCTCGCAGGACATGGATATTTGTCGCCTTGAACTGATCGAGGACCTTTTTATTTGCACTGACATAGCCAATCTAGAGTAGGATATCTGTGGTTAGCGGAAGGTTGGGAACTAAGAAGACTTATATACAACGGAGTGCTCACATCTTCGATTGGACCAATGTCCAGGACCGATGCTGGCAAGCCATTAGCATGGCGATATTGCACGAAAGCATCTAGGAAAGTGTTTGCTGAAGCGTAATTGGCTTGCCCACGTTGGCCCATTATACCAGAGAATGAACTGAACAGTACCATGAAGTCCAATGGACTCGACTTGGTCGCTTCGTGAAGATTCCAGGTTCCGTTGACTTTGGGCTTGATGGCGGCCCCCCAGTCACTGAGGCACATCTGGTCCAGTTTTTTGTCCTGGGCGTCACATACTTAGTCTCCTTCCACGGCGCTGGGAGTATGCAAGGTTAGGTTATCTCTTACCTTCAACACCATCGACATCTGAAGAATTCCTGCGACTGGGAATCGCGCACCCTGAATCGTGCGCTCGACGTCACCAAGAACGGAGACATCACCCGAGAATGCTTGAACAGAGCAGCCCTGGTCTTGAAGCTCCAGAAAGAACTGCCTGTCTTGAATGGATTGACCAGCAGAGCGCGACAAATAGACCAGGTTATTGGCACCGTTCTCAACTAGCCAGGTGGATACGGCACGACCGAGACCGCCCAGGCCGCCAACGAGTAGGTAAGAAGCATCTGGTCGCAAAGCCAGATTTTCCTGCCTCCCTAATGTGGACAAAGAATTTGAGTCCTCGGGCATAGTAATGACAATCTTGCCAATGTGAGACCCTTTCTGCATAAAGCGGAACGCCTCTTGGATTCTGTCAGCAGGAAAGTACGTCACTGGGGTGATAGGGCGAATGGATCCGGCGATGTAGTATTGAACACATTCCCCCAAGATGCTGCAGTGCTGTCAGTTAGAATGCAGAAGTTTGACGAGCTTGTAAGTCACTCACTCTTGGGCAATATCGGGTCTCTCGGCACAGATCTGGGCAAAGTCAACGCCGAAGAAGGCTCGGTTTGCTTCGAAGCTGTCCATGTTCAGCCTGCCACGGCCGATGAAATCACGCTTGCCAATCTCCACCATTGATCCGTATGCTGCAACGCACTTCCATGATGCGTGTAGTAGTTCGCCCGAAAGCGAGTTGATCACAAGGTCAACGCCGCGTCCGTTGGTGGCTTGAAGAACGTTGGGCAGAAAGGTCGCATTACGAGAGTTGAATATGTGACTTCGAGGGATGCCGTAAGTATCCACCAGGTATTGCGTCTTTTCTTCGGTTCCCACCGTTGCATAAATCTGAGGCAAGTCAGTTGATGTTGGCAAACGAGGTGGATCTGAAGTAGCACACTGTTGCACCTATCATCTGGCAGATTTGAATAGCAGCACTACCAATGCCGCCACACGCGGAGTGGATTAAGACATTCTGAATGAAATATTGTCAGTTTCTTGCTGAATGACCGAATCGGAACAGAAGAAAGGAGAAGCTTGCCTGTCCCTTACGCAGCCTGCCAAGGTGGATTATGGAACGAATCATCGTGCTGTAGACACAGGGCATTGTGGCAGCTTCCTCGAATGATAATTGGGGGGGGATTCTGGCGCAGAGTGACGATTTTGTAACCAGTGAGGTCGAATAAGATCCACCGGCAAATACCATGACTCTGTCCCCTACCGTAAGGTTCTGCACTTTGGGCCCAACTCGGCGAATGACACCAGCGCATTCGCAGCCGAGGCCACTGCCCTCGCTCGGGTGTCCGTCGACGATTCCCTGCGCGATAAGTACATCCTGCACGGGAATTAGATAATTTTCACCTATAGTGCGCTGGAGAGAAGCATACCTTGAAATTCATGCCCACAGCGCGGACCTCGACCTCAACCAGATCATCAACCAAGGCTTGTATGGGATGCTGCACCCATCTAAGGGTTCCAAGGAAGCCTCGCTTGGTAATTTCAAGTCTTTTGGGGAGTTGACTGTCAGATCTGGTGCGACGAAGCCCATCATTAACGGAGAACCAGCGGAACCGCCCAAGGTGAATCTTCCCGCTATCGAGAACCCACTCATAGTCGGTGTCATAGCCATCAGTCTTCGTACGACGCTGGAACTTCTTCAACACGTTTTTCACTGCCCCACTGGCTTCGCACTCTAGGGTGTCAAGCTCTAGGGTGGCCACGTCCACTGCGAGTTCGTTGCGAATGGTGCGCGTGAAGCCAAGCGACTGCGCCCATCTCGGGTCCTTGCAGTTTACTTGCACCGCTCTAGTCAGCCATAGGACACCGGATTCTGCATCTAAAGCGTGGAAAAATTGCACCAGATCGTTGAAACGCTGCTCAGATATCCTCTCAAGGAAAGGTTCCTGCAAGTCCAGCACAGAGACAATGTCCTGCCCTGGTTTCGGCGGATCCTTCAGTGTAGAATGCTCGACCATGTAGCCCGACCTTGTCAGTTTGTTCTCTATTTCGGCGACAAGGGGAAGCTGAGTGGAGCTATCGCAGAGTAGTGAGATAAGGTTTGGAGTTTGTGTCTCCTCAACTGGCTTGATACGTGAGACAATGAGAGCGTTGGCCTGATATGGAGCCTCATCATCATAGAAAATGGATGGCTCGCTAAATCCCACAGCTGCCAACTCTTGTGCCCATCTCTCAGGACTAACATACGGCTCCCAGGAGCGTCCATCAGCTTCACCCAGCCACCATCCGGATAGCGTGCCCATGATGTAGTTCAACCAGTTTGCAGTAGAGCACAATTCATCGAGGAACAAAAAGCCGTCGGAGCGAAGAAGTCTCTTCACATTGGTTAGCGTCTCACGAATGTTAGGTGTCGCATGAAGAACGTTGTTCGCAATTATAACGTCGTAGGAGGCAACCTCAAAGCCTTGGTCTGCTGGGTCCTGGGTAATATCTAACACGGAATACTCGATATTGGAGTAATTGGCAAAGCGATCATTTGCCTCAATGAAGAAGCCCGCGGAAATATCTGTGTACGAATACAAGCCATACATTCGTTCTCCGTGAGATGAAAGGCTGTCAAGAATTGTGGCTGTGGTACTTCCGGTGCCAGCGCCTATTTCCAAGATCCTTAGCCAAGGTTTTGCATGGCAGTGCGACTTGAAGAAATCCGCGTGGTGCCACCGGTCTCCCAAGTTATACAACTGGGTGAGGACATCGTCTGTGAGCAACAATTCCAAGGAATTGACTTTTCCTTCAAAGATGTCCTTCGCAGCATCGAAAATTCTTCGAATTGCGATGGCAGCAACTCTTGTTGGTGTCTGAAGAACTTGCTCTGTGAGACGTGTGATTTCAGCAAGTCGCTCATCAGATCTCAGGGCAACAAGAGTCTGCGGTTCTTCAACTAGCACATTGTCACCTCTTGTTGCGCGAATAGATTCTCGCTCCAACCAGGATTGGTATTTGATGAGATGTCTTTCCGATGGTTGAACGGATTTCAGCTCGTTGTAACTCTCAATCGTGCACAAGAGTGCTAGCTTCTCCACAGGGAGGTACCACTGGCGTTGACTTCCCGCATTCGCTGGTCGGATGAGGTCAACAGGGTTAAGGAAGTCAATATCTGGCTTCCAATAAATGTGACATGCCGCATGGGGATCTGAACCACGAAGGTCATCGCTGTCTTCTAGTGGATGCAACTGAAGCCCCTTGATCTCAAATACGACCTTTCCGTTTGATGTTCCAGCTCCATTACCTGTGATTAAGCCCCTAGGAGTTGTCGACGCCTCGACGGTTATGTTTATCCTGCTCTCAGGTCGTGCGATATAGAGGCTCTCAATCGCACTGGGCACCGAAAGCAATCTAAGCCGGCGTGGCTGACCATAGGTAGCAGCGGCGCTGAAAAGCTGAATGCACATATCAATGGTAGACGGGTGCATCGCGTAAAAGCCTTCATCGGCGTGCAGCTCATTTGACAATGAAGCATTCGCGACCATCTGATTCGTTCCTGTAGAGATCTCATCCAGTCCCTGGAATCTGGGCCCGTATTTGAGCCCAATGCTTCGCATGGTTTGATACCATTTTGCGGATGAGACATTTCTGGGCAGCGCTTGATGTCCTGGGGGTTTCAAGTCATACTCCGGACCGGGACGCACCTGGCCGAAACAGTGCTTGGTCCAGGAAGCACCATTGTAGGATGTGATAGAGAACTCGTACCAAACAGAGTCGAGGGAGTTGGTCAGACGAAGAGGCCTCAGCGAGGTTATAAGCTCAGTGTTTTGTGACTCGCTGATTACCATAGCCGAAGCAAGGGTTACCTCGCGGACTGTGAAGTCTTCAGCGCTAGTCAGCTGCCGAATGGCTTCACCAGCCATGGCAATATACCCTGCTCCAGGGAAAATTATGTCAGAGGAAACTTGATGGTCACGAATCCAGGAGCACTCCTCCATTCTGAGCAGGTTTCTCCACGTTGGCTCCAGGTCAGAGCCATCGCTGATTCGGCTTCCCAGAATTTCATGGTGGCAATACTTGCGAAAACGCCAATCTTTGGAAATACGGCTTTCGTCCCAGTATTCAAGTTCGTGGTGCCAAGGATATGGCCTCAAGTCTGTGAGAACCCTACCTGGGGCCATGCTTTTGAAGTCAATCGGTAATCCTCGGACATAGAGTTGCCCAACACATTGCAAAATGCTCAGAGTGGCGCTGGTGTTGCGAACTAATGCGGTATAGTAGTTCAAAGTCCGAGCGTCGCACGATTTGAGGATCTGGCGAAGCGGACCCTGAAGAGCAGCATGTGGACCAATTTCAAGGAAAATCTGATCTCCTGAGCTACCCTTCAGCAGAGTCATGACTGCTCTAGAGAACCGCACTGTTGACTCCAAATTTGCTCGCCAATAAGCAGGGCCCAATGATCCATTTGCATTAACCAGCTCTCCAGTGACGCTGGAGAAGAATTTGATCTCGGGTTTCTTTGCGTCAATCAAATCCTCGATTGCAGCCTGATATTCACGTCCGACCTCCGCCATGTGATCTGTGTCATAAAGCTCTTAGCAGAGTAACTTTCTGTATAAGGTGAGATCAGATACTCACGGGAATGATACGCCACCTCGACCTTCAAAACCCTGGTAAAAGTGCCCGGCAATTCATATTTGATCTGTTCAAGGACTTTCTCCACTGGTTCTACGTCGCCGGATATTGTGACACTGCTGGGGCTATTCTCGCAGGCCACAACCACGCCGTCGATCAAGAAGTGTTTGATGTCATCCTGTCCAAGCCCAACGGCTGCCATACCACCCCGCTTCGTCTGTAACTTCACACACAAGCCCCGATAAAATGCAGCAATGATTGCCTCCTCTTGAGTGATGGCATTTGCAGCATACGCAGCCGCAATCTCTCCACTGGAGTGACCAACAACGGCACTCGGAGTAATTCCCCAAGCTTTGAGAAGATTGATGATGACAATTTGCACAGCCGTACAAAGTGGCTGCGCGAATTCCGCCTTTCCAAACCGCATGGCCATCTTGTTGGCAAAATTCTCGTCATCAGTGGAAGGTTCCGTCGTGAGAAGCTCCTTTTCAATCAACCAAGACGGGCCATCTGGAAGTCGCTGGAGGGTACTATCGAGTTGTCTGATATCCTCTCGGACGGAGGGATACGCACGTAGTAGCTCCCTGCCCATTCCAACCCACTGGGCGCCTTGGCCAGTAAACACAAAGTTGATTGTCTGTTCGCAGCTTGGTTTTACTCCAGTGGGTCCCTCGGTGATTCTATCGCCGGTAATCAAGAATTTGCGAAATGGCAGATGCTCTCGGCGGGCACCGAGAGTGTACGCCAGGTCAGCCGTTGCGTCTGGATTCGTTTCAAGGAATTCCTTCGAGTTTGCAACCAGTTGCTCCAGTGAGTCGGTATGATTTGCCGAGAAGACGAGGAGCTCTTCTTTTTTCCGAGAAAGAACTGTTTGTGTTTGCAAGCCATGAGATGCAGCGGAATCGAGAATGACCTTGCTCGTGTTATCCAGAGATTTAACATTTGATTGGCAGTGAATTTGCCGGACTTACAGTCGCATTTGCACCACCTAAGCCGAAAGAATTGACGCAGACTCTCTCCGCGCAGCTTTTCGGCCAGGGGATAGCGTCCGTTGGAACTTTCAGCTTATCGAACGGGACTGGATGATTTATTTAGCAGTCGAGCCAACAGCTGGTCCGGAGGCAAACAAACTCTTAGGATTTGGTGTTCGGAAATAAATGTTCGGGGGAATGGTCTTGTGCTGCAAAGCAAGTACGCCCTTGATGACTCCTGTAATCCCAGATGCACCCTCAGAGTGGCCGACATTGGGTTTACACTGTGAAGTATCAGCCAGTTTGAAGAGCCACAAACAGCAAAATCCAGTTAGAGCCTTACCGATCCAACATACACTCCTCGCTCTCCAAAGACGTTGGCTACAGCTTGCGCTTCCAAGGGGTCGCCTATCGAGGAAGTTATTTCCGCTCAGTACTCAAGCGAGTAGCCCAAGGGAATTCCTACCAATTGACGTCCCTGTCCCATGACACTCCACGAATCCCATACCAGAGTAATCATTGAGGCCAGCCGCAGTATAAGCAGCCCGCATCAAGACTTCGTGGCTCTCGGAGCTTGGATGCGAGATTCCCGGTGTTCTGCCATCACAGTTGCTAGCCGTAGCTCGGATCACTGCTTGAATTGGATTCCCATCTCTGATCGCGTCGCAGAGTCGTTTGATGTAAACTGCGTTGATTGCTTTATACGAATCTTAGTGAGGATCTTCAGTTACACTGGAGAGGATTAGAACGCTGTACCTTCTCCTCTGGCATAGCCGTTTGCTCTTGCATCAAATGTCTTACAAGCTGCATCCGGTGACAGCACACCTTGCTCGGACATGGCGATTGTTATAGTTGGCGACATGATCAAGTTGGTACCAGCAACGATGGCACCATCACACTCGTTGTTTGCAATTGCTTTGCATGCCATATGCAGACAAATGAGCGACGAGGAACAGCCCGTCTTGATAGTTGCGCTTTTATCACCAGGTATTCAGCGTAAGATGCCTTTGTACGCCGCAAAACTTTTTTGGGAGAGGAGAAAGATAATTTACCTGGGTCCTTTCATATCGTATTCATAAGAGATGCGATTGGCTAATAGGAACTGTGAACAATGATTGCCTCAGCTGAGCACATCAACAAGAATATAGTCATCGAGGAAGACATACATCACCATATCCTGTAACCCGGTACATCCCCGCATCCTGACTATCCTTCAGGTGGATATCCTGCCAGTCCTCTCCGAAAACACCGACATAGCAACCAATGCGTTGGCCTCGCCATTGCGTCTCTCCAGCGTTCTCAAGCACTTCTCTACTCACTTCGAGAAGTAGCCTGGCCTGTGGATCAAGCTTTTCAGTCTCTGAACGAGTCATAGAGAAGAATGATGCGTCAAAATGCTTGATGTTATCCTGCAAGAAGTTTCCATACTGCGTACGAACTGTCCCTGGCTTTCCACTCTCGCTGTAGAACGCGTCCACATTATAACGGTCTTCTGGGACACGTATGCACCCGTTGCGCTTATCCATCAACAAGCTCCAGAAATCAGTGGCACTGTTAACGCCTCCTGGAAGGCGCATGGCCATGCCCACAATAGCAATCGGCTCGGGAGCTGCAATTTTGTCGGTCTTTTTCGGAGAGATATCTTGTCTGCTTGTGCCATCAACTGGGCTCACTTGATCTGTTTGATTGATACCATTAGGAATAGCATCATTAACGATGCCTCCGTAGCTGTCATTAGAGCTGTACGTCGCAACACCGTCGTTGATCGTCATGTCGGAATCACGGCCTCGAGAGATTTTGAGGTTGGATTTCCCCAGAAAACACGGAGATACTGACAACCGAATCGCGACCAATGTCTCAGGGGCCTCTGTAGGACTACTTCGTAGCCCTCGTACCTGCCGAATATGGAGTATGAGTTGACAAGAGAAACGGCACCGTGTTGGTTGCTGTTCGTGTTGAAAGGTGGAGGATGTATATAAAATTAAATTGAAAAATTGAAAAATACAAAAAAAACCTCTCTAAAGCAGTCAATTTTGATGTAGATTCGAAGGATTCTTGGCCAACTAGAGAGATAGGTATAATCAAAAATAAGGTGCCGCGGTATGTTCCAGTCCCTTGGACTTGTAAAACCTGACGGAGATTTAACAAAAGATCGCCGCACTGATATATCTAAAAAAGGGTGAACAGGGTGTCTGCCGCAGTTTCGAGCCAAGAGATTACTTACACACATCATGAGAAAAGCAGAAGAGATAGTTAATGAATGAAAGCAAGGCATACAAAGAACGTAGGGCGCACATAATAGACAATCCATGGATGACGGGTCCATAATCATAGAGTTTGCGAGTAGGCATCTGGTTCCTACGTTCCTCAATAATACATAAACCTGCATGTACTGTAGTTTGGAAAAAAAAATGCTCCTTGCTTAGAACTATGAGAAAACCTTAGTTCTATGTTGCACATTCCACACTTACCTTCATTCAATCCAAGAAACCCCTTGCCGACCGAGAAAATCTGGTTATTATAGCTCGAAGAGCCAATCAATACGCTTCAAAATAATTTCCCTAGAGCTCCCACTAAAGAGGATTGTGAGGCATGCGTGTTGAACAAGATAGGCCTACGTATAGTGATGCTGTATGGAAGAATAGCCATATACCCGTTGATTGGCCTCTTAGTGGGCTCCAGTGGCGTAGTCCACAGAAAGTTTATTTTGTGAATAAAGAAACAAATATGTGGAATGTGGTTATTTGCGTCTAGAATCATGGTAGAGTGTCAACCCACCAAGGACTGCCATAGTTCATATAGTCAACTACGGGAACAGCCTGTGAGGGGATGAGGAAGCCCATTTCTGACATTCTGCAACGTGACCAGTCCAGCTAGACATCATGAGAAGAAAACCCGAGTCGCTCGAGCTCGATAGCAACGAGGAGACCATGAATGCCTTCTACCTCACTACGGGTCAGCGCTTGACATTTACTGCGCTCATGGTCCTCAGCTTCATGGCAGCTTTGGGTGGCTCATCTACTTCAGTGGCACTGCCAGTAGCCTAATGTCGCTTACAGCGCTGGATGTTCTACATAAACTTTCTGATTGTTTGCTTCATGCCCCGAAGTTCTACGCTTGGTGCGTTCAGGACTCAATTCCACAAAATCGACTTCATTGGCATATTCCTTTTCGTCACCAGCGCTAGTTCTTTCCTGATCCCTCTCTCATGGGGTGGCATCATGTTTCCGTGGAACTCTTGGCACACTTTGGCGGCATTAATCCTCGGGATTATGGGGCTTGTCGCGTTTGGCGCATATGATTGTCTGTATTCAACCTTCCCCCTCATTCCACCAGTGATCTTCCGCAACAAATCCACAGCAACTTCATTGATTGGCTATTTTGCTATGGGATTTTTGCTTTGGTGTGAACTGTACTACCTCCCGCTTTACTTTGAGGCTGTAAAAGGATACAACTCAATCATTGCTGGCGTGGCCCTTTTCCCCGCCACATTAACCATTGCTCCGATAGCTATTCTTACCGGTTCTCTTATAACCGTTACTGGCAATTGCTATTGGACCATTTTGACAAGCTGGCCCTTTTGTACGCTTGGGCTGGGGCTACTCTGTCTTCTTCAGGTTGAAACAAGTACACCTGCTTGGATATTCCTGTGCATGGTATCTGGTCTCGGGTTCGGAACGGGAATGCCGGCAATAGCTGTCGCCGTGCAAGCCTCGGACCTTCCAGAACATGTTTCCATTGCCATCACCCTGTCAACGTTCTCCCGGAGCTTCGGGCAGGCGCTCGGTGTTGCAGTCGGCGGTGCCACTTTCGAAAATCGTGGTCGAACAATCTTGCTGCAGAACCCGCGTCTGGCCTCCGTCGCAGATCGATATAGCCGAGATGCATTTGACGTGCTGAATTTCCTGGGCCGGACGAACAAAGCTACTCGGTTTCAAATCAGATCGGCATATGTCCAAAGCCTGAGAGCAATATGGGCGATTGGTGTTGGGGTCTCAGGAATCACTCTCATCGTGAGTATGTTTGCAAAGAGACATAACATCGGATAGATCTTACGAAGCTCAAGCAGACAACTTTCGCGCCTAGGAAGAGGATACAACGAAAGGACAAAACTTCGAATCCTAGACTCTGTGAAAGGTGTGAAAGGTCCGCTATAGAAATACTACAAACAAAATTACACACGCCTTGTAAGTCTCGGTTAGTGCTCTGAGCCACTATTCTCCAAACACTCGAAAAATTGGCTGGCAATCATGTCAAAAAAGCAGAGACCAAAACATACAACAGCCAGGATTCGCATGTGGTCACCCACCATACTACTAACTGGCCGGCGTGTGGCTTAAGTACGGCTGAGCGGACGGGAAGCCCTGTTCTCCACACCCTGTGGTCGTATGTGCTTGAACGAGAGTTGAGACAAACTGCATTATCTATAATTATAAATCTAGTTCATAGAGCGCTGCTTTAGCATTGCACAACCGGGGGTGAGTAGGGCGAGTGCACAATTGACAGGGTGGAAAGCCAGGTGAGAGCGGGTGATTCTCACCCTCCGTCGCGCGACCACCGCGCTGACCCTCTCTCACCTAGGCTCAGATGCAAGGTTATTAGTTCGTCTCAGGCTAGCGGAAACTGGGGCATCTTGGCACTTGCATATACCGTCGAATTCCAACCCATAGGTTTGGTCAAATCAATGGCGAGGCTGACTTCAATATCGCCTTAGCCCAAAGCAGTGTGCTTGGTGTCCAGGCCACTAACAGGATGTGGACTTCAACGTGTTGTATTTCCTTGCCCCAGGAATCGCAGCTACGAAGCCCCTCAACAGCATGTACAGCGTGGCTAAAATCCGTGGGGCGACAAACCCACATAACGTGGCGACAACTTTGTCGCAAACTACGATTAGCTTGTTTTAGATCTAACACTACTCCGTGCTAGGTCGTGTGGCCTCTTGTCGATTTATATTTGAGGCTGGCACATGCGCAGAAAGTTGTGAGATACGCCAGCACCTATAAATGACTGCTAATAGCTTATCAATACCACATAACTCTTCCAGTCATATTCCTCTCCTAGCATAAATAAACAAGCTTTGAGACCATCTAGACAATCGTCTTAGTTCGGGCGAGGTAAGTCTAAACGATAGATTCTAGACTAGAGCAATAGCCAATTTGAGAATTATTTAGGAGACAAGCATTATGTCCAGACATATCTTCCAGGACTAAATCGGATATTCTTTCAACCTTGATGCAGGCCGCCCTGTAGTTTACCCAAGCCAAAAGAGGCACAGAAAGGAAATGAAACAAGACCAAGCCGGAATGTAGATAGATTGCTAGTAACAATGGACCTCATTACTCGCCCTCCCAAGTTTTCAGAAGCTGTTTCTGGAAGTTCTCCAGAGCATTGACTAAAAGGGAGCGATTTAACAAGGTAATTGTGGTTGATCGATCTTCTTTTTGGATAGTGAAAACTTTTCGAATTCGCGGCTTGTCATGTTCTTTCGCTGGAGGTTTGGTGAAATGATTATTGTGTAACGAAAACTTTTGGAGCTTCACCGTGCCTTCATCGCTAGTTGAATGTTCGCCGATGTAATCGATGCATCTGGCTCTCACCATGGGGGGGGGGGGGGATCGTTGCTGCTCAGTTTGAAGTGATCAGGTATTGCATCCTCTTTCGTCCCCGAAGCAGCTATGGTTGAAATGTTTTGACTCGAAATTGACAATAGTTGAGAAAATAACTTATCAAGTATTAGGCCAATGTTTTTCAATACTCACCTAACAGACCGATGTAAACTCGTAACTGCTAGTAGGCACTCTGGCGAATGAGAATCAGGCGGAACTAACTCAAACGGGATAAATTTGATTACCTGAGATCAAGAGAATGGCAGGCAGAGGGTACGTTAAATACATAGATGCAGATTGGTTCACAGTTGTTATGTGGATGGAACCAACTCCGTGTCTTGGAGGACGCTTGGGATACTTGGGAGTGATTTGTAAGTGTTAAAAGAGATAGAACACTCGGGGGGGAAACCAATAGGAGGCAGCTGCAAGTAACTCAGGCACGACATCACCCTATCAGTGGTGTCTCTACCAAGTACTTTGCTGACCCGATTACGGCGCTCGTTGGCAATATTACGAATAAGATGTCGATGGTTGGCATATCCGTGCCCTCCATGATGTGGGCCGCAATATCATGGAGGGCACGGATATGTGCTCCCCACAAGAATACGTGTCCCCACAAAGAGCCTCGGCGCTAGCTCAGCTCCCCCAGGGCTTATTGCGCTGGCGCTGAGAAACGGAGGGGTATGCTTTGGTGATGCCTTGAATGATTAGAGCTGTATTATATGGCACACTGGAGATAACACTAATCTAACAGATGAAGCCACGGGGACGACGGCAATTGCGGGGTCTTTTGTTTGGACGATGACGACTTATGTAGCCCCTCACATGCCAAGAGTGAGTCGACCTCGAGGCTCTAGTTCCCTGAGCGTTTGCATCGTGGGGCTTCTTCCTCCGGTTGTTCCCTTAGACTGTTTACGATCCACCACGCTTATCGTTCCCCTGGCATATCTTTTTTGGGGCGGAGAAAGACTCACCCTCCAGAACGCGCGAGCATGAGCAAGCACTGGTTAGCACTGCCTGCGAATCAGCATTAACCCTCCTGCTAGCCCCTCCTACCCAACACCGAGGCGGCGTCCCTGGACCCACTGCATCGAAGGACATCCAAATGAGCTCGAGAGATATCGCGGCTAGTCTTCGAAATGCAACGTACTACCCTGGAACGTCCCGCGCATTTATTCCCTCCGCGGCAATCCGGAAAATATGGGCTGGAGGTCGCCTGGAACAGTTCGCGATGGACCATGGCCTGGGACTCCAGCAGAGCGAGATCGATACCGCCAGAGTCGGACTGTTGCATATAATATCCATACTTATTGGCATATCTTGGTCGGACTGGTCAAGGTTCAAGGCGATTTTCTTTCCCGAAGACCTGGATGTTGCGCTTTATCGTCGAGATCGAAACGTCCTTTCGTTCACCATGGAGCAACTGGAGGACGAATGCTTTTTTGGAAGTGACAGCCCCTCGGCGCGTCTTTTCGCTACAGAAAGGTGGACATACTTTCCGATCTTGTTGAGTCGTGGCCAAGAAGAACCCTACAATGAGGACTATCGGCTCCCATTGGTTCGAGTGGAATCAGAAACTCCTAAAAGGGGCGGATTTGGGATTGTTACAAAAGAAAAGATTCCCGCCGGGCAGATTATTCTTAATCACCTCCCTGACCATAATACGGGTGTTCTTAACGATGTGGGTATTGCACATCCTCCATATAGGATGTCTTCTGGGGTGGAAAGTGCTAATATCGAATACCACACCTAGACGGAACTGATAGTTGCACGGAAGAAGTTTCACACAGGCCGCTCTTGGCGTGAACTTGTAAATCTGAAGATTTTTCGATCGAATCGGGTCATTCACCAACGAATCCTTTCCGAATTCGCAATCGTTACGGTCGGCAACGATTTGAATATCATCTCACCGTGGGCGGACATGGACCTGGAAGACTTCATGCAAGGGCGCTATAGAGAAATGGAAAAGAATCCTTCTCTGGTTGACTTCATCGCAGAAGCCAAGGAGCTGGCTGGTGCCATTCGCTTCATGCATTTTGGGCTTCAGCCTGAAAGCGAAGCAGATAACCTCTGGCAACAGGCGATGTGTCATTTGGATCTAAAGCCTAGGAATATCCTAGTATTCCGAAGCCCTGGGAAGCCTGCAACGGGGATTTGGAAAATCACAGACTTCGGTATATCTAGAATAGCGCCCCAATTTCCCTCAGTGATATTGGAGGGGTGGGCAAGTAACAGATATGATTCCGGATTTTGGGCCGAGACGTTGGATATTCCTCTTCCTGAATGCGGCTCATATCAGAGCCCAGATTCTGTGGTCCATCCCAAATGTGACGTTTGGTCTTTCGGGTGCATACTCGTTCGCCTATTTGCTCTGGGCTTTGATCCGGCAGGGTTGGAAACTCTTGATCGATCAAGACTTCGAGCGACGAATGGAGAAGGATTTTACAGTCATGATCGTTTCCAACGAAGAAGTCCTCCGATTCTTAATCCCCACGTGGAGTCCTGGATCAAAGATCTGCCTGTCAAGTATGCAGCCTCCTACGAGCCTGAATTCTTGACCGGAATACAGCAGCTTCTTGGGTCAATGCTTGCCATAAATATTAACGAACGACTGTCCGCACATGGTGTTTTTGCCAAGTTACATACACTCCAAAGTCGAGGACGTCGGTCCAGCATGAGTCCATCGACAACATATCCGAATGAGGATCTGAATCTCCCTGGTGGTAATGAATTATCCATTGGAGGTTCCGGAGATGGAACCAGTGGGCGATCCATGTATAGCCGCCGTCTGCGTTCTGAAGTTGGACCGAACGACAACACTCAAAGTTCGGTTCCGATTCCAGAAAGGATCCCCACAGGGCCCAGGCACCCTGGCCGGTTCTTGTCTGTCGGTGTCCTC
Source organism: Penicillium subrubescens (assembly GCF_028828155.1). Classification (NCBI taxonomy): domain Eukaryota; kingdom Fungi; phylum Ascomycota; class Eurotiomycetes; order Eurotiales; family Aspergillaceae; genus Penicillium; species Penicillium subrubescens. Next base: position 1,174,295 of record NW_026643156.1, read on the forward strand.
GTTAGCACCATTAAGAATGGTACTCTCAAAGACGTTCTGAACTGTCTCCAAGCAGAAGTTGATTTAGAGGAGATCGACGATAACGAGAGACCTCTCATCCACGCGATTCAAAAAGGAAGCGCTCCTATTGTCGAAGCACTTTTAAAGAAGGACGCGAATCCGGAATTGCCTGCTTCAGATGGGCAGTCTCCACTGAACCTCGCCATTTGCAAAGGAAGCCTGACGATTGTCAAGCTCTTGCTCAAAGCCAAGGCTTCCGTCAACAGGTTGTCCAAGGACAACAGGACTCCTTTGATGGAGGCTGCCCGTGCAGGGCATGCCGGCATTATTTTGGAACTATTAGATTCCGGTGCAGAGTGTGAAGTCTTCATCGGCAGATGGAACTGCCTACATTGGGCCGTGTGCAATACGCACTGCGAGGCGGATGTGATCCAGACATTCAATGGCCGCATGGACTTTGATATGACTCCGCCTGGCTTAAGGGATTCGGACTCATTCGCAACACCCCTAATGCTACACGTGGTGAGGCTTTTCGATCATTACCGCGAGGACGAAAAGATGAGATGGACTAGAAAGTTTAATGCTCTTCGGAGAGGAGGGGCAGAATTGAACAGGAGGTACATTTTGAACCCCAACTGCCACTCAAGAACCCCCTTGGAGGTTGTCGTGGATGAAAATAAGGTGCTCCTTGCCAAGGCACTTGTTGATGCCGGGGCAAAGTTGCCGCACGATTACAAAAGGAGTAGCCTTTCGGCCGACATGAAGAGAATTGTGGACGAGGCAAGGGAATCACGACCAGAAAAAAATAAGGGGTTTTCTCTACGCGCTTGGCGGGGATGACCTTTTGTTTTGTACAAAGCCCGCCTTTCCATGATACCTACGATGAAGCCATTCATAATACTGGGGCTTCGTATCCTGGCGATTTGCAAGTTATATTTCATTTTATCATTCTCAGTACCATCATCACGCAATATACTTAAACTTAATCATTTCTGTGGTAATATTTATCAGTCATGACACGGTTACGCTTGTTCCATTCTGTTTTCCATTTGTATGTCTTCCATCCAAGGAGGGTTGGCCTTCTGGGAAAATGGTCTCAAGGCGCGGATGTGGTTAGCAGCTTGTTCCTTTGTCCTGCGGCGGACTATGTCGGAAGTTAGTATTCTGAATGCCAGCATTAATTGGTATCGTAAGACGGGGCAGTGCGTACAGATTGAATTCATGGCCTCCAATTGCACACGATTTGTTTCCGGGACCTGCTTCTGTCAGGAAAGGGAAAAAGAAATTGAATATGAACTTGGAAAACCAACCAAAAAGAATATTAGGATAAGTGCCAGCACATTTAAACCACTTAAGGTATGTCAATATCAAAGCATGAGGAAAAAATACGAGTCGACCGACCTGAAAAAGAAAAAAAAGTTTCGCCTGGCCATCGCAATGGCTCTCATCCCCATTAGGGCCGCATTGCGTACGGCGTCCAAATATGTTGGCCAATTTCGGCACAAAAAGCACCAAGAGACCAAGGCCAAGAAAATTTATCATAACACTAAAGCTCATGCCCACCTCTGTCATCGTTTAGCTCTACCTTAGCTTCATTGCGTAAGCATTACAGGGTAATGGCCAAGTACTTACCACGTACGCACAGGGGGAATACCTCCGCACTGAGAGTGAAGGGAATAGGCCCGGCACCAATAGAGTAGAAGAAAGTAAAAATAATGACGGAGAAAAATGTTACCAGGCCCATGCGTATCTTTTGATCGGTGATGTAGAAAACGCCGCTCACAACAATGAGACTCAAGGTCATGCCGACGAAGGAGATAAGGAGAAGGAATCGGCGTCCGCGATTATCAATGAACTTATAGGCCGGAAAAGTGAAAAGGAAATTGGCGAGACCGAAGCCTTCTCGGAGATCGATCAGATTTGAACTGTTTGGTCTGTGATCCAAACTCACCGAAATTGTACCATTTGACAGACGAATGATTCTTGTCACTGTCGAATAGACTAGACGAGTAAAACGCCAAAACGTTGATCTGTTTATCGGATTGAGCAAAGCTGAAAGAAAATAACGACTAATCTCTTGCAAAAGTATCAGAACTCACCGCACAGAGTTGTTGTGATGCCATCACAATAAAAGCCGCCATACAAGCTCTCCGAGTGCGAGGGTTTTGAAAAAGATACCACATCCTTTTGAAGAAATGGGTTTTCATGATCCATTCCTGGTAGATCTGGCCGTCGTGCCATGGTTTCCTTTTGTTGCTGTTCCATACCGCCGTTGTTTCGGCCTGGAGCTGCGCATGAATGCAAAAGAGATCCCTAGCGGCCTGGATGTCTGTTCCTCGGAGCCGGCGAAGGCTAATATACGCCTCGGGATACCGTCCTCGTCGAATAAGGAAGCGCGGCGACTCGGGACATACGAAAACCAAGAAAAGAAGAACGATAGCCGGAATTATCGCCGTTGCCAAAAGAGCTCTCCAGCTATCTCGTACAAGGAAAATGCAAACGAACCCCAAGAATATGCCACTATATTTTCGTTAGTTATGCAGCCCTTGATGCCCGATATTCGAACTTACAATGCATCAAAAAGTTGCCACATCATCAATACCCTCCCACGTTGCTTGTCAGGGGCGGCTTCAGCGGCAAATACTGGTGCAATCGAGGCTTTGGAACCTATCTGTTTGGGTTTCCATCACGTTAGATCGCCTTATTATATTGGAAAATAGGTAATAATATCAAGGCGAGGGACTTCTTACCCCAACACCAAGTAATAGTCTACATACTAGAAGCGTTTGCCATGAGTCACAGTTAGCCGTCCCTATATGAATGCCATGATGAGCTGGTGTAGCCGTTTTGTTGTTAGGCGGAGATTATACCTATCACGCAAGCCACGCAAAATACAGCAGCAATGAAAAGCGCAGGTCGCCTTCCAAAGAATCTTTCCTGAAGTGGATCGCTCAACCAGGTTCCTCTGGCACATCAGTTAGAGAGTAACAAGAGTATCCTGGATATGGTCCTGCATACATAACGCTCCCCGAAAGCCACGGGGCCGCATTCATCAATCCAATCAAAAGCTGATTTTCAAGGCGCAACTCTTTCTCCCATCCAAAAAGATGGCTGGCATTAATCGTTGATTGCTGCCATCCTCTTGAAAGCCGAGATCAGATCGTATTAATTCCTTTCGGATGGGAGCACATACTGCGTGATCGCGGCGCAAGCCGTTGCTAAGATGGTGATGCTAAGGTCCCTAGACTGCCAAAACCACGGAGAATTCTCTCTCGCAAGGGCGTCTCGTTCCCGCGTGGAAAGTCTCGCCGTGTGGCAGTCATCTGGGTCCTGCGCTACCTGTGCGCCTTTAAGGAGGGTCTGCACATCAACAACATTTTCCAGTCCCACGCGACAATGAAACCGTTCGACAATTGTTGTCAGCTGCTGTAGGTCTATCCCAGAGAGGGGGTTATCTATTCTATTATGCGGTGTATGTTAGCCACCCTTGCACAACACAGTAAAATAACTCTTCTCATATGAAGTCTTACGGAGCTGTGTGATTGAGATGTGGCTCGTCGTGGGAATTCATCGCGGAAGAAGTAGCGCTCACACTCTGTGTTCAATGGATGAATAGCGGCTCGTCTGGAATAGTCCCCCACTTAAGAGGCTTAACAAAGATTACGAGTAGAGAGAAAGACGATTCAAGGGTGCCTGGAAGATGCGGGGTTGAAAACCCCCAGGATTCTTAGCTTTCACCTGATTCAGCTGTCCAGAACACTAGCTAAGAGCCGCAATTTTACCGGCGGGGAACCAGCCGTAAATTGGAAGACAGCCGAATAAGTGCTGAATGTCAAAAAAGTCCAAAAAGGGTTTCTGCTCCGAGACAGTCCATAGTGGCGCGTTCTCCACACATATCTTTGCACTCGAGCCTCTGATTTTAAATTTAGTTATAGTAGAGTAAGGCGCATTCCAGTCCCCATTTCAAGAGAAAGGCAACTCCAAGATAGCTGGCAGATTTCGAAGCCTTCGCCATCAGATTCAGAGAGTACTCGACACAAAACTAAGGTATCAACCGCGGGAAATGTTTAGGCTCAAGCGGGCAGTCTCGCCAAGCTGTCCGTGCCAACTGCTCAATACTGCGCCTTCAAGCTCGGTTTCATCCTACTATGACGTATCATTTTCTGTCGGGCTGCTATGTTTTGCACCTGGTAATCCAAAGCTCGCCAATGTGACCACGTTGTCCTGCCCAATCAAGTTGGGTAGAAAGTTTCTCAGCAGATACTCCTATTATCATTGGATTTCTTTGGACCGGGATATGTTATTGCTTTTTTTCCACCCCTCACGACCACCCTCAGTTTCCAAACGAATGGTGGATCTGCCTTGGTGGTGTCTGTTATTGCTTGGCTGATTATTCGCCCATGTACCTCGGACCGCCGCCTTCTGTGCTAAGGCCTCGTGGTGAAATATGCATGAGCGGCACGTGGAGGCTCCCAACCACCCATGCGCATTACTCAGAAATTGCACCCATTGGTGGCCCCAGTTCCATCACAGCCGCAGTGTGACGTCCCGGCGCTGCGGAAGTCACGGCTGGAGCCGCTGTCAGGTTGCGAGGCAAAAGCAAACGGATCTCTTCAGTCGCTCCTTTAAACATAATACGAAGCGGATCCGACTCCGCTGGTGGTCAGAGAATTTTTGGGGTCGTGATAATACCAAGTCGAGAAGACCTTGCCTTTTGGCCCCAGACAAAGGGAAAAATTGTCTCCAAATACCTCTTTTGTATCTATTTACTTGCACTGCCCCCTTTCGAACATGTCGGTAAACGGTGGTGCAATGGTCCAGGAAATGGTCCAGGAAATGCCCCATACCATCCTCTCAGAAGGTACGAGCAATTACATCAGGGCGGCAAAGCTGAAGGCCAAACTGCGTCAAATGTTCCAGCGGGAGATCAAAGTTCACGTAAGCATATTTGACTTTTTGCGTTTTCTGTGTCCGTCGTGCTAAAAGTCAGGCGGAATGAAGTATGAGTGCGGCCGATATCATTTTCAAGCCCCAAGGCTCGTGACGGAGGTGAGTTTCTATTTCCACTCATCTAATGATTCTTCCTCTATCGTCTAACATCCTGTTACTGTGCCTGTAGGCAGAGCTCTCGTAAGTCACACATGAGATTTTCAAACCACGATCCATTTAACCAACTACTTATATATGACTTGACAGGAGCATTATTGAGGATGAACATGTGAAATAAGTCCTTCAGTTATTGTTTGCCTTTCACTGTCGAGACGCTGCCAATGGTCAACAGTGAAAACTTGGAGCTTCGGAATGCATCTGCTTTACCTGAGTGTTGTTTTCAAGGATCCCCGATCCGAAGAAGGATGATAAATATTTAGCGCTCAAATTCTTATTCCGTGGATTATTTGCTGCTTTTTCCGTTCACGCCACAAAACGCTGGGAACAAAACGCTCGGACCGTGCTTGCATGCACGCTGTAACGCAGCTGCTCACCAGGACTCTTCCCATAGTACGGAGTACCATTAAAAGAGGCTATGGGCAGTATTCAGTAGATCCAAGACGATCCTTGGTTTGTTGTTAAACGTGACCCCATATGAGTTTGGCGGCTACCAGGATCCTGCGCCCCTCCCAGCCACCGTTCCATCCGCATTTTTTGAGCTGAGTGCGACCTTCTGATGTGGCCTGCTGTGCCCTAGCGCTTTGCCCGGTGAGTATTAATGGGGCAAAAGATCATCCCATCGCAAGACGCTTCCTCAGATCATGCCTTGGGCTGTGCCTTGGGCCATACATATTACCTCCCGAGCTGCCTTCGACTGATCGCTATCAAGTTCTCTTGATCACAACTTTCAAGCCATTATTTAATGTTGGGTGGAGGCTTCAGCTCCTGCTTAATCAGATATCGTTCCCTTGCCAACCTCATCATGGCTTCTGGCATCTCCAAGCCTGCTTTCTGTCAGCCATCGGACACCGCAGATATCTCGGTTTTTGATAGTGATGGTAAATTGGGCGGCTAATTAAACGACTTTCTTGGCTGACCGTGACGAATCAGATACTCACCAAGGAAGACTGGTCGCCACGGATTTCAACGACAATGAGGAGTTTACGCAGTATATTCAAAAAAGCGCATGTCCTAACTTGCGGATCGTGTAAGGTGTCGGGATTTAACTTTGATTCCAGATCGAAGGTCGCTAATATCTGAGCGACATTTCAGCTCGATATATTCCCAGATCTCTATCTTGCCCCTCAAAATATCCAAGGATGCGCTAGAGACACTAAGAATTAAATACAGTATTGGACCAGAATTATGCGATCTAGCTTCGATGTTTGGCAACAAACCACTTAGTGCTGGCGCGGGTGAGGGGGCGATAACGGTTCAAGAAAGAGACAATGGAATCAAAGGTTAGGCCCCGCTCCCCAACACTTAAAGAACGAGACTCAGACTGATTAATAGATTTCTCAATCAGATATCAGTTTTAGTTTTACTTTTCCGGTGCAAACTGGGGCTGACCGTTGGACTATGCGGCAGGTGGGAGTTTTCCACAGCCACGATCCCATGGGCATCAAGAATCTTTGGATATTTCTCCACGTCGGGCCCAACACGCCGGCGCAGCGAGAAATTGAAATTTTCGCATCTCAGGTCTCTCAGCGTGCTGCGGATGCTACTTGGTTTGCATTACATTCCGCTGCACTCTCTCCTTATCTGGGCTCCTGGCGCTCCTACGTAAATTATCTCGGGTTCAAAGTGGATCACTTTGTGTGTTCACCCGAAACTCTCCATTATCGCGTTGCTAATCATCTTCCTAGGTTGATCATTCACTGACCCTTATCCTGTCGGAGATTGAAAATTCTACTTGGACTAACGAGAAACTCAAAGACCTTCATTACTACGGCGATCTTATCTTGCCCATTCGGTTTAGACTAGAGGTGGCGATAGCAACTCTAGCAAAGCTACGAGATTTGAGCAAGGAGTTCTCTTCCACTCAGGATGATGTTAATGGTGGCTTTTCAAGACTTGCCACGCATACCGCATACCACAAAATACGTCTTGAGAGGCTCGTGGCTGGGTCAGAAGTGATTGGTCACAAGGTAAAAGATGTTTTGGACAAGGTAAGTACATGTAATAGAGCTTTCCCTTATTCCATTCTGAGCTCATAATTTGCAGTTGGAAATAGTAGTAAATCTGCGGCTCAATAATAAAATGCTCGACCTCAGCAATAGGATGGTGGAGTTGAACAATCGCTTACTCACCGTCAATGGTGGATTACTTGAGCTTGGAAAGGAAAATTTTGATGAAAATGCCACGGTCAAAGTGGTGACGTTGGTGACCTTGATCTACTTGCCTGCAAGCCTTGTCTCAGTAAGCATTGGCAGCTCATCCGCACTGAAACTCTGTCGCTAAACAATCAAACAGTCTGTTTTGGGAATGAATCTGTTCAAGTTTGGTGATGGCACGACAGAAAACTTCACGATATCCAGGCAGTTTTGGATATTTGTCGTCGCTACTGCCATATTGGCAATTATAACCGTCGGCTGTTGGTTTATTTGGACTCATAAAGAACGCCTTAAGAGAGGGAAACATCGGCTTCTGTTCCCAAAATCTCAAATCCTGGAATCAGTCGATAGGGAAATTGGGAACTAAGAGGATTGAAGGACGCAACCGCATACATTATGAAGCCGCACAGTTAGACGGAATAGAGTATCAGGATATAGAACGCATTAGCTTCTTGTTTGAAACAAATTACCGTACCTAAGAGATAACTAGACCCTGAAAAAGCTCGCGAGAGCGGGCAGAGGCATAAGGCTCGCCGCGCTCGCGAGCAAAATCAATAGAGGAATATAGGAGGATTTTAGGTATTATAGCCCTCTGCTAGAGAGTACCTTAGAGCTACTAGCTCGGTTAGATTATACGATAGCCCTACTAAGCCGGTAGCCGCGCTAGAACTTAAAAAGCTCGGGGGCTTTTCAAAGGTCTAGGGCCGTTTTATATGCCGGGACGATAGCGAGAGAGCGTAGTGAGCTTATGACTCCTTTTGCTTTTGGAAAATGTAAAATGTTACAAGCCAGACAAAAAGACGAGTCGATTAGGTACTATCAACGAAAGTATAAAAGCTGGAGAAGGGAGAGAAGGGAAGATCGGAATCGAGGAGGATTTTTGTTTATCCCAGGCCACGATTGTCCTGTTTGTCTCTACGCCAAACTTCCATCTTGCATCAACCTCAACCTCCCATTACTAACTCCCCTAGTCGCATCTTGCCAGCTTGTCAGACCATCACATAAAAGACCTCAGCGCCTTATCCCTATAGGGCCGTGCGGATCACGCATTGATTGACTGCCGCGCGCATGGAGGCAGCGGGGGTGCAGTGCAAGCTGCCTGCCTCGGCCAAAGACCCTGTTAATGTGAGGCTGGAAAGAGAGCTTAGTGTCGAGGAGGATCCCTAGCCACCGGGTTATAGGACCGGTGAGTTAGTATCTTGAGTGTGTTTTTGTGATTTGCCTTGTCATGTCTGTCCACGGTTCCTAGACTATGATAACGGCTGCCTCGAAAGACAGTAGGAGGTCGTGGGCGGAGCCGCCACTTCCTACGTTAGCTTGAAAGGTCTTCATAGTTCAGATCGAGGGGAGATCTGGCCTGTGAGCTGCCTAGAGAGCCAGCTTGAGAGGTGAGGTTCGTGAGTCGGAGGGTAGCCTGCTGTTGTTGGTATGCAGTACGGCCAGTCTTACGGATTACAGTTAGGGCATCATTCGAGAGGCGGGCTATGGCTCCCTTCTGGGAGTATGGTCTAGCAGGGCACTAAGGGTGGTCTACTGCGTGGGGACCGTGACAGTTGATGCATTGTGTGCGACAGGAGTGTTCCGCTTTAGGTCGACCCGCAAGACACGCATCTCTCGTTTGACCAGCATGCTCGAGCGTCGTGAAAACCGTGGCAGCGGGTGCAATGGAGCGGCCGCTGTTTCGGTCGAGTTGGTCGAGATAGGCCGGAGGCGCCAAAAAAGCTGCAGCTCGTGGCGGGGCCTCTGCGGGAAGGCAATGATCGCAGTTAGAGAGTCGGCATCCGCCTGGGATAGAGGATTTAGAATCAAGTGGCTTCATCCTAGCCACCCGTTCAGTTTCCGCGCTGATCGCGTCGATCGTGGTGGGGGACCACCTGCCATCAGGGGGCCAGATCTGACGTGGGATACGAGGAACTAACACCTGGTGGCATTCCATCGCGTCATCGAAGTGGCCATCGGCCTCTAACTCCCTTGCCTCGGGGGAAAGTAGGAACGCCTTTCCCTCGTCGATCACTACCGTTGGGATGGACTGGACCCATTCGATGTCCCCAGGGTCTTTATCGGAGAGGGAGACGCGGATCCCATGTGGGCCGATATCCCGCAGGTTAGATGAGCCAGGGAGTCGGAGGAAGTCTCGGGTGTCGAGCTTCTTCGCCTGGCGAGCCTGATGTTGCTGCTTCTGTCCGTGCCGGTGTAGGGCGACGGTCTTCCAGGCTGCTTAACCTGGAACTGGAGCTGCTACTGACGCCCAGGATATAGCCCGGGGGCCTGTGGCGGCTGCTGCGTGGTAGGAGCCGCTGGCTGCGGGCCCAGGAAGGGTCTCGGGGTGTCCTATCAGGGTAGGCTATCCTGCGCCAGGACCACGAATCTCGCTGCGAGTGCGTTCGCAAGCTCCTGTGGGCGACCCTGCAGGGAGAAGACGGCCGAGTCATGAGCCTCCGCGAGGGAGGTCGTGGCTAGCTTCCAGTCGCTGAGTTAGAGCCTTAGAGGAGCTGGTTGTCTACGGCTGCGCTGACTTGCTGGCGGACAGAGCGGTCTTGGGCTGCGGCAAGGATCACAGCTGGCTTCGCGGCGGGGGATTTCGTCGGAGAGGAGATCGCTCGTCTCTTCGGGGAGCTGCGAGTGAGAGGGGTAGGCGTGGTGGATTTGTAGGGGTATCGGAGGATTCGAGGAGGCACGGAGTCCCCGGGCGGCGGTCGGCCGGGGAAGGGCCAGAGACCTCCATCGGGTGGAGGAAAGAGGTATTGAAGGAATAGGTGCCTGTGTATCTTGAAGACTGCTTTGATAACATGCGCCTCGTCACTGAACGTGGGCCGTTCCCGAGAGATAATTTACTACTGCATGAGGAAGGCCGCGGTCACAAGGCCATGCACGGGCATCAGCCCATTATATACAATGCCAAATCTATTAATACACCCTCATACTTCTCCAGAGTAGCCAAAGCGAGTTATTTAAGGCATATAGAGTTGTCTTCGTTTTCCTGTTCATTCTGATATTCACAGGTGAAGCCACGTAACGCAGCACGTGCAATTCTTTCATCAAGTTTCTTTCAGACGTCCTTTAGGAGCATCTTCTTCGAATAGATGAACCTAAAAGTAGTAGATAGTGCATACACCCTGGGCTCATATTTATGGCCCAGAGTCAAGTGAAAAAGGGAAAGTGGGTGACCTGGGTGATCTGGGTGAGTATCCTCTCCCAGTTCTCACCCACTTTCACCCGTTCTCATTCGAGTCTCCAAAGTCCTCACCCGTATCACCCACACTTACCCTAGATCAAATCCGACGCTATGTTAGCGCTCAGGGCGCATTAAGAATTGACTGCGTATTATATTGGGCTTAAGTACGGCTGAGCGGACCGGAAGCCCTGTTCTCCACACCCTATGGTCGTATGTGCTAAACATGCACTTGTGGGGAATCATACCGGAATCATAAGCTATTGTAAAAATCAGTGCGAGAATGAAGTAGAGCTAAGTGATAATAAAATCTAAGGCAGGTACAAATGTATGTTCGCTAGGATCAGCTCAATATATACGTTTTATGTTGCGTAGCAAAGTGCGGTGTAGCGAGTGATGATTAGACGTGCATAGATACAAAAACATATCCGTAAAGTCAAAATGTATTGTCAAGTGGAATATTATTAATCTAGGCAAGAATAAAACATGGAACCGAATTTCACAAAAGAGCTAAGCAGGGTAAGTTTTCTTTCATACGGTAATAGTCGAAGATATTGGAGCTATAGTAGCTCGATCAAAGCGTGTTTAAAGTTACAGAAGACAGCAGCTAAAGCCGATTGGAAGTGTTTAAATCATAGTAGCTATTACGAGCTAATGGAGATAAGAACATATGTCTATATTTAGTGTTATCTAACGAAGAAATCAAATCTGAGGAAAGAAGAAAAGGAGAAAATCTACGGGGATGCGAGTCAGGCCTTGTATAGGCATCCGGCCTCGACCACCTATCTACCTGATTTCCTATGTCACGGCTTGGCTTTCCCGTTCTGTTTTGGTGCTCAGACCCTCGCTGCTTTTGCTCACTGAGTAGATCTGAGATCGGTGAGCATTATGTAAGCACTTTGAGTGGCTCACGGAGCAAGCCTGATTCGCTCACTGATGCTTAGCTGAGCGCTCTGATTTACTCACTGAGCACAGCCTGACCAGTACCTTAATAAAACGCAACACGCTAGCCGTACCCAAGAACATCCTTTCCCTTGAAGATTGCCCCTGTAGCCCGACTAAAAAGCACTGGCATCAATTATTTGATATTCCGTTTTGGACACTTGCTGCTATTTATTGCGTGATAATGAAGCCTACTGGATGGTTATCCGATCAATCAGACTATATGCTCCTGTTACGACACATGCCTGGGTCACATGATCATACACTTTGGCCAAAAAAACCACTAAATCCGCGATCAGCGGATATGACCTAGGAGCCAATATATATAGTAGCGCACTGTACTATTGTTATTGCATAACAGCTCCTAGGAACCCTTCATCTACTGGCTCCGTATTTGGCGTTTTAGAGAATTACTAGTTTTAGGATATCTACAGGAGTCTACTCTAAAATACGATAGCTTGCACTGGGTAACCGTCCGCTAGCAGTAAATTGTTCGAAGTGGGAGGACAAAGTCTACATTTTTTACCCCTAGGCGCCCGTATTAGAATCCCTAACTGGCAATCACCATATCCTTTAGGCTAAGCATTTTGGTCTAAGAATATTGCTCCTGCCCTATTCTGCTAAGCTAAAGCTATCTTTCACTTATTCGCTCCTAGATACCTAGGTTCCTAGGAACTCGAACTATTTTACTATCCCTAAAGCGTGCTAAAGATAGGTGATAAACATGATATAAAGTTGAGGTCTCCTACCCTTACATTCACATATCAGACCTAGTCCTCTAATCAGAAATTGTAAGAATATACTCTATGTTATGATATATGCTGGCATGAGGTTATTCACAGTGTTGGGGCCTTAGGTTACTAGGACCTGGTAAGTCGGCAAGCTTTTGGGGAAGGTTTGCCAACCCTTCGCCCCCAACAGATGTACGAACCCCTGCAGGGAAGACCCTTGATACAGGTTACACAAGCCTCGTGTTTATCCCGCTCCCCCTCTCGTACCAAGGATACATCCCCTTTCTGTTTGAGAGATGAGACTGTATATAAATTGAGCCATGAAGAGGAGGTTTTATACTCCTCAAGAAACAGTGTTTGACTTCTTTGAACGGTGGCAGAACGGGGGCGTACATGGAAAGTCTATACGGAGTACTCCGCATAGCAGGGCTATATAGTGAGAAGCGGGTCTGACCCGTTACATGAATTCCCACATCGCCATGGTTATCAGTGAGCTATATTCCAGGATAAGGGAAATTATTCAAGATATAAAATATCCTACCTTATGATATTCCCGTCCGTGTTTATCGTACTCTTCAAAACTTGATTAAATCAACAGGTATTCTTCATCTACCTTCATCTCCGCATTACTCGGTATTGACCACGCTAAATAACCAGTAGTTATCCGAAACTTCAGAACTCGCTATTATGGCTGACTGCGGGCCGTTAGCTTTATGTTACCTTGAACCAATTATCAGCGAAAATGAACTTTACGATCTTCTCGTGGCTGCCCTCATTTGCTTTCTTTCCTGCCCCTGCTCGCCATTGTGTGTGCGCCTTCAGCCCAGTGCACTTCAATTCTCATTTCGCCGGAGATGCCACTTTGTTCTGGCCAACGTTAGCCGCAATCGAATCTTGTGAGCGCCATGGCGCTTTCCCGTAGCATTTAAGCTAAAACAAAATAAGGACAATTTTCCCGCCAATAAGCGTTCCTCTTTACAAAGGATAGCCCAAGCGTGGAACCTATTCCCACTAGAGATTCTTTCTCGCTTTATAAAAATCAAATAATTAGCTCTGTCCGGCGGCTCTTAAACTTCCAAAAGACGCTCGGTAACGATCCCCCTTCTGTTTCCAAAGGCGGAAGGCCTAGGCCATCAGAAATTGGTAGCCCCCGTCCGCGACGCCCTCGGACGGAAGTTGTCCGGAAGCCCAAGAAACTTCAACCATCACGGAAACCCACCACAATGAGTAAAATCGTTACGGATAATGATACCGGAGTTACCCACAAGAGGAAATACATGGATGATAATAATTACATGCTTTAGGGGCTGTGCGTTATTCTGATGAGCACACAACGACGTGATGTCGTCGAAGAACGCGATGAGAGGGTCACAGAACTCAATTAGTAAGTCTAAGCTAGCTTAACTAACATATTCAACTGCCCCATTTTCCCCGCACGCAGTCAGTTAATCTATCTCCAATGTCAGGGACATAAACGATGCCATTAGAGGTGGAGAAAATTATTCCGACAGGGTGTCCTGGTCACCATTCGCTAGACTCGACCTTAGGAGGAGTTGTTGGATGCGGAAGAAGGGGCGTCGACTATCATATAGCTAATGGTGAACCTGAAATAGGAGACCTGCTGAGTTGATGCTCGACGAAGGACCCTGGAGGTACATTCCATGGTCCCTGAAGACCACCAGCGTCTGCCATGCGTGTTTCATTCTCCTTCCTAGCACTCCTCGGCGCATCACTTGCCCGTGGAAACGTCCAGCGCCGAGAGTGTTCCAATGATAATTGTTTGAGGGCTTTTGTCAGAGAAGGCAGCCCGGCCGAGATATTCTGTGCAACCTACTCTCCCGGAGACAGCATTCCATCATTCGCGGCAAACTGTGATGGATCTGCGTCCCGAGTTGAGAGTGCGTGCGCCTGCATCTCCACAGCGACCTCGACCACGATCACGACAACTACTGTCTCATCGAGGTCGTTTTCCGAGACAGCGACGGCGACATTGCCCTTGACAACAGGTATACACAACCGTCAGATCATATGGGATCACTTAATTAACCGGTTTCAATAGCCAGTACGACAAGAGCTTCCACCACTACTACTGCAGCAACAATAACCGCCGCCACTACGAGTACGCCAGACTGCCACTGCACGGCCTGGTCCCAAATTTCCGCTGCCCAATCATTATGTCCACATCTCACCCTAGACAATATCGCCGTCCCCAGCGCTAAAGGTTTGTCTTTGACTAACCTCCAAGTCGGTGCTACTGTGACCTTCATAGGAAACACCAGCTTCGAGTATACGCCGAGATCAGGGTACAAAATGGTTCAAATTTCGGGGAACAATGTGGTCATCAAGGGCGCCCCGGGGAGCTTCTTCGACGGAGGTGGCCCCCTCTACTGGGACGGTCTTGGAAACAACGGTGGTGGCCCAAAGTAATAAATCCACTCCCAAGGGACCGGTCGAGTGTGTCCGAGATGATTAACCGAGCGCTTCTTGTAGACCCGGAATTTTCATGAAGCTTAGCCTTAAGAACGAATCCCTCGTGACGGACCTATACGTTCTCAACACTCCTACACACGCCATCGATGTCGACGGCGTCTACGACTCAACCATCCAGCGGATCATCGTCAATAACTCCATGGGAGATACCCCCAATGCCATCAGCAACGGCCTTTCGGCTGGCCACAACACCGACGCCTTCGACGTCGGCAATGTCGAGAACTTGCTCATGCAAGACATTCAAGTCTGGAACCAGGATGACTGCGTTGCCTTGTCCGTCTCCAACAACGTCACCTTCCGGAATTTCTACTGCTCGGGCAGCCACGGCCTCTCTATTGCCGGGGAGGAAATGGACCGGGCAATAATGTCACCAATATCCTGTGAGTGCCAGTACCCCTGAAGGGTTAGTGAATTCGATTGACTAATGGGTCCCTAGTTTCACCGACGCGGTCGTCACCAACTCATCCTACGGCCTGCGCATCAAAACAGACTATAACGCGACGGGCAGCGTGGCCAACGTCACTTATTCCAACATTTTTGTGTCCAATATCAAGGCTCGGGGTATCGATATCGAGCAGGACTACCTCAACGGCGGGCCCAACGGCCTGCCAACGAATGGTGTCGCGGTGCATAACATCACCTACAGGAACGTCACGGGCTGGGTGGCCGAGGGAGCTGCGGATTACTATGTCCTCTGCGGAGTGGGCAGTTGTAAAGATTTCAAGTACGAGCATGTGAGGATCACGGGTGGCACGGTCGAGAGTAGTTGTAATTATCCATGGCACGGATGTCCGGGGCCGTAGGAATGGCGTGGATCCGCCATGTCGTAGAAGGAGAATATCTGTAGGATTAACACAGTATTCAATTCATCTGTTCCTTCACCTGCTTCCTCCATACAGCGATAGGTTCACGCAACACTCATTCAAACCCGCTTCTCCGCCATCAGCTGCCGATATTCGTCAACAATCGTCCTTCTCTCCCTAACCAAGGCAAGGTGGGAATAACGAAAATCGGCAAGCTGCAGATCAACAGTGCCCTGGGCATTGGGGCCATCATGAATGCCCTTCTTATGCTTCGAGTATCGCGGTCACTGGATGGCACATCAGCGAGTTGGTACAAAACCCTGCCGGCTAAGCCCTGTCGGCGGCTATTTTAGAGGAATGTGGGAATGTGGTTAGCATCTCAAACAAATACCAATATTCAAGGGTGTATCTACGTAGTTAGTACAATGCTAGTACTAGTGAATAAGTTCAAATTCTTCCTTACAAAAGGATTAGGATCAGAAATAGCGCGATACCTACCGGAAGTCCTTCTATTAGCCTCTTATTCTATATTGAGAGCAACGTTCGACTCTTAAATAGTCTTCAGATAGGTCTCACTTAGCAGCTCGGCTAAGCTTAAAGCTTAATAAGATATTAGATAAGAGTGAGGCATAGTTAACTGAATATAGCTACTAACGAAATAACCTAATACCGTAATAGTAGTACTTTAACTAAGTCGTCCCCAAAATATACTGACTAGTTAATAAATACTACCTACATTACGCCTCTTACGTTCTAGAGAGAGCACTAAACTCGCTTTCTAGTAATAACTGTCAACATGTGTGTGGGCATATCCCTGCCTGCATGCGCTCGCTAACGCCATCCATATATGTTACGTTTATAACCCAAGTTAGTGCCCCAGACCTAGGCTAGGTCACCCAACTGTAACCCGGACCCAGCTATACGTCGGAGTCTTCGACCCAAAACCCAACCCAGCCCGGGTTGGGTCCGGGTTGGGTCCGGGTTATATTGGGTCGTGCAGAAGTCTAAAGATAACCGAATCTCTATCCCGCGAGAGTCGATACGCTCTGACCGGTGGCTAGATCCCAGATCCTAATTGTCCTATCATCAGACGGCGATGTAAGTCGGCTTCTATCCGGCGACCAGGAAATTAAGGTAACCTGACCACTATGCCCCCTGAGAGTTGACACGCTCTGGCCTGTGGTTGAATATCAGTGTGACGGGCCAGAGCCGGGTGGTAAACAATGTGCCATGGCCTTTTCGGATATCGTCTTGGCAGAAGGATTCTGAGCGATTCTATCACGAGGTTCTAGGGGATTCTATCCGAAACGGAGTCGACACTCTTAAGGACCGTGACCGACTCCTGTCTCTTCTTCTTCTTCTTCTTCTTTCTTTCCTCAAGATTGTTTTAAACTGCATGTTGGCCTAGTACAATTGAATCAATTCTGCTGCAGCCCTTCACAATCAGATCCTAATTATCTTATCATTAGACCCTAATACGAGGCTGCTTCCCTCTTAAGACTATACAATCTAATAGACCGGACTAGTATTATCCTCTAGAGCGTGAAGACATACACCCCAACCTTTTTTAAGTCTCAGACCGCTCAAGAGCTAGTCTAGTATTTCTTTTTGATAACAGTTTCTCGTAAGGCTATTAGTTAGGCTAAAGATTAGAGGTGAGAAATACACCTATAGAGAGGCACTTTTAACTGCTGTTCTATAGTACTGAATAAACCTACGGGCGTCTTGAGTTCGATGCAAGAGTGTATCTTGCTTAGGCTTCTCCTATCAGTGTGGGTTGTTTGTTAGAAAGGAAGAATATCTTAGTATTTAATTAGCTATACTTGCATTAGGGTCACAAGCCTTTGTATAGCTTAAATACCATGAGAAACGCTTCCTAGAATGCTAAGCGCCTTAAGCTAGTGAAGGTATCTTGCTGTAAAAAGGCATTCACGCAATCTCTCTCATTAGCTAACAAGCCACGGCTTTTATTACGCATGCCAGATTCGAGATAGCTACTCTAATAGACACGTTCGTATTTTATAATTCCTAGTAGGGGAAGGAATAGCTATGTGACGTTTTTAGTCAAAAGTCTAGGCAGCCCGATACTAAGTATATCAGGTCGAAGTATCTTGAACATGGATCCAAGAGAGCGTTCTGAAATCGTAAGGTGTTCAGCTCCTATACCTTCCGGAAATATACCTTTAGTGCTTCTCGGAGTAAAAATTCTTTTCCAGACTGGTGGACAAAAAATAATAGTCTCTTCTCGTAACGTAAGAAACGAGCCACAAATTGCGATAATATCCGACACACATCCACGGTCATCGTAGTCGTTATTCGGACCTTCAATAAGGGAAACTCATTCTCTAAGCGTGATAGGTCGATACACAATTAGTATGACGGCGAGTATATCAATCACAAAGATCATGTTCTCTTCAACATTAATCAAACAATTATTGCATAGTTCACTGATTCTGTTTAATCCCCACTCTCTCTGTGATGATAGTGTATAGATACTAATAAGGCTCGCTCTCAAGCTTGAAATGCACAAAGAGGGAAATTTTGCTTATTTGGTCGCATTTCCCTTTGTGGCGCGGAGCCAGTGCCTCATCTTTCTCGGGCTGGCCAGCCGAGACTACAGGATTTTCCGCTTACCTCTAGCACTGCAGCATATGAGCGAGCGAGAGGACGCCTTACTGGCTGCTTCTTGAGTTTCCTCGTATCCAAAGTATCGAAGCTACTGCACTTAGCCTTACTCTGGCCGCGTTGGGAACGGCTTCACGTCAGACCCCTGCCTCCTCCACCGGCCAAGGACCAGCAATCTGCGGGTGAACGGATCATGTACGGAGTACTCTACTGAAAGACGAAATACGCTCCACGTCCGATGATCTCGGATTTGCTTTTTTCCACCACCCACGTAGGTACCTGGAGATGTATCCTTGAGTTTCACATCTCCCCTGCGGCCTCTGTATCAATCGATTCTTCTGGAAACAATGGGTGTGGGGGAGTATAAGTTGACATATAAAATAGAATTCAGGACAACGTTTTTCATTATTGCCTCTAAACGGATGCATTTCCATTTATATGCTAGCAGGAGCGGAGGAATAATTCGTGTAAATAGCAGGGTTTCCCCTCTTTTCGTCCATCAAAAAATCAGGACCATATTCTTCTCACTTTTTTTTCTTTCAAGGTATCCTATCTTCCAACCTTACGGGATATTTGAAAAGCTACCAAGTGCAGCCAGCCCAAATAGACATCAGTCGTGATGGGAGTCCAGCGGTTCTTAGCTGCCACCATGTGTGGAGCTGCTCTAATCGCTCCCACCTTAGCAACCATTTACTGGGCAGGCATAGATGAGTCTGGAGGAGAATTCGCACCTGGTGTGCTGCCGGGAGCATTTGGTGTCGACTACGCCTTCGTTAATAACTCCGCGGTTGATATCTACGTCGAAGAAAGCAAGGTATTCCTCACTTTCTATAACTCAATTAGCGAGGACAGAATCAAAGAACTAACACGGGACTTTCATTTATCAAAGATCAACCTCTTCCGTGTCGCCTTTCTGTTGGAGCGCATGTGCCCTCTGGAGTATGGATTAGGCAGTAAATTCAATGAGACCTACTTCATGCATTACAAAGAGGCAATTGACCATATCACTCTCACCAGGGGAGCCTGTCAGTTTACATACTTCGCTCCCATTTTCATTTTTCCTATGATTACTGAAACACAAACTAGATGCAATTTTGGATCCCCACAACTATATGCGTTACAATGATGCCTCTGAACAGCCTCTCAGCGGTAGCATTATCGGTAACTGGTCAGATCCCAAGGCTGCGACAACGCAACAGTTTGGTGAATTTTGGGGCGAGCTTGCATCCCGGTTTAGGCACAATGAGAAAGTCATCTTCGGACTCATGAACGAGCCATGGGGTACTAATACATCCTTGGTGCTGAAAAATGACCAGTCGGCGATTGATCATATCCGGGCGGCAGGATGTGAGCAGCTGATTCTTGCCCCTGGAAACGACTGGACTGGTGGCCACTCATGGCATGACAACGGCGAGGATTCAAATGCTAACTGGATGTGGAAGCTACGCGACCCCATCCACAACACAGCGTTTGATATCCATGAATACCTTGATGTGGACTTTAGCGGTTCGCACGTGGATTGTGTGTCTGACCCACGTATCTTCCTGTCAAATTTGACATCTTGGCTGGAAGATCATCACTTTAAGGCCATGATTACTGAGTTTGGTGGGTCCAACACAACTGGCTGCTATGACATGCTGAAGGTTTTGATTGATTACATGGAAGAAAACTCGGTTTATATAGGGTGGTCCATGTGGGCTGCTGGTACGTACAAGATCGCGTTTCTTTCCACTCAGTTTCTACGTTCCAACCCTTCAGTACTGACAACTGTCTCTCTTCCCTCAAATAGGCCCGCTTTGGGGATCACAATCGGCTTGCTGTGAGAACTATGGATTCTTGGGCAGCTTGGAGCCAGACAGCCTTGCTATTGATGGTAGCCCCGGCTTGTACGAACAGGTCTGGCTTGCTCATATGAAACCCATGGTCCCCAAGAAGCTTGTATGGTCTGGTGTGAGCAGTGTTCGAGGAGGGAAAAAAACCCTCCCACCCTAGAAAAAGAGCCCTGGCGAGGAGTCAAGAGTTTGATAATGAACCCAATCATTCGATCAATGAAGGCCTTGGACTTTATAAATCATATGACTTTGTTATCGACATGAGCTGTTATATGTATCTAGCGTCTGCCTTATCGAGCACATTCACGGGCAGTTCCAAAATAAGCTACAAGACCATGACGCAGCCTAGCTCAGACTCGGCGGATGTATTGTTGGACAAGAAACGAACGTGGCCGAGAGTCAAGGGCAGATCATCTATCATAGAAAAAAAAACATTGCCGTCAAGGTAGCATTCCCGCAAGGAAAGCATATTCCTGTGTTCAAGCCGCCCGAATCTGCTGATCCGTCGGCGTGTGTACTGTTTGGGATATTTTTGGATAGCTACCGCACGAGATGGAAGTGAACGAGCAACGGGTGGCGATTGTGATTTGCTTGCACCCTCGTAAGTAAGCACTGGCCGATAATTACGTATCCCACACTAATTCCCGCCTTGACGATTAGGACGGACCCTATATCTCCAAGGCCACACAAGCGAGGAAGGTAAAGGACTTTTTGAGGGCCCTGTGATGATTTTTGGTGTGATCACTCTGCGTGTGGCTCGGGTTGTTTGCTGATATTTCAGCGTTACCCATGTTGTTGTGGGATCAGTACCCCACCGGATGGGTTCTCTCAAACCCGAAGTATCGTGAGGTGAAGGGGAGCGGTTTTTCTCCGCGTCTTCCCACATCCTTTTTCTTTCTGTCTTCCACTTTTCCCGATCGCGCCGAACACCCACGTACTCAAAGACATCAGGAGCATGGGCAGGCGGATCTTTATTTTCAAATGCCAGCTCTTTAGGGATACTCATCTTGATGTAACCCTTGCTGAAAAACTTGATTCGCACTTCATGGGGGCCACTCGGGAAAGGTGATATTATGAAATCGGACCACTGAATTCCTCGGGCCGATCAAATGGTTTAAACTCGATGCCGTTGCTTGCGTTGATATAGATATGCCCGTACATGCTCTTCGGGTCAGAATCTGGCGGTGGATTGGAACCAAAGTTATCCTCCACTGGTAGGCGGTAAAATTCAACATATCCCGGTCTCAATCCATTATAGAAATATCTTGGTTGGTCACGGCAATGAATAATGTAAGTGGTGGCATGAAGAGACGGTAAGGAGGTCAGTTTGTCCTCCTTTTGGGCGTCCATGAAAGAACGGTATGCCTGGTTGACCTTGTTTTCCATTTCGCTTTCGGACTGAATCATGTCGAGTATAACTTGTTGTTCCCGTGCAAGCTCCCTTTTTCGTCCTTCGCTTATTTCTTTGAATTCGTAGTAAACGTCGGCCAAAAAATCAGCATGTGATCTCTCAGATGCGCTGTCTTCCTCTTCGTCTTCGTCATTTTCGCTTTCCTTTTCGCCAGCCTCAAATTTCCTTCTTTTCTTCGTTAGCTGCTCTTCTTCGCTCTTTGTTCCCTCTGTCGCTAAATCGGAAAGGTCCTCATCAAATTCGTAGCTGTAGGGCGGACGGTCGCTAAGGACATAAGCACCGAGGACGCGATAGAACCACTAAAGATAAGAAGAATCCTTATTCTTCGGAGAGGTTTGAACCATTCCACGAGCCATGAGCTGTTAATTTTCCAGAGTGGTACCGCTGACTTGAGGTGCTTAAATGGGTGGTGCCACCAGGGAGCGAGTTGGTCGAATCACCGGGCTTTGGCCTGTTACATATCTTTCGTAGCAAAAAAGAGATCTCTCTCTATACCTTAGGAAAGCTGCGTCAAAATTTCGAGGTCAGTTTAGAGAACAGGATGGGAATTAAAGTAATGAGCGAAGGATAACTATATGGAAGGTCTAGAGTGACGGGGTAGAACCTCCATTTTGTACTTCAATGTTTAGGCACAGATCATCAACACCAGAGACCAAAGACGGCTTTTCTCCGGTGCGTTCCTTTTTTGCGGCATGATTTATCCGACCTTCTTTTCCTTCAAAGGGTGGAATGACTCAAGAAATGGCTTCATGACGGAAACAGAGGGCTACACAAAGGTGATTCACGAAACAAACAAAATTGTGGAGCGCTGGGCTTCGGAGTTAGCCTAAGCGCGGCAGACTGGGTGCTCAATATAGAGCTGGATGCCCTAGCTGCCTCTGATCGGTCTCTGAGACTCAGTAAGCTGACTGATCACACTTAATGAGCGTCTTCTGAGCAGTCACGTGAACGCCCCTGATCAGCTCTCTGAGTATGAGTCCGGTCTGAGATTTACTCAGTGAGTCTGACTCTGAGCCCTTGTAAAAGCGGCGGCATCTCAGAAAGGAAAGTCCACCTGGCAGAGGAAAAATACTTGGTAGAGTGACCTATCTACGAGTCGGAACTAATTTTGAAAACTGTCTTACCATCGTCAGTACAGATTTAGCGGGAGGGAAAGGTTCTTACGTCGAAGGGATTCATCCTAGCGTGGATGCGCTAAGGACATAAGCATAGGTCACTGGGTGATTTTCGGGAATAGGTGGATGCTTTGGTTATCTTGGCAGGCGAGGAAGCGAGATAATAGAAACAACTGGGAAATCGCGGTGCCTGACGGAAAATTCAGAAATAGGATAGTACGTGGCTCCCCTTTGTCGCGACTGGCGATCGCAACGAATACGAGGTCCATCCTGTCTAGTTCCTTGGCGCCTTTCCCCTTGACGGGCTTTTTACCCCAAAAATGCTCTATGTGGCGAGGCACAGATAACTAGGCGAAGGATCAAGTACTCCGTAGTGCCCGTGCTTTCAATTACAATGACCGCCGAGTGTTCCTCTGCTTTCACTGTTGAGAGATTAGCTGACAAGTATTTCGACCTGCTCACAACGACATTGATTTCATGCAGTGAAGCCCACAGAAAACCGGACACTATGCTACTCCGCCAGCCTATAGTCCTACTGTTTGCAATTTTGGCGATTCCTGCAAGGGTTCTATCCCGCAAAGGCGGCGGCGACTCTAGCAGCGACTCTGGAAGCGACAGCGGGACCAGCAGTGACGACTCCTCAACCAGCGGCGGCACTTATGTCTGCTCTGATGACCACAAACTTACAACCACCGGCCTCCAGCCGTCTTATTATAGCAATTACACACTTGTTGCTGGCAACCCTGGAGCGTACACAGAATGGAACGGACTTTACTTCCAAGGAGAAGCTTCCTTTGACTACGTGATTCGCGATCTACCGACCAACAACACCTACCGTGGAACAAATTGTCCTAAGGACCATCGCTCAATTCGCATGTTAGGTATTGCATGGGTCGGGCCAAGAACGCCTACTCCATCAAACCTTCACAATCCCTTTACATTGGGCTTCCAGGCCTGGCAATCCGATAATACTATCGCCAACATTACCTATTCCTACAGCTCCTGCGATACGGATGTGAATCTCGTTCAGCTCAAGACAACTGTCGACTGGAGGGAGTACGTCCACGAGACGAATAAGAATGTCGAAGGAGCCATAGATGCCGTGGTTCTTAATGTCACTCAGGCCGGTAATAATGACCATGAGGTCCAATTTGAAGGGCTGTACGATGTGTCCAGTCTGAGGTCGACCCAGACAATCTTCGCGAGTGACGGCACGCATAACGACCAGATCCACATCCCTGCGGAAACGTGCAGAATGATGGGGGATATATTAATCGGATGGCCATCGGGGACTAAAATCAACGGAACAATGACCAATAACACGCTCACACTATCCATCTCGGGGACGACAATCGCTGCTTTCGGCGACCTATACGGATCTCATGACGAGCAGGTGAACGTAACTTTCAGCATTGGCTTTATAGGCACTTACGACTCCGCCAACTCGTCGCAGGTTCTCCAAGTCGGAGCGAGCAATCAGTCGCTAGTGAGCTTTGAGAAGGCAACCGGGGGTGCTATAGCCTGGGCACCTCCGCGACGGCTGCTCATATTGTCATTAGCTATAGCCATCGAAATGATATTTATCTAGTTCTCGGCACTAGTGTGTTTGGGACTCGAGATTTCCATATATTCTTTGTCGGACCTCCGCTAATGGACTATTCTTGTATCTATTCTGGCTAAGATCGATTGATTCTTCCACCGGAAAGCTATTAAATATACCTTTAGTACCAGTCCGGTTTAGTATAAGGTCCAAAGATATCTAATTCCGACAGAGCATAAAGACTCAGGAGATGAACGGTATAGATAATGTTAGGAATGTGAAAATTCAATACGTCCTTAGAATTGGTTGAAGGGCAGATCATTAGATACATAAGCAAGACTATTGCTATAGTCTACACACTTAAAATATCCGATATCAAATTGGATATGGTGGGCCCAGTGAGGGAATCATATTCTCGGAATCGTATGAAGTCTCTAAGTGACAGTGTCAGGGATCTGCTTGAGGAGGTTAGATTTTGTAGAGAATCTCCACCAAGGCACGACCGGCTCCCTAGATCCGTCAGGTCCGGCTTAGCTGTTTGATTTGTGTGCTTAATCTGGAAAGTGCTAGTCCCTTTGTGTTGAAAAATACGGAGTACAGCGGGGTACAAGATCAGATACCATTACAATATATGATCATAATTCGTAGTTTACGAGATTCCAAACCAGGTTTCTATGATCACGTGCCTGGGGCTTAAAAGTGCATCTCTCTGTTTCTGGATATGGAAGGCGATAACGGGCGGCACTGTACATAGCAGCCAACCAATGACAATCAACGTTTCTATCCAGACTATGATTCATTTGTGGTTCTTTTCTCCCTCTTGGAGCTACTTATGGTTTGCCAGGATATAGAAGTCGAAGAGTGCTAAGATGTTGGCGATGCGCTAGATTGTTATCAGCCTATGCGTTTCGCTAGTGGGTTTGTGTTATGATATACCTAACATGAGGTTATTCATAAGCATTGACGCCTCAGGCCACTAGGACCCTGGTAACCCGGCAAGCTTTCGGTGAAGGTTCACCGGGGGTTTGCTGATAGTACGAGTACGAACGCCTGCAGGGGAGACCCTTGGATAACGGGTTACACAAGCCTTGTGTTTTCCCCTCTCACTTTCTTACCTAGGATATATCTCCTTCCCGTTTTGATCTATGAGACTGTATATAAATTGACTCATGTTGAAGAGGCTTTGCAGTCGTCAGGAAACAGTCTTTGACTATTCTATACAATTGACTTGGTTCCTTTCTCCTACCTGATCAACAGGTCTCTATCCTGACTTATAGAGTATATTTTTACATTAACTTAAGGTAGAGGTACGGATATAGGCGCGATAAAGTAAACTCAGATATAGAGGCTAAGTATTAAATTCTTTAATAAATAGCCTTAAAATAAGTATATCAAGGGCGATTTAGGTAGCGGGGCCGGGATAAGGGGAGAAGGGTATTGAAAGGCCCTAGAAGAGAGGGCAGACAGGGTATCTTATAGACGCTCGATTAGGCTAAGCGAGATAGAGAGGGCCCTATATTAGGATACAGAGAGGAGCTATTTTCGGCGTCGTTTAGTTATTAGTAGAAATAGGGGGAATAATCGTTAAAGTCGAGCGTTAATAGCAGGATAAGAGGATGATAACTAACGGTCCTTGTGAAGGGCTGAAGTAAGACTTAGATTCAATCTAACTAGGCCAACATGCTGTTTACAAAAAGCTTAAGGAGGGGAAGTTAATCCCGCGCGTTCCCCACGTCAACATACCAAGGTCCCGTGATACACGTGACCAACATCGGGCACTGGC